>NW_026606121.1:5207500-6407500 GCF_029834395.1 Sorex fumeus
AGCTCTAATTTACAAGCCGCCTGCCTAATGAATTGTCTGGGCTGCTCTCTCTTTGTAGAGAGTAAATCTGAGGCTCCTTCCCTCCGCAGCTCAGACACTAATTAACTAACCAAGAATTTTAGTAGCACACCGCCTGTCGCCTAATAGTTTTACCTACAGCCAGCCCGGTCATTGCCGGTACAAATTGCCAATTAAATGTGATTGATATAATGAAATCGGATTGTATTTTCCACTTACCTTCTCTGTTCCCCTCAGTCTGCCCCTCTCATCCCCCTGTCCAGGGTGGGGGACACCCCCACACATCACCCAGCTGGATAGAGCGGCCCCACGCAGGCCAGCCAGACTCTGCACGCCCCAGTCTCGGGGCTGTGCCAGTCCCTGTTAAACCAACATTTCTATTAGTGGAAGTTAACAGGCATAATCTTGTTTCCAGATATTTATCCACGTACCAAGGGCTGTCGTTACATGTTGGAAGTTAGGGGGGAAAGTGAAAGATCTAAGCAGCCATTCTAAAAATACATTAACAGTTTCCAAAATCTATATCGCTGCTTAATTAAATATGTTATCCTTTTATAGGATCTGTGGCTAATTATTTAGAGTCATTTAATCTACTCAATTTGCACGTTAATTAAACAGCACCGGTTTGCAGAGCGCGGCCCGGCGGCTCGGAGGGCGGCAGCGCCGCCTGGCGGGGACCCGGCACAGCGCGCCGCGGGGCGAGGGCCGCGCGGGGAGGTGGGCGCGGCGGGGCGGGCCCCCTGCTCCCGGCCGGGCGGAGGGTCGGGGGCTCGCGCGAACCCCGCGCCCCTCCCTGGCCCCGCGCCCGGCCCCCAGCCCGGCCCCGCGCCCGGCCCTCTGCCCCGTGGGCGCGCGGCGCGGCAACAAAGGCCAGACGCTCCCGCCGCGCGCCCATCCTGGGGCGCCCCGTCCGGGGGCGTCGGCTCGGCCCGCGGGCCTGGCACAGCGGCCGGCCGGAGCAGCTGCGCCGGGAGCCGCCAGTTAATTCGGCCTCCAGGGCGGGAGCTCGGCCAGCAGAGCCCCGCGGGCCCGCCTCTTGCGCGAGACAAAAACCAGGACCTGCGGCAGCGGCCAGTGCGCCTGGAGAGGGGAGGCCCCGCGGCACCCCCGGGGAGCGGGCGCTGCCTCCTGGGGGTGCGGGAGAAGGATGCACAGACCCACCCAGGCCCTGCCCCGCTGCAGGACGCGGGGGGGGGGGGGGGCTGGGGGGGATGCAGAGGTGCAGGGAGGTGCCTGGTGCAGGGGGAGTCGGGTGCGGGAAGAAACGGGAGTGCAGAGAGACACCTAGTACAGGGGAGTCAGGGGTGCAGGAAAACAGGTGCAGGGAGACACGCAGGGGTGTGGGGAGACATCCGGTGTAGGGGATGCAGGGGAGCAGGAAGACTCAGGGGCGGGGGAAGATGCTCCGTACAGGGGGGTAGAGGGCAGGGATGACCAGTGCAGACCCTCTGAGTACAGCCAAGATCACGTCCTTATTCTGAGACTTGTGGAGCCTTTTCCGGGAGACTCCAGGCATGCTAGGGTCCCCGGGTGTGGTGACTTCTCTCCCAGGCCCCTTCTGCTGGGCTCTGACTTGGTGCCCTTCTCCGTGGGCCTGAGTGTCCTGTACACGTCTAAGCGAGAATGGACCCCAGGTCTGCATGCTGGGGCATGACTGGAGCCCAGGCCAGGAGGTGAGGCAGTTGGGGAGCAGGGTGCAAAAGCCCCAGTGTGACTTCACCGTGCTGGGTTCGGGGGAGGGTCACTGGAGACACCAACACCGAGAGGCTGGATGTGAGCCCACATGCCCCTGAAGTGCAACGTGTCCCCTATGCAGCCATCACTACTTCCAGTTCCAGAGCATTCCATCACACGCCCCCCACCCCTAAGAAACTCCTCTCCATTAGCAGTCACTCCCTGTCTCAGCCCCGCCCCCCCGCAGCCCCTGGCAACCGCTAATCCACTTTCTGTCTCCATGGATTAGGCAAGGATAATTTTGCAAAAGGAAATTCTGCCAGTCTGAGGAGGGGTGTCTAAGTGAAGACTGCTGGGCAGGGACATCCTCTGGGGACAAACCGGAGGGACCACCGTCACCTGGGCTGAGTTGAGAGAGCTCAGCTGGAAACAAGTTCCAAGTTCACAGTCACCTTTAAGCTCGGTCATCCCCACGTCTGCATCTGTGGGTGTACAGAGAGCCACGGTCCTCTTGGGTGGGGCCGAGACCCTTTCCATCACAGGGCAGTGGGCTCAGAAGGCCGTGTGTGAGAGGGAGAAGGTGAGGGGAGGGGAGAGGGTGTGAGTGAGAGTGAGAGTGAGAGTGTGTGAGAATGAGTGGAAGGAGGGAGAGTAATAGTGTGAACGTGTGTGTAAGTAACTGAGAGTAATAGTGTGTGTAAGAGTAACGTGGGAGAGTGTGGGAATAGTGTGTGTGAGTGCAAGAGTAATAGAATGTGTAACAGTGTGTGAGTTGAGAGTAATAGTGTGACTGTGTGAGAGTAATATTGTGTGTGAGAATAAATGTGTGTGAGAGTATGTGTGAGGCTGTGAAAATAAAAGTGTGTATGAGTGTATGAGTGTATGAATGGGGGCTGGAGCCATAGTACAGAGTGGGCAGGGCATTTGCCTTGCATGCCTGCAGCCAACCCGAGTTCAATCCCCAGCATTCCATATGGTCCCCCAAGCAGCACCAGGAGTAATTCCTGAGTGCAGAGCCAGGAGTAACCCCTGAGCATTGCTGCGGACCCAAAAAGCAAAAAATAAAAAGTAAAAATAAAAAAAGAGTGTGAGTGTCAGGTCAGTGTTTGTGTTGTGTGAGTGAATGGATGAGAATGTGAGAGCGTCTGTGTGTGAGCGAGTGTGTATGAGTGAGTGTGTGAGAGGGTGTGAGTGAATTGTGAGAGTGAGTGTGTGTGAACGAATCGTGTGTGTGAGTATATGTGTGAGCGAATGTGTAAGCGAGTGAGTGTGTGTGTGTGTGTGTGTGTGTGAGTGTGGGGGGTTCATGACTCCTCATGCAGCTACTCTCTTCCATCCTGGAGGCCCTTACCCACACCCTGGGGAGCTCGATGAGCCGGGAGATGCCAGCGTTCTCCAGCACAGCCATTTCTGAATCAGCCCTCTCCCTGCCCTTGTCTTGCCCCCACATCATTTTTGTTTGTTTGTTTGTTTGTTTATGGGCCACTCCGGGCAGTTCTCAGGGCTGACTCCTGGCTCTATACTCAGGGGTCACTCCTGGCAGGCTCAGGGGACCATTGGAGGTGTTGGGGATCAAACCCGGGTCAGCTGTGTGCAAGGCAAAAGCCCTCCTCACTGTGCTCACGCCTGCCTGGCCCCACCTCTTGAGGGGTCCAGCTCACAGGCAGCCAGCCACCAGTGCCCACCATCCTGGCCTGGCAGGGGGCAGTGCTCATCTAAAAGGGAAAGGGAGAGCCAGCCAGCTACTGGGTAATGCAGTAGGGGCGGCCACGGGTAGCTGTGATGTCCCTGGCACAGCGGTATGGGATGTCACGGGCAGTCAGAGCCTGACCATCCCAGCACTGAGGTTCATACTCTGAGCTTGACGTAGAGACCAAGGGGGGCTGGGGACATGTATGCGAGGTGGGGGTGCCTCCCAGAGGCCTCTTGGGAGGACGTGGCCCTGCCCAGCCACTAGAAGGACAAGGACCTCTGGTCCAGTCTCAGTCCCCGGGATGGGGACATGCTTCTGAACAGCAGGGCAGAGGTGGGAGACAGTGGCCCTCACTGAGCTGTGGTCCTACCCGAGCCCATCGCAGAGAGGGGGTCCGACAGCAGAGGTAACAGGCTTATTTGTTTTGTTTTGGGGCCCCCAGGACAGGCTTGACTGTGTGGGCGGCACCTTCAGTGCTGCCCGAGCACTCAGGGCCTCACGGTGCCACAAGGGCTGTCCTGACCTGCTCCAGCGGCCTAGAGGATGCTGCGGAGGAGACGCCACAGGCCCACTACTCCCTCCGCTGCTGTTCTCCTGAAGGTTCTCCCTCCTGAGCCAGCAGCAGGAACAGGGAAGGGACTGGAGTCAGGCTGTGGGGTCGCATGGGCCAGCAGGCAGTTGGCCCGGGCAGTGGTGGGCCTGGGCATGCAACCTTCTGGAGACCAGCTGGACGGGAGGAGGTCCAGGTCCCCTTGTGCCTCCATGGCAGGACGTCAGGCAGGAGTCACCTGTCAAGTGAGCCTGTGTCAGAGAAGCTGAGAAGTCCCTGAGGCACTTGGCACTGAGCGGGGAGGGGACACGTGCAGGGGGGTAGAGCCTGTGTGAGGGGCCTCACTCCCAGGGCTGGTGCCAGAACCTGCTATCTCTCATCTACAGTAAAAAGATCACCAGGACCACGGCCAGGACCACAGCCAGAACCATGGTCAGAACCACACTGAGAACCATAGTCAGAACCATAGTCAGAACCACGTGCAGGACCACAGCCAGAACCATACTCAGAACCACACTCAGAACCACGGCCAGAGCCACACTCAGAACCACAGCCAGAACCACACTCAGAATCACACTCAGAACCACAGCCAAGACCAGAGCCAGAACTACGGCCGGCCAGAATCACGGCCAAGGGCCAAGACTACAGGCAGTCTGGCAGGACACTGGCCCACGTGTGGGTTTAGAATTGTGGCTACCAGTGATGGGTCATTGGTGCATCTGAGTCCAGTGGGTTGGGGGCTAGGGCTTCCCCAGGGCCCCAAGGGAAGGAAGCAGGGTCACTCTATGAGGGGACATGGCTCTGTGCTCCCAGGACACTACAGGAGCAGAAGGCCTCCCCTGGCTCTCCCGGCAACAGGGAGGGGGAGGGGGGGGTTCTGCAGCCTGTTCGGTGGGTTCTTCATTCTTGCTGTGTCACATGTACGCCAGAGCTGCCTCCTGTGGCTCTTCCCGCCACAGGGACACTGAGCTGCACGTTGGCTGGACACCCCTGAGATCACAGCACGCACAGACCTTCCTGCATGGCACTGAGTCTGACACCAGCTCGTTCCTAAGAACCGCTGAGTCAGTGCCCCCAGGAAGCCAGGCCTGGGTGCCAACCACTGGGGGAGAGGAAGCCGCAGAGCCTGTCTCTCCCGCCCTACAACGTGGGGTCTCTCCGCTCCGCCCTGGCAGTTCTGCCAGGCCACTGGGAGCTGGGAGGCCGGAGGGAGCCCACCTGAATAGCTGGGGGCATGCGGCCTCTGTGAGGGACAGATGGGGGAATGGGGAGATGGTGCAGGGGCTGAGGGCAGAATCGCGCCCGTCCGCAGCCCAACCCCGAGTACCAGCATGAGTGGCCCAGGACCCCTGAACAGCCCTGCGCCCCAGCCTCACTGCCAGCACCCGGCCAGCCGGCTGCTTCCCCGGAAGCGGCCCAGCTCCCTGAGTACAGCAGGGGCGCCCTGCCAGAAAACGAGGCTAACTCGCAAAGAGGGAGAGACTGGACACATAACATGCCACAGGACTTCCCGTCCTGTCCCACGTCAGCAGGAGCTACTGCGGCCATGAGGACGGGTTGTGCAGAGGAAAGGGACAGACCTCAGGGACCTGGCATGGGGCCCTGGGCAGCCAGAGGAGCAGGGCAGGGGCTATTGGACAAGTGTCTGCTGGGAAGATGAGTTTGCCAGGGGACAAGGGCACAAGTGTGGGGCTTGAGGGGAGAAGCACAGGGACGAGACAGAAGTATGGGAGCTGGAGTGCTCGGGCCGGCTGGTACTTTCCATGATGCTCTGGAGGTTCTATCTTCTGGGATGAGCGAGACCTGGGGGAGGTCGGGCACAGGGCTGGGGGCATGTGGGAGTCGGACTATACACACAGGTGTGGGGAGCACAGACAGGTGTGGGGGAGCACAGACAGGTGTGGGGGAGCACACAAAGGTGTGGGGAGCACAGACAGGTGTGGGGAGCACACACAGTGTGGGGGAGCACAGACAGGTGTGGCGGAGCACAGACGGGTGTGGGGGAGCATAGATGGGTGTTGGGGAGGACAGACAGGAGTGGGGAGCACACACAAGTGTGGGGAGCACAGACGGGTGTGGGGAAGCACAGACAGGTGTGGGGAGCACACAGGTGTGGGGGAGCACAGACAGGTGTGGGGAAGCATAGATGGGTGTTGGGGAGGACAGACAGGAGTGGGGAGCACACACAAGTGTGGGGAGCACATACAGGTGTGGGGGAGCATAGACAGGTGTGGGGGAACACAGAGTCACTCTGTAATGATAAGAATGTGGCAGGAGAGAGAGAACAAAAGGGAATGTCCTGCCACAGAGGCAGGGTAGGATGGAGGTGATGGGGGGTGGGAGGGATATGGGGATCATTGGTGGTGGAGAATGGACACTGGTGGAGGGATGGACACTCGATCATTGTATAATTGAAACCCAAGCACAAAAATTTGTAAGTCTACAACTGTACCTCGTGGTGTTTCACTAATAAAAATTAAAAAAAAAAAAGAATGTGGCAGTGATTATTGGTCTGGAGCGCAGTCAGGTGGGCAGGACCTACTATTTTCCAGTACTGCAGGCAGGGGTAGAGTTTGATCCCCAACACCCCGTATGGTCCCTGAGCCCACAGGAGTGATCCCTGAACGCAGAGCTAGGAGTGAGTGCTGAGCACTGCTGGGTGTGGCCCCAAAGCCAAAAAAAAAAAAAAAAACAGAAATAAAAGAAAAAGAAATCCCAGTGATGAAACTAAAGCCAGTAAGTGGCCGACTGGTCAGCTGTCTGCAGAGCCCAGGCACCCCTGGCTGCAGTGTCCACCAGGCCCGGGTTCCAGTGCACAGCTTCCCTGGCCTCTGCCACTTTATTAATTTTTTTATCTATGACTCTAAACTACAAATGCATTTATTAGAACAATGGGGAAGCTTATTGAGGTTGTATTTTTATTAAAATTTCTATTAACTTTTGCTATCAGTGCAGTTGTAGATTAATTAATTTTTACTACTTTTCTAAAGCAAAATATATTAGAGCTGATCCCACATTACTTCAAACATGACACAAGCCCAGATGGAAAAACTCAGCCTTATGTCCCCAGGAGCCCCCACCAGCACGAAGGGACTTGGGGATGACAGGCAGGACCCCAGCGGTGCTGGGAGGGCTGAGGTCGGAGGCCCGTCCACGAGGCTGCGTGAGGGAGGAAGGCCAGATCCCAGTGAGGTGCTTGCCCACCAGTGACACGCGGCTGGTGGGTTTCTCTATTTTCGCCACAGGGCAAGTGAGTTCACGTCCGATAGCCAGTCCACCCAGGACCGGAGAGTAGGTGGTTCACGCAGTACCAGATGCACCCATCCTGGGGCTGAGGAGGAGCTTGATCCGCGGGTGGCCGAGGTGAATTCCATCCCTGGTACTTCCCACGGCCTTCAGAGGCCCCCTAGGAGTGAGCCCTGAGCACCAATCCCTGCCCCCCTCTTACGGGTGCTGGGAGTCACCGCTCACAGTGCTGTGTGCAGGACTCACGGTCAAGCCTGGGCACCTCCAGAGGATCCTGCCCATCCTGCACCTCTTGTTCCATTTCTTTTTGGGGGGGGGTCACACCCAGCGATGCACAGGGGTTACTCCTGGCTCTACACTCAGGAATTACCCCTGGCGGTGCTGAGGGGACCATATGGGATATTGGGAATCAAACCAGGTTTGCCGCGTGCAAGGCAAATGCCCTACCCGCTGTGCTATTGCTCCAGCCCCCTCTTGTTCCATTTCTCTTCTTTCTTGAGGATTGGGCGCACTCAGAGATCCCAGGGGCTGATTCTGGGGCTGCTCTGAGCTCAGGGATCCTCCTGGCATGTGGGCACTGGGCCTGGGCACCCTGCCGTGAAACCATGTGCTGCCCGCCCTGCACCCCACTGGCGTGTGCCCACCCTGCACACCCCACCGCCTACCCCGCCGCCCTGGCTCGTCCTGTGCTCTGCTGCCTTGCGAGCCCCAAATCAGGCTCTTGTGGGGGAGCACCCCTCTTTCTCTGTGAGGGAGGCTGGGCCCAGGCTCCTCCTGGCGGGGCAGGTCCGAGAAGGGGCCCCGTGTGGCTGGCCGTGGCCTCTGTTGGGCTCTGTTGGGACCACAGGCTGTGGTGCTCAGGGTCCGGGTTCATGGGTGCCCCCAGATCACACAGGCGACACCCCAGGCCCCACTGTGGGGTCGGGGGTGCGGGGTGCCACTGGCTCAGATGCCCTTTGGTGGCCAGGTTGGTGGCGTCTTGGAGGTGCCTGGGGTGCAGGGCGGAGAGGCAGCCTCTGCTCCAACCAGACACAGCCGGCGCCCCTAAGCACGTGGGGCAGACCCTACTCGTGCGCTCCAATCCCCAGACTGCATGGCAGGGGAGTCCCCCACGCAGGCACTTGGAGGGTAGTGTGTGGGCTCTGGAATGTTCCAGGCTCAGCGGTGCCAGTTCCCTCTAGCCTGGAGAAAGTATGTGCTGGGAGCAAAGGCAGGGGGAGCACTTGCCCCCCACCCCGTGGCTGCAGAAAGCTGCAGTCAATCTGTTGAGGCTGCACCTCCCTCAGTCCCATGGGTAACAGCCCAGGCCAGGCTGGTTCTCTCTGGGGGAAGTTGCAGGGGAGGGCAGGCTGGAGGGGGAGGGGGGGCAGGGTGCAGGGGAGGGGAGGGCAGGGGCAGGGGAGTGAGGGCAGGGGCAGAGGTAGAGGAGGGCAGAGGGAGGGGGAGGACTGGGGGCAGGGGGAGGGCTGGGGGCAGGTGGAGGGGGAGGGCTGGGGACAGGGGGAGGGGGAGGGTTGGGGGCAGGAGAGGGGAGGGCAGGGGGCAGGGAGAGGGGTAAGGTTGGGGGCAGGGGGAAGGGAGGGCAGGGGGCAGGGGAGGGGAGAGCAGGGGGCAGGGGGAGGGGTAAGGTGGGGGCAGGGAGGGCAGAGGGCAGGGGAGGGGAGGGCAGTGGGGGCAGGGGGAGGGGGAGGGGTGGTGCAGGGGGCAGGGGGAGGAGAGGGCAGGGGACAGGGGGAGGGGAAGGGGTGGGGGCAGGGGGAGGGGAAGGGGTGGGGCAGGGGGAGGGGAGGGCAGGGGGAGGGGAGGGCAGGGGGCAGGGGGAGGGGTAAGGTGGGGGCAGGGAGGGCAGAGGGCAGGGGAGGGGAAGGCAGTGGGGGCAGGGGGAGGGGGAGGGGTGGTGCAGGAGGCAGGGGGAGGAGAGGGCAGGGGGCAGGGGGAGGGGAAGGGGTGGGGGCAGGGGGAGGGGAAGGGGTGGGGTAGGGAGAGGGGAGGGCAGGGGGCAGGGGGAGGTGGAGGAAGGGAGTGCCGGTGGCAGGATGTGAGGTGGGACCCCAGGGTGATCTCTGAGGCTGAAGCCTCCATCAGTGTCACCACATGCTGGTGACAGGGACAGGCCTGGTAAGCCCGGCAGGAGGCTCTCTGGGTGTCTGTAAGATGCTTCTTAAACCCTCCTGAAGGAGCCTTAGAACGGTGGTTAGGGGCTCGCCTGGCACATGCTGACCTGGGTTTGATCCCCAGCCCTGCACCAGCTGAGCCAGGAGCAGCCCCGAGCATGGCCGGGTGTGGAAAAACAGAGAAGCTTCTTAAACCCAGGCTATGGGCAGAGAGCACTAGCTTGGCCCAGGGCCAACCAGGGGTCTGGGGTCCATCCCTTGTGCCATGTCCTCCACCTGCTGGCCAAGAACCCCAGGGAAGGCTCCAGGCCTCTGGGCAGTGTTTGGGCGGCCAGACCCTCAAACAGGAAAAAAAGAAAGAAACAGCAGCCGGCCAGCCTGAAACCCGCCCAGCGCCAAGGCCCCCACTGGCTGCAGGGGGGCACTGGCCTTGGACCCTGCCAGCTCACACTTAAATGTGGCTTGAGAGAGACTGTGGGGGTGGGGGGACCTTCGTGTGCTCAAGTCCAAGTTCCCAGAGTTCGAGTGAGGACTGATGGTGCCTGGACACTGCCCTGGGGTCCAATAGCTGAGACACGGGAGGGCCGGGAGTCGGCTGTGCCACAGGCAGCCTGTCCCCTGTCCCCCACAGTCTCTGCAGCAAGCCTGAGACAGGGCTGAGGACCCCAGAAGAGTAGTACAGAGGCCACTCTGGGGCCTGGCAGATGCAGACCCACAAGGACAAGACGGGTCACGGTTTTCAGAGGACGAGGGGCCAGCGACGCCATGGGCATTCAAGTCCCAGCTCAGTGCTGCACTCACTGGTGCCATCAGTGTAGGGTGCTGGGCGCTGCTGAGACCAGGCCAGCTCACAGAACTGCTGGGAAAGTGAAGCTAGCACTTGACTCACTTATGTGGGCTTGGGATTGCACCTGGGGGTGCCCAGTGGCCATGGAGACCAGATCATCCCACAAGTACAGCACAGAGTGCTCCCTGGTCCCAGCGGCTCTGGGGGCCCATTTCCAGAAAGAACCTGAGCTGGGAGGTGGGACACGGGTCCTGAGGTAGCGGGGTGGAGGGCTCAGACTGTCCTGGCATGAGCCCCAGCGGGCAGATGTTCTCTGCAGAGAGCACGGTCAGGGCCTCCTGAGTATGGAGCCAGGAACAGTCTCAGCACTGCTGGGCAGAGCTCACCAGCAACAAACAAAACATAAATGAAAGACCTTTATACCATCTCCCGCAGATTTCCAGTGACCTGTGAGGCGAGGACCTTATTTATCTCTGGAGCATCTTGATGCTGGGCCCTGGGACACCCACCACCCAGGCCTGGGAGGTACAGCTTGGACTTCTGAAAAACTGTTGTTTTGTGTCACACCTGGTGATGCTCAGGGCTTATTCCTAGCTCAGCACTCAGCAATCACTCCTGGCAGTGTGCAGGCGACCACAGGGCATGCAGGGGGATTGAATTCAGGTTGGCTGTGATGGAACGTAGATACCATACCTGGTGGTACTCAGGGCTGACTCCTGGCTCTGTGCTCAGGACTCACTCCTGGCTCTTGTGCTCAGGGCTGACTCCTGGCTCTATGATCAGGACTCACTCCTAGCTCTGTGCTCAGGTCTGACTCCTGGTTCTGTGCTCAGGGCTCACTCCTAGCTCTGTGCTCAGGACTCACACCTGGTGGTGCTTGGGAGGGCTCTGTGAAGCTGGGATACAAACTAGGGTGGTCACATGCACGGCCAGTGCCTTAAACCCTGGGCTGCCTCTCTGGACTCTCACAGTCAGTGTTTTAAGTGTGTGACTATAACTACAAAAATCTGGTTCCACTGTCCTTAAAGGCCAATCAAGGAACATGGTGTGGGGCTGAGACAGAATGAATGTACAATCAGTCAGGGGGCTAGACGATGGTGGACTCATGTCCTCAAAGCGACCATCTTGTTGTATGGTAAGAGGTTTCTATAGCGCAACAGGTTGGGAAACACTGTAAAAAAGGGTTGGTCGTACGCCAGTGGGCTCCAGGTGAGCGAGAAGAGCCCCCCTCGTCAGCCGTCCTGGATTGCTCTGCTAATAGTTGGTGCTCAGGTGCTACTCAGGTTGAGCTCAGGGAACCAAACCTGGATTCAGCACTCACATGTGGCCCGGCTCTGTGCCTATTTCCCCAGCGAGGTCACTCCTGTGGGCAGCCTGACCTGCTCCAGGGCTGCTGGCTCTTGCAATTCTGCCTCTCTCCATGGTAGTGCTGTTGAAAATGGCTGAGGGGCTGCTGGAGTGAGAGTTCAGTAAGTAGGAACGCTCCCACCTTGCACACAGGAGACCTGGGCTCAATCCCAGACACCTCCTCTGGTGCTCCAAGCTGGCCAGGAGTGGTCCGGGAGTGCAGAGCCTGGAGTCAGCACCGAGCACGATCGGGTGTAGCCCAACCCCGACCACTTCCACCTGAAAGAAAAAAATCAAAAACCAAGGGACTGGGGGCTGGAGCTATAGCACAGCAGGTAGGGTGTTTGCCTTGCAAGCGGCCGACCCGGGTTCGATTCCTAGCATCCCATATGGTCCCCCGAGCACAGCCAGGAGTAATTCCTGAGTGCATAAGCCAGTAATAACCCCTGAGCATTACCGGGTGTGACCCAAAAAGTAAAAAAAAAAAAAAAAAATCAGGGGACTAGCCCTGCTTGGGGCAGGGAGACCCTCTGCGGGCTGAGCTCCTGCTGGGTGGACCTGGGCCTCACATAGGCCCTTCGGGGCTCCCGAGCAGGAGGCTATGTGGCCCCCAGTCAAACAACAGGCCCAGGAGCTGGAGGTGAAGGGCAGTCCCGCTTCAGAGCGCCCGGGAGAGCAGGGGGACGCGGGCCCAGAGCCTAAGGACGAGCCTCTAACGCCAGAGGCCACAGGAGGGTGCTTGGGGCCCGGGGAAGGGCCGCGGTGGGCGGCAGGTTCCCAGTGGGGGCGTGGCTTGAGGGGCAGGGGGCGTGGCCAGGGGCGGCGGGGGCGGCCGGGGACAACCGGGGACGTGGGCGTGTCTGGCCCGGCGGGCGGGGTCCCAGGTCCACCCCAGGCCGGCCCCTCCCGGACGGCCGGACGGCGCGTGCGTGAGCTGAGCCGCCTGGGCGTGACTCACCCGGCGGCTCCCGGAGAAGTTTCCCGAGGGTTCGAGAAGGAGGCGGGGCGCCGACGGGAGGGCGGTCTGGCCGGGCCGCGCCGAGACGGGATTGGCCGTCCTGTCGTGACGTCACAGCGGCGGCGCGGGATTGGCCCGTCGGTGATGACGTTGTCGGGGCGCGCCGGGCGGGGCGGGAAGGGAGGACGGGCGGGAGCCTGGCCTGGGGCTAGGAGTTGGGGGCTCCGCCTCGCGCTTCTCTAGTGAAGGGCTGGGGGGCGCGTCGGAGCACTGCGGCCGGAGCCAGGCTCGGCGGGCGCGTGGCGGGGTCGGGGGCACGTGCCCGCGCGGCCGGTCGGTGTGGGGCTGACCAGGGCGCTACGCTGCAGGCCTTTGAACTGGCCGGTTCAGCCCGGTTGTCAGCGTCGCCGGGGATGCCCTCTGGGTGGGTGCCCAAGAAGACCTCTATGGGGTTTGCTTGAGAGTAGGGACGAAAGGCCAGAAAGAGCCCCTCCGACGGATGTAGCCAGGCCTGCTCTGCCCCGAGGAAGGTCAGGCTGGCCGCTGCTGCCCGCTGGGCGACCCAGGCCGGGTGCCCAGTGCTCCCTATGGGTTCTTACTTGCTTCCGTGACCTGCGTGACCTGCGGGAGCAGAGCCCCTCACCCCCTGCCACACTGGGCTTCCCAGAGGCAGCGCTTCCCTCCACTGACTCTGGGCGGCCGCGCTCAGGATAGGGTTCCCGGGTCTGGGGAAGCGTTGCCCCGAGATGGTGTCAGCAGTTCGGTGAGCTTGGGGGAGAAGGTCTGTGCCCTGGTATTGGAGCCCGAGGCAGGGTCTGCCGCTTAGCTAGGCTGAGAGTCTGGCAAGCTGTGTCCACGCTCCTGGTGCCACAGATGCCTGCCCACGCAGTGGTGCAGAAGTGTTTGGTGCGGGCACTCCATCTCCAAGTCGTCTTCCTGTCATGCTAACACTCTGTTGTCTGCCCTTGTAGATGTTGTGCCATTAAAATGTGACACGTGTGAGCAAGACTTCTGCAAAGACCATTTTGCAAGGTGTCCCCAGGGCTACAGGAAGCAAGTGATCACCCTGCGGGGAGGGATGCCCCCCCCTCCGCCCCCAGACATTGTTGCCTGGGCGCCAAGCGACAGGTGTATGCTGATGCTTGCCGTGTGTTGTGCGCAGGGAACAGCAAGGAGGCCCGAGCTGCACCTTCTGTGCTGTGCCGTTCAGGATTCACGCGGGTGGCAGGGGCTGGGAAGGGCCAAGGGTGCACGTGGGAAGTGCCGGCAGGCATAGGTGTGGGAACCACCTTCCCTGCTCTCTGCTGCCTCCCTGTGGCGGCAAGCAAGAAGGCCGCGTGGGCCAGGCCCGCTCCTACTGCAGCCAGTGGGTCAAGGCTTCCTCCTTCCTCGGTACTGCAGTCAACCTCCACCCCGGCCCCTTCCAGCTATTCTGGGGGCGCCCTCTCCTGACCTTTATTTAATTAATTTATTTTTTGCTTTTTGGGTCACACCCAGCATTGCACAGGGGTTACTCCTGGTTTTGCCCTCAGGAATTACCCCTGGTGATGCTCAGGGGACCATATGGGATGCTGGGAATCGAACCCGGGTTGACTGCGTGTAAGGCAAACGTCCTACCCGCTGTGCTATTGCTCCAGCCCTCTCTTGACCTTTAGACCAGTCTTTCTCAGACTCCTCCCACATGGCCCCTTCCCGCCTGCCCAGTCCTGTGGGATCCCCCCCACCCATATCCTGGGACCCTTTCAGGTGCTGCTGAAACCTTGCGTAGGTGAGAAGAGCTGGCTCTGGGCTCTGGACAGGGCGGCCCTAATGTGCCCTGCTTCTGTCTGCAGGTGGTCCAGGTTTCCTGGGTGCCCAGTCAGTGACCAGTCCGTTCCAGTGTGCACGGGCCAGATGGTAGATGTGGTCGGTGTGCACCTGGACAGAGACTGCCACCTCTGTCGCGGGAGGATGAGCATCTGTGGACAAGCACAGGAGGGCTTGCTGTGGCCCCCAGGAAGCCCCTCTACTGGCTTAGTGGGCTTCTCCACGCCTGTGGAGAGCACCAGCATTTTTCAAATCCAACCTGCACCCCCCTCCTTTTTAACAGCTCCTCTGTTGGGCTGCCGAAGAGCAGGGGTCAGGCTGGGGCTGGTCTTGGGGAGCAGGCCTGGGGGTGGTTTTCACTGTGGGGACCTACAGCCCTGACCCAGGGGCCTGTGCTATGTGGGGAACTAGGCAGGGGTGTCATGGTGCAGTGGCGCTTACACATTCTTTGTGGCATTCCCAGCCCTTCCTCCCTGTCCCGAGTGGGCTGCTGCTGATCTTCTCCGTGACCCTTACTGTGGGGTGACCCTGCCCCTGACGTGGCCTCACTGAGGAGCTTGGGCCTTTCCAGGTCTTTATGCCCTGGTGCTGCAGCGAGGGCAGCACCAAACACAGATACCCTCTGGATCACGCCTGTCTGCATGGCTGCCACCCTGTGGGCACAGCCGGGTGAGGCTTTCACTCACAGCCCCGCTGGCACAGACAGTTCGTGGTGGGGTTCTCGGAGGAGCACAGGCACAGTGGGATCTCAGTCACAGCTGACGGACTCTGCCTGGGGTGTAGGACCCAGGACTCAGATCGGCCTGGGACCTTCCTGCTCAGCTCTCCTGGGAACAGGGCTGCCAGGGCCCTTTCCAGAGGACACAGGTGCTGGATTCGGGCCCCCACTCCCTCATCATTTCAGGCTCCAGTCTGGGGTGCTGGTGACTCTGATGACCTCTGGGCTGGCCTGCCCTCCCTGGCTGCTGTGTTGTTGCTGTGGCCGTCCTGGTGCCAGCATTGACTGACCTTTCTCTGTAGGTATCCATCCACCAGAGCTACCACTCCCCAGCCCATGGGGGCCTTTCCCAAATCCTTCAGCCATTGGCTGGCTCAGTGGCCCAGGTTCAGGCCTACATACATGGTGAGTTGTTCCACGTTAGGGGACAGGACATCAGGGCTGTCACTGATGGTGGCTACAGGGGACAGTGGGTCCCAGAACTGTTTTACTGAAAGTCCACCCACCATGTCGTGCCCTGGACACCAGCTGCCACTGTGGCCAATGGAGGTGGCTCCAGTGTGCTCCCTCCTGTCCTGTCCCTGCAGGTGATGGGGCTGTGTGCACCTTTGCAGATGGATCGTGCTCTGCTGTGTTAGCTGTGGGGCCTGAAGCCGCTAGAACTAGTGGACATGGCAGGCCCACCCATGCTCACGCTGAAGGACATGGACTTTCGGACCTGGGTCGTGGGAGAGGATGCCGCTGCCCCTCCATGAGACCTGACTCACACCAAGACAGAAGCATGAGAGGGAACAACCAGCCTGGACCGGAAGGAAGCAGATGAGGCCTTGTCTGTGGGCTCTGCCACAGGGCCCTTGTGGCCTGCTGTGCTTGAGCATCTCCACGTCTTTCACTTCTGGCTCTGCTGTCCAGCCTTGCTTTCCCAGCCTTGGAAAGGTATTCACCGTCACTGATGGCGAGCATGTCAAATAGAGGATCATGAGGCCCAGACCAGTTGGCGCAAAGTAAACTCAAGATCCTACTCAGGGCCGGAGTAATAGCACAGCGGGTAGGGCATTTGCCTTGCACACGGCCGACCGGGTTCGATTCCCAGCATCCCATATGGTCCCCTGAGCACCGCCAGGGGTAATTCCTGAGCGCAGAGCCAGGAGTAACCGCTGTGCATTGCCAGGTGTGACCCAAAAAGCAAAAAAAAAAAAAATCCTACTCAGCTCCTGAGCGACCTGCCACCCACTGGAGATGACTCCCAGCTCCACTGTATGTTCACTGTACACTGACGCCTGACTTATAGTTACTATGGCAACCCCAGACCCTGACCAAGTGCAGCTACACCCTGGGTGATGGTTTGACTCTGGGAATCACCACCCCCTCAGTGCACCCCCTTCTCTGAAGTCCCATGCATATTTTAACCCTTACTGGTTTGTTCTGTGTCTAGTGTCTAGACCTAAGTACTAGGCTCCAAAACTGTCAGCCTCAGACCCCTTTGTCAGAAAAATCACACAGCAGTGTGCTGGAAATTCACCTTCTTTGGTGTTTTGATGTTGGGTTACTTGTTGCTGTGCTCAGAAATTGAGCTGATTGAGTTTGGGGGTTGGGGGGGACATATGTGGTGCCTGGGATTGAACTGGGCTTGGCCAAATGTCAGAATCTACCTTCTTTGAGAAGAGTGCCCTTCCAAGTGCACACATGTCTGCTGCTGCTTCCTTGAGTTCTTACATGTCCAGGAGCCTGGTGTCAGCCACTCAGGGAAACAGCCTTGTAAGTTTGATGCTGTTCTGTGCAGTGTGTAGAGACATCAGCATGTGTTCACTCTTGGCTAATAAGTTTCTACACCTCATCTGACGCCTGAATCCTTCTCACACCTTAACCTGGGACCAGCGTCCAATGGCCTCATTCCTTCCTTCAATGACTTGGGTCTAGATTCAGAACAGGAGATAGCTGGTCTGCTCTAGCAGATTCACTCCTACAGTGTCGCCAGCCTTTCTGGTCCAGCATACAGATGGACATTGACATTTTCTGCCCTCTCATCAGCAGCCCTGACCTCACAAAGCTGTGAAATTCTTGTTTTCAAATTCTGTCTTTACAGAATCAGTGGACCCAGAGTGAAAGGGCCCATGTTGGGATTCTCTGTCGCCCATCCACACTCTCTTTGTCCCATTGGAAGTCATATCCAATCAGCACTCTGAGACCAGAAAGCAGAATCTTCCAAAATGATAGTTTGACCAGCATTTCAGTCATTCTCAATGCAGACCTGTTTCCTGAAATACTAGAACAAAGAGCAAAGGGAACTGGCATGTTACCCATGTACTTGCACACATTTCTTTCTTACATGTGTATCTGAGCTTACACGTCGGAAAATCAGTCTGGTGCCATGAAGCCACAGCAGCAGGTGAACCTGGAGCACTGGCCTTGCGCTGACCTCAAAGCCTCAGTCCACTGCACTCTCCTGAGTGAAGATTTCCATCTGTTGGTGTGTGCAGGTGGGCAGGACCAGACAATACTGGGTGTTCAGAAACACCCCATCTGGGGGTCTCCCTGAGCCACACATACCAGTCCAGATGCCTTCCAGCTCTGGGCTCTCCAAGGATCCAAGTCCAAAATGTTTCCAGGCTGGAGTGATAGTGTAGCAGGTGTGGTATTTGGCTTGCACGCAGCCCACCCAGGTTTGACATCCGGCATCCCATATTGTCCCTGAGCACCACTGGGAGTAATAACAGTACAAAGCCAAGATTAAACCATGAGCACCACCACGTGTGACCCCCAAACAAAACAAATTTTAAAATGTTTCAATTTGGACCGGAGAAAGTAAGGCGTTTGCCTTGCACGCGGCTGACCCAGGTTCTATCCTCCAGTATCCGATGTGGTCCCCAGAGCTCTCCAGGATGGTCCCTGAGTGCAGGGGCAGGGCTAAGCTGCGAGCATCGCTGGCTGTGGCCAAAGAGAAATGTCTCCATTTAGTCCCATCTTTCTCTTGTTTGTTGTGAACCAAGCTCCGTGTGTATCTGACTTGCGTCGCCCAGTGCAGCTCCAGTCCTGACACTTAATTCCAATCCGAGGCGCCAGAGAGTGGAGTAGCCGCCTGGCACGCCCGCGTCGCTGTTACCGGAGCAACTGGCGGCGCCTGGATATGACACCACCAACCCGCGCCCGGGGTTGGCCCCGCCTCTTGCTCACCATTGGTCAGCGGATAGACAGAGGCGGGCCTCGCCCAATGGGCGGCGACCTCGTGGGAGGCGGGACGTGCGAGCGGGCCCGCGGCTGCCGGAAGCCGGGTCGTGTGGCCGCTCGCGGGTGAGCCAAGGCCGCGGGGCCCGGGGATCTCGGAGGCCGGGGGAGGCGATGCGCGCGGGCTCCCGCGGGCCGGGGGCGGGCGAGGGTCCCCGGGGGTCCCGAGAGAGCCGCGGGAGGGGCGCGGCGGCCGGGCGGGCCGAGCGAGGCCGGGCCACACTCGCTCCCCGACTCCTGCCCCCCACGGAGCCCCGAGCCCTGCTGCTTGACACGTGCACGGGAGAGCACGGGGCGCGAGTCAGGACGGGCAGCCGTCCCCAGGGGAGCCTCGAGTGGGGGAGAGATGGGGCGCCCCGAGTGGGGGAGGGGAAGAGAGGGAGAAGTGGGGGCGCCTTGGTTTGGGGCCACACCTGGTGATGCTCAGGGATTCCTCCTGGCTCTGACTCAGGAATTACTCCTGGTGGTGCTCAGAGGACCATATCGGGTGCGAGAGGCTGAACATGGGTAGGGCACGTGCAGGCAAGTGCCTGCCCACTGGACTATCTCTCCCACCTCTAATTTTTTTTTTCCATTTTGAGTCACCCCCGGCGATGCATAGGGGTTACTCCTGGCTCTGCACTCAGGAATTACCCCTGGCGGTGCTCAGCGGACCATATGGGATGCTGGGAATTGAACCCAGGTCGACCGCGTGCAAGGCAAACGCCCTACCCGCTGTGCTATCACTCCAGCCCCTCTCTCCCGTCTCTAAAGAATTATTTTTCAGTCTCTGTTTCGGGCAAGTCCACAGTTTTGGAAACACTCGGTGAGGGGAATTTGTAAGGAATGGAAGGTCCCTTGCTCTCAGCCACAGGTCTGTGGATAAAGCTGTGCTGCCAGTCTGGAGCATTCTGCGACTGGCCCACGGGCTCCGAGGCTGTCTGCAGCCTGTCTAGGAGCTGCCCAGCTCTGAACAGCAGCTGCCGCCTGCTGTTCACGGTCCCTGTTGCCCTACACCCCACCCTGGTTCCCTGAGCCTTTGGGGAGCCCTGGTGTTGCTCCTCAGTGGGCACTCAGTGAGGTTTCTGTGCCCCAGGATGGTGAAGCACAAGAGGACTGCCCCGGCGCCAGGGCCAAAGTGCAAGAAGCTGAAGCCACCTGCAGAGGAGCCGGCCATCTCAGAGGTAGGCTGGCTGCCAGCTCAGAGGCTGGTCAGCAGGGGGTGGTGTTCATGTGTCCATTTGTTCCCTGGGCAGAGCGGGCCGTGCTGGCGCGTCCGTCTATCTCCTGGGCAGAGCGAGCTGTGCTGGGGCATCTGTCTGTCCCCTGAACTGAGTGGATTGGGCTGGGGTGTCTGTCCATCCCCTGGGCAGAGAGGGCTATGCTAGGGTGTCATCCCCTGGGCAGAGTGGGCTGTGCTGGGGTGTCTGTCCGTCTCCTGGGCTGAGTGGGCTGTGCTAGGGCGTCTGTCTGTCCAGGCGCGTGGTGCTGCTGAGTTTCAGGAGCCCATGGTGGCCACTTGGGGCCACTGCTTGAGACAGGCCTTTCTCCAGCTGCACGTGTCCAGCCGAGATGAGTCCCAGCTCTGTGCAGCTGCCGCATACCCTGCTGTGATTGTGATTACAGGGTCCGGGAAGGCAGCGAGCAGGGCTTAGTGCAGTGGCCACTCCGGCTGTCCAGCAGCGCCGCTCTGAACGGCTGCCACCACCTGTGGCCAGCAGGGGTCGTTCCATGCTCCCAGAGCCCAGCTGGCCTCCGCGAGTGGTGGCCTGGGGACAGCGGCTGGGTCAGACATCTGTGTCTCAGAGCTGGCTCCAAGCTGCCCTACCCCAGGCCCAGGAGCACGGGCAGAGTGGTCCTGTCCGCAGACTCTGAGGGGGCCTCCCAGCCCTCCTGCTGCTGAGAACTCTGCCCTGCAAACACCCATCCTCGGCCCCAGGCACACAGCTTTGAAGGGCTCTCCTGAAAGCTTCCGCGAGCACTCCAGGGAGAAAGCACCCTGGGTGTAGCACCTTCCTGTTGTGTCCCCTCTGTGGAATCAGGGTCCCACGCAGTGGTGCTGGGGGATGGTGCCAGGACTTGGATGCAGGCCTCTGCTGGGTAGGCATGCACTGTGGCCCTACCCCTTCCTACCTGCAGTGCTCGGGTGACACCTGGCGGGTCTGGGGGGCCGTGTGGAGTGTAGGGGTGAAACCAGGGCCGGGCATGTGCAAGGACAGCACGCTCCCCACTGTCACACTTCTCCTGCCTTTATGGGCAGGGCAGGCTGGCTTCCTGTCCAGTGCCGCTGGGCTCCAAGCATCGTGTGGCGTGCACATGTGTATCCTTGTGTGTGAGCGTGGGAGAGCGCGTGCGGGCATTTGTGTGTGAGTGTGGGAGAGTGTGTGTGTCCCTGTGTGTGAGAGTGGGAGAGCATGTGTGTCCCTGTGTGTGAGTGTGGGAGAGTGTGTGTGTCCCTGTGTGTGAGTGTGGGAGAGTGTGTGTGTCCCCGTGTGTGAGCATGGGAGAGTGTGTGTCCCTGTGCATGAGTGAGGGAGTGTGTGCAGGCACCTGTGTGAGTGTGGGAGACCATGTGTATCCCTGTGTGTGAGTGTGGGAGAGTGTGTGTGTCCCCGTGTGTGAGCATGGGAGAGTGTGTGTCCCTGTGCATGAGTGAGGGAGTGTGTGCAGGCACCTGTGTGAGTGTGGGAGACCATGTGTATCCCTGTGTGTGAGTGTGGGAGAGTGTGTGTGTCCCCGTGTGTGAGCATGGGAGAGTGTGTGTCCCTGTGCATGAGTGAGGGAGTGTGTGCAGTCACCTGTGTGAGTGTGGGAGACCATGTGTATCCCTGTGTGTGAGTGTGGGAGAGTGTGTGTGTCCCCGTGTGTGAGCATGGGAGAGTGTGTGTCCCTGTGCGTGAGTGAGGGAGTGTGTGCAGGCACCTGTGTGAGTGTGGGAGACCATGTGTATCCCTGTGTGTGAGTGTGGGAGAGTGTGTGTGTCCCCGTGTGTGAGCATGGGAGTGTTTGTGTGTCCCTGTGTGTGTGGGAGAGTGTGTGTGTCCCTGTGCGTGAGTGAGGGAGAGTGTGTGTGTCCCCATGTGTGAGCATGGGAGAGTGTGTGTGTCCCTGTGTGTGAATGAGGGAGAGCGTGTGCGGGTACCTGTGTGTGAGTGTGGGAGAGCGTGTTTGTGTCTGTGTGTGAGCGGGACAGCGTGTGTGTGCCTGTGTGGGCCCCACAGAGGCGCCTGCTGCTGTCCTGGAGCACAGCTCCGTGGGCTCCTGATGGGCACTGCCCCTCGCCATCAGTCTGCCTGGCCCCTCTGTGAGCTGGGTCTGTTTCCCTCTAGTTGGCATTTGTGGGCTAAGTCAGAACTAGCCCCTGACTGCCAGCCTGTCACTGTAGCCTCCCCAGCCCTAGTCAGACTTTTCTGGTGTGGGCTGCAGGGACTGGCTTCCTGTTAGGGAGGGCCATAGCCATGGTTGGTCTGTGGACCCTTGGCTGACTTGTGGCCAGAACTGGTGTGGCTGGTGAGACAGAGGCCGGGCCTGGGGCCCTTGCAGCTCAGGGCTTGCGGCCACCTCTTCTTCCCCCATGGGAGCACATTGGCCCATAGACCAGTGCCCAGCTGAGCAGGCCACCCCGGGCTTCTCGTATCCCCGCATCTGTACTCACCCACCTGGGCCTTCACAGCTCATTTCCACAGAGGGCTGTGGGGCCCAGGTGTTCTCGGGGTGGTGATGGTGGGGTCTTCAGCTCTGCTTGGGGGTGTCAGAACCAACAGGTGGAGGTGAGGGAGGTATGACTGTCCAAGGAGGTTGGTGAGGGGGTACAGGAGTATGGGGTGCCTTTGGGTGGGCTGAAGGGTTGGGGGTGTCTGTGGACTAAGGGGTTGATTGTGTCTGCGGGTGGGTTGAGGGGTTCAGGGTGTCTGGGTGGGCCGAGGGGTTGGGGGTATCTGGGTGGGCTGAGGGGCTCAAGGTGTCAGTGGGTGGGCTGAGGGGTTGGGGGTGTCTGTGGGTGGGCTGAAGGGTTTGGGGTATCTGGGTGGGTTGAGGGGCTCAAGGTGTCTGTGGGTGGACTGAGGGGTTCAGGGTGTCTGGGTACGCCAAGGGGTTCAGGGTAACCGGGTGCGCTGATGGGCTGGGGGTGTCTGTGGGTGGGCTGAGGGGTTGGGAGTGTCTGTGGGTGGGCTGAGGGATTCGGGGTGTCTGGGTGGGCCAAGGGGTTTGGGGTATCTGGGTGGGCCGAGGGTTTCGAGGTGTCTGGGTGGGCCGAGGGGTTTGAGGTGTCTGGGTGGGCTGAGGGATTCGGGGTGTCTGGGTGGGCTGAGGGGTTCGGGGTGTCTAGGTAGGCTGAGGGGTTTGGGGTGTCTGTGGGTTGGCTGAGGGGTTGGGGGTGTCTGGGTGGGCCGAGGGGTTCAGGATGTCTGTGGGTGGGCTGAGGGATTCGGGGTGTCTGTGTGGGCCAAGGGGTTTGGGGTATCTGGGTGGGCCGAGGGTTTCGGGGTGTCTGGGTGGGCCGAGGGGTTTGAGGTGTCTGGGTGGGCTGAGGGATTCGGGGTGTCTGGGTGGGCTGAGGGGTTCGGGGTGTCTAGGTAGGCTGAGGGGTTCGGGGTGTCTGGGTAGGCTGAGGGGTTCGGGGTGTCTGGGTGGGCTGAGGGTTTCAGGGTGTCTGGGTGGGCCAAAGGGTGGGGGTGTCTGTGGGTGGGCTGAGGGCTTGGGGTCTCTGGGTGGGCCGAGGGGTTGGGGGTCTCTGGGTGGGCTGAGGGGTCAGGGTGTCTATGGGTGGGCTGAGGGTTTCGGGGTGTCTGGGTGGTCTGAGGGGTTTGGGGTGTCTGTGGGTTGGCTGAGGGGTTGGGGGTGTCTGGGTGGGCCGAGGGGTTCAGGATGTCTGTGGGTGGGCCAAGGGGTTTGGAGTGTCTTAGTGGGCTAAGGGGTTCAGAGTATCTGGGTTGGCTGAGGGGTTTAGAGTGTCTGGGTGGGTGAGGGGTTCGGGGTGTCTGGGTAGGCTGAGGGTTTTGGGGTGTCTGGGTGGGCTGAGGGATTCAGGGTGTCTGGGTGGGCCAAAGGGTCGGGGTGTCTGTGGGTGGACTGAGGGCTTGGGGTCTCTGGGTGGGCCGAGGGGTTGAAAGGTTCAGGGTGTCTATGGGTGGGCCAAGGGATTGGGGGTGTCTGGGTGGGCCGAGGGGTTTGGGGTGTCTGGGTGGGCTGAGGGGTTCAGGATGTCTGTGGGTGGGCCGAGGGGTTCAGAGTATCTCAGTGGGCTGAGGGGTTCAGTGTATCTGGGTGGGCTGAGGGGTTTAGAGTTTCTGGGTGGGCTGAGGGGTTGGGGGAGTCTGTGGGTGGGCTGAGGGATTTGGGGTGTCTGGGTGGGCTGAGGAATTTAGAGTGTCTGGGTGGGCTAAGGGGTTCGGGGTGCCTGGATGGGCTGAGGGGTTCGAGGTCTCTGTATGGCTGAGGGGTTCGGGGTGTCTGGGTGGACTGAGGGGTTCAGGGTGTCTGGGTGGGCTGAGCGGTTCAGGGTTTTCGTGGGTAGGCTGAGGGGTTCAGGGTGTCTGGGTGGACTGAGGGGTCCATAGTGTCTGTGGGTGGGCTGAGGGGTTCGGGGTGTCTGGGTGGGCTGAGGGGTTGGGGGTTTCCACGACATGCTTTTCCATGCTGAGGCAGGTGCAGGCCGCGCTCTGTGGACTGAGTTTACACATGGGGCCTGTCTTGTCTGTGTCCTCAGAGGATATGCAGCGGCACCAGTTTCTTTAGCTCAGGAGGGCCTGGGCCATGTCCCTCCCCGTGGACACCTGGGCCATCACTTTTCCTTCCTTTCCTGCCACCCACGGCTTCTGAGACCCCTGGGTCGACCGGACAACTGTGCTGTGTTTCCCCCTGGACAGCTCCTCAGCTCTGTGCTCTGCTCTCGCCATTCCAGGGTCTCTAGGACTGTCCACGTCACTTGCCCACCCGAAGACCACACTCGGCCCTGCTGTGGTGAGCCAGTTGTGGCATTTCTGGGCCACTCCCAGCAGTGCTCAGGGCCCAGCACTCCGGGCTCACTGCTGGCGGGCTCTGGGGGGCGGGATGGGGGTGTCTGGGCTGGGATCCTTGCGGGTGTGGGGGTGTCTGGGCTGGGATCGGAGACAGTTGCCTTGGGCAGGCAGCCCCTCCGTCCACGCTGCTTCTCCAGCCCCTGTGGCCGTGTTGAGGGCCTTGAGCGCAGCTGCCGAGCGAGGACAGCCTCTGCGCCGGCCGTACGCTAGGTGTCCACTGTGGTCATTCATCAGGTCCTCTAGCCCTTCCGCCAACAGCCAACCCCATGCCCTGGAGCCTGAAGTCGAGAGAAGTGGGGCGGCCGCAGTCTTCTGGGGGGGCCGTGCCGCTGCGCCTGCCCCATGGCCCTCGTCCCGTGTGGCCCCCTGCTCCTCTGCTGCTCCTGTCTCAGCCAGAGGGTGGCAGGCCAGGATTCTGAACCGGGTGCTCTCATGGGAACGAAGCACACAGCCACCCTGCTGACCCCTCCACCCCACCACGCCCCCCACCCCTGGCCGCATCTAATCCTTTAATTGCTGCCCCCACAGGGCCCCGAGGAAGTTTGCTTCCTAGTGGTCAGCAGAAAATAACTCGGCCAACAGCAGTGGCTTTAAGAATGTGGAAAGCTGTTTATTATTGTTTGGGGCTAGCTGGGAGCCACGTTGGAGAGAGCAGAGAGGCCGGGGGCGTGGGGAGGGCCACACCTCCTGTCTGCTGCACCCCACAGGGTCCCCTTGCTGGAGCAGGTGGGGGTGCATGCTTGCCCCCACATGGGGGCAGTGGGTGGAGGCGTTGCTCTCTGGGTCCCCTCTCTGCCCCCGTCTGCAATGGGTTATTTCCGTCTGTGGCTTTTGCCTCGGCAAACAGGCCCCCTGCCTGTGTTCCACCCCGTCCGCATTCCCCCCCCACTCCTCCTGAAGCCTCACGAAGAGGGTGCGGGGCGCTGGCCGTGGCCAGCTGTCCCGTCCCTCGCCTGCCCTGCAGCGTCTCGGGGTGCTGGGCTGCTGTGGGGCCCAGGGCTCCAGGCCCTAGGGATGAGCAGCCGGGGGCTCAGGGAGGCTGCAGTGGAGAGTGTCCAGCTGGACTTCATTGTCCAGGCGACACGTGCCCCCCACTGTGCCACCAGGGACAGCCACGTGGGGTGCTGGAGCCGCCAATAGTTGTGGGGGTTTGGGACCCCTATCTCCCGCCCAGCCAGAGCAGCCAGAGGGGATGTGGATGTGTTGGCCGGGCAGGGGCAGTGGCTGGGGGTCAGGGCCCAGAGATGGCCACTGGGCTTCTGGTCCTCCCACGATGCCCCTGCAGTGCTGCTTAGGCTGAGGGTGGTCAGGCTGGACTGGCCCGGCCACTTGCAGCCAGTGGGGCTGTGCTCCATGGCTCACCATGGCAGGGTTGCAGGGCAAGATGACCGGGCAGGGGTGGCGGGTGCCCCTCGGCCTCTTGGGGCCTCAGGCTGCGCGGGTGCAGAGCCCCCCTCTGCCGCCGGGAAGGCTCCCAGGACTGAGCGTCCTCAGCTGGGAAAACAGCTCTTTGAAGACACTTTCCCAGGCAGCAGCTCGCGGCTCCCGCTGTGTGTGTAAACATCGCCTACCATGGCGCCCCTGGGAGCCCCATGCAGACTGCAGTAGGACTGCCGCCGCCGCCGGGACACGGGCTGGGTGGGACACTGTGGGTGTACGCCGGGCTGCGGCTCTGGTCCGGGCTAGCTGCTGTCCGTCAGCATTCCAGAGGCGGTTCCTCGGGCCTGCTGGGTTTGGGCAAGTGTGGCCACCCGCGCAGCCCTCAGGACCTGTGTGGGCCTCTGCGGTAGCGGGCGAGGGCTGTGTGGGGCAGGTGGAGACCCGAGTGGGGGCTGTGACCGTCTCTTCCCCCGCCGTGCACCTGTGTGCTCTGTTTCCGAAGGGGCCTTTGGCTCAGTCTGGGGCAGCTGCTGTGGTCGTGGGGTGTGGTCATCTCTGTCCAGCTCAGCCCCTTGCCCCGCGTGCCCTCAGCCGCCCGCTTCAGGTTCCTTGTCCCACAGAGGGCCCGTCCACAACCTTGCCCTCCTGCATGCTGGGTCGTGTCTGCCCTCTGCAGCTGTGTTAGGGTCGGGGCTAGGGTGTACCTCCGGTGCATGGTCCTGCTCGTGGGTGCTGCCCGCGGGTGTTTGCAGGCAGCAGTGGGTGAGGCTGGGGTGGCTCCTAGGGGTGCTGAGAACACGCCCACTCCTTGCTCTGCAGGAGTCTGGGCAGCTGTTGGTGCCCTCCAACTTCCCCCCAGCCCCGTGTGGTGGGCGCCCCTCCCAGCACTGGAGTGCTCTCACCGCCGCTGTGTCCGGGCGGCCCTGTCCCCTCCTGGTCGCTGGGTGGGCAGCTCTGAGGGCAGTGCAGATGCCGGACAGCAGGAATGCATGCCCTGGGCGCTGGCCTGGCGGCTTGGGAAGGGGCTCTGCGTTGCTGCCTGCACCAGGCCCGCCCTGCCCCACGTCAGACACACCCACGCAGCACCTGGCCCCGGCCACGTGGGGGCTGGACGGACCCTCCACGCGTCCCCAGCCACAGTGGATCCTGAAGTGCCAGGAGAGCACCAGCTTCATCTGGCTCCTGGCTCAGCCTGTGTCCTCTGTAAGCTGTGGGTGGCCAGGGCAGTGTGCGCGCTGCAAGCCAGGCCCCCCACCCTGTGCCCGATGTTATCTGGCCGTGTTTCTGCCAAAATAGCCTGTTCTCCAGGCCAGTGGCTCTGCAGCTGTCAGCTGCTGTCCCCGGGAGGCCCCGTGGTGGTATAACGTGAACCTGGGATACATGTGGGTGCAGGAGGGTGCCTCTCCAGCCAAACCACAGCCCTCCACTCCTCGTCCACTGGTGGACTCGCCCCACCTCCCTCCCGCCCCATGTGCTGCAGCAGGCGAAGACTGGGCTGGCCCTCAGTGGTCCCCAAGGTCTGCCCTGCGTCCCCCTACCTCTGCCCGTGCTGCGTGAGGGTCACTTTCCCTCCTGGGCCAGGCTGCTGGGCCCTGGCCTAGTGCTGGGCCGTTCCGCTCTGGAGCCGTCATGGGTGCTGTATTGCCGTTGTCAGCTGCCCTCAGGGCCCTGTGCTGGGCTGCATGTGGCTCTGCCCGGGAGCTGGCCCCTGGCAGAGATGCGGGTTGACATGGTGCACGTGGTGGGTCTGTCCAGCCGTCGGACACCTGGGTGCAGGGCAGCAGGCTTCTGAAGGCGGGGTCCATCGCTCGCTCCCAGGAGGCCTCATCCTCAGGAGGGCGCCCCATGACCACACAGCCAGAAACACGCTTGTCCAGGCACCCGGGATGGCCTCCCTGCCCTTAGGCCAGTTGCCCTGGGCGACTCCTTGGATGTCCTTTGAGGGCCCAGCCCAGGACAGCACACCAGTTCCTGGCCCAGCACAGCTGGTGGCAGGGTGGGGCTGACCACAGGCTCTGAGGGTCCCACAGCTGACCTCAGGCTCTGAGGACCCTGTGGCCACCACCTTGAAGAGCTTGGCCTGGCCTGGCCTGAAACCGCCTCCTGGGGGTCCTCGGCCCTGCCGTGCTATGCAGCTCCGGGTCTGTGAGGATCCCATGGGGACAACTTTGCTGGCTCTGGGGTGTTTAATGAGTTTATACAGCACACCCAACCCCACACACTGTCCAGGTCACCCCGTACCCCGCCGCATGCTCAAGGCTCCCCCCACAACACTTGGGGACATCGGGCAGGCCTTGGAGGAGGGCAGCTGGCACCAGGGGGAGTGTGATGGGGCAGGGGCAGGTGTGGGCCTGGGGGTTGTTGTGGGTGTGGGCGTGGGTATGGATGCAGGTGTGGCTACTATGTGGGATTGGCGCAGGTGCGGGTGCGGGTGTGTGTGGGAGTGGTTACGTGTGG
The DNA here is from genome assembly GCF_029834395.1 of Sorex fumeus. Classification (NCBI taxonomy): domain Eukaryota; kingdom Metazoa; phylum Chordata; class Mammalia; order Eulipotyphla; family Soricidae; genus Sorex; species Sorex fumeus. The sequence goes on from NW_026606121.1 coordinate 5,235,476, forward strand.
GTGTGGGTGCAGGTGTGGGTGTGGGCGCAGTGTGGCTGTGGTTGTAGTGTGGCTGTGGTTGTGGGAGCAGGTGTGGGTGTGTGCATGGATAGATGTGGGTGTGGGTGCAGGCGCAGGTGTGAGTGCAGGTGTGTGGGAGTGGATACGTGTGAGTGTAGGTGTGTTTGTGGGTAGAGGTGCAGGGGTGTGGGGGTGTGTGCAGGCGTGGGTGTGCGCGTGGATGGATATGGGTGCAGGCGTACGTGTGGGTGCGGGTGTGTGTATGGGTGTGGGCGCAGCTGTGGGTGCAGGAGGGTGCTGGTGTGGGCGGGTGGGTGCAGGTGTGGGTGTGGGTGCAGTTGGGCCCAGGGGCTGGTGAGGTGTGGGTGAGTGTCGGCACCAGGGTGAGTGCGGGTGTGGGTGTGATGGAGAACCCGGCCTTTGCTGCTTTCTGGTGTGTCTGGGAAGCCGCAGGCCTCTTGGTCTCCAGATATCGCGTCACCCCACGCCAGGTGTGTCTGATTGGGGCCTTTGTTGGCCAGTGTCAGACGGCGTCAGTGAGGGAGCTGGGCACACAGGGCGGGCTCAAGTCATGGCACCCGGGCCGTCGCGTGTGTGGCTCCCGTGGGAGGCTGTACCAGGGGTTCCGAGGCTGGGGTGCCGCTCCGGGTTGTTCGGCGCCGGGCCCCTGCGGGGTTTGCCGCACCGTGAGCCAGACCCCATCCCCCATGGGGGGCTGTTCGCTCTGCCCGGTGCCGCTGAGCCTCCTGCTGGGCCGCTCTGTGCCGTCGGGGACCATGGCCTTGAGGGCCGCGTGGCACAGGCGGTTGAGGGCGGACACCCCTGGCTTCTGCTCCAGGTAGAGCCGCAGCTTGTCCCTGAAGGTCTCACCCAGGAAGCTGTAGACAAGCGGGTTCAGGCAGCTGTTGGAGAAGGCCGCCAGGTTGACGATGTGGCCGGTGAGCGGGTGGGCGTGGCGGAAGGACTGCTTGCAGGGGGCGGCGCCGGGTGGGGCGCGCTGCAGGAGGTGGACGCTGATGAAGACGTTCTCGGGCAGCCAGCAGGTGAAGAAGACCAGCACCACGGCCAGGATCATGCGCAGCGCCTTTTGGCGGCGCGGGCGCAGGCTGCGGTGCCGGTGTGCCCGCACCAGCACGCGCACAATGAGTGAGTAGCAGAGGCCGATGATGGCGAAGGGCACCAGGAAGCCCAGGGTCACCTCGAGCCACTGCACCTCCTTGGCGTCGGCGAAGCAGAGGCAGGCCTCGCCCTGGCGCTGCAGGTGCACGGCCGCGAAGGGCACCAGTGTGGCTGACACCGACGCCATCCAGATGAGGCCGCAGCTCAGGCGGGCGTGCCTCATGGTGCGCAGGAGGCCCCCGCGCATGGCCCGGGCCAGGGCCACGTAGCGGTCGAAGCTCATCCAGGTGAGGAAGAAGACGCTGCTGTACATGTTGACCTGCAGGAAGAGCGACATGAAGGTGCAGAGCACGGCCACGTCATAGTACTGCTGGTCCAGGTTGAAGACCTCAATGAGGGAGTCGGCCACCAGGATGAGGTCGGCCGCCGCCAGGTTGATGAAGTAGAGGTCGGGGATGGTCATCTTCTCGCGGAAGCGGATGTTCACCAGCAGGATGAGGATGTTCCCGAGGAAGCCGATGGGGAAGAGGAAGATGGTATAGACACAGGACAGGAACAGGCCGATCACGTACTGCTGGTGCTCCGACAGCTCCCCGGCATGGCTGCCCGGCGTGTGGGACACGTTGAGGGCCAGGGCACTGCCGTTCGGGGCGGCGGGCAGTGTGGCACCCAGCACCGCCTCCATCCCACCCTCACCTCGGCACCTGCCACGCTCACTGTTCGCCAGAGGGGTCGTAGGGCCCCATCGTGGGTTGTGACTCCACCTTCGGAGAGAGGGGCAGTTCCTTGGCAAGGGAGCCCGGCATTGGCGAGGCCAGCACCACACCGAGCTGCGGCAGCTGTTGGCGGGGCCACGGCGTGCTGGTCCCGGGACAGGGGGTCACCACACACCTGGGGACAGACAGAGGGGTGTTGGCTCTTGGCTGTGGGGGGGTGGGGGGACAGGCCCCGCCGTGTCCCTGGAGAGGCAGCAGCCGTGTGGAAAGCGCCGGCGTCCACCACGCACTTTCCCAGGGGCTCCAGGCCTTGCTGTTCAGGCGGCTGTGTGAGTCAGCCTGGCCAGCTGGAGCTTTCTCTTTAAATAGTCAAGGCAGCAGCCTTGTGGGGTAACAGGGTCCCTGACTGGGGCTCTTAGGAAAACTACTGTCTGTCAGAGAGGAAGTGAATTTATCTCAGCCTCCATGGGGAGGAGAAGCCCAGCTGGTCGGGGACACCGGACCTGCCATGAGGCTCGGGCCTGGGAGACTGTCCGGCTGGTGCTAGGCAACAGGAGCCAGGGGCTGAGACTGGTCAGTACGGGCAGGGGTCTCCGCCAGGGGTCAGGTGCTTCTGGCAGGCTGACCACAGCACCCGGACCCCTGCACCGAGACCCCCAAGCCCCGGGTTAGCTTGTTGGCAGAGGATGGGGTAGTGGCACTGTTCTCAGTCCTGTTGCCAGACCTGCCAGCACTCATTGGCTGGGGTCTGGACACAGAAACCGGACAGAAGAGCCAGGGGCAGCCTCAGTGTCCGCGTGTTGCAGGGCTTCCATGAGCCTTCTTGGCTCCCTCTCCGTCCTCCACAGTCTCAGGGCCCTTCCTTGCTGCTGGCGATGTCCTGGGGAGCTGAGACCTCCGTTCCCTGGACCCACAGGACTGACATTCCCAGTCCACATCCTAACCTGGTCCCAGGAGGTTGAGCCTGTCCATGTCCTTGGCCCAGGAGGCCGAGTCCCGTCCATAGCCCTGGCCCAGGAGACTGAGCCCATCCATGGCCCTGGCCCTGGTGTGACTGAATGGTTGGACATTGCTGGCATCCTGTCATAGGTCATAGGACGCCAGTCTTTGCCTGGACCCTCCCGGGTCACCATATCCCCTTCATGTGATGCGGGCCCCTGGGAGTCTGCAGGCAAGCCTGGCAGTGGGCACTGCAGAGCCTCTGATGGAGAAGAGCCCCTGGAGCACGGCAGGCTTCGCCACTGTGTGTTCGTTTCCATGACCCTGTGCCCACCTCTCCCCGCACAGAGCCCTGACTCACCGTGCTGGCCGGCTGGTGTTGCCAGTCCCCTGGGGTCTCTCTGCGGCACCTGCTGTAACCTCCCCCACGATGGGTCCCGCTGGGCGGGGGTAGGCGGATAGTCGGGGAGCTTGCAAGAATGAGTGCAGATAGCCTGGACAGCGCCCAGCCAGCCCAACCCAGCCCAGCCCAGCCCAGCCCAGCCCAGCCCAGCCCAGCCCGCCCTGCTCCTGGTTCCTTCTGTTGCTGCAGCTTTATAGGCCTCGGAGGACCAGCCTCCTTGGACCGCCTTAACCCTTTCCCTGCCAGCACTTCCCTGCTGCCCTGGAGGTCGAGGTTTCTGCTCTTTGCTTTCCTGGGAGACAGATCTGCATCTGAAGGGTCTGTGATGCCCCCCCAGGGAGCAAGCTTGCTGCAGCCTGCCACCTCTCAAAAGTGTCCAGCACAGAGGGAAAGGCACGGGTGCTCTGTGGGGACTCTGTGGTGCTCAGGCCAGCCGCAGGTGGTGGCAGCAGTGGCCACCCGGGGAGAGCTTTCCAGGCTGGTGGAGTTCTCCCTTGGAAGGAGGCGGCACGGAGGCCTCTGACCTCTCCGGCCCAGGGAAGCTGGTTGCTGGCCCTCCGGAGGACGCCGCTGGTGAAACTGTCTTTCAGCCCAGGGCTGCGCTCCTGGCACCTTCCAGAAGGGGCTTGGGAGTGGACTTGCTCCACGGGAGGAAGGCGGGTTAGATTCTGTGGGAAAAAGTGGCTCAGGGAGGGGGCCAAGCCAGGAGTAAGCCCCTAGCACCAGCGGGTATGACCCCCCAAAAAAGGGAAAATGTGCTCAGGGAGGACCCAGATTTTGAGCATGACTTCAGCTACTGCACCAGCTTCTGAGGCACCTGGACCCCTTCCCTGGCACCTCCTGGCAGGAGGGGCAGTGGCCCAGGGGAACAGCCAGCCAGCCAGCGGGCAGACTTGCAGTTTGACGTCTTGGGGTTCTTCAGGGCCTGCTGTCCATCAGCTCCAGGGGTGCTCCCACCGGGACCCTCACGACACGACACTCCCCACACGGCAGCTGCTGCCTCTTATGGGGAGTCCCCCAGGACAGGTCCCGGCTTCCACGGTGGGTAGCTCAGAGCAGGGAGCCCCACCACGCGCACCCACGATGGGGGAATGTCTGGGCCTGTCCGGAGGTGCTGCAGCCGTGGAGCTGTGGGGGGGGCTCTTTCCTGCCGCCTCCCCTGCCCCCGGAGGGCAGAGCCAAGCGCAGCCAGGTGCCAGGCTCACTTCATTGCCCGTGGGGACCAGGGCGGTGATGGTCTCTTTTGCTTTGGTATTGTTTTCTCCCTCCCTTTGTTCATGCTGAGGTGCCTGACTGTGGTAATCACACATTCTGGTTCACTATTTCTCATATTTTTGATTTATTTATTTGGGGAGTTCTGGGCCACACTCAGCATTGCTCTTGGCTGACTCCGGCTCTGGGGTCAAACCTGGAGGGTCCCAGGGGGATATATGAGGTTCCGGGATTGAGTCTGGGTCGTCGGCGTGCAAGGCAGTGGCGCCCCGCCTGCTGTCCCATCGTCTGCTCCCACGTGGAGGCAGGGAATAGTGCCTGCTCTGAGCCTCCAGGTCCTTCCTCCAGGCTTGCGTCCTCAGAGCCTGTGAACTGAGCGGAGTGCTCTTCCGTGCAGCCCACTCGTGGCCCCTGAGTGCCCCTCATGAAGGAAGGGCCCCCAGGCTCTGGCTCTTGGCAGAGTGTGGATCCAGTGTCCTCGGGGGACACATAGGACCACCTGTGGGTGTACCACCTGGAAGTCCTGCTGTGAGGGATGCTGGCCAGTGGTCCTGCATCTGAGGACTCCAGGGCTGATGCTGACATGTGGAATATTCCAGAGAATGGGCTGCAGACCAGGGGTGTGGCTGCCTCATCTCAGGGGCAGCCCAGCTGACCCCCGGCCAGTCTGACCCCTCTCACCCCCTCGTTGCTGCGGGGCTGGGATGGAAGCAGGGCCTCACCCTGCCACAGGCACCTCTGGCCAGTCAGGACTCGCCTGTTCTGTGTTCTGGGGGGTGGCCGCCCCAGAGGGTGGGATCCCGACTCATGCCTGGCCCGTGTGAGTGCTGCTGCAGAGGACTGCAGAGTGGCCCATCCCCATGACACGTCCTGCTGCCACAGACATGGGGAGACCACCACTTCCTCTGCCCTCGAGCCCGCTCCTGGGCGCAGGGCTCAGCTTGCCTGCCACCAGCCGCCCTCACCCCTGAAACCACAGAATGTGGACACCAGGCCAGGGTGGCAATCCCCGAGGGCCACCTCCTGCCGCTGCTGTAGGCAGCGCCTCGCACCCCTACAAGGCTGGATCACTCAGGTGTGGTCAAGCTGCTCAGGGTGGTTTGGCCCTTGGAGGAGACGGGTGGGCAGGGGCCCCTATGGAGCTGGAATTGATGGGAGTAGCAGATGGTGTAGATGAGACCTAGAGGTAGGTCCGTGACCTCAGCTGACACAGAGACACAGACAAGTAAAATGAAGGAGCAGTTTATTGGGAATTCTGCCGGGCAGGCTCCACAAGCCTCAGGTGAGTCTGGGGGAGAGCCGCGTCCTGGGAGAGACTAAAGGGGCTTTTAAGTTGTCTTGGGTGGGAAAAGGGAGCCAAGACTAGTGGAACCGGTGGGCTGGGTCTGGCCTGTTTTCTGTTGGGGGGTCGATGGTGAGGCAGCAGGGAGTGCAGCCTGGTGGCCTGGCGCCAGGCAGGGGGCCTAGAAGTCCTGTCCTCCTCGCTGGTGGCACGATGATCTCTGGTTCCGGGAATGTTGCTGTCTCATCAGCTGGTCATCATTTTGTTCCAGTGGCCATTTTATCCGAGCAAACCTTACATCTCGGGCTGCGAGGTACCGACCATTCTGACAGCCGAGCTAGGTCCGCTCAGCTGGGAATGAAAGTTTGTGGCAGGGACAGAACCTGGCTCGCAGGACAGCAGATGGCTCGGGAGGGCCCTGTGTCCTGTGTCTTCTCCCGGCAGCTGTACACGTCGCAGCCTGCCTGCGTCCTTGATGCGGGGTGCGGCTGTGGGCCTTGGGCTGTGGCCGCACAGCCATTTCCTTGGCTAAGCTGGGTGGTGGGCTGGAGCAATAGCAAGCGGGTAGGGCATTTGCCTTGCATACAGCCAGCCCAGCCGACCCGAGTTCGATTCCTCTGCCCCTCTCAGAGAGAGAGCCCGGCAAGCTACCGAGAGTATCTCGCCCGCACGGCAAAGCCTGGCAAGCTACCCGTGACGTATTCGATATGCCAAACACAGTAACAAGTCTCGCCATGGAGACGTTCCTGGGCCCGCTCGAGCAGATCGATGAACAACGGGAGGACCGTGCACAGAGCAGTGCAAGCTGGGTGGCAGAAAGCGAGTCAGCAAGCGCTTGGTGAGCACTGTGTGCAGTGCTGGCAGGTGAGACCGAGTGTCCCGGCGTGGCCCCCTCAGCCCTCTGCTCTCTTCAGGGCGGTGCGGTTCTGCGCGCCAGCCCCTCGGCACCAACGGCCCAGGTGCCCGGGGGCGCGACACAGGGCCAGCCTGCAGGGGGCGTGCAGGAGGAGGGTGGCCAGTGAGCTGCAGCAGCTCTCGCCAAACAGGACCAGCTCGGCCAGGTTCACGAGCAGCTCGTCCCATGGCGAGCCCAGGGCCCGCTGCAGCTTGCGCCTAGCCCGCTGCAGCAGCGCCACACTGTAGAAGAGCCGGCACGCAAATGCGATCAGAGCCACCGCCAGAACTACGCTGCGGGCCGAGGCTGTGGCCTTTGGGGGGCTGACCACCCGCCGGACCAGCCGGGCAGCCAGCAGGGCGCAGAGGACCAGCTCTAGGAGCGAGGCCAGCCCGAAGCCCAGACTGAACTTCACCATCTCATACTCGGGCCAGGCGGTCAGGGGGTCCACCTGGCACAGAGTGGGGATGTACAGCTGCCCAGCCGTGCCCAGCAGGGACACCACTGCCAGGGAGCTGCCGAGTGCACAGCCCCCGAGGGCGGCCAGGGTTGCGGTGGGCCGGCAGGCCGGCACCGGCAGCAGGACCAGAAAGAGCATGGCCAGCTGCAGGTACTGAGAGTAGAAGTAGCACAGGTTCGCCAGGAAGGAGAGGGCCGCGCAGCACAAGTGGGTGACGGCCAGGTAATCTGGCCGGCTGAGCACAGTGAGCGACAGCATCGTGGCCAGCAGGTTGGTGACTGTGAGGGCCAGGAGAAACACGTCCAGGTTGCCCAGCCTGGCACGGCGTCGGACGAAGGTGGCCAGGTTGAAGAGCCCGGCGGCCAGGCTCAGCGGGATGCACAGGACCACGTAGACATACACGCACCTTGAGAGCAGGCCCTGGGCCGTGATGATGTCCTCCACGGCCGTGGACACGTAGCTGGGGTAGTGGATCCAAGACATGTTGTGGGAGGGCATCCTGGCCGCGCCCCTGGAACAGAAGCACAGCTGAAGGCTCAGGGGAGTGTTTCCTGGGTTTCTGGGAGTCCTGAAGACAGCAGACCATAGGGCCAGACTGCTCTGAATGGGGACCGTGCAGTGGGCTGGTGGGTACAGGAACTCCTCCCCACCCTCTGGACATTCTGCTCCCCCCTTGCCATGCCCAGTGAGCCTCATCATTGGGGAAAAGGTGTCTGCAGAGCCCGGCTGTGTGCATGCATGTGTGTACACAGGAGCTGGGGGGGGAGTGTCTTGTGTGTACACGGGAGCTGGGGGAGTGTGCGTGTGTGCATAGGAGCGGGGAATGTGTTCATGCATGCATGCATAGGAGCTGGGGTAGGTGTGAATGTGCAGGGGAGCAGGGGAGCTGGAGTGTGTGTGCAGGGTTGTGTATGTGTGTGCAGGGGAGCTGGGGTGTGTGTGTGTGTGTGTGTGTGTGCGCTGGAGCTGGGCTGTGTACACGCGCATTTGCGTGCAGGTCTGGCGTTTGGCTGTGTTAGGGTATGCACCCCTGCAGCAGGCTCCCAGTGGCTGTTGGGGCAGTCTCAGCCCGTGCAGGGCCTTCTGCTGCTGAGCAGCCTCTCCCACATGGGCTGTGGGGTCTGTGTGCTTGTAAGGGGGTCAGTTGATTGTCCCTAGAGGACTCTGCGGTGCTGGCTTGTGGGTGGGCCCCCCCGAAGGCACAGTGATGTCCCTGCTTGCCCGTTTGGCTGCGCTCCAGCAGTTGACTTCTGTGTGGGCCTGTCAGCGTTATTCCTTGCTGAATCCCCAGCAGCAAAAGAGGTTAGAAGGGGAACTGCCAATTGGCCCACAGGACGAAGGGACGAAGGGCGGAAGAAGGGGGCATGATTTCCCGGTTGTGCCCGAGGCATCTGCTGGTTCGCTGCCCTTGCCTTGGGGTGCGTGTGCCCATTTGCACCCTGAGCTCAGACTGTAGGAGGGAACGGCCTCTTTGTTCCTGACCCAAGGCCACCGGCTGTGCGCATGATGTGGTGGGACTGCTGCAGGCCCCTCTCCTGTGCCGTGACCTGCCTCAGTGGCCAGCTCCCTGCTACAGAGAGCCCCACTCAGAACCCACGCACTGCCACTAGCACTCCGTGCCCCTGCCCTGTGGGTCAGACCCCGCAACCCCCGCACTGCTGGTGAGGACTCCACGTCCCCGGGGGGCCTTTCGCCTCTAGTGGCCCAGGGCCAGAAGAGGCAGCTGCCCAGGCTCGGCACCCCTCTCTCTCTCCTTCCTCACAGGCCTGACCGAACCTGGGGCTTCCCACACACCTTCCAGGTCACTATGTCTGATGGAGTCACTTGCCCCTTGCTCTGTGCACGCTGGACATTGTTCATCAGGGGCTTGTGCAGTGCTTTTGCCAGCACCTGTCGTGGTTGCATTGGTTCACTGCCTGCCGCAGCTTCTACCTGTGGTTTCGTCTGCTGCTGTGTCTGGGTCTAAGTCTGGGTCCAGTCAGGGCCCGGGTCTGGGTCTGGGTCTGGGTCTGGGCCCTGTCAGGGCCCAGCTCTGGGTGCCATCTGCATCCAAACCCAAACTCAACCATCCCATCTGTGTCTGAGTTTCCATCTGTGTCCCACCGCCCACCTCTGGCCAGATGTCTGGAGATAAACAAGACTTTTTCGCGGGCCCTTGGAGGAGCACCTGGTCCCACTCCCCACCCGCTGCCTGCAGGCCCTGCAGTTCTGCAGGAAACAGTGGGCCCAGAGCCATGTGTGATGCCCCTGCCCTCATTCTCATTTCAGCCTTGAGAGCTCAGGTCTTGGGGCCAGGGGTGTGTGTGTGTGTGTGTGTGTGTGTGCGCGCGCGCGCGCGCAGGGTGTGTGTGTGTGTGTGTGTGTGCACAGGGTGTGTGTGTGTGTGTGTGCGCACAGGGGGTGTGTGCGTGTGTGTGTGTATGTGTGTGTGTGTGTGCGCGCACATGCTGCCTAGAGTCCTGCCTCGTGTCACTGCCGCAGGTGGATCCAGCACACTCAGGCAGGGATAATGTCCTTCCTGTGCTGATGGTCAGGTTCAGGGTGGTTTCAGGACACAAATTGAGATGAGTGGCCAGCCCCGAGGACGCGACCCGTAGTGTCTCCAATTAGAGCTGATTGGACGGAAGCATCATCTCAGAGCCGCGGCCTGACAGGATGCAGCGCTGAGCTCCTCTCCAGCACTTCCTGGCATCATGTCGAGGGCAGGGCTGCTGGCCGGCCCCTGCACCCGCTGGCCCTCCCTGGCACGGCACTGCCCCCTCTCCCCGTGGTGGACCCTCGCTCGTGTCTCTGGCCAGCTGAGCAGCCCAGACGGGGTCCTGCTTCTACGGCATTGCCCTGCAGAGGTGGTGGGTGCATTCTTCCCCACCCCTCAGTGCTGCGTCCCTGCTTGCCCCCCACCCCCCGGTGCACTCTGGCCATGCCCTTCCTGGGACCTGGGCCCCCACCTCCTCCTGGTTGCCCTCTCTCAGGCTCCATCTCTCCTCATCCCCTTGTTCTGGAACTGGGAAGGCAGAGAGAGGAGTCACCCGGAAGGTGGGGCTGGAGACAGCGCAGCTTTGCAGGCAGGGGGCCCGGCTCCGTCCCTGGAACCACCGGGTGTCGCCCACACACTCACGCCATACCCCCAAAAGAAAAGTGGGAGACGCTTTCTTATGAAAAAAGCATCTTACGGAGAGGGACAGACAGAGCTGGGGTCGGGGTGGGCCCTGTTGACCACTAGGCCCCACGGTTCCTCCCTCTGGTGGGCGCTGAGGGCAAGGCTGCAGGGGAAGCCCAGCCTGGAGGTCTGCACACAGGGTCCTGGCAGCCACTTGAATGTTCCTCCCAGGGTGGGCTCCTGGGGCTTTTGTGTCCCCCAGGAAGTGGCTTGCTCTGCTTCCAGGCCACGCGCATGGGCTTCTGGGCGCTTCCCGGAGCCACAGGACCGTCCTGCCAAATGCGGGCCCCAGGGAGCGTGGCGAGGCCTGAGAATGTTGTGTTCTTCCCAGCAGCTCCTTAAATAGTCTCCAAGTGGGCTGGGAGCCTGCCAGTCCCAGCCTGGGGAGGCACTGCAGGCCCCACGCGCCAGCCCTCTGAGGGGCTCCGGGCTTCCAGGCCCGGCTGCCTTCTCTCTGCCTTCCGCCGACCCCACCTGCTGCTGCAGGGGTCGCTGCTCTGACGTCGTGTCTGGGTCACTGTCCTGCTCCCAGGGGAGCCGCTGCTCTCATAACCACAGTGGCCCAGGAGTGTGCCCCTTGGCCTGGCCTGGCCTTCCCCACACACTGGGGCTGCACCATGTGGACACTTTCCTCCCGGGCTCCTGGCTCTGCAGACAGGAATGAGTGACCCAAGACCTGCGCCTGAGCCACGTGGGCACCTGGACCCCCTGCAGCCCCACCTGCCCGTCCCCTCCCCCCGCGCTCAGCGCTGCCCTCAGATGCCCGCATCTCCAGAGTGACCAGCTCCCCAGAGGCGGCGGAGACTCACCTGGGTGGCTGGTGCCACTTCCTTCTCCCCACGGCCGTCCAGTCACGTGACTGGGCACCACCCCAGATGCCGGTCCAGCCTGGGCGCTGCCTGTCTTGGATGCCTCTATCTCAGTAGTGCACACAGCCGCTCTCACAAAGCGAGTGCCCCTCTCTGGATCTGTCCGGAGAAGCTGGAGGGTGTGGAGGGGACAGGAAATTCCTGGGGACATGTCTGGCCCAGTAGGTGGAGGGCTTGGAAGGGGATCCGGAAACTCACGGTTTCCTGCTGGCCCCACCCAGGACTTAAAGGAGAAGGGCCAGCCGGGCAGTCCTGCAGCACCTTCCCGACACCTGCCTGTGTAGAGTCCAGCATTCGCAGCAGGGCGGGCGTGGCCCCCCCGCCCTCTGTCTTGCCCGTGTTCACAGCACACCTGGAGGGGCTACCGGGTTCTTTGGCCTCAATGTGCAGGACCCCTCTGTGGGAGGAGCTATGCTAGGTGGCAGAGCGCCCCCTGCTGCCTGCCTGTTGCTATGGCAGTGTGACTGATGGTGCCCTCGGCTCTGCCTCTGACCCTCAGCTCCTGGGGGCACCATGGGCAGGCCAGGAGCTCTGCCTCTGGCTCCTCCCAGGGCATGCGGGGTTCAGAGGCATGCCTGCTTGGAACATGTGTGCTTGAACCTGTGCTTGGGACACACGTATGCCTGGACCCGTCTTGGGCACACGTGTGCCTCGACTCATGCTCAGACATGTGTGTGCCTGGATCCATGCTTGGATACGTATCTGGACCCATGCCCAGACATGTATGTGCATGGACCTGTGCTTGGACACACGTGTGCCTGGACCCGTGTCAGGACCCATGTGTGCCCAGACCCATGTTGGACACGTCTGTACTTGGACATGTGTGTGCCTGGAACTGTGCTCAGAATATGTGTGTCTGGATCCATGCATGGAACACGTGTGTGCCTGAACCTCTGCACAGACATGTGTATGCCTAGACCTGTGCTAGGGACATGCATTTGCCTAGACCCTTGCTCAGGACACATGTGTGCCTGGACCCGTGCTCAGGACACAGATATGTCTGGACCCATGCTTGGGACATGCATGTACCTGGACCCGTGCGTGTATGCCTGGACCCGTGCTCAGGACACAGATATGTCTGGACCCATGCTTGGGACATGCATGTGCCTGGACCCGTGCTCGGGACACAGATATGTCTGGACCCGTGCATGTGTCTGGGGACATGCTTGGGACATGCGTGTGGACCCGTGCTCGGGACATGCGTGTGCTTGGACCTGTGCTTGGGACACGCATGCCTGGACCTGTGCTTGGGTCACACATATGCCTTGACCCGTGCTTGGTACACGTGTGTGCCTAGACCCATGCTCAGACATGTGTGTACCCAGACCCATGCTTGTGCCTGGACCCTTGCTTGGACATGCCTGTGCTTATGTGCCTGGATCCTTAGATTTTCACTGTTCTTGGCCCTGCCACTGCCAGCCTTGCTTGCCGACTTCTGTTCCTGCCGAGCACTTGAAGGCTCTGCTGCCCCCGGAGTCCCCGGCTTCCTTGTGACAAAGGGTGTCAGCCCTTGGCAAAGCTGCGTGTCTGCACACCGCTCTCCTGAGGTTTCAGGGGTGTCCGCAGAGCAGCCCTGGCATGGGGTGGGCACTCACTCAGCCCATCCCTCCCCAGCCTCATCCCTGTGAAGCCCCGGGGGCTCCTGTGTTCCTGGGTCTATGCAGAGACAGGAGAGCGTGGCCCTCCAGTGGCTATCGCAGTCCGGGGGGCATGCCCTGCTGAGGGTGGGAGATGTGTCCCGGGCCGGGGGCTCACTGAGGAGATGCCACGGGAGCTATTGAAGGGGAGGGGGTGCCGTCCAGCCCACCCGGCTTAGGAAGTGCCCTGAACCTCCCAGGGCCTGGTGCCATCGGCTGTGCCTTGGCGGGAGACTGCAGCCCTTTGGCTGGGCCTCCTGCTCCCCCTAGAGGTGGACGCCGCTGGTGGCCACGCAATGACACTGCAGCTGCCACTGCTCCCCTCTGGCTGCCCTCTTTCAGAAGGAGCCTTTTCCATGTTTCCAGAAGGTTCCCTCAGGCCCTCCCCTGCTGTGTGCCTGGCGCTCCGCTCTGCCCACTGTGGCAAGTGAGATGCCTTGTGCCCGTGGGAACGCCTGGAGGCGAGTGGGCCCAGCAGAGGGTGTGTCTGCAGGGGGCGGTCCCAGGTGGACGCCCAGGAGTATGGACAGGATGAGGGGCGCCCTTTCTGCTGGGGTGCCAGTGCCAAACTCAGGCGCCGAGGTAGACCTGTGAGGGTCCCGGCTGTGGCACATGGGAGTCGCTGCGCAGGGCTCCTGCAGGGTCTCGCCCACCCTTGGCTGTGCACCTGTTCTGTCCCCATGGGCATTCATCAGTCACGCTTTGGGCCCCTGGAAGTGGGCAAGTTCCTGAGTGGAGCGGACTGGAGACAGCTCTGTCCACTTGCCACCAAACATACATATGGGGGCTGGGACCACAAACGAGTCTCGGAGCTTCTGGGGGCCGCCCGGCGCGTGGCTGCCCTGCCCCATGGCTCCGTGCTCCTCCTGCGTGTGGGCGCCCTGAGGCTGGACACAGACAGTCTGCCCTTCCACATTTATTCTGGCCCCACTTGTGTGGGGACAGCCCGGGCTCCACCACACGCCTGCTCCCCCTCTGGGGGTCCATCTCTGCAGACTCTCTCCTCCTGAGGATGGGGTGTCACAGGAGTCCATGGGGTGCTGGCAGCTCCTGCTGCACATGCGCGGGAGGGGGGGAGGCGTGCGTGCGTAGTGTTGCGGGGAGGGTGGGCAGTGTCCAGCGATGGCAGCTTAGGACATCCTGAGAAAGACCAAGGTGCAGGAGGCTGGTGGTGCCCAGCTGGCCGTGGGGTCTGGACAGGAACCTCCTGTGCAATGCTTCCAGGGGCTGATATCTATGGTGCCGCCTGCTGCCCTCCCGCAGGGTCCGAGGGGCAGTGCCAGTGGCCACAGCGCAACCTCCTGCCCAGCCGCTGAAGCTTGCTGGGGAACTGGCTGCTGAGGCTGCGGTAGAGCAGCGGTGTGATGGAGCTGCTGGCGAAAGCCAGGCACCGGGCTGCGTCCTTGGCCAGGACCAGCAGCCCCAGGCCCTGGTTCTCAGCGGGCTTGTCCCTGGAGGCCAGCAGGGAGTGGCCCAGGAGGCTTAGGTAGTAGGGCGTCCAGAGGCCAAACTGCGCGCACACAGTGGCCACCACGAGCCGGTGCACCGAGGGGTCCAGGCGAGTGGCTTCGCGGTCCAGCGGCGTGTCCTCCTTGCGCAGCCGGACGCTGAGCGCCAGCGCGTAGAGCACGGCCAGGGCGGGCACCAGGTAGCCGACGACCACCAGGATGGCGTCGGCCGCCGCCGTGTCCTGCAGCCGCGTGCACTCGGCCACCCGGGCCGCCACATGGCTGCACACGTAGAGCAGCAGCGACGAGAAGCTGGTGAGCAGGGCGCCGCCCCACACGAAGCCGCACACGTGCCGGGTGTTGTAGGCGCTGGCCATGTAGGTGCGGGGCAGCGCCCGCTCGATGCAGCAGTCCAGGCTGAGCAGCGCCGTGGAGTAGGTGCTCACCAGCGCACACACATGGAACAGCAGCAGCAGCGTGACGTGGGCCTCGCGGCTCAGCCCCCAGCGCGCCCAGCCCGCGGCCGCTGAGCCCAGCAGCTGCACGGGCGCCAGCGCGCTCAGCACCAGCCCAGCCGCGGCCAGGTTGGTGAAGTAGACGTCGGGCATGGCCATGGCGTGCGTGTCGCTGAGGTTGGCCAGCAGCAGCAGCGCGTTGTAGCCCAGGCCCAGGGGGCAGCCCACCACCAGGTACAGCAGCGACAGCACCGACAGCGCCAGCGGCAGGTGCTGGCACGCCAGGTCCTCGGCCCGGCCCGTGCTGTTGAGCGGGCCGCAGCTCCACATGGCGGTGGCGGGAGCTGTGGGCAAGCGGCACAGGGTTACTTTCCCACCCTGTCGGCCCCGCCCCCGCCCCTGCGGCTGCTTCCTGGGGCCCCCTCCCTCCCCAATATGCCTGTGCGCCGGGTGCCTCTTCAGGCCCCGCCTGCGGGAGGGGTGCGGGGTGAAGAGGAAGGGGAGCAGGCATCTGCAATGGGGCCCTGGAGAGGCCTGCCCTGGCCGCCGCCTCCCACCAGCGCTGACTGTCCCCTCATCCCCGCACCTGGCACACTTCCCCTCGGGGCTTCCTGCTTCCCTGTCCCCGAGCTGGACAGGATGTCCATCCAGGGCCCAGGGGAAGAGTGGCCGGTGGCGCCTCCCGAGCTGCTTCCTCAGCTGAGCCAAAGCTACTAGGGACAGAGAAGCAGGCAGCAGGCCCCACACATGGGGCCTCTCTGCCAGTGCCCCCAAGTCCCCCTTCTGTCCCCCCAAGTCCCCCTATGCCCTCCAGGCACTCCATGTCCACAAGTTCCCCCTGTGCCCCCCAAATTCCCCCAAGTCCCCCTGTGCCCAGAGTCTCCCCATGCCTCCTCCCCCTGTGCCCCTAGCCCTTCTGTGCCCACTGACCCCCGAGTCACCCCCTGTGCTTGGTGAGACCCCTCCCCTGTGAGTGCTGAGGCTGGATCCCATTCCCCACACCAGGACCTGGCACCCACTTCAGGGTCCCTGGGGAGGTGGCCCAGGTGGGGCTCTGAGCCCACAGCACCTCGTTCCTCTCTGGGGGGTCCTGACTGACTTGAGGAGGAGCAGCCCTGGGGAGAGGCAGGTGCAGGACGGCGGTCGGGCTCACGGTGTGGGGGTAGTCAGCACAGTGTTTGCCAGTCTGGGTGGGACGCCCTGGGGCAGACTCCTGATCCCTGTGCTCATGCCCTGAGGGGATGCAGGATGCACACAGGATGCAGGTAGACACCATATCCCAGGCTGGACTGGAGGGCCAGGTGGCCCCTGGCAGTGGCCACAGCTGAGCAACTCAGGCAGGGGCTACCCTAGAGGGACATGGCCAAGGACAGAGCCTGGGGCCGTAGCGAGGCTCCCACAAGGGAGGGACAGATGTACTGTGGGTGCTTTGGGCAGCAGGTGATGGCCATTGCCCACCCAGGCTGAGGGCCTGCTCAGCGAAGGCGCTGGGTGGGGTCCTGTGTGCTGACTTAGCCATCGGTACTGATTCCTGACAACGCCAGGGGAAAAGCCTGTGTGCTGAGGACTGGGGGCCCTGGGGACACTGCGTGTCTGGGGCTGGTCACAGCATGATAATTCTTGATACTGGTGCACGGGGATCTGGGGAGCCCTGTGCTCAGAACAGGTATGGACCCTCCCCGCAGGGCTCCTGGGCCTTCCCTTGTCCCTTGAATGGCGGCACACCCAGAGGCTTCTGCTCCAGCCCTAACATCCTGGCTGGGTCAGCAGTGAGCCCCATGGAACTGGCAGGCCAGGGCAGTACCTCTAGTGGGGGGGGAGGGGCACGAGAGCACACATGTGTGAGGGCTGGTGTGCGCGATTATATGTGTCTGGCCTGTGCACACTTACGGGTGCATGCGTATGCTGTGTGTGTGCATGTGTGGCCATGAGGTGTGTGTGTGTGTGTGTGTGTGTGTGTGTGTGTGTGTGTGTGTGTGTGCGCAGCAGAGCAGAATCTGAACCCCCACTTGGGGGGGTCTCACATGTTCACCAACTCCCCGCTGAGTCAGGAGCAGCCAGGGCTGCCCACCTCTGCAGCTGCTCCTCTCCCCCACTGAGTGCCCACTGCCCCTTCACCACAGTGCCCACTGCCCTTCCGTGACTGGTATTGGCACTGGGAACCACCTGACTCCCCTGGGCACTTTTCTCTGCATGCTGGCATGGGTGGGTGAGATGAGGGGGCAGCGCGCAGAAGGACTGCGACCCCCCTCACCCTGGCTGACAGATACAAGTATGGGGCTCAGGGATGTCATGGGCACTGGACCAAGAGGTCATTCCATGGACATTCAGTGCACATGAAGTGCTGGATGCCAAGGACGCCCCCTCGGCCGCTGTGGGCTGGGCTGCTGGGGACCCTCTGTGGGAGCAGCCTGTGGGCACTGGGGCTGGTTCGGACACACAAGCCATAGGGTCCTGGGACCAGATGCTGACTGCTCTTTCTGGGGGTCATTCCCACTTGTGCCAGGTGGTCAGAGCAGGGCACTCTGGAAGCCCAGGTGGAGGGGAGAGTTGGGCAGCCTGGACACCATGCAGCTCTTGGAACGGGGCCCAGAGGACATCCGTGGGCACCCAGGGCAGGGCCAGCCCCGGACAGCGGGGGACACTGCTGCGCCCCTTGCCTCTCAGTCCCCGGACGCGCTGATGGGAGGAGCTGGGGGGGCGCAGGCCCACGGAACACGGTGCGCAAAGGCAGCCGGCGGGGGACCGGGCCTGCGTCCCGGTTCCGCTCCTCGGTTCTGCGGGGTTTCGGGTGGCGGCGCCCGGGTCCCAGGCCAGGCGCGCTTGTTTATCAGGTGTCACCCGCGCCCGCGGCCCTGTTATCGCCGCGGCCAGCGGGCTCGGACGGACGCCGCCACCCGGACCGTCCGGGTCAGTGACCGCGCGGCGGTGGCCCCGGGCCAGCGCGTTCCCACGGACGACGGCCGCCCCCGACAGGGAGCTGCGCGGGGCGGGCCCGGCGGCCAGAGGCCCTGCCGAGCCCCGCGGCCGCCGGCTCGCTGCCCGCGCGGCCTCCCCCCCCCCCGCCCCGCCCGCACTCACCGCTCCTGGGCGCGGGCCGCGCTGGCCGCCGGGGGACGCGGGTCGGAGGCGCGGGGCTCTCGCGCGCACCGCGCGGGCCTGTGTACACACGTGACCGCCCGCCCCGGCGCAGGCCACGCCCAGCGCTCGGGCCACGCCCCCGCCTCGGGCCACGCCCCCGGCGTCCAGTCTACGCCCAACGCCCCTGGAGGGGTCGCTGCGCAGCGGCCCCCGAGCCCGTTTAGGCGTCGGTTCCGAGGGCCCGAGTGGCCTGTGCGCCGCCGGCCGGAAGTCACTTAAGGAGACAGCGCGCTGGCTGGGGCTGTCCCCAGGGCCCGGGTTGGGGGCGAGCCGTGGAGCCCTCTTGGGAATGGGCGACCTGCCCTTTCACCCAGCTCCCCCTGTGGCCCTTGGGACGCCCGCCCCCCAGCGCAAGGCTCTGACCCTTGGGACGAGCAGGATGGAGCGCGGGCGCCCCTGGGGCTGCCTCCGCTCCGCACCCCTTCTCCCTACTTGGGGTGAGCCTGGCTCACTTCCCCTCTCGCTCCGCTAGGAAAGAGACCGGGCAGCCGACTGAGCCAGGCTCAGGATGCCCGGGCGCCCCCTGGGGTAGGACCTGGCGCCCTGGAGGTAGGCCACGTCACAGCAGCTGTCCCGGCGGGTGTGGGATGGGCGCTCCTGCAAGGCTTCTGTTAGGGGGTGGGGAGCAGCTGACCTCTGGGCGATGAGCAGGGTCAGCCCCAAGCGTCACGTCTGTGGCCTCCACCTGAGCCCGGCGCCTGGTCAGCCCGGCAGTGACTTGTGACCCGCCCTGGGAATGCCGAAGTGTGTACTCACACAGAGAGGGACGTTCGTCGAGTCGTTGAATTGTGTGCACTCACCCTGGTGCCGGGCTGTGAGCTAATGGCCTCTCCCAGGGTGGCCAGGTGAGAGGAATGGACGTGGGTGTGGGCCGGGCCTGTGTATGTTCTGCATCTCCGGGGCCCCTGCCCTGTGCCCTGCCCTCCACATGCCTCTATACTTGGCGCAGCCCGGCCTCCCGTCCTCCGTCTCACACTGCGCTTGCCTGCTGGGGGAGGAAAAGGGACGTTTTCTTTTTCCTGTGTCAGGAGCACTCGACGTCTGGTTTTTGAGCCATGTCCTGTGGCCACCACCATCCTGGCTAAGTGCACATCTGGGCTCTGTGCAAGAGTGATGTTGTGGGGAGCGGCGTACACCCACAGGTGCCCCCGTCCCTGCCGTGGACATGGGGCTTGGGGTGCCATGGTTGCGCAGACACCTGTCGCAGGTGTGCAGCAGTGTGTCCTGATCTGTCTGGCGTGACTCGGACTTTGGGGGGGGGGTCGCACTGTGCCTGTGGGTAGCTCCTCCGCCGAATGCAAACTCGCCAGTCCTGCCTGAGAGCCATTCGCTCAGCCGCACCCTCACCCCATATATACGGGCTGCTACGCCAGCTTTGTGCTCCCATATTCTCACTGGCTTTTTGTTTGGCCCTGTGATTGGAATAGCCCGCGGGCACTGGTTCATAGAAGAGACTTCAGGTCCTTTAGGTGCTGGAGAGATGTCAGCTGCCAAGGGGGCCAGCTGGGGCCAGCCCTGCTCTGTGAGAGGCCCAGTATGTGCTATTCCCCAACCCCCCCACACACACACAGGGCCCCGGGGAAGCTGTGGCCCTCTCACCCCAGCTCTCCCTGTGGGTTCCACCAGAACCAGTTCAGGGAGGTCCGTGCCCCGCAAGCAGTTGGGCCCAAGCTCCCTGCTGTCCTGGCACTCCACCTGGAGAGCTGATTCTTGGTGCCTCTGGGGGAGCAGCTGTGTGTGCCAGCCCCTCATTCTGGTTGGGGTTGCATGGCCAGACCCCTCATTCTCCTTGGCTGTCCATCCTGGTGCTGGCTGTCTGTGCTGCCCTCCCGGGTCGCCTCCAACTGACCATCAGCTGCAGCCAGCTGTAATGTGGCAGCTGTGCCGTCGCCCTTGGGGTCCCGAAAGATCATGTCTGCCACGCCACCTCAGTGGCGGTGCTGGGGAAGGAGAGAGGTGAGGACCTCCCCCTGGTTCGGTCCAGTCTGGGCAAGACTCCCCTTGTCTGAGTGCTCCCCGCCAGGTTAGAGTTGGGGGCCAGGTGTGAGCCAGGCCTGCACTGTGCCCTCCTCCCGCTCTCCAGAGACCCTGGCTGGCACCATCACTTGGATCCCACTGCTGTGAGATAGGTGCAGTGAGGGGACCCAGGCCCAGAGCTGAACTCTCAGGCCTAGTGGTGGCCCCAGGCATGATGGAGCAGGGCCCAGATTGGGGTTTTGATGGGGCAGGTCCCCCCCCCCCCCACCTCGCTGCCCTGTGATGTATGGCCAACAGCTCGTAGACCCTTCCCCCATGCGAGCACCGCCAGCCCTGGCAGGACAGGGCCAGGGAAGGGGCTCATGGCCTGTGGGAGTGTTTTCTGTCTTTGAGAGGAGGTCCAGGAGAGCCACCCTGGGCTTCTGTGCACAGAGCAGCCCTGAGGGAGACAGTGTTGGCACTGGGGCCCAGAGATCCATATCAGAGGGAAGCGGCAGCTCCCGGGGCTCAGCCTCCACCGAACGGACCGGCCAGGGAGCCAAGGACAGCGGGTACAGTGTGTCCCGGAGGCCTGGCGCGGGCCTGGGCAGCCCCGCCCCTCCCCGCCAGGCCCGCTGCAGGCGCTGGGCTGGACTTGGCCGGCTGGGTCCGGGCCAGGCCCTGGCTCCGCCCCCCAAGAGTTGCAGCCCGGCCGGGAGGCGGAGGCTCTCGGGGTGCTGGTCGTGCGGGACGCACCCGCGAGGGCTCAAGCGTCCCCCAGCCCCTATGCGCGCCGGGCCGGAGTCCGGCCCGCCCCGCCCCGCGGCCCCGCCCTCACGCCCGCGTGCTTGCGTCACGGCCCAGCCGGCTGGAGCTGGTTCCGGGGCGGGCGCGCATGCGCGGGGCGCCGGCGGCGCGGAGGCCTGCGGTGCGCCTGGGGCAGCCCCGGGACCCACGGGGCCCTGGTGGGGGTGGGTGTCAGCTGGGCATCTCCCGTCCGCGCCCGCTCCGGACCCCAGGTGAGGGCCCGCGCGGTGGGATCCCGCGGCCCGGCCCTGGGGCTCGGTGCGCCGGCCCCGCGCCCGCCTGGCCCCGGGAGCCGCGTCTCCGTGGCCAGCTCCTGGGGCTGCAGCACTGCCCAGCGGCCGGGCGCTTGGCCGGTCCCAGTGGCTGGCCGCGGACGTAGCGCCCACAGGGTTCTCCCCGGGCCTGGCCCATTCCCACAGAGATGCCCGCCGTGACGGGCAGGCCGTGGACCGGCGGGGCCCGCACGTGGGCAGCCCCGAGCGTCCGGCCGCTGCAGGCCCCTGCGCCCAGGGGCCGCTGCGCTCCCTGTCCTCCAGGAGCTCACTCTGGTCCGGCCGTGCGCTCCTCGAGGCCAGAGCCCGCGGCGGTCCCCCTCCTCGACGGCAGCGGCCCCGGACAGCGGGCAGCGGGGCTGGGCACCGCGGAGCCCCGGCACCGAGGAGGCAGACGGACACAAGGGGGGACCTGGCTCCAGTCCGGCGGTCACCTCCCACTGGCCAGGGTCCCGGGGGCCCTGCCGCGTTGCCCAGACCTCTTCCTGCCCTCTCCGCTGTCTGTCATGGGCAGATCCCCTCTGCGGGGCCCATCCCCCTTGGTGCTGGCCTGGAGCCCACACCGAGTAGTGAGGAAGGACAATGGCCCTTTCTTAGGAAATGGCCCTGGGTCTGGGCCTGTCCAGAGCCGCCTCTGACAGCGCTGGCCCCAGCAGCTGTAGCACGGTATGAGATGAGGCTGGCAGGGGCCTTTTGGAAAGCCTCTAGCCACGGCTGGGGTGACCCATAGGCATCCCGAGGCTGCATCCTCCGTGCCTGTGGGCTCGCTGCAGGGAGGCACCAGGGACGTTTCTTCCTACTGGCTTGCACCCTATACCCCATCTCGGTGGGCAGCCTCTGCCCAGGCCCTCTTGACAAAACTCTCACCAAGCTCCTGACAGGTCCTCTGCTCACTCCCAATGAGGTGAAGTACCTCCTCGTCAGTAGTAAGGAGCACAGAAGGCAGAGTCCCCACCGGTGTGAACGGGGAAGTGGGTGTCTGAGCGCACAATGAGAGGAGATCTCCAGGTGCCCATCCCAGGCTTGTTACCCTCCAGGCCCTTAGCCGCTCTGGAAAGCTGGGCCTCTGGCCGTTTCTTTGTGGTCATTCAGTGGATGCCGGGTGCTGTCCACCTTGCCCTGGCCTGGTGGGGAAAACCTCTGTGGTTCCTGGGTATGCAGAGCACAAGCAAGCAGCACATGGCCTTGCTGGGCACCCAGAAGCGGGGGAGGGGGACGGTGGCATCTGAATGTGAAGGGCATGCCTCTCGGATCCCAGCGAGTGCCCGGGGGATGAATGCGTGATCCGGTACTGTCCAACAGCCTCAGATACTATTGCCTTGGCCCCCTTGTCTCTGAGGTTCCCCGTGAGGCCTGGGTGGCCAGGCATGTGCTTTCCCAGGACTGTGCTGGCTAGGGGGGGTCTATGGGGTCTGAGTGGGGGCAGGGCTGCCGAGGGGACCTTTGACCAGAGTGATGGCCCCCATTTGGGCTGTGTTTGCCCTGAAACCCACATAGGTGCTTTCTCTCGGTTTCAGGGAGCAGCAGCCAGCGATCCGCAGGCGTCTGATCCAGAACTATCCCCTGAAGAGCAGAGAATCCGAGAAAGGAAACAGAAGAAGGAGCGGAAGAAGGAGGAGAGGAAGCGGCTGAGGCAGGCTGGCCTCGCGGCCCAGGCTTCCCCCACCCAGCGCTCCGGGGCCGACCTGGCCTTGGAGTACCTCTGCAGGTGAGGGGGTATCTATGTCTGGGCCGTCTGTGCCCTCTGCCACCCTCCAACTTCTATCCTCTCACATCACCTCTGTGTTTCCAGCTGGGCCCAGAAACGTGAGAGCTGGAAGTTCCAGAAGACGAGGCAGACATGGCTCCTGATGCACATGTATGACCGTGACAAGGTCAGCCTTCAGGGGTTCCCAGGGCACAAGGACTTGGCATCCTTGGAGGGAGGGGGGCGTGGGGGCCTCTGTGGGCAGGGCCTGCTGGGGCCACCCTGGACTGTTCCCAACCAAGCAGATGGCAGGGGGCCAGGGAAAGTGTGTGTGGGGGGGGGGGGATGAGAACCTGGCAAGCAGGAAACATGTGAGCCCGAGGCAGGGAGAGTGACCCACAAGGTCCCCGGGTTGGGGGGCAGGAAAGGACAGCCCACTGTTTTTAGGTCTAAAGTCCTGGGAAGGGCTGTCCTGCTAACAGGCGGCCCCTCCCCCTCAGCAAACACTTCCTGGGGGGCCTCAGTGGGGTGGGGCCGAGCTAGTTCCATGCCCTGCCCCAGATCTCAGACCCACCAGGACAGGGACTCTCAGAGCTCCTGGCTTGTCGCCAACCCCTGGGCTCGTGTAGGGAGGCAGTGTCCCCTTTCGGTTGCTGCCCGCTCTGCCTACATATGCATGTAGCAGTCCCTCTCTGTCACGCACACGCATGCATGCCAAAGTCCTGCTGTTTTACAGGCACACACATGCAGCAGCTCCTCTCTCTCATGCATACACATGCATGCCGCAGTCGTGCTGTTTCACACGCACACACGTGTAAACAAGAGAGTTAGCCGCGGACATGAACACTTCGGCCAGCAGACTCACATGGCCACTGTGTGCTTCCCCTGTCCTGTGGGCCTCTGAAACCATGCCTGGTGCTGAAGCATGGCTCCTGCCCCCGGGGCACGGCCTTCATAGATGCCTGAGTGCATTGCCAGGTGCCGTGTTGACAAGTGCAGCAGGCCAGCGGGTACACGCGAATGACGGAGTGGAATGTCCTGTTTCATGGCGCCTCCACACCACATAGGCCCCCTGTGGGCAGCTCTGACGTTTCTGGGACCTGGGGTTAGGGGGGTCATGGGCTGGGAGGTGTCACCATGATCCCACCCTGTAGGCTCTTTGCAAGGCATCAGAGACTCTGGTGGCTGGCCAAGCCGGCTGCCCCTGAGACCTGACCACTGCCATCCCTGCAGGTGCCTGACCAGCATTTCCCCACCCTGCTGTCCTACCTGGAGGGGCTGCAGGGACACGCCCGTGAGCTGACCGTGCAGAAGGCCGAGGCCCTGATGCGGGAGCTGGACACAGAGGGCGGCCAGGACCCCCCACAGCAACTGCCAGTGAGCCGCCTTCGGCAGGTGCTCCAGCTGCTGTCTTAGAGGTGGTCCTGCGGGAGGCACTGCCCGGGAGTCCGGCTTTGCAATAAAGAGGCTGAATGGACTGCCTCCTGCATGCTGCCTCCTCTGTTCATGGCAGGCAGGAGCCTTCCCAAGGGGCTCACCCTGGGATCAGGGGGCTCATCCTGGGATCTGGGGGTCTCAGAGCACTTACCCTAGGTCTGGGGGGATCAGGGTACTCACCAGGATCTGGGTGGTTCGGTTCAGGGAACTCACCCTGGGATCTGGGGGGATCAGAAGACTCACCCTGGGATCTGGGGAGATCAGGGCACTCACCCCGGGATCTGGGGAGATCAGAGGACTCACCCTGGGATCTGGGGGTTCAGGGCACTCACCCCCAGATATGGAGATCAAGGAACTCACCCTGGGATCTGGCGGGATCAGGGCACTCACACCAGGATCTGGGTGGTTCAGTTCAGGGGACTCACCCTGGGATTTGGGGGGATCGGGGCACTCACCCCGGGATCTGGGGGGATCAGAGGACTCATGCCGGGATCTGGGGGGATCAGGGCATTCACACCGGGATCTAGGTGGTTCGGTTCAGGGGACTCACCCTGGGATCTGGGGAGATCATGGGACTCACCCTGGGATCTGGGGATCAAGGGACTCACTCTGGGATCTGGGAGGGATCAGGGCACTCACCCGGGATCTGGGGGGATTGGGGGGATAGCCCTGTGATCTGGGAGTTCAGGGCACTCACCCTGGGATCTGAGGGGTTCAGGGGTCTTATCCCGGGATCTGGGGGGGTTCAGGGGACTCATCCCAGGATCTGGGGGGGCTCAGGGAACTCATCCTAGGATCCGGAGGGGCTCAGGGGACTCACCAACACATGAGCTGACTGATGGGGATCCCCTCACTCTCTGGAGCCTCTCCACAAAGGGACAGCCTGCGTCCCCTCCCTGTCCCCAGATTCTGGCCTCCAGAGCCTCGAGAAGCAGGCACTGGCCCAGGAGGAGTGAGGGTGGCATCCTGAGGGACCTGGGAGTGGTGCCAGGTATGGAGAAGCACGGGAGGGTGGGGGGGAGGACGGAGACCACCTCTGCAGCAGCAGGACCCCCTGGCATCCATGTGCCTGTGGGCTCCCCTGGAGGTCCATGCCACAGTGGAGAGGGGCAGGAGACCTCATGGCCCCAGTGTGTGCAGCACTGCTGTGCCCTCCTTGCACCCCACCCGAGCCTGGGGCTGCCTGTGCAGCCACCCCAGAAGAGGCAGAGAAGAGGAGCTCCTGCCCCAGGGGGCCTCCCTGTCCACCCCGCACTGCCTGCACAGCTCGCTGGACACGGCCCCGGGCACCAGGCAGGATTGGAATCTGTGGGTGCGCTCTGCCCGTGGGGAGGAAGGGGTCGTGCATGAGACCACGTGGCCTACCAGCAGGAAGTTGTCTGGGAGGTGAGGGGTGGGGCTAGCTTATTGGGAGGATGGAAAGTTCTGGAATGTCTGGGATTGTGGCTCAGGGCTCTCTGCAGGTGGGACCTTGACCAACACAGAAACTTGGTGTGAAACATCCAGTTTTTATAACGTCTGTTTTGGGGTGCTGAGAACTGAAGCCCAGACCAGCTACATGGACATAGGTGTTGGGGCCACCCTGTGGCTCTGGGACACCCCTGGGCACCTGCACCCTGTTCTCTTTGGGTGCCCATGCCCAGTCCAGCGCTGGCAGTGCTGCCACGTCTCACCTCAGGGTGCCTGTGTGACAGGGCAGCCGGATGGTTTCCTGTGTCTGCTGTTCCAGAACAGTCCGTGTCACTCCGTCACTCCAGGGGCTCTGGGTTTCCACCCAGAAAAAGTCCATTGCTGCTCTGCCCCCGCATGGGAATGGGTGGACAGTAGAGCAGAGACCTCCCCAGGCCAGGAGCCAACACATGAACCACGCTGTGTGAGCCTGCACCAGGCTCCCGGGACCCCCCCCCCCCCACCTGTTGTGGGACCGCCCTGCGTGGGCCTGTGATCCCCCCCACACACACACACATGCTGACAACATGGGAGAAGGAGAGGGGGTGGAAGGGGCTCCTGAGAAGGGCCCGTGTCTGGGGGTGCGGCCCTGTCTGCAGCCCCCACACTGGGCTGGCCTGGGACCCGTGGCTGGCTAGGCAACTCAGCGCCACTGGTTTCTAGGCTCAGCGCACAGGGCCTGGGCGGGCGGCCGCATGGTAAAGGCGGGGGCAGAGGTGGCATCCAAGACGGGGCGGAGGCCAGGCGCGGGGCGCAGGCGGTACTTGTGCAGGAGGCCGGCGAACAGCAGGAACAGCTGCAATGTGGCCAGGCGCTCCCCCACGCACACACGGCGGCCTGTGGGGAAACCAAGGCGCGAGGGGGGAATAGCCTGGGCTGGCCTGTGGGGGGCTGCTAGGGGCGGGGGGGGGGGGGGGGAATGCAATCCAGAGGCGGAGACAGCGCCCACCTGCGGAGAAGGGCAGGAAGCGAGGGGGGAATAGCCTGGGCTGGCCTGTGGGGGGCTGCTAGGGGCGGGGGGGGGGGGGGGGGAATGCAATCCAGAGGCGGAGACAGCGCCCACCTGCGGAGAAGGGCAGGAAGGCGGCGCGCCGGACGAAGCGCCCACGTGTGTCCAGGAAGTGGTCGGGGTTGAACTGGTCCGGGGTGGCCCACTGTGTCTTGTCCAGGAGCACGGAGCTCAGCAGGAGCAGCACCGGCGTGCCCTGTGGGGGGCGGTAGTGTGGGCACCTCGGGCGGCCACCGCCCCCCCATCCCCGGCCCCGAGGGCCGCCGTGTAGGGACGCACCTTGGGGAGCAGGTAGCCGCCCAGCGCGGTGTCTGCAGCCGTGCAGCGCGGCACATGTGGCAACAGCGTGATGTAGCGTTGGACCTCGTGCAGCACCGCGTTGGTGTAGGGCAGCAGCTGTTGGTCCTCTGGCCGTGGCGGCCGCCCGGCACCCAGCACTCGGTCCAGCTCCTCCTGCACCCGGCCTGCCGAGAGGGAGCCGAGATGCGGGATACCTGCCATGTGCAACACACACACACACACACACACACACACACACACACACAGCCGGGCGCTCACCCTGCACCTCCAGGTGCTCGCACATCAGGAGGGCAGCCCACTGCAGCGTGGCTGCGCTGGTCTCGGTGCCAGCCATGACCATGTCCAGGGCACAGGCCACCATGTCGGCTTCGGAAAACTGGCCTTCGAGGTCATTCTGCAGGGGCAGGTGCCAAGACTGGAGGGCAGAGGGCCAGACGCCCGCCGCCCTCACCCTGGTCCCTTGCCCGGGAGGGGGACAGCCCAGCCTCAGCCCCCGGCGTCCCCACACACCTGGCCCTTGTGCAGCAGGGCGTCCATGTAGCTGGGCGAGGCTCCTGGCATGGGCCTGCCCCGCAGGGAGGCTCGCAGGATGGCGCGCACCTGCTCGACCTTCCGCAGCAGGGGGCGGTGCAGCTGCAGCAGCGTCCCCAGCCGCGGGTAGATGTTGAACAGCTGTGCAGAGGCCAGCACGGGCTGAGGGCCATGGCAGGGGCCGGCCGTGGACCGCCACAGGCAGGAGCACAAGGCCTGGAACATTCTGTGGCCTCCACGCTGCCTGCGGGGCAGTCAGCTGACCCCTGCTCTCGCTCCCCTCTGGGGGGCTCAGTCAGACCTTCCTGCCCACAGTCCTCAATAGGGGACGTCGCTAATAGCCCCCATGGTCTCCTACTGTGGACGGCAGGGGCGGGAAGGCATGTGGGCCTTGCCAAGGTCGGAGGCCCACTCTTGCCCCCCCCCCCCCGGGGCAGGATGATGGCCCCATGGGGGACCCTGTCCTCAGAAGACCCCTCTGCGTGGAAACAGGCAGGTCAGGATGTGTCGGGGGACCCTGTGCAGGAACGCAGGGTGGGACAAGGGCGTGCCCGGGCTGACCCTTGGCCCTGCCCGAGACCGCCACTACTTCCCCGAAAGGTCAGGTGTCAGGCCAGGCCGTGGCCTTGTGGGACGGTTTCCCTCACCTGCAGGGCCGGGGTGCCCAGGAGCACCATGACGTCCTCCACGAGGTCCAGCAGGGACAGGAACACGGGGTCTCCATAGTCGAAGCGCCGGCCGAAGAGCAGCGCGAAGGTGACGTTGGAGGGGCCCCAGCCCAGCAGGCGGAGGGGGAAGGGCCGGCCTGGGGCAGGGGTCAGCCTTAGGGGCGGCCTGGTGGCCTGCTGCAGGGGCTCGGGGTCCAGCCCCGCACTCACCTCTGTAGCCGTCCAGCAGCTTGGACAGGCAGCCCAGCTCGCTCAGGACCAGGTCGGCCCCGGGTCCTCGCCCGGCACCCAGGTGCTGCAGGGCAGCCACAGTGAGCTGCCGCGCCACCCTCCAACGCCTCCCCGAAGAGAAGAAGACGCCTGCGGGGGTGGGGGGGGCGGCACTAAGCACCTCGGGCCAGGCAGGGGTCCCACCCTGGGGTCCTGTGCACTCACCCGCACCCCCCTGGATCCGCTGGAAGATGGCGATGGGGGGTCTGTCGGTCAGCGCGTGCCCCGTGGCCAGCAGCGCCTCCCGCACGGCCTGGTACCCCCGTCAGCACCACGGTCTTCTGCGTGCCCAGGTGCACGGTGAACACTGGCCCATAGCGTGCCGAGAGCTGGGGGCACCGAACCTTTAGCGCAGGCCCAGGCTGGGTCCCCTGACTGAGCACTGGAGCCCCCAGGGGCAGCGCATGGTGGCCATGGGCCTGTTCTGAGAACTGGGCACGCCTGGGGATTCCCAAGCCCTGGGGATAGCAGCGCCCCTTTGTGCTGTGGTTGTCAGACCAACAAAGCCCAGCAAGGGCTGGCCCAAGGCGACAAGTGACCACACCACCAGGCCCAGTTTCTCCAGCAAGGCCCCAGGGCCCCACCGCCAGGCTGGGCAGAGTAACACCAGCAGCGCAACCTGCATGCCCAGACCCCTCTTCACTGTGTCCCCAAGTCCTGCTGCTCCTCTTGCTGAACCCCCCCCCATGCTGCCTCCTCCAGGGAGCCCTCCTGCCCTGCTCCTACCCACAGGGTTGCCCGACAAGAGTCAGCTGCAGGGCCTGCACCCTCACCTCCATCAGCGAGCGATCCTGCTGGGTGACCCGCAGCAAGTGTAGGTTCCCAATGAGTGGCAGTGGGCGTGGCCCTGGGGGCCAGCGGGGGGCTGGTGAGGAAGCTCTGGGGTATCCCCACAGCAGCCCCCACAGCCCCCCGAGCCCCAGAAGCAGCAGGAGTCCCAGGAAGAGCAGGGCCATGAGGAAACAGGCTGGGGCCCAGCTCCCCACCCGGCCCCAGCGGCCTCTGGGCGGAGGGCGTGCCGTACCCCACCCTCCCCCCACCCTCCCGCAACCCCGAGAATGTGGAACGAGCAGTTTGCAGGGGCAGCCGCGCTTAAAGTGACAGGCGGCTGTGGAATGCGAATGCGGGGTCCCAGGGCCTCTGACTCCCCCTTGTACCCCCCTGGACTCCCCATACCTGCCACCACCTGCGAACACTTTCCCTGGAGGGCAGCCGCCACCCTACAACCAGGAGGGCCAAGGGGTGAGCGCCCCCAAGCACTGCTGTGGATCCCCAGATTCTGGTGCCTGCAGGAGGGGCCATGGGGGGCTCCTGACACCAGAAGTGGCTGGACCTGTCCCAATGGGAGACCCCCCCAT
Source organism: Sorex fumeus (assembly GCF_029834395.1). NCBI lineage: Eukaryota > Metazoa > Chordata > Mammalia > Eulipotyphla > Soricidae > Sorex > Sorex fumeus. The sequence continues at coordinate 5,264,956 of NW_026606121.1, forward strand.
GTCCCCTGCCACCCCCTACACACCCCCAAGGCCACTACTGCTCCCACTCACGCCCCCATGGCCTCACCTTCAGCCACACCCCGTGGATGGGGGCCCCTGTCAGATCCAGGGACAGTGGGGATGGGTCCCCTGACTGGGTCCAGGGTCTCAGGCATGTCCTAAGGCCTCATGATTGTGTGTGTCCCCGGGTTGGACACTGCACGGAGCTGGGGACAGGACCTGGGGACTTGGGGCCCCGAAACGTGCTTCGGTTGGGGGCAGTGGGGTGGGGGGGAGCAGCAGTGGGTCCCAGGGAATGTTCTAGGAGGAGGAACAACCCATGTAGAGCCTGGAAGGAGTAAGCGAAAGGGGGGTGTCTGGGTGGGGAGGAGGCACACCTGATGGCGGCGGGGCGCTAGAGCCGGGGGCACAGGGTAGAACCCCATTCTCCTCTTCAGTTTCTTCAGAGGTGGAGGCTGGGAGGAGCTGCCTGAAGCACTACCAGGATCCCCCCCAGCCCCCCAAGGGAGGAGAGGGAGCCCTAGTGCAGCCATGCACAAGGCCGACCCTGGTTCAGTGCCCAGCACCCCAAATAGTTCGCGAGCCCCCAGGAGTGAGCCCTCCAAACACCACACCAAAAGAAGTGGGGCCTTCTGTAAGGGCCCCCGTGCTCTGGGCTGGGGGTGCGGCCGTGGGGAGTGTTTTGGCTCTCCGGGTCCCCCTTGGTGTCCTTGGAGGGACCCGTCCCTGCCCTGCACCTTCCCGCACTTTTGACCTTGCCTGGCTGAGGTGCTCGCAGCACCCGTCTTTGCAGACCCCCCCACCCCTCGCTGTGCCATCCTGCTCCCGCCACTTCTCCCCCACACACACCAGCGTCCCCTGGTGGTGCAGGAGTGCCGCGCTGAGTGGAGTGGGGGGCTGGAGCCAGGGGACACTCGGGGAGCACTGCAGCAGAGGGCCCGTGCCTGGGAGGCAGGCGCCCAGGACGCAACTGGAGAGGGCATCTGAGGTGGCTGCCCAGGAGTGAGCGGCCGGACCCTCTGGCATGCCCCCTCGGCAGGCAGGTGCTCGGTCGCGTGCCCACGGGTCGTACGCGGCTTCCCGCTGTGCCCTGGGCTGCAACCCTGTGAGCTCCCCAGTCCCCACTCGGTGGTGATGGCGGGTCTGCAAAGGCTTGTCCGGAGGGTCAGCTGGCAATGAGGCTGGGAAGCGCTTGGACTCAGTAGCAGGCCAGAGCCACTCCTGGCCAGGTCAAGGCGCCACAGGGGCGCCGTGGGGCGGAGCCGTGAGCGGACGTGCGGGGGGGGGGGGGGGCCTGTGGCGTGGCGTGGCCGTGGGCGGGGCCTGCGACGGGGCGGAGGCATGGGCGGAGCGGGAGGCTGTGATGGGGCGGGGCGGGGGCGGGGCCTAACGTGAGGCGGGACTGCGGTTGGGGCGGGGCCGGGGCGGAGCCTGCGATGGGGCTGGGGCGGGGCGGGCTCGTGATGGGGCGCGGCCGGAGGCGGGGCGCAACCCCTCCAATACCGGCCGCTCGACCTGCTCGGCGCTCGGCCGGCCGCCCTGCGCATGCGCGCTGGCTGCAAGTGTCGGCTGCGCCACCATGTCTACCGCCATGAACTTCGGCTCCAAGAGTTTCCAGCCGCGGCCGCCGGACAAGGGCAGCTTCCCGCTGGACCACTTCGGTGAGCGGCTGGGGCCCGGCGCCGTCTCCGTACTGCCCGGCCCCTGGCCCGGCCCGTGAGGCTGCCGGACCCCGGCCCGGTCCGCCCCCGCCCGCGGCCCTGGAACCGCCCCGGAACTGGCCTGGAACCTCCCCCGACCCGATCCCGCCCCGCCCCCGGAAACGCCTGGAACCGCCCCCGGCCCGCCCCGGCCCAGAACCGCCCCCGATCAGACCCCGCCCGGACCCCGGACCGCGACCCCGCCCTGACCCCTGACCGCGATCCCACCCCGATCCCTAACTGGGACTCCACCCGGAGCTGCCCCTACTCTGGCCTGCAGAGGCCAGGAGCGCCTCAGTGGTTCCGGGCCGGAGGGAGGAAGCGAGGGCCAGGCTACACGCCTTTGCACCTGCTGCAAGAGTGGTGCTGGGTCACTGGGTGCTCATTCCGTCTGTGCTCAATCATCCCAGGCTCGGTCATTCGGGACTCGGTTACTTGGTGCTCAATGCTCAGTCACTCAGTGCTCGTCACTCTGGCCACTGCCGGCAGGAAACTGGTTTCTCTTTGTTCCAGGTGAATGTAAAAAGTTCAAGGAGAAATTCATGAAATGTCTTCGTGACAACGATTTTGAGAACGCAATGTGCAGGAACGAGTCGAAAGAATACTTAGAGTGCAGGATGGAGAGGCAAGTACCTCCCGGCCCAGCACTGTGCCTCTGCTTGGGGTGTGCCGGGTGTGGCACCTGCATCCTGCGCCTGCCTGCCTGGGTGTCTCTGAGCTGTGGCATCCCTCCCACAGTAGTGCAGGGCACCCTCCGGGTCTCGGGCTGGCCCTCAGGAGAGGGAGCTGTAGTCCATGCACTGTGGGTGTGGCTGCGGGTACCAGGGCCAGCTGGGCATCGGGGGGGCTGTGGCCCAGGGCAGCCTCTCCCGGCCTCAGCATCTCTGAGGGGGACAGTGACTGGTGTTTCTGCCTAGAACATCGGCTGTGCCCAGGGTAGTTGGACCTCTTAGGGACCCCATTTCAGTGTCCGCACACACACTCATTTTCTCACAAATATATATACACATCCACACTCACACACACTCACGTCCATACTCACACGCTCATCCACACACAACCCTGACTCACACACGCTCACGTCCACATTCACATCCACGCTCACATACTCATTTCCTCTCGCATATATATATATACACACACACACACATTCATATCCACACATCCACACTCACTCATATCCACACACACCCTGACTCACACTCACGTCCACACTCACACTCATCCACACACACGCTGACTCATGCTCACATCCACACTCACACGCTGATTTACACATACACACATACACCACTCACACTCATATCCCTACTCACTCACATCCAAACTGACATACACTCATATAAACACAGTCATATTCACACTCTTTTTTATTTGTGTTTTGGCTGACACCCAGTGATGCTCAGGGATTACTCCTGACTCTGTGCTCAGGAATCACTCCTGGTGGAACTTGGGGACCACATATGGATGTCGGGGAGCGAATTGTTGTTGCTTTACCTTCTAATACTATTGTTCCAGCCCCGACATACTCATAAATGTTTTTTTTTTTGGGGGGGGTACATGCATTGGTGCTCAGGACTGACTCCTGACTCTGTGCTCAAGGATCACTCCTGGTGGGACTCAGGGAACCATATAGGGTGCTGGGGATCAAACCTGTGTCAGCTGCTTGCAAAGCAAGTGCCTTCCCTGCTGTATGATCATTCTGACCCCATCCCTCATACACTCACACACTCTTTATTATATATATTTTTATTATATTTTAATGTAGGCGTTCACGTTACTTATTTTAAAAAATATTTTATTGACTGCCTGTGAGATAGACCATTACAGAGTTGCTGTTGATTGGGTTTCAGTCACACAATGATCCAGCACTCATCCCTCCACCAGTGTACATTTCCTACCACCAATGTCCCCTGTTCCCTCCCCCTACCCCCCACCACCATACCCCCCCATCCTCAGCCTCCCTCTATGGGAGGCGGTTTCCTTCTCTCTCTCTCTCTCTCTCTCTCTCTCTCTCTCTCTCTCTCTCTCCCTCTCCTTTTCCTTTTGTGCATTATGTTTGCAGTACAGATGCTAAGAGGTCGTCGTGTGTGTTCAGGGCATTCGTTATTTGTATCGGAATGGTAAGGCTGGAGTAGCTTTTCAATTGGGTGGCAGCTTTGGGGTGTGAATGTGACTGCTGAGGCTTCCAGAAGTGCAGGGAGGTTGGGGAGGTAGCCCATCCCGACCCTGAGAAAGCCTGGAGATTTCAGTCACAAAACCCGCATACCTGAATTTTTAGCAGATTGTATCTTAGTGGGATTCTGAGATAGTGGAGTCAGGCCGAGGTTATGGTGGTGATGTTGGATTGTGGGAGCAAGTGGCTGCCGGGGGCTCTGCTTGGGCGGGCACCAGGCCAACCTACCCCCCTCTGATTTACCCCAGTCTGTTCAGCCATGTGTGGGTCCAAGATTAACTGAGACTTTTGATCTCTTTCGAGGTTTATTTATGGGTCTTTGAAGCAAGGCCAGTAGTAGAGCTTACATGGTGGCACTGGAGTTTGTTCGTGGGGGTGACTGCCAGTGCTTCCATGAGTATTGGGAAGTGGGGGGAGGTAGTCATCCCAACTCTGAAAAAGCCCAGAGGTTTTAGTCACAAAACCCACATGCCAGAATTTTGAACAGGTTAATATCTTGGTGGGGTCTGTCCTGAGGTGGTAGAGTCCAGCTAGGGATATGGTGGCAGTTTTGGATTGCGGGAGTAAGCAGCTGCTGGAAGTTCTGCTTGGGTGGGCACCAGGCTGACTTACCTCCCCCCCCACCCCAGTTTACCTCTGTCCAGCCATGCACAGGTCAAAGGTTGACTCCCGCTTTCAATCTCTTTTGAGATTTATTTATGGGTCTGATGCAAAGCCCATAAATGAGCTTGTATAGCTCAGCTGGAGGTGGTTTGTGGGCATGACTCCCACATATCTAACTTTTGGCCGTTTAATTTCTTGGGAAACTTGGCCACAAGTTGTTGGGATCTGGCCGGAGGCACAGCAGCAATTTGGGGGTATCAAGAAGCCTGGCGGCACCATGTGGTGCTAATGCCCTCGCCCTGCAGGTACAGGTTCCCTCTCACTCATACATTTACTCATACATTCCTTTTTTTTTTTGGGGGGGGGGGTTGGGTCACACCGGCGATGCTCAGGGGTTACTCCTGGCTCTGCACTCAGCAATTGAGCCTGGCACTGCTCAGGGGACCATGTGGGATGCCGGGAATAGAACCCTGGTCGGCCGTGTGCAAGGCAAACACCCTCCCCGCTGTGCTATCGCTCCAGCCCCACACTCATACGTTCTTAAACACATTCACACACTCGTGTACGTTCTTAGGTTTGGTTTATTTTTTGGTCATGTCTGCTGTGCTCAGGGCTCACTCCTGGAGGTGCTCAGGGGACCCTGCACTCTTAACTGCCCAGTTCCCTGGGCTTGGCCATGAGAAGCAGCCTCCATTGCTGCGTGGCATGTGGCCTGGACCCCCAGCTCTGGCTTGGGGGTAGTGACAGGGCTGGGCTAGGCTGATAAAGCCTAGGAGACGGGCGAGCCATGGGTCTGCCTGTGGTGTTGGGCCTCAGTGCCCCTCCTGCCCCTGCCTATGTGGGCTACAGCGTGAGGGCTCTGCCCGCGTCCACACTGTCCGTGACAATCCCCTTCCCTTTCAGGCAGCTCATGGCGCCGGAACCGCTGGAGAAGTTGGGGTTTGCAGACCTGGCGGCTGGGAAGTCGGGGGCTAGGAGCTAACTCTGGATGGGACAGGACTCAGAGCCCTGGGCCTGTGCCCTGCTGGCTAACCTCCATGGACGGACACTCTCCTTCCCTTTGGCTCCGGGGCCTCACCTGGCAGTGCTCAGGGCTCATTCCTGTGGTGACCCGGGGATCGAACCTGGGCCAGCTGCGTGCACAGCAAGCACCCCCTCCCCATCCGTCTACACTGCAGCCCTCCCTGTGGTTCAGATGGAGGTGCAAGGCCTGGCCCGGTGTGCCCAGAGGGCGGCGGGAGGGGGGGGAAACGAAGACTTCCGGTGGTGGTGATGCCGTCTGGGTCCTTGGCTCTTTCAGGGATTCCAGCGCCTGGGGGGCAGCCTCTGCCTGCTGCTACCCTGCACCTGCGCCCCACCCCACACCCCTGCCCCCAGCAGACCCCCTCCCCCCCCACTCTGGGGAGATTCTGCAACCACCGACCACCTGGAGGTAAGGCTGACCCTGCACATGCTGACTCAGTGCCTCGTGGCCACAAGACCTGACACCCCACTGACCCAGAAGTGGGGTCCACAGGCTGGGGGTGTGTCTGCTCCCACCTGTGAGCACTCCTCACACCTTGGTTTCTAGAATTCTCCGACTATTTGAGTATCAGAATAGGGAGTTGGGGTCTGCTGCCCCTGCACTGCTCACTGGATTGTGGAGGGCCGTGGCTGGCATCCACCCTCGCCGACTTGGAAGCCGGGGGCTGTGACCCCCAGCCAGACCTGTGTGCTGAGCAGTTGCTGAAGGACGATGGACTCTGCTGGTGTGGCCCAGTCCCGGCTGGCACCCCCTTTGTCTGGGACCACCAGACAGGCCTGCCCAGTAGAGGCAGTGCCTAGGGACTTGGGTGGGTGGGAGGACCCCGGAAGTTCTGCCCATGCACTGGCCTCCTTGCACATCTTTGGAGGTTTGACCTTTAAAAATGGAAGCTGGAAAGTCACCGTGGCTCCTGGCTGGATTCTGGGATTACGCAAACTCACTGCTGTGGGTGGAGTCGCCCTCGCCTGCACATTTCCCGGCTCACTCGCTTCCCGGCCTTTGCCAGTCCGCAGGGACCAGACTGGGAGCACCCTGGGAGGACGCCTCTGGCCCCGGGTCCCTGGCATGACCCACAAGCAGATACTGGTGTGTACCAGCGGGGAGGCCGGGGTCCCACTCTGTTGTGAGCATGAGCTCAGAGCAGACCCCCGGCTCCAGGCGGGAGCTGGGGAACTGCCCAGAGCCTCAGCACTCCCACTGGCATGGCCATGGCCACCAGCGTCAGGGGTCCTTGTGGCTGTGACCACCTGTCCCGCACACTGTGCTCCAGTTACCTGGATGCTGGGCTCAGCAGGCAGAGGACACAGCTGCTAGCACCTGCAGCCTCGGACGCCTGGCCTGCAGGAGGTGGGGACCCCGTGGAGGGAGCCCCCAGGAGGCAGAGCCCCCTGCCCCTTGGCATCCCCTTTGGCCCTGCCCTGTGGCTCTCAGCTGTGCCATCCCAGTGTCCAGCACCCTGGGGCTCTGCTCCAGGCTCAGGAGGGTCCTGTGAGGCCCCACCCCCAGGCCCTTCCTGGATGGACTTGGTTTGTGACTCAGCCTGCAGGTGGTCAGGCTGTGGGCCAGGGCTCCTAGTGGCGGGGGGCGCTGGCGTAGGTGCCAGCCCAGCTCCCTCCCCTGTTGGGGTGCAACCATGTCACACCTGGGCCAGATGCACTGGTGGGGTGCCCAGCAGCAAGACCCTGACCTGATGGGGGGGTCCCCAGTGCAGCAAGCTCTGAGGGCCAGAGTCTCTGGGTCTGTGTGGACCACCTGCCCCCGCCCCGTCCGTGTGGTGGCAGCAGACGAGGGAGCCAGCTCCATTCCCCTCTGCAGAGGTGGCAACCGCAGCCTGGGGAGGGCCTGCGCCACCCACACTCCTGGCTGTGGGAAGCTCAGCACCGGGGCTTGTGGCTGTGGGACGTGCGACGCCTGGCCAAGCCCCTCCACACCGCATGCGTCTTTGGGGTGTCCCCGGAGCTCCTGCCCTACAGGAGGGTTTCTGGGGGGCTGAGCCACCAGCTTGGGGGCACTGGATGCCCCTCAGCATCTGGCACCTCCCCTGGCTCCTGGGAACAGATGCTGCCACCCTGCTGTCCAGGCCCGTGCACAGCCACCACTGCCCCCCAAGACTGGCATGGGCAGCCGCATAGGGGTGCATGTGGGTGTGTGCCGCAAGCAGACGGAAGGGAGGAGCCAAGGCTGGCACCAGCCCGCCCACCGCAGAGGGGCCCTGCAGGAGGATGGGGGCAGGGCTGCTCCTGCCGGAGGAAGGAAACACACCATGTGTGCGTGTGTGTGGGGGAGGGGCAGTCCCCTGGGAACTGGCTCTGGCCATTACACCTGTGGGTTTCCTGGCCGTTGGGCTAAGGGCAGCCAGGAAGTGGGGGTCAGCCCAGCGCTGGGGCTCCCCCACCTGCTGCCAAGGCCCTGGTCCTTGGTGGCAGTGGCGTCGACCAGGGCTCCTGCGGGGTGTCCCCTGGAGGCCAGCTGGGCCGTGGTGCAGCTGTCCTCGCGCAGCTCATTTCCTGCACTCTGGCCCTCCATTTGCAGCCCTGCACGGTGCAGGCTGCAGAGGGAGGTGATACCCTGTGCCCCTGAGGACGCATGACCCAGGACCCCTCAGGCCTAGGGCCTGGGTGTGTCTGAGGACACAGTGCCCCCCCTCAGGCCAAGGGCCAGGGCAAAAGCCCGTTCACAGGGTGGGGGGGTTCCCTTTCCCTCATGGTGGCAGCATAGGGACAGTTCCCTCCAGCATCCTCCCACAGGAGTCCCTGACCGATGTCACTGCACCCAGGACCAGGGTCTTGGCAACAGGATACGGCAGGCAAGAGGCAGGTGGGGGAATCCCCAGCTCTGAGTTGACCCCCACTTCCTGGCCAGGAAACCCAGAGGTACAGTGGCTGGAGTTGGTTTCCAGGGGACTGCCAACCACACACATGCGCTCGCGCACGCACACACACACACACACACACATACACACACAGTGTGTTTCCTTCCTTCCTCAGGGACTTAGGGGTCAGTGCATGAGGGCTTCCAGGAGGAGTTGGTAGTGCGTCTGAGGAACTATGTTCTTCCAAGGGTCCGAGCTGATCGTGGGGCCCCTGGACGCTGTCCTGTCCCTCCTGCACGGCTTGGTCGTGCCATAGTTCGGTAGAGAAGCTGTGCTGTACCTGGAGGGTACTGTCCCGGTCAGTGACTGGCGCCCAGTGGCTCCTGTGCCTCTCCCCTGGGCACGCCTGCACTGGCTGAGCTGGGGAACCTGCCCCGCCTGGCCAGGGGCTCAGAGAGGCCCCACAGGGCTGGCCTGGGAGCAGGATGATGAGCAGGGCCATCCCCACCCCAGCTGCCCTCACAACGGGAGCTCTGCAGCTGTGCCTTCCGGGGTGGGGGCCCAGACCCCCTGGAAGTGGACAGAGTCCAGCAGAGGGGGCGCTGGGCTAGTGCATCAGCCCTGCCTGTCCCTGGCGGGTTGCGGGGGGTGGGGGGGCGCTCCTGGGGCCTGGACAGCTCCGCACCTAGTCAGCCGGCTCTGAGGCCCTGGCTGCAAGGTGGGGGTGCACCAACGTCCAGGTGGGCACGGGCGGCGGTGGGTGGGGCAGAGGCTCCGACCCTGGGGCGGGGCGGGGCGGGGCGGGGCGGGGCGCGCCCGGGGCGGGGCAGGGCGAGGCGCGCGGGGCGGTCACTCTGCAGCGCCGCTGGGGGCCGCCCGCGGACCGTGGCCGGAGCGGGCCGGGCGCCGGGTCCCTAGGCACACGCTGGGCGGCCGCGGCGGGACACGCGCGGCGGAGAATGCGGAACCGGCCGCGGGCCGAGCCGGCGGGGATGGCGCAGGGGCGGCGGCGGGTGGCCAGCGCGGGGCCCTAGCGGCGGCGGCGGCGGCGGCGCGGACATGGCCAAGGAGCGGCGGCGGGCGCTGCTGGAGCTGCTGCGGCGCGCGGGGAACGGGCGCTGCGCCGACTGCGGCGCCCCGGGTAGGCGCGGGTAGCGTGGGGGACGCGGGGGGCGCGGGGCTGAGTGCGGGGGCCGGGGCCGGGTGCGGCGCGCCGGGTAGGCGCGGGGGGCGCGGGGCCCCGGGTGGGCGCGGAGGACGCGGGCTGGGCGCGGGGCGCGGGGCTGGGTGCAGGGCGTGGGGCTGGGTGCGGGGCGCGGGGCTGGGAGCAGGGTGCGGAGCTGGGTGCGGCGCGGGGCGCGGGGCTGGTTGCGGGGCTGGGTGCTGGGTGTGGGGCGCGGGGCTGGGTGCGGCGCGGGGTGCGGGGTGCGGGGCTGGGCGCGCGCAGGGCGTGAGACTGGGTGCTGGGTGCTGGGTGCTGGGTGCTGGACGCGGGGCTGGGAGCTGGGGCGGGGGCGAGGCGGGGGCCGGGGCGCACCTGCCGCCCTCCCGCCTTCCCGCCCCTCCCCCGGCTGCGTGTGTCGCTCCCGCCGCCTTGCGAAACCTCAGGCGGGCGGAGAAAGAGGAAACGGCCGGCCGGAGCGCGGCTGCGATGAGGAGCGGGCGGCGGGGGCCTGCGTGCGGGGGCGCCGGGGTCCCCGCACCTGGCTGACGTCACGAGGCACCTGCAGGCGGCGGGGCCTCTGCGCCCGCGCCGCGCCGCGCCCCGCAGCCCCCTGGTCTTTGCTGGGGTGGCCCCGGCCCCCCCGGCCTTTGCTCGGGGTGGCCCCGCAGCCCCCTGGACTTTGCTCGGGATGGCCCCCGCCCCGGGGCTTTCCTGCACCGCCCCCCGCGCACGGCGCGCACAGCCCTGGACGGAGGAGGTGCTCCAGGGTCCCCTGGCGCCCCTAAACCAAGGCGAGTGGCTGTCCTGAGACAAGTGGACATGGTCCCGGCCGGCCCCCAGCGTGCCAGTCTCAGAGGCAATCGGACCCAAGGGAGCCCAGCCGCCCCCAAGTGTCTGCCACGCCCCTGTTTTTCCAGATCCGTCCCGCCCGCCGGTACCGTATCGACAAGATGGGGGCAGCCCCACTTGGCAGCCAGGGAAACTGAGCTGGCCAGGCCCCCGGTGTCCACCTGCCTCCCTGCGCCCAGGCCCTGGAAGGGCCCTTCTGGTCCTCCCCACCGTCTCCCCAGCCCTAAACTGGGGCTATTCCTCTTGGGACTGACCTGCTGGGTGGTCTTCCCTGTGCCTGCTCTGGGGTCCAAGCTTTGGGGGAGGCAGAGGAGCCTGGGGGCGGCTCTGTCTGGGGACCCTGGGGTGCCAGTAGTGGAGGGTGGGGAGGTGGGCCAGCCGCTGCACCCATGCCAGCAGAGCTCGGCTTGGGGGTTTTAAATTGCCCTGTGGTAGGACAGAAATAACATAAGGTGGATGTTTCCCCGCATTCCGGCAGTTTAGAGCCCTCACCCCAACATTCCAGAACTCTCCATCCTCCCAGCAGACATTCTGCTCACCCCCTCCCACTCCAGTCCCCAGGGACCTTCTGCAGGTATTGTCCGTGGTCCTCTGAGGTGCCATGTGCAGCTCTGAGGGGGCTGTGTCCACTCCTGAGGGCCGAGTGCAGCTCCAAGGGGCTCTCTGCAGCCCTAGAGTGTATGGACCCCTGAGGGCTGTGTGCCTCCCCGCCTCCCGAGGAACCCTGGGCTGATCCCTCCAGGTGAAACTGGCTCTGCCCTTCTGCCCCGTTGCTGTGTCTGTGCAGCAGTGTCCAGCAGTCCCAGAGCTGTGGGGCTGTTGTCCGGTTCTGCTTCTGTTGTGGGCAGTGGGGAGGGATGGCCCAGAGCTGGCGTGGGGTGGGGTGCACTGCCTGAGGCTCTGCCTGCCGTGTCAGGCAGGTGCAGGCACCTTCATGAAGTTCAGTTTGGTCTGCTTTTCCCTTCCTGAGTTTTAGTTTTATTTTTAAAAATTACCCTTCTGGGGCTGGAGTGAGAGTAAAATGGGTAGAGCATTTGTCTTGCACACAGACAGCTGGGGTTGATCCCTGCACCCCTGGCCAGGAGTGATTCCCTGAGCACCACCAGGTGTGGCCCTCTGCTCTTCCCACTTGTATACGGGCTGACCTGGGTTTGACCCTTGACACCACACAGAGTCCCCCAAGCCCAGCCAGAATTGAGCTCTGCGCAAGCCCCGAGCGCAGCTGGGTATGACCCAAAAACCAAACCAAACCAAAACCCCACCTCACACCCCCTCAAAGAAACCTTTTCTTTTTTGGGCTCTGCGGCAATACATGCAGACATAAATGTGTCCCAAACGCTGATCGCAAGCACAGACCCGAGTCTGTAAATAAACGTGCACAAGCCTGGTGGCTGTGGGTCAGACCGGGGCTCAGGCTCTCGAGGAGCCATGGCCCTGCCTGCAGCGGGTACTGCCCAGCTCCCTCCCGGCCTCCTGACCACTCCCATGCAGCGCGGCTCCTTGCTGTGCCATAGGGACCAGCACACACCCCTCGGCCAGCAGCAGGGACAGAGCATCCTACAGCATCAGGCGGTATCCACTGGGGCACTGCCCTGTGGCGGTCTCCCAAGGGCTCCTGCCACGCCGCTGGGCTCATCTCTGGGCTCTGGCTCCCTGGCAGAGTGTGGCTGTGGCCCGTGGGCCATGTGGAGGTGGCAGGTGGCAGTGATGCTGGGGACCCCATGTAGAGGCCTCCAGCTGTGTTCCCCCTTATCAGGGTTTCTCAGTCGTTCTTCCTGCCACAACTGTACCGGCACTTGGGTCCTTCGAGGTTCCCTGTGAATTTTATTTGTTTGAGGGCGGGGTCCCTGCTGGCCCAGCCTCCTGCAGACGACCTCTCACCCTGCCTGGCTGGCCTGTGACTGAAGAAACGCCCTGGGTTTTGATGGTCCCGAGGGAAGCATGGACGGTCATGGTGGCACCGATAGGCTGCAGTGGGTGCTCAAAGCTCCAACCTGGGCACACCGCAGGTGCCCCAAGGGGGACAGCAGACCCTTCACGTTGCATGGGTCTGACGCCCCATGGTGCCAGCATCTATGCACGTGAGCAGGGGGTGCTCTGTGGCGTGCATGAGCCAGTGGTCTCTCCCTCTTGTCTGGGTTCTGACACACGCCAAGATCATCCCTGCAGGGTATCTGTCCCTGGCCATGGTGCTGCTCTGAGCGTCCGCCCAGCCGGGACCAGGTTCCTGCTGCCTGGACTCGCAGCCCCTCGCAGGAACCTAAGGCCGGTGGCAGCTGCTCCCACCTGTCTGCCTTGAGCCTTGAAGTCTGACCCTGGCGGGAAGGGAGGAAAAGAGGCCTTTGGGTGCCTGTGGCCAGCCTGGCTGCATCAGACTAGCCGTACCGGCTGTGGGGAGCAGAGGAGGTGGGCCCACTGGTGCCTGTGTGGGGGCTGAGGCAGCAGTGGGCTCCGGGCCAGCGCATGGGGGTAGAGGAGACAAGCAGGAAGAACATTCCATGTTCTAGGACTCTGTGGAGCAGAGGAGGTGGGCAGGAGGCTCTGAAAGGCCCTAGGAGCACAGAGGGACCAGTGTTGGGGGGTGACAGGGACGGCCTGGCCTAGGCTGGGGTGGAGAGTGGACTCATAGGCGTCTGAGGGTGGCACTGCAGGTGGCAGAGCTCACGGGAGGCGGGGATGGGATAGGAAGAGGCTGCAGGTTCCTGTGAGGGACGGGAGCGGGGGGAGGGTACCAGGAGCCTGCCATGGAGTCGGGCCCTGTGGGGAGTGCCTGCAGGTAGCGTGTGGACTCAGGACTAGCACACAAGACGGGGAACGGCTCTGGTACTCCTGCCAGGCCGCTTCCTGATGGGCAAAGGGCACAGGGCTTGGCCCAGCCCCGCTCCCTCCCCCATTGGGTTTCAGCTGAGTGGACGTGCCTGTCCACCCCCAGCACAGGCCCACAGCCTTTCTAGTCCCCTCTGGGACCTCATATGCCCCAGGACTCACTCAGGGCTGGCGGTGGGGGGGTCCCCTTGGCAGGTCACGAATGGACGTGGCACATCAGGACCCCTGGCTGGGACACAGGAGGGGCCGGTGCAGATCTGGGAAGGGGGGTGCTAAGGGGTGGGTGGCCAGGCTGGGGGGCAGGAGACACTGCCTGGGCCCAGCTCTACCCAGCGAGGCCCCCACGGGGGTGCCCCTCTGCTCCCGCAGCAGCCTCTGTTCCCCCAGCCCCGGGCACAAAGGGGAAGGAGCCAGGAGGGGCGTCTGCGGGTTCCAGGCTGGACCCTCTGTCTTTGCCTTTGCAGACCCCGACTGGGCCTCCTACACGCTCGGAGTCTTCATCTGTCTCAGCTGCTCCGGCATTCACCGCAACTTCCCCCAGCTCAGCCGCGTCAAGTCTGTGCGCCTGGACACCTGGGAGGACAGTCAAGTGCAGGTACTACCTGGGCATGGCCGGCCGATGCAGGCCACAGACGAGGCTGTAGCGAGCAGACCCCAAGGGGCCCACCTGGCATCTGATAGGCACCACCTCCACCCACTATCCACCTGCTCAGTGCCCGCCCACCTTCACCCCTGCCCATCCACCTCCATGGCCTCCAGGCCTTCTGCCTGCCTATCTCTACCCACTGTCCACAGCCCACCTGCCTCCATCCACTGTCCACTTAGCCTCTCACTACCCACCCGCCTCTGTCCTCTGCCCATCTGTTTCCTGCCTTGCACCTAATCACCATTTATTCTCTTCCTCCGCCACCGACCCACCCACGGACCCCTCATTTGTGTCTTTTGTGGGGTTCAGGCTGGAATCCGGAGCCTCCGCGTAAGGGTGGTGGCCCCCAGTCCTGCTTCTCAGTGAAGCCCTGGGGCGGGGTTCAGAGCAGACCCCCCCAGGCCACTCGCTGGGCAGCCCTCTAGGCTGGCACCCCGAGGGAAATGGGGGGGGGGCTGGGGCCTCAGTGCAGCGTGCAGGATACTGGCCTTGCACACGGCACCCCAGGTAGTTCCACGAGCCCCCAGGAGTTCCATGGAAGGGGCCGGGGACTGGTGGGTGGAGGAAGGAAGGAAATGCAAATCCTGCACTGGCCCTGAGCACCCCCAGGACTGGCCGTGAGCACTCTGGGCATGGAGGTGGCACAGAAACAGTAAATTCAAATGAATTTCAGGGAGAGGCGAGTGCAGGGGGTCACGCTGCTAGCTTGTAGCCAGCCCCCACCAGACCCCCAGCGGTTTCGAGGGTGGTCTCGAGGGAGAGGTGGGTTTCGGGGCCTGGCAGTGCTGACCTTGTGCTTGCTCTTGCAGTTTATGGCAGCCCACGGGAACGAGGTCGCCAGAGCCACGTACGAGGCCCAGGTGCCACCCTTCTACTACCGGCCCACGTTTGCCGACTGCCAGTGAGTGTGGGGCGGGCTCTGTGCGGGCCTCACACCCGGGGGCCCTGTCTCAGCAGTGGCTCCCCCTCCTCCCTGGCGTGCTCACTGGCTGGGCGGGAATCTGACCTTCTCAGCTGCAGCTGCCCCGCCTTTGGGGGCCTGAGGTGCACCCACAGAGGGGCCCAAGGCTTCCACCCTCCACCACAGCTGCAGGTTCGGCCCTGTCACTTTGGGGCACAGCGCCCCCTCCTGGCCACACTCCAGCCCCACCTCTCACCTGTGCTGTGCTCCCAGGACCCTGGACACAACCCCCTCCTTCTCTCCCCACCCTGTCCTGCACTGCTCCCACACGTCTGGCTGCAGAGCTGGGCAGCCTTGGGGAGCAAGGGGGTGGGGCTGGGCAGCTCCATGGATGGCGCCGTGGAAGGCTGGTTCCCAGGTGAGCCCAGGCAGGCTCAGCCTCCAGCCCACTGGGCACTCTGGGTGAATCTAGCCACGTGCATGGAAGGGGCTGGGGGCTGGTGGGCAGAGAAAGGAGGGAGAGGCCTGTTACGCCCACAAGGGTCATCGCCGGAGACTGGACCCGTGCTCTGGAATGTACAGAAAGAGCAGGTGTTATCCACACAGCCCCCGGGACCCTGAGTGGCCCATGCTGGGGGACTGTGCCCCTGACCCTGACAGGGAGCTGAAAACCCCCCACCCCAATTCCTAGGGTCCTGCGGGAGCAGTGGATTCGGGCCAAGTATGAGCGACGGGAGTTCACGTGCCCTGAGAAGCAGGAGCCCTACTCTGCAGGTGGGGCCAACCCCCCTCCCTTCCCCTCCCTTCCCCTGTGTCTGAGGCTGAGCTTCCTGAGGGCTGGTCCCCAGGAAAAGCCTGCAGCGGGAGGCCAGCCTCACCTGTTCTCAGGGTGTGTGGGGGAGCCGCAGGTCACGCATACACGCCCCATCCTTCCTTCCTGCGGGCCCTCCACACATCCTCCCCATGCACGTTCCCCACACTCTGCATGCATTTCCCATGGCCCTTCACCACGGGTACTGCGCAGCCCCCACAGCGGACGTGGCGGGCAGTAGGGCAGCCGTTAGGGGCCGGCTGGGCCCGTGGCTAAGGCCGGGATGGCAGTGCCAGTCCCTCCCCAGATAGCAGGGCACCTGTGCCAGGCGGTGCCTCCACGCCCAGCTCCCTGCTGCCCAGGGGTGACCCTGCCCACAGCTCCTGGCCCCCTGGCCAGTCAATGTGGCCTTTCAGAGGCTGGACAATGCCCCCCGTTGTCCAAGGAGCCGCTGCTCTGCTGGTCGGTCACTGACAGACACTGCGCTTCCTGCCAGGCCCCACCCGCCTTGTGCACACAGGCGCCCGTGTACCTCGGTCTCCCTATGGACACTGCCCAGCACGGGAGGGAGTCGGGAGCACGGGGGAATGTGGACGTGCCAGCCCTGCCCTACGCAGCTCTGCCCCTGCCCATGGGGCCGTGTGCCAGCTTGGCGCTGCCTGGTGCACTGCTGCCACCTGCTGGGCCCTGCAGGGACAGCTGCTGCCGCCCAGCCTTGGAGTGACCTTGAGCCCAGAGGGTTGGTCCCCAGCGCATCCCTCTCATCAGGTGCTAACAGGTGCCCGCAGCTGGGCCAGTCTGGTGGCGGTACCCTCTGGAGAACCCCCCTGACCAGGCCGGGGCTCCTCTCGGTGCCTGGCCAGGAGGGCTCTGGCTTGCTCTGCCTCGAGGGGGCGCCTGAGCGTTGGGGGCCAGTGCCAGAGCAGTTCCCCAAGTCCTGACCACCCTGCCCAGAGCGCCCAGCCCTTGGCCATTAGGGGGACCTTTCAGAGCTGGACAGTGTTCCCCTGGACTCACTGCCCCCCTCCCCCCGTCCTTGCCCCTAGCACCTAGCAGGTGTGGCTAACACCCTCCGGGGCTAAGAGCAGGCCCCACCTGCAGACGGGACAGAGAGAGAGTAGGGACGAGGGGACATGGGGACACGGGGCAGGACCGAGTCCTTTCCTGATGCCACCCAAGGAGTGACCGCAAAGTAGATTAAGACAGACAGGTTTGTCGTCTCTGCTGGCTCTGCCCGGCCCACAGCCTCCCGACTCGCTCTGGAGGCAGAGGCACAGACACAGCGAGTGCTGCATCCGGGTGTTTCTGGGTGCGGGCCTTGGAAGGCGAGAGTGGGTGTGAGGCACCAGGCAGCCTGGCACCGGGTGCCGCCAAGGGCCGTGCAGAGCCGCCTCCCATGACGCCTCCCACAGGCTACCGTGAGGGCTTTCTGTGGAAGCGAGGCCGAGACAACGGCCAGTTCCTGAGCCGGAAGTTCGTGCTGACGGAGCGGGAGGGCACCCTCAAGTATTTCAACAGGATTGACGTAAGTGGAGGGTTGGGGGTGGCCCCTGCGACACACCCAGTCCCACCCCGGGACGCCTTAGCCAGAAGAGGACTGAATGGACTGTGGCCAGCAGTTACCCCCAGCTAGCACTTGGAGGGGCCCCAAGCTCCTGCTGTCCACCATGGGCAGTCCCCCCCACCGCAGCCCAACCCTGAGGGTCAACCTGCCCCCAGGCCAAGGAGCCCAAAGCCATCATGAAGGTGGAGCACCTGAACGCCACCTTCCAACCAGCTAAGATCGGCCACCCGCATGGGCTGCAGGTCACCTATCTAAAGGACAACAGCACCCGCAATGTCTTCGTCTACCACGAGGATGGCAAGGTGGGTGCTGGCACAGCTCAAGTCCTTGTCACGCTCACCCTGGCACCTCTTCCGCTGCACACAGGACCCATGTCCACATCCCCAACATTCCAGAACGTTCCATGCTCCTAGCATAAACTGTCCGTCAACACTAGCTCTGCCCCTCCCAGGCTCCAGCTGAGCCCGTCCCTCACCCAGGTGTGCCCTCCCCTGAGGTGAGACGGACTCCCAGGCAGGTGCTCTCTCCCCCGTCCCTTTAGCTGATGTGCAGGAGCAGACTTGTCCGGCAGCCCTGGTTCCCTGGACGGTCCCCGGGGTCTGCTCCCGCCCCGTGTGGGTCCTGCAAGGGTGTTTGGGGAAATGGCTGGCTCCGGAGCGGCCCTTGGTGCCGGTTTTCCCAGGGCCCCTGGATGTGGGCCCTGGCCCTGGGCCGCCCCCCACTGAGTCTCCTCGACTCGTTCCTCAGTGTCCCCTAATGAGTCAGCTTGGCCTCAGTACTGGGGAACTGAGCAGCCCTCTGCGCCAAGAGCCAGCCTGTGCCTCAGCCCCCACGCTTGGGGCTCTGACCTTGCGGGGCCCAGGCCTTACCCTGTCTCCCACCCGCAGGAGATGGTGGACTGGTTCAACGCACTCCGTGCTGCCCGCTTCCACTACCTGCAGGTGGCCTTCCCTGGTGCCAGCGATGCAGACGTGAGGAGACCCCTGGCCTCCTGGGGTGCCCTGGGCGGGGGTGGAAGTGGGGCCATGCACAGGCACGCGGGGCCCCACACAGCTGCATGCCCTGTCTGCAGCTGGTGCCAAAGCTGTCCAGGAACTACCTGAAGGAAGGGTACATGGAGAAGACGGGTCCCAAGGTGAGCGGGCACAGGGTCAGCAGGGAGAAGGAGGTGTGGGGGTCAGGCCTGGACAGGGGCATGAGGACTAAGCCAGGCAGGATGGGTCTTGTGTGTCCCTGCAGCACACCGAGGGCTTCCGGAAACGCTGGTTCACCATGGATGACCGCAGGCTCATGTACTTCAAAGACCCGCTGGTGAGTAGGGCTGGGTGGGTCGCTGTGTGAGGTGGAGACGGGGAGGGGGGCTAGCCTTGTCCCAACCCCCACTGTGCCCACAGGATGCCTTTGCCCGCGGGGAGGTCTTCATCGGCAGCCAGGAGAGTGGCTACACGGTGCTGGACGGGCTCCCACCGGCCACCCAGGGCCATCACTGGCCACATGGCATCACCATTGTCACCCCCGAGCGCCGCTTCCTGCTGACCTGCGAGACAGCCGCGGAGCAGCAGGCATGGGTGGACGCGTTCCGGAGGGTGGTGGAGCGGCCCATGCTGCCGCAGGAGTATGCTGGTGAGCGGTGAGCGCGGAGTGACACGGCACGGGCCGGGCAGCTCTCCCGGCAGTGGCAGTGACACCTTGCTCTCTCCCTGCAGTGGAAGCGCACTTCAAGCACAAGCCCTAGGGAGCCGGGACCTGGGCAGGCGGCTGCAGCCTTGTTTGGGCCTAGCTGACCTCTGACCCCACGATGCTGCTCCCCTTTGTGGATCATGGACTCGCTGGCTGCATCTGACTTGGGCTTGGTGGTTGCAGCCTTCAGTCCCCCTCCCCCCATATTTATTGAGCATCTAGGGGGAGGAGGGAGGGTGGAGGGAGCCCCCCACAACAGCCCACCTCAGCACCACTGGCCTGCGGGCTCAGGCCAACCCGCCACTGTGCCGGGAGCCAGCACCGGTGCCGGGGGTTCTGCCCCCATCAGCCCTAACGGGGTGGGGGAGGTGGTCAGTCTCACTGGGGGCAGGAGCTGGGGAGGCCCCTGGCCCTCAAGCCTGTGTGGAATGGGGCTCCCGGCTCTGCAATGGGCACTCGAGCTAGGGAGGCCCCCGGACTTGGTTCCCCAGAACAGGGGGCCCCATCCTACTTTCCAGAGGGCTCTGGATGGCCAGTGCCTGAGTCTGAGCAGAACCAGGCCCCAAACCCTTCAGGGCTCTGCCTCATGCCATCCAGTCTGTCCTCTGCCTGCAGGGGCTCAGCGCTGCCCCTCAGCAGACATGTCAGATGGCACCCTCCTGTCTGGGGATCATGGACGGGCTCGCCCGGTGGGGATGCAGCCGAGAAAGGACATGCAGCAGAGTGCAGTATAAAGGGTTTATTGAAACAACAGCCGATGCCTCCCCAGCTCCCTCTGACAGTCAATAAAGCCGGTTCCCTCCTCTCCACGTGTGATCACTGCGCTTCAATCCACAAGTCTTATTTAACTGTGAAAAAATAAAGTGTTTCTGTCCACACCGCTCCAAGGGCCTAGGACGGGGGCGGCGGGCTCGTCGCCCAAGGAGGACAGTTCGGCGGCGTCTCGTGGAGAGGAGCCGCTTCCTGGGTGCCTGTCACCTGCGGAGCTCCCGGCGCCAGGTGCAGCAGGACATCGTGGGCGGCTGGGTGCTGTGCGCAGGCACCACGGCAACCGGCTCCCGGCCAGCCCTCGGCCCTCCCAAAGCAACGAGTGACACGGGGGCTGGGGGAGGAGGCGCACCAAGGCCTGTGCTTTATTGGGGTCAATCCAGGGAACACGGGGTCGGCCCGGTCAGCCCAGCGCCGGGCGGCCACGTGGCCCTTGGCCAGCGCAGACACTGCCCCCTGCAGGCAGCCAGCACAGCCACAGCCCTGAGGGTGAGCGCGCCGGGCGTCTGCGAGTCGGCCTGCGGCAGCTGCACACACGTCAGTCGAGCTCAATGGGGCTGCCGTCGTCTTGGCTGTCCTCGGCCTCCTGTTCCGAGGAGCCCATGAGGCTGCTCAGAAGGTTCCCTGCAAGGAAAGGCACCGCGGCCATCAGCGCCGCACACCCGGGCCAGCACCGACGGAGGCTGCCATGCTGCTCTCCAGCCCACGAGAGTCAGAGGCGGCTGCTGCCCAGCTGCCCCAGGCCCCAGGCCCCACATGTGGCACTGCCAGCAGTGTGAGCTCGAGGGCCAGCTTCACAGGTGGGGGACACAGTCCCGTCGCCAGCACCCCAAGCACATCGGGTGGCCCTGGGCTCCCCCAAACACAGTGGGTCTCCTGTGGCATGTGAGGCCCTGCTGAGAGAAATGACTCCCCACAGCAGAGGCTGCCCGTGGAACGCCCAAGGATGCCAGCACCTCCAAGGGGCAGCGAGGGCCGGGTAGATGCCCTTGAAATCTGCACTACCTGAACACGGTTTCCCGGTCAGGTGAACCGATAGCTTGAGGCTGCGTGAGCGCATGAGTGAGGGGCTGGCCTGGCCGGGCGCCTGTCCCTCACACCACGCAGCCGGGGAGGCTGGGTCGCCCTGTGGGTGGCCTGAGCTGCACCCACATCAGGTCTCTGCAAGGACAAGCCCAGTGTCTGCACCTCGGCCCTTTCCGGAAGGCAGAGGCATGCACACACAGCACACAAGACAGACCAGCAGTCAGGAAGCCCATGGTGATCTCCATTGATGCTAAAAGGGTGCCTGACAAAACTGACCTCCTCTTGTGATAAAGAAAACACGCAGAACAGGACTGGAAGGAAATCACATCCACATCCCAGAGCCACACAGAGCAGCTCTCTCTCTGCCCTACAGGAGACTGCAAGAGTTTCAGGAATACAGCACCATTCCGACTCTGCAAAGGTCAGGAGCTCCAGCAGGAGTGACAGGACAGGGAAAAGAAAGAAATGGGAACGGGCAAAGCCACGCGTCTGCAGGAGGATGCTCAGGTCTTCCAGAGAAGGATTTCAGGCGCCAGAGCACAGTGGGGAGGGGGCCGGCCTTGCACGTAGCCGACCAGGGTTCTATCTCTGGCATCCCATATGGCCCCCTGGCAACCCCGGGCAAGCCGGCTGAGCAGAGATGCCGCCTGAGCATGCGCTGGAGGGTGAAACTGCAGGCAGACAATGGAGGGATACGGCCCCCGCCTAGACCTGGCTCCTGCAACTCTGAAGGTGCCAGGCCTGTGTGCAAAGTGCACCGACAATGGCCACACGCCCAGCAACAAGCAGGCCAGAGGAAGCCAGGTGCCGCGTCCCCCCTGCAGAGGCCTGGCAGTGGGGGACTCAAGGGGCTTCAGCATGTGCTGAGGAGTGCTGTAGTCTGTGAAACAGTCTCTCTGAAACAGCCCACAGGACCACAGTTGACACCTGAGGCAGGAGGTAGCTAGCAAGTGAGCATGCTCAACCCTGATCCACAGCGGGCAGAGGAGACAAAGGGTGTCCCCTGACCCTCCATCAGCATGAGGTGGCCGCATGCAGTAGTCCAGCCACTGGGCACATGAGGAGCAGAGGCAAGAGCCCAAGCCTGCTGGCCAGACGCTTGCACACCCAGTGCACAGCTGAAACACAAGATGCCAAAGCCCTGGGCAGGTCCCGCCTGCCCACCACCTGAGGGGCATCAGGAGGGAGGAGCCCCGGGCAGAGATCAGGGTAGGATGGGAGCAGACCCCCTGAAGGTGCTTCCCACACTGAGTGGAAACAGGCAGGGGAGGAGACAAGGAAAGAAGTTGTGGCCTCCGCACCCGTGTGCAGGGCGGGGGGCAGGGAGTTTAGGGAGCAGCAGGCTCGGGGCGGGCCTTACCTAGCAGGCCACCGTAGGATGAGGTCTGCTTGGGTGGTACCCCGAAGAAGAGCTGGCCAATCCTGTCGAGGTACTGAGGAACGAGAGTCCGTGAGGTGCTGCCCGCCACCCTCACTCCGTCCCGCCCGCCCGCCCCTGGCGGGACCCTCACCTCGTTGTACATGGGGTCCCGCCGGAGTGACGGCTGGTACTGCTCACACAGCACAGTGAACACGGTCAGCTTCCCTCTACAACAGGACAGGGCACACGGCAGGTCCAGCAGGCACGCGTGGGGGCGAGGGGGCGGGCGCTCACTCACCCGTCCACGGCCAGCAGCAGGAACCAGATGAAGTTGAGCAGGGGGCGGACGAACGGGGGCCCATCCTCAATGGACGGGTGTCTCTGCGTGTACGTGGTGAACACGGCCGAGGCACTGCTCTTGTTCTTCAGACACAGGAACCTGAGGGAGGCCGCAGTGGAGGCTGCGGGGAGGGGCCTGGCTCTGCCCCCACTATGGCCTGGCTGTCCAGCCCTGCACTGGCCTGAGCATGTGCCGGTGGTGAAGGGGACGGGGGACCCTGTGTGGGGCGGATGAGGGGTGTCTCTGCCTGTCAAGCTAAATGGTTGGGAACAGAACACCAATGGGGGTGAAGCTGGGCCTGGCCAGGTAGCAGGTCTGAGGGAGTCACAACCCCTATCCCCACACTCCGACAGACACTGGCAGGACAAGCAACCTTAGTCATGGGCCCACTATACTCAAGTGAGCCGGGAACCCCGGGTCCAGCTCGAAGATGCCCCCAGAGAGCAAAAGGGAGATGCCTGAGGCACCTGGGAGGGCGGGGGTCACCTACTGCAGCACGGCCTGGGCCACGAACATGTCCACCTCGCTGCGGAAGCCCCGGGAGGCTGAGTACTCCACCAGCATGTTGGCGCAGCCCTCGCCGTCCGCAGAGTGCAGGAAGTGGTAGCGAGACTCACAGTAGTTTTGCTCTGCAGAGAGAGTGGTGTGTCGGGGCAGAAGTGACCCCTACCACCGGGGGAAGCAAGCATCGGACCTCCTGAGGCCCCCTGGGGGAACTGGGGGCGCCAACCTAGACCTCACCATCCTACCAGTCAAGCTTGCCTGAGGATCTCAGACAGACAGGTCCCATGTGCCTGGAGGAGGGCTGGTCCCCCCAGGGGACCCCCAGACTGCTGAGCGCCCCATCAGGAGAGCTGCTCCCTCCCTTACCTCTCCACAGGGTGAGAGCCAGCAGCTGATGCAGCCGGGGGTGGCCCAGCTTCCCCGAGCCCCCGCCGGACCACTTCAGGGCTCGAGAAACGAAAGCCACGCGCTCAGGGGAACTGGGATCCATCAGGCTGAACAGCTTTGCCAGGTTTTCTGGAAGAGAACAGGCCTCACGCCAGGGACACGCCCGCTTATGCCCCACAAGTACCCCACCTGCATCCCACCTGCACCCTGCTCTTCTGTGCTGCAGAGCCAAGTGATGCCACACCCAGGGAAACAGGACCTGGCCCTAACACCTTTTCTGTACTCCATCCCCACAACCCCCAGCAGAAGGCGCGGCCACGCCCCTCTCCAGACCCCGCCCCCAGCAGAGGGCGCAGTCACGCCCCTCTCCAGACTCCGCCCCCAGCAGAGCCTCACCCAGGAGCTCGTCGGCCACTTCCACCTCGGCCTTCTCCAGGGACTCGAGCACCAGCATGGACAGGTCAGCAGCGCTGTTCTGCTGCAGACCGAACGGGGGCGGGTGGTCGTGAGGATGGGCACAGCCCGGGTCACGAGGAGAGGGCTGAGGCGGGTGGGAGGCAGGGACAGGTGTGCGGCCCTTACCTGGCCGTGGCTGAAGAACAGCAACGCCCCGGAGCACATGAGCTCGCGCGCCTCCACGTGTTTGCTCTGCGACATGTACCTGGGCAGGGCAGGAGCGGCCTGAGTCAGCGCTGCCCGCCACCTGCTCGGAGCCCAGCAGAACCTCCCGAACCCTCAGCACAGCGCGGACCGGGTTCCATCCTATGTCCTGTGCAGTCCCGCAAGCACGCCAGCAGAAAAGAACTCTCCGTCCAGGACGGCTGAGCTCGGGCCGCAGACCCCACGGCCAACAGCCTAGTTACTGCCAGGTGTGAGGAGAAACTAAGAAACTCGATCATCAAGACGACGAAGATGTCCAAGTAGAGGAGGAGGAGCAAAGTCAGGCTACAGGACACCAAAACCAAATCATAAGCGGGCATACTTACATTTCCATAATCTAATGGTCTGACTTCAACAGAGTAGCTGAGCGATTAGGAAACAAAACTGTTGGCTGGGGACAGACTGGGGGCACCCTCACACCTGGCCAAAGAAAGTTCCAGATCAGAAGACAACACTGGTAAATTCTAGCAAACCTTCAAATAACTTACACCATTTTTTCCCCCTCACTCAGCTAAAAAAAAATTGAAGCGGGATTACACATTTTATGAAGATTCCAAAACCGGACCAGATGCCTCAGAGCAAGAAATCTGCAGGCCAAGGTCTCTGACACAGAGCACCGATTCTCAACAGAACACAAGTAAACACACGCAGTCAACGGAGTGCAGCGGGCTCA
Organism: Sorex fumeus; assembly: GCF_029834395.1. Classification (NCBI taxonomy): domain Eukaryota; kingdom Metazoa; phylum Chordata; class Mammalia; order Eulipotyphla; family Soricidae; genus Sorex; species Sorex fumeus. The sequence goes on from NW_026606121.1 coordinate 5,289,431, forward strand.
CGCACTGTGACGTGGGCTTCTCTCCAGGCATGCAAGGATGATTAGATGCCTGCACACAGGGGCGAGAGGAAGGACCGAACCGTTAAGGCCACATTGGAGAAGGCATCTGACATGATTCAGCACCATCAACGGTCAACAAAACAAAAGCCTACCAATAAAATGAGGACAGAAGGAAGCTACCTCAATGAAATAAAGGTCACAGACCATGAAACTGTCTTACACCACTCAGTGGTGGAAACCAAAAGCTCTTTCTTTTAGAATCAGGAACAAGGGGTTGGAGCAATAGCACAGTAGGTAGCTGCCTGATCTGCGGCATTCCATATGGATCCATATGGATGGTTGTGAGCACTACCCGGAATATATCCTGAATGCAGAGCCAGGGGAAATCCCTGAGCACCACCAGGTGTGGCAAAAAAGCAAACAAAAACACCCAGCCCAGAATCATCATCATTTGTTTTATTTTATACTAGAGATATTAAATATATATAACGTATGCCTCTCGGAGAGCCCGGCAAGCTACCGAGAGTATTCCGCCTGCACAGGCAGAGCCTGGCAGCTCCCCGTGGCGTATTCGATATGCCAAAAACAGTAATGACAACAGATCTCATTCCCCTGACTCTGAAAGAGCCTCCAATGGCTGCTAAACTCTTAGGGCTGGGAGGAAGAGATGTTACTGGCGCCCACTCAAGTAAATTGTCAAACAACAGGATGACAGTGATACAGAGATATTAGCCAAAGCAATTAGACAAGAAATGAAACAAATCCAGATTGGAAAAGAAGTGAGATTATCATTGTTGGCAGGAGATATATATATATATATATATATATATATATATATATATAGAAAACCCTAAAGATGCCATTTAAAAATCCATTAGCAGGGCTGGAGTGATAGCATAGCAGGCAGGGCATTTGCCTTGCACAAGGCCAACACAGATTTGATTCCCAGCATACCATATGGGCCCCTGAGCATCAATAGGAGTAATTCCTGAGTGCAGAGCCAGGAGTAAACCTCTAAGCATCTTCAGGTGTGGCCCCAAAATAAAAAGAAACAAAACAAAAACAAAACCTGGTACAATGAATGCAGCATCAAAACAACAGCTTACAAAATCAGTACCCTACCATCCTGCATGTAAATACTGAAGGAAAAAAAATTGAGTATCCCCTTTAGAGTTACACCCAAGAATTCTATTACCCAGGGTGCAAGAGGACGCCTGCTCCACCCGAACTCCGCCTAGCATGCCAGGGAGGTGACTTGCTCTGCATGAGACAGACCTGGGCTCTATCCCTGGCACCCCAAATGGTTCCTGAACACCTCCAGGAATGATACTGTGAGCACAGAACCAGGAGTAACCCCTGAGCACCACCAGTGTGGCCCAGAAACCACACACACACACAAAAACCCCAAAACCACTTTTAAGCTCAAAAAGTAGACCTAACTGACCAAGATGACACCACGCTGCAAAGTTTTTGAATACCAAAAGAAACAGAAAAGACAGAAGGAAGTCCCACTCTGCACTGGAACATCAGAAGCTGGGGCAGCCACCACAGCACAGACAGCCTGTCAGGGCACAGCAAGGACACGCCAGCGCTGACGATCACGGAGCTCCGTCAGGAATTTATGGTGGATCCCAGCACACACCTCTAAGGGTTTCCTGTAAGCACAGCCATAGCAGGTGGTGCAGAGCCTGGAGCAAAGGCGCCCTCCATATGGCATGGGCTATGCGCAGAGGGCACAGGACCCCCACCAGCCCTGCTGTGTATTCCCCCAGAATAGTGTCATCAACCCAGAACAATACCCGCCTGGTCACAAGCACCACTCACAACAGAGATGACCAGGACACAGGGCTGCTAAGAGCTCTAGCCGAGTTCCATCCCGATACCTCCTAGGAGCCCCCAAGCACAGCCAGGAGTGGTCCCTGAGCACAGAACTGGGAGTAAGTGCTGAGTGCAGCTGGGTGTGTCTCCCCAACTGTTTAGTAGCTATGAAACACTCAATTACAAAATTAAAGATTTTAGGTCCAAGAAATTATTTCTGTTTTATGCCACATCTGGCAATCCTCAAGGGCTTACTCCCGACTTCGCACTCAGGAATCACTCCTGACGGTGCTCAGGGGACAAATGGGGTGCTGGGGATCGAACCCAGGTCAGTGTATGCAAGGTAAATGCCCTACCCGCTGCATTATCACTCCAGCTCCTCAAGAAATTATTTTTACAAATAATTAAATTAGGGTTGGAGAATCGGTACAGGGCAGGGCCTTGCCCACAGCTGACCCAGGTTCCATCCCCAGCAGCACAGAGGGTCCTCTGCGCCCTGCCAGGAATGATCCCCGAGCACTGAGACAGAACAGCTCCTGAACAACAACAGGTGTGGCAATAAAACAAATCAAACCACTGGAGCCCAAGAGATCACAGCAAGTACAGTCAAACCGGGCTCAATGTCCAGCACATGATTCCCCAAGCCCTATCAGGAGTGACTCCCTAGCACAGAACTAGGAGCTAGCCTTGAGGACTATGGGTGTGGCCCAAATCACCCTCCCAAATAAACTGGTAGTGTTGGAGAACACTCTATTATGAAATTAATAGCATCTTGGTTGTAAGATTTTTAAAGTTATTTACAAATCAGAGTCTGGAGAGACAGTCCAGGAGTAGGGTGCTGGTACTGTATGCAACAGACCCTGGTTTGATTCTTGAAACCGCGTATGGCACCCTAAGCCCTGCCAGGCATTTTCTCTGAGCAGGACCTGAGCACTGCCGGTGGGGAGTGGGTGGGGGTGGTGGTCCTAACCTCCAGCTCCCCCACAAAAGTTTACAGATTAACCCAGAGGTCCTTTTATCAAAGGACCTTGAATTTAATCCAAGAAATACTCAGGACCTTTAACAACACCAAAGGACGACTACTGGAAGCAAGGAAATGATTCAGAGGGCAGCAGCGGGCACCCAGCAACTGCAGCCTTGTACTGCAGGATGAAAGGGCTCCTGTGGGCCTGTACTGAGCCTGATCTCGCACTGGTGGCAGCAGCTGGGGCTTGGGTGTGGACATGGGCAGCAGCAGAGGCCCAGGCATGGCCATGGGCAGCAGTAGGAGGGCTTGTACACACCACATGTGCACTTTGGGTGTTCTAAGCAAACTGCCACCATCTACCTGGAAAGACAAACCCAGCTCTCGGCCTGCTTCCAAGTGGCAATTCGCCCCTACACCAGAGTTCTAGATGCTTCTACTGGAGCGACTGCTGTTCCATGACATGTTCTGGAACTGGGTGGAAGTGAGAGCTCATGCCACAGAGGGGGGGAGAGAGAGAGAGAGAGCAAGCGAGCGCGAGCGCGAACGAGCGAGCTGCTCACACGCATGCTCAGGGCTGCCCTCTGGTGGTACTCATGGGGCCACGTGTGGTGCCCGGGACCCAAACTAGGGTTGCAGCCAATGCAGTCACCTGCAAGCCTAGCGTCTTCCTCTCCTCTCTCCAGTCCTGGACAAAATTCTAAGACTGTGACTTCCTTTTTCTTGGTAGTGCCAGTAATGGGACCCAAGGCCTCCAAACTAGCAAGCAAAAGTGCTCTGCTACTGAATTCTGTCCCCATTATTACACCAGAGCAATCCCCTGACAGATTACTGAGGCCTGACCCTAGAGCTACAGGGGCTGGTCAGGCAGGTCCGTTCCTGCCACTCAAAGAACTTCCCAAAGACCTGGAGAGACTGGGCCTGCCGACTGGGCACTGGGGCCAACAGGCTGAGCTGCACACTGACTGACCTGTCTGGGGGGTGTGCCTTCAGGGCAGTAGCTCAGTGCCAGACACCATGGTTACACACAGGGTCACCTGCTGGGCCGCAGGGGCCCACCTGAGTCCACTGGACAAATGCTGACCATTGCTACCCACGACCATTGCAGAAAGCTGTACTCAGCTCCACCTAGAGCCCCTGCTTCTCCTGTTCCAAGGGGGAACACCGTGGCCTCTGCATGCACACATGACCCACAAACGCAAAGAACAATCTGGAGAAAAAGAAGAACCTAAAGTCTGCCAAGTAATTACTGGAGAATTGGACCCCAATTTGGAGGACCAAAGAGCTGACTTCATTTTTCCTATGACATGTTATGAACATGAAGGTCAGTATGGTGGGAGACGGTTCATGATCAAAGCGAGCAGACAGTGTGGGCTCGGGAAGACAGCAGGCATGCATGCGGGCAGAGAGAGTGGGCATGCATATGGGCTGGAGAGCAAGTGGACACGGGTGTGGGCAGGAGAGAGTGGACACGCATGTGGGAAAGGGAAGAGAGCGGGCATGTGTGTGGGCAGGGAAGAGAGCGGGAATACATGAGAGGGGAGAGTGGGCACGTGTGCGGGCAGGGAAGAGATCGGGCACATGTGCTGAAATCACACCTCACAAGTGGCCGCCTGTCACTCCCGGTGTCACTGCACACCTGCTCCAGAAAGTCTGACAAGACACACCAGTGAACTGCACGCAGAGCACGGGCCTCTTCTGTACTAACACAGCCCCGCTGTTGCACAGCACCTTTCACTGAATTTGGCCTGGCCTGGAAAAAGGAACCTCCTCTGGTGCCACACCACTGGGGGCCACGGTTTGTGCTGTTGTCTTTGCTCTCCTGCCGTCAAAAGAAAATTGGAAATGGAGGAAGCAGTAATGGAAGCACTATGCCAGGGCTGACGCTGGGTTCCTGAGTGCGAATGGGGACCAACCCCACATCAGTGTTCTGCAGCTTCCCCTGAGGCAAATCTCACCTCAGGAAATAATCTCACCTCAGGAAATACACTTAACGGATTCGTTAGTAAGGTTCGCTTAGACAGGGGCCGGAGAGATAGTATAGTGGGTAGAGTGCTTGCCTTGTATGCAGCTGACCCAGGCTCAATCTCTGGCACCCAATCTGGTCCCCTCAGCCCCGCCCCCAGGAGAAAAGACTTGAACATTGCTGGGTGTGGCTAAAACACAAAAGATTCCTCAGAAGCCTGAATCAGCACAGACTGTAGAGACAAGGTCCCAGGACTGCAGCCTGGGAGAAACACAGCCTCCAGCTGGATTCGTTGCAATGCTGCATCCCCCATCAATTCCCAGCCTCCATGACCACCATGGCCAGGGTGAGGGGCCCGGCAGCACTAGCACCCTCCTGAGCAGCACATGAGGGCAGATGTCTGGGTGCATCTGAATAACGAAGCTGAGTCCGGAGAGTCAGGCCAGGACAAGAGGACTCACCGTCTGACTCACACCAGATTCCAGAACATGCCTAACAGCCTTTGGTGGGAAAGGTGGGGGTGGCAGGAGACTGTAGAGCTGGATGAGGACGTGGGACATACATGCAGGGTGCACCCACCAGCAGCGTCTGGAGAACTGGACTTGTCCAGGGTCGATGCTGGGCGAGGTCATGCCATGCACAGGAATCTCCTGGCTGGCCACTGACACTCCTTCACTGCAGCCACTGGGACCAGCAGAGCCAGGGCTGACCCCAAGTCCCCCAGGAGGATGCTTCAAGGGGCTCTGAGGTGTCCAGGATAGACGATGAACCCAGACGGAGGCTGGACTGAAGGACTCCCACTCCACAACTGCATGGACAGTCCTGCCAGAGTGTCCTGCAGAGCTAGCTTCCACTACAAAACACTGTTTATTTTAGGAAGACACAGATTTGCTGATTAACCACTGGAACAAATGTTTATATTCCAGCCCTGAAGAACAGAGAGCGCCTGGCCTCCCGAGAGCAGCCAGCACACCTAGTGAAGATGGCTCCTCCGCCAGTCAGCTCAGGGCCCAAGTCCATCTCTGATTTTTCTCCCTTAATGCAGCAACCCCCACTGGAAGGCGCTGAGGTTTGGTGGCAAAACCAACAGGCATTAAAAACTCACCCTTGGGGCTGGAGCGATCCCACAGCAGGTAAGTGCTTGCCTTGCAGCGCCCACCCCGGGCTCAATCCCCAGCATCCTGTAGGGTCCCCTAAGCCCCATTAGGAGTGATTCCTGAGTGGAGAGCCAGGAATACCCGCGCCCCCCTTTCTCCACAGCACCGCCAGATGTGGTCCAAAAACTGGAGGCGGAGGGGAATTAACAAACACAAACAAACAAACAAAACCCCTCACCCTTGTTTCAGCAAAAGAAAAACACAGCAGTTCCCAACTGAAAAAGGATGGCCAAGCGTTTTGCAACACAGTGCAAAAGCCAGCAGCACCCTGCCCTGCCTGCGTTTGTCACCGGTCGGCGGGGGGTGGGGGTGGGGGGTAGCAGACAGAAAGTTCTGGAAACAAGGTTGCTCTTCAGCCCTCGGCTTGCAGGAGAGGCCGGTAAAAGTAACATGAACCGCGCGGCGGCGGGGCGCGGGCCTCCCTCGGCCCTGCGTGTGGGCGGGGGAGCGGCGGGAGGGGCGTCAAGTCCCGGGGGCGAGACCTCCCCCCGCGCCATCGCTCCGGGCCCCGAATCGCTCTGAGTCAGACCCTCACGTTTCAGTCTCAAAACCTGGAGAGCGACCCCACGGCAGAGACCCCCCTCCCCACCACCACCCGCCGCCGAGGTGTGCGCCCGGCTGGGCGCCCGGCTGGCCCCCGCAGACTCGCACCCGCACGCCCGGGCCCCGTCCGGGCTCGGCACGTGGCGGGCGGCGCAGGGTCACGGGCGCCGCGGGCCGCGGGCCGAGCCCACACGCACACTCCGGCCCGTCCAGCCCCGACGGCGGGGGCGGCGCCCGGCGGCGGCGGCGGCGGCGCGGGCCCAGGGCGCCGGGCTCGGGGGTCCCCGTCCCGAGTCCGGGGGCGGGGGCGGCGGTGGGCCCCGGGTCCCGGGCCCGGCCCTTCGCTCGGCCGCGGACGGGCAGCGGCGCCAACCAATGGGGGCGCGGGGCGGCGCGGCGCGGCCAATGGGGCGCGGGGGCGGGCGGCGCCGGCGGTACCTGAAGAAGAGGGTCCGGTACATCTGGTGCGCCTCGTAGTAATCGCCCTTCTCCACGCTGGCGCGCAGCTTGCCCTCCACGCGCTGGACGCCGCCGCGGTTGCGGGCGCCGTTGCGGGCGCTCTCCTGCTCGGCCATCGCCGCCGCCGCCGCCATCGGCCGGCGCTGACTCCGCGCAGGCAGGGCTGACGCTGTCGCAGGCGCGCTCGGCAGCGCCTCTCGGCTTCCGTCCGGCGGCCGCCCGACACCCTCTACGGTGGCCGCGCGGGGCCGGGGCGGGGCGCTGAGGGTCACGTGACGGGGCGGGGCCGGCCCGTCATGTGACCGCGGCGCCGACGCCACAGGCGCGGGCGTGGCGTCTTCGCCGCACACACACCACCGGCAGCTGGGGTCCGAGACCGGGCGGAGGTCGGTGTCGGGAGAAGGGGCTGGACAGCGCGTGTCGCAGCTAGCGATGGCCCTTGGACTGGGGGGTGCGTGCTTGCGGAGAGGCTTGGGCACAGACGAACAGAGCGAGGTAGCCCGGACAGCTCTGCCGGCCCGGCCTGACAAACTCGGCACCTGACACCCGCACCTCCAGCTGATACACGCGCACACACGCATGCACGCGCGCACGCACACGCGCTTGCAGCCTTCTCCTGGAGGAAGGTCACCCACATCCAGTGTCCCTCTCACACACCCCGTTGGGCAGAAACCAAAAAACGAAAAAAAAAAAAGATAAATTTTATTATTCATTTGAAATTTCACATGCACTTTTAAAAATTAAAACTATTTAAACATTTCAATAGCATCTTATCAATTTGGCAGCAGCAAAAAGTAAGCACTACCAAAGACAAATATTTTGAAAAACATTTACAAAAATACATTGCACAAAGTCCTATTTTTAAAAATAAATATTCAAAATATTTCCACCCAACACCCAAATTTAGTTTTATATAGGAAAATTTTATATGAAACATCTGTACACATTTATTCATTGTAGCTGCATAGACATTAGTTCCAATTCTAAGAGTGACAAAAATGCTGCTTTGTTTTTTCTGTGTATTTGAGGACCGCTGTGCAATATATGTAAAACTCTCCAGAAAATCAGTCAGCAGCAGCACTGCCGCTTTTTCTGAAAATACAACATTTATGGTACATCATGAAATTCAACCCAATAGAACTTAAATAATCTTTAAGGTAAAACATCTGTAACACTTAAGTGCCTCGCAGATAGCTCATCTGTAAAGTCTGCTCAGTAAAATAGTCTAAATATTAAATATCATAACCAAAAAGGGTCTCAGGAGAATAGGTGAGAATGGTCTCAGTCATGAACTGCAACCCCCAACTAGTGTGGTAGAAAGTGCTGCTATGAGAAAAGTTACAATCAAAATGCATCGATTCGTGAGCCTGGCATACTGGACCATCTCTGAGGAGGAACTGGAGTACATGGTGAGCCTCTGAAAGACTTGGAGCGTGTTAGTGGTTTCAACAAAATGCAAACAAAACCCAAAAGCAGCCAAGACTGGATTTCTCAGTTCCCATTTCTCCTGAGGGTGAGAGGATGCACTTGGGTGCACCTTGCGGAGCCCTGAGAAGCCCAGGTATGAGCCCTGTTCAGAAGTAGACCATCCCTTTCTGCTCACTCCCTACCCGACAACCTACCACAGCACCAGGCTCCCCCATGGCCTGAGGGGCACCAGCATGATCCCACCTGGGCTGGGAAACCCGTTCTCAAAAGTAGGAGCAAAACAAACAGAAACACATGTAAGTGATTTCCTATCAGCTGACATGCAGTACTATGTACTGGTGCTGAATAAAGGAAAACCCAACTCCTGAAAGAGAATTCTGGCATTTGGTGACACCATTTTTCCCTAAATGAAATGTGCATTAGATGTGATAGATGAAAATCTGTGCCCCCAAAGTCCTTTACAGATTGAATAGCAAACCTTCAGGAACATGTCAGCCTTCCTTCATTTCCTTTGTTTCTGATGTCAAGAAAATACAAATGTAGAGATTTATGTTCAGATCCCAATCCTGAACCAGCCAGCCTCTGTTGGACACACATTCCATGAGCTTCTGGTCACGCAGGGAGAGGGATGTGGACAGTCAGCAAGGTGGCACTGGGCACCTTCCCCCACCCCCAAAGATGCTGGCAGCCAGGGACCCCGGACCGGGGTGACGCTATCCTGTTACTCTACAAGCCCCCATCCAGGGAGGGTTCCAGTGTTTCAGGCTGTCCGTTATATACAAAATGTACAACAACGAAGAGTGGGCTTTACTTGATAGGTTCTCCATGAACTCGGAACCGATAGAGACACGTGTATTCAGGATGGCCCCAGTTAGAGAAAATCTGAAGTTCCACTATTTGGAAAGCTCTTTCCGGTCTTTTCTGAAATGGAAAAGAAAAAATTCACACACTTTTGTTTCCTGCTGACACCATGCTTCTCAGCTTTGTCTCTGGGAGTGGTGGCAGGAAATCAGATGCCCACTAAGGACTATGCCGAGATCAGCTCCAAGGGATCAGCAGTCAAGAAAAGGCTCCTCAGGAGAAGGTGCCTGGTACCTGACCCTGGGCACTGCACAGGCTTGGGGAGGGGACCAGGGGCCAGGATGTCCTTACCAGCACATGGAACATCTGCAGGGACTCCCCATCCTGGTCATACATGTACTGTCCCAGCAACGATCCTTCCTCCTGATACTCATTCTCCAGGCCCTGAAAGCAAAACATGTAGCCCTTCAGCGGTGGCCAGGGCACACTAGCTCAAGCTGGGAAGGTTCACACGAGTCACAGCCACAGCACAAGGCAGAGCTGGTGAGGGAAGCTGAGGGGAGCAGAGCAAACCAAAGGTCACAGAGAAGTGGCTGCCCACCGATCGACCACTCTCTGCAGGGAACACTCGCCACTGAGGAGCCCTAAATTGAGAGGCAGCCAGATGACGAGGTGCTGGCGGCACCTGGCCACTACAGGGCAAAGGTGAGGCAGGGGTCATGCTGCTCAATAGGCGTTTTAGCCAGGAGACAAAAGAGCAGATGGGGATGCAGGCAGGGACCTATCTGAAACACAGGGTCAGAAAAGGTACAGTATCGTCTGGTTATTTCCCAGAGTAAAAAAAAGATCTAGGAGCTGGAGAGACAGTACAGATGGAAGGGTGCTTGCCTTGCATGTGGCTGCCTGGGCTCAATCCTAGGCATCTCGTGTGGCCCCACGAGCCCTGCCAGATCCCTGACCACAGAGCCAGAAGTAAGTCCTAAGCACTGCCAGGTGTGGCTCCAACAACAAAAACAAGAAAGCAAGTTCTAGTAGGAAACTGAGGGGATTCTTTGAAATGTTTCTTTCATAAGGGGCAGTATTTCTGGACATAAAGATACGGTGAGAAATGACAGGTTAAGAGCAGCTCTAACTACATACAAAACTAGGACTGAAAACAGGAGGGAGATTCTCAAGGGGCTAGAGCCCAAGTTACATGCCAAGCACTGCCTGGTATCAAGCACTGAGTCAGGAGTAGCCCCTGAGTACTCCTAAGTACTCCAAAATGCCTCCAGACAAAATACATCTGAATGAAATATATAAAACATGGAAACTGAGGTCAGAAAAAGCATGTTTTTATACTACCAAGTGAACAGAGATTTTAAAAGAGAGGACAGTTCTTAAAAGGTACTGCGTGCTAACACACTGGCTTCTGCTGCCAGCAAGGCACCAAGGATGACATGGGCATCCATTCAGGGCACGTCTGCTTTCTCCACAGCCCTGGCCAGGGCACCACTGAGAGTCAGCTCTGATTTACGGGAATAGAGTCATTCATAATAGACAAGCACTGGGCCACAGGCTGTTTATGTGGCATTTCAGAGATGGAAAGAAAAGTGTTCAGGGCTGGAGAAAGAGCTTGATCACATGCTTGCTCATATGAGACCAGGTTCCAGCCCTGGTACCACAGGAGGCTGAGCATCTAGGATGAGCCCCCCCCAAAACAAAATACAAACCAACAAAAAATGTTTACTGCTGTGGAAAAATATCTGATTAATTTTTTTGGCCACACCTGGTGGTGGCCAGGGTTCACTCCTGGTGGGCCTTGGGACACCATGTGTGGTGCTGGGATCACAACTAGGTTGGCTTCGGGGAAGGCAAGCGCCTTAACTCTGCATTCCATGGCCTTAATATGTTTTTCGAAAACAAGAAACAAAATGTTAAAAAAAAAAAAGAAACAAAATGTTGCTGAACATTTATTTATCTATTATGAACTTACTGGCCACGCACGGCAGTGCTGCCAAGACGTAAAGTGGGGCCTGTGTGGTACTCCTGAAGCCACATAATCTGTTCTCAACTGTGGGTTTTTCCCCCTTTCGTTTTCTTTGAGGCTTTGGGCTACAATGCCTGTGCTCAGGGCTTGCTCTTGGCTCTGCACCCAGGGATCACTCCTGACAGGGCTCAGGGGACCATATGGGGTGTGAGGATCAACTTCAGGTTGGCCAAGTGCAACGCAAGTGCCATAACTGCTATACAATCTATTTGACTGCACGACTGTTTTTTTTTTCTTTCTTTTTTTTTTGCTGGTTTGTTTTTGTTCTTATAAGGGGGAAAAGAAGAGAAACAGATTTTGAAAATGAATACAGGCTGGGCTGGAGCGATAGTACAGCGGGTAGGGCATTTGCCTTGCATGCGGCCAACCCGGGTTCAATTCCCAGCATCCCATGTGATCCCCTGAGCACTGCCAGGAGTAATTCCTGAGTGCAGAGCCAGGAGTGACACCTGAGCATCGCCGGGTGTGACCCAAAAAGCAAAAAAAAAAAAAAAAGAATACAAGCTACTGAAAGCAATTCTGAATTTTCTTCCATTCCTATTTCTGTTCTGAAACTGCAAATTCACATGGTCAGTTGAAGCAGCTTCTATGACCAAGGAGACAAAGGTGAAGACAGATGTTTACAGTTGGATGTCAGAACCACTCCTCATAGGACTGTCACCCATTTAGAAACATATGCTCACAGGACATTGTCCCTGTACTGTGAAACACTCTTCAGCACTCTTCAGTAACTCTTCCTCACAGGACACCATCCCTACACTTGTGACACTCTCATCACAGGACACTCTCCCTACATCTGACACTCTCCTCATAAGACACTGTCCCTACACCTGTGGCACTCAAAGGACACCATTATTTATACCTGCAACATTCTCCTCACAGAAAGCCTTTCCTACACCTGTGATAGTCTCCTCACAGGATTCCCTCCCTACACCTGTGACTCTTTCCCCACAGGAGAGTCCCTACACCTGAGAAAATTTGCTCACAAGACTTCATTCCTCATTAGTGACACTCTCCTCACAGGATACCCTCTCTACCTTTGTGACACTGTCCTCACAGGGCACTGTCCCTGCAACCGTGATACTCTCCTTATACGTTACCTTCCTGACACTTGTGACACTCCTCACAAGATACCATCCCAACACCTGTTGACCATCCCTCAAAGGACACCCTCCCAACACCTGTGACTCTCTGCTCACAGGTCACTCTCCCAACACCTGTCCTCACAGGTCATCATCCCTATACCTATGATACTGTCCTCAAAGGACACCATCCCTACACCTTGACACTCCTCACATAGCCCCTACCCTGAATTGCAGGACATGTCTTCTAGATGTATCCTCTGTGGGCTAGTGTCTCAGCTGGAGAGGGAGAGCCTGGTGCACCCTGGGCCATCACATCAGAAGTGTTGGCATGGCCCCATGGGGAGGTTCCTGACAGCGAACGCCCCTAGGCCGAGAACTCACATAGACAGCAAAGTCCTTCGGGGCACTGGTGATGTTGCCTGTGGGCGACAGAGTCTTTGGGATGTGCTCCAAGGTGAAGGCGGTTGGATGGATGGTCATTGACAGCCTGACCACGAGGTAGCCCTGGGAGCCTCTGAATGCCCAGCAGTTTCCTGGGTATATGTCCGGCTGGAGAGACAGCAAAAATCAACAGTCTTAAAAGGCACTTACTCACCTTTAAAGCAGTAATAGTATGAGAAAAGGGAGAAGCCGGTGTTCTCTCTTTTTTTCTGTTCTTATTTTTGAGTCACACTTGGCAATGCTCAGATCTTACTCCTGGTTCTGCACTCAGGTATCACTCCTGGTGATCTGTGAGCAACAGATCTTTGGGATGTGCTCCAGAGTGAAGGTGATTGGGTGGATGGTCATTGGCAACCTCACCACACAGTGGCTCTGAGGGCTTGGGGGAACCATATGGGGTGCTGGGGACTGAACCCTGGTTGGCCACGGGGAGGGCACTTGCATTGTACACATGCCCTCCTGCATCCTCTCTTGACCAAGTAGCTTTCTGTCACCCCCACTTACATTCCTCTAAATTTCTTTCAATAAAAATTACCTTCTTCTCTCACACACACACAAACACACACACACACACACCTAACATTACAGAAGTTTTGCATGGTTAAAAAAATGTGACAAGCAAACTTGAAGGGCAATTTAAGCAAAGGTATTTGCAACTTAAACCTCCAAACCCTTTCAATGAGTTCCCATGAATGAGTTAACAAAACCAGAACTTGGGGCCAGAAGTAGTACAGCAGGTGAGGCCTTGTACATGCTTGACCTGGGTTCAAATCGCTGGTACCGCATATGGTCCCCTAAGCACTGTCAGGAGTGACCCCTGAGTGCAAAGCTAGGAGTAAGTCCTGAGCATTGCTGGGTGTGACCCTCCCCCACACCAAACATAGTAATAATAATAACAAAACCAGAGGCTGGAGCAATAGTATAGCGGGTAGGGTGTTTGCCTTGCATGTGGTCGACCCGGGTTCGATTCCCAGCATCCCCTATGGTCCCCCGAAAATTACTCCACCAGGAGTAATTTCTGAGTGCATGAGCCAGGAGTAACCCCTGTGCAATGCTGGGTGTGACCCAAAAAGAAAAAAAAAAAAACCCAGAACCTTCCAGGAAAATGGCTAGGACACAAACTTTACAGGAAAACAAGTGTGAGTGGTCCTTAAACCCATGAAGAGGCTCCCATGACAGAGGAACCTGAGAGATTCCAGTGTCGTGGGATAGTGTCCCCTGGGGTCAGGGGTAGGCAGAGATGTTTCAGTGGGTCCCTCGGACCTGGGCTCCAGCCCCGTCTCTAAGGTGTGTACCCCTGCGTGTAGTGCCAGAGCACTTGACTAGGCCTTCTGGGAGTCTTGGAGTGGACCGAGGCTGTGGTGGCAGAACCACACGGTGAGCCTGCACATGCGGATAGCAGTAGGCACAGAGCTGGATCCGGGGCTGGAGCCATCACATAGGCAGGAAGGCGTGTTTGCATCTTGGCCAGTGTCCTCAGCCCTGGCCCAGGCCCCAGAGTTTAGTCACCTCTGAGGAGTCACCTCTGCCCAGTCTCTGACAGATTCTGCGTGTCAGCCTGCAGTGGGGCGGTCTCCAGGGTACAGACGGGTCTGCTCCCCAACACCCGGAACACCCGGGACCCCTCTCTGCACACCTCAGTGTGGCACCTCCCTCCCCCATCAGTTATGGAGTTTCCTGAGCACAACTCTGCAACAGCGCGGGAGTGTGCCACCCAGTTCAGGGACAATCGTGCTGTAGCTGTCCTGCAGCTGCCAGTGGACACAGGCGTCCCCACCCCCAGTCCAGCCCTCTCTGGCTCACCTGGATGACGACACGCGGGGACTGGGAGTAGTACCACAGGGGGATGCCGAACAGGCTGATGAGGGCTGTCTTGGTCTCGTATGTCTCCGAGCAGCGTGTGCTCAGGATGCTGCCCCCTACAGGCAGAGTGTGGCTTAGGGACCCCAAGCACTATGCCTCCACTGGTGTCCACGCCCCCACCCCCATCCCTATGCCATGTGGGGACCGCCCTGTCCTTGACCTGCGTAGTTGCACACAGCTCCTGGGGGGCTGGCCAAAACAGCTTCCCACAGGTAGCCATCAGCGACCTCCACAGTCCTGTCTGCACTCACCCCCAGACTCCAGGGCGAAGTCCACCATGCCGGTCTTGTCTTGTGAGTACAGCTTCAGAGCCTTGCTGACAATGGCTTGTGCTTGCTGGACAGGAGCATCAATGACACAGAGGAATGGAACCCAGAATAAGGGACAGAAAAGAGGGCCACTGTGACCAACAGTGGGGCCAGGGAGACAGACTGAAGGGCAGGCCTATAGGGGATGGACACCCACCACCCCCTGGAAATTAGAACCTCTGAGCCATCAGCTGGAGATGGGGGCAGGAAGCCCTGCGGAGAATGGAGCTGAGCCTCACAGGGCCGCGGGGGAAACAAGATGGGAGCCAGGTCTGTGCCAGCCGAGAGCCAGGAACTCAGGCAAGAGCTCGGGCTCTGGAGAGAGCGAGCAGTGACGCTTCCCTGCTCCACAGCTGTGCTGTGCCACCACCTTAGCTCCGCTGCACTTGTAGCACCAGGGAGCAGACCCAGTGCGAGCTCCACTATGGGGCCCATCCTGCCTGGGCAGATTCGGGATCACCCCCCACCCACTCACCGCTTCTGTGATCCCAGACAGTCCTGCCTCGCGCACAGCGGGTGCTACTGTCTCGGGGGTGGGCATTTGCTTTGTCACAGAGAGGTGGTGGCTGATGTTCCTCAGGATCTGCAGCTCCAGGTCCCGCAGCACCACCTGCAGGTCTTCTCTGCTCACAAACTCAGAAGAAAACTTGCGCAGAAGCCATTCCAGGGAGCCGTCGTGCCAGTCACCAGAAAACATGAGCTTTACCGTCTCTCTGACTTGGGCATCAACCTAATGAGATCACCAGGGAAGAGCGCATGGGCCCATCGTTGGACCAGACCATCCTCACCTCCTCATCGAACACCAAGAAATGTATCAGGGCTGCTGACATGCGGTCCCTCACTGCCAGCCTGCCTTCAAGGCACAGTCAACAGCTGCCCAGAGTGCTGGAAGCAGAAGGGCGCACAGGCTTGGGGAAAGTCTCCCCCAGCTCAGAAATGGCCATGCCCCTCACCTCCTCCATACCCGGGCTCGGCCAGGTGGACTCCATGCACAGGTGGCACTTTCCGCACACAGAGAATGAGGCAGGTATGCTCCTGCAACAGACTATGGCATGGGGGAGCAACCGAGGGCAACAATGCTCTGGAGCCCACATCCTCTCCGAGAGTCTACGGAGGGGGCTTCGCTGCATATGCCACAGTGTAGCTCTGCCTGGTGCCAACAGGTTTTTTTTTTTTTTTTTTTGCTTTTTGGGTCACACCCAGCGATGCACAGGGGTTCCTCCTGGCTCTGCACTCAGGAATTACTCCTGGCGGTGCTCAGGGGACCATATGGGATGCTGGGAATCAAACCCGGGTAGGCCGCGTGCAAGGCAAACGGCCTACCCGCTGTGCTATCTCTCCAGTCCCCATCAGATGTTTCTGCTACGGTCTCCAGCAGCTGTTTACATTCATGTTTCTGGGCCACACCCAGTGGGGCTGACTCCAGGCTCTGCACTCAGGAACATCCCTGATGGGCTCGAGGGACCATACGAGGTGCCAGGCCGCTATGTTCATGCTCAAGGCAAACCCGCTGCACTATCGCTCTGGCCCTGCAGCTGTGAGGGTACCCAGATGCCTCCGTGTGCGCCGCAAAGGCCAGCAGCCCACAGGAGCCCCTGCATGGTCCAGTAGGACGAGGCTGGGTGCATACAATGCTGAGGGCAGGCAAACTCCGAGCGGAGACAGAATTCCGCTTTTCCAACACTGAATAGCAGAACAAAGACCAAGCGAGGTGCCACCACAAGCTTATGCTCCTTTGACCCCAAGGAAACAAATCAGTCACTCACACGCTCCTGAATGCCATTTCCCTGCTCACAGCTGCTCTTCCAGTGTTCCCAACCTGACAGCTGTGCTCGGAGATGGGCCAGTTCCAGCTCCAGACGTTCCACCGTGGAAAACAAGCTCCGCTCCTCCTCCATCCCGCTGGAAATTCACAGGGATAATCGCTCAAGGGCCACGTAGGAAAAGCTAAATGGCCCACCCAACCGCAAGTCCCGCAGGAGTGTGGATGTCCAGTCCTGACCTCCAAAGCATCACCACACATTTCTATTTGCTCGAAGCGGGGGCGCTAACAAAATGCTTTAACAGTGCTTTTTGCCTTCAGTGGCAGGTGGAGGACTTCTCTCCAGACTAAAAGCTACTGTAACACTGAGACTTCAGTCTCATATTTGTATTTTGACTTCTCCAAGACAATTTTCATTGACAATTTTCACTGTCAAGTCATCTCAGATACTTCATGGGGCAACAATGGGCAAGCAACCACCCCCACAGTGGCACGGCACAACCATCTAGGTGTATGTATGTATGTATGGCAGTGTGACTGTGTGATTGAGTGTGTGTGCAGCTAAGTGTATGAGTCTGTGCATGTCTGACTGCATGACTGTGTTTGTATATGTGACTGTGTGTGACTGTGAGTGTGTGTATGAGACTGTGTGGCTATGTGTGTTGACAGTAAGGGTGTGACTGTATATGACTGCGTGTGGCTGTGTGTGACTGGGAGTGTGTGACTGTGTGTGTGTGATTGCTGGTGCATGCAGGTGGCACCACCCCAGTGAGCCCCGGCTACTGTGCAGATATGGGGGCAGGGGATCGGGGACTAACACCCCATGTGGCTAGGGATCCAACCTCTGTATGAACCAAAGCTCTGACAGACCCCAGAAGGTAAGTGGGACCCAGACAGGCACAGAGCCAGGGAGAGGTGGGAGCACTGGAGTGGGGGCTGGGGACACAGAGGGGTCTGAGTCGGGGAGGATGGGCACAGAGGACATTGCCCTCTCTAGAAAAAGTGACAGCGCAGGAGTTAACATGAGCTGTATGGCGGCTGCTGAGACAGTGATGGCGAGATGGCTCAAGGCACTGACACACGACAAAGGTGGCCCTGCACAGAGTCACATGCCATAGAGCCACACTTGGGTGACTACCACACAAGACAGCCTGCTCAGGACACTGCGGGGAAGCACAACCGAGGGCAACCATGCAGACAGGGTGCCCTGACATCAATCCCCTGGGATCTGAGCCACCCAGGCCACCATTTCCTTGGGGCACTGGGGCATGAAGAAGCCCTAACTCTTTGGGGCGCTCCAAGGGCCCCAGGAAACTGGCTGGGTATGTCCCCGCAAAGGTCCCGTACATGACGGCACTGATTGATGTGGACACTCCTACCTGGCTGCCTGCAGCCTGCTCTGCTGAAGCTCCTTCTCGATGGCCTGGAAAGGAGAAGACAGTCTGAGAGACACATGCCACATGGAGAACCGAGTCTCGATGAACTCTACAGACCCACACATGGGGAGGAGCCGCTGCACATCGGGGGCTCCCCCTCAACTACAAGCCCAAACCTGCCTGGCGGTGGCGAGTGAGGACTGCTGGGGTCTTTCCAAAGTGATCTTTGAGAAGACACCACACTTGGAAAGGCTGACAGACCACACAGAAACAGCTGGATGGAGGAACAGGGCAAGAGGTTCCGATCACCAGCACACCAGCACCCAGTGTCATGAGCTCTAAGTAAGCTCACAGAGGATCCCCAAAAACAGTGCAGGGTGGGGTGGGACATCCTAGGGCAAGGGGTGAAGCAGGCGGCCAGAAGTCAGGCTCCCCGGGTAGTCCCCCAGGACCCAGATTCCCTCTGCACTATGGAACTTGGCCCCCAAACAGTCCCTTGAGACACTTCACCCCTGCCTGACTCCTGGCCTGATGCTGCACACACTCGCCTTCATCTCCTACAAAGCCCCAGGCCAGGGAGGTGCTGAGAGGCAGAATACGAAGGTGCCTTGCACATGTGAGGCTCTGGGTCCCATCCCCAGCACCACCTGTCCCCCAAAAGGCCTAGAGGAGAAATAAGGTAGGGCCAGATCTGGGCCAGGCAGCCAGGAATGTTAGGGGAGCCAGGCTTCAAGGCCTTGGTATGCCCTGGGCGACACCTGGCTCAGCATTCCCTCCCGCCTTCCCTCCCCACCCAGGAGGCAGTGAGCCAGGTGCATCCAGGTGATGTGAGAGCCAGAGTGGAGGGGGTGGAGGCAGTTAGAGCGAGGGAGTCGCAGCCTGGGGGTGCCCCAACTACCGTCGGAGAGATGCAGGTATTCAGCCCACAGACGTGAGTGCACGCACCTCAGATCTCTCAGTGAGTTTCCGAAGAACAGACTCGAGTTCTGAGATGCGCAGTTCGTGGTTCTGACGGAAAGATGCCATGTCACCCTAGGAAGGACAGACAGGGAGGGAGTGAGGCTACAGGGAAAGGCGCCCTCTAGCCAGAGCAGGAAGCCACGTCCACCCGTCAGCCCAGTGTCAGGCCCTGGTGCTCGAGGCCCAACGTGGCCACAGCAAGCCTGACCCAGGCCTACTACCCCACAGGAGTGCCCTGAGGGGAGGGAGTCTCACTTGTCAGCTGCAGCCCAGCTCATTAAAGAGTAAGTAACACGATTTATACTTCAACAGCATTTAGATTAAAAACAGGCCAGAACAAAGAGATGAAGGCCAGTAGGAAAAGCAAGCCCATGACACTGTGGGGTGAGTTATGTGTGTGACATCAGTCAGTGGTGATGTCACTGACTGATGTCACACAAGCAAGCCCATGACACTGTGGGGTCAGTTATGTGCCGTGACATCAGTCAGTGGTGACTATGACCTTCAGTGGTGTAACCTTTGGTGTGTGACCCTCAGTGGAGACTGTGACCTTCGGTGGTATGACTAACCTTCAATGATTGTGACTGTGACCTTCAATGGAGACTGACCTTTGGTGGTGTGACCTTCAAAGATTGAACCGTGACCTTCAGTGGTGAGTGTGAAATTCAATGGGGACTGTGTCTTTGGTGGTGGCTGTGACCTTTTGTGATGTGACCTTCAGTGGAGACTGTGACCTTCGGTGGTGTGACTAACCTTCAATGATTGTGACTGTGACTTTCAGTGGTGTTATCTTCAAAGATTGTGACCGTGACCTTTGGTGCTGAGTGTGAACATCAGTGGGGACTATAACCTTTGGTGATGTGACCTTCAGTGGAGACTGTGACCTTTGGTGGTATGACTAACCTTCAATGATTATGACTGTGACCTTCAGGGGACACTGTGACCTTCGGTGGTGTGACCTTCAAAGGTTGTGACTGTGAACTTCAGTGGTGAGTGTGAACTTCAATGGGGTCTGTGATCTTTGGTGATGTGACCTTCAGTGGAGACTGTGACCTTTGGTGGTATGACTAGCCTTCAATGATTGTGACTGTGACCTTCAGTGGAGACTATGACCTTCGGTGGTGTGACTTCAGTGGTGACTGTGATCTTTGGCAGTGTGACCTTGGTATCAGTGTTGACTGTGACCCTTGGTGGTGGCTGTGACTTTTGATGGTGTGACCCTCAATAGTGTGACCATGTGACCTTCAGTGGTGAGTGTGACCTTCAATGGTGACTGTGACCCTTGATAGTGACAGTGGTGGGGGGTCGGGGGAGGACAGGGAGATAGCAGAAGTGCCTGCTGCTGAAACAAGACCCGTGATGGAAGAACACAGTGCCTGGCTTTGTGCCACTTCCCACCTTGCTCTCAGCTGTGGCTCAAGCAGTGCTCCCAGCTCCTGGGCTGTTTTCTGGGACCACTACCAACCCCCGGGCCTCTCTGGGGTGTCCAGCACAGGCCAGATCTGAAATCACTTGCTCCTGGTGCTGCTCCCAGCAACCAAGATGAGGCCAGGCCCATGCACCCACCCTGCTCAGGTCCCAGGTCATTACCTGAGTGTCCAATGGTCCGTGGGTGTTGATGACCTTCAGGTGCTGCCCCACCACCTCCTGCACCAAGGCCAGTGTTTCTGCACCAGCCCCATCCACCCGTGCATACAGCTGCTGCAGCAAAGCTGTCAGTTCTCGTAGTTTCTCCTCATGGTTGTGACACTGCTCTGACAGAGACGTTACCCGCCTTTCCACAGAACTTGTCCAGTGCCCATGAGGAGCCATGCTGTCACCCTGCATGGGAGAGGCCCAGAAGTTTGTGGCAAAGAGTCCCCAGGCTGCCCTCAGCCCACATAGCGGGTCACAGAGAGTGGCTGGGCATCCTTTGAGCCCCAGCACAAATGCGAAGTAATGTGGGTATGGACAATCTCTCAGCAGACAATCTGCAGTTCTCCTCTTATGCTCACTCAACTCCCCCTCCCCCCGTGGCTCTATTCTCAATTAAAACTAGTGAGGTGGGGCTAGAGCACAGCGGGGAGGGCGCCTGCCTTGCATGCGGCCAACCCAGGTTCAATCCTCAGCACCCCATATAGTCCCTGAGCACCACCAGGAGTGATTTCTGAGCACAGAGCCAGAAGTAAGCCCTGAATAGTGTCGGGTGTGGCCCCAAAAACAAGACAAAAAAATAGTGATATCACTTATTTCTTTAAATTTGGGGTTTTCGGGGATGGGGGTGGGGCAGGCCTCTAAGCAGTGCTCAGGGGCTCAGTTGGCTAAATGGGTCAGCACTCAGGCCACTGATGCCCACAGGGACCTCTAGTCCTGTACTCAGCAGTGTGTGAGACGTGCCCCAGTGCTGGTGCTAGGCATGAGCTTCACTGCTGCACCAGGTCCTGCTCAGGGACTCCTTCGTTTCCTGCATCCATCACTGAAGATGGTGTGTGCATTTGGCCTCCGGGGGGTGCTCACAAGCATCTGAACTATGCCTGAGGATGGCGCCCTTAGCACAGGGCATGCATGCCTACCTCTGGCAGCCTGGTCTGCTGAGCAGGGTCAGGAAACAGTGTTGTACTGGACTCATCCACCCTCTGTGTTCTGCGCATGTCTGTCCAGTTTACCACAGGCAGGAAGGACAGGAGGCCACTCTGGCCCCAAAGGGAAAAGCCTGCAGCTGAAGGAGTATAGAGTCACATGGCAGAGTGGGCACGCATGCCTCACACAGGTTTCACACATGGACACACACAGCACTGCAGGCAGGCATGCCTCACACATGGGCTTCTCACGGACACACTCACACATGCACACACTCACACATGGACGCATGCGATGGTACAGTCACACATGCCTCATGCACCGGCCTCACACACAGACACACTCACACGCACATACACGGACATATGCAGTGGTACAGTCACACAGGTTTCATGCAGTGGTGTGGTCATGCATGCCTCACACATGGACACACTCACACGGACACACATGGTGCAGTCACACATGCCTTAAACACAGGTCACACACATGGACACACATGCACACACATGCACACTCGGACGGGCCTTGAATGTAGACACACATGTGCACACACACATGGATAAACACATGGTGGTGCAGTCACACACACCTCATGCACAGGTCTCACACATGCATACACATACACCTCACACACACGAACATGCTGCACACATGCACTGAGCAGTCATTAGGGGCAGCCAGAGATTCTGTGTCACTCACCGAGTAAAATTAAGAGTGGGATGAAGAGGAGCAAAAACTTGCAAAGGTTTCGAAGGCATCTAGGAGTGAAAAGAAAAACATTAATCCGGGAAAAGTGAAGGCAGGCAGGTGCTGCCCCAATCAGAGCCCTCCAAGGAGAAGTGCATGTCTGTGTGTGTGTCCAGCCAGGGATCACTGTGTGTCCGCATGTGTGAATAAGCACAGTCTCCGGGCCAGTGCTGGGGGACAGAACCCAGGTTACCTCTCTAAGCCATCTCATGGCCCCCTAGGCAAGAACACCAAAGGTGCCCACCCCACTTTTAAAGGAAGCCAGTGGAAGTGATCCCACCACCTTTCCTATACAATGACCTGCGAGTGCAGCTCCTGGGCCCCCAGCCCTTAGCACAGAAAGGCAACGACAGGAAGGAAGGGGAGGCTGGCAGCAGGCACTGGCAGGTGAGATCGGCCGCAGCCCTGCACACGTAGCATCACAGCACTCACCCCACCTCCTCTAAGCCTAACGGCTGACTCTGACCCCATAGGTTTGGAAGGGGCCAACTGTGTGTCAAGGGCACAGTGAACTACAGGGCGATGCTGAGTATGTCGAAGAGGAGCTGTACCTAGAAGCTGACTATGGAGCAACGGACCCAAGAGCCACAAGCTGGACCCTCACACTCAGCACTGGGTTGGCACGTCTACCCAGCTCTCTTACCTGGTAAGAAGAAACACGTTCAGCCATGAGACCAGAGTGACAAGCTGGTACCAGCCACTCCCCAGCCACCAGAAGACCCCTGAGGCAGCCTTCCCTGGGGGAGAGAAGAGCGGCGCTCAGCGACCTGGCCGCAGTCGCCTGTGCAGGGTTGAAGCAGGTCAGGAGGGACAGGCAGCAAGAGGTAGAAAACAGCACATCACAGTAACGTAATGCTGAGGGAAACTGCACCTGGACACACACATCAGAGCCTGCCTGAGCCCAAAGCATGGAGTAGAGTGCGGAGCCCAGAGCAAAAAGCATGGAACCCAGAACCTACAACCTGGAATGTAGAGCCCAGAGCGTGGAACCCTGTGCCCAGAGTACTGCATATCAGCACATAAGCCCACATGCGCAGGGACACTGAGACTTTGATGGGTCCACAGGCGCTCTCCAAACTCAGACCCCATAGCCAACAAGTCCACAGGAGGTCAAAAGGCACCTGGAGCCACCAGGGCCCTCCAGAGCACCAACAGCACTGTTCTCAACAAAGACCAGACTGCAGTAGTCATCCTGCACAACATCTGGAGATACAACCTGCAGCAGATGAGATGCCAGTGCACATAGTACAGAGGATACCCACCCAGATCCGCTGCATCAGGTCCCTCAGCACCACATCAGGCGCCTCCTCTTGTTAAGGAAACTCAGTGAACTGTGTCACATCCACACAATTATAGAAACCAGTGAACTATGTCACATCCACACAAGTACAGAAACCAGTGAACTGTCACGTCCACTGAGTCCAGGAATCAGGAACTGTCATGTTCATGTGAGTACAAAAAGCAGTGAACTGCCACATCCACATGAGTCCAGAAAGTAGCAAATGAAACCTGCTGCAGCAGAGGGCATTCCCCAGTACAGGCTCATACTCAAATCAAAACCAAAAAGGCAGATGATCCAAGGGCTGGTGTATGCAGTCCCATCATATCATTGCAGTGGAATTGGTGGATTTTACTTTGGAAAGATGCGATACTTGAAAGAAACTAAAATCCTACAGACACCAGCCATCAACATGCTTCAGAAGAGACAATCACTCAGAACCAAATGAAAATCACCCTAAAGCTCATCTTTTTAAGTGAAAACTATTTCTGGATTTTCAGTGGCAGACCATAAATGCAGAGACAAAGGTACAAATAGACAGAGACCACACAGAACAGTGTCCCACTGCCTTGAAAAGCCAGCTCCGCATACACATCCCTGACAGGCTGGTTTCCTTTATTGCTCTATGTTCTCTATTCACAATGAATCTTCGAAGTTCAGCTTTAGAAAAAGGCACCTCAAAAACACAAGCATCCAGGTGTCATCTGGAAACAAGCTGCCCGGTTGCCAGCGGCAGATGTGCCCATTCTGGAGGGCAGGAAGAAGAACAGACGCAGCCAGCAGCCCCAAAACCTTTGCTTCTCCTCACAGGAGCTGGTGCCCCACACAGTTTATGAATTGGCCAGATGTGCCTGCAGAGGGATAACTCTGGACTAAAACTCGGCAGCTCACTCACTTCTGTAATATACACATGGATTCCAAACACGAACAAGGAACAAGACACAGACATGAGAAACGTTGACAAAAATGAAACAGAAGGTTTTGTGGGACTACCTGCATAGGAGTACACATTCCGGGCAGCGCCTGCTCCCCATCTTGGCCATGAAGACAGCAAGAGGGCGCCTGTGTGCCTCTCCCCCATAGAGCCGTCACCTGTGGGGCAGTGACAGCAGTTAGTGCGACAGATTCAGCAAATCTTGTCCATGTCCACCATGCCCAGCAATGGGGAGGATTAAAAAACTCTAGTATACACACACATACACACACACAACGCACACAGCATACACAATTCACCACAATGTACACCACAACACAATCCAATAGACAAAAGCACTCAACACAACATACACACAACATACACAACACACACAATACAAACGTGCAACACACAAAGACAGCACACACTAGCAGCAGCATCTACTGAGAGGTTTCAGCCGGACGGCCCCTGTGGTACGGGTGGGGGTGGGGGGAGGGGAGGGCGGGGGCAGTATAGGACTCATATGGACACAACCACACTCACCCCGTGACTCCGCAGACATACTGAGTTGGCTCTGCATTCCGGCCAGCGCGTCCACACTTGTTCCCCCATAGTGACTGGAAGAAGCTGCAACAACAACACATAGAAGTGTAAGCTTAGCAGAGCCGTAGGGCGGGACAGGAGCTTCGCAGCAGCAGGAAGCAGGGCGCAGGCAGGCAGAGGGAGAGCAGGCAGGCTCAGCCCACAGACGTCAGCACCCGCTACTGTGGAACGCGGAGGGTTTCGACTTGGTTCACGGATGACTCCGAGTGTTGGGATAAACCGGCTTCCAGGGCACGAACATGAACGGACACACAAGGCAGAGAGGCGCACCACGCCCTTCTAGAAAGACCCCTGAAGAACCTGCACAGAGTGGAGAGCTGAAAGGACAGACAGCCCAAGCGGCGGCTGGACGGAGGGCAGCGGTGTCTCCACCTTGGAGGCATTAGCTGGTGGGAGTGGGAGAAGACACATGAGTACCTTTGCGTTCATGGCTTTCTGACTTAGCGCTTTCTGATTCATGAGCTTTCAATTCGTGACTTTTCAATTTGTCATTTTCTGATTCACAATTGAGCTTCATTAAAACCACTTGGAAAAGTTGAGCTAAGAACGCTGAGAGAGATGTTGAGGCGAACTTGGCCAGCCACAAAGTCCTGTCCACGTAGAAAGACACACCGCCTAGCGAGAGACCGTGCACAGTTACTCCCCTGGGCAGTGGGGAACTGAGTAGCCACGGTGGCCAGGGGGTCCGAGGACAGAGAGCAGCAGCACCTGGCAGGAACCACCACATCCCACTCTGATAGGCTGGCAGCCCAGCCCCTCCACAGGACACGCACTGCTGAACAATGGTTTCTATACCACTGCACCCAAATCTTCTCAATGCCCACAGAAGCCTGGGCGCTCCACACCACATCCTGAGGATGTTGGCAACAGTGGGACAGAGAAGAGAATCATTCCAGGAGTGAGTGGACAGTGGACGAGGGAGAGCAGAACTGCCCATGGATGAGTGGACAGTGGAAAGGGGAGAGCAGAAGCATCCTGTGGGTAAGAGGACAGTGGCACAACAGAACTGTCCTATGGGTGAACAGATGCTGGCGTGCAGGGCAAATGCTGGCCACTGAGACATAGCACAGTGGACCTGGTCGGCCCAACTAGAGAGGACTAAACCACAGCGTTACTTTAAAAGCAGTGACATTCCAGTATTTTGTCTTTTGTCTTTTGGGCAATACCCAGCAGTGCTTAGGGCTCACTCATAGCTCTGTTGCTAAGGGATCACTCCTAGTGGAGTTGAGGGAACCACGAGGTGCCAGGGACCAAACTGGGGTCGACTGTGAACAAGGCAAGTGCCCTACCCCCTGGAGTACCTTTCTGGCTCCTTATTTTATCTAAAAGCATGAATGAACTGTGGTGGCGCCAGGGCTGAGTCCCATGCACAGAAACACTTGGGACTTGGTTCGACGGTCTTGCACCTTCCACTCTGCGTGCCCTGCATTAAACTCTCAACAAGCTAAGAGCTAGGTTGATCTCACTAATAATCAAAACCACTAAAATTCCAAATTTTTTCAAGTACATGAAATCGACAAAATGCTAAAAGAACTAAAACATGGGGGGGGCAGGAAAGGCAGTGCAGGGGTGAGGCGCTAGTCTCGCACATAGCCAGCACAGCTCCATCCCTGGCCCCACATAAGGGCCCCAAGCCCAGGAACAGAAAGACCTCAGTCTGCACTGGCTAGGGAGGACCTTTCCTCAGCTGGAGGTAGCATTGCTTCGCTCAGAAGCTGCTGGTCCAGATGATTTGGAAATATTCTCACTGCTAAATGTTCACTTAGGAGTGTTCTCATTTAAGACACGCCCCCTTAGCCCAGATCACAATTGCTCTGCAGCTGGGCCTCAGTCTCCGTCGAGCTGCCCACCAAATAGCCACCTCCAACCTATGGCCAGGCCCCACCCTACGTCCAGACCCTACTCACGTCTACTTCAGAAGCTAAGTTCAAAGGTTACTCTACACACAAACAAATGGTCCACTCAGTAGGCCACAGACACACCCAAATTTCTCCAAATACAAGACTAGCTCAATGAGCAGAACTCTGCTCTGAACCACCAAACAACTGGGATGTTTCCTAGGAAAGATCTGCCCTGAACAGCGTTCTCAGCTGGGATGGGAATGTTTGCTGGGAAAGATCTGCCCTAAACAGCATTCTCAGTCGGGATGGGAATGTTTGCTGGGAAAGATCTGCCTTTCCTAGTGTCCCCACAGGGCCACTGGGGCCTGGACAACTGCACCACCCCTAGGCCGCGCCCCTACCTGACCTGGGACACACCTTCACTGCCTCCTACCACTCCCTTTCCAAGAGAGTCACTCAACTCAGCGCAACTGGAACCAACAGGGGCACCTCTCTTAAAATGCTGCAGTTGTCTTGGGCAGGAGAGATCGAAGAGGTTCTTCTCTGTTCCCTCTTTAATCCCCTGTCAAAGCCTACCCAAAGTGACCGTCACAAGCTGGGCCGGCCTCTGGGCCCAGGCTGCCTGAGGGAAGCCAGGGTGAGCAGGCCAGCCCTCGAGGGTCCCTAGGAGAGACTGTCAAAGCCTGAAAATTCAACTTTTGTCCAATGTGCTCTCAGGGTGAACCTCAAAGGTCCAGGGCTCAGACACCACAGGGTGTGGTGAGGCATGATGCTGACAGCAAATGTACCTCCAGTCTGCAGGCACTAAGCCAGGTGCCAAATGGGACATCCCAAGAAGTGTGGCATCACACAAGGTATATTCGGAAAGCTCTGAACGGTCCAACTCAGCACTGACAGGCTCAACATGATACCAGAGTCCACTGGACATCAGATGGGTCTGGAAAGGCCACAGCAAAATGGTCTGGAAAGGCCACAGAACCACAAGTGTGCTGCATGCATACCGTTGGGTCAGGACAGACATTCTAGAATAGGCAAAGGTCGAAGTCCCCCAAATTAGTTTTCAAGAGCAGAACCCATAGGACCCACCTGTGGTGGGTAGGGGCTCTCCCCACAGTGGCTTTCCAGGGGCACCTGGCACCAAGTCATCAGTGCAGCAGGCCCAGAGGAGGTGTTAACTGGTGTATATGGTACCCAGCAATGATCAGACCCAGTTTCAGACCAGCACCATGAGCCTGGGGAGCGCACTGGGCAAGGAGCCCCAGAAGACACTTCGGCTGCACTGAAGTGCAGGGGTTGGGCTGCACTGGGCTCCGAGACCCAGGAGGAAGTCCTGCCAGCCCCAGCAGGGGCCTCTGTGTGGGAGCAGGGGAAGCCAGACCTGCTGTCTGCCCACCCCTGCCCACCCCAGGAATTGGCTGACCCTGGAGCCTCCTTCACTAAGTTGCAGCATCCCAGAGTCACGGGGCTCCACCCCTGCCTGCTCTGAGGGTAGGAGCCCATGGGAGCCAGGGAAGCATTTGGTGTTTCAGAATCTCAAACACTCTGGGCACAGACGGCGTGCATGAAGGGAGCAGGGAAGACAGCAGTTAACTGTGGCAGTCTTGAACTTGTCATGTATAGCCTGAGTTCAGCCACGCACAGACAGACAAGCAAGCCATGGGTCTCTGCAGGATGGGATGGACTCACGTTTCTGGCTCCTATCCCTGGAGTAGATGCGGGAGGTGAGGCCGGGCCTGGGACGCAGGGCAAGTGTGCTTAGCGCCTCCCGGTGCTCCCCCAGAAGCCGGCAGTCCTGGCACGTGTAGCCATTACTCGACGTGGCAGCCGCCTGTGCAATCACATCACCGTTGCCCTGCTGGGCAGGGCCACCTCCAACTCCACCTAGAGTTCCGGGAGGCAGATGGTACTCAGCAACTCCACATATTGGCCAAGCAGGGCAGCGAGGATGGGACGGATCACACTTACCTCGGAGCTCGCCACGGACATCTCCATCGTCATCCAGTCCTGCAAGACACACAGGTCCCAGTGAGCACAGGGGCCAGGCAGAGCTACCCCCAGATGAAGAGCACAACGGGCACCGTGGGCCTGACCACAGGACAGGTACAACAGAGGGCAGGGCAAAGCCATGCACAGGCAATGCCCCAAGAGGGGACAACAGGAAAAGACTTGCTTCCTGAAATGCCACTTTAATAAAAAATTCTCCAGCTATATGCAGACAACAACTCAGGATGCGAGGTGTGTTACATCTGCCTAAACACAGAACACACACACAGACGTATATGCTCAGGGACAGACACACGTGCGCACACACAAGGACAAACACACAAACACACACAAGAACAAAGACACAAAGATATACAAAGACAAAGGACACACATAAGCATACACAAGGACACAGACACATGCAAGGACACACATGTGCACATACATGGGGATCTAGGAGGGTTGGTTGCCCAGGCCAACCCCCCAGCACACACAGGATGTTCTTAGAGCGGTCCACACACTCTCCCCTAGGACCCTCACAAAGGGCTGATGAAAGTTAGTGGACAAGGGACAGCTCCGACTTTCTAGCTGTCACTGTCCTCAGACATTCCAGCAGAGGCCATAAGATCATTGCTGCGGCCTGAACCAACAGAGCACCCAGCAGGGGCTCCATGTCCGTCTACACCATGTTCTCGAGCTTTCTGGACTATGGAGTCCCACAGGTAAACCAACACGAAAGAAGCCACGAGAACAAGCACAGGGCCCAGCCCTGCCCTGGTCTCACCAAGCATCTGAGATGGGGGATGGGACAGCAGCTCCAAGGCTCCTGCCTGACATATACCCCAAATCTTCTGGTCACAGGCAGAGGAGAGGGCAGAGCCCAGGGCAGAGGGGGAGACAGGCCCTGGGAGAGTAGGGAGGGCAGGGCAGGATCTAGGGCAGAGGGTCGGGCAGGGCTCGGGGAGGGGGAAGGGCAGGGTCTAGGGCAGAGGAGAGGGCAGGGCCTGGGGGGAGAGAGGAGAGCAGGGCTGGGGCAGAAGGGAGGCAGGCCCCTGATGATACCATGGGTCTCCCCCGAAGTCCCCAGACTCACCCCAGAAATGGGTCACTTTGGTGTGCTCGCGGATCAGAGACTCATCCAGAACAGGGGGCCGCAGGCTGACATCAGCCTGCAGGCCACTGGCGTCTGCCTGGCAGACGGCTGAGGTTGTGGCTGTCCTGGTCGAGTGACTCAGGCTGGATGAGGCCTTGACCACATTACGATGCTGCTTGGTGGTTCTAAAAAGAATGAAGGTTTTATTTTTTAGAAATTTTTTTTGGTTTTTTGTTTCCATTTGTTCTTTTCTATATTTTCCTCTTTTTTTCTTTTGGAAAGAGTGTTAAGGAGACGCCATGAGTACTTTGCTTAGTACTTACTGAACAAACACCTCCAGCACCAGCCTTTAAGAATATGGTGCTTCTCAGGGGCTGGAGTGATAGTACAGTGGGTTGGGCATTTGCCTTGCACGTGGCCGACATGGGTTCAATTCCCAGCATCCCATATGGTTCCCCAAGCACTGCCAGGAGCAATTCCTGAGCATAGAACCAGGAGTAACCCGTGAGCAATCGTTGGGTGTGACCCAAAAAGAAAAAAAAAAAGAGAATACGGTGCTTCTCAAACCATATTTTCATACATCTTTTCTGTTGTAATGAAACAGAATTGTCTCTCTGGCCCCCAGATCTAATTTTTAAAAACCAAAGACCTGACTTCACTCAGTGGCTCAGCCAACACATTGTGTCTCTGTGCTTTCTTCTGCTGTGCTGTAACCAAGCCAGAACTTCACATATGCAGCAAGTGCTCGGCCACTGAGACTATCTAGGCATTTATTTGCTTTTTATTTTTCCCTCTTTCTTTTCTTTCCAGTAAAACAAAAACAATTTGTATGGACCGGAGTGACAGCATAGCGGGTAGGGCATTTGCCATGCAGCTGACCCGGGTTTGATTCCTCCGCCCCTCTCAGAGAGCCCGGCAAGCTACTGAGAGTATTCCGCCCACATGGCAAAGCCTGGCAAGCTAACCCGTGATATATTCGATATGCCAAAAACAGTAACAAGTCTCACAATGGAGACGTTACTGGTGCCTGCTCAAGCAAATTGATGAACAACAGGAGGACAGTGCTACAGTGCTACTTAGAAAGATGAAAGAAGGAAAAAAGAGAGGAACATGTATTAAAGAGAGAAAACAGAGGCCGGAGCGGCAGGACAGTGGGAAGAGCGCTCACTTTGCATGTGGCCAACTGGGTTCAATCTCTGGTACCCCATATGGTCCCCCAAGCCGACCAGGAGTTACCCCTGAGCACTGCTGGGTGTGTTGCCAAAATTGAAAAGAAAAAAAGTATAGCTTGGATAATACAGTTAAAGAATGCTTCAGTTTACAGGATCAATGTGTGATTATTGGACATCACCTCTGACCCAACATCCCTGGCCCTAACATCAGTAACTTCTGGACCATCCCATCCTCACGCCCCTGTGTGCTGACTCAAGAGGTGAAGCTCTGGTGCACAATCACCCCACCAACTGCGCCCAAGTACCCTTCCACTCAGTCTCATTGTTCCCAGGCTAGTGTTCTCATCTGTTCTCAGTGCCCAAGACTCATCCGTTATGTGTCCATAGCCTGGACTGATTTTCTACAGACCACAGGTGAGTGACATCATCTGGCACCTGTCTGCCTGCAGTTCATCGTCTTGGGCGTGATGTCCACATGTCCCTCTGTCCATCTGCCTGAGTTGCCTGGCCTCACTCTGCTCATGTGGCTGCCCCAGCATCTTCACCCATGTGTCTGCTGCAGAGGGCGCATGCCTGGCCACAGCTCATGGCTTGAAGTCTCGGCCCCAACCTGAACCTGCCACACAGGGTGGTCAGCACCTCCACATAGATCTGGCCAGCAGGAACACGTGTGATCCGGCACCTCCACACAGACATAGCCAGACAGCACGTGTGTGGGCCTGGAGCAGCAGCAGCAAATGTGTGCCTGGCTTCATGACCACTGTGGGCAGGGGACCAGGGAGCACAAGGGATAGTCTTACCTGGCTGTCCTGTCCTTGAGGGAGGACCCGCGGCCTGTGTGGGTCTGGGCATCCCCAGCCTGGCTGTCCTCTGCTGTAGTGACCAGACGCAGGCTGCGGCGGGACATTCTCGGAGAATCAAATACAGGGTCCAACTTGTGCTCCGTCTCAAAGTCCAGGGCATCGGAAGAGTAACTTGAACTGGAAGGAAATGAACGAGTCTGAAAGAAGCCTCCACCATCCCCATCTACTGCACTGTTCCTCACACTGTCCCCATCCCCCACCCTGGCCCTGCACTGTCCCTCACATTGTCCCTAGCCCGCACCCCGGTCCCAGCACTGTTCCTCACACGGTCTCTGTCCTCCACCCCAGCCCCCTCACTGTCCCAAACACTGTCCCCTGCACCATCCCTCTCGCCGACACTCTTCTCCACACCATCCCCAACCCCTGCATTGTTCCCACCCGCCATGCTGACCCCATCCCCCCACACCATCCCAGCAGCACTATGAGGAGATGAAATAGGCCATGCAGGCAGGGCTGGACAGAGCCCTTCTGTATGGGCTCTTTAGTGCCCCTCAGCTGTGGGGACAATGACAGTAGCACTCCAGGATCAACTATTCCCAGGACCCAGCGCACCAAGGGTAGATGAGCTAAGCCCCCAGACATGGACAAGAGCCCCAGCCAGGGGAGCAGAGGGTCCAGGTGAGGTCCCTGAGGGGAACGGGGGTGGGGGTGGGGGGGGAAGCAGCTGCAGGCCCAGGGCCACAGGGGAGCATGTGTTCACCAGCGGGACCAGCACCAGAGGATGCTGCTGGACACTGCTCATGAGGGCCAGCAAGGCCCATCAGGAGTGACTGAGATGTCCTATCCCACCCAGAGTCAAGCTGAATGATGGCGAAGGCTGAAGTTGAGCGTGGTACAGGCATGGACCCTGAGCGCTGCCAGGACAGCCCAGAGGACCCCAGCACTGCTGAGTGCCCCCCACATCACTAGTGAATCATCGCAGATCAGTGCAGGCCCCAGTCATGGCATCAATCTGCATCTCTCCGGGCTGAGGAAAGGCACCTCAGACGCCCCAGGCACATGGTCAGCCTGAAGGACGCAGTCAATTCCAGCATCACCAAGAACACCCACCCAGCCACACCCAGTTCTGCGCACACCCAACTCAGCACAGGGAAGCAGGTTTGAGAGAAGAGCTGAGTGATCTTTTTCTGACAAAGGAGCAACAACCCAAATAAATGTGAAAAATCTTGGTGAGAGAGACCATCTAGGGGTTAAGGTACTTGCCATGTGCTTAGCTGACTCAAGTTCAATCCCCGGCACCACAAAGGGTTCCCCAAGTCCCACCAGGAATGAGTCCTAAACACCAACAAATCCTCATCCCCCTACCAATAAGGACCCTCTGGTCCAGATGATCAATGTTAGTTCACAGGAAATAGAAGAACTCAAAAAAATGGGCCAGGGAGAGAATGAAAAGGGTGGGCATGCTCCTGACCTATGGGGTCCTCAGCGGGATCCCAATGCCCACCACAGACATGAGCACTGAAAGTCTGAGTGTCGTGGGGGGCTGCTCTGCTTGGAAGGCATCTCAGAAACACGACCAGGGGGTGGGGAAGGCTGAGGGGGGGTAAGGGGTAGAGGGGGGTAGAGGTGTGGGGGATGAGGGGAAAGGGGGGGTGATGAGATGAGGGAGGGAAGCGAGAAGGAACAAGGGAGGATGAAGAGAGGGACAAGGGGGTAGAGGAGATATAAGCAGAGGGACAAAGGGTGGTGAGAGAGGAAGAGAGGGGAATGGGGGGGACAAGGGAAGGGGCAGGAGCGAGAGACCCACTTGCCCTTGCTCCAACCGTCTTGCCTCCATACCCATGCAGGGCTGGATGGCTGCACTCACACACAGACATGTGCTCTGGAAAGCGGCCCTTGGCAGGGCGGAGGGGGGGAAGGTTGGGGCCAGTCAGCCTGCTGGGCTTCACAGGCGGATGCCAGTTCCATCCACAGCACTGCAGGGTACCCCTGGCACAGCATCCAGAGAAGCTCCTGAACACTGCCCAGTGTGACCCCAAAGCAAAGAATGTGACAGTGTGTTCTGGACAGCAGGATAAGAAGTGTCCACAACCTCACCACGGTCAGTAGCACGGGACAGATGACAGGCAATTTTGTGAGTGGAGCCGCCGCAGCACACGTCACCCATGGTGTGGGCAAGGGCTGTCCATACTTGGTCCTGTGAATGAAGCCCCCACCGTGCGGCACGCTGGACAGCAACCTGGCGTGCTCCAGGCTGACTGCGTGGAGGCACCACTGGGGTGGCCGGGCAGCGTGATCCTTGTGGGCTCAAAGCACCGCACCCACAGCCACACTGCTGGGCCAATCCCAATTAGAAGGATGAGCGAACTGACTAAGGGCTTAAAACTATTTTCTCTTTTTGTTGTTGTTGTTGTTTTTGGGTCACACCCGGCGATACACAGGGGTTACTCCTGGCTTTGCACTCAGGAATTACTCCTGGCAGTGCTCAGGGACCATATGGGATGCAGGGAATCGAACCTGGGTCAGCCTCGTGCAAGGCAAATGCCCTCCCTGCTGTACTATCACTCCAGCCCCAATACTATTTTTTCTTAAGGGACCAGAGGGACAATACAGCAGGGAGGGCGCTTGCCTTGCACACAGACAATCTGGGTTCAATCCCCAGCATCCCGGAGCCTGCCAGGAGTGATCCTTGAGTGCAGAGCCAGGAGTCAGCCCTGAGTATCACCGGGTGTGCCCCCAAAACAAGCAAAACAAATAGACTTGTTTTTCTTAAGGGGCTAGAGAGATAGCAGAGCAGGAAGGGTGCTTGCGTTGGACGTGGCTGACCCTGGTTTGATTCTGGCACCCATCTGGTCCCCTAAGCCCACCAGGAGTGATTCCTGAGTGCAGAGCCATGACTGAGTACTGAGCACCCCCAGGCGTGTCCCTAACGCCCCCCTCCAAAGTATTTTTCTTAAAATGTCTCTAATAGTTTTCAGATTTTCATTACCTTTAGAACAGAGGGTCCCACACTTACTTGGCCTAACACCCCCTTTTCAGAAATGGCATCACTCAGAGCCTCCTGAAAATGCACCTTCTTTGAGGGAACAGGATCCCCTACCCCCCACCAAGGCCACTGCCCCTGCAAACCCCAAACAGCGCAGGCCCAGAGCCGTCCTTCTGTGTGGTTGCGTGGATCTATGAAGGAAAGCGTAACTTTCAGGGCTCACACTGAGCTCTGAGGTCCTATGGGAGTGTGAGAGGCTTTGATAAGTCAGGCCTCAGGCCCCACAACCATCAGCGCTGCACCCTGCCCCTCTCCATGGTGGCTACTTCTTTCAACCCAGCAGGACCCCATCTGTTCGCCCACCCGGTGAGAGCACCATAGTCCAGGTGGATGTGAAGCAGCAACACAGAGTCACAAGAGAAACCCGCCACACCGCAGGGCCAGACTACGGGGTGCAAAGCTCAACTTTTGAACATGCAACTGGTGCCTGCGTCACTCACCTGAGTGCATAGGTGTAGCCAGTATTCTCGGGCACACACTGGGGTGGCGTGTACAGATGCAGCCGAGAAAAGTCCATGTCAGGGTCTCAGAGCATACTGCAGAGATGGGAGAAAGTGACCCAGTGTTAGAGGCATGCAGGCAGCGAGAACTGCCCGCCACTCACCAGTGGCAGCACACAAAGCCCACAGCAGCTCCACAGTTCTCGGATGACGTGCCCTCCAAAATGGCTCTGAGTCGGGCTCAGACACGCAGAAGCAGTCACTTCCCCAAGAGGAAACTTAGAACCCTCCGCAAAGTCCTCACCTTCTTCAGTTTCTCTCTCCCGCCCTGGTCACAGCTGGGGTCACACAGCTCTGGCAGGGGGCACTTGGCCCTCAGTGCTCCCTGGGACAAACACCACAGCTCCTGGGTCCCTCTACTGCTTCCTGGAATGGACCCCACAGCTCTGGGGTCCCCCCAGGGTTTCCCCCCTACAGCTCTCCTGGGATCCTTTCCACAGCCGGTGGGTCCAACTGCAAGCTGCACAGGGACTCCAGCTCAGTCTCCTGCTCATGGCCCCCATGGGCTGGCCCAGGGCCCCTCAGACATGCTTAGAAATCCCTGAAGGTGTTAGAATGTTCCCCCTCATCCCCTTCTCAAGGACACTTTCATGACCATTTGCTCAGCCTGGCTTATTTTTATTTCACAGCCCAGACACAGCCCAGCAGCCAGAGGTGGGTCCCAAGAGTCTGGAGTGTGGCCCAAACTCCCCCAAATTCAAGCACTCCTAGGAGTCATTTTGTTGTTGAGAATCCAATGGTGTTCAGGGCTTCCTCCTGGCTCTGTGCTCAGGGGCTCAGGGATCACTCCTGGCAGGGCTCACATGACCCTATGGGGTTCTGGGGATTAAACCCGGATTAGGCATGTGCAAGATAAATACCCTGTCAACTGTACTATCTCTCAGGCCCCTAGGAGCCATTTTTACATTCATTTTTGTCTAAAAGCAGCACAATATTATTCTTACATTAATACTTTCTCAGGTTAGCACACAGATTTCTTTGGAATGACACAATTTTTCCTTGGTAAAAACATGCACACTTACACTCCAAAATATTTTTTGAAATATGGAGCAATAGCACAGCGGGCAGGGCGTTTGTGTTGCATGTGGCTGACCTGTGTTCAATTCCTCCGTCCCTCTCGGAGAGCCTGGCAAGCTACCAAGAGTATCCCACTCACACGGCAGACCCTGACAAGCTCCCCATGGCATATTCGATATGCCAAAAAGAGTAACAACAAGTCTCACAATGGAGACGTTACTGGTGCCGCTCGAGCAAATTGATGAACAGTGCTACAGTGCTATGAGTAGTAACATGACTCATAACCTGTTGAAAATCTGAGACAAGTGAAGCGCATCCTGCAGGAAAATGTTCGGGGGTGGACAATGAACCTGCTGCAACCTTTGAATCTGTCCTTAGCACTGATGGGTCGCTGGGGTCACAGATGGCTGCCTGCTGCAGGCGCACACACAGGCACACATGGGAATGCACACAGGCACACATGGGCCTAAGCTCTCAACTGAAGCAGAAATTAGGCCCTGGAATTCACCGCACTGGGGCGGGCTAGAGTGCCCACACATGTGCCTGTCTGGGGACACTGGCACCCGTTCCTAGCTGCAGTGCCCACACAGTGGTCAGCACACGCTGCATGTGCGGGGCCCTGGGGCCTGGAGCCTCTGTGTGTCCCCACAGGCCCATAGATGCCAAGCTCTGAAACATGGGAGAATGACCACCTTTGTTTACCCACAGCCCAAAGGGTCCTTATTTGGGGCCAGGGCGTGCTCAGTGCAGGGAGGGCACCTGCCCGTGGATAGGAGGTACCACTAGATCAATTCCAACGCTGCCACTGCCCCGTATGCCACAGCACTAGGAGGTGTGATCTGTGCACCTGCTGAGCACGAAGCCTAAGAGTTAATCCCAACACCACCACGCACAGTGAGACCCCACAGACACACAGCATCCCCACACATACACAATGTGACTCCACACATAGTGCAACCTCACAGCCACACAGTGTGACCCCAGACACACAATGAGATTCCACAGCCAGAGTGTAACCCCACACACACAGTGACTCCATAGACACACAGTGTGACCCCCCAGACAGTGTGACTCTACACAGTGTGACCCCTCAGGGTGACCTTAGATATAGTGACCCTGACTCCACAGTCACAGTGACCCCCCACACACACACACAGTGTGACCCCACAGCCACACACACACCATTCACAAGTGCACCCTCTGGCACTGAGCAGCAAGGGACAGGGCAGGGAAGAGCCATGGATTCCACAGAAAAAGAGTGGACAAGGACTACTCAAATAAAAATGTGGCTGTCTGGGCTGGAGTGACAGGAGAGTGGGGAGAGTGCACTTGCCTTGCATGCAGACGACCCATATTCAGTCCCCAACACCACAGAGGATCCCCCGAGCCCCCGAAGAGTCCTGAGCATTGCCAAGTGTCGCCCCTACTGACAGAAAGCCCACAACGCCCACAAAACTTGTGCTCACACACTTTCGACAGGGATGAGGTCATGCTTTGCCCGTAGGGGCGTGGTTCCCAGAGCACTGCCAAGAGTGACCCCTGAATCAGGAACACGAAAGAAAAAACACTGAGACATCTGTCTCTTCTCCACGGCACCTAGCCCATGGACCCACGCATGTGCAACCTCATGCACATACAATAATCCTCTGTCACAACAGCTGGCTGGGCCCCAGGAAGCCACAACCTGTCTTGGGCCTGCCTGTCTGACTGCCTCGATTCCAACTCCAAGTCCACGTCAGCCATCAGACTGAGGGAAAGCAGGCCCTGGCCCAGGGGCCGCCTCCCGCCCGCCCGCGGAACTTCGGCAGAACAATGGCATGAACTGGGCCAAGAAGCCTCACTAGGCAACAGGCACGTGGGGAGGGGAGAAGGGCCTCTGGTCTCAGAACACACTTGGCACTTGGCTCCCCAGAGACCTCTCACAGAACGCACCACTCAGCAGTCTGGGCTCTTCTTTTCTCTCACAGCCACTGCAGTGCTCAGGCCACCCCTCCTGCTGGTACCAGGAACCAAACCCTGGACTCTGGCCCTCCGAGCCGCCTCTAACCCCTCTCGAAGCACTGCTGTCGTGGGAGCCAGTGGAGCTGACACATGACTATCTCAGGAGCTCACGCGCTCCCAGCCACATGCAACTAGAGCACAGCCTGAGTCACACATGGGGGAGATGAGCACTTGGTGGGGTGCGGCGCCTTCAGAGCCCAACACCTGGGCAAGGCAACTCAGCAGACTGGCAGAGCCTGGGGCACTGACACAGACATGCCGTGTCCTTCTCCACCCAAAGAACAAGTAGCAGAGAGCAGGAAGAGGCTCAAAGGACAGGGCCTGGCTGGACTCCCAGGACCACTAGGCCCCTGGGCAATACAACTACAGCACCTCTAGGGAAGTCCCAACATCCACCACAGTCATGACTCAGGGGCAAACTCAGGCATATGCACAGGACCCATGACCGGACATGTGTGAACCTGTCCTTACAGCAGCAGTGAAAGGCAAGGGTGAAGAGAGGGTGACAAAAAGGGCTTGGGGAGATTAGGACCACATCCACAGCATTTAGGGGCTATTCCTGGCTTTGTGCTCCAGAGACCATGTGTGGTGCTATGGCTTCAAACCAGGTGGCATGAGGCCAATCGAGAGCCTCGCCCCAATGCCATCTCTGGGGCCCTCTGGCTCTTTAAATAAACAGAGCTGCAGAGCAAACACTGCACACAGGCTCGGGTCACTGGGAAGAGCCTCTTCCCTCTTCTCCAGGAGGCTCGCCAGGAGCCTGCTCTCCGGAGCCAGAGGCCAGAGGGTAGCTCCACCCCAGGCCTGGCAGCCGTCAGGGAGAACTGCTATGTGAAGACCAGCACCAACTCCCAGGTTTCTGATAAAAGCCCCGGAGCCTCCGCAGCCTTGTGGGGCACCAAGCCCTCCGGGGCTTTCCCCAGATTGAGGCAGGGAGAGGCATCTGCACACAGGTAGGCCTGTCCTCATTTTTCCAGACCCTCCCACGGTCCACTTCCCCTCCAAGTGCTGAGGGTGGGGTGAGGCTGAATAATTACATCAAGTCCCTGATGAGCTCCTGGGGCAGCAGTGGTGGCGGGCAGCAGTGGCGGCACCCTGGGGTCCAGAAAAGCTGTGCATACCATCCACCCTCGCTGCCAGCAACACCCAAAGGTGCAAACTCACCCCTACCCAGACCACATGCCCACAGGCTCCACCCTCCTGACACCCACATCACGGGGAGGCACAAACACAAAGTTCTCTGCTCCTTGAGTGATCTGGCCAAAAAGGAATCTTAGCTCTGCAGCCACCCAGAACATGAATCCGGAGGCTTCGAATGTCTGGACGAATTTAGTAACGATCTAGAACAGGAGCCTGAAAATAATCCCCGCCTTCACAGTCACATAGGGCCAGAAATAGAGCTCGGCAACAACACAAGAGCCAGAGCACCCACAAGAAGTGCCACAGCTTTGCAGACACACTCGCTCCAGGGCCCTGGGCAAGGTTTGCTGGAACCCAGGCATGGGAACCACACACTCTCACCTGCTTCGGGATAGGTCCGGGCAGTCGACCAGCAGGCCAGTGTCCAGACCCGCCACACTGTGCACAGGCCAGCAGCAGCCACACAGTCGGGGAGGATGGGACCAGAGGGCCCTGTGCTGACTGGGAGTGGGTTGTGGCGCATCCCTAGGCCCACCTGCCACAGACATGCCATGAGCTAGTGGGCAAGGTGGCTGTGGTGGCCATTATATCAACCACTCCCTCCACGCCCACCACCCCGCACCCTTGCACACTGGCTCTGTTTCCCACATGCTGACTTGAATCTAAGGGACTGAACTAGGAGCGCTAGACTCTTTATTGGGGGAACTCCCAAGGAGTTCTCTACCCAGACCCAGTGGAGCTGGGACCACTGTGCCACCACCAGCAATGCCAGGGCCATGTGGTGCCTGGTGCCACAGTTCAAGCTTGGTCCTGGCACCTGGAGTACAGACCCCTGAGCACTGACTCAAAGGATAATTATTTTGCTCAGATCTTAATCCTGCTTATGTTAATATAAACGGTCACAGTCACGGTCCTCCCGTTGTTCATCGATTTGCTCAAGCGGGCCCAGTAACATCTCCATTGTGAGACTTGTTATTGTGTTTGGCATATTGAATACATCACGGGTAGCTTGCCAAGCTTTGCCATGCAGGCAAGATATTCTTGGTAGCTTGCCGGGCTCTCCGAGAGGGACGGAGGAGTTGAACCCGGCTCGGCCGGGCCAGCTGCGCACAAGGCAAACGCCCTACCGCTGTGCTATCGCTCCAGCCCTGTTAATATAAAAGCTAATGAA
This sequence comes from Sorex fumeus, assembly GCF_029834395.1. NCBI lineage: Eukaryota > Metazoa > Chordata > Mammalia > Eulipotyphla > Soricidae > Sorex > Sorex fumeus. The sequence goes on from NW_026606121.1 coordinate 5,330,262, forward strand.
ATATATTATTATTTTTTTTGGCTTTTTGGGTCACACCTGGCGATGTACAGGGGTTACTCCTGGCTCTGCACTCAGGAATTATCCCTGGCGGTGCTCAGGGGGCCACATGGGATGCTGGGAATCGAACCTAGGTCAGCCTCCCACAAGGCAAATACCCCACCCACTGTGCTATCGCTATAGCCCCTGAAATACTATTCTTATCTCTAATTTTAAAAGGAGTAACCTAAAAAAATTACTTTCAAAGATCAAGTTCCAAGTGATCACGCTCAGAATACAACAGATATTGGCAGGCTGGTGGGGGAGGGATCACTCCTGGCAACACTTGGGGGACCCTATAGGATGTCAGGGATGGAACATGAGTTGGCTGTGTGCAAAGCAAACGTTCTCCCAGCTAAGGTATCACCCAGGCCCCCCGTTTTATTTTTAAGGAAGCAAAACAGTGCCAATGAAGGAAAACTATGATTTACACTAAGTGACCGAGAATTCCCTAACACAAAATGACTCTGAAACAAAGACTCAGAAACAAGTGATGATGGTCTGAGCACGCTAGAGGGGCCTGACTGTGCATCCATGAACAAGTTTTCAGAACTTCCAGACTCAACAGCGCATCCTAGGTAACGGAACTCCTACTCTTTCCTTATTCCTTTTTGTCCTGCGTGAACTTTCTTTTAAAAAGTAGGTACTAAAGAACGGAGAGAGTTCACACAAGTGTGCTGGGCCGTCCATTGGAACTGCACATTATCTGTTTCATCTCCAACCTTACTGGGAGTGACCAGGAACAGCGATCACAAAAACCTGGTTGCACTGTAAAAAGCGGATCCCCCCCATTCCCTAATGACCGTTTCAAAACTGTCCTTCTGAATGCAAGGTACCTAGCTAAACTGACTATCACCCCAACCTGCCAAAAGTGTGACTGTAAACAGCAACTGAGTCACTGAGTTTATCTGTTTTTATATCCAAGGCATGGCTGGCATCTTCTGCACAATTAACACAGCAGACACTGCCAGTTAATCCCTTCTAGCAGCTTACATTATAGAGCTCACAGTCATCTCTTCTGGCAGCTTGGACTACAGATCACAGTTGATCCCGACTACAGATCTCACAGTTGATCCCTGACAGCAGCACTGACTACACATCGGTTACAGTTGATACCTTGCAGCAGTGTGGATGGCAGATCACATACAGTTGAACCTTGCCAGTAGCACTGACTATAGATGTCACCCAGTCGATTCCTGACTCAGAAGACAGCAGCCAGGCTGCAGGGCTGCCCTGTGGCCCAAGCAAGGCCCACTCAGGCCGTATTGGAACAACAGGTAGGTGTGTCACCAAGACTGTCTCACAGAGTCACCCACAGTCAAGCAACTCCAAGTGGGCCCGAGAGGCGACAATGTGACAGAGACCCACTAATAAATGTGGTTGAACACAGGTGTGACTCCCAGTGCTCAGTCAGCTTAAGAACAGCTCGGAACACATAGCCACGGCAACAGCAGTAGCACAGCAGCAGCAGCAGCTCCAGAGCTCCAGCATACCAGCCTGTTTACTCTGGCCGATAGCGGACAGTCCAAAACAGACCTGGTCGCCTCCACCTGAAAATCAGACGTGGTGGCCTGTCCAAAAAAGCCGTGAGTTCTTAAGTCTAGTAATGGAGAAAAAGACTAGATTGAGCGTGTGGCCTTTCTGCAGGCCCCTGCACCCTTCTCCCAGACAGGCCCCTCACACCCCCAGGGGCTCTCTCCCTGACAACACCACTGCACAGATTAGAAGCCCCTCTACAGCCTGGCTATGTCCTGGATTTCACCACAAGCAAATTCAAACTGGCTTGAAGACCCTAGAGACTGAGTTGGGAATGTGGCACACTTGCCTAGCATGCCCGAGGGACCAGGCCACATCCCTGGCACCACACAGCCCCTGATCACTGAGCCAGGAACAGGTCCTGGTCACTGCTCCACTGGGACAGAAAAAGCACTAGTCAAAGTATTTCCTGATGAAAATGCAACAGGCCAGGACTGGGGATAAGACAAAAGCACTGGAGCGATAGCACAGCGGGGAGGGTGTCTGCCTTGCATGCAGTCGACCTGGGTTCGATCCCCAGCATCCCATATGGTCCCCCCAAGCACCGCCAGGAGTGATTTCCGAGCGTAGATCCTGATGTGACCCTTGAGCATTGCTGGGTGTGTCCTGAAAACTTAAAAAAAATAAAAAAGACAAAGACAAAAAGACAAAAGTCCCCCCCACCACTGCCTGCTATGCAACAAGGGTCCCATTCTCACCTCTCGATCCCAGTCAGGCCAAGTCCAGAGAAGTCTGAGTGCAAGCCTAAGAGAAAGAGACAAAGGTTATAAATCAGAAAACTATCTGGAGGGGCTGGAGCAATAGCACAGCGGGTAGGGCGCTTGCCTTGCATGCGGCTGACCTGGGTTCGATTCCCAGCATCCGATATGGTCCCCTGAGCACTTCCAGGGATAATTCCTGAGTGAAGAAGCAGGAGTAACCCCTGTGCATCGCCGGGTGTGACCCAAAAGGGAAAAAAAAAAAAACCAAAAACCTATCTGGATTCACAGATGACACGATCTCAGCTACAGAAGATCAGAGAGAAGACACCAAGAAACGGTCAAGTCAAATAACACATTGAGCATAGGCTTTGCAAGCAGAGGTCCCAGGTTGGACACCTGTACTGGTAACTCACTGGATCACCACCAAGAAAGGCTTATAAACCAAATGTGAACAAATGAACAGAATTGAGCAAAATCGCACAATACCAGCTCCACAGAACAATTAGTTGTCTTATACACGAGAAATAATATAAAACCAGAAAGTAATTCTTCTCAGGAAATCAAAGAAAAGAGCAAAGCTGGGTAAATTTACTCAAAGAGGCTGTCTCCCGAAGGTTGTCAGATACTGGAGGAGGTAAAGGAGACGCCAAACTGACTCTGCAGTAGGTCCCTAAGCCAACGCTACCAAACTTAATTGCCCTTACACTTCCTTTCTAGGAAAGTATCACCCAGCACCCGCTTGGGAACCTACTCACTGTCCAGCAAATGAACAGAAAGTATCTCCAGCCCTGGCTGCAGAGACACTGCTCCCCACTCTGGAAATGAGGCACTAATGACCAGACCCAGCTTTGCCTCCCATGAGCAAATGGGCAAGCTTGGCAGACATAAGAAAACAAACCCTCGAACTCCTGTGAGCAGCAATGAGGTCCAAGGTACCCGGGAGGTGAGGGGGAGCAAGAGCAGTAGCATAGCAGCAGGACGGTGCTGGCCTTATACACAGACAACCCATGTTCCATCCCCAGCACCCCAGATGGTCCTCCAAGCACGCCAAGAGTGAGTGAGCACTGAGCACAGAGCAAGGAGTCAGGGCGGAGCACAGAAACAGAAGTCTGGTCTAAGCACTGCCAGATGTGGCAAAAAAAACACAAAAAAACCAAAGAATGTTGCATCATGAGCACTGGAACAGACTTAAGCTAACAGAACTGAAAGTCTAGAAATAAGCCCATAAACTTAGGATCAAATCATTTTCCATGGGCTGCCAAGAGAAACCAACACAGCAGGAAAAGTCTCTCCAACAAGTTGCTGGGAAACTGCAGCTGTGTGAGGGCAGGAGAAGCTGGGCTGGTAAGGTGGTGAGCGTGTGCAGGGCTTGTTTGCCAGATGTCTCTGCTCCTGACTCCACTGCACCACTGGGACTGACCCTGGCGTCCCTCCACTCCCCGGATAGCTGTATGTGACTCCACAACTAAAAAAAAAAAAAGTTGGAGATTTACCTACAAAAACAAAAAAGGTCAAAGACCTAAAGGTAAGTGTTAAACCATGAAACAGACTCAGGGGGAGGGGACCAGAGACACTCAAACAAAAGGGCTAGAGCACGTGACTTTGCAGGCACTACTGGGAGGAGCCTCAAGCATCATGGGAGTGGACCAAATCCCCGTAGGCCACCCCAATAAACCAACATCGGGGACTACGGGTGACTCATAGGTATGACACAAACATGGACAACGGAATAGAGTAGTGGAGTGAGCTCCAACCAGGTCAGAGCATGCACACAGACCACGACCATGGCAACAGGCAGCCCCAAGGCAAGGCCAGCTTGCAGACACACATGACACATGGCCAGGCCTGAACAGACATTTCCCCAGAGACAGCCAGCAGGCCACATGAGAAGGGCTGCTCAGCTATCTACCATTCGAGAGATGTTCAGGAGATGCAAAGCAAAACGAGGTGCCACCTCACACTCCCATGGGCGTGTGCAGCAGAGGAGGGAGAAACCAAAGCCCTCAGAGCTGCTGCTGGCGAATACAACAGGGCAGTGCCAGGGTATGGGCTGGAGAGCGCAATCACCGCCAGCATAGCCCGCAAGGATTCAGGTGTGCCCACAGCACGATGCTGAGGGGCTCAGCTGAGAAACTGAGGCAGGGATGGGCCCAGACCTAAAAGGACCAGAGCAGCAGGTGCCACTACCAGGATGGACCTTGAAAACAGGCCATGAACAGGAAGCTCAGCAAACTGAGTTGACTGGGAGGCTAGGCGCCACTCAGAGACAGTGCGGACAGTGGCTGGCCCAGGCTGGGGACAGCTGCTCTGCATGTGGGGTTCTCTTTAGGCCTGGTGATGGATGCCAACAAAGAGCACAGAGTAAAATAGGGGCAGTGACTTCCAAGTGCTCTGAGTCCCCCAGAGGCACAGGCCATTGGTGTGGGCCTGAGGCTGGGGGCAGCTTGAAGCCTATGGGCTCAGGTTACCAGGCCATGTGGGTATGGTACAGGGAAGGAACTTGGGTCGGCACACAATGCCGGCCCCTCCACTGTGTGAATGTCAACAACAGAAAGTGTAGACTGAGGGCCGGGAGAGAGCACGGGTTTGTGAGCCTGCCCGGGTGTGCTAGACCACACTGGCTTTGGGCATTGTTAGGGAAGCCCTGGAGGCCCTGGCCTCACATCCTTGGACAGATGTAAGTGCCACACTGCCCTGAGCACAGAGCCTTTGAGTTGAAAGCCACTGCGGGTCCCAGAGACCTCTGAGCACTGCCTGGAAATACCCACCAATAAGAAATCAGCCTCTGTCCACCCCTCAAGAAGAATGAGAGAACAAAAATGAGGGTCCCCTAGAGCACTGATTCTGCCGGGGCACCCACGGGACCTAGGAAAAGATATGAAGGGAGGCCCAAGGAACAGGCCTGGGCAGCCAGGAGGTGGAGCAAAGTCGGGAATAGGACACAGCAGGGCTCGGCATCAAGAGGCAGGTGTGGAGCTTCAGAAACCTTCCGGGAGCGGGGCTGGAGCAATAGCACAGCGGGGTAGGGTGTTTTGCCTTGCACGTGGCCGACCAAGGTTCGATTCCCAGCATCCCATATGGTCCCCCGAGCACCGCCAAGAGTGATTCCTGAGTGCATGAACCAGGAGTAACTCCTGTGCATCGCCGAATGTGACCCTCCCCCCCCAAAAAAGGAAAAACAGAAACTTTCCGGGAAAGGGGGTTCTTCCACAGCAAGTGTTCTGGCCACAGACCACTTCTTCTAAGAGGAGCAGTGGAGAGAAGGCCAACACACTCGGCACAAAGCTGCGACCAGCATGGGTGGCCACCAGGGTTCCTGCTCAGGCACCACAGCCTCCGCCCCACAACTCAGGAGGGGGCTCACACTGCAGACAAACCACTCACCAGCGGGGGGCGGGAGGGGTGGGGGGGGAGCGCGGGCTGGGACAGGCAGGGCTGGGCAGCGGGTGTGGCCGCCTGCACATGCTTTGCATGGTGGCACAGGGAGCTCCAGCACTCCTGGGTGTGGCCCAACCACCAACCACCACCAGAGAGTTCCCGCCCGAAGCAGCCCAGAAGCCAGGCACAGAGATCAGGGGCCACCACCCGCCTGCAGCCACTAGGCTGCAAGGGCCATCGCATCACAGCATGGCGTGTGATGCCCCCCTCCCAAAGTGCAGACATGGAAGCCACATGGGGGGGGGGTTGCCCAGCCCACACCAGGAGCCCAGGTCTGGAGCTGGGCACCGAAAGACGGGTAGCCCCTGACACGCCCAATCTAAGTGGGGTGGGTGGGAGAAAAGGACGGAGAAAAGGGCAGAACCCCGGACAGGGAAGTGCCCACGTGCAGCCCAGTTGCGGGTGGGACCAGCAAAGCGCCCACGGCCACACCTGTGCGCCAGGGCACAGCGGGGCAGCCACGGCCAGGCCCGAGCCCCCGTCCCCCACAACACCCCCAAACTGCTGCTCTCGGGGTCGCAGGAGTTGGGAGGGTCAAGAGGGGGGCAGGCCAGGCAGGGTTGGGACGCTGAGGGGGCGCGGTCGGGACCCGGACTATGAGGGGCGGGCCGGGGCTGAGGGGGGCCGGGACCCCGACTGTAGGGGGCGCGGGCCGGGGCTGAGGGGGGCCGTGGGGGGCGCGGGCCGGGACCCCGACTGTGGGGGGGCGGGCCGGGGCTGAAGGGGGCCGGGACCCCGACTGTGGGGGGCGCGGGCCGGGCCGGGGCTGAGGGGTGCCGGGACCCGGACTGTGAGGGGCGGGCCGGGGCTGAGGGGGGCCAGAATCCCGACTGTGGGGGGCGTAGGCCGGGACCCCGGACTGTGGGGGGCGCGGGCCGGGCCGGGACTGAGGGGGGCGCGCCGGGCCGGGTCCCGGGGCTGCGGGCCGGGGGCGGCAGCCGTTGGCGGCCCGGGCAGGGCCCGAGACTCCGCCCCGGCCCGCCGGCCCCGGGTCGTGTCTGCCCGCCGAGAGGGCCCCGAACCTCGCCCGCTGCGGGTCCCCGAGCCCCCGCCGCTACCCCGGGCCGCGACCCCCGAACTCACCTGCCGCGCGCCGCCGCCGCCGCCCGAGGCCTCCTCCGCGCGCTCAAGCCCGGCCCCGAACGGGCCCCGTGCCGAACGCTAGCCAATCGCGCGCCGCGCTCGGAAGCGGGGGCGGGAGCAGCGCGGGCGCTCACCACTCCCGCGCGCAACATCTGAAGCTCTTTGACCAATGAGGAGGCGGCCCACCTGAACCCCGACCAATCGGGAGCTAAGACCCAGGCGAGGGGCGGGAACCGAGGCGGGGTTCCGGGGCGGGCGCTTCGAGAGGGCGCGTGCACGCTGAGCGGCTGCTGCGGAGCGGTGCGGCTGTGGGCAGGACCATCGTGGACAGGCCGTCTTGGCAAGGGGCGGGGGGGAATCGTCACTCTGGACAGGTCAGGCCGCCCGCCTCGTTCCCTCGGAGACCCGCCCCGGTCGCCCGGCGCCCCACTTGGCTCCCACGGACTGAAGCCCCGCCGCCTGCACGGAGGAGGTGCCCGCCTAGGCGTGAGGGCCCCCGCAGTCCGTACCTCTTTCATCCTGTCTCCCGGCCAGAGAAAAGACGTCCACACGGTGACCCTTCCCTTTTCCAAAGGACTAAGCACACTTGTGGAGGGGGCGGCCACAGCCCGCCGACCTGGGCTGAAGACCCAGTGCATCCACCGAGTGTGACCCAGACTGCCACGGACCGCTTATGTGCCCGGCAATGACACGTTAGATACCCTGTTTTAAATAGAGAATATCTCATGTAATTTCTTATTTCTGCTCACTTTGTAGTTTTTGTTTGCAGGCCACACCCAGTCTGTGCTCAGGGTTCACTTCTTTTTCCGTACCATACGGGGTGCCAGAATGGAACCGGAGCTGGCCGTGTACCAGGCAAGCATCTTACCCCTATACTATTAATATCGAAATGAGTCTCGGCCTTTATTTAAAAGAACATAAATTCCCAAGAGCCCATGAAGAACACCCCAGGGTTAAGCCAAAGCACAGAAACACAGACTCGGCTTTTTGCCACTTCTGGCGCTAAACATGATTTTCCAGAATAAATCACTTTGTGGACTGGGAAGCCGCTCATCAAAGGGCCTGATCCCGACCCCTGGGTGTGGCTTCCTTGACAGGCCACAGAACCAACACCCACCCTTCTCCCCCGCTCTCGCAGCTTGATGAGAAGGTGGGTGTGGGGTCGGAGACCTGGGGTGAATGGGAGGGCTGGGAGCCTTGTTCTGAGCACAGCCCTCCACATCTGCTGCCAAGGGTCCAGGAATCTGTCCCAAGTCCCATGCTGCTGAGCTGCACTGTTGCTCAATGCTGGGACACGCATGGTCTCAGCCTGCACTGCCCCCCCCCTCCCCGCCCACCCTGCTCCTGGCCCACTCCTGGGGCTGCATGCCCGGCTGTAAACAGAACCGCCTCCCCAGGGAGCAGCTGCAACCCAGCCCAGGGAGGCAGCGACAGCCCCAGGACGGAAGGAAAAGTACCAGGTGGCGGCTCAGGGCCTGCCAGGCTCCGGGAAGCCAGCCAAGCTTCCATCTACACTGTCCCCACCTGTGGCTTTCTCCGTGCAGGACCTGAGGGTTTCTGCTGCTGCCAGTTGGCACCAGAGGCCAGTGAAGTGCCCACGACTGGCCTGGTGTGCTTTCATGGTAGGTGAGAGCAGAGTCCCATGGGGAGGGGACCTGAGTGGAGTGGGGGCAGCCCTCCTGGGCCTGACTGACTGGCCTCATGCGGGGCTCGGCCCTGACTCTCCCAGCTCCCAGCAGTCTGGTGAGGAGCACCCACACCAGAAGTGTGGGAACCCAAAAGCCCTAGAGGGTCCCTCTCGGACACTTTCCGCCTCTGGTGGCCCCGGTGGCTCTGGTTGTGACTTGTGCCTCCCTCCTTGCTCCCCCAGCCACTGCAGCCCCCATCTCTCTGCCCCTCATCTGGCTACCCCACTGGAGGGCACCTCAGGTCTGCTGCACAGGGGTCTACAGCCTACCCCGTTGCTCTGTCAAGGTGTGCTGGGTCACAGTGATGTAGGCAGGTAGACAAGAAAAGGCAATGAAACTTAGGTTAACAGAACTTCTGGAAAATCCTAAGAACTGATCCACCCTGTGGCTACAGAAAACAGACCTGATAAGACCTTCAGCAGACCCTGAGGAGATTGGACCCATCCCCATGAAGTTTCTGAAACCCTCAGACCTCTCAAACTGATTAAAATGTGATCCAGCCCTGAGAAGATTCCAGAACGTCCAGATCAAGACAAGCCGAGAAGAGCCTATAAAAGACACCTTGAACAAAGGAAGGGCGCACGTATGCTGCCTGAACCCGTGTGCTGCTTGCCCCCGTGAGGACAAGCACATGTGGTGCCTGAGCACGTGTCACCCGCATCTCCCCTCTGGAGATATGTACATTCATGCTTTCCTATCTAACGCTGGGATTGTGTGTAGGGCTCTCTCCACCCTTGGAGAAGCCCGCATTTTCTCTTGAGCATGTTACTCTGTCTCTCTTACTCTCCACTCTCTCCCACTTTTCTCTTCCTCCTTCTCTTCAAAAACCCTCCAAATAAAATCTGTTTGCTTCACTGCTTGGCTACTCTTGAAATTCTTTTCTGCGAGCGAGACAAGAATCCTGAAAACCCTGGATAAGGCCTGGGACTGGTTTCTCCTTTCCTGCAAAGAGCAAATCCTTGCTCCAGCCTGAGAAATCAGGTGGCAGGGATCAACTCCCATCCCTGGCAGACCAAACGGACTTCAGGTGTGGCCTGACAGACACCTCATGGGGCTGGTGGGGCTCAGGCTTATGCCGAGCAGAGGCTCATTGCAGATTTTACTAGTCCTACCTAGTCTTCCCAGCGCGTCCCAGGTGGTGGGGGTGGGGTGGGGGGGGGAGAGAAGTGGGAGAAGGTGACTGTCCTCCTGACTCGTGAGCCACCCATGGGGGTCCACTAACATCAACAGTTGCCCTGGTCTCTCGTGTGTGCCCATGAACAGCACATTCACACGCGTCCTCACGGAACACAGCCTGTCCCCACGCTGGACCTCAGTGACACGCACCCTCTCGCTCTCCAGGCCTGGTTTCTGAGAGGTGGGGGAGGCGGTCCAGCTGGGGCAACAGGGCACAAGGCTGCTGTCCCACCCTAGGCACTGCCCCCACTCCATGACCCAGTGCCACAGTATGAGTGCAAACTTACAGCTACATGCGTGAGCACGAGCCATGCTCCATGAATGCATAGTGCCAGAGATGTGCCCCCCCCAGCATGTCAGCGTTCAGGGTAACGTGAGCTGGGAGCCACTGAAAAGCTCCCTGGTTGGCCTCAACATGGGCCCTTGCGAAAGAGGAGGCACATGCACAGGGGTGGCCTGGGCTCCCTGCAGCAACACTGCAGGCCCTGCTCGCTCAGACCTGCCTGCGGGACCCCATGGACACCAGCAAGAATGAATAGAGTAAGAAAAAGCCAAGTCTGGAACCAGCGTCCACCCAGCACCACTGTGCGGGGCTCACGGCCAAGAGGGCTGCATGGTGTCCTGCCACGGGTCCCCCAGAAAGGGCTGCAAGCCAGATAGGGTGCCCACAGACCCCACAGCCCTGCACTCACAGCACAGAGCCTCAGGACCAGGGTGTTAGGCCCGCGCCCTTCCCTCCGGTCCCTGCATTTCCTTAGAATAAATTCCCGGAAGTGGAGCTGCTGGGTCAGAGGGCAGGGGTGTCTGGGGGGGCAAGGAGACTCAGGGAACAGAATGGCCCGGAGTCTCAGAGCAGTATGGACCCTCGCCGAGGGTCCTGGGAGACCTGGAACTGGAAACGCAGGCTTGGGACCCTGTTCTGGGACAGTGAGGACAGTGAGGACACAGAGCGTGGCAACCAGAGCCTGGCCTGAGTTCCAGGAAGTTTGCTGGGGCAGAGGTGAAGGTGGCGAGTGGGAAGCATGTGCCTCTGAGACACAGAAGCCATGTGGATCTTGTGGGCCATGGCACCAGCCCCTGTGACCACCTTGGGCAGAGGGGCCCAGGAGGGTTGATACGGCCTCCTCTCATCACGCTAAGGGACCTATCCTTGCTGCAGGGGCCAGCTTTCTCCATGAGCCCCCAGGTATGTGACTTGACCCCTGTGTTGGGGCTACAGGTACCATTTTTGTTTGTTTGGCTATACTCCGCAGTGCTCAGGAACTATTTCTAGTGATGCTTAGGGATGGCAGGGATGGAACCTGGTTGGGAGTGTACAAGGCAGGTACCTCTTCCTTCCAGTTGCTCCTTCTGATGTAGACAGGTAGATTAGGAAGGCCCATCCCCACTCCTGCATCATGGCAATGAAATTTCTGGGAAGTAATAAAGCCACCAGTCCTAAGTCTGATCCACCTGTGGATGCAGAAAGCAAGACCTGATAAGTCCTTCTCCAGCAGCCCACCCTGAGGAGACTGAATCCCTCCCTACGGAAAGGGCCTGAGGAAATTACTCGGCAACCCTCAATTCCTTCCTTTTTTTTTTTTTTTAACCTTCTATTACCTTTATTGTACATACTAACAACACAAAATGCTCTTTTATAAATGAGAGCATTTCTTCCCTTTCATGCAAAGGCTCTCTGCTATTTTGCCCTTCACTTTACCATTTTGCAGAGTATCCTAAAAGTCCTCTCCTCTTTTTTTTTTCTTTTACTTTTTTTACTGAATCACTGAGGGATAGAGCATTACAAAGCTGTTCAAGATTGGGTTTCAGTCATACAGTATTACAACACCCACCCCTCCACCAATGTACATTTCCCAGCACCAGTATCCCCAGGTTCCCTCCCATCACCCCACCCCCACCCCCTGCCAGCCCCTCACTCTCTCTCTCTCTCTTTCTCTCTCTCTTTCTCTTTCTCTCTCTCTCTCCCTCTCTCTCTCTCTCTCTCTTCCCCCCCCCGTCTGATTAACCCTCAGCTACCCCAGACCAGAGAAGGCTGAACTCACCCTCTAAGAGAAGATCCAGGGGCTGGAGCGATGGCACAACAGGTAGGGCGTTTGCCTTGCATGCGACCGACCCCTGAGTGCATGAGCCAGGAGTAACCCCTGTGCATCACCGGGTGTGACCCAAAAAGAATAAATAAATAAATAAATAAATAAAGAGAAGATCCAGCAGGAACAAGGGAACAAGGGTCAAGAGAAGTTTTCTGGGCTGGAGCGATAGCACAGTGGGCAGGATGTTTGCCTTGCACGTGGCCGACCCAGGTTCGATTCCCAGCATTCCACATGGTCCCCTGAGCACCGCCAGGGGTAATTCCTGAGTGTAGAGCCAGGAGTGACCCCAGTGCATTGCCAGGTGTGACCCAAAAAGCAAAAAAAAAGGAGTTTTCAAGGAAGTTCACTCCTAACTCTACCCACTTAGCAACAACCCTAGCAACAGACTCTTGCCTAGCTAGAAAGCCCCACTAAGGCAGTTTGGGAAAACCCTATAATAAGCCACCTTGAACAAAGAAAGGAAGGGCGCGGATATGCTGCCCGAGCTCATGTACTGCTTGTGTGTCCACGTGGCTGAGCACTTGTGATGCCCACACCTCCCCTCTTGAGATGTGTACTTTCGTACTTCCCTATCTAATGCTGGGGTGTGTGTACGAGCTCTCTCCACCCTCAGAGAAGCCCTCTTCTCTTGAGCACATTTCTCTCTCTCACTCTCCCTTCCTCCTCTCCTCCCAAAGCCTCCAATAAAATCTGTTTTACTTCACTGCTTTTCTACTCCTGAAATTCTTCTCTGGGAAGCAAGACAAGAACCAGGTAACCAAAAAGAAACAAATGGAAAAGCTGGATATTGAAAAATGTGCCTGAATCTGTCAGGGAGGCAAACTGGGGGTGAAGGGGAAACTGGGGACACTGGTGGGGGAAGTTCACACCGGTAATGGAAATTTGTGTCGGAACATTGTATGCCTGAAATTCTATCATGAGTAACTTCGTAACTCAGTGCCTCAATAAAATAATTTAAAAAAACAGAAACATCTCCAAAAATTAAAAATTGAGCTCCCATTTGACCCAGCAATGCCACTCCTGGGAATATATCCCAGAGAGTTAAAAATGTATAGTCGAAGTGACACCTGTACTTGTTTGTTCATTGCAACACTTTACAATAGCCAGAATCTGGAAAAAAACCTGAGTGCCCAAGAACAGATGACTGGTTAAAGGAACTTTGGTACATCCACACAATGGAGTACTATGTATCTGTTAGAAAAGATGAAGTCATGAAATTTACATACAAGTGGTACTACATGGAAAGTATCATGCATGCTAAGTGAAATGAGTCAGAAAGAGAGGGACAGGCATAAAAAGATTGCATTCATCTGGGGGACATAAAGTAACAAAATAGGAGATTAATACCCAAGAATAGCCAAGATAAGTACCAGGAGGATTACTCCATGGCTTAGAGGCCAGTCGGGCATGCAAGGGGAAAAGGCAGCTCAGATAGAGAAGGGAGCACCAAGTAAAGGGTGTTGGGAAGATCCTTCCAGGATGGGAGATGCATATTGAAAATAGACTATAGACAGAACATGATTGCCATTCAATGCCTCTTTTGCAGACCACAACACCCAAAAGGAGAGAGAGAACAAAAGGGAATGCCCTGCCACAGAGGCAAGATGGGATGTGGGGGATGGGGGTGGGAGGGATACTGGGATCCATGGTGATGGAAAATGGGCACTGATGGAGGGATGGGTATTTGATCATTGTATAATCGAAACTCAAGCACAAAAATTTGTAAGTCTACAACTGTACCTCATGGTGTTTCACTAATAAAAATTAAAAAAAAAACAGAAACAAACAAAAAAAGAACCTGGTAACCCTGGGTAAGGCTAGGACTGACTTTCCTGCAAAGAGTAATTTCGTGACCTGAGTCTGTGACTTCTTGAGAAATCGGGAGGTGGAGGATCAACTCCCATGCTGAGAAGACCAAGCAGCCATCAGGCGTGGCTTGGTGGCCACCTGGTGGGGCTGGAGGGGCTCTGGTCCATGCCAAGCAGGGGCTTACCGCAGACTTTAGCAGTCCAGTTTGGGAGAAAGTGATATCTCTTTCCGTCCCCCCTCACATAAGCTATCCACCGACATCACTTCCCACCACAGTCCTGCCCTCGTAGCCAGACATATGAGGTCTCTCTGTAGAGTCACAGCAAAGACCTTTCCCAAAAAGGTCAAAATGAGGGTATGGGGCCTCTCCACCCCATGCAGTCCCCAACCTGTGCAGAAGTGTCACCTTCCCCTTCTGCCCCAGCTCCATTGCTGAGTTCCTGCTGCAGGGATCCTAACTGGGCCATTTCCGGCGCCCCCCCCACCAGTTTGACACAGAACATGGAGGACAGGGAGTGGGGAGTGTCCCATGGAACCAGGCCTCACCTATGCAGCCCACATGCGTCCTGCCAGGCCCTCCCTGGCCCTTTCCCAGTGTCTGGACAGCAAAGTCACCCCTGGCCATCCTCAGCACTTACTCCCAACGCTGTGCTGAAGGATCACTCCTGTTTTTTTTGTTTTGTTTTGGGCCTCACTCAGCAATGCTCAGGGATTACTCCTGGCTCTATACTTAGGAAGTACTCCTAGCGGTACTTGGGGGGCCATATGGGATGCAGGGGATTGAACCCAGGTTGGTTGCATGCAAGATGACTACCCTACCTGCTGTACTATCTCTCTGGCCCCAATCACTCTTTCTTTTGTTTTTTTTTTTTTTTTTTGCTTTTTGGGTCACAACCGGCGATGCACAGGGGTTACTCCTGGCTCTGCACTCAGGAATTACTCCTGGCAGTGCTCAGGGAACCATATGGGATGCTGGGAATCGAAATCGGGTCTGCCGTTTGTAAAGCAAACACCCTACCCGCTGTGCTATTGCTCCAGCCCCATAGCCCCAATCACTCTAGACTCTGGCAAGGGCACCCTAAACAGTGCAGGCCTTGAACCCAGGTTGGTTGTGTGAATGCACAGCCTGCGCCTTCCTCACTGCTTTTTCCCTGCCCCCAACAGCATACCCTCTCAGGGCTGTGAGCCTGCGTTCTGCTGACATGGGGCCGACTCTGGCGCTGAAGTTGCCCTTGTGGGAGCCGCAGACGAGCAGTGACCTCTCAGGGACAGACACACCCAGCTCCAACACCAGCGGCTGGGACATTGGGGGCTAAGGTGCCATTCAGCATCCAGATGATGTCTTTCCTCTTTGTAATAGGGCCTACCCCTCATGCAGACAGGATAAACCAGTTATGGGATCCCAAAGCCCTCTTCCAGGGAAACAGTCAAGGAAATGGTCTAAATGACTATCACTATCACTATCACCCCATTGTTCATCGATTTGCTCGAGCAGGCACCAGAAACGTCTCCATTCGTCCCTGTTACGTACTAGTATAGACTGATGACATATTGGGGGCTCTTTCAGGGTCAGGGGAATGAGGATCATCATTGTTATTGTTTTTGGCATATAGAGTACGCCACGAGTAGCTTGCCAGGCTCTGCGGTGCGGGCGGGATACTCTCGATAGCTTGCCAGGCTCTCTGAGAGGGATGGAGGCTTTTGGGGCAGCCTCTAAACACCTTTACAGGGGTTCCCAGTCAGGCATATATGCGGGCATGATACTCTCGATATCCTGCCGGGTTCTCTGAGAAAGAGAACTAGAGAATAAGAGGTCCTGCGGACGCATTTGCATAACCATTTGCTTCAGGGAGCTTGGTTTTATAGTCTCTGAATCCTGGCCGTGTCTAAATGACAGGAGCAAGTATTTAACAGGTACATTTCAAGTATCCTACAAACCTCAGGGAGACCCTAGAGGCAGGCCGGCTCAAGGAGAGACTAGGAATTGTCACTGCTATGGAGAATGAGGAATCTGGGCATCTGCAATGACTAACTCAGCCTGGGCCTATTCTCAGCATCAAGAAAAAACTGGAAACCAAGGATCTCTGCCAGCCCTGAAGAAGGGATGGGAAGGACACCTTTCTGCCAGGACACCTCTATGAAAAATGAGGCCCAAGGACACATCCAGTTAAGTCTGAAGGCTCGAGGCCATCCAGTTCATTGTGGGACATTTTATGGCCAGGCCTGGGTAACTCTGACGTGCCAGATAAGATTAATGCCGTTATTGGTGTGTCTCCTATCTTTAGCCAACCCCCAGAACTTCTCAGTAAATAAAGAGGTACCCTGAATGGAGAGTTCTCCAATCTTGCTGTGTTTATGCAAAAGAACAAGTCAGGTTTGTTAACCCATCTGGCAAAATTTTAAAATGAAGGTGGAGACAAAACCATGTATCTATAACTTGCTTTTTGTAAGAATCAGATTCTAATTCTACAAAGGTTATTGAACAAATGTATTCTAATATTGGTTTTAAAAGTATCCACTTGGGGCTGGAGCAATAGCACAGTGGGTAGGGCGTTTGCCTTGCACGCGGTCGACCTGGGTTCGATTCCCAGCATCCCATATGGTCTCCTGAGCACCACCAGGAGTAATTCCTGAGTGCAGAGCCAGGAGTAACCCCTGTGCATCGCTGCGTATGACCCAAAAAGAAAAAAAAAATCCACTTTGGGTCACAGTCACGAATATCCTGTTGTTTGTCAATTGCCTCGAGCAGGCACCAGTAACGTCTCCTTCGACCTAGCCCTGAGATTTTAAAAAGTGTCATATTCAAGGTTCTTTCAGGGTTAGGAGAATGAGATCCATCATTGTTACTGGTATTTGGCATATTGGATATGCCACGGGGAGTTTGCCAGACTCTGCTGTGTGGGCAGGTTACATTCGGTAGCCTGCCAGGTTGTCCAAAGTAAGAATGAGATAATGAGATGTCGCGCGGCTGCAAATGCGGCCAAGTGCTTCCAGGAGCTGGGTTTTATAGTCTCTGGGTCTTGGCCGTTGATGGGATTAAGCGGCACAGGGGGGCAGTTGGTGAATGTGACCCCTGCCTACTGGAAGATGGAGGATCTGGGTGGAGGATGCTCAGCCCGATCCGAGCAGGCTTGGAGATCTCAGCCTCGGGAACCACATGCCTTTGTTCCTCTGCCGGTACCTTCATGCGTGTGGAGAGTGGTCTCAGCATGGTTGTGGCTGGTTCTGGAGGTCTTCAGCTACTGGAGCTCTGCTTGAGGCAGGGAGGGAAACTCAACCCGCCCCCTCCAAGGGGCCCAGGCAAGGACAGCCAGGCGCAGGGGCAGTTTGGGTAATTTAGATTTATGGTAATTTAAATTACCACTTTGGGTAATTTAGATAAAACTTGGTTTGCTGGCTGTAGGTAAGCAGCCTAGTCTATAAAGGAACTCAGTGTTGTATATGCTATCACTAGTCTGACCAGGACATTGGAAGCCAGAGCTTTACGAGGAGGAACCTCAGTTCAAAGTGCAGAATTAATTGCTTTCCCCCAGCCTGTCAATTGACTAAAGTGCCAAGAGGACATTTAAACTGACTCTAAGTACTCATTCTCCGTTCTATGAACACATGTAGTCCTTTGGAGAGAAGAAGGGCTTTTAACAGCTCTTAATTTTTGTTACACCATGGGATTAATATCAGAGAAAATTTCATCTAAGCCAGAATGCACTGTAGAAGAGGAACAATAGACATTGGAACAGGTTTTCCAAAAAGAAATTGATGGTTAAAAGGTTACATGAAGCTTCCATGTTGGAAGCTTCCATGTTAAGAGATGTTTTAATAACTGTAGCACTGTCCTCCCGTTGTTCATCAATTTGCTCGAGCGGGCCCAGTAACGTCTCCATTGTGAGACTTGTTGTTACTGTGTTTGGGATATTGAATACATCATGGGTAACTTGCCAGGCTTTGCCGTGCGGGCAAGATACACTCCATAGCTTGCCGGGCTCTCTGAGAGGGGTGGAGGAATCGAACCTGGCTCAGCCAGGCCGGCAAACACCCTACCATTGTGCTCTACTGAAAATCTTCTTCCATGGGATGGAACTCAGAACTGTGCTTTCTGTGCCATTAATGCTAGTGGAAATTTTGGGCCTCCTTTCCTAACACCTGTTCAGCATCAAGGAATTTACCTGGGACAGGATTGGCAGTTTGACTTCACACAAATGATCAAATGCGCAAATATTCAAAGTATAAATATTTATTGGTTCTTATTTATGGCTTCAGTAGATGGATAGCTTTTCCAATCTGAGAAGTGACTTGGTGCTTCTATGCCATTAGAAAAATCTGGACACAGGAAGTCATTTTCTATCAACCAAACCTGTGGGTGAAGTTATTCCTTTCCATTTTTTTTTAACCGGTAGGCATTCTGTTGCTTTGGTTTCTGTTAAATCTTTTTTTTTTCTTTTTGGGTCACACCCGGCAATGCTCAGGGGTTACTCCTGGCTTTGCACTCAGGAATTACTACTGGCAGAGCTCGGGGGACCATATGGGATGCTGGGAATCGAACCCAAGTTGGCCACATGCAAGGCAAACACCCTACCCGCTGTGCTATCTCTCCAGTCCAACTCTTATGCTTTCTAAGAGAGCAAACCACATCCTTACTGGATCAGAAAGGACTTCTTCAGGGTTTAATCATTTCAGAGTGACATCACTCACTCAGTATAATTGATCTGTTCTTTTCTTTCTTTTAGGTAACTTCAGGAACACAACCCATTCATTGCCTGGGGCCCACTAAAACTAAGATAACATGAGATGTCACCTTGTGCAGGTAGGGTCAGTGCCCCTTTGTCAGCATGAAGTATTTTCAGAAGATGGACCTTCAGCCATTCTCTCTTAAAGATTTAAGGTGGTGCAATTTCTAGGAGGGGGGGAATATGATGTAGGCAAGTAGATAGGAAAAGGCCCTCGGCAACAAAATTTAGGTCAACAGAACTGGGAGGAAAATCCTAAGACTGATCCACCCTGTGATTACAGAAAACAGACCTGATAAGACCTTCGGCAGACCCTGAGGAGACTGGACTCCTCCCCATGAAATTTCTCAAACCCTCAGACCTCTCCCTTAACCTGATTAAAATGTGATCCAGCCCTGAGAAGACTCCAGAAATTCCAGATCAAGACAACCCAAGAAGAGCCTATAAAAGACACCTTGAACAAATGAAGGGCGCGCATATGCTGCCCGAGCCTGTGTGTTGTGTGACCGAGCACATGTGGTGCCTGAGCACATGTGTCAACCACATCTCCCCTATTGAGATGTGTACTTTCATGCTTTCGTGTCTAATGCTGGAATGTGTCTATGGGCTCTCTGACCTTGGAGAAGCCCGGATTCTCTCTTGAGCATGTTACTTTCCATTCCCTCTCCCTCTCCCTCTCTCTCCTTCCACATCTTCAAAAGCCCTCCAAATAAAATCTATTTACTTCATTGCTTGTCTACTCCTGAAATTCTTGTCCGTGAACGGAACAAGAACCCAGTAACCGTGGGTCCCAGGTGGCAGAGGCGGATCGGGAGAAAGCGACCGTCTTTCTCTCCTAACTTGTATGAGCCACCCGAGGGGTCCACCTACATCCCAGAAACCACAAACTCTTCCCCGCCCCCCCCCACCTGTTTCCCAGGCAGCACAGGAGCCCTGCAGGGGTCCCCCGCCTACAACATTCTCCAGGAAACCCAGACTTTCTGCAACATTGGGTTCCTTCCTGGGCATGGGGCCTTGATGCCCTGCCTAGAATGCAGTGCACGCTGGGCATTTGGAGAGGGGGAGGAAATGTTTGTGTGGAGCTTCCTGCATCACACAGCACGGGGGAGTAGCCAGCCCTCACAGAGCAGGTGTGTCCCGTGAATCTGGGGGCTCCCAGCCGTGCTCACGGGGTCTGGGCCCATCCTGGTTAACACTCTGATCAGGCTGAGAGATCAGAGCTGGGGCCACCAGGGCCAGACTTGGGCAGGCACTCTGTGTGCAGGCACCTCCACCGCCCCTAGCCTTGGCTACTCATGTGGCCTGTAGAACACAGTCACAGGTCTGGTGCCTGCAGCTGTGCGACGGTCAGTCTGTCCAGGCTCCAGGCTCATGAACAGGCCTGTGTCTGCACGCAGCTGTGGAAAAGCCTTAATCTGTTGTGTTCTTGCCAACAATGCCAGGCTGCTGAGGGTGGCAGGTCCTGGACAAGGGGGCATCCGGCCAGCTGTTCCCTGTTCAGGCATTTCCACCGGCCCCAGGAGGGCAATATTCTAGAGTGGCACAAAACACAGGCTGGAGCATTCCTTCCCTCATCATCCTGTCTTCTCCACTGGCCAGACTCCAGAACAGGAGGAAGGCATGATGGGCAGTGTGGGTCTGGGAACAGTCCAGGTAAGGCAGGCTTGTAGGTTGGGCAGGCAGGAGATAAGGTCGGGCTGGCTAGGTACAAGGTCAGATAGACTGGAGGCAAGGTGAGACAGGCTGGGTGACAAGGGCAGGGAACCTAGGGGCAAGGTTGGGCAGGCAGGGGGACACAGCTAGGCAGGCCACTCTCTCAGTAGATGGACAGTGGGGCAGACAGACCCCTGGGCAGCATTATACCCCCGCTCCAGAAACTGAGGGTCACTCCAGGGCAGCCTCCCCCACCAGTCAGCCCCAGACCTGCACAACCTTCCTACAGAACACTCGGTGCTGAACTCGTTGTCCTCCTTATGGTACTGCCCACTCCTCCACCTGGTCTCATCCGTGATCCCTGCTGGTCCAGATTCCTGTGGTCCCCCACCCCAGAAGGTGACCAGGAAGTCATAGGTTGAAACTGGATGATCTAAAGTGATACCTGCTCGGGGCTGGAGTGATAGCATAGCAGGTAGGGCGTTTGCCTTGCGGCCGACTGGGTTCCATTCCCAACATCCCATATGGTCCCGTGAGCACCGCCAGGAGTGATTCCTGAGTGCAAAACCAGGAGTAACTCCTGAGCATCGCCAGGTGTGACCCAAAAAGCAAAAAAAAAAAAAAAAAAAAAAAACCAAAAAACAACCCAAACAAAAAAGTGTTACCTGCTCAAATGTTTTTAATCTGTAAACTAGCAAGACGTGTATAGCCAACATTCTGAGTGCATGTCGGGGGCACTGGGGGCTCAGAGCAATCTGCACCCACCACAGTCACCGAGACAAGGTGGCTCTCCAGTCCAGCCCACACCACTAACTCCTTCAGCTCGGGTCTGCCCCTGCAGATCGCCGGTTCAAAGGTGTGAGAGGAAAGGCCCTACAGATGCTGATTCAGGACCAGCTTTCTCTGCCTGAAGACAAGAGATCAGCAGAAGCTTTGCTTCCTCCCATCCCAGGAGTCAGAGAAGCCCAGGGTGTGTGTGTTGGGGGTTAGGGCGTGCCCAGGGGAGGGGCACCCCGGGCAGCGCTGGCCGCTGGCCGGAAGCCACTCTGCTGGCTTTGGCAGCGGGCCAGGAGAGGGGTGGGGCTGGCGCGGGGCGGGGGGGGGGGGGGGGGGATGGAGGGGACCTGATCCTCAGGACCACAGACAGCTCTCTCCCACAGTCAGGGCACGGAGCAGAGCTGCGGAACCTGCGTCAGGCCAGCTGGGCAAGAAGCGCCTTCCTCCCTGCCCCGTCTCTGCAGCCCACTCCAGGGGCTCATCTTGTACCTGCCCGGGCCTGGATAGCGCTTCTTAGGACCACTGCTGTTTGTGTCTGCTGGACACCCCCCAGGGAGAAAGGGATGCAGGGGAAGGAGGCTGGGGGGACAGCGGGAATGCTGGCCCCGAGTCCGCCACGCCTGGGACGGGCTAACTGCAGACATGGAGCTGGGGCTGGCCACGACCCGCCGAGAGGCCACTCTGGTCTGGGCATGCGGGGGCCTCTGCTGCCGTCTCTGTTCTCCCTGCCGCAGGGCTCGGGGCGCCGCGTCCACCTGGGACGCAGTGACCACTCGGCCCCCAGCGGCGACAGCCCGAGATGCTGTTCCGCCCCGCCCCGACGCGCACGTGACCTAGGCGTGGCCCCCGCGGGCCGCTCTGCGCACGCCCACTCTGGCGACCGCGATTGGCCCGCGCAGGTCACGTGCTCTTAGTCTCGCCGCGGGGCGGCCAGGGAGCCTGGGCGGCTGCTGCGGCGGCTCCTCCCCGCAACTCCGGGGGTCCTCCAGGCCCCGAGCAGAGGCGCAGCCTGTCCTCGGCAGCAGAGAAGCTCCCTCCGCAGCTTTTCAACCCGCCGAGCCTGAAGAGCAGAGACCGGGGCCCAGCGCCGACGCCTGTAAGACATCGCCGGGTTTACAGGCGCGGCTCGGGACCACGCCCCAGCGCAGGGGCCGCGCCCTGGACACGCGAGGACACACCCTGGACACACAGGGCCACGCCCCAGCGCACGGGCCGCGCCCTGGACACGCAGGACCACGCCCAGATGCGGGAGAAAGTTGCCACTCCAGGCTATGGGTCCAGCTGGCGACCTGCTGTCCAAGTAGATAGCCAGAGCACAGCCCTGGCCAGCTATGAGAAGCCCCACGGGAGATCCCCGCCGGGAGACACGGGAGCATGGGGGTCCCTGAGCACCAATGGGAGTCACTGATAAGAAAGACTGTGGAGCCGCAGCTCAGTGCCAGGAGCAGTCGCAGGCTTCGTGGGGTGTGGCCCCACGGGAGAAAGAAGGGGCCATTCTAGAGTCCACGGGAAGAGCTTTCTAGCCCTGTACGCTTCCTTGCTGTAGTGTGCTGTTCTCGGACCATGGTGGCATTCATCCACAGATGAATTTGAGTGGAATAGAGCAGTTGGATACAAGTCTTAGCAGTTGATTCCTCAACAGGTCCGGGGCAACCCCGGAGCTGACCATCGACTCTGGCTGGGGGTTCTGATACTGAGTCAAGCTCATCTGAGTTCATTTGCACATAAGTAAGCTCCAGTGCTGGAGGGCCCCTCAATCCACGCCAGAAGCCCCGAATTCTCAGTCCACCTCAGAAGCTCCCCTTGTCTCAGTGGGAGCCAGCAGGAATCTCTTGGTCCCCTGCCCTCAGACCTGCATTCTATGTTCCATACGGTGTCATTTTTTTTTTTCACAAGTTAAACGTTTTGGTTCTTGGGCCACACTGGGCAGTGCTCAGGGGATCATATATGATGGTGGCGATCAAACCCAGGTCTACTGCAGCCAAGGTAAGCTACCACTGCACTCCCAGCCCTACCTCCCTAAAAGGGTGATTAAAGAATATCCCTGGCAGTCACACATACTACCTTTAATTATGAAAAGCGAAGTATTTTAGAGGCTGGCTAGATGGTGCAGGGGTTAGGCACGAGCCTTGCGTACACCGTATCCAAGCTCAATCCCCACCAGCACATGGCCCCTAAGATCACTGGATATAGCTCTCAACGCCCCCAGACACTGCTGCATGTGGTCTTGGTGTCCCCACCCCCCAGGGTCTGAGGAGTTGGCTCCAGCACTGAGCACTGTACTGGTTGGCCCAGTATGGTAATAGGGAGGGGGAAACGGGATCCTGAGCAACACCTGGGCAAGTCCCCAAAATTAATAAAATTAGAAGACTTTAGGGACCAGAATGATAGTACAGTGGGTTATAGGGCACTTTGCTTGCACACAGCTGACCTGGGTTTGATGGTGTCCTCCCAGGAGTGATCCCTGAGCATTGCCAGATGTGACCCCCACAAAAAAAAAAAAAGAAAAAAATATTTTACTTTCAACCAGCTCACCTTTCAGGGATTGTAGTTTTTTTTCTTTTTTCCTTTTTGGGTCACACCCAGTGGTGCACAGGGATTACTCCTGGCTCTTCACTCAGGAATTACTCCTGGCAGTATTCAGGGAACCATATGGGATGCTGTGAATTGAACCCGGGTTCGCCATGTGCAAGGCAAACGCCCTACCCGCTGTGCCATCGCTCCAGACCATATTGTAGTATTTTAATTTAGGTCACAAAAAGAATTTAAAAGGAAGTTAAGACATGGGGCTGGAGTGATTATACAGTGGATAGGGCATTTGCCTGATATGCGGTGGACCCGCGTTTGATTCCAGGCACCTTGTATTCCCCCCCCCCCCCCCCAGATGTCAGGAGTGATCCCTGAGAGCAGAGCCAGGAGTAAACCCTGAGCACCACTGGGTGTGGTCCAAATGCACACACACGACATAGAACTTGCCTTTGAGTCATGGTAAAGGGTAAGGCAACAGCTGAACCAAGTATGGAGATGGCTTCTGGCCAGGGAGACACTCAAAGGGCTGGAGTGCATTCATGCAGGAGCCTCAAGTCCTGTCCCCTCACCCCAGTGTCCTCTAAGCACTGAGTTGGGAGTGAGATGCCCCTCCCGCCCACCAGCATCACAGAAACACAAAAAGAACTGACAAGGGGCTGGAGAGTTAGTACAGCAGGTAAGGTGCTTGCCTTGCAGTTTAGGAGCAGGAACTCGCCTTACAAGTGGTTGACCCAGTTCAACCTCAGTACCACAGGTACCCTGAGCACCTCAGGAAGGATCTCAGCAGGACAGGGTATGACCTGAAAGCAAAACAAAACTTTGTTTAGGTCTGCTTGGGTAAACCCCAGGAGATAGGACAGGGGATAAGATGCTTGTCTTGCATATGGCTGACATGCAACTGACCTTGTTCAGTTCAAACCCCCTGGCACCCGCATTTGTTCCCCAGAGTACCACCAGGAGCAGTCCTTGAGCACAGGGCCAGCAATAAGCCCTGAGCACCAGTGGGTGTGGCCCCAAAACCAAAACAAAAAATCTAACTGGGTCCATTGCTTAAACAGTAAAAAGACTTCAGAATTAAAGTATTTGTAAACATAAAAAAAACCTACCAGGAATTCTCAAATTTCAATATAAAAATAGCCCAGTTTTTGTTTTAGACCACACCTGGCAGTGCTCAGGGCTTATTCCTAGCTAGTACACCGCCCACTGTGCTACTTCTCCAGTCTACAACCCAGTTTTTTAAGAAACGGGCAAGAGATTTTAAGATATTTTACCAACAAAACTCTATAGCTAAAGTAGGAAAACGCGAACCCAGTGCTTCAAAATCTCCGCATGCCCTCGATGATGGCTGGATTGGACAGACTTGCTGTGGCCGAACTGAAAGCACTTGTTTTTTGGGAGCTGTGTGGTGCCACTGACTGCAAAGAGTCAGGCTGTACTGATCTGGTTGTCAGGCAGTTTCTAAAATAGTGAAGTGTGTATCAGGCTGGAGAGAGAGTACAGGCCTTGCCACTCTTCCCTGGCATGCAGCCAAACCTGGTTTGGCACCACATATGGTCCTTGAGCATCACCAGGAGTAAACCCTGAGCAGAGTCAGTAATAAGGAACCCCTCAGCTCTCCTGGGTATGGCCTGCAAACCAAACAAAAACCAAACTGTGACTAAGTATCTACTGTGACCCTAATTCCTCTCCTTGATGTTGATCAAATGGAAATCTTCTGTGTACTCATGGAAATCTTCCGTGTGCTCAGGCTTGTTCATCAATGTTCTAAGTGACTCTGTAACAGCCAACAGGTTTAAATAAATGTACTTGAAAGTGTGGACTCTTGGGGCTGGAGCAATAGCATTGCAGGTAGGGCGTTTGCCTTGCACGTGGCCAACCTGGGTTCGATTCCCAGCATCCCATATGGTCACCTGAGCACGGCCAGGAGTAATTCCAGAGTGCATGAGCCAGGAGTAACCCCTGTGCATCTCCGGGTGTGACCCAAAAAGAAAAAAAAAACCCAAAAATGAAAGTGTGAACTCTTGAAAAGAGTAAACCCTGGGTGTGGTCCAAATGCAAGTAAATTGAAAAAGTAATTAAAAAAAAAAAGAATGAACTGGGGGGTGGGGGTGGCAGTTGGGGTGTGGTTCAAGTGGCAGGCACATCAAAAGGCACCTGAAAAGTGCTCTGCATTACTAATTAACGGGGAGATGCAAATCAAAACAACAATGAGATATCATCTCACACCACAAAGACTGGCACACTTCAGAAAGAACAACCAGTGCCGGTTGCAAATGCAGGGAGAAAGGGACTGTTGGTAGGAATGCCAACTGCTCCAGTCTTTTTGGAAAACAATATGGGCATTCCTCCAAAAACTAGAAATTGAGGGGGCTGGAGCGATAGCACAGCGGGTAGGGCGTTTGCCTTGCACACAGCCAACATGGCCGACCCAGGTTCGATTCCCAGCATCCCATATGGTCCCCCGAGCACCGCCAGGAGTAATTCCTGAGTGCCTGAGCCAGGAGTAACCCCTGAGCATCTCTGGGTGTGACCCAAAAAGCAAAAAAAAAAAAAAAAAACCAAAACAAACTAGAAAATGAGCTTGCATACATAAGACCCAGACATTCCTTTCTTGGGAATATGCCCCAGGGGCACAGAAACACAATACAGAAAGCCATTTGCATTCCTATATTCATTGCAGCACTATTCACAATAGCCAGAATCTGGAAATAACCACAGTGCCTGAGAACAGATGAGTGGATCAAGAAACTATGGGACATCTACACAGTGGAATACTACGAAGTCATTAGGAAAAATGAAGTCATGGAATTTGCTTCTACATGGATGGACATGGAGAGTACCAGGCTGAATTAAATGAGTTAAAAGGAGATGGACAGATATAGAATGACTGCACTTATTTGTGGATATTAAAAACAACAACAGTATGAGACTAATACCTAAAGGCAGTAGAAATGAGGGGTAGGAGGACTGGTCCATGGTTGGAAGCTTTTCATTAAGCTGGGGGCAGTTAAGACAGAGAAGGAACCACTATGACAATGATAGTTGGAAATGATCACTCTGGACAAGAAAGGGATTTACATGATAACCTGTCAATACCTGTGTTGCAAACCACAGTGCCTAAAAGAAGAGGGAGCAAAAACTGGGGACATTGGTGTCGGGAAATGTGCACTGGTGAAGGAAGGGATGAATGTTGGAACATCGTATGGCCAAAACCCAATCATGAACAACTTTGTAATTGTGTCTCAAGGTGATTCAATAAAAAAAAAACTCCTCAAGTGGCAAGGGCATGTCTTTCACAAATGCGCGAGGCTCTCCTTTCTTCCCCAGCACAGGGCAGTCTCCGTGAGTGGGCAAGGTGTGGCAAAGGGAGAGCACACCCTGGGCCCCACAGTCCTTTCAGCCAGAGTCTCAGCACCCACCTGGCATTAGTAGAAAGTGTGTACAGGGGGTTGGAGACCTAGGACCGGGACGGGTGTTTCCCTTGCACACGGGTTTCCTTCTCGCACTGCTGGGTGTGTCCCAACGTCCCCATGAAATGAATGTACTGCAGAAGTATAAATCCATTTATACGTAATGCCGGAAAGAGCAAACTACTGTCTAGTGGGCGAAAGTGGGGTGAGAGAGGGTCTTGGTGGTCATGTGTGCCCAATACACCTCACCTCACCTCTCTATGACCACTTAAAGGGGCAACAGATGAGTCACCTGTATCGAATGCCCCAGTAATTCTACCCGGAGTGTCTCCACCCAGAGTAGGGAAACTGTGGCCCTGGCTGCTCTGGCTGAAGTGGTGAGTTCACCAGAATCAGGGACAGGGACAGGGAGCAGGTGTGCAGCAGTCTGTGCCCATGGGACTGGAACACTCACACTCAGTTCAGAGAGGGTTGCTACCTCCACGCCCATTGCAAAAGCCAGAGACGGGGCTACAGATCCCACGGCCCTGCTAGACACAACAGGGAAGCCTGAAGGTGGCTGGGGCAAGCTGGGCCCACATAGGGACTGTGCAGGTCATGGGCAGGTATAGGATAACATTGGTTTGTCCTTTCAGCCTTGCTGCAGGGGAGCTTAGGTTTATTGTTACTCCCATCACAGTGCTCCCATTTCTGTGTTTATTTGTAACCTATTTCTTTGTGCCCTGTTAACTTGTATTGTTTTTCTCTTCTTAAGCCCTTTGCATAGTTAATTTAGAGCAATGTCCTTTTTGTATGGACACAGTAAGACAGTTAATGCTATGCTTTTGTAACCTGAGAGTAAATTCTGAATGATATTCACTTCTGGACATCTGTTCTCTCGACTTAAGCCTCAGCTGCCCTTACTTCCTAGCACCCCAAAAGCAGGGTCCTGATGAGGGACTAGATGGACCCAGGGCAAGCGGTGAGCTACCCTGACATTGAAATGGGCCTCGCCAAAGTGCCATAATACTTAACTATAAGAGCACGGTCATGGACAAATTCTGTCATGATCCAAAGAGTAATAACTACATTTGGATCCTGCTAGGGTTAAGAAAAATTAATCTGGCCTGAGCGCTGTAGTCTGAGTCTGTGGCCAGGTGTCCCCAGGAGAGCCACCCTACAAGCTCAACGTATCTCTTATTGTGTCCATACAAAATGACTAATATTAAGAATTAAGATGTTAATTAAGTTATTGGACTAAGGAGGTATTTTTGCCCTTGAGCAGGAGGAGGGCTTTCGTATGTTGATTTTGCTGCCAAATTGGATGTGTGGCTACCCCCAATGCTGGCAGAGTTGGAGAGACAAGAGAGCAGGGCAGCAAGATGGAGCGCGAAGAGATTAGCAAGGGGGACAGAAGGAAAAGAATGTAGGGAAAGAATGCAGGAGCAGGCGCGTGGAGAGAGACAGAGAGAGAGAGAGAGAGAGAGAGAGACATAGCTGCGAGAGGAAGTGTGAAGAGATGAGCGGGAGAGATAGCAGGAGATGGGAATGAGGGGTAGTATGAGACTAGAACAAGGGGCTCGGTGAGACTGGAACAGCTGCATGGGGAGAATAGAATAAAAGGCAAGTGATCATCAACCAACCGGGCTGGTCCTCGTTTCCTTCGTCCACCCATGGCACTGGCAGCCTGGGGTGGGGGAATGGCCCGAGACCACCAAACGCGGGTGTTGAGAGGAAGAGCCGCCTGGAGAGTACACAGGCAGGCAGGCTGCTGGGGGGCGGTGGGGAGAAGGGTTCAGAACTTGCGTCCACTCCAACCGAGTGCAGCAGCACGCTGGGTGACAGGCGCCATGAACACCTGCTGAGTGAAGAGCTCAGCGCCTTCTCAGCTTCAGGACATGGCTCAGTGGAACCTCCCCACAGAAGCGAGAGGCCTCAAGTCCAACCTCCAGCACCACACCGAGCCTAGCCAGGCCTGGGCTGCACTGTGGTGAAAAATTTGGCCCCCAGGATGGGGGGAATCCCAATCCCCAGGCCCCCAGGAGAGCAGAGGGGGATCCTGGCACTGGGCATAGGTGGTGGCTGGAGGACTGGACTGAGGGCAGCAGAGATCAGCGGGCCAGGAACAACAGGTGCACAAGTCTGGGGTGCAGATTCAGGGCCCCTCAGTCATCCCAGGGGGACCCTGAGGGAAGCCTACACCTCTGTGGTGGGCCTCATTGGCTGAGCACTCCTGCCACCTACTGTCCAGAGCAGGCACTGCCAGATGCTCCAATTCCCTGATGTCCAGGGCTTCCGAGGTGGTTGGATGAGGAGGCCGTAGTGGGAGGTACAGACTCGCACACAAGAATCCAAAAAAACACGTTTACGTCAACTTCTAACAGAGTATCCTGCCATGGAGCAGCAGGAAACAAACACATTCCATTCCTGCCTTTACCGACGCGCATCTGGCTGGCTGGCACTCATGGGGGCTAGCAAACAGTCGAGTATAAAAAGTGATAGAGCACAAAATAGAATCTTTACTGCTACTTACAAGAGAGAATTCAAAACTATATTTGATTAAACATCCTTTTCTCAATGCTGTTAGTAAAAAGTGACCTGAGCAAAAATACTGAGTCTGTCCCCATATAATGGTTTATGTTCAGGGACCTTTTAAATGGGAAGTTTTTTATGGCTCATTCTTCAGATTTCAAGTGAAATTCTTTTTTCACCTGTTCACTGAACTAGTAAGTTCTTGTAGAGAGCCTACCAAAAGAAAGGAACCTTTTCAACATGTTGGCTTTGAAAACCCACCAAGATCTTTGTTGGTGGGCACTGAGCAGCTGACCCAGGCGCAAAGGAGAGTGATGAGCTGGCAGCCGTGAATGGCCCCACAGAGCAGACTGCCATCAACTCTCCACTAACCACGGACGAGAGAAAAGAGAAGCCAAACGATGCTGAAAGAGATCCCAGGCACTGGTGGGTATCCACGTGCTCAGGGCCCTGCGTCCTGCCGGCAAGGACAAGGGCCCGGAGTGTCCGGCATCAGGGCCCGCACATGCTGCAGCAGCTTCTCACAGAGGGAAGGGTCGCGGTGCTTGTGGATGACGGCCTCTGTCTCCTGCACCAGCAGCTCAGGGAAGACGGTGCTGCCCACCTTGAGGACCTCTGCAAAACAGGAAAGACCTCAGCGGCCACACGCACTGCGGTGGAAACGAGACAGCTACGCCATGCTGGACAAGCCACGCTGGACATGCCCACACCAGTCAGGCCGTATGGGACACTCATGACAGGCAAGTCCACACCGTTAGGGAACAATGGACATGTAACGGCAGACACACCACAGCAGACACACCCAGGCTAGATTATGCCACACTGGACACACCCACATTGCAGGCCACACGGAACTCGCCATAGCAGGTCTGTCTCAGTACAGCTCAGAGAGCCACAGACAGAGCCGACATAAGCCAGGAAGGGTGTGGGTCCCAGAGCACAATACACAACGGAGACAGGTCCTGGCTCAGCGTGTGCTGTGAGTGCCGAGTGCTGTGTTACTGTGTGTGCTGTGTGTACTATGTGTGCTCTCACTGTGTGTGCTGGTATGTGTGTTGTGTGTTCACTGTGTGTATGTGTGTGCTGTGTTTGCTGTATGCGTGCTGTTTGCTGTGTATGTGTGCGCTATGGGCTGTGTATTCACTGTGTGTATACGCATGTGCCGTATGTTTCCTATGTGTAGGTATGCATGCTGTGTGTGCTGTGTACATATGTGCGCTGTGTGTATGTGCATGCTGTGTGCACTGTGCTTTCTGCCACAACCCCCTCATGCCTCTTCCTACTACAGGCTCCAAACTGTACCTTCTGTCACTAGGGCAGGTGTAAAAAAATCTAACAGGTGTACCTGGTGTTAGCTTTGTCATGTCCTCTGTCACCATGTATGAGTCATGCCCTGTATTGGCACGTGTCATGCTGTGTCAGCACGTGTCACGGTGGTATCAACATGTGTATGTCATGTCCTGTGTCAGGGTGTGTGTCACATCCTGCGTCAGCACACACGTGTCAGGGTACATGTCACATCAGTACTGATGTGGTGACAAGGTGTGAGGTGGTCACCCGGCATCCCCGCAGCGTGACTCACCCAGCACGGCACCCTGGAGAGTGCTGTCAGGGTCATCCAGGTGTACTAGCAGTTCCTGGTACAGATACTGGACACTGCTCTGCAAGGAACATGGGCTGCACAGGTGGGCCAAGCACTGGAACCAGGTGCCCAGTGCCTCGGCAGCCGCCAGCCGCACATCCTGGGACACGTCATCCAAGCGCTTCAGCAGTTCTGCAGAGGGAGGAGGGTGAGGGGACGTGTGCGGGCAGGGCTCCACACAGTACCGCCCCACTCCAGGCTCTGGGCCCAACCTGAGAGAAAGCCCGTTCCTGGCCCAGGGGAGCAGACCGCTGGCCAAACCCTGCCCAGAGAGTGGATCTGCTACAGCCCATGATGGCCATACACTAGGTCTAGGGCACTCCGGGGGCTGTCCCTCGCTATGACCTCAAGGCAGGGATATTGTCACTCTGTGCTGCTTATCTGAGGGGGATGGCAGCTCAGCGCTCACACCGGCCTCTCTAGCAAGCAGGTGGTGTCGGTAGAACCCAGGGGTCCATCTGGGTGAGAAACTGCACCAGACAGAAGCCGATGCATTGTTCTTGTTTCACATTCAATTCCAAGAGCAAAACCGAGCCCGCCCCAACTGCAGCCACAAGCAGGACCTGTTCAGGATGAGTCAACTGTGTCTACAGTGGGGCTGGACAGGCTTGGCGGGCTGGGAATGGACCCCCACCATATCTGACCAACACCAGGCCCTTCTCCAGCAGGACCCCCAGTCAGGTGCGGGGGCCGTCCCCAGTTGTCACTGGCTGTGCTCTCATGAATCCCAGAGCAGCAGGAGCCCTGTCTGTCGGTGGCTCTCAGCCAAGCACCTGCAGGAACCACCATGCAGGAATCCCCAGGAACTGCCCGTCCATGCCCATGTGAAGGGGGATGCAGTCTATGTGGCCTGTGGCTGGCCATCACGGCTGTACTGTGACCCAGGCAAAAACCAGTGGGTCCTCCCAGGAACGACTATAAGAATGGAAGCCAGAGCTCTGAGCCAGGGTACTACCTGGGTACACCTTGAGGAGCTTGTCTGGGTCAGCCACAGCCCCCAGTGTTTTCAGGAAGTGGTTTACAATGTGGCAGGAGACCAGGCGAGCTGTGGGTGAGTCCTCCTCCAGGGCGGCGAGCACGGTGGGCATAAGTGTGCCCTGAGTGGCCTCAACCTGCAGGCAGGCAGGCCAGGAATGAGGACTCAGGCTGGGGGCACTCAGGCTCGCTGAAGCACCAGCTATGGGGGACACAGGGGCGGATCTAGGTCAGCCAGGACAGCCCCAGCACCATGTGACACCACCCTGCAGAAGGTGGTGAGGAGAGGGTCCTCCTGGCTGTCGCATCCCTGCACGCTGGAGCTCGCAGAGCCCTGCCCTGGTCCATGCCCTGGTCCACGCCCCCGGCCCCAGCCTGGCCTTAGCCCGCACCCAGGCCTCATCCTGTCGTGCCGACAGGACCCCGCTGCTGACAAGTGTCCAGACGCAGGACACGGCTGCTGTGCGGATGGCGGTGGCTGTTCTCCCGGCGTGCCACTGCAGGTTGGGGATCAGCAGCTCGGTGATCAGTGAGTCCACATGTTCGTGCAAGTGGCTGCGAAAGACAGGAGACCTGCTATGGGTGGCCCCTCCCGTGGGAAGGAGCCACAGGGCAGAGGTGCAGTGGAAAAGGCCTGCAAAGATCCGGCAGAGGGATGAGCGCGGGTGCCCTCCTGTCAGCACGCTGCCCAGCTCTGAGGATGCACCAGCAGCCCTGGTACCACTGCAGCTGCTTCAGGGCTTCTCAGGGAGGAGCCAGAAACCGTGCTCCCGCTCCCTCCTCGGCCTGCAGAATCCGCAGACACTAGACTCGGGGTCTCCACAGCCTGTCCCCATGCAGAGCACAGGACTAAGAGCCAGCATAACAGACCTGGACCTGCCCTTCCCTGCCTGTGCTGATGTGCCTGTTGAAGGCGTCACCGCCTGCTTCCAGCAGGGGGTGCTCCAGAGCCATGGACAGGGAGTAGGAGCCCTGCTGGCGTCCATCTCCCTCCGAGGCAGTGGCCAGCACCCCGAGGTCTGGGAGAGTTGGTCACTGGCCATTGGCCCCCCATGAGGTCCAGTTCAGGGTTTCAGCTCTGGGCCGGGAGATGGGCCTCAGGCTTCATCCCTGCCCTCACATTCTCAACCCTTAGGGGACCGTCCCCCTTGTCCGGGGCCTCCCCGCTCTGCCTGCTGACACCTGAAAGCTCCCAGCATGCCCATGATGTTCTGGGGCCCCACTCAGGCAGGAGGGCTGGGGAAGCCTCTGGCTGGGCACACAGCCTTCTCCAGCCCCTGCCCTGCAGCTCCGCCTTCCCACAGGGCCCCTGAGGGGCTGGGGCTGTCCCCCCCCATGCCTCCAGGGCTGGCACCTAAAGGCTTTTTAACCTAATTGAGCCCCATTAGCAGTTGATGTTCCGGGAACTTCCTCACAAGACAGGAAACTTAATGGCTGCAGGGAAACAACTTGGACTCATCCTCTGCCTTCTGCTGATAGCTGGTGTCTGGCGGGTGGGGCCGACCCCATCCCTAGGGCGAGGGGACCATGGAGGCTGTGGGGGCACGGGGTACTCACCCCTGGGAGTCGAGGGTCTCGGGGTGCAGCAGCACCTGGCCCAGCAGGGCGAGCAGTTTTAGCCGCAGCTGTGGGTCCCGGGCTGGCTGGAGACAGTCCCTGAGGATGGCCAGGAGCTTCGGGAGCACCCCCCCGAGGGCAGGCCCTGGGAACAAGGAGGGGGGGTGCTGCATGGTCCTGGGCCCCCAGCTTCCCGAAGGTCTGACTGGCCCACACCTCTACCTTCCAGACCCAGGTGCAGGAGAACAGAGCGGGTGTGTGGAGACAAAGATGCTGAGGGAGGGGGGATGGTGGGGTACAATACAGGGGTGAGGGGTGGGGGTGCAGTCTAGGGGTAGGGCTGGGATACAGTGCAGGAGTGAGGGATGGGACAGAGTTCAGAGGTAAAGGATGAGGTACAGTACAGCAGTGGGAGTGAGGGGTGGGTGCAGTACAGGGGTGACAGGTAGGGTATACAGTACAGGGATAGGGGTATAGTGCAATATAGAGGTGAGAGTAGAGGTGCATTACAGGGGTGAGTGAGTACAGTGCAGATGTGAGGGGTGGGGTATAGTATAGGAATGAGGGGTGGGGCAAGGGTACAGGAGTTGGGGTGCATTGTAGTACAGGGGGTGAGGGGTGAAGGTACATTACAGGAATGAGAGCTGGGGTACAGTGAAAAGGTGGATGCAGTACAGGGATGAAGGGTGGGGGTACAATGCAGGGGTGAGGGATGGGGGTACAGTGCAGGGGTAAGGAGAGGCTAACAGTACAAGAGTGGGTTGCAGTGTAACAGTGAGGGGCGGGTGCAGTGCAGGGGCGAGGGGTGGGGCATAGTACAGGAGTGGGGGGATGCAGTGCAGTATAGGGGTGAGGGGTAGAGATGTATTACAGGGGAGAGGGTTGTCCCTAAAACAAGGTGGGTTCCTGCACAAATCTTAGAGAGGCCGTCTGTCCTGGCTCACTTGTTTCTAAAAGTTCCATCTGATTTGAACCTGCCCTTGGTGCTGCTCTCACTGTGCGGTCAGTGGACAAAGAGTCCGAGCAGGCACTACCCCAAACTGGGAGCCCAGCAAGGCCCACTCTCTAAGAGCCGCAGTGTCCCTCCTCAAGGCAAAGGCCACCTTTCAGATATTCCCCCGCCCGACCCCAAGTGCCCATCCCCAAGCCTCCCTGCTGTCCTGGCTTCTCTCCGCCCGCTGAGGCGCCTCCTCTGGAGATCAGAAAGCCTCTGCGGGGCTCACCTGAGTGGGTGACGACCACGGTGAACTGCAGAAGCCCCAACGAGTGCACGGTCCAGTCCTGACATGAGCTCTCCAGCCACTCCAGGAGGGGCCCCACGTGCCTCCCATAGAGGCCCTGGCTTCCATCCACGCCCTCGGCAGTGGCCAGCAAGGCTACAGTCTCCTGCACCTGTGGTCACAGTGTGTCCCTTAGCAGGTCTGGCTCACTGTCCCCAGAGCCTTAGCAGTTCCCAGGAGGGCTGAGAGGTGGCCGGCCCACATGTGGGGACCCAGAAGGGTGGGCGTGAGGGCAAGAGACAGCTGTGGGCATGGGGAGCCAATGTCTGCCTGCAAGAACATGGCCCAGGCCACAGCTGCCCCATCCGAGCCCAAAGCAGCACAGAGGGGCCTCTGGGGCCCCAGGAGACATGCGACCACAGCCAGCACTGATGGCACAGCACCGTGTCAGTCACCGTTGAGGAAGGTCCCTCCCCACCACTCGTGGGCCCTTACCTTGTCCCCAAGGCCGGTGGGTCCCCACTGGGCTGCAGCAGTCACCAGCACCTGCAGCAGCAGTAGGCCAGCCTCCCTGCAGGTGTCAGGGCTCTGGTCCAGCAGGGCACGCACGCACAGCAGCAGATGCTCCCCATACAGGCGCTGGGACACAGACCAGGAGGCGCTCAGGCCCGGCTCAGAGACGGGGAGACACCCCACCCCCCACACCAGGAGACAGAGGCAGACGAGGAGGGGCATGTCTACGTACTCAGTGTCCACTGAGTTGGTGCCCCTCACAGTTCAGACAAGGAGTATTCCACTTGCTCCCCCTTCCTGAGCTGGGCCAGTACCCGGGGGCTACACACAGGACATGGGGCCCAGAATGGGGGTGAGGAGCTTTCTAACCCCTGAGGCATGGGCCTGGAACACCCAAGTGTGGGCGGCTCCCAGGTATAATACAGATGCCCCCCCAAGGCTGTACCCAGCAGGCCTGGGGCTAGCGGGGCACTAGCAGCTGATGTAGGTCCGGCTGCTAATACTGGGTTTTGTGTATTATTTTGTGTGGTTGGGCCACACCTGGCTGGCTCAGGGTTGACTCCTGGCTCTGTGCTCAAGGATAACTCCTGGAAGGGTTCAGGGAATCATAGGAGGTGCCGGGAATTGAACCTGGATGAGCTGCAGGCAAGGCGGGTGCCTGAAACCCTGAACGATCTCTGCCCCCCACTGGTGAGTCAGTTCTATCACGCTGCAGTCTAGCCCCATGCTATCAGAGCCCTGCAGTGAGGGACAGCACCAGGCCCCTACACCCAACAACACTCACTGGGGCACTGATCTTCGGGGCATGATTCCAGTGAAGCACTAAAATAATCTCCAATAAAGGTTCCAGGACCCATCAGATCCAAAATCAGAGTCAATCTGAGGGGCAGGGAAGCTGCAAAAAGGACCCACCTGGGCATGTGCAGTTCGCTGAGAATTGCCTGAATAGCACCAGAGTGTGACCCAAATCCAAAATAAGCATAAAATAAACCTCATTCTGGCCCATGTAAGCAGAGTTCCCTTGACTGAATGTCCTTGGTTCCGGAATGGAGGCAGAGCCTCACGCAGGCAAGGCCTGCGGGAAGTTGCTTGTAGGATAGGCTGAGACAACAGGAAGAGGCGACACTGGCCTTTCCTGCACTGCCCACCATGAGAGCCACCAGTCTGCACTCACACATACTCATACACTCATACACGAGATCACTCACATTCATACACGCTCAGACGCTCAAATATGCTCATACACTCTCATCACTAAATGCTCATATATGCGCATACACTGATACATGCAAACATGCTCATACATGCTCACACACGCTCATAGATGCTCTCATCACACACTCACACAATCACTCATGCTCATACACACTCTCTTCACTCACACACATTATCACTCACACATTCATACATGCTCTCATCACTCACACACTAAAATGCACTATCACTCACATGCTCATACACACTCACACATGCTCATGCACACTCTCACTAACACGCTCATACACACCCTCATCACAATCACTCATATGCCCATACACGTTCACACACTCTCATCACACAAATATACACTATCAGTTACATACTCATATAATCATACATGCTCGTATGCACTCATACACACATACACTCATACACGCTCATATCCACTCATACACGCTCATATACACTCACACACACTCATACACGCTCATATACACTCACACACACTCATACACTCTCATTGCTTACACATTCATACATCATGCACATGTCCCTTACACGCTATCATTCACACTCATACGCTCACAAAAAAACATGTGTCCAATTTCACACTTTCACCTTGACCCTTGTCATCATCACCTTCATGCTTACTCTTGCACATACATACATACTTACACACAGACAAATATGCAGATATAGTCAACCACACATGTACACCTAAACACATACACATACAGGCTCATACTCTCCCACACACCCTCTCCCACACACACATTTATACTCTCGCTTTCCCGCTCTTCACTGTCACTCTCAACACATTCTCACATACCCACATACACTCCTCCCACATACACTCATATAACACCCACTCCCACACCCTTTCATACACTCTCAAACCCTCATAATCACACCCTCAGACTCATACCCACATGCACGCTCACATTCATACAACACTCACATGCTCACACACCCACGCGCTCACATATCTACTCTCATCCACTTGTATTTATAGTAATGTCCCACACCTACACTCTCATACTCACACTCATAAAACTCACACACACATGCTCATGCACATGCTTCTTTTTTTCTTTTTTTGGGGGAGTAGGGGATCACACCCGGTAATGCAGAGGGGTTCCTTCTGGCTCTGCACTCAGGTGCTCGGGGGACCATATGGGATGCTGGGAATCAAACCTGGGTCAGCCTCGTGCAAGGCAAACACCCTCCCCGCTGTCTATAGCTCCAGTCCTTTGTACACACACTTTTCAAATCACATATGCTCATACATTCACTCACACTCATAAAACACTCTCTCACACACACAAGTACATGTTCACACACTGATATACTCCATACTCATATTCTCCCACACCTACTGCCACACACATGCTCACTCACTTACACACTTGTATATTCACTCGCCTATACATGCTCACAAACATATGTTCATACACTCTCTCAGCTTCACTTTCCCAATCAATCACATACTGATACACTCTCCCAGTCATACACTCACACTCACATACTCACTTTCCCACAGTCATATACTCAGTCATATATACTAAGTCATATGTTCACAAAACCATATACTTACACTTACAGTCGTATACTCACACTCACGCTCAGTCATATACCCACATCACACTCTACATATACTCACGCTCAGTAATATAGTCACATGGTCACACAGTCATATGCTCACACAGTCACATAACTCAGACACATACTTACACACCCACATGCTCATATACTCATACACACACATACTCAGTCATATACTCACACACTCTCCTACGCACTCAGTCATATACTTATACTCAGTCATACAATCGTATAATCATATTCACATGCTCCCACACAGTCAAGTACTCACACACTCCCCCAGTCATATGTTCACACATGGTCGTGTATCACTGGTGGCTACCCCCAGGGCCTGAGTCCTGGGCCCCTGTGCCCTCCTCCCCTGCTGTGGCTCCCCACCCAGCCCATCCCCAGCACCTACATCCTGGGACCCGTTGCCGCTGTGGGCCTGGGCCAGTTCTGTGGCGATGGTCTGCACATGAGGCCGCAGCAACTCCCCAGGGCAGCCGCGCACGACTGAGGCCAGGACCAGGAGCCCTGGGGCGGATGGTGACTTCCTCAGCGGGGGCAGGAGCAGCTTCAGGAGCACCTCAGGGCTAACAAACGCGCCCATCAGCTCCGCACACCGTGTGCACTGCAGGAGAAAGGCCAGGTCATGCTGGGCCTCTGCTCCCAATGTCCCCGTCCTGTCCCCTGCCCCCTGTCCACCTCCAGGAGTCTGTGGCTGGCCGCAGGCCCCTCTGAAACAATGCTGTGCCTTGTTCAAGGACTCCAGCACAAGTGAGGGGCTGGGGGGGGGGGGGGTCCCTACTCTGCAGAAAGGACAGTGATCACCCCCTACTGGGACATGGTGACGGCATGACCGTGGCCTGAGAAAACTGAGCCCTCTGTCCTGAGATGGGCCTTCGTCAGTACCCTCACCCCAGGAGCCCAAGACCAAGCCCGACGCCTGTTCTCAGGGCACCCTCGAACCCAAGAGGCATGTGGCAGGCAGAACCCCGTGGCCAGGTCATGGTGCTGGGCCGGCACTCACGCTCTCGACCACGGCTGGCTCCTCGTCAGCACAGGCATGCTGCAGGGCCCGCAGCAGCGGCTCCAGGTGCTGTGTGGTGTGGTCCTCAGCGTGGAGCAGCAGCTGCACGAGAAGCTGTGCTGACTTCACCCGGGTGCTTGCCACCCAGTCCCCGAGGTCATGGCACACAGCTGGAAGGATCTTAGAGAGATTCCTGAAGACCAGCTCCCGGCACCCCAAGTTGGGGCGGGTGCCTGGGGAGGACAGTGGCAACACTGAGACACGGCTGCACGTGGCTAAAATGCAGCAAGACGGGGCACACACACAGAGGCAGGCAGGCAGACCAGTGTGCGTGTATGCGTG
Source organism: Sorex fumeus (assembly GCF_029834395.1). Classification (NCBI taxonomy): domain Eukaryota; kingdom Metazoa; phylum Chordata; class Mammalia; order Eulipotyphla; family Soricidae; genus Sorex; species Sorex fumeus. The sequence goes on from NW_026606121.1 coordinate 5,369,486, forward strand.
CGCACACACACACACATGCACACGCACACACAGGCAGACATGGGCACTGCAAGATTCCTGCCAGGCACAGGGCAACACCATCTGCGCCTTCTTGCCTCATGGCTACTGCTGAAAGTTGAGGGGGTTAAGGCACCAAGACACAGCAGGGTGCTGTCAACCCAAGACAGGCATGCCCCGTGACCCAACTCTTAGAACCAGGTGGGCAGGACAGCCCAACACAGCCAGTTGAGGCATGGGGCAGGCCAGGACAGACAAGGGCCAGGAAGGGCACAGACCCAGCCCCCACAGCCTGAGGTGACAGAACAGCAGCTGTGGGGGGGGGCACCTGGGGGTGAGCTCCTTCCATCCCATCGCCAGTCCCACCCTAGCCTGTCTCCAGGGCCTCAGACATGGGGGTGATCCCTCACCAGGCTGTCTGGGAAGGTACCACGCACCTGGGGAGGGGTGGTGGGCTGGTGGGGCTGAGGGGAAGTCCAGCTTGTCCTTCAGGTCATGCTCATTCTCTTGTTGCCACTGCAGACCCACCTGCTCCCAGAGACTGGCAGCCTCACAGCTGGAGGGGGAAACACAGTCGAAGGTCCCAGGAGAGAAGCTTCCAGAAACCCCCTGGGGAGGAGCCCAGGGCAGGTGGGCAGCACTGAGCACTATGGGGTGTGCAAGGGTCCAAGGGGTCCCATGGGTCCCATGACCCCAGCAGTCTCCTTACAGAGGGAGACCCCACAGCAGGGCAGAGCCCCCAGGGTGGGTCTGAGTTCTACGGGTCTGAGTTCTAGGTGTGGGGTCTGACTGCCAGGAGTGTCTGAGAGCCTGGGGCCGAGGTCTGGGAGATCAGGGTGGGACTGGGTGGGATCTGTGTGCCCCAGCTGGGGCTGTCTGCTAGAGAGCAGGGAGCACTCACGTGATGGCTGGCACCGGGTCGCTGAGACTGCTGAGCAGGAGCGGGAGGAGCTTGTGGAAGAAGGAGTAGCGGTCTCGCAGATGCAGCAACCAGTCCCCCACCACAGATGTCACAGCCTGGCGCACCTATGGTAAAGGAAGGTGACGTCCCTGGGGCAAGGCCCATTGTGCTGGGCCCCGGGAGAGCCCTGGCCGTCAGGGGTCAACGTGACCCAGCACCCTCACCTGTGGGACATCATCAAATAGCCGCTGTGCAAAATGCGGAATGACGTCATCCAGGGACTTAGCATCGCCGTAGCGGATGACAGCGCCTGTGGACTCGATGGCTGCTGCCCGCACTTTCCAGTGCTGGTGGGAGATGGTTTGCATGAGCGGCCGCACCAGGGATTCCGACTGCAAGTGGAAGTGTTCTGCGGGGCAGAGGGGCTGTGTCACTGCTCCAGGGCCAGGCTCTGTAGCTGCACGTGGGGTGCCGGGAGCCTTGACAGGTCTGCCAAGGACAAAAGCTACACCACCGCCAGGGCACCCTCCCCTGGGCCTCTGGGGAGTCAGGACCTGCGGCTGACGGCCCACAGGGTCCAACTACGGGACCTCCGGCACCCGAATGGGGCACTTCGCACACAGGAGCCCTAGTGGGCTCGACCCAGGAGGTCTCAGGGCCGGGAACACCTGCTCACCACGTTTTCGGGGCGCAAGAGGCGGCAGGAACCTAAGACTGGAGGCAGGAGAGGCTGCCCACCTGGCTGGTGAGAGGACAGCGGCATGGCCCCTCCCTCCCCCCTTACAGGCAGCGTCAGACCCTTCACTGTTCAACTGTCCCACAGACACCTGCTCCCTTCTGCTGTGCCTCGGGGAGGTGAAAGGTCTACCCACGATGATGAAGATGATGAAGATTGCAGCCCCTCCCTGCATACAGGAGGGGCTGCGTTTTGCTACTGTGTGCAAAATAGTAATAACCAGATGGGCATTTCGGGGCAACGGAATCTGCGGGAGCCCTTGGGGAGGAGACGGAGCACGCCAGCCCAAGGCCCCCCAGGGGACCCAGACCCCAGCATCTGCAAGCTGCTGAATGCTGGGGGGGCGGGGGGTCTCCAGCACCTCCACCAGCCGCACCTGCGGGCAGCACCCAGCCCAAAGCCCCCCGCGTTGGGGGGGGCTTCCCGCTCCAGCCCACCCACCTGGCGTGGCGCGCGCCAAGTCGGCGGCGCAGCGGCAGCTCTCGCGGCGCACGGCAGCGAAGGGGTCGAGCAGCGTGCAGCGGAGCACGTTCACCGCGTCGTCCAGGTGCGGGGCCAGCGCGGCGCCGCCCAGGTCCACGGCCAGGCCCAGCAGCTGCACGAGCGCCAGGCGCAGCTCCTCGCACGGCTCGGCCGGCGGGCGGCGCGGCTCGGGCCCGGCCAGGCGCGCGGCCAGCGCGGGCAGCAGGCGCGGCAGGGCGTCGCGGGGTCGCGCGGCGCGGCGCAGGCCCAGGGCCAGCAGGTGCGCGGCCAGCGTGCGGCAGCCCTCGGCGGGGTCGGTCAGGCGGCGCAGCAGGCGCGGCAGCAGCAGGCGCGCCCACGGGCCCTGGAAGGCGGCGGGGTCGGCGGCGGCCGCCTCCAGCGCGCCCCGCAGGGCCTCCAGCGCGCGTCGGCGGCTCAGCTTGCTGTCGGCGTCCAGCCCGGGCAGCAGGCGGCCCAGAGCGCGGCTCAGCTCCGCCGCCTCGGCCGCCTCGGCCGCTTCGGCCGCCTCGGCCGGCCCCCGACCCGGCGCGGCCTCCGCCGCCGCCAGCGCCGCCATCTTCCCCGCGTTGTCGTCGTCAGGGGAAACCGCCGCTTTCACGACGCCGCGGCGCGGATTACGGCCGGACTTCCGGTCGGCTCCGACCAGAACTTTATTGGCAGCACGAGGAGCCGCCGAGACGCGGGGCGGGAGGTGGGGGGAGGTGGGGGGAGGGGGGCGGAGCGGGACGCGGCTCGGCGCGGGCGGGGCGGGGCCCACTGTGCTGGATGAGAAATAGAAACAGTAAGGAAAGGTAGCTGATCTTCAAGCCCAGAATCGGACGGACGTGTCGCGATCAATAAAAGGGCTCAATGATTAATCCCTAATCATTAGGGTGGACGTCCAGGGTCTCATGTTGAGGAAAGAACCACGCGGAAGGGCCCAGGGATGTGACCCTGCTGTTTCCACCAGGTGCACGCACATGTGCACGCACCACACGCTCCCATAGGCTTGCACATCACACACACTTGCACACCACGTATTCACACAACACACCTCACATGTGCACACATACATGCACGCACTTATATATGTACACACCATATGCAGTCACACATATACTATCCCATATGCAGTCACGCAGTACATTACATGCATGAAACATCCCACACTTGCACACATACCCGCACCACACACATATATACACACCCCTTATGCACTCACACATGAACATATATATATGCATACAGGCACACTGCACACATACCACACACATGTACACTCCCTATATGCAGTCACACACACACACACATACACATATGCATACCAAGTTGTGTGCATGTACACACACCCAGGCAGGCATGCACCACACAACTATGAGGAGGACACACACCAGACCCAGGATGTTTCGATGCTGTTGGGTCCTGCTCTGACTCTTATGCCATGACAGCACCTGCTTCTGCTCTCACCTGAGGAGATGCTCTTGGCAGGTGCTCCTGGAAGGTGGTCACAGTAGGGGATCCCAGCAGGTGCACTTGGCAGATGATCCTAATAGGTACTCCCAGCCCACCCTGTCCCTGCATCCAGCTGCGGACCTACCTCTGCACTCCTGTGACATCCCCATGTCCTTGAGCTGCAGGTGGGGTAGTGGGGGTGCCTGCCTGGGCACTGTCCACATGGGCCAGGACTCTGGATGCTGTCTACCCAGGCCAGCACTCTGAGCACTGTCCAGGGAGGGAGGGGAGTCTGACTTTGGTGGCCCAGCCTCAGCGCTGGAGCCCTGCATGTCTGCATCTGGGAGTGAAGACTGTGGTGATTAGGAGGCACTGTCTGTGCCGGTGGCAGCAGTTCCCATGAGCCCGCAGGGACCTCCCTCTGAAGCCCCCAAATGGGCGGGCCTAGGGGTGAGGGTTGGGGAGAGCCACACCAGTTCTGTCAGTTCCGGTCAGAACAGACTGTGTGGGTTGGCTCGGCTCGAGTGTTCTCCCTGCCATTGCCTACTTGCAGCCTGCTTCCACAGAACACCAGCCTGGAATCTGCATGCCTCAGGGACAATGGGGCTCCCTGAGCCCCGGTTACCCTCTCCATCCTGGCTTCTTCTGGCTTCACCCCTCGGGGCGCATCCATGGAGACACCTTGAGGACTGAAACTTTTGGAGGCTGCTTTTCAGTTTTACACTAGCCAGCCCCCTTCTGAATGGTCATCACCTGGTGTCTGGAGGGATGTGGACACGCAGACACAGTGGAGACTGAGGTCTGGGTTCCCTGCCCCATTGATCTGATCCTAAACTCTTGTCCGCCATACCACCAGGTGGCATGGCAGGGGGCATGTCATGCCAATGGGCATGGGGCCGGCGCATTGCTGGTCATCCACAGCGTATCATGCCACCTTATCGCTGCTGCTGCAATGCTCCTGGAAGTGACTGTAATTTCCAGAGAGTGATTCCTATAGCTCAGACTCGGCTTATAGCAGAGCTGTGGGGTACTGGGCCAGCAGTGCTAGGTACAGAGCCACGGGGTGCTGGCTGAGCTTGGTGCTTGGTGCAGAGCCACGGGGTGCTGGCTGAGCTTGGTGCTTGGTGCAAAGCCCAGGGGTGCCGCTGCCAACTGTGCCGTAGCTTTGTAGAAGGGGCCACCCATGACCTTGTTCAGAGCATGAAGTCACAGCCCGGCCCTGTGTGGGAGGAGGGGTCACTGTCTGGAGCCTTCAGGCATCTGACCATGGACTTGGATCATGCTAATTTTCTAGAAGTGCGTGAAAGTGTCCCATGTTATTCTCTGTGTCCGTTAGCAACATGCCTGATTCAGCACCGAGGCCTGAATAGAGGAAGGACAGGACACAGAGCCATTTTGAGATGGGAGATGCCCCGTTACAGGGTTCTTCAGGGACAGAGCCCTGGGACCCAGCTGCACTCCCCCACCCCCCTGCCCAGTGGTAATGTTTCCTGGAAGGGGGCCACTCCTGCCTTGAGCCTGGTCACTAAAAATAGCCCAGTTGGGATGTGAGGAATTTGCTGGCTGGGGGCTGGGGAGGCCAGGGTGGGGGCCTCCTTCTCCCCATGTGTCAGGTGGGAAACTGAGGCTCAGAAGAGTTGGTGCTGGCCAAGGACAGGCTGTCTCCATGGGAAGCTGCAGCCCTGCACTGGAACCTCCAAGGCTTCACCAGGGGCTGTCATTCCCGCGCTCTGCTGCCCCACTCACTGACCCCATGGGGGACAGGGCCTGCTCGTGACCACTCAGCACGAGGGTCTGCACATGTGTGCATCTGTGAGAGATTGTGCAGGAGCATGGAGGTGCACGTATGTGAGTGTGTGTACACACATATGAGCGCTGCACACACATTGCATGACCATGTGTACGCATGTGTGAGAGCATAGATGCGGTTGCAGGAGAAGCTTGCATTTGCATGCACAGGGAAACGTGTCTGTGTGCACACATGCTCATTCACACGAACAAGTAGGTACGTGTGAGTGTGTGCAGTTATGCACACATGTGTATGTGGTGCATGTGCACGTGCACATGACAGCATGTGAGTACAAACATGTGCATGTGCATGTACACCTGGGACACAGCTGTCCCCTCCTCCCGCCGATGGGCCAGGTGAGCACACTTGCTGGGTCACACCTGTCCACGGCAGGCTGCTGAGGCTGAGGAGAGGCTGCAGACATCCCTCCTGTGTCTTGTTCATGGAGACAAGTTCCCTTCTATGGGTTTCCCTGATTCGTGGCTCTGGTTTCTCTCCAGGCCACTGTCGTGAGTGGATGTGTTGAAGATCTTTTCTAGAACTCTCCTGTCTTGTTTATCCCCATGATTAAACCCCGATTCAACAAGAGTTTTATTTTGGTCTGAGGACATAGGCATCGGCCTGACTTCCCTCCCCCCATCCACTTGCTTGCCCACGCAGTTCCCTGCACTGAGCCGAGCGGCTCCCTCCAAATGCAGCCGTATGTCGAGACTCTATTTCGGGCCTCTGCTCTGTTTTTGGCGCTCGATCCAGGAGAGGGGGCTGGGCCAGGACTGTTCTGAAGCTCTGCACAGGAAGGAGAACAGACCCAGCTGGCCAGGCCTTTTTCTTGGGAGCTACACTGCCTAGGGCCAGGTTTGGGCCCCCCAAGAGTTGCACAGGGTGGGCCAGGACTGAGCAGGTGATGGGCTGTGGGCACCCTGAGGGCTTCTTGTCAGGGGACCCCATGGTGATGTACAAGGGAGCACAGGTGAGTACCTGACAGGTGAGGAGGGATCGGCACCCCCAAGGCGGTGCGTGGTCTGACTCATGTATGTGGTATGATGTGTGTATTGTGTGCTGTGTATGTGTGTTTTGTGTGGAGTCTGTTGTGTGGTGCCTCTGTTTGCGTGTGCTTCATGTTGTGTTTCATGTGTGTGGTATGTTTCTTTTACCAGCAGAGAGCACTCTGCTTGGTGTCCTAAAAGTACTTGGTGACTTTTTTGGTGACAACAGCCACGTGTTGGTTAACACTCCTCAATCCTGCAATGCTCACACACGGTGCCAGGAGTGGTGCTGTGCAGGGTGTCTTGCCTGCTCTAGGTTGAGCCTGGACTCTGATCATTCCCAGTAGGATTTCGGTGCTGCGGTGCAAGACCCAGACTGCCCAGCAGCTCGTATCTTGTTCCCCATGGGTGGGCTGCGTCCCCCACACCCCCCGGCGGGTTCTCCTGCTTGCATGGTCTGTGTGTGAGTGCCTGGGATTCTGGCACCGGCCCTGCCCTCTCTTCCCTGATATGCGCCTGGAATCCTGCCCTGTGCCAGGGAAGACTAAGCCCTTAGTCTCTTGTTTCAGGAGCCCTCAAGGAAGAGCCCCTTTCCCTGTTGCAGTCTGTGAGCTGACAGCTGGTTCAGGCTGGTCCTTCACAAAAAGCAACAGTTGCTAAGAGTCAGGCAAACAAAGATACAGCAGCTGTGGGAGGACAAGTCCGCTGTCAGCTGGAGCCCTGAAATGGAGTTAACCCCGGTTGCCACTCGCACTCTCCGGCCTGCCGCCCCCCACCCAGCCAAAGCTTTTCTTATAGTAAGAAAATACTTTCTTGCTTCTTGACTGTGGACACAGAGTTCAGTGACTGGATTGGGGCTACATCTGGGCTGCTGAGGGGGACATTGGTAGGAGTCGTTCATGCGCACAATTCATCCACTCACCCGTTTATCCTTTATCCATTCACTCATCCACTCACCATTCCTGCTTCACCCGTGTACCATTCCGTCAATTGATTTTCCTTCTGTTCACACATTCATTTACCCTTCGTCCATCCATCCATTCTTCATCCAGACACCGATACAGTGACCCTTCAATTTACTGTCCTTCCACTGTCCGTCTCTCTGTCTATTCTTCACCCGTCCATCTATCCATTCATCCTTCACTCCCTCCTCCTTCATCCATCCACCCATGCAGCAATCCATCCATCCATCCATCCATCCACCCATCCATCCATCCTTCGTTCGGTAAATACAAATGACAAATCTTGTGTGTGGCAGGCACTGTGTCCCACTATTCCATGCTCGGGGGCCTGCGGGTGCAGTTTGTATTCCCCCCTGCCCCGAAGAGAAAATGATCCCTGCTGGGTGCTCCCCTGGTTTGGGGAAGGAGTGGTTGGCTTTGTGCTCTGTGCAGCTCAAAACTGGATCTGGCCTTTCAGAGCCAGGCGGGCTGAGTGACTGAGGGAAAGTTTCCACCACACACATTAGCACAGGGCAGTTGCCACGGCACGAGCTCCCCACACCACCCTGTGTGACTCTAAAGGGAAACGAGGCTGGAGAGATGAGTCCAGGGACACGCTTCTGTCTGTCCGAGTCTTCTGGGCACTGGACAGAGGCTGTTGATGGGACAGAGACAGGCGCTGCACGCAGGCACTGTGAGGTTCTCCCAGGCGCTGCACCAAGGTGGACGTGGACAGACACGTCGGTGATGACAGTGGGAATGATGACCAGTGTGGTGGCCACGATGCCGCTGAGCACCAATGGTCAAACCCTCTCAGTCCTCTCTGGAAGCCCCTGTGGAGAGTCCTGGTGCTGTCTGGCACGTGGCCTGACCCATGTGCCCTGCCATGTGGCTGCTGGAGTCCCAGACTGAGTCTTGGTTCTTTCTCCAGTCTTACAGTGACTCCGAGCCCCTGGGGCTCCTCCATCTCCCTCCCTCACGCCCCCTCCTTCTCTCCCTTTCCCTCTCCATCTTTCTCCCTCTCTTCCTCTGTCTCCCTCTCCCTTTTTTTCTCTTTTTCTCTCCCTCTCCTCCCTCCCTGTCTCTCTATCTCCCTTCATCTCTCCTTCTCTATCCCCACCTTCCCCTCAAAGTGGGCTGGCCTTGGGCTCTGTGGCCGGTGGGTCAGAGATAGCTCAGTCACTTGTACCTTCAGAACGGTACTTGGACACCCTCTCCCCTCAGACTCTCAAGAGGGAAAGAGAAGCCCCCACACTGGGTGAGTCGGTGAGCCCCCCCCCAAGCAACACCCCAGAATCAGTAGTGAGTTGTGGGAAGCACCATTCCATGTGACATATCAGTGGCACATTCAGCACATCTGCTCAGTGACGTTCCTTTTGCTCGCAATTCTGCATCTTCAAAGCTTCCTGCAGACGTGAGCCCCCTCCAGGACAGGCAGGCCGGTCCCCTCCTGGAGCCTCCCGAGTTCAGGTCACCGCCCGGGGTCCAGCCTCATTCTGGGGACTTGCAGTGTAGATCAGAGTTGGCTGGTCCATGGCACAAGCCACCTGTCCTCGTGCCGCTCTAGGAGGTGGCGTGGTGCAAGGGTAGGACATGTCATGATAGATGCGACCCCATGCAGGGAACGGCTCCAGCAGCACAGCACCTGAATACCTTCTTCCCAGCTTTCTGACAGCTGTGGCCGTTTCCTGGTGCTCACTGGAAATGGGCTTTCTGTGCTTCTGTTCACCCCCATCCCTCCACCTGGGCCTTGGGGAGCAAGATGCTCCCCGGTCAGCTCCCCACCCCCCCAATCTCAGAATCCCTGCTGGATTGCTCCTTCAAAGCACAGCTGCCTCTTGGGGCAGTGGGAATCCCGGACCCTCTGCCTCCAGACCTGGAACCTGGCAGGTTTCTGACCGAGTCCAGTGTCCTTGCTACCATGTGAGGGAGGCCGCAGAAGCAGTCACCTGGTGCAACCATGCGTTTATAGAGAAACTGAGGAGGGTCAGAAAATTGACCTAGAGAGGGGACAGGACCTGGGGAACGGGATGAGGGAGGCGGGGCCTTGGAGAAGAGGGGGCCTGGGGCGGGGCCTGTGAGAAGTGGGAGGGGTTTGAGAGGGAGACTTGAGAGGCAAAGACTGGGGAGGTGGGGCCGGGAGAGGAGTATCTGGGAAAGGGGGGCGGGGCTGGGAGGCAGGGGTGGGGTGTGGGAGAGGCGGGGCCAGGAGAGGCAGGGGCGGGGCCGGGAGAGGCAGGGGGTGGGGCTGAGAGGGGCAGGGGTGGGGCGTGGGAGAGGCGGGGCTGGGAGAGGTAGGAGGCGGGGTCGGGAAAGGCAGAGGCGGGGCCTGGAAGACGGGGCGGGGCCTAGAAGGCGGGGTCGGGAAAGATAGGGGCGGGGCCTGAAGACGGGGGCGGGGCCTGGGAGAGGCGGGGTCGGGAGAGAGGCTGATTCTAGGGTCCTGGGGGTGAGGGTGGAGGTGCTGTCTTCTCCTTTGGGCATCCCTGCCCTCAGGCATGGCTGAGTATCCTGTCCAGGTGGAGGGGGAGAGTTAGGTTGTCCCTGTGAGCTCAGCCTTGCGTCTCCTAAGCTGGGGCCGCCAGAGCGCTCAGAGCCTCTCTTTGCTGATGTGCGGCTGAGCACCTTCAGCCCTGCTTCCACCTCCTTGAGTGTCCATGTGCTGAGATCGCCAGTGGGTGCTCACGCCCTCCTGTGGCCGCGAAGCTCTACTGGGCGGCGCCCCCTCCCTGGCCGCCAGGGGGCGCGGGGGAGGGCGTGGGCACAGGAATGGCCCATTTTTGTCCTTGCTAAATTCAGACTGCTGGGGTGATTGTGAGTCACCGGACCTCCGGCCTCACTTCGTCCAGCTGCCCCTTATTTATAGAGGCGGTGGCGGCGGAAGCCAAGGCTGGGCTTTTCCGGGTGCTTCCTGGAGAGTCTGCACCATCTGGGGCTGGTGTCTGCAGCGGGCTCCCTCCTGACCCCGGAACCTGCTGGTGAAGGCTTGGGGTCTGGACTCCGGGCTGCAGATGCTTTCTCTGAGCCTGTAACTGGACAGTGCCTTCTGAGGAACAGACGTTTTCTGATTGAGCTGTGGGCTGCTGCTCACTTGTTCTGTAATGAATCACACTTTTGTTCTGAGCCGGATCCCTCAGCGCATGGTGCGGTCTTGGCTCTGGCCTAGGCCAGGAGGGCAGTGGGGAACATTTGTGCAGGTGACCTCTGCATGTGCAGAGAGAACTCCTGGGCCATGTTTCTGAGCACTGAGTCCCGTTTTGTTGGCTCAGTCCAGGGCCCTCTGTGGTGCTGGAATGGAACTTGGCTCTCTCCTAGATTACCTCAGCACCTGTCTGAGGCACTGCCCCCTGCAAGCTTCTCCCTCTGCTCTTTGCACTTCCCAGCGCCTCAGGTGCATCTCAGGAGCGTCCTGCCTAGCACCTGACCAGCATATGCAGAGGGTATGGCGGTGCATCCTTCCTTGTCCACAGGGTGGCTTCAGATGGCGAGGCTGCTGCGCTCTGGACCCTCACCTGCACTGTCTTGTGGATGTGACTCCAGCCACCTCCTTCACACTCTGAGGCTGCAGAGCTGGGTGAGCACAGGCTGCACAGGGTCCCACCTGTGGTGAGGCCCCAGGTGGCTGTGTGTCCCTCACAGGCTCATCCACACACAGCCGGTGAAGTCCCAAATGGCTTTTTTGTGGGGAGGTGCTCAGGGTGCTCTGGGCTCACTCCTGGCGGTGCTCAGGGGATCATATGGGGTGCTGGGGATCCAACCAGCGTTGGCTGCATGCAGGGCCATCACCCTCTCTATGCCGTCTCTCTAGCCCCAGGCTGGCTTGGAATGAAGGGAAGGGTCTTGCCCAACCTGGCCAGACAATCCATGGGGAAGAAGTGTGGCCACAGGTCTTCTGGGCCATCCAGGGACTCGGCGTGTCACAGGTATTTTAGGCTTGAAAGTTCCTTGCTGGTGTTTCTGAAATGCCTGGCGGGTGCCCACACTTGAACTCAGCCTCGGTGGCAAGGCCGGATGCCAGATCTCCCTGGCCTTGAATTTAAGAGGCGAAGAGCAAATGTGGGGCCAGTACCCAGACTCACACCTCCCCACTGTGGCCACAGGCCTCACCCCTGCAGCATTGCCATTCATAGTCCACCTCTGGTGACTCTGCCCCAGCGTCCCACCACCGCTGAGAGCGTGTCATGGTGGCGGTTGCTGTGTCTGCCCAGCCCAGGCAGATGCCAGGAGCCCACGTGACTGTCGCTGCCGCTCTCTGAGACGCTGCCTGTGGGAGGATGTTTGGGTCTTTCCTGTCTGACTTTGTTGCCCCAAGGGTACCCCTGGAGCTGACCCCGTGACTCACCCACACCAGGTGGCCTGCCTGGTGGGCAGTGAGCACACGGCTGGTCCATGTCTCCAGTCTCAGGGCGGCCAGAATGACCCCACCTGACCCCCTGGCTCTGCCCTGCTGGCTGCCAGGCTCACCTCACCCGCCTCCAGAGACAGCCCTGGGAGAAGGCCCCAGACCCCGTGCTGGGCTGGCTGGGTCTATCCTGGTGTGGAGGCGGAGATGAAGTTTCCAGTCCAGCTCTGTTACAGCGTGGGCGCGGACACAGCCCTGGGTCCAGCCACTCCTCGGTCCGCATCTGGGAAAGCTGCTTCTGCCTCTGGAAGGTTCTGCGGCCCTGGCCCTGGCAACTGGGCCTTGGGTGCATGTTGGGGTTTTCTGGGGCTGCTGCTAAGGTCCCTGGTCTTGTGGAGGTGGCCCTTGGCTCCCTCCTGGTGTTGGGCAGTGGCGGGGCTAGCGGGGCCTGAACACTGCTGACCTTTGGGGTCACAGCGAGTGTCAGTGTCACCCTGAGGTCTCACCCCTGCCCCCGGCTGTACACTGACACCAAGGCTATGGTGCTCCTGCTGAGTCTTGCTCCTCTCTGTGTCCAGGAGAGGTGGGGGCAGCAGAGGGGTCTGCGGGCTCAGCCTACAGACCAAGTCCCCCAGCTCAGGGTCTCAGCAAACCCTGAGTGGCCACAGGCCCCGCATGCATCGGCAGCTCCGCATTTCATCCTGTCCAGATTTGGCTGGTCTCACCCCAGGCTGCAGTGCTAAAATACAGCAGAACTACACACACCTTTCAGACCTATGCTCAGAGGTCCAGGCCCCGTCTGTGATGCCCCAGAGTCCCCCCTGCGTCGGTGGCACCCGTATCCCTCTGCGTCTGTGATGCCCCTGTGTCCCTCTGTGGTAGAGGTGGTGACAAGGGGAGGAACAAGGGGAGCCGATTGGGACCTCCCCTCGCCTGAGAAGCTGTAATGCCCACGGTGTCCTGGGCCCTGGACTGCACCTACCTGCCCCCAGCAACTGAGCGTCTGTCCAGCCTGGACATCTGCGGTGAGCTGGGGCAGCATCCACCCACCCAGGCAGCAGTACCCCTGCTTGCCCCCCACAGGCCACCTGCCCACCTCTGTGCAGGGGTGCGAGAGGCCGGAGCCAGGGCTGGGGTGAGGATGTGGCCCAGCTGCCTGCGGCAGCTCTGCCTGATGGAAGATAATGAGTCAGTGACAAGGCAAGAGTTTCTGGCTTGCAGGCAGCCTTCTCCATGCCTAGGGCATTAGGGGGAAGGAACTTAGAGTCCAGCTCAGGCCGGCAGGCAAACTGGGCACACCCAGCTCTCCTGCCCTGGCCTGCGGGTGGGGAGACCCTGGAGGCTGCAAGCCCCCCACTCTGTCCTGACTCTGTGTGACCTCCGAGAAGGGGTAGCCAGGGCTGTGCAGTCTCAGAAGGCCTTTCAGTGGGTGGGGGGGTGGGGGCTGGCATCAACCCTCGGGTGCCCCTTTCCAGCTGGGACTGTGGGTGTGGGATGGTGTGTCACTGTGTGTAATTGTGCGGGCACACATGCTTGTGTGCATGTTCATGTGGGCTTGCGTGTGTGTGCTCATGCGTGTGCATGTCCACGTGCTGCTTGTGACCATGTTGACTCACACAAAGGTGTGCGTTACGTGCTCACGTGTTTGGGTCAAACTGTCAGGACCTGTAGAGGGAGGGACCTGGGCAGGGACCGAGCAGGGGACCCTGCCCACCCACCCCTTCCTCTGGAAAATGCCTGTGATCAGGGCCAGGCAGAGCTCCAGCCCAGAGCTCGGGGCAGGGAGAGGGGCACCCAGGCTGTGTGGGGCCTGCTGGGCCACTGGGGGCCGCACCCCGGGCCCGAGGGTGTGTGTGCAGAGGAGCAAAGACCCTTGACCCAGGCCTTTGGGGCTGTCCAGAGGTGAGCACATTTTGTGACTCACGTTGTAAAGATGTTAGGGGCTGAAGGGCTTTGTTTGCAGGAATGCACGTGCCCACGGGTGGCATGTCACTGCACTGAGCCCCGGGGGGGGGGGGGGAAGGGGGACTCCGTCCTGTCCCCTAGGAAGCCTTGCTCTTGGGCGTGGTGGCAGAGTTGGCCTTTAACCTCTCACCCTGTAACTCCTCGATGCCAGGGTCCAGGGGGTTTGCAGGAACTCAGGTGGTGGTCTCCATGTCCGAGGCCGCAGGAAGAGAGGTGGCACCCTCTTTCCTCCGGGAGCGTGGCTCAGCCTAGAGGGATGGACATGGAGGCAGGAACCAGAGCTGGAGGGGCCCAGGGAGGCTGCTGTCCTGCATACCTGGGGTGGTCTGGCATCCAGCTATGGGAGGCCTCACTGTTTCGGGTTCCCCAGCTGATGGCGGATGGCTGATTTAAGTCCCTGCTCTCCCATCGAGGGCCCCACCCACGGCCCTATCGCGGCCCAGGGAAACCCAGGCTCTGAGGAAGCAACCTGCAGGGGCCCATGGAGAGATCCCCCCCCCGGGTTGAGGAGCTGCAGGGGAGCCTCTGATGAGAGCCAACGGTGGGGGGGTCTGTCTAGGGGCATTGCCGCTGACCCACTCCTCCTCCCCACACAGGGCAGTGGGAGGAGATGCGGGTGTATGAAGAGCTTCTCAGCAGTGTCCGTCCTGCGTCAGCTCCCATACCACCTGCTCGGCAATGGCCCTACCCTCAGCTCTATGTGATGTGCTGCAGACTAGGGCTTGGAGTCCTGACAGTTTGACTCATATAATGCACACACTTGTGTGAGTCGACATGGTCACAAGCAGCGCATAGATGCACGAGCACACGTGTGAGCCCACATGTACACGCACACATGCATATGTGCCCCCCCCATGGACCACATGTATACACAAGGACACAGTGCAATGCATATATGTATGTCCACAAGATTACACACAGCAAGGCACACACATGCGAGTAAGTTCACACAATCATGTGCAGCATGTGTACACACAATGTACACACGGTGCATGTGCCTGCCCACATGATTGCATGCCACAATGACACACAAGCACATAATGCACACATGTGGGGTTTGAGGGGGATACAGGGGCGGGGGACTGAAGTCTGTACTGAGTTCTCAGAGCCAAGACTTTCGAGTTGAGTTTATGCGGAGTGGACAGTCTGTGGTTTCCCCTGGACACCTGTTGCTTTTCTTGCTGCTTTTCTGAATTTTCTTTCCAAATTACAAACCTTGGGGCAAATGAAGAAACAGTGGGGGCGCAGAGGAGAGGGTTTGGGCCAGGAGGGTGCACCTCCCTGGGGAGCCTGAGGTCAAGGTGGGCGGAGCTCCAAGGGGCGCTGGGCACCAGGCCTGCCTGGAGGGTTCTGAGCAGAGCAGGGTCCATGCACAGAAAGAGGGCTGGGCGCTGCCCAAGCAGGCACCATGCACGGGGTAGGGTGCCCAGAGCAAGGGCAGGAGTGAGGGTCCCGGGGAGCTATGGAACCTGGATCACTCCGAGGGAACATGAGTGGCTCATATTACACTCATGACCCAGCCTGTCTCCATGGTTTACACATCACCTGATGAGCCAAGTGTCCCTGGCACAGGAGGGACAGGTGTGTCTGGGGTTTCAGGTGTGCCCAGGAGTTTTGCTGTGTCCAGGTGTGGGCAGACGGTGAGCTGCCACTGAAGTGGGTCCTCGTGAGCTTTGCTCTGCGGTTCACCCCGGGCTGTTGTGGGGTTTGGAGTCTCTCTGTCCCTGACGGGCTCTCAGCTCCATCAGCTTCTCTCCCCCATCCATGTGACGCTTTCAGACTGGCCGTGATACACGTGTGTGTCCCCCATCCCCTAGCCTCTTCTGGAGGGTCCTGTGTTCCTGAGGGAGCTGTTCCTGCTGTCCCCTGGCCCCCACTCTGCATCGGTTGTCAGCCTTCTGGTGGGGACATGTCCTGCGATGCCATTTTTGCCACATGGTGGTGCCCTCCCCTGTGGTGCATGGCAACCTCACAGGTCAGCTGCAGAGGGCTGGGCTCCACCCAGGTTCACTCACGCTCTAGGCCAAGACCCTCTGCTGACACTCCTATGAGGGCTGTAGGACTGGACATGGGTTGCAGTGATCCTACTCAGGGACTCTGCTGTGTTCCTCGTTTGGCCGTTCAGTGACAAAGGGCCAAGTGCCATCCAACCACTCAGGTCCGAGCCCTGTGCACAGTGAGGAAGGGGTCAGTGTGTATTCTGGGGCCAGTGTGTATGTGTGAGTATACGTGTGCTCCACACATATGTGTCCACAGGCACCTGCCCGCCCTGCTCCCACACCCTAGCCCACACTGACCCTCAGGACCAAGCTCCAGACTTGGGGTGTCTGGCCACTGCACTGGGCACAGCCTCCTTGTCTGTCCCTGCAGACTTCCCGGAAGGAGTCCGACTGCCTTTCTGCACACTCTCAGCCCCGCTGGGTGGGGGCTTGTTCCTTGTGTGCGTGGCTCTGATGGGACTGTGGAGGATGGAAGTGTTCCCCCTAACCTAGAAACAAAGCCGTGGTTCTGTTTCAGCCACTGACCTACATACGCAGCATCAGAGAAGCCCAGACAGCCTGCTGCCTGGGGGCTCCCCACGCTGCTGCCAGCTCTCGGCCAACAGGGTTCAGAGCAGGGGCTGAGGGACAGTGTAGCTTGGTCCTCAGTCCACATCCAGGGCCACATTGGGGTCATGCTCAGAGGACCATGAGGTTCAGGGATAGATCCCGGGTCAGGTGCATGCAAGGGACTCAGAAAGCTCCTTTAGCCAAAAAGGATCCAGTTGGGTAAAGCTGGTTTTCGACAGGGGAGAAGCTTCCCTTCTCTGCGGGCTCACATGGCTGGCTGGATGCTGCTAGAGAGTGGGTATAGAGAGGGAGCCTTGGAGAAGCGTCTTGGCCTGGAGTGTGCCCTGGGCCCTGTGCGGTTAAGGCACAGCCCATGGCGGGTCAGCTGAGCCTGTCACTGCAGAACTGTCAGCAAGACACTGTTTGCAAACTTTCACACCAGCGGCCTGGCTGGGGCATACTGCCAGGGACCCAGTCCTGAGCATGGCTGAGTGGCCCCACCGTCTCGCTCTGGCCTTGTCTGCAGTGTCTGGGATTGAACTCTAGCCTTTGAGCTGTCTCCCGGCCCCTCGCCAGGCGGCTATGGACACAACCTCTTCCTGTCCAAGGCAGAATTTCTGGAGATGTGGGA
This sequence comes from Sorex fumeus, assembly GCF_029834395.1. Taxonomy (NCBI): domain Eukaryota; kingdom Metazoa; phylum Chordata; class Mammalia; order Eulipotyphla; family Soricidae; genus Sorex; species Sorex fumeus. Next base: position 5,386,237 of record NW_026606121.1, read on the forward strand.
ATGCCTGAGGGTGGCCAACGCCCTGGAGCCTGAGAGCAGATTGTGTTTCAGGAGGAACTCTGGGATGAGACTTCATCCCCACAGGGGATGGCCTGTTGCACACGCTCAGGAGGGCCCAGGTGGGCCCAGGTGGGCCCAGGAGGGCACAGGTGGACCCAGGTGGGCCCAGGTGGGCCCAGGTGGGCTCAGGTGGGCTCAGGCAGGGTCAGGCATCATTGATACCCACCAGGAGCACGGCCTGTGTGGGCAGTCTTCCCTCTCCTGGAGGGAGAAACGGAGGAGCCCCCACCCTGCACGCCACCTTTAGCTGGACTCCCTGTGCGGGCAGGAAAGCCCTGGGAGGGAGTCAAGGCAGTGACCTGTGCCCTTGACCATGGTTGTCCTTGGTGTCAGAGCAGAAAGCCCCAGACCCTGGTTGGCGGTCAGATGCCGCTGTGGCGTGCACCCAAGTTGGGGGTGACTGATTCTACCGCACATCAGCCTCAAGTCAGCACAGCGGAAACTGGCCGGGGGCGGGGTGGGGGGGAGAGGGTTCCTGCTACCCCGCTGCTCCCACAGCCCCTGAGCGTGCTGGGAAGGGGCTGCCGTCTGGAATGCCCAGGGCGCCCACATGCGTACCTGATCCGGGCATGCTTGGCTCCCCTTGCCGTTCCCCCCCTCCCCTTGCATTCCGGGACTTGCTCGGGTGGTGTGTCTGACGTGCCACCTCTCAGCCTCACAGTGTCTCTGTTCTGTGGACCCTGCTTCACGCAGGATGGTGACTGGCTGCAGACAGTGAGCTACCAGGAGCCAGTGGTGGGAGCTTCTAGAAGGACCCGTGCAGTTGCAGGGGGCTGCTGGTCCCCTGGAGAGGCTCAGTGTGGACGGCCTGACTCACCCTGGAGCAGGAAGCGAGGAGAAGCTAGAGCCCTGTGTTGCCCTTCTGTGGTCTTGTGTGTCGGGAAGACACCAAGCTCTATTGTGGGGCAGAAGACATAGCTGGGACCTGGGATCCCATGGGTCTCAGACCTCAGGTGAGGGACTGAATGCAGCACCCGCTGTTGCATATGCATCAGACGCCAGTGGGGTGTCTGTGTGTCTGCTGGCACGTACCAGGCATCTCCTCAACGGGCAGGTGGGGTTACCCATTAACATCAGGCCAGTGGGTCTGCCAACTGGGGTGACCCCACCGGCCTGAGAGCAGCCCCGAGGCGAGTCAGGCCCTGGGGGGCAGGAAACCACTTCACCATGTCCATGCCCCTGGCTTACGTCCAGCGGTGAGTGATCGTGTCTTGGGGTCACTCAGCCTGGACGCACCAGGTAACAGGGAGACCCAGAGGCCTGAGCAGTCAACTTATGAGCTGTGTCTCCCACCCATGTTAATCATTGAGCTGGGCACAGACGCCCCACTCGGGGCTGGGGGCACGTGGTCTGCGGGTGCTGGACCCACTCCAGTCCTTGAGGGCCTTCCAAGGTCACGGGAGCTGCTCCGAGGCCTCCTCCCTGCACCCAGCTCCCACCACCTGCTTCCTGCACCCTGATGGCGCATGCCACCAGGTGAGCTGGGACATGGCCCAGAGGAAAGGGGGCTTCCTGGAGGGAGGAGTGGGAGCGGCAGGAGGAGCTGACCCTCGTGCACCCTGCAGCTGTGCTCAACACACAAGTACGAGGAGAGGGGGGTCCTACCCTCCCAGGAGGCTGAGCTGGGTGCAGAAGGTGGGCTAATAGGGGAGACGGTCCTGGGGCAGAGCAAGGTGGACACACAATCAGACATACAGGGAGGGCCACTGCGCTGAGGTGGGGTGGACAGACAGATGTGCCGAGGTGGGGTGGACAGACAGATGTGTTCTCCTGCCCCCAGGGCAGAGGCTCTGCTGCTCACCTGACCCCAGGCAGCTATGATGATGGCTGGGACCCCTCAAGTGTGTGAAGCTGGACTGGTCATACTTCAGGTGAGTGCTGGTCCCTGCTCCAAATCCTTAAGAGGGACATCTGGCCCTAAAGTCCTTGTCTCAGAGTATGAGGCTGCCTGGCCCCCTGACTCTGTCTCCCCACAGCCCTCCCGACAGCCCCCCACAGACACCTGCACTAGACCAAGCCCATCCCCCCGTTGCTCATGGGGGTTCCTCACCCCTCACCCCCCAAAGCTAGACAGTCTCTGGGCTACCTTAATGGCCACGTACTTCCTGCGCTGGCGCCCACAGCCCCCTGCTGCTTCCCAGTGGCCTGGTCCAGCCCTTGAGCACTCTGTGAGGGCCAGGGTGGGCACGAGTGATGACGAGGGGCCCTGGGTTACTGTGCTACTCGGAAAGGAGTCAGGGGGATGGGGTTCCCTGAGACCCCAATGCCCAGGAGGTGGTGCAGTGGCCCCCTCTGCTCCTACAGTGTGCTTGGGGGGCTGCATCTGCATGTGCCCTATCAAACTCCGCCCCCACTGATTTGGTCTTGATTGTAGCAAGACACAGCGCAGTGTGCCTCCACACAGCCCCCCACAGCCCTCCCCACAGCCCTCCCCCACAGACCCCACAGCCCTCCTCAGCCCCCTAGCCCTTCCCACAGCCCTCCACAGCTCCCCACAGCCCTCTCCACACCTTCCCACAGCCCCCTACAACCCTCCCCATAGCCCTCCCAGTCCTGCTCGCAGCCCCCAGCCCTCCCCATGCCCTCCACAGCCCCTCAGCCCCCAGACCTCCCCACAGCTCTCCCCACAGCCCCCCAAACCCCCCAGCCCTTCCACAGCCCCCCTAGCCCTCCCCACAGTCCCCACAGCCCCCTACAATCTGTCCTCGTCCTGGAGCACAGCAGGGCTCCCCTGAGCTGAGGCTGCAGCTTTGTCCAGGTATCTCCCTACTGTGCCTCCCTCTGCTGAGCTCTTCAGGACTCAGTTCTGGGTGGGTCACTAGGTGTCCTATGTCCCACAGTCATGGTGGTGACCACATGGCGGACCTTCTGTGGGTGCTGGGCCTCTGGGTGTCCAGCTGATGTGCTGTTAGCACTGCAGCTCTTTCCATGGATGAAAAGTGGCCCTTGGGGGCCTCGATGGCCAGAATCCCGCCCTGACCCTGGCCTTCTGCCCTTGGGCCTGGCCCTGGACGAGCCTCTGCAGCCCTTCCACCCTCCCGGCCACCTGGGGCTAGACTCCGCCCTACAGGCCTGGGCCCCAGGCAGACCACAGCCCTGGGGACAGGGTGGGGAGGGCCTCTGCCAGGGAGGTCATGGTGGGGGGCAGCACATAGAGGGGTCTCTGCACACGGGGGTCTGCACACAGGGGTCTTTCCATATGTGAATCTCAGCATACGGGAGATTTCTGCACATGGGGGTCTCTGCCCATGGGTCTCTCTATGCAAGGGGTCCTGCAGACTGCTGCAGTTCAGGGTGCACCTTTCGGAGAGGAGGGTGGGGAACCCCCTCTGTACAGTGGGGGAGGCTGGCAGGGGGCCTGCCCAGCTCCGGAGCATGTGGCTCTCCTGGAAAGCTCAGTGGCCCCAGGCAGGGCTGCCCTGAGGCGCTACCACCCCCCACCCCGCCCAGGCGGTGCCTCTCAGTCTGCCGTGGGTGCAGGTGAGGTGCTGGCGGCTTGTCCTTGCAGGTAGGATTCTAGCCTCCAGGCTGCTTCCTGCAGCTGCTCAGGACTTTGCTCGACCTTGGTCACACCTCTTGTTAGAATGTCCATGAGAGGCCAGAGAGGTGGAGGGCCACCTATACCTGCTGGAGCCCCAGGTTTACTCCCAGCCAACACATAGTCCCCTGTCACCATGGTGTGTCCCCCCAAAGATGTATCAAAACTTACCTCCCAAGCTGGAACAACAGCATAGTGGAGAGGGTATTTGCCTGCCATGCAACGGTGCTGAGTCCAATCCCTGCATCCCACATGGTCCTCCAGCCCCACCAAGAGTAATTCCTGAGTGCAGAGCCAGGAGTAACCCCTAAGTATCTCCAGGTGTGGCTAAAAATCAAACAACAAAACCCCCACCAAAACTTACCTCCTGGATGGGAGCAATAGCTAGCAGGCTGGATCCTCCCAGGGCTGGAAGACGGCAAGACAGACAGGGTGCCCGCCTTGCACAAGGACATAGCATCCAGCCCCCTAACCGCCCCAGGAGAGATCCCTGGGTGCAGAGCCAGGAGTCAGCCCTGACAACCTCCAGGTGTGGGCCCCAAATCAAATACCTCCTCCCCACTGCCCAGTGTGTGTGTGTGGAAAACGTTAGCCACATATGTGGTTTGTGTCCCAGGGACCTTCAGTGACCCTCAAAACCAGAGACAACAGTTGAAATATATTTTGTGTGGAATTGAGCATTCTTAGCCATCTTTAAGCATGTTGTTCTGTGGCATTAAGTATATTTGCACTGTTGTGTGACCATCACAGCTGTTCCAGAACTTTCCATCCCAGCGAAGGGATGCCCCTTCTCCCTGGGGTCATTCCTTCTCCACATTTGGACTCTGCCTCAATAGGGCATTTTCTGGGACCTCGGGAGAGGCTGAGTGCAGAGAAGAGGCCACTGAGGCCTGGGATCCATATGCTCTGTCAGGACCTTCTGTCCAGTGCCCCATCTTCTCCCCAGAGCACAGAGCATGTGCAGGTGGCTCTTGGGAATGACATGAGCAGTGCCTATGGGGTCAGTGGTTCTCAGGTGACACTGATGGTCCTTACAGCCCCACCACCTCACCACACTACTGGCCCACCGTGACCAGTTGAAGGGGACTGGCCCTGTCCCCTGGGTCAGCTCGCAGCCCCCAGCCCTCCCCACGCCCCCCACAGCCCCCCAGCTCCCCCGGGTGGACAGCAGGACCTGGTCTTGGGTGACTGTGTGTACTGGAAGCTTCCAGAATGGTTTGCTCCAGAGGATGACGGGGGCCATGCTGGTAGGTGGACACCCCAAGACGCCTGCCGCCCCATCCCCAGAGCTTACGAGTCTGTGGCTGGCGGGACCCGTGGCCAAGTTGAGTGGCTAGAGATGAGTGAGTCTGGGGGTCAGGATGGCAGGGAGGGGGTGCTATGAGGTAGGTGGGCTTGGCCCACTCTGGGCCAGGGCCTGCTGCTGTGGTCAGTGGGCACTGAGTCTCCTGGCATCAGCGGGAGGCCCCCACACCAGGTGCTGGGGCTAGTGGTTCTGGGCAGCAAGGGCAGTTGCTACGGCAGGAAGCTCCTGTTGGGGGGTGTGGCCCAAGCAGCCCTGTCCCCAGCTGGGCACTGGCCTGTGCCCTCTGGCACCAGGCGGGCACAGACCCACACACACAGGCAGACTTGTGTGTGGGCCGGGCCACAAGCCTGCCATTGTTCCCTCCTGTGGAAGTGACACTGTCCGGAAGATGTCTGGGGGTTGGGCCCTGTCCTGTCCCCAGGCTGGCTCTGTGGGACCCAGTGCTGAGGTCGGCCCCAGGCAAGAGGCTGGACACTCAGGGCTGGCCACAGGCCACACGCCCAGTAGGCACCTGCCACCAGGGCAGCAGAGGTGAAGGTCCAGGAGAGCCCCCAGGTCCTGGCACTGACCCAATCTCCACATCACCCATCAAGTCCCACGGTGGAGCCAGAATTGGGCCAGGAGAGCCAGGACTAAGAAGCAAGATGGTCAGCTGATTCCAGCATGGCCCACAGCAGCCGGGAGGGGGCCAGGGCCACATCCTTCCCAGCCTGTTCTAGCAAACTGCCTTCGCCCCAAGTATCTTACTGGTCACCGTCTCTGCACCTGTGGCTACTCCCAACTCGAGCCCTTGGCCCCCTCCTTCCCTTTCCTCTTCAGAGACCACCTCAGAGAGCCCCAGGGAGCTCCCAGACATGGCTCAGGGGCCTCTGCTCCCCTGGGTCTTCCCCTGTCCTTACCAGGCCCCTGCCAAGGGCTGGGTTGGTATAGTTTTGGAAACCTTTGAGTCCCCCACATGCCAAGGGTCTGGGGGGGGGGGGACTCCAGAACAGCAGTGGATTCAAATCCTTCTAGAACACAGAGTCCATGGCCCCAGGGTAGAAAAACTTCCCTCGCAATGGGGTGTTGAACCACAGGTCTCCAAAGGATCTTAGGGGGAATACTGGGGAGAGGAAGAGCACCCTGGTTCAATCCTGTCCAAGGTGTGACCTGGGAGAAGATGCTCCTCTCTACACCTGGTACTGTCCTTGGGATCCAGGAGGGATCCTTCATCCCACCCTGTGAGGGGCTGGCACAAGCTCTGGGTATAAGACTGTCAGTCTTCACCCTGTGAGGACACCCCCGTACCCTGGCTTGGGGGTCTGGAGACTATGCCAGGAAGGGCCACCTAGGAGGCAAGAGGACTCATTTGCTCATACTCATGTTTTCACACACTGAGATTCCCTCACACAGTCACAGCATTCACTCACACACCGACATTCCCTCAGTCACACACATACACTGACTCACACACACTCAGACTCACATTCACTCAGGCAGAGACTGACATTTTTCTCACACAGTCACACGCGTTCATTCACACACTGACATTCCCTCTCAGTCACACACATAACACTGACTCACACACACACACACAGACTGACATTCACTCAGGTACAGACTGACAGTCTCTCACACAGTCACACGCATTCACTCACGCTGACTGTCACAGTCACACAGACTCACATTCACTCACACACTGACATTCCTTCATACAGTCACATTCACATAAACACTCACACAGACTCACATTCACTCGGTCACACACACTGACTCACACATTCACTCACGTTCACACACTCTCACACTGACTCATACACAGTCACATCCCCCTCATGTGCACTCACACTGGATCTGATGGGGGAGGGTTACAGAGGGAGGCTCTGGGTGAACAGACTGTTGTTAGGAGGAAGGAGGACAGCGGGGGGCTGCCATGGGGCTCAGTCTGCCCACAGCCCTCCAGCTGTCTGGGTGAGGCCAATGAAAGGAGGCAGAGATGCCTGTGGAGGTGTGTGTGTGTGTGTGTGTGTGTGTGTGTGTGTGTGTGTAATGGCAACCCTACATGTTTGGGTCCCCTGAGCTGCACTGCAGAGGTGCGGCTGCCCGTGTTTGGGCTCCCTGGGGCTGCAGCAGTTCAAGGCTGTTGGAGCCTCCGTGTGAGGCAGGGCCCCCCCGGCTGCGGCTCATGCTGCAGCTGCTTGCGATGCGAGACCCTCCCTGCCCACCTCCCGCCCCGCCCTGCTCAGGGCCAGCTCCCCGCAGCTGCTGCCCAAACATTCCCACTCAGCTTGGCTCCTGATAGGTGCTTAGCCTCGGTGGGTGCCAGGGGTACCAGGAGGCAAGTGTGGGAGGGGGTGGACCTTACAGCAGGGGCGTGGGGGGGAGTTCCAAGGGAGCAGGTTGCTGGCCCCAGAGCTGTGGGACAGGAGGCTGGGAGGGGCTTGCACCTTTCCTGAGGGGTGCCTGAGACCCCTGTGTGTGAGGCCTAGAGACACCAGGGTAGGGAGTGGGGTGCCAGGAGAAGTGGGGCGTGGGGGCTGGAGGGGGGGGAGGAAGAGGCGGGAGGAGGAAGTGAAAGCACATTCCACAGTGTTGACGCAGCTGCAGGCTGAGGGCGGGGTGGGGGTCACTCCTGCCCAGGAAGGTCAGGACCTGCCCCCTGAGAGATAAGGTGGGTGAGGCCCGGAGATCCCCTCGGGCTCCTGAGTGCTTCACATTGGAAATGGAAATACTCCTGCTGACCGCTACCTCCCAAGGCTGGCGACCCCTGGGGTTCCCAGGCTCCTGCTGGGCAGTGGAGGGGGGGGGCAGGCAAGCCCTTCCTCTGGCCAGCTTGCTTCTGCTGCACTGTGCTGCCCAGGCCATGGGCCCTAGCAGGACTAGGGTCGGCACTAAGTTGGCCCCAGGCCCCCCCCCAACCCCCACAGTGGGGGGTCTTCAGGACTGAGGCCAAGCACCTCCCAGAATGGAGGAGGGGCCAGTCTGCACTGTCCCAGGGTCCTGGGTCCTCCCTCCCAGGGACAGCGCCTTTGGGACGCATCTGCACTTTGTTTACCATAATCCATACAGATGCCCTGCTGGCCGGCTCTGGTTCTGCATGTGGCTTGCAGAGAATGGATAAATGTCACCAGAACATTCTGGAAACTGGCCTTGTGCACCTATTCTTGTCAGAAACAACACCTGGTCATCCAGACATAGGCTGGGTGTTTGCTGTGTTTTAAATTCTCTGTCTTATCTAGCCTGTTTCATTTGTTCACTAATACTCGGGAACCAGGACATTCACTGTGATTGTGTGTGTGTGTGTGTGTGTGTGTGTGTGTGTCTGTCTGTCTGTCTGTCTGTCAGCAGTGTGACTAAGTACGGGAGCAAAACACTAAGATTCAGCACCTTTCCCTGACTTAGGGAACGAGGTTAGTTTCAGCGAAAAGCTGAGAACAGGAGAGTGCTTGCCCTTTGCTTCTCGACCACATGCCCTCCTGAGGACCCTCCACAGGCCCATCTGCCCGACAGCACTGCCCATCCCTACATCATCACCCCACAGCAGGATCCCGGGGAGTGAGACCCCTGCCAGCAGCCCTGCTCGGCCATTCTCCTCAGCAGTCCAACCCTCATTATCTATAGCATCTCCCAAACTCCTCCACAGCAACGATGCTTCTAGGGTCAGTGCAGGTGTTAGCATCCCGTCTCTCCCGGATTAGTTGGAGGCTACACATTTTTGGCAAGATGGCTGCTGGCGGGGCCCTCTTGTGACATGTGGGTCTGCTTGGAAATGTCTCTCAGCAGCTGGGTTCTGAGTCTGCGGAGGGCGCATCCCTGTCCCACTGCTGTGTATGCGGTTCCAGGGGCAATTACTGGGTGGCCAGGCCTCTTTGGGTGCACACTGCCAGCCACCCGTCCCGGGGCGCCAAGCCTCTCTCCAACGCGTCTACTCCTGGAGGTCTCTGTGCCTTGGGCCTATGCTGGGTCCCCTCTCTGTGGGATTCTGGCATGAGAAGGGTGCTGATCCTTGATGTGGGGCTCCTCCCTCCTTGGGCACATCTCAGGAGACTTGCCGGGTCCCAGCGTGTCCCCAACCACTCTCAGATCTGGGATGCAGCCCCCATCAGCCCACTCCTCCCTCTGCTACACTGAGATCAAAGGGCTTAGGATGGGCACTCCTGCCCCGCTCGGGTCTACAGGCGTCCTGCCGGGTTTTAAGTGAGGGTCTGGCTGGCACAGGTTCCCGGAGATCAAGGCGGGGTTGGGCAGGGCGGCTGGGCGGCTTCAGATTTCCCAGGTCATTGTTGAGCGTCTGCAGCTTCTGTAGCTCCGAATCAGCCCAAAGCTTCTTCCTTTGGCCTCCAGCCTGGCATGGTCCCACCCGATGTTTGCGAGCAGGTGTGGTTTTCACCCATGACCCAACCCTCTGTGGCAGCTCAGTATGGGCCAGCAGGGGCCATGTGGCTGTTTGTGACCCACTGAGCACCTCCGAAGCCCCTCTAAGCCTGCGTCCCTGGTGAAGGGGCAGGGGCTCTGCAGTTTTCTTGGGTGATGGTGGACAGTGGATAGCTCTTTCCACAGACCCCTGGGCTCCTGAGGGTGCCCCCGCACACTCCCAGGGCAGACAAGCAGGCTCGGGCAGCACCCAAGCCACGAAGGCTGTCAACCTCCGAGCGGCCATAGGATGCCAGGTAGCTGGGAGGTGCCACTGGTCCCTGCCAGCGCTGCAAACCCTGTCACGGGCTCACGGGGCAGCTTCTACATGTGCCGCAGATGGACATCACAGTCTGTGGGCCTGCACTGGACAGCCCAACCCAGGTCTGGCTCCTGCAAATCCCCCCATGTGCCCTTGCAGACCTTCACAAATGAGACACACAAGCGAGTCCAACTTGGTTTCTGTTGTGTATATTTAAAAGAAAACATACATTTTAATGGGGCTAAACCTCCCACCTACAAACCTTGCTGGCCTGCTGCTCTGGCCTTGGGTGGAAAGGCCCGATTATCCTTGCCCTGCGGCTGGGCGAGGGGAATAATGAGTGCTGGCATGGGTGCTCAGCGCGGCGGGCGGGGGTGGGAAAGCCGTGCTGGAAGAGGTGGTGTTTCGTCATGACAGACAAATTACTCTGAGATCCGCTCAGGCAGCCGTGGAGCCTGGCATGGGCACCCGGGCTGGGCCCCGCAGGGCTTCGGCATGCAGCCGGCACTGAGGCCCAGCCGCGGAGCTGCAGGTGTGTGACTGCCCTGTATGCGCAGTCAGGGAGGCTCCGGGAAGGGACCAGCAGAACACAGGGCCAAGGGGCAGAGGGCAGAGTAAGCCGGACAGGGATCAGGCAGGCAGGGGCTGCTTTACTGCCCGCTGACCACATCACCCTCCCTCTCCCGCCCAGGGCCACACCACCAGGGCCTGAGTAATCGGGCTATTATTAGAGCCTGTGGGCCAGTGGGTGTCTGTTCGCTCACCTGCTCCCTGGACTACTACCCTCTCTCCCCGCACCTGTCCCTGTAAATGGTGGCTGGTCCCCACATCCTGTCCCTACCAATCAAGGCTGGACCCTTTACTTGTCCCCCTAAATGGGGGCCAGTTCCCACACCTGTCCCCATAAATGGGGGCTGGTCCCCTCACCTGTCCCCATAGATGGAGGCTGGTCCCTTCACCTGTCCATGTCAATGGGGGCTGTTCCCCTCATCTGATCTCATAGATGGAGGCCAGTCCCCACACCCGTTCCCATGAATGGGGGCTGGCTCCTTCACCTGCCCCGCAAATGGGAGTCTGGGCTGGTCCCCTGTAAATGGTGGAGGTGGGGCCTGCCCTCTGGGTTCTGATTTACTCAGGGAAGGGAAGAGGGTTCAGTCCATGTCCCACTCCTGGGACGATCCCACAGTGGAAGTGGCATCCGTGGGGCTGCTGCAGAGGGGCGCGGGTACGGGAATGGGTCTGAGGGGACGGTGCACATGCTTGGCTTGGTGACAGCTGGTGAGGGTCCACTGCAGCCCCTGTGCCCCCCGCAGTGGGGCTGTAAGGACAGTGTCACTGCACGGAGCCCTCCTGGCCTATCTGCAGAGCCCCTGGCTCACGTTGGGCACGGGTCTGCAGGCCTGGCAACTGGGCGTGGGGTTCCGACTGGGGCTGCCCTGGGCTGCACTTTCACCTCCCACCCGCACTGCCACCTGGGGGGCCCTCCCCGCCAGAGGCCCTGTGGCTGGCCAGGCAGCACAGACTACAGGCCACGCCTCTGTGGCGAGGTATATTTAGCCTCATTATCAAATGTTTGCATTGAACCGTGTGAACCGCCTAATAGCGGCTGGAGTGAAACTCGATTCCCGGGCAGAGGGAGCACGTGACCACGTGCTGGGCAAGAGCGTCCAGCAGGGCAGGTGCACGCCCCCCACGCGGCCCTGCAGGGCCCGCCTCGTCCTGGTTCGCGGTGGGGGCAGGGGCAGCGGAGGGAGCCCCCCTCCCCCGAGTCTGCGCGGGGAGCAGCGGAGAACCAGCGGCAAGGGAGGCCGGGAAGCGGGGCTGCGGCTGTCCACGCAGGGGGGCGTGGCCCTGCCGCAGTCCGAGCTCCTCGTGGTCGCAGCCCTCTGAGTTCCTTCTCCCGCTACGCCGGGCGCTCGCGTCCGCCAGGGCGGGTCCGGCCGGGGCCACGGGGCAGGGCAGGGCCGCTGGCTCGCGCCTCCGGGCGGCCCGTGCCCCTCTCCCGGGGCGGCTGCCAGCCTCCCGTAGCCGCTGTTGTCTGGTCGCTATGACGACGTGCGCGGTTTTATTTTTAATAGCTGCGGGCGATTAGAAGGACGCCTGCGCCGCCCCCTCCGCCGGACGGGCGCCCGGCCTGCTCCGGCCGCGCCCGCGCCCACCGTGCCCCTCTCGGATCTGCCCGACGGTCCGCTGCCGGCAGCGAACTCGGGCCCGCGCCCCGGGGGTGCCCGCGCTGTCCCCGCGGTCAGCACCCGGTGGCCCGCGGGGCACGCGGGTTCCTCAGCCAGGAGGGGCGCCCTGGGTGCTCTCCGCCGCCCTCGGAGGCGCAGATCCCTCCGGCCACGGGCAGCCGGACCCGTGTTCGGCCCGAGCCTTCGAGAACCGTCGGTCCGGCGCGCTCCCTTTCACTGGATGCACGAGGGCAACCTCCCACGTGGTTCTCCACGTGCGTGTCCCGGAGCGCGCTGGACGGCGGGGTGGCTGCGTGGGGGCGCAGGTGTGCCCCCTGCCCTGGTCCCGCTACACCCAGAGCGGCGGGGGTGGGGTGGGGAGGGCCGGGCGCCCTGGGGGGACCGGCTTTGAAATGCCGGGGCCCGCCTCCCGGAGGATGAAAGACCGCCCGCGGGCTGCGCCTTTACTGCCTTTGTGCGGCGGGGGCGCGGGCCGAGGCACAGGAGGGGGCGGGCCACACTCCCGGCGGCCGCCCACCACCCACCTCCCGGGGGATCGCTCAGCTTCTAGCGCCTCTGCCGTCAGCTTCGGGGTCCCAGGCGCGCCGGGCCTCGGAGCGCGCGCGCGGGAGGGGCCGGGGCAGGGGCCGGGACCACCGGGGGAGTCGTCCCGACAGACGGAGGCGCGGGGGGCTTCCCCGCGCGCCCATCCCCTGGAGTTCCCGGCTCCGGCCGCCGCTCGGGCCTGCAGGCGGGGCAGCGGCGCGCTGCAGCCCCCGGGCCGGGCCTGGGCGCACTCCGGCACCTCGGAATGTGGGTGGGGACTCCTCTTTCAGGCGCCCCAGGCATCGGATTCTGGGCGGGGGCGCGTGGCGGCCGCCAGGTGAGTGCCCCAGACGCGCCCCTCGGCCCGAGACGCACTCCCCCTCCTTTTATGGCGCGGGGGAGGCCGGGCCCCGGCTCCAAACGTGGAAGGCGGCCGGGGCGGGGGCGGGGGCCGGCTCTCTTTTGCCCTTTTTGGCGTAGCCGCTCTGGGCGCTGCCCTCTGCCACCGCTGGGGCCCGGGAGAGGCGGGCGAGCCGGCGACGGCGGCGCTTCTGCGGCGGCCGCCTCCCCCACCCCGTCCGGTGCCGCAGGATTGCAGCTGGCACTGGAGGGTGGGCAAGCCCGCGGGAGGGGCGCGCGGGCGACCCCGGGGGCCGCGCTCGGGGCCCCGCGCGGGCCGTGGATGGACCCGAGTGCCCGCGGGAGCGCGTGTGTGTGCCCGCGGCGGCGGCGGCGGCCGGCCCCCGCGCGCTTCCGAGGTGCGGGGTCCCGGGCCCGGAATCCGGGGGCGGCGCGGGGGAGGGGGCGGGGGAGGGGCGCCGGCGGCGCCGCTATAACCCCCTCTGCACCGCCGGCCGGCCCCACAAGCGCGCCCCGCCGAGCCCGCACAACTCGGCGAGCCGGGCCTGCCCGCGCCGCCGCCGCCGCCGCCGCCGCCGCCGCCGGCGCGCCGCCTCCTCTCCCGGCGCCGGCGCGGCCCTGCGCCGTCCTCGGGCCCGTGCGGGCGGCGCGCGCGGCCCCTGCCAGGCGGCGCTGCCCGGCTCCGGCCGCCGGAGGGCGGAGCGCGAGCCCGAGCCCGGGGCGCGTCGCGGAGGGGCGCACGCAGGCCGCCGGGCCGCGCCGTGCTGGGCCGCGCCGCGTCCTGCCGGGCGGCGGCCGCCGGAGGAGGCCGGAGGCGAGCGCGGGCGGCGGCGGGCGCGCGGGGCCGGCGCTGCCCGCGGGGAGAGCGCGGCCGGGCGTCCGGACAGGTGATGGGCGGCGCGGCGGCGCGGCGGCGGCGGCGGCGGCCGCCCCGCTCCGGTGTCCCCCTCTGGGTCGACGCCCGCAAATATGCGGAATGACCGGCCGGGTCGCTCCCGGAGCCAGTGCCGGGGAGCGCGCGCGGCGGCGGCGGCCGGCACCGGGGACGCACCAAGGGAGAGGCCCAACCCCCGCCCTCCGCCCCTTCCGTCCCCACCCCCTACCCGGCGGCCCCGGAGCTCCCGGCGCGGCGGGCGGGCGGGCGCGCTCTCCCCGCTCCTCCTCCCGCCGGCCGGCGCGGCCGCTCCCCGCGCTCGCGCCCCGCGCCCCCCCGCGCGCCCTGAGGCATGCTCCTGCCTTTCGCCGCCACAGGAGCCCGGCTGCAGCGCCCGCCCCGCGGCCTCGCCTCCCCGCCGAGCCGCCAGCGCCCCGGGACGCGATGAGGACGTGGGCTTGCCTGCTGCTCCTCGGCTGCGGATACCTCGCCCATGCCCTGGCCGAGGTGGGTGCACCCCCGAGCCGGCCCCGCGGGGCTCGCCCGGCGCGCGCCGGCCCGGGCACTCCGCGGGCGCCTTTAGCTTGCGGCGGGCGGTGGTTTGCGTCTGTAGCAAACGTTCCGACCCAGTTCTATTTTCTGCCATGCCTAAGTGCCTGGTGAGTTTCCAGCGCGTTGCGTCGCCGCCGAGGAGGGACGGGGCGCTGCGGGGCGCGCGAGCGGGGAGAAAGTTCGGGGGGCGCGGGCTCGAGTGGGGAGGGAAGACGGGGCGCGGCGGGCAGGGCGGCCCCGGGGCGCGGGGAACCCGGGGAAGGGGGTGTGTGTGCGCGCGGCGGGGCGCGCGGGGCTGCGGCAAACGGCAAGGGCGGCGGCCTCGGGCCCCCGCGCGGGGTGGGCAGGCGGGGCGCGGCCTCCTGGCCCCGGGGCCCCGGCGCCCCGGCGCCCCGGCGCGGGCCGCTTACAGGTGGCCGCCGGGCGCACCCCGCTGGACGTACTCCCGCCGCGGGCCTCCCTCCCTCACCCCGTCCCTAACCCCGGCCCGGGAGTTGTGTGCGCGCGCGGCCCCCGTCGTGGGAACTTGGTGCCCGGGACCCCCCGGCGACCCCGCTCTCCCTTTGGGAATCGGGGAGGAGCGGGGGAGGCGCGGGCGGGGGTGGTCCGGGCCGGGATTCGGCGCCGCCGGCGGGGGAGGGTTAACCCCGTCCTGCCCTGCCGCGGCGCGCTAGCCGGGAGGCCCCCCGGGGCCGGCGGGGTGGGGCGGGCGCGGGCCGCGGAGACCCTGCGCCCCCCGCGGGGCCCGGGATGCAGGCTGTGAAATTCAAGCCCGGGCGGGATTAGAGTGTCAGGGCTGCGTGACCGTCCTCGTCGGCCCGTGACGCATTTCATCCTGCTCTCTCTGGAGGTGGACGTCGTTAGTAGACCGCGACCCCGGGGGGGCCCCCAGACCCGTCCCGACGCCGGGGGCGGGGCGGGGGCACCGGGGCGCAGCGGGGTCCTGGTCCCCGGCCCTTGCCCGGCCGGGGGCGCTGACCACGCGCTCTGCCCGCAGGAGGCCGAGATCCCCCGCGAGCTGATCCAGCGGCTGGCGCAGAGTCAGATCCACAGCATCCGGGACCTGCAGCGGCTCCTGGACGTAGACTCCGTAGGTAAATCGCGCCCCTTCCCGAGCGCGGGCGGGCGCGTCCGCGGGGTGGCCGGCGCCCCGAGGAGCGCCCCGAAAGGTCAGAATCCACTCCCGGGCCATAAAAGCGCCAGCGGATGAGTCAGGAGTTTCTCCCCCAATCACCACTTTCTCTCCTTCGCCCCGGGATTGTTGTTGCATTTAAGGAAAAAGGCGGCGTGTGTGTCTCCAAGAAAGTTCAGGCGCGTCCAGGGCGCCTGCGCCCGGCCCCGGCCCGGTGTGCTGGCGCCCCGGGGTCCGGCCTGCGCGGCCCCTGCCCGAGCCCGCCCCTGGGGGAGCAGAGTTTGCAGGCTCCTGCGTCAAGGGTCAAGGCTGGTGGTCGACCGGTCAGGCCGTGGGAGTGGGTTCCTGGGCAGCGGCGGCCTCCCGCGGATGTCGGAGGGAACTCTTTTTGGTACCTTGGCGCGTTTTTCCGGGGATGGGGGTGAGGGTCACCCGGGGAGGTTGACCTCGCCTGTCCCTGCTGCCTCAGAAGACCCCTGAGCACCCCCCTCCCCAACCTGTCCTGGCTGCGAGGTCAGTGCGAGGTGCGGGAAGGGAGATCCTCCCGCTGCAGAAGGGCAGGGGGTGGGGAGGTAAGGAAAATCACATGCTCCAGTCATTTGGAAATTTGTACCTAATTATGGTGGTGGGGAGGTCTGAGCTATTCTCACATCATGCCAAAGCCTTTCTAGAAAGGCCCGTGGTTTCTGTCCACGGCTCTGACCCAGGAAATCCTTCAGCTGATGCTTATCTGGAAGGGGATAGAATTTCACTGGAGATTAATGTCAGGCTGTGTGAGACTGTGTGTGTGTGTGTGTGTGTGTGTGTGTGTGTGTGTGTGTGTGGGCGCGCGTGCACATGGGATTCTGTGTGATTGTGCGTGGGGGGGAGTGTGTGAGACTTTGGGGGGGTGTACTTTGTGTATGGCTGTGTATGTGAGATGGGTGTGACTTTGTGACTGTGTGACTGTGTGTGAGACTGGGTGCGACTGACTGTATGTGACGGTGTGACTTTGTGTGGTACTGAGGTGTGACTGTCTGGGACTGGGGTGTGGCTTTGTGTGTGTGTGTGTGTATGTGTGTGTATATGAGACTGTGGGGGCGTGACTCTATATATATATGAGACTGGGGTGTGACTATGTGTGTGTGAGACTGGAGGCGTGACTTTGAGAGTGGGGTGTGACTTTGAGGTGGGATGTGAGACTGTGTGTGTGTGTGTGTGTCTCTGTGTGTGGCTTTGGATCTGTTCCCTGGCGAGTAGCCCTGGGGGAAGGATTTGGCTGTGGCTGTTTGGAAGCCCTTGCCTGGTGCTGGTGGTCCCTGAAGGTGCAGAGGGCCCCTCTCCTGCCTCCCTTCTAGTCCCCTTCCTGCTGGCCCATTCTTATTCCTCCCTGTCCCCTCCCCCACCCAGTGAGTTGCCCTGAGGTGGTTCTGAGGCATTCACGTGGCCTGGGGGCTTCAGGGAAAGAGTCTGTCCCCAGTCCCTCTATGTGGGCCAGCCCAGCTCCCTGTCTTGAGTTTGGGGCCTTCAGGTCTTTCTTGGGGGGGGGGGCAGCTCCTTCCTCAGTCTGAATCAGGGTCTTTTCCCAAGTCCTGGCCCCCTCAATGAAGAGTGTGGGCAGAAGATTGGGGTTTCCTTCTCTGAGCTCTGGGGAGACCCCCCCCCCCCCGCCGTGTTCTCTGGAGTCATCGGGGAGCCCTTCTAGGTTTAGGTTGGGGTCATGTTTATGGGTTTCGGGTCACACCTGCCCATGCTCAGAGGCTCTTCCCAGCCCTGTCATCCTGGCTGGTGGCATGTGGCACTGGGGATGGAGCCCATACCTCCGGTGTCCGGCGTGTCCCTGGCCTCTGTGGATGCATGGATGTGGGGGTCCCTAGAGGTGGGACCCTGAGGCTGTGGGGCCATCACCTGGGAGGGTGGCTCCACTCCCCACCTGCCTGAAAGCCCTGCTTATCCCGCACAAGAGCCACAGGCTGCTGTTTGGGTTGACCGGTGGCGTGGGGCTGGTCCCACTGGCCCGTGACCGATGGGCCTGGGCTTGGGGCTTTGTCCTCATGCGCAGCTGAGGAGGCTGGCTGGCAGGGAGCAGAGTGGCCGGAGCAAGTGGAGCGGGTGCTATAAGCGGGCAAAGGGTGCCCAAGAGGCTCCTGCTGCGCCAGTGACCACTGCTGTTCTGGGAGGCCACCTCGGTGTGTGGACATGTGGATAGGTGTGAGCTGCCACATAGTGGGGGCAAGTGGGAAGGCGGTGCCAGGCCCCACACTCCTCCCCTGCCCTGGGGGCCCCTCAGCGAATCCCGACAGAAGGCTGGCAGCATGTGGCGTGATTCAGGATCGTCACTTTTCTGGGAAAAAAAGCTCCCAGAGCAGCCGGCTCTGGGAAGTTCCTGCTGCATGAGCGCTTCTGTTCCGAGCTCATTTTGGGTCTCAGCGGAAAGGGACATGGCGCCCCAGGAGTGGAGCAGGACACAGCCCACGCGGCGGCCCTGCGTGCTGCCAAGCCTGCAGGGCAGTGAAGGCCACGCGGGCTTTTGGGAGTGGGGCAGGGCCAGGCTGGCCGGTGCTACCTGGGCAGGAGCAGGGTGGGACCACACGTGACCTTCCCATCGGGTGAAACCATGCCCTTGCGTGAGGCTGATGCAGGTGGCACCAGTGTCCCCCTACACCCTCAAGACCGGCCTGTGTTGGGCGGTGGGGAAGGAGAAGGATGTGGCTGGTGGGGTACAGGCCCTTTCTCCATGTCTCTGCACCCCACGCAAGCCTCTGTGTGGGCTCCAGGCCTAGCCCAGCACATGGAGTGTCAGTTCAGGGGTCAGTGAGGGCAACAGCTCCTGTCCAGTCTTGCCAGGTTCTCTGAGGGGAAGGGCTTGTGAAGGGTCCTGGGCGGCCACCTGTGAGGGGGATCCTCTTGGGAGGGGCCTGTGAGGGGGATCCTCTGGAGGGGCCTGTGAGGGGTCCTAAAGGGGTCCTGTGATGGGGAAATCCTCTAAGTGAAGGTCCTGTGAGAGGTCTTCAGGGGGCTTTTGTGAGGGTTTCTGAGGAGGTCCTGTGAAGGGGGTCTTTTTTTTTTTTTTGTCACACTTGGCATTGCACAGGGGTTATTCCTGGCTCTGCACTCAGGAATCACTCCTGGTGGTGCTCAGGGGACCATATGGGATGCTGGGAATTGAACCTGGGTCGGCCGCGTGCAAGGCAAACGCCCTACCCGCTGTGCTATTGCTCCAGCCCCAAAGGGGTATTTTAAGGCAGGGTCCTGGAGCGGGGATCCTGTGAGGAGAGGGTGTTCTGAGGGAGGGTTCTCAGGTTTTTTTTGTGTGTGTGTGGGGGGCATCCCTGTGGAGTCCCGGGGGCTCCTGTAAGAGGGCCTGGGGTGTCCCCACGGGCTTCCTCTTGGGACCCTCTGGACTGGGTTCTGAGTGGGGTGGGGGTGGGGGCGGGCCTTCTGCAGCCTCTTCACAGGTGTGGGAGGTGAGCCTGAGCCACTTGTTCGGGGGCTTCGCATGGGCTTGCAGACCGAGTGGGTTCTTGGCAATGATGTGTTTCCTCCTCAGCACACCTGGAGCCTTGTGTGAGTGTGGGGTCTCCTGGGCCCCTCCGCCTGGGGGCGGCTGAGCTGTGGCTCTTGAGTCTGGCGTGGGGAGGGTGGGCCGTGGGCTGCCATGTCTTCCCTTCTCGCCACAGGGGCCAAGGATGGTCTGGAGGCCCACGTGAGCATTCCGCGGGGCCATGTGGCCCAGGACGCCCCTGAGAAGCGGCCAGTGCCTGTCCGGAGGAAGAGAAGCATCGGTGAGGTCTGCGGCAGGTCGGAGCGGGAGCCTCGGGGAACCCTCGCGCCCCTAACTCCCGAGACAAAGGGCAGCCTGCTGGGGCCTGGCCCCTTGCTGGGCTGTCTGGCAGGGCCGCCCCGCGCCCCACTGCAGGCTGAGGCCTTTCCAGGAGCTGCAGCGTCATAAATTCCTCAGCGCCTGTCTTGTTGGGGCCTGTTCTCTGAGGCCTTCCTGGGAAGCGTGGTGCGAGTTTCCAATCTGTCATGCGGGGCCCCCTGTGCCTGGCGGGAGGTGGGATTGGGCGCAGCTGTCTGTCCCTGCCGTGCCCCGTGGTCCGCTGGGCTGGCGTGGGCACGGACCCCCTCGGTCCTTCTGTGGTCCCTGTGTCTGCTCCTGGAGGGCTGGGCAGGGGCTCCCCTGCTGTATCTGGTACCCTCTGGAGGGCTTTGGCACTGGTACGGGATGTTTGGGGAGGCCAGAGCACTGTGCCCTCTGCTGTGGAGCCCCTCAGGACATGCTGAGAAGGGGCATCCCTGCTGCTCCCCTCAGCTGAGACCATGCCTCTTCGTGCATGCAGGATGCTTCCCCGTCCCCCCCAGAGCAGCCCTGAGCTCCAGGCCCCTTGGGGCAGCCTTCTCAACCCTGGGGTCCAGCCCACACCCTCCCTCCAGCCCTGCTGGCCTCTTGTCCTGCTGCTCCGTGTCCTGACATCCTGTGAGCAGGAGGTTTTCCTGGCACCCCCATTCCAGGCCACTCGGTGTCTCCCCCCCACCCCGAGGGACTGCACCTGTGGGGGTCACCCGGGAGTCTCGCTGCTTGCCCTGGGGATGGGGCAGCGTGATATGGGGGTATGGTGGGGGTTGGACCTGCACCCACTGGCTGTCCTCCGCAGAGGAGGCTGTCCCTGCTGTCTGCAAGACCAGGACGGTCATCTACGAGATACCTCGGAGCCAGGTGGACCCCACGTCTGCCAACTTCCTGATCTGGCCGCCGTGCGTGGAGGTGAGGCGCTGTACCGGCTGCTGTAACGCCAGCAGTGTCCGCTGTCAGCCGTCACGCATACAACAGCGCAGCGTCAAGGTGAGTGGCCCGTCACCCCCACGACCCCCGCCCCGTGCCTAGCCCTCAGGCCTTGTTCTGTGCTCTGCAAGGGAACCCCGGGGGGGACCCAGGACCAGGCACTGGCTGCCCAGCCTGGAGGCAGCTGGGAGGCCCCGGGCCTCCTTCCCTGAAAGAGTGGGTTGCGGGTCTGGGACTCCCCCTGCGTCTCAGCAGGTGTGGGCGCGTGGGACGCTCATGCCCTTCCCCCGCCTCCCGTCAGGGCCTGGGGGCAGCTGGGGGCTCTCATCCTCTGCAGTGTGGCTGAGCCTAGAGCCTTGGGGTCCTGGGAGCCCTGGGGTCCCGTGAGCCGGGCGGCCCCTCCTGGGCGGGGTGCCCTTGTGCACAGCCCTCTGTGGGTACTCGGCGCCGACAGCCACTTCACCAGAGACGGCACTTTAGACCCAGAACTGCCCGCTCCCCTCTGAGTAAGCAAATTCCATGCCACTCGCCGCTGGCCCAGACAGACACTCCCCGGGGACATGAGGCATCCTGTGTCTGTCTCAGCTGCCCCGGGAGGGCTCCTTGCCCCGGCCCTGCTCACCTCTATTGCAATGTCCTGTACCGCTGCTTGTTCCGTCCTCTCTCAGGGTCTCATGGACCCCACGAATCTGGGCTGAGCTCCCTGTAGGGCCTCTGTGGGATGGTACCATGTTCAGGCCCCAGCATAGGAGTCTGTCCCATGCTCCCCCTCCTCTGTCCTTGGGTTTTTGTGGAGGGGTGGTCCGCTGTACTGGCCCTTAGACCCTGTGTTCCACAGCTTCTTGGCAGGATTTAGATATTGAGGTGCTGACCAGGGAGAAAAGCTTGATGCAGACAGAAGGTCCCTCATGGCTTGAGCAGGGTCTGGGCTGGCCACGGTGTCCCCGTGTTGGGGCTTAGGCTGGGGGTCCATGTGGTCCCTGTGGTCTGACAGGCTGTGTCCACTCAGTCTGTCCCCAGTGTCTGACCCATGGGGCCAGGGCAGTCATAACCTGATGCTGTCCAGTGCCTCTGCCCCCACCCCCCCCATCCCTGTGCCCTCAACTCAGGCTCAGAGGGACTGCGGTCCCTGCCATGCGGTTGGCACAGTTGACAGTACAGGGGCCAGGCCCTGGCAGGTCCTGGGCAGCCAGATGGAGGTCTCGGCCCTACTTGCGGTCCCACTGGGGCCTGCCCCGTGGAGCCAGGAGAGGTCAGCTCCATGTGTGGTCCAGCATGTGTCTGGGGCTCCAGGTGATATGCGAGGCCCAAGGTACAGACGTCTCCATTCCTGGGCTTGGCTGGCCAGGTGGGAGGCCCCTTGGGCCGAGCTGGCACCTCCTGGCCAGACAGCAGGTGTGGCCTCACTGGGCTGTCACTGTTCCCCATGTCCTCTGGAAAGTGTGGGAAACCGGTGAGTGTGGACGCCTGAAGGGAAATGGCCATCAGGCCCACGCAGGGCTGCCCTCTCCCCATCCTCTGTCTCGGCGGCCCCAGCTGCTCTGCAGGAACTAGGTGGGGTGCTTGTTGACCAAGGAGGCTGTGCCGTCCAGCCCTTGCCCAGAGAACAGCCGCCCTGCGGGGCCTGGGGAGGGGAGAGGTGGCCAGTGTTCCCCCAGACCCATGGCCAGGTTGGGCTCTCAGCACTGAGCAGGCAGATGCCCCCACCCAACTGCCCGGGGTGGCCTCCACTGCCGGCCGTGGCTCTCCTGCGTTGTAGCCCAAAGGTTGAAGCTTCCCGCACGGGCGCCGCCTCACCTCACAGCCCTGGTTAAGCATTAACCGCCCTCGGCCTGCCACCCCACTCGGGCCCCAGCACCCACTGCTGTCCTCTCAGGAGGGGTCAGTCCTGGTGTCCTCCCTCTCTGGGACCACGAGGGGCATGTGGCGTCCCAGGGCCATTCTGGGTATGGGTCCGTGGGCTTGGCGGGGACAGTCAGGGACCTGGTATCATGGCCCAGAGGGTCCTCTGGGTTGGGGTGGGGCAGGGCTTCCCTTTCATCTTTCTTGCGGGCTGCCTGGGCACTGCACTTGCCTGGGTTTCAGCTGGCGTGGGGTGGGAAAGGACTGCAGGGCCGGGGTCAGGCCTGGTGTCCCCGCTCGTGGGACCTTGCACACAGCCCCGTGGGTGTGTCTCTGTCCCAGGTGGGCCGGTGGCTTAGAGGAGCTGGTGAGAGTAACAGGCCCCCCTGGCCTCTTCGGCCATGCCTGCGGGGCTGGGTGCCGTGTCTCCCACCTGAGGTGTCTGCAGGAATGTGTTCACATGTGTGTGTGGTACACAAAATCACACCTGTGTGTATGCATGTGTGTCTGGATGTCAGTGTGTGTTTCTGTGTCCATGTCTCAGTGTATATGTGTATAGGTGTGTCTTGTCTGTGTGCCCTTGTCGTGTGATTGTGTGTAGGTGTATCCACGTGTCTGTCTCTTCTCTCTTCTGTGTCCATGTGTAGTTGTGTGCCTTTGTCGTGTGTATTTGTAGTTGTGTATACCATCGTATCTCTGTGTCTCTGTGCATAGATGCATCCATGTGCAGGATGGCAGGGGTGCCCAGGACAGGTGTCCTGGTGTTAGGGGATTGAGGTTGGCACTTGGGGCTCTTGGTTTGACTGCCTGCCCTCAAGCCCTGGGGTCTATCCTGGCCTGTATCCCGGGGGATGTGGGCACCTTTTGCTCTGCTCCTACTCCTGGCTGAGGTGCGGGGGCCATGGTTGTGGCCATCTCAGGGAGGGGCACCCTGTGGTCCTTGCTGCCATGTGACTGGGACCCTGGGCAGGTCTGGGTGTGAGTTGTGGCGGGAACCCCAGTGTGTGTGGAGGCGCCTCGCCCCTGGCGGGTCCCTGCTGCCCTCTGTTCCCCCGCACAGGGTAGTGAGGGGCGTGTGCGCCTGTGTCCATCCCAGGGGGGTGCTCAGAGGCTGTTCCGGCCCTGCAGGTGGCCAAAGTGGAATACATCCGCAAGCGGCCCAAGCTGCGGGAGGTGCAGGTGCGGCTGGAGGAGCACCTGGAGTGCAGCTGCAGCAGTGCCAGCGCCGACTACCGGGAGGAAGAGGCAGGTGAGCGCCCGCACCCTGGACTTGGGGGATGGCCGGGAAACGCAGCCTCCATGCCAGCGCCCAGCCCAGGCTGCCGTGCCGGATCCCAGTACCCAGCGCAGCCCAGCCCAGCCCCCCATGCCGAGCCCCTGTGTCCAGCCCCGCACGCCCTGCCACTAGCCTGCTATGCCAGCCCCCCCCCCGCCCAGGTGTCCAGCTGGTGTCCAGCTCCTTGTGCCCCTGTTGTCCCTGGTGTCCAGTTCCTTGTGCCAGCCCCAGTGCCCACTCCCTGGCACCCAAGTCCCCCTTGGCACACCTCTGTGCCCGGCCCTCCATGCCCAGTCGCCTGCAGGCAGGAGGGGACAGGCTGGTCTGGCCTGAGCTGAGCTCCTTTCTGAGAAGGTCGTGTTGCTCACCCTCGCCGCCCTTCTGTTAACAGGAAGGCGTAGGGAGTCAGGTAAAAAGCGGAAAAGAAAAAGGTTAAAGCCGTCCTAAGGCGCCTCCCAGGTAGGACGGGGCGGGCAGTGACCGGCTGTCACCAATCATTCCCTGGCTGGGCGGGCACTGGCTGATCAACCGTCAATCACTCCGTACCTGGGCGGGCGCTGGCTGATGATCCGCCAATCACTCTGTACCTGGTGCAGGTAGATCCTGATTAGCCTGCTCGTCAGAGGGGTCTCCTGACTCCTGGATTCCCCTGCTTGCTTTGGCCTCTGATTGCACCCCTGATGGGATGGGAGTGGTATGGGTTTATGGAGCTGTAGCTGGAACCAACCCCCTTGCACAGGTTGTCCATTTGAGAGGGGGGAAAAAATGGGTGACAGACAGCAGGTAAGGTGGGGTGAGCAGAATGCTGTCTGAAAATACTTCCAAATCCTTAGGTTTTTGACTAGTATCCTGGAACTTGTGTTAAATTTTAGTAATGTTCCAGAAAAAAAGTTTTAAGGTATCAGGGACCCCCCCTCCTATCCAGGTCTGGTGGTCTCCATCTTTAGAATTGCCTCTTAGCCCAGGGTGGCTGCGAAAGCTCCGGCCATCACATCTGTGCTCTGTGCCGAGAGAAAGTAATGTTGAAAGAAGGGCCAAAGTACTCCCCGGGGGGGAAGTCCCTATAGCTACTTGATCTGATATCATTGGCCTTCCCTCTGCTGCATGGGGTGTGAAGGCTTTCTAGAGGGGCCTGCTAACTGCCTACAAGGAAGTGGGTCTTGGGCCACTGCTAGGAAACAGTTTCATCAGGAAAACAGTTTCAGGCCCGCCTGGCCCTGGCTCGTGGGCACGTTGCAGCCAGAGCTCCCCACTCAGCCTGTGGGACTGTAGGGGGTCTCACAGCCACCCCACACGGCTCTGCTGTCTGCAGAGTGGGCTGTGAGCACGCTGAGGACAAGCCCCGCAGGAGAGGCGCCCAGTTCCAGCCATGGAGGACGACTGGGCCCTGGGCCAGGGTAGAACACTGGGTCCGCAGCTCGCCCCACAGTCTTGCCCATGGTCCATGAGATCTGCAGTCTCGTCATGGAGGCGACACGTGGCGTGGCTCAAGGGGAGCTGCGTGTCCCGCGTGCATGCATGTGCCCCCGGCCCCGCCTCACACTGTCTCTCCCCGCAGATGTGAGGTGAGGATGGCCCAGCAGCTCTTTCCCGGGACACGGATGTACACGGCGTGTTACATTCCTGAACCTCCAGCGGACAGTGCTCACTGCACGGCGCGCTTTGTTCTCCTGTGAAAACTGTCCCAGCGAGTCCCCTGGGGGAACAAAGAACAGTGCTCATTTGTTGGTGGGACATCAGAGTGGGCATTGTGGTGCCCGGCGGAACAGTGAGAGGCTTCCTTGTCAAAAGCACGAGTGAGCGCAAACAAAACTGAGTCACAGAACAGCTCAGCGGCTGCGGACAAGGCACGGCCGGCTGAGGGGCGGAGGCGGCGGCGGCAGCAGCAGCTCCGCGGGCTGGACACGCATCCAGGGCGGCCAGAGGTGCTTTTGCCAAGGATGTGGGGCTGCTTCTCCGATGGACGACACAGGTGGACAGACAGATGGACGGACGGACAGACGGACGGATGGATGAATGGATGGATGGATGGACGGACGGACGGCGCCCAGGGCCCGCCAGACCAGGTCGAGCTGCGCCGTGTACACAGAGCCCTTCCTGAGAGCCTTAAGTGGATTTTTTTTACACCATAAAGTGATTATTAAGCTTTCCTTTTTACTCTTTGCCTAGCTTTTTTTCTTTTTTCCTTTTTTTACAAAATTCTCTCTCGGATGACATTCACACCAATAACACGAGGCCGCCGTGGGGCAGCGGGATGCGTCTCTCCTGGCAGGACACAGACGAATGAGATGTATTCGAATAAACGTGGCATACCCAGCTATGCACCACTTCCCGAATGTTTCCGCCTCTCTGTCTCGCCCTCGGGCCCTGCCATCCCGGAAAGCCCACCTGCCACCTGTGGTCACTCCCTGCTACCGCCACGTTTGGACAGAACTAAATTCTTTGATCTTTTGGTAACATGTTCTACGTTACGTGTACTCCATGGAATTGTGTGTGTTGTTGTTTTGTTTTGTAAAGGTGAATTTGTATTTTTATCTAATATTACCAGTTTTATATACCTGAGAACCCAAAATGTTTCTTTTTGGTTTTTTTTTCCTGCCCACTGTGGGAGGGGTGTGGGCTCTGTGTCTGTTGCTGTTGCTTCAGTTCCCACAGCCTGTGACTCCCAGCGCTTGGGTCGCCCTACCCAGTGGACCTGCAGGCCATCCCTGGGGTCCCGGGAGCTTCCAGGAGTGGCCGGTGAGGGCCATCTGCTGGGGCAGCTGCCGTGCAGATGAGGAAGAGTTTCCTAAGTTCACGAGTCCATGCAGCTCATGCATCATCTCTTCCATCTCCAGGCTCCTGGGCCCGGGACCCTTTTGTGTCCATGGGTGGAGGCCGTTTCCTGGTGTTTGTGGGTCTGAGAAAGCACGATGTGGAAGTGTCTGTGGCAGGCACGTCTGGCCCAGCAGTGAGCTGGGCCAGGCAGTGTGCTGCGCGTGAATAAATGCTGGACGTGCAGCCGTCCGTGTCTGTATCTTGTCTCTCAGTGGGCAGTGCCATCTGCCTGGTGGATCTATCCTGAGGGTGTCTTTCTGTCCCGGTGCTTAAGACTGGAGCCCATGGCCCAGAGGAGAGTCAAAGCCACTGGCGCATCCCTGCTCTGGGCCTGGGAGTGGCTTGG
Source organism: Sorex fumeus (assembly GCF_029834395.1). Taxonomy (NCBI): domain Eukaryota; kingdom Metazoa; phylum Chordata; class Mammalia; order Eulipotyphla; family Soricidae; genus Sorex; species Sorex fumeus. The sequence continues at coordinate 5,412,476 of NW_026606121.1, forward strand.
GTGCAGGCTGGCTTGTGGCCCCTTTTGTGCCCTCTGGGCCCTATGGGTAGTTCTGCAGAATCATGGGTGGCACGGGCTGCTTAGGGATGGAGTGAAAACCGAGAACGAAGTCTGCGCCTTGGATTCTTGTGAGAGAGAGAGAGATTCTTACATTTAAAAGGCACATTGAGGGGCTGGAGCAATAGCACAGTGGGTAGGGTGTTTGCACACAGCTGACCCGGGTTCGATTCCCAGCATCCCATATGGTCCCCCCAGAGCACCGCTAGGAGTAATTCCTGAGTGCATGAGCCAGGAGTAACCCCTGTGCAATGCCAAGTGTGACCCAAAAAGCAAAAATAAGGCACATTGAGGGGCCAGAGAGACAGCACAGTGGGTGGGGCACTTGCCTTGTATGCGGCCCATCTGGGTTTGATCCCTGGCACCCCTTTTGGTCCTCTGAGCCCTCCAGGAGTCAGGTTTGAGCACCGCTGGGGGTGGCCCAACCTCGCCCGCCCCCAAAAAAGGGACATGATTTAATTGAACTTGACACCTGGCCTTGGACTCCCACATAACTCCCCTGTGACCTTGGGTGCCCCCACCCCATGAGTTTGGGGGTAGTGTCCTAGCAATGCTTGGTGGCAGGTCCCCAACAGTGGCTCAGAGAGGCGAGGGCCCCAGGTGATCGCTTCAGTTGGCTTGGCTCCTTTTTAAAGTTGTTTGTTTTGGGGCGTCACCCAGTGGTGCTCAGGACGGAGCTCAGGGAACCATCATGCCAGGGACAGAAGCCAGGTCAGTTGTGTGTCAGCATCTCGGCTCCTGTGCTCCCTCTCTGGGGTCGCCTGGGTGCTTATGGCCATGGGACAGCAGGCTGGTGGCCCCGTTAAGGAGACACTGGCATGCGGGCATGTGGTGACACCCCCCACCCCCCCAGCTGTCTGAGACACAGGGATGGATTCAAAGTCTTTGAGTCTGCGGAAGAGAATGGTGACCACTGCCACCAGGCAGTCACACACACAAACTGCGGCCCTGCCTGCTCCCATGTATGTTGCGGCAGACAGACCTGAGCAGGCTCCTCTGCCCACTGCTCGCTTCCCGTGGCCTTTCCTGGCCCTTGCCTCTGCACAGCTGTCCCCTCGCCACACATACACCTCCGGGCCTGTCCAGTGTGGTACCCCCTGCCCTATGCACAGGACAGACAGGTGCCTCTGCCCGGACAACTGCGCCCCCACCTCCTCCTGGGCTGGTCCTGGGGCTTGGATCTGGGCGGCCTGACTGATGAGTGTATAGTGTGTTAACTGTGTGTTGTGTGTGCATCTATGTGTGTTGTCCTGTGTGTGTGTGTAGGCATGTACGTGCTCATGCATGTGTGTACTGTGCTGTCACAGGCATGCTCCCGTGTGTGTTGCGTGTGGTGTGCATGTGCACGCGTGTGTGTATGTGTGTGCAGGGGTCACTGTCCCTGGGGTGATCCCTGCTTTCAGTGGGGGGGCTGTTACCTTGTTCCTTTGCTGTTCCTGTCACCTGAGCATTCGTCCCTGTTTTCGGGCCCAGAGGTCGGGGCAGAGTCACCTGCCCCTCCCTCCTTCTGCTGCTCATCTAGGGGCCCAGGACTCATTTCAGCCCTTCTCTGTGTGTTGAGAATGTCTGTGGTAGTGAAGGGTCTGTCAGAGCGTCTGCATTGGGGAAGGGCCCCTGGAGGGTTGTGGGGGGAAGGGCTCCTGGGGGACTGTGGGGGGACGGGTCCCTGGTGCTGTGGGGGGAAGGGGTGCGCAGAGCTTTTCCCACCTTTTTAGTGGGGATGATCCAGGGATGGGGGCTCATCACTATACTGGCCCCTCACGGGTCCTGGGCTGGCCCCCAGTGTGTCCAGGCGACTGTTGCTTCTGTGCACATGGAGGAGTTTCACAGCACCTGGTCAGAAGAGTGAGCCTGGGGTCTCAGGCAATGATGTTTGTTTGGTGTCTTAGAAATCCCCCCGATGCCCTGTCTCTGTGTCCCCCCCTCCCCTTCCCGTGTCTGTCTCTCCCCTATCCCCGTGTCTGTCCCATATTCCCATGTCTGTCTGTCCCCCCCATCCCTGTGTCTGTCTGTCCCCCCGTCCCCATCACTCTGCTCGGTCATGTGGAAACCTGATTTTTGCTGCCTGTGCATGGACTGTCCTGCTGCTGCCCTGGTTGACACACGGCGCCCTGCTGGCCCCGGTCCCCCTGGCCCCTGTCCACTCTCACCCCACTGTCCCGTCTCGCCCTCCTTTTGATGGCCTGTGGCTGCAGAGCAGAGATTGGGTGGAACACGTGCCCAGAGTGGCCTCCATGCCTCGCAGGACACACATGTCCTGTGCCCAGGTGCCCATCTCGGACTGAGGTGCTGGAGCACGGGGCCAGACACACCCACCCCCAGCCCCAGCTCCCAAAGCCCAGCCCAGAGCTCCTCACACATCCCAGAATTCTGACATTTCCCCTCAGATCTGGCCTACTTATGCTCAAGCTCTCCTGACCCCAGAATACTTTTATTTATGACAGAAAATTCATCTCCATGGCGACGCTCGGGGATCAGCAGCCCGAGACCAGGCTTCCTGCGCAGAGACGATGCGCAGTTTTCACAATCCAGCAGCGCCAGCCTCTCAGGCTCTGGGGGAGCACTGCGGTGGGAGCACATCAGGCCCCTCACCCTCACCCAGCGCTAACTGCACACAGATGTCCCCTCCCAAGGGTCGGGCAGCCTGAAGGAGCCACTGCTGGGCCCTCAGTCCACAGCTGCACACAGGGACCGGGTGCTTCTGAGACCATCTGCCACTGCCCATACAGAGAAGGGACCGGCGGGTGCCCCTTGTCACTTTTAGTGGGTGTCCAAGCTAGCTGTCCTCTCGGCTGCTCCCCACCGCCCTCCCCCCCCCCGCAACCGGCACCAACATCCACCCCTGACCAAGCATCTACTCACTCGTCCACTCACCTCCCCCGCTCCAGCATCTACCCAGCAGGCATCCACCACTCCTCTGTTTACCTCCATCCACGTGGCCTTGAGCCCTGCCGGCTTTGTCGCTAAGCATCGTCCTGGCCTCTTTCTGGGCGAGTCCTGTGAGGATGGCAGGCATGACTCACACAGCCGAAGGACTTGTGGACTGATGCACCTCACCCCCACTGCAGCCTGTGTCAGGGAGGGGCACTCTCCTTGAGCGCTGCAGGTGCTGAAGTGAAAGAGGAGGAATCTCACATCAGGCTGGGGGAGGGGTGGCAGAGACCTGTCTCAGGGGCAGGGACAAGAGTCTGAGGGGGAGGGGAGAGTGTCTGAGGGCAGGGGTGTCTGAGGGCAGAGGTAAGTGTCTGAGGGGCAGGGACAAGAGTCTGAGGGGCAGAGGTGAGTGTCTGAGGGACAGAGGTGAGTCTCTGAGGAGCATGGGCAAGTGTCTGAGGAGAGGGGTGTCTGGGGGGTAGGGGTGTCTGAGGGCAGAGGTGAGTGTCTGAGGAGCACCCGTGAGTGTCTGAGAGGCAGGGGCAAGTATCTGAGGGTAGGGGTGCCGGAGGGGCAGGGATGAGTGTCTGAGGGGCAGGGGTGAGTGTCTAGGGGCAGGGCCCAGTGAGGGCAGGGGTGAGTGTCTGAGGGCAGGGGTGAGTGTCTGAGGACAGAGGCGAGTGTCTGAGGGCAGAGGCAAGTGTCTGAGGGGCAGGGGTGAGGGCAGGGGTGAATGTCTGGGGACAGGGGCAAGTGTCTGAAGGGCAGGGATGAGTGTCTGAGGGGCAGGGATGAGTGAGGGCAGGGGTGAATGTCTGGGGGCAGGGGCAAGTGTCTGAGGGCCAGGGGTGAGTGTCTGAGGGCAGGGGCGAGTGTCTGAGGGCAGGGGTGAGTGTCTGAGCAGCAGGAGTGTCTGAGGGCAGGGGTAATGTCTGGGGCTACTCCTAGACCATGTGTGGCTGTGGGGAGCCTGCCCCGCCCTGACAGCAGGAGCAGCTCAGCTAACAGGCTGCCTTTGGACAGAGCCTTAGGAGTGGCCTTGAAGCATCAGGATGAAGGTACCATGGTTCAGGACCTGCCCTGTGGGTCTGGGTCATCGCCGGCCACTGTGTGACTCCAGTCCCTGGGTCCCCAGAGTGACTGAGCTGAGATCCTGACGTGAGCAGCTCAGGGCTCTGGGGAGCCCCATCTACCCAACCCTACCTGACCCCCCAGAGAGGTTGGGCTGTCCAGGAGAGTCCAGCACTGGGCCCGGCGCAGGAACAAAGCCATCAGAACCGTGGGCCTGGGCAAGTCTCGGGCTGGAGGGGGTAGCCTCACCTGCATCCCCTATAGGGCCGCACAGCCCAGACCCGAGTTGGCCCAGCCGGCATACACAGGCAGCATCAGTGGCAGCCCAGGTGGTGGGCAGGGCAGGTCTGGGGTGGGCCGGGACCGCTGAGGAAAGTGTAGTCAGGGAGACCCTGGGCGGGGCCCAGCCTTGGCCCGGGCTCCTGGTCTGTTTAGCAAACAGGGGCTGCAGAGCTGGTCTCCACAGACAGATGCAGACGCCTTGCGGCTTCTCTGGGCTTTGACGTGGGTTTTGGGCATCCAGACGGGACTCGGTCCAAGTCCGATCAACACTCACCAGACTGGATCCGGCACTGGGGAGCCCCGGAACGGGGGGCACCATAGCCCTGGGAGAGAAAAACTGGCGGGTCCAGGCTCCCCCCGCCTGCTCCTGGGATTCCCCCCCTCTGCTCCTGGGACCCCCCCCCCCCCACATACACAAACACACACACACACAGGCTGTGATGCAGTGAGTCCCAGACAAGCCGGTTCAGCTCCCTCCTGCTCTCTGTCCAGAGCACAGGCAGCTTTGTCCTGACCAGCCCGCTGCCACGGCATTCCCTCGACGGTCTCTGTGGGGCCCTAGGGTGGGGCAGGACAGACTTTCTCCCCCGCTGTGCTACTCAGCCATCGGCAGGCTGGCAGGGCATGGCCGAATTCCCTTCGTGCCTTCGTGTGCTAGAACATTCCACAGCACTGCCATGGCAGGCCAGGCTGAGCAGACAGGGCAGCCACTTCTCCCGACCCCACGAGGCAACTGGCTCCTAGCACTGGCTTTCCCTGGCGGGCTAGGGGACGCGGGCCTGGGAGGCACGTGGTCACCTGGCATGGCAAAAGCTGGGCCCTCCCCAGAAGCCCACTTTGCAGCCAGTGTCTGCCTGCGTGGACAGTGGCTGTCCCTGTGGATCAACCCTCTGGCCCATGGACTCTTTCCCACGGAACTGAGGCACCAATGACCAGCACTATTTTTATGTACTGTTACTGAGCTATTGCCTCAGTTCTGAGGCAGTTTATGCTCCTTAGAAACAGGACCCCGGCACCAGCCTGCCTCCTCCCTATGGACCTGGGAGGGTCCCGGGAGGGCGACCTTCCAGAACTTTCTGGACAGCCTCTGCTGTGGACCCAGCACTATGTGGAGTGTCCCTGGGATTATGCATGAGGGAGCCGGTTCTCATGCAGCACTTGGCTCTGGGGAGGACCTTGTTCTGCCTTGAGACACTTCCTGTCCCGGGCGTCCCAGAGGACCCGGGGAGCTGAGGTCATTGCGGGAAGGCCGAGGCAGAAAATGGGCTCAGTCTCCCTAGTCACCCAGCCAGGACGGGGCGCTGGCTTATCCTGTCCCTTGACGCTCAGGCCAGGAAATCCCCAGTTGTGTGAACCCTGGGCTGGATCCCTGGAATGGGCAGGCACCCCAGAGGTCCCTGTGATTTGTGTGGCCACCCACCCATACCACTCACATACCACGTGCTCACCCACACACACACTCACACACATACACATGCGCGCACACACACACACACATACACGTGCTCGTGCACACTCAGCCTCTCGCTCCCTCCTGCCTCCGTCTCTCCCAGATGGACTCGCCTTGCTGGAGCCTCTGTCCCAGTGATGGAGGAAGACTAGCAGAAGACGTGATAACAGACGGACGCAGGTGACAGTGTGAAGGGAGCGTGTGCCGTGGGGCTGATGTGGTCGAGTGACGAGGAGATGGTGGAGGAGATGGTGGAGATGATGAGATGACAGAGGCAGAGGTGAACACGTGGGCATGACGCGGCTCCATCCCACTATGGCTCTAGCACCTTCTCACTGGCCTTCAACATCACAGGGCAGGAGCAGTCAAAGGGGCTGGACTTGTGCTCCACCAGGATGGCCTCCATGGCCATGGAGTTCTCTGGGCGTCCGCACACCTCAGGGGTCCCTTCTTGCTGTCCTTGGGGGCCCCCAGGGCCGGGAAGCCTGCGGTTTCCTGCTGTGGTGCTGCTGCTCACAGCTCACTTTCGGCCTCTCTTGGGTCGCCCGGGAGGCTCTGTGACACGACTGCGCCACTGACAGGCCCTGGCTCAGGTCAAGGCACAGGTGACCACTGGGCTGGGTCCTGGGTGTGTGTGACTGTGCCTGGTCCCAAAGGCCCCGTCCTGCCTGTTTGGGCCGGAGTTGTGGCCATGCCCCAGAGGCCAGGAGTCCTGAATCCCGCAGCCACGGAGGGCAGGAACAGAGCTGCCGGGCCCATGAGGGCACGGCCGCCTCCAACATCACTTTTACGCGCGGCCACAGGCTCCTGCCACACAGCCCCCGAGCAGACCATGCCATCAGCCCACCATCACGGTGGTCCCAGGACTGACCCCGTGGAGCTGCCTCTTCTGCACAGTGCTGGCATGAAGCATGAGGGACCTCCACTCTGGCTGACAAACGCCTTCTCCAGGCCTTCCTCCCGGGGAGTCCGTGAGACCCAGCGCAGCCTGTCCGCCTGTGACATCCACAGCAGCCCCGGTACGTCATGGCACCTGAGAGCAGACACCCACAGGCTGAGCTTGGCTGCCCAGCGAGGGCCCCTCCTGGGGCAGACCAGGGGCTCATCTCAGCTCAGTGCCCCAGCACCAGAGCCGTCAGGACTGGCCAGGGAGGAGGGGGGGTCGGGCAGCCGCCTGTGGGGAGCGGGAGCCTCCCCTCTGCGCGTGCCTGTGGGGAAAAGGGCCCGTGGACTTCATTTGGTCTTTGGCTCAGATGTGGAGTGTCTGTTCGAGGTCCCCCGCAAGGAGGGCAGCCCTTGGCCCGTCCCTACCCCCCGACCCTCTCCCCCAGCAGTCCCCCACGGTCTAACAGAGCTCGGCATGCTGCATCCACTCTGCACCTGTTTTCTGGGAAACTGTGAAATGAGATTTTCCCAGGATTCATTTTCTGGCTGGTGGGGCTGCCCTGAGGAGGGACAGACTCCACCCCAGTGGAGAGACTCCTTGCAGAAACATTGCACGGATGCCCATGTATCGACATCACTGGCCTGGCCGTCCCTGGGGCCACCCCTCAGGCCTCACGAGCGGGCCAGCTGGTGCCCACAGTAGAGTCCGGCAGGGGCCAGGCCCTTTCTGTAGGTGGCAGGACAGAGGGCGGTCCCAGGATTGGGGGACAGCTGTGCCCACCAGTGAATCTCCAGATGTCAGCCCAGCCATGCCCAGCAAGGGCCCATCAGTCTCACCGCACGGACAAATGGAAACAGCCGAGTCAGTGTGACAGGGTCCGCATGAGGCCAGCCCTGGGGCACAGGCTTTTGGGGGTGAGCAGGGAAGGGGTGACCCAGCGCCGATCTGTGCCCGTTCTGTGGCGAGGAAGGTCCCAGGTGGGGGCAGGCATGCAGCCCACTGGGCCTGGGACTTCAGTCGGCTTCCAGGGGCCCGTTCTCGCTCCCTTCTGCCAGGGCTCTTAGGGCCTGGGAGCCCTGTGGCCTCTCCAGGTGGCCAACACCTGTGATGTGCTTGACCCGTCTTCAGAGCTCTAAGAGTGGATCCCGTATCCAGGGATGGGGGTCCTGAAGGCACTTTCCGAATTACCTCCCCCTTTTTTGTTTGTTGTTTTGTTTTGGGGCCACACCTGGTATTACTCAGGGCTGACTCCTGGCTCTGTGTTCAGGAATCACTCCTGGTGAGGCTCGGGGAACCTTATGGGTCAGCTGTGGGCAAGCAAGTATCCTCCCCGCCGGGCTATCACTCTGGCATGGAAAGCATTTTCCTGAAAGGCCCTTGGACCCCCGTCTCAGACTCCCAGGGATGGGACCTTCTGACTTAGGCGCCGACATATCCCCATTCCCTCTCTGGCTCAGGTAGGGGTGCTGGACTGCGAGGCTGGCCACCCAGCACCTGACCACAGCTCTCCCTGAGCTGGGCCCGCACGTTCCTTGCTTTCTGCCTCGGCTGGCGTGATGTGGGGGCAAAGGGTAGCAGCGAGGTAGGGGGTCGGCCGTGGGCGCGGCTGCCTGCGCTCGCTGTGCCTCCCTGGCATCGGGCCTGCCTGCTGGCGTAGTGCCCAGGCGAGGGCAGGGCTGGGTCCAAGTTTGGAGCTGCAAGACAAGGACTGCCCTGTCCTGGGCAGGGTCAGCACAGGGCCAGCAGCGGCAGAGGCCGGGGGCGGTTGCAAGGGACATGACTGAGATCTGCGCGGGGGCAGGAAGTGGATGGATGGGCGCTGGGGGGCCCCCTGCAGTGCCAGGAAGTGCCGGTGTCCTGGCCTGGGGCCCAGGTCAGTGGGTGCCTGCACCCGGCCCGCCCTCCTCCCCCCTCCCCTGAAACTGTGGGTGAGTCTGGACCCAGTGGCTGAGGACCTGGTCCCGCTCTGTCCCTCTAACCCCAGCCCCCTCCACTTCCCCCAGGCATCAGAGGCTGCAGGGCCATGGCCAAACTCGGCACACGCCACTTCCTGACTGCGACAAAGCCCAGAGGCCTGTGGCCCTGGAACTGCCCTGCACAGCCCCAGACCAGCCCGAGGTGCTTGGGGTCTCAGCCTGCCCCAGGCCCCGTCTCCCTCCACCTCCTGCTAACTTCTGCCGGCTCCGTGTCAGCCCCTCTGCCCAGCACACTGACCCAAGGGGAGGGCAGGGCCAGGCTCAGCCCTGTGGAGACCCTTGCTATCAGTCCTTCCTCGGACCCACAGTGGGGAATGAGGCAGGGCTCTCAGTGGGATGCAGATTTCTCTGGGAGGTGGGGGTGGGGGGAGGGAATTGACATCCCAGTCCTTGGGACCCTCCCATGGGGGTGCGGACCCCACCCAGGGCCTCTTCTCCGAGGGACTCTACTGCCTAGAGGCCAGAGCTGCGCTGGGCCACAACGCAGCCAAGGAACCCCGAGTCACTGGAAATACAGTATGTGCCAGAGGGCTCCTGGAGTCCCCAGGCTGCCGTGAGCCTGGCTCCGGGTCGGGCCACCACCACCTGGCAGACATGTCCTAGATGGCAGCAAGCGGTGAAGGTGTGCTGAGTCCTCGCCCTGTCCCGAGGCCAGAAGGGACGAGCAGTGGCTCCTGGGCACTCTGTTGGGGGCAGCCAAGCCCTCAGCATGGCCACACTGAGTGAGGGGAGACGAGACAGACAGACACAAAGATACAGAGACTGAGATAGAACCAGAGACAGACAGATAGACAGACAGTCGGGCAGCTGCCACCCAGTGATCGGCCTCAGGAGGGCTGGCCGGTGCCCGCAGGCCTCCTGGGCATCTATCTCAGAAGGAAGGAGTGCAGGGCATCCTTTGTGGCTCGAGGCCGAGGGGCCGAGACGGATTCCAGTCACCTGAGTCCCCTGAGCCTGGAGGTGTCGGCTGCCCTGACCCAGGGAGGAGTGGGGACTTTGGGGATCACAGGGGCGTTGCTTCTTGCAGTGCCAGCAGTGGTCACCAGCCCCTTCTGTACCGAGGTCAGCACCCAGAGGGGCACTCGGGAGGGTCAGGAGCACAGACGGGAAGGGAGCAGGGGGAGGCCTTCATCCTAGGAGAGTTCAGATTTCCTCGAAATGCTGGGGGGCCCCCGGCCCTGCCGTCTGTCCACACTCACTCTGTGCTCCCACCAACCCTCTCCTGGCCACTCAGCAGCCCCCCAGTGTCTGCCCGCCAGTCTGCCCGACAGCGACCCCCCTCCCTCCCTCCCTCCCTTTCTTTACTCCCTCCCTTCCTCTCTTGCTGAAGAGCAAGCATTAGGATATGAACTGCATTTGTTTCGGGACTCTGTTCTGGGCCTCTCGAATGGTGTTCAGGGGCCCGGGGGTGCCTCCCAGTGGTTCTCAGCCAACCAGGTGGTATTTCCTTGTTAGGGCCCTAGGATGTGGTGCTGCTCAGGGTTACAGGGCTCACCCAGCAGTGCTCGGGAGGCCACATGGTGCTGGGAAGACCCAGGCAGGCACATGGCGGGGCGGGGGGGGGGGGGCACTGGCTGTGCGCTCATCAGGGCCTCTGCTGAAGCCTCCAGTCACAGCTGAGGTGGGAGGCCCCGCCACTGCCCAGGCCCCTGCGCCTCTCCATGCCTGTCCCCTCAGGACCCCTGGCCCTGCCTGCTCCAGCCTCCAGCCTTTGCCAGGCCTGTGGTGGGCAGCAGCGTTTGGGCGCCGACACCTGGGTTCGGGGATCCAGGGTCCACGGCGGCCTGTTCAGGGTGAGCTGCCCGAGGCAGCTGCAGTGGGGCCAGGACACACGGGGAAATCACTCGGTGTCTCCTGGAACCTTCGGGTGAGGGCCGCAGCCAGATGGGTTTAGCAGCTCCGTCCCGGGAGCAGGACCCTGTCTCCACAGGCCCCACCAGGCATGACCCAGGAGACGTGTGCTCGGCCGGGCTCTGGCTGCCCACTGCGCACTCCTGACAGTGACCGGCAGCGTGACCGGTAGGGCAGCGAGCTCCAGGCAGCCCCACAGAGGGCTACCAGAGTCGGAGCTCCTCTGGGCCACTGCGAGCCCTCAATGGGGCTGTGGAGGCAGAGCAGGCGTGGTTCTGGGCGACAGGAAATGGGTCTGGACCAGCTGCACACGGGTCCTGGCCCCGGGGCTCCCTCGTGGTGCTTGTGAGGGAGGGGTCGGGTGCGTGGCCATGCCTCCGGGGAGCCCGCCCCCCCATCTTGCTGGCCAGGCCTGAGGGGGAGGGTCCAGGCAGCAGAGCCAGGCTCTAACCCCTCACCCTCCACCCCTGCACAGAGGCATTCCAGGAAGTCCTGCTGCCTCCGTGGGCGCTGACTGCACAGCAGAAGTGGCCTCAGGGGCCCAGGGCAGGGCTGGGGCGGTGCCAAGCTTGCCTTCCAGTGAGCCCGCCTCTGGCGCGAATGGCCACCGCCCTCCCAGGATGGTAGAAGAACAACTGCCAGGCAGGACCAGAGGACAACACAAGGGACAGGCTCACTTTCTCGCTCGGAAGGAAGCGCTGGATGACCAGTGGCCTCACTGCTGTTCCTTGTACTGAGGCCGGCACTGTGGCAGAGTCCTTGCACGCCGGTGCCGGGGCTGGACAGGAGCAGGTGGGAGGACTGGCAGCCCGTCAAGTGCGCAGGAGCTGCAGACTGGCAGGACCTGGTCTGTGGACGTGGCTGCCAGTGGATATGGCAGCATGCGGAGGCCCTGCCCAGGCCCACAGTGCTGGGGTCCTTGGAGCCCCTTCTAGAAGTGTCTTCCAGCAGCCAAGGCTCACTCTGGCCGAGGAGACACAAAAGAGGTGGGGCTGGGGCCCTCGAGCCCTCTGTCATCTCCATGCTCTGTGGGGGCTCATACCCCGGGTGCTGCACTCCAAGACCCTGGTTCTGTGGGATCAATGCCAGGGGGTCCGGAGGTGTATGCCGGTGCCCGCGTGGTGCCTGGGGGTTGGCCCCCAGACATGTGGGGTGTCCTTGCACATTTGACCGCTGGGCCCAGGCCCTCCCCCGGGGTCTTTTTACTGCCCCCTCCAGGAACTGTGTTCCCTGGTGCCCTTTGGGGCACATTTGACGATGCAGCTGACTCCGGAATCCACATTCCTCCCTGCGGCCACTGTCCCCCTCCATGACAGCTTCACTGCCTCTGTGGTCCCTGTGTCGTGGCCTCTCCCTGCCACCAGGGAGGTTCCCAGCATGCAGGTTCCCACACTCCATGTTCCAGGAGTGAGTCTGACCCCCAACACGCTGCCGCCCAGCCTGGCACTCACTGCGGTCCTCCTAGGGCCAGCTGGAATGATGGCCTGCGACCCCCTCAGCCACAAAAGGCTCTGGGCCCATCTCAGATCCCTGTGACTGCAATGGGCCCCTCCAAGCCATGACTGTACCTTGAAGACTCCAACAGAGGGGCAGGGACTGGGCCCTGATGTGCAGAGAGCAGTGGTGATGCCCAGGGGGTCCCAGGACCCCAGAAGAGGCTCGAACAGGGACGGGCAGATGACCTGGGGTCACGTGGCAGGGACTGGCTGACGCCGCTGCAGGCTGCCCATGACCACCATGCTTGTATTTCCCTGCCCCCTCCACACACCCGGCAGTACTCAGGGCTTTCTCCTGCTCTGAGCTCAGGAATCACTCTTAGTGGGGCTTGGGGGACACCTTACGGGGCATTGGACAGAACCTGGGCCATCCACCTGCGAGACCAGCACCCTTCCCTGTGAAATCTCTGCCCCTGAGGCTCCCCGAGGGTAACTTGAAGGCACCAGACTGTGTCTCCACAGCCCCTCCAAACCCCTGTGGTGCATGGCTGTGGGGACGAGCGGGCCCACCCAGACGGAAGGTGGTCTGGTCAGCTCCTTCCTCCCCCCTGCCCCTTGCAGACCCTCCTGGGTCACAGACCTCCTCATCTCCCCATGCCCCTCTCCCCTGCATCTCTGGCACCATCCCATGTCCCATGGGCATTGGGCTCGTGGGAGCCACTTGTCTGCGTTCTCCCTGTGCCTGAATCGGTTCTGGGTCCGGGTAGAGGGGACACAGGGATGGGGACGGAAGGAGGAACAGTCAGGAGGGACCCAGGAGCAGGCCTTTGTGGGGGTGGGAGACAGCCTGATTCTGTTTATGACTTGCATGGCCTCCAGCTCCTGGGGTCCACTCCCACCCTTGGGTCCCTTGGACATCTCAGTCAGTCGGCACCCATCTTCCCAGGGACGGGCAGCGGGGTGGGGGGGTTCCCACACCAGTGACGTCAGAGCAGGGCGTCCTATTGCTTTCGAGCTTGTGTGAGTATGTTTGTGCTTGTGTCAGTGAGTGTGCACATGCGTCTGTGTTTGTCTTTGTATGTGAGAGTATGTGCACGTGTGTTTGTATGTGGTTGTGTGCATGTGTGTTTGTGAGTGCGCATGTATGTACGTGTGTCTCCATGTGAGTGATGCATGCATGTTTGTGGCATGTGTGCTTGTGAGTGTGTGTCTGCATGCCTGCTTGCATGTGAGTGTTTGTGAGTGTGTGCATGTGCGTGTACCCATGGGAAGGGCTAGTGCCTGCCATGACGGCAAGCTAGGGAGGACCTGTCCAGAGGCTTGACCCAACTTGCTCCCTCCCACTGGCCCACTGAGGGGCTGCAACCTCTCCCTCTTCCCCTCTGACCCCACCTGGCTAATCCCAGACATTTGCTGTCATGCGTGGGGCTGAGCCTCTTCCTTCCGCTGCACCATGCAGCCCCCACTCCCCTCTGGCGTGGGAATAGGCCTCAGCTCTAATGACTTGGGGGGTTAGGGGACCTGAGGCCCAAGGGTAGGGAGGGGCCCTTTGAGCTTGCACTGGGGAGTTGAGTGCATCTCTCTCAGACTGCCCCAGGCTCAGGCCCACAGGCAGGACCATGGGGACAGGATGGGGTGGCCCCTGTGCTCTGGGCAGAACCCGGCATCCCAGAAGTAGAGGCAGAGATCAAGGGGCGACCCACCACGGCCCTGTTCACCATTTCATCTGGCCCCAGGCAACACCCCAGCCAGGTCACACCCCCTCACTGGCCCTCTAAGCAGCCTTGACCCTCTCCCGTCCCCTCTGCACAGTAGCTGTGGGGGTCTCAGGTGGGTGCCCCATGGCTCAGCCCATGACCACTGACCTCCTCGGGGACGTGGGAGCCTGCTGTCTGCACAGCCCTGATCTGTGCTCATGGCATATGCCCACCCACCACCCGCTCAGCAGCTTATTCAAGAGCATTGCACAGGGGGCTGGAGTGATAGCACAGCGGGTAAGGCATTTGCCTTGCACACGGCCTGACCCGGGTTCGATTCCCAGCATCCCATATGGTCCCCCAAGCACGGCCAGGAGTAATTCCTGAGTGCATGAACCAGGAGTAACCCTTGTGCATCGCTGGGTGTGACCCAAAAAGCAAAAAAAAAAAAAAAAAGAGTATTGCACAGTGTATCCTGATTGATATCTGGGGAGGGGGTTGGGGGAGGGACCATGATGGGTGGTGGTGGATCCTGGAGGGAGGGTGGGTCTCCACCAGCTCACACACACTTTGGGACGTGGGCGTGGGAGTCTGACCCCAGCGGTGCATAGAGTTAGCACCTAGGACGGTGCTTAGTTCTGTGACAATTCCTATGCCTTGGCAGAGGATTCAGTTTTCAGAATGAGAAAAAGAAAGTTTCTTTTAAAGGTTTTTTTTTTATTGAAATTTAAGCACCAAATCATGCCCTAAAACTTCTCCTCCTCCTCTTCCTCCTCCTAGGTGCAGACTACAGTGGACCTGAGCCCCAGCCATTCCATCGTGCAGGACAGAAGCCCAGGGCCAGTGAACAGCTTCTCCACCCTTGGGAAACAGCTGTGTGCCGGGCACCTGTGTGTCCACTGCACAGAGGGCACAGGAGGACTCACTGCCACTCACTCTGAGAGAGGTGGTGGCCCCGCACAGCTGGACCGACTGGTCTTCATGGCCACTATGCAGCTTCTTCCCGGGGTTGGACAGACTCTGGGCATGGCTGTCTAGTGCTCGCTGGGGCTTGCGAGGGGCTTCTATCCACCCCAGGTCCTGACTCTGTGTGAACGTGTGGAGTCCCACTGACGGGTGACCAGCCCAGAAAGGCTGCTCAGGCCAGGAAGCGGGTCCTAGGGCCCAGCAGCCACCTCAGGCCACCAATACGAACTCCTGCTGACCAGGGTCAGGTTACACAGCTGCCTCACTACGCCCGCCCCAGGCCTGTCCCACTCACTGGACATGCTCCCCGAGGGCACGTTTGATGGTGAGCTTCTTCAGCGGGCACCCAGCAAACAGAAGACACAGTGAGGGGGGAACAGACATGGGGAGGACAGACATAGGGGGACAGGCCGGGGGTGGGGGGAACAGACACAGAGGGGACAGGCACGGGGGCGGGGGGCGGGGGGAGAACGCCCGCCTCTCTTCAGTCTGGGTGCTTGCCTGCGGTGCCTGTGAAGCCGTGCAGGTTTCACTCTGGGCCTGGGGCCTGTGTCCTTGGTGGCTGCCCTGGGCTTGCTGTGAGAAGGTCTCCGGCTTCACCACAGGGGCGGCTCCCCTTGCTGAGGCCAGGGTGCCCCATAATCAGACGCTTAATTAGTCGACACTTTGGATGTTTCCAAAATACCTTTCTTTCTTTTGATCCTGGAAAGCCCGGTGCCGTGCGCCTGCCCTGGCGGCCTTCCACTGCGGGGATGGTATGTGGGCCTGCTCCCGGCAGGCGGGGCAGGTAGGGTCAGGCCCGGGGCTGGGCATGCGACATCCCCTCCCCCACCCCCCGCCCCGTATCTGGACACAGGCAGGGGGCAGTGGAGGCGTGCCGGGGCATCCGGCATAGGCTGCACCTTCCCACACTCAGTTTGCCCGTCCCGTCCCACCTCCATGCAGGGGCACAACTAGGTCTTGCCTGTGGGGGGGGAGGGGAGGGAGGTCCAGGTGAGGCAGGCTTGAACTTCATGGGGAATAGAACTTGGGGAAATTGGGTGGACACAGCCCTGGCCCCTCAGGTGTGGAGGGTAGCTCACCCCTGCGCAGGGCCCTGTCCCACCTGCCCATCCCGGCATCCAGCTCCGGGAGCCTGGACAGCAGGCAGAGTGGGATTCCAGGGCAGGAGGCAGCCGCCCAGGAGACAGAACCTCTGTGTATGTTCCACTGTTCACCTTTCCTGGCGAGGAGGGCACTGGGCACCAGCTTCCCTCTATGTCTAGCACGTCCTGAGTCAGCCACAGACCCCATGGTGATGGAGGGGACAGGACTGCCCATGGACCCATCGTGACTAGAGCAACCCTGCTGCCTCCCCACTGGATTCTTTCCTGCAGGGTCTGGGGGTGGGTGGCCCAGTTCAGTGGGACCATGGGGGCCCCTGGTACTCATGTTCAAGGGTTGCAGCAGGTCTATCCTCCCAATGGCCCAGGGAAAGCTCCCAGGCATGTGGCCCGAACAGAGAGGGAAGGGAACCCAGGTCTGCAGCACAGCAGCCCTGAGTGCACTCTGGGGCCTGGGGGGGTGGGGGTCACACACATATACACACACACATGCACACACACACATACACACACACTCACCTTATACACACTCATGTACATGCACACAGGTGTGCACACACACGGCCATACTCACATGCACACACTCACACATGTGTGCACATACACACATTGGCAGTCACTCCTGTATATGCACACATATACACGTGCACACTGCAAATATGCATGCACATATGTAGACCCACGCACACACTGCACACATGGTCACGCATACCCCTTTACATGCACATATGTGTGTGCACATACATGCACACGCAGCCACATGTGTGTGTGTACAGGACACAGCTCAAACATCTGTACACACACATGTACATGCCAGCACGCCTGGCAGAGAAGGTGGAGACAGGCCTGAATGACTATCAATGGAAGACAGTTGGATTTTATAGACTTTTAAGAATGGTTGCTCGTGGACTTAATGGTACCCTTAATGCATAGCTTTATTTTCTGGCTTTTTGTTCATGTATGTGCTTCTGGGCACGTGTGTGACTGGCATAGCCTCTGGCACCTGCTTCACCAGCACCCAAGGGACTGTGGTGGTGCTGTTCTGCTGTGATGCCTTGGCTCGTGGGGCTGTGCCCTGGACTTGGGCCTGTTTCCCCACAGTGAAGAGACTCGCCTGTGACTGTCCCTCCCCCTGGCTCCTTTCACTCAGCATGATTCCCAGCCCCCAGGTGCTGAGAACGTCAGGGGCCTCTATCGCTCCTCACGCTGCTCCGCTCCACCGTATACAAAGTTGAGGGCTTTGTCCACTTGCCGGGAGAACCGTGACATTTGTGGAGAAATGCAGCGGAGGACACGGCCTGGCTGTCTGCTCCCGACAGGCTGCACAGGGAGCACGGGGAGCAGGCCGCGGGGTGGAACCTGTCTGTGCACAGATGGGGCAAGAGCAGGAACAAAGGCAAAAACATCCCAGTGCAAGTAATAGCCGAACACTTCTTTTTAAAAAAAAATTAATTTATTGCTTTTTGGGTCACACCCAACAATACACAGGGGTCACTCCTGGTTCTGCACTCAGGAATTACCCCTGGTGGTGCTCAGGGGACCATATGGGATGCTGGGAATCGAACCCATGTGTGCAAGGCAAACGCCCTACCTGCTGTGCTATCACTCCAGCCCCAAAAGGCGAACACTTCTAAATGAGGTGATGTAGAAACTCAGAGTTGCAGAGCCAGAGGAGAAGCGCCCGACAGACAGGTGGGAGATGAGAGGGAAGGTGGGGACAGACAGAAGGACACGGGGTCACAGGGGGCAGCGGGTTCACCTCTGACAGTAGCATCACTGGCTTACCCATGACACACTTCAATCTGCCCAGAGAGAACTTTGAAGTCAAAGATGACACAGATACTGGGGCTGGAGTGATAGCACAGCAGGTCGGGCGTTTGCCTTGCACGCAGCCAACCCAGGTTCTATTCCCAGCATCCCATATGGTCCCCTGAGCATCATCAGGGGTAATTCCTGAGTGCAGAGCCAGGAGTAACCCCTGTGCATTGCCGGGTATGACCCAAAAACCAAAAGAAAAAAAAAGATGACACAGACACACCAAGCTGAAGGCATGCGTGGTCTCGGGCTGTGAGAAATGTGGAACAAAGCCTTTTCAAAAGATTCCAACGTGGGCCTATCACAAGGAACAGAGCATACCCGGGGGAGGGTGCAGGGATCCAGGATGCCTTGCATGCGGTTGGCGCTCGTTTGACGCCAGAGCTCTGTGGGGATGGTGGGGAGGACCCCCCTCCCCCCCACACACACACTGGCAGCCACAGCAGGGGCCAGCCCAGTTAACTAAGAAGGGTCAGAAGAGGCCCCTGGAACCCTGGACCTCTGGACCTGAGGCACTCCGTCCCCAAAGAAAGGAAGTCAGACACTTTTGTCGAGGTTTGGGTCTCCTCAGGAGACAGAGCCTGCGGAGGGCACCAAGCCCCTGAGGGCTTCCAGGAAACTGTTGGAAATCAGCAAAAATGGACCCAGTTCTGGAGAATGAGCAAAGGCCCAACAAAACAGGGGGGCCGTGAGAGGCGGGGAGCTCTGGCTGCCCCCTCTCCCCATGGCCCTGTGGTGGGGCACCGAAGTGGCAGAGGGCTGGCCAGTCTGTAGGGTGTCCATGCCCTTGGAAGGCTGGTCAGAGCTGCTGCATGTGGCAGCCAGCAGGCACTGTACCCCGTCCAGCTCCACCTGCACAGGGAGGCCGGGTGGTGCAGCGGGAGGAGAACCACCTCCGCCCCTCCATTCCGCTCCCTTACATTCACGGCTATTCTGGGCGATTCTGCAGCCAGGAAGCTTGGACTAGTGTCACCCACACCCCGAGTCCAGGACCAGGCGAGCCCCTCCACCCCCACCACCTCCCGCCCTGCAAGCACGGTCATCTGGCCAATGGGTCTGACTCTTGGATCAGGCAGAGTAGCAGCACATGCTCCCGGGAGTATTTGAAAATCAGGAAGCGTCTGTCAGCAAGAGGCTGGTGTGATACCAGTGGAGGCCGACAAACCAGAGTTTTCCCAGGAGACACGGAAAAAGACAGTTAGTCCCAGAGCCTGCCCAAACCACATCCTCTGGGCAGCCTCAAGGAGGACACCCCAAGAGGGCAGGACTCGGGCAGCAGCAGCCACAGGGCCCCCGAGCCGGACGCCTTCGAGCGGGGGAGGCTGCGGGGTCTGTGGGGGAACAGCTGTGGACCAGTGGGAGAAAGGCACGCTGAGGCGTAAACGGGGCTGAGGTCACAAACCCCACGGAGAAGAGAGAACGAAGAGAAGGAAGAACAGAGCAGGGAAAGATCTGGGGACGTAGCTCCAGGGGGTGACCCTGATCAGCATGCAGGGAGCTTGGTGTCGTTCCACCTGGGGGAGCAGAGGCCCAGAGCGAAGCATGTTGGGTCAGAATGGTGAAGCCTGTGATTGGGGAAGGTCCCACACTGGGGGGGAGGGGAAGCTGGCAGTGTCAGAGGCTCCCGGACAGCCCTGGCCTCACAGGTGACAGTCTGGAAGGGGGCTGGGGCACCTGCAAAGAGCTGAAGGACCAACCAGGAGCTCCACAGCCAGAAACATTATTTGGGGGGGAGGCTCAACTGGTGGTACTCAGGGGCTACTCCTGGCTACAGGTGTGCTCAGGAGTGACCCCTGGCAATGCTTGGGGGGCCCTGTATGGTGCTGGGGATCAAACTGGTAGATTATCCATCCATCTGCCAACTCATTATTACTCAGCGATTATATCTCTGTATCTAGAAGCATCATAGCATACACAAAGATTAATTCGTAGTATGTCCTAGGCCTAAATTTAAAAGCTATAGCACTGTCCTTCCGTTGTTCATCGATTTGCTCGAGCAGGCACCAGTAATGTCTCTCAACAAGTTGTGAGACTTCTTGTACCTGTTTTTGGCATATCGAATAAGTCACGGGTAGCTTGCCAGGCTTTGCTGTGCAGGCTAGGTACTCTCGGTAACTTGCCAGGCTCTCTGAGAGGGGCGGAGGAATCGAACTCGGATCAGCTGCGTGTAAGGCAAATGCCCTACCTGCTGTGCTATCGCCCCAGCCCTTAAAAGCTATAAAAGCTATAAAAAAGAAACAGAGGAAATAGCTTTGTGACCCTAACTAGGGACTTAGACATAATGTAGGAAAAGACATAGAAAGGAAAAGTTTTAAAAATCCAAAAACTAAAATAAAAGTTAAAAGTGACTTTGCCACAAGTGAGAGTGTGTGGTGTCTTGGCTCTGTGAGTCTTTAGCTCCTCAGAAGTGACCACTCTCGGGCTACAGCCGACCATGCAGGTGGCCGTGACTGCCGACGGCTGCCCAGACCTGCTGAGGCGGCCTGGCCTCCCAGACCCTGCCCTACACCAGCCTTGCTGCCCCTGTTCAGTCTCTCCCGGCCTCCCAGAGGCTGCACCCCTCTGGGGGGTCCACTCCAGGCATCACCCGACCTATACAATCCTGTCCTGTATACCTGTTCACTCCTGGCCTCACCATCCTTCCCACTCCTGTCTCATCCAGCCTGTCCACACCCAGCCTCACCCACGCTTTCCGCTTCAGTGCTATTTGCCTGTCCACTCCTGGCCCTCACCCAGCCTGTCCACTCTCAACCCTGTTGTGGGGGTCCAGGAGCAGGGTCCTGGCTGTCTGGACCAGCAGTTGCCAGAGACGGGCAGTAGGGCCCCACCGGGCTGTGGAAGGCCATCTCCCAACGTGTGGCCTTGTGTGTCCACAGCCCTTAGTTTCTCAGCCTCCCAGAGGTGTGTCCTCCCCCAGGATGTCCCAAAGTCCATGGGAGTGAGGGTCCAGCTCTAGCCCCTCCTCTCTCACTGTGGCCAGTCTGGGATCCGTGTCCTCATGGGTACCTGGGTGCAAGCTCTGTGGCATGAGGTGTGGTGAGGGTCATGGCAGCCAGGAACGCTTGGGGTGGGTTGGGGAGCTTTGCCTCTGGGCATGGGGGCCTCTGATGGCCTCTCTCCCACCCGGTGAAGCCAGCCCACCCACCTCCTCAGGGTTGGGGTGGAGGGTCCTGCAGCCCCTGTTCTGCAACTTGTTCCTTTGGGCCCCTTCACATGGCCCCAGGCCAATCCTGCAGGGATAAGTGAGCTAGGAGCAAGGCCAGCAGAGCAGGGCGGCCCCCAGGTGCGCCCTGACGCCCGGGGCCTGAGGGTGCATGAGGGGCAGCCCCACGTGTCTGGCTGCCATCCGGGCCTGGGGCGGGACATGCCTCCAACACTCACATTCCACAGCGAGCGGGCGGGCGGGCGAGCGAGCGAGCGAGCGAGAGAGCGGCTCACAGCTGCCCTTCCCAGGAGCCGCTGGCTCTGCGGCCTGCGACCACTTGCCTGACTGCTGGGGTGAGCCCTGGCAGACGGGCCACCCTGACAGCCCACCCACACCCACTCCTGTCCCAGCAGCTCCTCCTCATGAAGACCCTCCTGAAGCTGGTTGCTGGGATCCCTGCTCCACACGACCTCCTGCTGTGTCCCTGGGGACCCCCCGCTCCTCCAGGAAGTCCCCTGGGGCCTGTGCAGGACAGACCCCACTTTGAGCCCTGATTCGCGCTGAGCCACCAGGCAGAGCAGCCACGGGGGCCTCTGTACCCCCCTCTGTGGCTAGCCTGCATGGGGGCTCAGACCTCGGCCCAACCACACAGCTCTAACTTTAACTCCACGATACCAATCCCTGTATTTTAAGAGGGGAAAAAAAAATTCCACTCTGTGGTCAGGTTTAAGTGTCCTTCCTCAGTCCAGTAGATTTCCCCAGAGAGTCCTTGTCCTTTGCCGTAGTCTGGCACCCCAGGGATGCTGGCATGGGGAGCCCGGGGCCCCTGACCCCTCCAGCGGCCGTGTTGCTGATGTGGACGGGGCCATGGCCTGACTGTTCCTGGACAGGATGGGAACAAGAGTCTACCCCCTGCGGTCACGTGGCCCCCGAGTCTGTGTGCAGGACCCTGGTGTGGGGTCGCCCCATGTGGTCTGCCCCTCAGCGACTCCAGAGTCAGACCATGTTTTTGTCGCTAAGAGGTCTAGGAAGCCTGAGCAGGGAGAGGGTGACCATGGCCATGACTGGGGCCACGGTGCTTATGACAGTGAGGGCAAAGGTCGAGAAGTGACTGTCACTTATTGTCCCCTGTGCCCCTCCTGACACCTTCCACCCTCTCACCCTATGTGGATGGCAGAATGCTGAGCCCGAGCCTGCCAGAGGCCACGGGTTGCGGCCACAGGGCGAGACTGCAGGGCCGTGCCCCCTCTTCTCCTGCTCCAGCTCTCCTGCTCGCACCTCCCGGAGGGGGGGGCGGGGAGGCCAGGCTGCTCCACACAGGCTCTCCCCACCTTGTGCCTGATTCTCTCCTGAATTCTTCCCTGCAGGCACGTCAGGAACCTGAACTGACAGCTTCAGTCCTGGCTGGCCCTTCTCACAACAATGCACCCCCTCCACCCGCCTCCCACACACCAGTCCCTCTGTCCATCCCTCCATCCACCTTCCTCTCATCTACTTTTCTTCCACCCAAAGACCCCTGAGCCTGCTCATTATTACCCTTCCTTTCTTCCAACCACCCACTGCCCACCCTCCATATCTGCATCCATCCATCCATCCATCCATCCATCCATCCATCCATCCATCCCTCCACCCATCCATCCTCCATCTATCTCTCCTTCCTTCTCCATCTACCCTCCATCCATCTTTCCATCCATCCACCCTCCATACATCTCTCCATCCATCTCTCAATCCACCGTGCATCTATCCTCCATCCATTTCTCCATCCACCCTCCATCCATCTCTCCGTCCATCTCTCCATCCACCCTCCCATCGATCCATCCATCCCTCATCCATCCATCCTTCCATCCATCCTTCCACCCATCCTTTCTTCCATACATACATTCATCCTTCCATCCCCCATCATCCACCTCCTACCCTCTCCTCAGCCTTCAGGGAGCACTGTGCTGAGCACATGACCAGGTAAACGTTTTGACTGGCCATCACTGGCCCTTGCTGAGGAGAGCAGAGACTCAGCGGAGGAGGTGTGTCCAGCCCGCACAGAGGCTGTCACCCTGCACTCGTGTTCCCCAGCCTTCTGCTGGGGGCTGCCCTGAGCCCCAGCCTCCCGTCCCAGGCCTGGATGCTGCAGCAGTCCCCACCGGTCCCACAGCTGAGCCCTGGATGCCACAGAGCAGAGACTTTCGCAGACGCCTCTCTGCAGGCCCTGCTCCGGCCTGTCTCTCAACAGAGCAGCGGTGGAGGCGAGCGGAGGTGAGCCAGGCATTCCAGGACGTGTCCTGAGGGTGCTGGCTGGCTGGCGGCTGGCGTGCCCTGACTCGTGGGGTGCACGGCTGGCCGGGCGGCTCCCCTCCCGCTCTCACAAGCCCATGCGTGTCCTGCAGCATCATTTCCTTCCTCCCCAGTCCCCAGGGCCAGCCCCTACCCCACCCCCACTGCAGCTGGGGTGAGAAGCTGCTTCCCCACCGGGACGGCAAGGCCTCCAGAGCCCCCACTCCTGGGCGTGTCCGGTGCCACATGGTCCCACGGGATGGGCCACCGTCTCTGGCCGGTGCCTTGTCCGTCCTGTGTCCAATCAGTCCCCACCTCCAGCCTTTCCCACGTCTCGCCTTGGGGTCTGTCAGCTGGTTCCCACGCCCTCAGCACCCTCCTCTTCTGGGAAGGCCGCCGTCTCGTCCTGCTTGCGCCGGCAGCTCCAGGAGTGGGCAGCCCCGGAGGGACACAGGTGGCAGGACATGGGAGACACCTGCCGGGTGGCCCCCAGTGGCCACTGCATGTGCCGCTCCAAGGCTCTGTGGGGCTGCAGACCCCAGACTCAGGGTTTGCTCAGAGCTGAGACCGAGTCAGTGGTGGGAAGGGCAGCCAGAGGCTCAAGGGGGGGCCCACGGTCAGCAGGTCAGCATCAGGTCCCCTCGGTCAGCAGCTCTGGAGACGTGAGGTCCACTTGGAGCCAGAGCCACAGCTCCTAGTTGGCCCTAGTCATGCCTGCTGCAGACCAGCCCCAGCCCCGACATCCAGGGTGCTACCTTGTGGGCCTGGGTGCTGTCCCGCCCCAAACCTTAGTGTTTGGGGACCAAGACTCCAGCTGCACTTCAAGGAGCTTCCAGGATGGAACCTTTAGTTCCAGCCTGTTCTCCTGAGCAGAGTCCCTGAGGCACGACTGGTTCCCATCTACCCGTGGGGCCCAAGCACAGGCAGTGAGCACAGGTGAGGGAGCAGCTTAACCCCAACTGCCTCGTCTCCACAGAGACCTTCAAGCCAGAGTGATTTCTGCCGGTGGAGGAGGGAACCAAGCAGAAGGTTCCCAGGGCCGTACTCCAGGAAGCGGGTGTCAGGCTCCCAGGCCCTTGGGGGAGGGGTGAGCCTCACGATGATCCGGCCACTTATGTGTTCTCTCACACACACTCCCTCACAGTCTCTCACATGCGCACACTCTCATAATCATACTCAGTCATACACACACTCTCACACTCACAGTCACACACTGTCACAGCCATACAGTCACTCAACCACAGTCACACACAGTCACTCAAAGTTCCACACAGCCACACACAGTCACTCACTGTCACACAGTCACAGTCCCACATAGTCACACAGTCACAGTCACACAGAGTCACTCACAGTCACACAGTCACTCAGTCATTCACAGTCACATAGTCACTCACAGTCACACACAGTCAGTCACACACTCATAGTCACTCACAATCACACACAATCACACACAGTCGCTCACAGTCACACATAGTCACTCACTCACAGTCACACAGTCACAGTCACACACAGGCACAGTCACATAGTCACTCACTCACAGTCACACAGTCACAATCACACAGAGCACTCACAGTCACACAGTCACTCACAGTCACACACACTCATAGTCACTCGTAGTCACAGTCACTCACAGTCACACAGTCACAGTCACACACAGTCACTCACATTCATTCATTCACAGTCACTCAATCACACACAGTCACACAGTCACAACCACACAGAGCCACTCACAGTCACACAGTCACTCAGTCATTCACAGTCACAGTCACTCATAGTCACACAGTCACAGTCACAGTCACACACTCACATTCACTCACAGTCACATACTCACTCACAGTCACACAGTTATATTCACAGTCACACACTCACATTCACTCACAGTCACACACTCACTCACAGTCACACAGTTACTCACAGCCACTCATAGTCATACATAGTCACTCACTCACAGTCACTCAATAATAGTCACATTCACTCAAGGTTACACACAGTCACTGTCACACACTCACAATCACACACTGTCACTCACATTCACTCATAGTCACACACACTCACAGTCACTCACAGTCATCCACTCACTCACTCACTCACTCACCCATCCTTGTTCTGTCCTCTGATATCTTCAGGTAACAGAGGCTGACCAGTCCTTAGTGTGTGAAAATGCGAAAAACGCAGGTGATGCTATTTCTGAGCTGTCCATGGGGCAATGCCCATGGACTTGCATGCTCCCTTCCTAGGCTCGTGGGGGTGACCAGATGTTTGTGCTGTTGAGAACAGGAGAAAGAAAGGCTGGGGCCGCGCTCACGCCACTCTGTCCAGCCTTGCCTCTGCGTGGGAAGGTGGAGTTTAGGGTCCAGTGCCAGGGCGGGCTGCTGTGGTGTTCCCGGTGCCAGAGCAGATCAGAGACGGAGGCGTGTGGGCAACCCCAGTGAGTTGCTGGCCCCACAATAAAGCCTGCGGCTGGCTGGCTTCCCCCAGAGCACAAAGGCCCCGGGCAGCGTGGAATTCCCTTGCTCTGTAAGCTGCGGCCGCGGCCTCGGCCGGGGCCGGCACATTCCCGGACTGCTGCCCTCCACAGACCGCCTGTCACACATGAAACAGCAGATTAGGAATTTCTGATTCTATTTTTACTGCAGAATCTGCCCGGCCCAGGGCGTTGGGTCTGGGTGCGCTCCCCTCGGAGCCGCCTGGCGGCACTTGAAAGCAGCGGCTGTGTGGCCGGGTGGCGGGCAGTCAGGCTGCCGAGGGCCAGGCCTCATTCCTGCTGCCCGCAAGGAAGGTGGTCCTGGGGGGCCTGTGCCCGAGAGCCAGACGGGGCGGGGCGCTGGGCTCTGTGGAAAGAGGGGGCAGGGCACTGAATCAGCCCACCTGAGAGAGTGGCAGGGGCTGCCTGGGCACGGGGGAGTCTCAGGTTGGGGTCAGACAACAGGGGTGTCAGAGGAGGGGGACAACCTAGTGGGAGGGAGGCCAGTGTGTGTGGGTCCAGTGGAGGGGCCAGGGGCTAACAGGGGCTGCAACCCGGCCACCCTGGGTGGGTTGGGGGAGGGGGAAGCAGCGAAGCTGTGCGTGTCCTTTCCCGCCACCTCGTGTGGACAGGTGGGGTCCCTGTGTGCCCCCGCAGAGTGCTGTCTGCCTACACGCTGTCCACTGCCCCCTTCCCTGAACCCATGCAGGCAGCAGGCTGTGTTGGGGACCAAGGGAGGAGCTGAAGCAGGTGTATGCATTTCCCTGGTGTACCCTTCCTTGGGCAGGCATGAGGCAGGGCATGTGGGGTTCACCCCCCTTCTGCCTGGCAGCGGCCCTCAGGCACTGGGAAGAGACTACCAGGTTCAGCTGCTGGTGCCTGTGGGGGTGGGAGCTCGGGCTGTGCCTTGTGACAGTTGGTCCTGACCCTGGCCTGTGGGCTTCCAGACCAGGTGGGCAGCTTATCTCAGTGAAGGCAGGTGGTCCCCAAACACACCGTCTCTGGAGACCAGCACAAGGGACTGCCAACACTGAGATCCACACGAGCAAGGCCTGGAGTGGACAGTGGCCTGCAGCTGCTTGTGGTGGTGGCCCTTCAGGATGTCTGGATGCAGTCACTCTGACCACACTCAGCAGCTGTCCCATCCCCAGGTCTGGGACCTGCACACCTACAGTGCCAGGCGTGGTTCGAAGCCCTGGGCCTTCCCAGGGACCCCTGTTCATGGGTCCCCAGCCAGAGCTGCCCTTGGCCGTACCGGCTCCAGCCCCACACCCCCACCAAACCCCAAACCACACGGGACCTTCTGACCTGCTACAATGCGTGTGGCTTGTGACTGAGCCCTTGAGGGGCCTCCCCTGGGTGCAGTGGGCAGCTGACCCGCGGGGCACACTGGGTGAGGGCCCGAGTTCAGGAGGTGCTGGTGCTGCTGGCTGGGTGAAAAGCGAAGGGCCTCTTGGTCGGTGTCTGGGGGCCCACCCTCCTCAGCACTGGGCCCTGAGCTGGTTCCTCAGCCTCTTCGCTCTCCCAGCTCTTCTCTCCATCTGCATCAAGTCACCCCCCACCCCCACTATCTGCTGTGCTGGGTGGGGTGGGGGCGGGGGCTGGAGTTGAGGGGCTGGGACTGGGGCCACTGTGGCCAGCCTGGCAGCTCTCCGGCTCTGCTGTGAAGCGTGGGCCTGGTCACTGTGGGTGCTGAGCTCAGGCTGTGCCCTGTGGTCTTCTGGGAAGTTTCTGCAGAAGCCCCTTAGGTGAAGACACAGGACCCCTGCCGGTAACCTCCACCCCTGTGACTGCTGAAGGGGATGGAGAACAGCCACCTGTCCTCGAGGGTCCTCTGGACCAGGCCCTCTGCCAGCCCCAGACCCCAGGGCTGACTGCCTCGCAGCCTGTGTGGCCCTGACCGTCGGAGCCTCCGAACAAAGAGTCTATTGACGGCAATCTGGTCTGAGGGGGTGGGGCAGGCCCCTGCCAGCCGCTCTAACCTGCGTGACCTTGACGCGACCTTGGCTACCCCTGCAGCCGGGCCCCTTATCTCTGCTATGAAGCCCCACCTGGCAGGGCCGTGGGCAGAGACAATATGCCATAAAGCCTGGGCCCAGAGACCAGCTGCAGTCTGTGAGCGGGGGTGTCCACCTCCCACTCCGCCAGGGTCTGGAGTCGGGCACGCGAGGGGCCCCCGGATGCCATCGAGGTCCCTCCCCCAGAGACCGCCTGTACGGAAGCAGTTGCCGGGGGCTGCTGTCAGCTTGGAGACCGCCCGCATGACCAGACCTGCACGCCAGGAGAGACACTTCCGGAACCCGCGCGGCCCCCAGCCGTGTCTGCTCTTGTCCAGGAATGTCCTGTGTCCCCTCCTCCGCCTCAGCCCCTGGGCCACGTCCCCGGAGCCTCCCTTGGGAGGACCAGATCGCAGCCGGCACCCAGAGCCCAGAGAGTCCAATGGCCTTCAAAGGGGCTGATTCTGGGGTGCGGGAGGGTTGCCTGCGGGTTGCCCCCTGAACCCTAACAGCCACGTGGCTGCACTGTTCAGCTGGGCAGGAAGTGTCCATTCCTGGCTGGACTCAGGTGTGGTTGGCCTCCTTCACAGTGTGCTGGGCGCCCGAGCACTCCTCAAGGCCATGGGCACACTCCTGACACCTCCCGCTTCCTGTCTGGCCGCTGTGACATGCAGGGGGCTGGGTGGACGCCAACAGTCAGCAGGCAGACAGAGATGGACAGAGAGAGAAATGGCTGCTGGGGCCCAGCCCCAGGGTCCCCAGAGAGGAGGCTGAACGGGCTCTCAAAGGCTGCAGAAGCCGAGGGAAGAATCTTCAGCCAGAAGACTGTCGCCAGGACCCTGTCACGGAGACGCAGAGAGCACAGAGCTGGAGACCGAAGCTGGATCTGGAGGAGACACGCATGAACCGGGGGCAGGGGAGCCCTGTAGTGCCCGCCTGTCCCAGGGAACCGAGGGCGGGGCAGGCAGAGCAGCACACCCCACGCCCTCTGACCAGCGCTGGGCCCCAGGAGGAGACGAAGGCCTGTGTCCTTCCTGGGGAGACGAGGATCCCTTTCCACAAATAGGTGTGGGTCCCTAGAGGGAGAGACCTACAGATCCTGGCAGTGGTGGGCCCAGGTCAGTGCCCAGCCTGGCCCAGGTGCCCTGGTTTGTGCCCCTGACCGGGAGAACACCCGCTCTGGCCCCTCCAGCACGGGGGCCCCAGTGTCAGAGCCTGGAGGACCGGGTGGTGTGTGGAATCTCGGGGACTCTGGAATCTGTGCCTGCCCCGTAGATCTCCATCTCCCCCACTTCTGCTGCCGCCTCTTCCTCCACCTGGCACCTGCCCCACCCTCCCCTCTCCTCCCCCACCTCTTCCTCAGTTCCCAAGAATTGTTTGTGATTTCCTCCCCAAGTCACTGGGAGAAGAAAGAGCCTGACAAAACAAGCAAATCCAGAAGCTGCCGGCACTGACCCTTTCACCAAAGGCGGGACCAGATGAATGGACTGCTGGCTGCGCTCCGAACCAAGCTCCGAACCAAGCTGCTGAGCACAGAGGCACTCACAGACCAGCCGTGGGTGCTGCCGGCTCAGTCCCACCCGCCCCCCGCGCTGGACACCAGGGCCCCCACAGAAGAAGCTTCCACATGAGACAGTTCACAGTGAATAAACCAGCATTTTGTTGTAAAATTAAAATGGAAGGAAAATGATTCTTATGAACATAATTTCAGTGAAATGAAAAAAATTAATTGTAACTGGGCTGGGGCGATAGCACAGCGGTGAGGCGTTTGCCTTGCATGCAGCCAACATGGCCGACCCGAGTTCAATTCCTCCACCCCTCTCAGAGAGCCTGGTAAGTTACCGAGAGTATCTAGCCCGCACGGCAAAGCCTGGCAAGCCTCCCGTGATGTATTCAATATGCCAAACACAGTAACAACAAAGTCTCATGATGGAGACATTACTGGGCCCGCTCGAGAAAAATCGATGAACAACGGGAGGCCAGTGACAGTGGACAGTGACAATTGTAATTGATTTCAAGGTTTGACAGTTGACCAAAAATTAATCATGGTGGATTAATGGAGCTTGATCTGGAGAACGCTTCCTTGCTGAACATTGATCATGATTCTTTTGTATTCAAACATCATTGAAGCCACCTATCTTTATCACACACGGCGCTCACACACTCATGCACTTGCCCACACCCACACTCACATGTACACGTGTGTTCTTGTGTGTGACATGTGCCGACGTACATGCATGGATGGGTGCCATCAGTGTATAATTGTATAATTACGTGTACATGCACATGCATGGACCCACCCATGTGCACTGATATTCACCTTTATGCTCTCATTACATACATGTACACATGCGTGCATACACACTAACATCTGGTACACGATCAATGCAAACAGCACACACATGCTCTCACTGTACACACTTACGCACTTACATATGTGTGCATGTGTGTTCACATCATGTAGTCAGGCACACAGAACATGTATGTGTTCTCACTGTACATACTCATGCATTTACATAGGTGGGCATGTGTGCTCACATGTGTGGGGTCTGTGCACACAGCTCACATGTGTGCTCTCATGCTCATGCACACGCCTGCGACCACTCTAGGTCTGTCTTCCCAGACTGAGAAAGGCGAGGCCTTCAAAGCTGGGGTCCTTGATCAAAAAATTAGAAATTGCGCTCCCATTTGACCCAGCGATACCACTCCTGGGAATATATCCCAGAAAGGCAAAAAGTATCGTCGAAGTGACGTCTTCACTTGTTTGTTCATTGCAGCACTGTTTACAATAGCTAGAATCTGGAAAAAAACTGAATGCCCAAGAACAGATGACTGGTTAAAGAAACTTTGGTACATCTACACAATGGAGTACTATGTAGCTGTTAGAAAAGATGAAGTCATGAAATTTATATACAAGTGGTACTACATAGAAAGTACCATGCTAAGTGAAATGAGTCAGAAAGAGAGGGACAGGCATAGAAAGATTGCATTCATCTGGGGAACATAAAGTAACAAAATAGGAGACTAACACCCAAGAATAGCAGAGTACTAGGTTTTAAGTACCAGGAGGCTTACTCCATGGCTTGGAGGCCAGCCGCACACGCTGGGGGAGAAGGCAGCTCAGATAGAGAAAGGAGCACCAAATAAAGGGTGTTGGGAGGATCCTCCCAGGATGGGAGATGCATGCTGAAAGTGGACTCTAGACCAAACATGATTACCACTCAATGCCTCTTTTGCAAACCACAGCACCCAAAAGGAGAGAGAGAACAAAAGGGAATGACCTGCCATAGAGGCAGGGTGGGATGGGGGGGGGGACGGAAGGTGGGAGGGATACTGGGATCAGTGGTGATGGAGAATGGGCACTGATGGAGGGATGGGTACTCGATCATTGTATAACTGAAACCCAAGCACAAAAATTTGTAAGTCTACAACTGTACCTCATGGTGTTTCACCAATAAAAATCTAAAAAAAAAAGCTGGGGTCCCCGAGCCTACTGAGCAGGAGTGTGGGGCGCTTGTCAGAGCTGCGGACTGTCCTGAGTGCCTCAGCGTAGCATGAGACACCAACCATGACTTGTCGTCGCTGCATGTGAAGGTCGTGTGTGCAATCGGTGTCACACGCCAAAGGCCTCAGGCCCCGCTGAGTCCTCTCTGAGGGACAGCCTGGAAGCAGCTCAAGGATGCCCTCTTGGCCTCCCCCATGCCCACCTGCTGGACTGGACCGTGCTGCTGACAGCCCTTCTGGGCCCCAGCCTTCTGCATTAGCTCCTACATTGCCATTGCCTCCTGCCCCTCTCTGCAGAGGGGTTGGGTACGTTTAGGGCAGCCGCTTCTTCACAGGCACTGGGTCAGCGTTTGGGCTGGCTGTATACAGGGCACAGATGTGGGAGAGACCAATACTCCGACCCAGGGTCACTCACCTCTGCTGGCACCCACTTCTGAGTGACCACCTGGTTTCGGCTGTCCCAGGTCTCCTACCAAGGGGCGACTCCAGGGCGACAGAGCAGCCCAGTCCTTTGTTTGCTGGTGGGGGCTCAAGACAGTGCCCCCTGCCCTGAGCCTGCCTGGGGCAAATGTCTGCCTTATCTCCGGCCTCCCTGCAGTCAGTCTCCTGTTTGCCCTGACATTAGGGGTTTATCTCTGCTCCGCCTGTCAATAAAGCCACTGCCAGGAGGTCTCCTTCGAGCTTCGAGCTTCGGGGCCCAGGGGTGGTGGAAGGGTCAGCCAGCCTGGGAGGTGCCCCCTCCCCCAGTCAGTATTGCAAACTTAGGTGAGAGGCGCTGCTCGAGCCTGCAGCAGCGGTCAGTGAGGGGACAGTGGGGACTTGTTTGGCGCCTGACCTGGGGACACTTGCTCCTTGACAGGGAGCTTAAAAACTGCTTCTATTCCCAAAGGAGTTTTCTGGAAGGAGTACCTGCCCCACCCCCTACCTTCTCTCATAGAGAACCCCTGGCCTGGACTGTCACTGCTGAGCCTGGAGCCTGGAGTCAGACACCAGCCAGGGCTGCTGCGGGCAGGGCAGCAGCTCTCAACACCAGGCCCATGTGTCACCTTCCCCTGGGTTCCAAGCCCCACTCTCTCCGTCCAGAGTGTGGCTCTGAGGGACAGTTTCGACAGCCCTATGCCCCCACACACATCCATGCCGCAGCCACACCTGCACCCTCACCCTCACCCACACCTGCACCCTCACCCTCACTCACACCCACACCCTCACCCTCACCCTCACCCTCACCCTCACCCTCACCCTCACCCTCACCCTCACCCTCACCCAGACCCTCTCCCTCACTCGCACCCACACCCGCAACTCCACCTCCACCACACCTGCCCTCGCACCCGCACGCACACCCCACATACACACCTGCACAGGTGTGATGGGAAGTGCTATTAGATTCGCCTCCAAGTTGGAAACACAAATATTGGCCAGGTGGGAAGACTTTGGTCCTTGAGCCGTGAGAGATGATGTCACCTGGCACCTGCTCCGGGCACGCCCAGTGATGGCTGGGGCCACAGGGGCACAGTCACAGGCTGAGGGGAGCCACGGCTGCCAGGCTGTGTGCCCAACGGCCTGGCTCGGCCTGCAGCCACCGGACTGAACAGAGCCCCTGGCCTTCCTCAATTATCTTGAGTCAACAGAACGCGGGCGGTCAGCTCCGACGCAGCTGACACAAGGGCTGCATTCAGCCTGCTGGTTTCCGTGAGCTCAGCTGCCCCACAGCTGGTCAGGACGGCCTGTCCCCTCCACTAGGTCAGCAGGGCAGGATGGGCTGGCCGGGAGTGCAGGGTCTCCTCACCCCCTTCTGGTCAGGAGAGGACCCAGGTAGCTGTGAGGGCTCCAAGAAGGCAGTCCGGCTGTCCCTCTGTCCATCTGTGCCTGCTCCAGGGCCTTGCCTGGACGGAGGGTGGAAAGCTGACCTCGGTGTGGGGCTCTGGACCCCTGATGGTGTGCCCAGTCTCTATGATCCCAAGCGCCATCTCCCCCAGCTTGGGTCTGGGTTCCACAGAGTCTGGGAGAAGGAATCTGGGGACCTGGGGGTTTTGGGGTATAGAAGACCCCAGCAGGGGAGGAGGCCTGGGTGCAAACCTGACAACTGAGTCAGAGCCTCAAGACGTGCCTCAAGGGATCTCACACACACACACAAATACACACACACACATGCACACTCAAGGCATCTCCACACACACACTCAAGGGATCTCTCCACATACGCACACGCACATACACACACACTCAAGGAATCTTCACACACACACACACACACGCACTCAAGGGATCTACACACATACACACAAACAGACACATACACACTCAAGGGATCTCCACACATACACACACACACTCAAGGGATCTCCACACACACACTCAAGGGATCTCTACACACACACTCAAGTGATCACACACACACACACTCAAAGGATCTACACACACACACACTTAAGGGATCTACACACACGCACTCAAGGGATCTCCACACACACACACACACACACACACACACACACTTTTTATTTCTAAATTTTAGGCCACACCCAGCAGTGCTCAGGGATTGCTCCTGGCTCTGCACTCAGGGTTCTCTCCTGCCATGGCTCGGGGACGATGTGGGGTGTCAGGGATGGAATCTGGATCGGCCGTCTGCACGGCAGCACCCTCCCACAGTGCTGTGGCTCCAGCCCTAGCATCTCCCTCGACTTTAACACCCAGCAGCCTGTGACCTGTGGTACAGTGGGGACCAGGCAGCCTTGAGCAGGTCCTCCTGGCCACAAAGGGCCCCGAGAGTATGGGGTCTGGGGGAGGACCGGCAGCCTCCTGGGGCCTCAGCTCCCTCATCTGTGAATGGGGATCAGAGTCACCCTGGGCCCGGACCCCTGATCTGCCCCAAGCCAAGGTCAGAGCAAGGGGTCTCTGGCCTACCCAGTGCCTGCGACAGGGCTGCTCATCTGGACCTGCACCTGTACCTGGAGCGCAGTGCCCCTGCGGAAGGGCCCCGCTGGTTCCTAGCCTGCACCTGGTTCTTTAATTTGCACCAACCCTCATGCCCTTAGTACACATAGCCAAAAATAGCATTGCTTCGAAAACGGACTTGTCTGTGACACTATTTCACTTTTTTTTTTTTAAAGAAAAAAAGAGACACTGTCAACTTTCCAGCTGTTTTCCATCTCTTCCCATCTCTTGTTCTTGGTGCTAATCTTAGCAATGAGGGCTCAGGGATCCCAGACAGGCATCACAGCTCCCTGAGCCAACGGCCCCTAGAGCCCACGGCACACGTGTGTGCACACACGTGGGGTGCATGTCTCACCCAAGCACTGAGGCTATCTGTGGAGGCTTCCAGAAGGAGGCAGGGCTTTGAGTTCTGGGCGCTGGCTACCAGGAAGAGGAAAGGGGATGGCCAGCTGGCTCTGCCCATTCCTGCCCAGGACTTCAGGCTGTTGCAGGACGGCCCCTTCCCAAGAGGCCCCAAGCTCCCACGTTGGCATATGTCGCAGGCCTGAGAACATGTGCCTGTGTACATGCACATGGGCTCTCCCAGCTCCTCCTGGGGAGTGGTGTGTGGGCACAAAGGTGCCCTGGCCTGTCGGGCACAGCTCACATGCTGCATCATGTATGTGCACACTGTCGGCTCACATGTGTCTATGACATGTGTGCTTCAGACATTCACAGCAAAATCACAAGCTCGGACGTGGGCAGGTGGGAGGCTGGGTGGCACCGTTTGCCCATGCCAACCCACAGAGTTCAGGGGGTGGACAAGGTTGCACTGGTGCAGTCACCGTCACCTGGTGACCCTGAACCTGTGTGAGGGAGGTGGGGTGTGGGGTGCAGATGGGGTCTCAGGCAGAGAGCTGGTGAGGGCCATGAGGAAGGGGGTGGTCCTGAGAGGCCAGGATGCACAGTGGGCAGAGCCGAGCGGAAGGCTGGTGGGGCTGCGTGTGCCTGCTTGGGCTGTGGGTGGATGGGCATTTTCGGGGGGAGCTGTGGGCGGTGCTTGCTCTCGCGTGAGGGTGGGAGGGGAGTCCCCGAGGCCTACTCCAGACAGCTGCTGTGTGTGTCTCCATCGTCATGCCAACCAAATGTTTTTGGACCCCACGCCGGGGACCCTGCATGCCTGTCTTGGGTTCACATGACCGATTGGGCTCCCAGATCTGAGTCCCTTTTTTTAGCCACTGAATGAGAAAACCAGGGACCAAATCTGCTGATGCTGCTGACCCTCTCCTGGAGATGGAGTTCCTGCCTTTGATCTGCTCCCAGGACCCCAGCCCTGGGGTTTCCACACAATGAGCCGAATGTTCATGCTCTGGCCTGGACTCTGGTCTGGGGGAAGGAGGGCTTGGCAGGTAGACCCTTTGATGTGGGCTGTGCCCTCAGAGAAAGTCTTCAGAGGGCTGAGTTGGATGCCACACAGGACAACCCTGGGCGTCTGCGGGTGCCTTGGGCCCAGAGCCCTGGTCACTGTCCTGACCTGTCCAGAGTCAGTATCCCCCAGCCCCATTGGAGGCCTGTGGGTGCAACTTCCTCAGGGACTAGTGTGCAGACATGAAGGTGCTCCTGACCTGGGCTGTGGAGACCCTGCCATGTGAGTGTCCACTGCTTTCTGCCCATCCCAGGCTGTGGGCACCCAGAGACACCTTCCCCTGGAAATGACTGCTCCAGAAGCCCTGCCCTGCCCTTCCCTGCCTGGCAGGAGCCACCCTTGGAGAGAGCCCCTAGGAGTTGCAACAAACAGGTGTGGAGACCCAGCCCAGCACCTGGGGAACACGCCCCTTCTCAGGGCTCTGCTCTGAGGTCACCCCTCCCTGGTCCACTTTCAGCATCTCTGATGGGATGCAGCTGAGTCGAGGCCTGGGCCCAGTGGTGTGGGGTCATACCCAAGGAGAAGAGATGAGATCACTGAGAATCAGAGAGTGTTTTCAGAGCTCAGACCCTGGCTGGCATGGGAGCAGCACAGAACCCGGAAGGGCCAAAAGGGGCCAGTCTCCACAGCACTGCGATGCTGCTCAGATGCCATCCTGATGCCTAGGCTGGTAACGTCATGTCAGGCCCATGCCAGGCATACCAGATCCACGTGAGACCTATGTCAAGCCCACCTCAGGCCCATGTCAAGTTCATACCTGACCTACATCAGACCCATGTTAGGTCCATTTTAGATTCCAAAACTGGATGTCAGCCATGGTAGCTGCCTGGAGTCTTTGCAGAGTGTCTGTGAACCCAAAATTGTTCTAAAGAAAGGTCAGCTGTGAGAGGCCAGGGTGGGCCGGTTGTGGGCACTGTGGGCCTCTAGGTTGGAATCAGAGCAGGAGCGGGGGTAGGGGAATCTGAGGGTGGAGGCTGAGGTCAGCCAGAGTTCACAGGGGGTGAGAGTGCAGGCCTGCGCCGTGCACGAGGACAGTGGACGGTAGGACTGAGCTGGCCCCACGGGCTCCGGGCCTTCTGCGGGGAAGTGTCCCTATGAACCACCTGGACGTGTAGGGTAGGCGAGCCTCAGGCCCGGTCACACAGGAGCTGGGGCAGACACTGCACGGTGTCACTGGGTGAGACTGTATGGCAGAAGAAGCCACATGTCCTGGTTCCATCCAGCCCTGACCTCATGTCAAGCCTCCCCATGGAACAGCCACACAGGTGAGACCCTGCCTCCTTGGCCGGGTGGAGCCTGAGTCCCCAGAGGACGATGTCAGAAGCATGACCAGGAGTTTTCCTCAGGGGTATCGGCCCGGAGGGAACAGTGTACCTGCCTCGTCCTATGCCAGAGGGATGAAGGCACCAGGAAAGGGTGGCTAATGCTCGTCTTGCGGTGGAATAAGGGGCGCCTAGCATGGACCAGCTGAGACGGCTCTGCTGACAGACACTCACATCCTGTTTCTGGGCTGCTGACTCCTTGAAGCTGCTTTGGAGGGAACTGTTGGCCGCATGGACTGATGACTTGGAGCCAGGACACCGTGCTCCCAGCCAGCAGGCCTGCTGCTGGCCTGGCCACTTTCTTCATGGTTCTCCAGGCTCCCACCAAGGACGGGAAGAAGATGAATGGAAAGGGCCCTGCAGGACCACCCCAGTGCCCCCTGCTCTGTCCTGCAGCACCTGGGCTTGGTCTGCCTGTAGAAAGCCTGTACAGGGCGAACCCGTGGCCAGGTGTCTGGGCCGGGCAACCTTCCCACCTGTGCTCTGCTGGCCCACCTCTCCCAAGGCCCAGGCCCACCCCCCAGTGGTGCAGACTGCTGCTATGCCCAGCCCCACCCAGCCCCCACCTGCCCGGAGATGGGGCATCTGCACCCCACTAGGACGCCTGAGGGTTGGAGCCCTGGGTCAACCCCATCAGAAGGGACTGGGTGGGGGTCCCTAAAAGCCTACACTGGGAAGGGACTGTGGGGCCTCAGTGGCCAGACTAGGGGGCATAGGTCCCTGCAGATCATGTCCCCAGGCCCACCTGGGGGGTTCTGCCAGGATGGGGGTGCGAGGCTGGCTTAGCTAGCTGCCCCCTCACAGCTGCAAAGCTGACCTGGGTGCAGGGCTGCGTCCACCTTGGAGCAGCGCCGAGGTCCCCAGGCAGGAAAGTACTTTGCAGGAAGGAGCCAGAAAGGCCAGAGCGCAGAGGCAGTCCTGCCACGGGACCCACCTCCCAGTGGGCAGCGAGCGTGGGAACCTCAGGCCCCAGGAGCCCTGGGGCGTGGCTAGGCTCTCTGCACTGTGGTGAGTCACTCCCGCCGGACCCTCACTTTCTGTCCCACATGGCTGAGTCTCCAAGGAGCCCTTCTGACAAGTCCCTGCCTCCTCACTGACGAAGGATGCTTGTGAAGTCCAGGCCTCACAGCCATCAGCACTTCACCAGCACCCAGGCCCGGCCGCATGGCTGGGGTGTGGGGCAAGGGGGCTGGGTACCTACTCTGAGCAGGTACCCAGCCCCGTACAACCTCCACCCTCTGGCGTTGTGCCCTGGAGCTATCATCACTGCCCAATCCCCTCAGCACCCATGACCTGTAGGGGCCTGGCCATGGTTTCCCTGCAGACATGGCCACAGAGGCAGAGGGACCACGGGGTGTTCTAGACAAGGCCTTGGGCTGCCCAGACCCTGAGCGGCCCCTCCTGCTGGGTACAGCCCCCACCATGAAGGGTGGTTCTGTTCCAGGGCCCTGGGCACAACTCAGCACTGAAGGTGGTGTCCACTCTCCCTTCAAGTGCCCTCAGGGTGCTAGGTTGGCCTGGGACCTGGGCACAGCAGCAGGGGAGGGAATCAGACCTGGCGGGAACCTGGGACTTAGCCTGCAGATTGCCACTCAGTGGACAGTGTTTCCCGGGAGAGGGGCAGGGGGCATCGGGGAAGGGTCGACACTGGCACCTGCACCCCCTCCACCCTCCTGTGCGTGGTTTCTTCTCCCTTTGTGCATTCTCTGCTGAAGCACCTGGCCCAACCCCGGAGCGGGACCCGAACGGGGGGGTGGAGCCAGGTCTCAGGAGGGGCGGGGCGAGGCTGGGCTGGACCGGGCGAGCTTAACCGCCCGCCTCCCGGGCGCCGACCCCGCGTTCCCTGGCGCGCTGCTACCACCTGGCGGCCAGTTGGGGGCATGCAGGCTCTGGGCGCCCCTGCCTTGAGGCTGGCCGAGCGGTGGGCGTCCGTCTGCAGCGTCAGGCGGGCTCCGCCTACTGGGCACTGCAGCTCTAGCGGGGCCGCATTCTGCGAGCTCCCTCTGTAGCCAGCTCCACAGAGCGGTGGGGTCAGCCTCAAGGCAGATGCTGTTGGGCGAGCGGGGGGTGGAAGGGTGGGTGAGGGTCCACGCCGGGGACAGTGGTTCAAAGGCTGTGGTCCTGGGGCGGCCAGGTGTGAAGCCGGGTGTGGGCTGTGGGCTGGCTGGTGGAGCCCTGCCGGGAGTGCCTTGTTGGAGCTGTGGGACGAAGGCCAAGTCCCAGGTGTCAGGCCAAGAGCAGGTGTGGCAGGCATGGGTCCAGGTGTGTGTCACACTGCACTCTCCCATGCGTCCCGCACCCACCCCGCCTCTGCGCCTTATCTCCATTCTTGGCACAGTTACCAGAGCGCGCAGCTTACGGCCAGTCTCAGCAGATCCTGAGCTGGGTCTCTCTCTGGGCTGTGGGGCAAGTGTGGCTGTCCCCCTGTGTCTCCTCCGGTGGGAGGCTGCTGGCCGGGCCGGAGTCCTCGGTGATTCTGAAAGCCCCTTGTCCCCTGTGCTGGTTCCAGACGCTGCCGCCTCTTCCTCTCTCACACAGTGCTCCCAGCCTGCATCCGAGACTCGAGGGGCCCATGTGCAGCCCTCCAGGCTGTCCTGCTGGGCACCCTCTCTATGTGGCCATGATGTCCCCAGTGGAGGCTCTTGATGCCCCTCACCTGATGGTGGTGCCCCTGGTGTCTTTCTAGGAGGGTGACTGAGAGCCTGGGCTTGGGTGCTGGTGCCCCAAGTCTGTGCCTGGTGCTTGGTGCTGGGTGACCTTCATACTCTTCTGGGGCTCCCAGGTCTGCCTCCCCAGGCCCCGACCCTTCCAGAGGGGCCGAGCCCACTATGCAAAGAGCCATCTGGGGTATTTGGGGGATCTGACCCCCTCACCCCACGTGGCCCTAGAGTGCCCCTGGAAGAGCTGTCCAGAGGGCTCTGGCCGCAGCAGCACGGGGCGGTGTTCTTGGCCACAGTCATATTTGAGTCTGGGCCACAAGTCCGGCTTGGGGTCCCTCTGCAGGCTGTGTACCTGCTCACTGCCACCTCCTGCCAGGGGCCAGATCACCCCCAGCTACTTAGACCCCGCCTAAGGGCACACCTACCCCTGTGGTGGGTGGCTTCTGGCTCTGTGGGGCATGGTCTACTTGACCCACAGGTTTGGTGGCTCTGCCCTGGAACCCTGATGGGCCCAGAAGTTCCAGGCCAGCACCCAGCCACTCACTAGTCTTCCCGGAATGCAGTGAGTGGGGGCCCAGGGCACCCCACTGCCAAGATGCCAAATGTGAGCCCAGGATGCGGCTCTCTAGGGATACGGAGGCACAGACCCTCTTGAACTGGGCCTGGAGACCTTCCCTGCAAAGAAGGTTCCCCCGTCCTCGGTTCCCTCGGCTACTGCACCCGAACTGCTCTAGTCACCGTGCACGCTGCTTGGTT
Source organism: Sorex fumeus (assembly GCF_029834395.1). Classification (NCBI taxonomy): domain Eukaryota; kingdom Metazoa; phylum Chordata; class Mammalia; order Eulipotyphla; family Soricidae; genus Sorex; species Sorex fumeus. Next base: position 5,452,394 of record NW_026606121.1, read on the forward strand.
GTCACATTCTCACTGGAGTGGGGAAGGTCATCACAGGGGCTCAAGACCTTTTGTTCAGTTTCCAGCACCATGTGGCCCCTGAGCCCCCACCCTCAGCTCCATGTGGCTCTCTGAATCCCTCACCCCCAAAACTCACCCCACAGGGAGGTCTGGGCTCCCCTAGTGACCCCTGCTGGTGGCCCAGGAGCATCGCAGCATTGCTGGGTTCTTTTGGTTCCTGGGAATAAGGGTGCAGAGACTGGCGGAACCTTCTGGGGGGACATCCCAGTTCAGGCTGTGCAGAGAGCACCTTGGCCTGAGGTACCCTGGGCAGTGCCATTGCAAGCTCCCCTCTCCCACACAGTAAGCCTCAGGCTGTGGGGTCTTTGCATGGTTGGGAGGATCCAGGTAGCCCCTCTTTGTGCCATGCCGTACCCACAATGTCACTTCCTCACCCACACTCTGAAGCATTCTCTGGAGAGGGATCCCAGGAGGTGGCCTCACCCCGCAATGCTCAGGACTGACTTCTGGTTCTGTGCTCAGTAATCACTCCTGGTGAGCTGGAGGGACCCTATGGGGTGCCAGGGATGGAGCTTGGGTTGGCCCTGTGCAAGACAGGTGCCCTACGCTGGGGACCTTGGGGGCGGTCACACAGGTATGCCAGCCTGGCAGTACAGGGTGCATGGGACGGACCATGCTAGTGATGCCGTCTGTCCCCACACCCGGAATGAGCTCGAAGGTCACCCCTGGGCCCACCTCCCGGTACTTGGCTGCCGGGGCAGTTAGACAACCCCACTCTAGGCCTCACCTAGGAGGGGGTGGGCCCAGGGTGCCCTCCGTGCTTGGTGTCCCCTGCTCCTGGTCCTCAGGGAAGAGCAGGGAGCAGGGGCTGTGGATCCTCAGGGGCAGAGTCCTGCCAGCCACGGGCTGGGGGTGGGGGTGGAAGTGGGGCTCAGGCCTGGTCCGACACCCAAGGTCTGACCTGTGTCTCTCAGCTGAGCCCGAGTGTGGAGTGGTGAACATCCATTTCATGACGTGGGGCGCAGAGGCCATGGACACAGCAGCGGAGAGATTGAGGCCCCCTGGAGCTCACTGCCAGGAAGGCAGCCCCCTGGCAGTTCTGAGGAGGGTTGAGGGGCTTGGGAAATCCCATCAGCCTCTGCATCTGCCTTTGGGTCATGAGTGCCTGGACTCAGTGTCGAGAGCGCAGGACGGGCATGGTGGGAAGAAGGGTCTTATTAAACAAGGTCTAGTGTTCTGATCACAGGAGGGGACTGTCCTTTTTAGGCCCCGTTGCCATAAACAGACACAAAGGCAGGAGACTTATGTCAGAGGCTAAGAAATGGTGAGTTTGACATGGACATGGGGCGGGCAGCACAGTGGGGTCTCACCCTAACAAGCCATCTTCTCTAAAAATCCTGCTCATACCCTACAGCACCCCCTTGCCCCTGCCCCTGTAACTTGGTGGGCTCCAGGCACTGTTTAGAGCCTTGCCCCTCCTTGGGCCTCTGCTCGGAGCTCTCAAAGTTGGCTGAGGCCCCTCCATGCCCCAGGCATGTCCTTTTCTGGGCAGGGTTCTGCTCCTTGATGCGTATGGGGTGCTTTCTGCTTGGCTGGAAAACAGTGGGTGTCAGCTTCCAGGGGCCCCACCCCAGCGAGCAGCCTAATGAAGACTGTGCCGGCCACGGCTGCTCACAGAGATGCAGCAAGGTCGGAGCTTGTAGCTGGATGGGGGGTTGGGGAGCCACTCCTTGGTAGGGTGCGCCCTCACGGTCAGGCCGTTCTGCCGGGCAGAGTACCCAATGCTGTCCTGTCCCCCATGGGGACTCGTCGGGGCCACTTTTACTCCTGCCTCTGCCAACTCTGGGGGGCCCAGCTGGTGAAGGCAGCAGGAGCGCCACACCACAGCAGGCGGCACAATCCCCCCGAGCCCCCCACGTGGGAGGGGCCCCACATGTTAATGGGAACCCGGCGATCCATGACTTCACGGCTGACGCCCGCTCGGGGTGATGCAGGAATGTTCATATCGGTGATCAATCAGCGGATTTGCAAGAGAGGCATAAAGGCTTTAATTTTAATTGTGTTGGGTGAGCCCGTGTTGGCAGCGACATTTGAATAGGTCAGAGGCAGCCCTCACCCCTGTTATGTAGCTGGTATTAGATGCCACTCATTCCCAGGGCTGCAGCCTTCTGAATCGCTGGGTACCGCATGCTGGCAAATTGGAAATGTCCCTTTGCTTTAAGAACATGATTGATATCCCTTGCAAACCAATGTTACACCTCATGGTACATGGCTCTCGCCCGCCTGTGCCACCCTCCGAGACACCGGGGCCGTAGGCATTTGCCCAGGAACTTGGGGGGGGCGGTGATGGCATGCCAGTAAGAACCCGCCTCCTGCCACGCCTCTCCTTCCCGGAAGCCGCATCCCTAAGCACTGTCAGGACAGGGCAAAGATCCCTGTTCTCCTGCAGGGTTGGTTCCGGGAAAGAGCCATGGGGACAGAGCAGAGACATGAAAGACCAAGTGCGGAGATTTATTTGCTTACTTGGGTACTCCGTGATCTGCTCGGTTCTGAGTCCTTTCTGGAATGACCTGAGATGGCAGACAAAGTGCCCTGGAACAAGGCCTTTGTGTCATGTGCTGCTTTGAGCCTAGATGAGCTGCAGTACCAGGGAAGTCGGGAGGCTGACCCCAGTCAGCCTCAGTTGCTTCTGACAGATGGGGAAAGGGGGCCGGTGCTCACCAGATCACCGCTGGGGCCAGGGTCAGCGTGTGCCCATGCGCAGTGAGCAGATGATCCCGTGGTGCCTCCTGGGAGATGCTCTGGCAGCGGGTCTCCCTGAGTTGGCCTCAGGCCCTGGGAACCTCGAGGGCAGAGCCCAGCCCTCCGGTGGGTGTTTCGGTGGCCCTGTTTATCACGTGGTGACCAGGCTAGCCCAGGAGCGCTTTGTCCTCCCCACACTCAGAAACAGTTCACGGGTGGCCCTGCTACCCATCCCACTCCCAAGAGTGCCACAGCACAGCCCAGATGGTCGGCGGATATGTTTTCGCTGTTTAAAAAAGTAGCCAATCACTGTCTCTGAGTGAATCAGATTAAGTGTAATCCGTACTAATGTTCCAATTAAGTCACAGAAAGCAATTAACTCTGCAGAAAAATGATAAGCTTGGTCCCATAGTCATCGGTGCCTCACTGGGTTCCCTAGACACTCGGCTGCACAGGAACTGAGTCAGACATTTCAGTTGGAGCCCCCACCTCAGGCTTGCAGTGGGGCTCCCTATGGGGGAACCCAGGTACACATGGGGGGCCCGGGCATCCTAGCTCCCTGCTCAGATCCAGGGGAGTCCCCTTTGCCCTCATACCAGGCTGACTTTGGAATCTCCTGCCCATTGTTCCTCTGTCCTCCCTCCTGTCCTGGATACAAACAATGTATGACACTTCTTAAACCATGACCAAAAACGCTGCTTACAACACAATTGTCACTTCAAGTCACATCACCTGTAACAGGGACACAGACATGCCAAGGAAGGTTGATGGGGTTGGACTGGTCGGGGCTGCCTGTCTGTCCAGGGGCAATGTCCCATTTAGGCTTCTCCCTGAAGCTCCGCTCTCTACACCTCAGGGAGTAAAGTCACTACTGCCTCCATAGCCCAGGAGTGGGGCCACTGCCACCCGAAATTTAGGGCAGATGACCCAAGAGTGACCCAGGAGTCACTGTAGAGCCAGCAGACTGTTCCAGGAGATGAAGCCAACAGCAGCAGTGAGCACCTTTGGGCAGACTTGGTGCCATGGCCCTGGACCAAGTCAGCAGTGAGTGTCCGCAAGACCTGGTCCAGGAGGAGCTGGATCCGCAGAGCCCCCACGGACACAGCCCCACCTCCGGCTCTCACATTGTCCAAAAGTGGAGGTTCATTGGCTGGGCCTCCAGCCGGGGGTACCCACTTTCCTGGGGACCGCAGAGCCCCCTGAGTCTGGGGCCGAGAGGATGTAGTCGATGCTGAACTTGATGTCCCTGGGACCGTCCTTCCCCACGGTGGATGGGCCCTCGGGGTCCGGGCCCTCGCGGCGGGCGGGTTCCGGAGACCCCCCGGATCCCGGTCCAGGAGCGGCCCCCGCGCGTGCTCCCCGCGCGCCCTCGCGCTTCGGACCGCGCCGCCGCCGCCGCCGCCGGTAGTTGCCGTTCTCGAAGAGGTCCAGCAGGGACTCGCAGCCGCCGGCGAACGTCCAGTAGTTCCCTTTGCCCTTCTCCTGGCCAGCGGCCCGCGGCACCTGCGGCGAGAGGCGGTCAGCGCAGCCCCCTCCCCGTGGCTGGCGGGCCAGGGCGCGCGGCTCACCTTGACGAAGCAGCTGTTGAGCGACAGGTTGTGGCGGATGGAGTTCTGCCAGGCGCGCTGGTTGGAGCGGTAGTAGGGGAACTTGCGCATGATGAAGTCGTAGATGCCCGACAGGGTCACCCTGCCCGCGGGGCTCTGCTGGATGGCCATGGCGATCAGCGCGATGTAGCTGCAAAGGGGACATGAGCGGCCCCGGCCCGGCCGGGTCCCCCACCCCCCGCCCGCCCGCCCGCCGCGCCCTCTCCGCCCGCTGCGCGCCCCGCGCCCGGCCGCACGGTCACCTGTACGCGGGCCTCGCCCCGCGCCTCTCCTCGTCCGAGCCGGCCGGGTAGTCGTCAGCGTCGTAGTTGAAGCAGTTATAGGGGTACTGTGAGCTGTCGAACATCTCGGCGCGCCCTTGGGGGCCCCGCGCGCCGCCCGCTGCCCGCGCGCCTGGTCGCCCCTGCGCCCACTCGGGCGCCCTCAGAGTCTCACCGCGGACCGCTTTCCAAGACGCTGGCAACTTGGGTTTCTGGGGTCCCCCGCCCGCCCAGCCCCACCGAGTCCTCGCATCCAATCCGGACGCAGGGGAGGGAGGTGTGCCTGGTGGCTGACGCCCTCCTGGGAGGAGGGGAGGAAAGTGGCGCAGGATGGTCGAGGACTGGAGATCTACGTTGCGTCCTGTGGTGGGGGGGGGGGGGAATGGGGATGCGGCCGGGGCTCCCCCCACCTCCGCGCCTCGCATCTAGTTTGGATCCCTGGCCCGTTGCTCTTAAGCAGTTCTTCCCTGGCCCAAGATTCCAGAATGACCCCTGAGTTGTCCTCTACGGGTCTAAGCCACAGAGGCCTGGGGATGGCTGCTCATCCCAGAGTTCTGTTCCTCCTGGGCTGGGGCAGCAGGGTCGCCTTCGGGGGCGGACACTGCTCTCGATGGGAGCCTGCCTGCACCTGGGCAAGCCGCTGCCGCGAAGCTGCCCCTTTCCTAGCAGAATGAGCTGCACACGTGCTTGCATGTGTGCAGTTGTGTGTGCATGTTATTGTGAATGTGTAGTTGTGTGTGCAGTTGTGTGTGTGTGCAGTTGTGCGTGTGTGGCTGTGTGTGTGCGATTGTGTGTTGCATAACATTGGTTTGTGCTTGCTCCTCCCGCAGGGAGCTTAGGTTTATTGAGTTACTCCCACCAACAGTGCTCCTGAGGCACACCCAATTCCATTCCATAATCCTCTGTGATTATCTTTAACCTCTCGTTTGTGCTCTTCTTTCCCTGTCAATCACAAGTTTCCCCAAATCAGGCCCTGTAACCTGTAGGTCAAATCTTCTGAAGGCTAGTATATACTCCCATCACAGTGCTCCCAGGCACACCCTAGGATCTAGTATATGTAAGTGAAATATTGCTTTTCTCTTTCTTTTATGTCCTTTGCATAGTTTACTTTAGAGCAATGTCCTTTTTGTATAGACACAGGAAGACAGTTAATGCTATGCTTTAGTAACTTGGAGTTAACTGACTCCGGATAACATTTACTCCTGGGCATCTGTCATACTTACTTGGCTTAGGCCTCAGTTGCCCTTAGTTCCTATCACCCCAAAAGGAGGGTGCTGGCGAGGGACAAGGATGGACCCAGGGCAAGCTGCAAGCTACCCTGGCATGGAAAAGGGACAGGCCAAGCACCGTAAGAAGTATGAGAGCATTAAGAAGTATGAGAAGTTAAGAGCGCCATCATGGAACAAAGAGAGATTAAAGATAAACACAGAGGGGGTCAGAGCAATAGCACAGTGGATAGGGCTGGGTTCAATCCCCAGCATCCCATATGGTCCCCTGAGCACTGCCAGGAGTAATTCCTGAGCGCAGAACCAGGAATAACCCCTGAGTATCACCGGGTATGACCCTAAATAAATAAAGATAAACACAGAGGATTGGGAGTGCCTGATGAAATTGGGTGTTCCTGGGAGCACTGTGATGTGAGTAACTCAATAAACCTAAGCTCCCTGCAGGAGGAGCAAGGACAACCCAATGTTATCCAGCAATTATGCATGCTCGTGTGGTTGTGTGTGTGCACATGTGCATACAGTTGTGTGTGTATGTGTAGTTGTGCATGTGTGATGTGTGGTTATGTGTGTGCAGTTGTGTGTGCATGTGGGCGTCTATGACTCTGTGTGCATGTGTTTTTATGTATGTCTGTGTGTGTGGTGTGTGCCTGTTTGGGAAGAGGCAGCAGCAGAGAAAGTAGGACCAAATGTTGGGGAGAGGAAATGTGTCAGTCTGTCACACAGGGATGTGTGCATGGTTGTGTTGTCCTCATCTGCCTGAGGCAGGAGTCAGGCTTGGCATTCTCCGGAAGTCCCTTCAGAGGCCTGAAGTTCTGTCCAGCTCGTGTGGGCGCTGTGCCTGTGGAAGGTGGGCAGGCCACCTGGCCGGGAGCCCTTCTGCCTGACACGCAGCACACTGTCTTCTGCCAGCTCTGAGCTCTAGAACACATGCAGTGACCAAGCACCATGTCTCTGGGCAGGAGGGCACAGAGCCAAGTGCAAGGACGTGGATTAGGAATGTCCTAGTAAATGAGGGGCCTCAACTTTTACCCAGGCCTGCTCCTTGGCCCCATCCCCTCAGAACAGACTTAGCCCATGCCCCCCTGACCACTCATACTCCCCAGACTGGAACCAGCATAGATGTGTCCCTGGCCACAACTGAAAGGCTGACAGGGTGCAGAGCGGCTGCCCCATCCCACACAGGCACACGCCACCCCCCAAGGGGGGGCTCTGGACCTCACTGCTCAGGTGCTGGTGGACAACTGGGGTGGGGGGGTCCAGGTGAGGGTGCCTGGGCCGAGAGACCCTGGTCTCTGTAGATGTCACTCTTGGGGGAGCTGGGAAGGACCCACGGGTCTCTGTCTTATTCCTTCTGCTGCATCCAAGCCAGAGCATCTGAGCAGAAGCCCAGGTGCAAGTCCCCACATGCAGGCAGATTGGCAAGTGGGGACAGTACAGTGACATGGGCACAGGCTGCCCTGGCCAGAGGGAGAGGCAGTTGAGGGCTCATGAAGCTTCTGTTCTGAGCAGCTCAAGGCTTTCATGCCAGGGTGTGAACCTGTGGGCCTTCCCAAGAGTCTCATCCCAGCCTCTCCATGTGACAGTCTCTGCCCGCCCAGCCAGGGACGCCCAGAAGCACACTGAAGCCTGCTTCCTGCTTTGTGCCATGACGAGGTGATGAGGCTGATGGACACTTTGTGCAGGGTGGATATTGGGTGAGAGCTGCCCTATGTCCTGTTTTCTCCTCCAAAGCTCCAGGGCCCAAGTGGGAAAGGTGCGGGGGTGGGGGGCTCCTTCCAGGCTGAGCCCTGGCCGAACAGAGTGGGCGTGGCTCTCTTCCTGACTCAGCTCAGTCACACCCCTTGGCTAGGCCTTCTGTACAGCTGTGCTGGACAGGACCCAAGGCATGGGACGTTTTGGGGTTACCTGGCAGCATCTTAGCCTGCCTCCAAAAGGGGAACCCCACAGGGCATGAGAACATGGCGACTCTCCTCCGTCTCATGCCGCAGAACAGGGTCCATCTGTCTCATTCCTACTGTCCTGTACCCATGGCGAGGAGCACTGCTGAGAAGCCCTGTGAGCACGCAGCTCCAGGACCTGCACCGTCAGTCTGAGGTGGACAGTCTGGAGCCCCGCTTACATGTGTCACTGTCCTGGAGCCCTTGTCAGACAGTCTGGGTCCCCCTGAGTGAGTGACCCAGGTCTCCGTTCTGAGGGCAGCTGCTTCTTGCATCGTGACACTGCACATGAGCTCACACTGGTTCCTGAGAGGCTGCAGAACATGTTCCGCATGTTCCCGTGTCTTTGCCCAAACTGCTGTGTTAGCAGGGACAGTGCCAGCAGCTTGCCTGGTTCTAAGAGTGGCTGCAGTGCAGACCTTTTCAAGTGGCCACACAGACCCCACCCCTCTGCCCTGCTCCCAGAGCAGAGAGGACATCCTCCCCAGGTTGACTGCCCCAGCCCCCTTGGGAGCACCCCAGCACTGCAGAGGCATGGGCACCTTCCTGGGTCCCAAGTAACAGGAATGTCCTGTGGCCTCACCGAGCCACCTGGAGACCCTTATCGACCGCAGGCAAGAGTGGGGCCGGACCGGGCAGATGCAGCAGAGCAGATGGTCCCAGAGTCATTATGTGGGGCCTGAGGCGGAATGGAGGCCTGGGAGGGTGGGTTGAGTTTCCCTCCCCACCCTGAGCAGAGCCCCTGGCAGCTGAAGACCTCTGGTTTCAGACACAGCCATGCTTAAGACCACTCTCCACGCGTTCGGATGAGCCTCACGCATGAAGGAACTGGCAGAGGAACCCAGATGTGCGGGACCTGGGGTGTAGATCTCCAAGCCTGCTCAGATTGGGAATGGGCCTCCTCCACTCAGATCCCCCATCTTCCAGTATGTAGGCGTTACACCCACCAACTGCCCCCGGCGTCATGTAATCCCATCAACAGCCAAGACCCAGAGACTATAAAACCCAGCTCTTGGAAGCACGCGGCCACAAATGCGACATCTTATTATCTAGTTCTTACTCTGGAGAACCTGGCAGGCTACCAAAAGTATCCTGCCCCACACGGCAGAGTCTGGCAAACTCCCCGTGACATATTCAATATGCCAAAAACTAGTAACAATGATGGGTCTCATTCTCCTGACCCTGAAAGAGCTTCAAATGTGGCACTTTCTAAAATCTCAGGGCTAGGATTAAGGAGACGTTACTGGTGCCTGCTCGAGGAAATCGATGAACAACAGGATGACAGTGATACAGTGAGGAGGAATGGAGGCCTGGGCAGCTCTGGCCATGCTTCTGGCCTTCTACACCCCTTCAGGATGCTCGCAGGAGAGCAAGGCGAGAGACTAGCATTCAGCCCTCAGCTGCACCGGTTCACGGCTGGCCCACCTTCCTCTGATGCTGGAGTCAGGGTCACTTGTAAAACACAGTGTTCTTCAAAGACTGCTTTTCCACAGCTGCAGGCCATCTAATACGGCGCATTCGCTGAGGTGTAGGTGGTCACACACGTGATCCCGGGCACCCATCCAGCTACACATGTTAAATGGAGTCCTCCTTAAACATGGGCAGGGATAAGGCTCAAAGTGCTGCAGCGTGGCCTTGCTTGTGCAGGATCCTGGCTTGCCTCCCCCCCCCCCCCCCACATGGCCCCCAGCACTGCCGGGAGCAGCCTCAGAACAATCAACAAGTCAAGTCTGGATCCTGGGGAGGGTCCCCAGAGCCTTGCCTTGGTTGCTGACAGGACAGTCAGAACTGGGCCCACTCCGGCCAGAAGGCTCTGGGATTCCTGGTGATGTGGCTGCAGCCCTCACAGCCAGGACAAAAGACCTGGCTTTGTGTGCACCCAACACTGTCCCTCACCAGGGACCCGAGGAGCCCTCCTGACAGAAGGGGAAGCTCCCAGCTTGCACAGGGCTCAGAGCAATGGGTCAGAGAAACAGGAGATAGGAATTTGCTTTGCATGTAGCTGACCCCCGTTCAATCCCCAGCAACGCATGGTCCTCAAGCACTGCCAGAAGTGCCCCCCTGCTGAGACAGACCCCCCCCTACTTCAATCCCTGGCACCAATGAATGACCCCTGAGCACAGAACCAGGAGTAGCCTCTGAGCAATGCAGAGTGTGGACCTCCAATACAAGTGAGGTCAGAACTGTGCTGAGGTCCTCGGCCCTGGTGTCGCACCACCAGACCTCACAGAGACCAGAGCAAGGATCACTCCAGTTTGGTGGCGGGAAGAGCAGCGGAAGGGACCATTGCTCCTTCAGAACCTCTTGGTTCCAGGCTGTAGTTTTGGATCAGAGAAGAGGGTCTGAGGACACAGGATGGACCTAAGGCCTGACCTGCTTGTGACTGAGAAATGCTGACTCCAGGGACTGTGTGAAGAACCAATGCAGTTACTGTAAGAATAGGTCACTGTCGGGGCTAGAGCAATAGCACAGCAGGTAGGGCATTTGCCTTGCATGCGGCTGACCTGGGTTCAAATCCCAACATCACATACGGTTCCCCTGAGCACTGCCAGGAGTAATTTCTGAGTGCAGAACCAGGAGTAACCCCTGAGCATCGCCGGGTGTGACCCAAAAAGCAAAAAAAAAAAAAAAATAGGTCATTGTCAAGATTGGAGAGATGGGACTTTGAGATGGGCACTTGCCTTGCAAGCAGCTGATCAGGGTTCGATCCCCAGAATCTCACATGGTCTCCTAAGCCTGCCAGGAGTCAGCTCTGAGCACTGCTGGGTATGGTCTAAAATCGGAAAGAAAAGACGGCTGCTCTCGAGGGCGTCTCCCGGAGGGTGAGTCGCCTTGTGTCCTGTGTCCCACGGCCCCGGCCGCTCCCTAGACTGGGAAGTGGGGTGCCAGCACTGGAGTGGGAACACAGACTGCTGCTCCCAGCACCCTCTGCTTCTTTCTGAACTTTCTCGCAGCCCAGACACCCCCAGTCCCACCCCTCCCTCTTTGCTCTTCCCTTTCCAAGCTCTGCCACGTCCGATGTCAGCGTCTCGGCTGACAGACGTTCCAGGGGAAGTCATGTGACAGAGTGCCCTGATGGCCCTGAACATGACCACGGTCTCCCCTGTTCTAGCTGGGGGTCATACCGACATTTTATCTGCAGTTCCATCACATTAGTAGTCTCTATCTTCAGCAATTTTGCTTGCCTGTGAGTACGTCTCTCTTAAGGTTCTCCCTCCCTCTCTCTCTCTCCCTCCCTCCCTCTTTCCCCTCTCTTTCTCCCTCCCTCTCTCTCTCTCCCTCCCTCCCTCTTTCCCCTCTTTCTCCCTCCCTCTCTATCCATCTCTCTCTATCCCTCTCTCCCACTATCCCTCCCTCTCCATCTCTCCCCTCTCTACCTCTCTCCCTCCATCTCTCCCTCCCTCCCTCTTTCTCCCTCCCTCCCTCCCTCTCTCGCCCTCTCCATCTTTCTCTCCTTCTCTCCAACTGTCTCCCTCTGTCTCCATCTCTCCCCATCTCTTTCCTCTCTCTCTCTCCCCTCTCTCTCCTCTTTCCCTCTCCCTCTCTCCTTCTGTTTCCCTCTCTCCCTCTCTCCCTCCCCCCCCTCTCGTTTTAACAGAGAGCATCCTACATTAATAGGAACGCCAAACCAGTGACTGGCAAAGGGGGAGCCAGAGCGAAACCTTCAGGTACTTCCTATGTTCTGAGCAAGGGTGGAGCTGATGGTGAGGTTTCCCGAGGCCTTTGCTGCCCGTGGTGCAGCAGAATCAAAGGGGACAGTGGGAAAGAACTCTGAAGAGGTGAGAGGATCACGGCATCAGGACAGGCTTGCTCCTTCTGGGCCACTGCCTGGGTTTGCTACACAGGTAGTTTGTTGAATTGGGATGGGGTTTGGTTTTCCTGGGTAAGTTAAGTTTTGACGCCTGGGGCTTGGGGAGGCGTTCCTTAGTTCCCTGGATGAGTGAGAAGCCTCTGGAGAGTCAAGGGCAGGGGAGACCCAGGCTAATCTCACTATTCACTGCTTTATACGTTATCCCTCCCTCTCTTCAAAACACCTTTAGAAACAAAAAGGCAAGTAGTGCTGAGCATCTTAGCTCCCGGGCATGCTGAGGACAGCTTGGGGCCTCAGGGCCCAGGGGACTCTTGCAGGAGTGGGTGAGCAGAGTGTGGTGAGACTCGGGCAGGACTGGAAAAATGGGGCAGGATCAGTGGCCTCTTCTACCTGCCGTTTTTCCTGCATCTCACATCCCAGGATGGGCATGGGAGGGGTGACCGGGCAGGGTGAAAGAGCTACAGACACGCCTGATGCAAGCCCACCTCTACCCCTTCCTGGTCCTCACCTGTTCTTCCGTGGCTGGGTACAGGGCATTAGGGCAGAGCATGGTCTCCAAAGCACCTCTTCTGGGGCTGAAGCAATAGCACAGTGGGTAGAGCATTTGCCTTGCACGCAGCCGACCAGGGTTCGATTCCCAGTATCCCATATGGTCCCCTGAGCAACGCCAGGAGTAATTCGGGAGTGCAGAGCCAGGAGTAACCCCTGAGCATCGCCGGGTGTGACCCAAAAAGCCACTGTCCACTGTCCTCCCGTTGTTCATCGATTTGCTCAAGCGGGCCCAGTAACGTCTCCATTTTTGAGACTTCTTGTTACTGTGTTTTATGTCTCGGTAGCTTGCCGGGCTCTCCGAGAGGGGCAGAGGAATTGATCCCGGCTTGGCCCCTGGCTGGCTGCGAACAAGGCAAACATCCTACCACTGTGCTATCGCTCCAGCCCATACTATGTCTATGTCTATATGTCTATGGCCCATATGTCTATGGCCATACCACCCTGAACGTGCCCGATCTCGCCTCATCTTGGAAGCTAAGCAGGGTTGGGCCTGGTTAGTACTTGGATGGGAGAACCAAAAAGAAAAAAAAAAACCTCTCCCTTCACACTCTCAAGTGGCATTTGGGTGATGGGAATGCACGTGAACCTTCTGGACCTCTTAAGAGCCATAAAGCTTTCCGTGTGAGAGGAGGCAGGGAGGTGGTTTTGAAACACCTTACAATTCCCTCCTCCCCCCCCCCCCCCGCGCTTAATATCAGAAAACAAAAACTCAAAACCAGTTAAAATTTGCCTTTTAGGGGTTGGAGTGCTAGTACTGTGGGGAGGGCACTTGTCTTACACGTGGTAAATCCGGTTTTGATCCCTAGCACCCGGTATGGTTCCCTGAGCCCAGCAGGAATGACCCCTGACTTCAGAGCTGAGTAAACACTGGTGTGGCCCTAAAACCACAGTAGCAACAACAAATTGCCTTTCAGACCCCCAGGTCTAGCCTCTAACCAGGCAAGTGTGTCATCACGAGAGCACTGGCCAGGGAGACGGTGCTCCAGCTGAATTATTTCCCGATTCTGGGTGTGGAGGTGACCGACTGGAGGACAGTTCCAATGCATTTGCCTCCAGAAAGACCCCAGCGCCTTCTGATACTGCTTAGATTTTTCCTATTTTCTATCAATACTTTCTCCACTGAGGTCTTAGAAGCAAAATGAAATTCTGGTTCATACTGTGGCCCCTGATAACCTCAGGTCTTTATTGTGATTACTTTGAAATTTCAAAGATCCAGGTAGAAATGTTTTACTTTTGCTGGTACAATACCTGAATCCCTAATAGTGCTCTAGCTCACTGCAAGAGCTGACTTTCTTTCTTCTTAGGTCTTTATTCTGGTTTCCCTTCATTTCTATAATACAGCCACCCAATCTTTTTGTGTGTGGCTAATATGTCATTTCTATACAAGTACAAATGCGTTTCTCATTGTGTTGCTATTTTGGAAAAAATGAAGAGGGGTTTGTCGGGGACTGGAGGAAATTGGTCAAAATGGTGCACCCTGCTTCTGTCCAGTGAATAAACAGAACACCACTGATGGGTTCTACAGCTCTAAAGGAAAAGAGAATAGGGTGTGTCCTCCAGCACAGGGAATAAGTTCCAATAAAGTCAGCGCGACAGACAAAATAGAGACACAGGACACAGGGATAAGTAGCCAGGGACCAGCAAGGTCACAACCTCAGCCACGCAGATCCCCAAGAGCACCCTAAGGGCGAGGTACCTCCAGACGGGGCAGGAGAGCCTATGGCACCCCACCTCATGGCACAGTCAGACCCTCTGTCCCTGGACACACAGAATTTCAGAGGACACGGCGGTCAGACACGGCTGCCTCCACGGGGCAGGACCAGCCTGCCGGGCTCCAGGCCACCGCTCAGTGGAAGAGGCCGTGTGGGGTGAAGAGACATAAAAACATAGTCAGATTTGCATGGACAGAGAGCCCGGGAGAAGAGCACTGTCCGGGGCGGCCCGGCCCAGGGCTCAGTGGGTGTGGGGAGCCGGTGGTGTGGGTTTGTGTCTGCGGGTGGTGGGGTACGGTGGTTGGAGAGCTGGGGCCGTCTGCTCGTCAGAGGACGCGCTGGCGCACGGCAGGCTAGTGTCTGCCCACACACTCGGGCTGCCGGGGTCCTGGCGTGGACCCTGCCTGCTTCTGCTGGCCTCTGTCCGGAGCCCCTGTGTGGCCCCACCCAGGGAACCACATGAGCTTGCGGAATCTTTATTGCACGGTCACCACACTGCAGACGATTCTGTCTCTGGCACTGCTGGGGCGTCTGCTGCTCAGCAGGGCAGGGCAGTGCGGCCCACAGGGCACTGCGCCACTCATGCTGCCTTGACCACTGCAGGGGCCTGGGCCCCCCCACCACCAGCAGGGGCCTCCTGCGGGCCTCAGCTGGAAAGGAGACACAGTGGGCGGCCCCTCCCAGACGTGCCTGCCGTGAATGATGCAGAGCAGGTGAAGGTGTCCTCTCAGCCACTGGCGTCCCCTGCCAGGCTGCCCAGCCAAGCACCGGTGTTCTCCGACTCTTCTGGCCTCGAAGACCACCAGCCTGCCCCAGCCTCCGCCATGGGTGCCCCGCATGTGGTGTGGCCACGTCCCTGTAAGCTGAGCCCATATGGGGGCAGGCCGGTGGGGCGGTCACTACCTCTGGGCGGGAGCACTGTGCTGGGGACGCAGGTCATCCTGCACCACGCTGCCCAGCCCGTCCTTCTCCACACAGTCCTGGATGACCTGCAGCACGATGCGGAGCCGACGGTCCAGTGCCTCCAGGTGGGGCCAGTACAGGATGGGGGCCACACGGTCCTCCCGCAGGGACTCGGCCATCAGCAGACTCAGCTTGTACTCCTCCTTGGCCAGCAGCTGCAGCCGCAGGTGTGTGGACTTCCTGATCCTGCAGGAAGACGCAGGGGATGCATGCTCAGGGTCTCCCTCTGCATGGCAGGGGCACTGTCCTGCCCTCCCTCTGTACAGCGGGTTGGGGGGGGGAGCGGGTCTGTGAAGGCCGGGTTAGTGCTGGGGCCCAGCCCATCCTCCTGAGACAGTCACCAGCTGACCTGGTCACTGTGAGACGCAACATGCAATGGTCCCCCTGAGCTTCAGGGCAGGGGAGCTGGGCCAGCCTGGCAGCCCCGGTCTGGGGCTGGGGCTGTGGGCATCCCTGTTCTCTGTGGTATGAAGTTCCGGGGGTCCAGACCCCGATGTGTGGTGGCAGTGCAGGGGCAGGGCATACCTGCAGCACTGCTGGAGGGGTGCCAGGATGGACAGCTCGTCGTGAGAGTATTTCCCGAACCTGTACAGAGAGACACCAGTCAGGGTCACAGTGTGAGGGGGTGTGAGCGGTCTGCACTGTGGTGCTTCATGGGGTTGGGGATGGGAGACAGGGAAAGGGAACAGGATGGGGAACAGGAGACGGGACAGGGGACAGGATGGGGGACAGGGACAGGGAACGGGGGACAGGGTTAAGGCATAGCGGAGCCCAGGGTGCGGGTGTGCCCACAGCCAGCAGATGCATCACCACAGTGGGCACATCCCCTGACCCGGGAAGTGTGGCAGGGTCTAGACCCGGCAGTTGGTGTGAGAAAGGTCAGCTGGTGTCTATGAGGTTGAGGGCTGACATGGAGCCTACACTGACCCCAGGCTCACTGCTGCCCATATAGTAGCCGCCCGCCACCCAGGCCTCCAGTTTGCCCACTGAGGCTGCCCCAGGGAAGGGCAGGGCAGGTCATTGTCCAGGCACAGATGGACCTGCCTGGGGGTGGGGAGGTCTCTCTTCTACTCCACCTGCTGGCAGTGTGTTGGGTCTTAGCTCCTCAGAACCCGCAGCCCCCCTCAGTCCCCTCAGGCTCCCTCAGTCCCCACAGCCCCTCGGTCCCCACAGCCCCTCAGTCCCCACAGCTCCTTGGTCCCCACAGCCCCTCAGTCCCCACAGCCCCTCCTCAGTCTCCACAGCCCCTCGGTTCCCACAGCCCCTCAGTCCCCACAGCCCCTCGGTCCTCACAGCCCCTCAGGCCCCCTCAGTCCCCACAGCCCCTCGGTCCCCACAGCCCCTCAGGCCCCCTCAGTCCCCACAGCCCCTCGGTCCCCACGACCCCTCGGTCCCCACAGTCCCTCAGGCTCAACACTCCCTCAGTCCCCAGAGTCTCTCAGTCCCCTTCAGTGCTTCTCAGTCCCCTCAGTCCCCGTCAGTGCCCCGCGCCCCCTGTCCCCCCAGCCGCCCATATCCCCATGCACTGCAGGCAGTGATGAGCTGCTTGTGGGTTTCTGAGCGAATGAGGTGGCAGCATCAAGACCTCTTTTTCCCTGGCGCTATCATTCCCACCGGGACCAGAAGCCAGTACAGCCCCATGCTGAGCAGGGCCCGTAGGACCACAGCCTCTCCCACGCACTGGGGGGGGGGGGGGGGGTGTGCCAGGGCTCACCCTCGGCCATTGTCCAGGTGGATGATGAAGGTCTCGTTCCCAAACTTCTCAAAGGTCTCATAATGGTGCCGGTCCATGTTGCCTGTGGGGAATGCCACCATAGCGGCCGGGACAATGACCGTCTGTCTCCATCACAGGGCACCCTTTTCCCAGGCCACGTGGCTATCCCCCTCCAGCCCGGGCCACAGCGAGGGGACCCCCAGTAGCCCCTCCCTGTGCTCTGTCCTAGACCTACCCATGAGGAAGTCAAAGATGGTCATGTCCATGATGTCTAGCACACGGTGGGTCCTGTCGTACGGGGGTGTCTGCTTCACCTCCTGACAGTAGTCGGGGTCCACTTCCCACCTGCGGGTGGAGGAGGAGCCTGATCTGTAGGAACAGGACTGCCCAGTGCTGGGGAGCAGAGGGCAGAGGGGACAGGCCTGCTGGTGCTGGGGAACATGAGGCAGTAAGAAGGATAAACTTGGGGGCTAACCCGGTGCCTGCGGGCTGCTGGGGCCCGAGGCAGGCATGTCCGGAGGTGATGAGGGTCAGGTAAGGGCTTCATAGGGACACGGAGGTCTCGAGCTGAGCCTGTGCCAAGATGCTCTTGATTCTAGACCTGCCACGATGTGGCTCAGGGCACCCTATCCGGGCCACCGCCACTCACTCTGCCTTCTTGCGCTTGTGGTAGGAGCGACGCCAGGGGTTGCGCCAGGTCTTCCTCTTGGCTATTGACAGGTCCGGCAGAAAGGCGGCCAGCGAGCCCTCGATCTGGTCGGGCTTCCCGCAGAGGGCGTGCTCCGTGGAGCAGTAGTATGAACACTCCCCGTAGAAGCAGATGTTGTTGGCTGGGGGCAGAGGGTGCCGTGGCTCAGACGGACACTCACCCCTGGCCGGCCCAGACCCACGTGAGGCCAGACTCTCCCCACGTTTTCCCTGGTGCTCCGAACAGGCCTCCTCCTGCTCTCCAGGCCCCGAAGCCCGTGAGAACACAGCTCCAGGGCAGGCCCAAGGCAGCACCTGCATCCAGCTTCCTTGGTTGGGGGGAGCCGTGAGTGCTGGACAGCAGCTGTGACAGCCTGCCCAGGAGGGATGGAGGGAGGAGGGGGAAACCATCTGCACGCCAGTCCCAGCTCGGTAACAAAGAACCACATTCATCAACAGACAAGGAGCTGAGCAGGTATTTCTCTGAAGAAGACACACAAGGACTGACAAGGGCATGGCAAGATGGTCAAGGTCATCGGTCAGCAGGAAACACAAATCAGATCCACGGTGGTGCCGCCTCATGCCCACTGGGAAGATGGAGCCAAAAGAGTGACAAGGCTGGTGAACCTCGAGCCCTGGGCTCTGGGCAAAGGTGTGGCCACAGCATGGCCTCTCCCAAAGGCATGTGTGGAGTCCGCTCATGGCACACAGGGACCAGCCAGAGAGCTGGAAGTACACAAGTACACAGTGACACACACGAGCAAATGCCACACACACTCGCAGGAGGAGCCAGTGGACAGACAGCAGACGGGTTGGATTTGGGTCTGAAGAGCGGGCAGCACTCAGTGAGTCAGCTGAGTGGGTGACAGTCTGGGGCACCTCCAGGGTCGACCACAGCCGTGATCCCAGCACTGTCTGGAGGGTCGTGCAGGGACCAGGAGCCAGCACTTAGAGGGCCCCCTCCGAGACAAGGCCTCTTGGCCCCTCTCAGGAAACAGTCACACTGGGTCTCCTGGAAATCTGTCGTCTTTGTGAGAACTGAAGCAAGTGGGGCTCCTCCCAGCCCCTGGACAGTTCTAACCCCTGGGGGTGGGCAGCAGCCCTCCATGTGGGAACCTGTGAGAAGGTGAGTGTGCCCTGACCATCTCCAGGTGAATGTGCCCTGACCCCTCCAGATGAGTGTGCCCTGGCCCCTCCAGGTGAGTGCCCTGACACCCCCCAGGTGAGTGTGATTTGACCCCTCCAGGTGAGTGTGCCCTGACCCCTCCAGGTGAGTGTGCCCTGACTCCCCTTGGTGAGTGTGCCCTGACCCCCTCCCCACGGTGAGTGTGCCCTGACCCCTCCCGGTGAGTGTGCCCTGGCCCCTCTCCAGGTGAGTGTGCCCTGACCTCCCCAGGTGAGTATGATTTGACCCCTCCAGGTGAGTGTGCCCTAAACGCTCTAGGTGAGTGTGCCCTGACTCCCCCTGGTGAGTGTGCTCTGACCCCTCCAAGTGAGTGTGCCCTGGCCCCTCCAGGTGAGTGTGTCCTGACCCCCACAGGTGAGTGTGATTTGACCCCTCCAGGTGAGTGTGCCCTGACCCCTCCAGGTGAGTGTGTCCTGACCCCCACAGGTGAGTGTGATTTGACCCCTCCAGGTGAGTGTGCCCTGACCCCTCCAGGTGAGTGTGTCCTGACCCCCACAGGTGAGTGTGATTTGACCCCTCCAGGTGAGTGTGCCCTGGCCCCTCCAGGTGAGTGTGTCCTGACCCCCACAGGTGAGTGTGATTTGACCCCTCCAGGTGAGTGCCCTGACCCCTCCAGGTGAGTGTGCCCTGACTCCCCCTGGTGAGTGTGTCTTGACCCCTCCAGGTGAGTGTGCCCTGACCCTTCCAGGTGAGTGTGTCCTGACCATCTCCAGCTGAGTGTGCCTTGTTTGTGCCCAGCTATGCCCATTGCCATCCGTGTTGTGTCTGACTACAGGGATCAGAGCCAAACAAGGTCCCCATGAGGACATCCCCTGTGCTGCTGAGTGGTGACAGATGGGGTCTCGAGGCAGCCCGCTCCCTGTCTCTGTGCACCAGAACCAATCATGTCGCCTGGGCAGGTGGGGAGTGGGGAGTCTGGCCGGCCCTGAGACCTTCCTGGGCAGCTGGGATGGTAAAGCTCTGGATGCCAGTCTGGACCCTGCGAGGGTGGCATGGCATGGCCCCCTAAAGAGGCAGAAGGGCCAGGGGAGGCCTCCTGGGAGAAGTGGTACTGCTGGCCGGTGTGTGCGGGAACCGGGCCATGGGGAGCCCATACCTGGGGAGATGAAGAAGGTTCTCCACAATTTCTTGTCCCTTGTGACGTCCCGGATCTCCTTAGTCATGTTGACCATCCTGCCAGCCACAGGAGGGACCCGGCGGAAGTCCAGGATCCTAGTAGGAGGGACAGGCGACAAAGAGATTCATACTGGTTGTCCTAGTCCCAGAGCCCCAGGCTGGGGCCCTCAGCTGTGCAGGGGCTGCAGTGAGGGGAGTGGCCAGTCTCACATTGCCATGGGTAGCCTGACACTGGCCTCTGCAGAGGGGGCGAGGGGTGGCATGTGGGGTCCCGAGTTCCCTGTGAGGGGGTCTGGAGAGACCCTCAGGGTGCAGCTTCTGCCAATTCAGGCTCCACACATGGGAATGTGATGGACCTTTCAGACTTGGGAGTCCAACAAAGGGTCCTTCTGATGGCCACGTGTCTGTGAGAGCCACAATTCTGAAAACGCAAATTGTTGTCTGAGGTAGGGGTGCTGGGGCAGCACAGGGACCTGACTAGGACACAGGTGCTGGGCTACTGTTGTGACATGAGAGGACATCGGTGCTGTGACCATGGGGGGTCGTGGGTGCTGGGATAGTGCTGTGACACGGGACATGGGTACCACTGTTGGATGCTGTGCTGGAGGCCAGTGATCATGGTCAGGTCAGGTGTGAGGCTCCGGGGGTCAAGGGTGGGTCCATGTCTCTGACCCCACACCCACCCAGAGCCAGACCCCTCCCCAGGTGAGAAGTCCTGAGCAGGCCAAGGCTGTTAGGAAGCACCATGGCCACCACCGGCATCTGTCCTCTCATCTACTGGACCCCTGATAGCCCTAAGGGTCTCAGTCTGCTGTCCCAGACCTGAATTTCTGGGGGCAATGTCCCACCCCACGGTCACTGGCAGTTCTCAGCATAAAATCTGGAAACTCGGTCCAGTGGTCTTGCTGTGCCTGAGGCCTGGGGATGGATGGCACCTGACCTGGAGGGTCACGAGCCTGAACCCCATCCTCACTGGGATGAGCTGGGTCACCTGCTCGCTCTGCACCCAGGGGCCAGGCTGGGTAGCTCACCTGTCCAGGTGGAAGGCAGCGATCTCTGCATTGTGCCTCTCGTAGTCAGAGAAATAAAAGAAGTCTGGGGGTGTCTCCTGCTCCCGCGTCTGTCTAGAGAAAGCAGAGGACAGGGATTGTCCCTGTGTCCCCGAGAGCCAGCGATTGCCACATGGCTAAGTTGCGTCTCGAAGGTGCCCACGTGAGCAGCAGTGTCGAGGCTGAGACGCTGTGCCTGCTCCAGGCTGGCCTACAGAAGGATCACCACATGTGCGGGGAACATGCTCAGCCCCAATACAACCTCCCTGGCCGGTCGCAGGCTGGCACTTGTGTGCCCAGCTCCCTTACTCTTCCTCCCTTTTGGCTCTTCTCTCAGCCTCAGAGGCTGCAAGGGCTCTGCAGGCAACACCTGTGGCCACTGCTTGGTCCCCTGGGGCCTCCAAAGCCTCTCATTCCCTCTCCCCTGAAGCCCTGTGTGTGTTCTGGGGGGCCCAGTGCTTTTGTGGCTCCTTCTGGGCTGCTCCTGGGATGACCCTCACATCCTCAGGATGACCTTCATGGCCCCAGGACAACTGTTCATTCCTGGGATGCAACCCTCAGGAGCCCAGACTGAATGGTCAGCTGGGATTGAGGGCGGGTGCTGCCCTGCCCAGGGCCATGCTGTAGCTGACATCACCACTGGCCTCAAGGGCCTCAGAACTCCCCCAATAGCTCTGACAAGAACCTCTGGCACCAATGACATGCTCCATGAGCCTGGCTGGGTCGTACATGCATGAACTGGCTGCTCACACACGAGCCTGGCTGGGTCATGCATATATGATATGGGTTATCCATGAATGAGCCTGGCTGAGTTGTACATGCCTAATGTGGGTCAGACATGAATAAGCCTGGCTGGGTCATATATGCATGATATCAGTTACACATGGGGCTGTGCAATAACACAGCAGGTAGGGCATTTGCCTTGCACGCGGCCAACCCGGCCAACCCAGGTTCAATTCCTCCGCCCCTCAGGGAGAGCCCGGCAAGCTACTGAGAGTATCTCGCCCACACAGCAAAGCCTGGCAAGCTCCCCGTGACGTGTTAGATATGCCAAACACAGTAACGAGTGTCACAATGGAGACGTTACTGGGCCTGCTCGAGCAAATCATGAACAACGGGAGGACAGTGACAGTGTCAGTGTTGGGTTACACAGTTTCTCTCTCCTTCAGGACCAGTGCTGCTGGGATTTAATTGTTTCTAACTGAAAAAAGGAAATGCAAATGCAAGTGAGATTTTTTTCCTGCAGAATTTTGGCTGCCTCCCCCTGTACTCTCTGCCCTGGCATTTCCACATGCATTCTACCACTTATTTTCAGTCTGTAATGGAATGAAATACAATTTCCTGGAGAATATTGGCTACGGGTACTTTTTTCCCACCATTCCCTGAAGAGGCCACTGGGGGTGCTAACCACATAAAGCCCCTCAGGGCCACGCCCAGTTCCCTTACTCAGCAGCAGACCTCAACTCAGGGTGGGGCATCCTGTGTCTGCTCCTGGTGAGGCCCCACGCCCATGGGGTGCCCAGGGGTCTGCGCCATGTAGAGAGCTGGCAAGGCACTGCCGCAAGGCATCTCCAGTAGTTCGTGGTGTCTTAGCAGGTTCCGGATGTGCTGGAGTCACCAGGGGCCTCCTCTGCACTTTCTGTGGGTGGGTTTAGGCGTGGGCAGGCCACTAGGCCAGGGCGCACTGTCCCACACAGCCTGGCTCTCCTCTTGCATGGCCTCTGCACTCCACCTGCCTTTCCTGGACAGCGGGCTCTGACTCTGCTTCAAAGTGCTGGCCCTAGGGGCTGGAGTGATAGCACAGCAGGTAGGGCGCTTGCCTTGCATGGGGCTGACCTGGGTTCGATTCCCAGCATCCCATATGGTCCCCCGAGCACCGCCAGGAGTAATTCCTGAGTACAGAACCAGGAGTAACCTTTGTGCATCACTGGGTGTGACTCAAAAAAAAAAAAAGTGCTGGCCCTAGGGCCGGAGTGGTAATACAGTGGGGAGGGTGCAGGCCTTGTAGGTGGCCGACCTGGGCTCCATCCCAGCATCCCATGTGATCCCTGAGTACCGCCAGGAGTTATTCCTGAGTACAGAGCCAGGTGTGACCCCAAAAGACAAAATAAGTAAATAAATAAAAGTGATGGCCCTCCCCCGTGTCCCAGCAGAACCCCCAGATTCACACCTCCTCCTGGGCGTCCACACCCAAGCGAAGCCTCCTGCACCTTCAGGCTTGGAGCCAGACCAGCTCTGACCCTACATCACCATCTCCTGGCTGGAGCTGCTTCCTGTCCTTTCCCACCTCTGCATCTGCTCACTCCAGCCTCCCCAGAACCGGACAGTCCCAATTCCAGCTCCCTGCTGGCTGGGCCGGGGCAGAGCTCGCTAGCCACGTGCCTTCCTTCCACAGCCTTTCAGCAAACAAAAGAATGGATGTGAAACTGAAGAAGTATAGATCCACCTGTGATCTTGGTCTCCCCACCCACTGCCCCGTCTCCACCATCACCACGATTACAACCCGGCACCAGCACCTTCCCACCTCCCCCATGATCGTCATCCCCGGGGCGCTGGTCTCCCACTGCCCGACGAGTTCTGGTGAGGGGGAGCTCTTAGTAGTCTTGTCTGCCTTTGCTCCTTACCTACTCACCCGGACTGCAGCACACCTCTCCAAGAGGCTCTCCAACCTGCTTCTGGCTCCCTTCCCACCCTTCCCTCACTGGGGACTCCACCAGAGTTTGCTCCCAGCCTTAGGGGCCAGGAAGTGCAGGGAAGGTGATGAAGCACCCTCGGTTCAGCACCCAGTGACCTTCTGACTGTGCTGGGTCAGGTAGCAGCAGGTGTGAGCCATTTTCAGGAGGGAGGCCTTAGGGCCAATCCCTAAGCTGGGTCCGAAAGCTGGGACCTAGCTCCGCAGCCGGGAGGCCCTTAGGCCGGTCCTGACTTTATGTCCAGAGAGGGCTCCATGGCTACTGAGTACTTAGGGAACTCTGAGGGGGCTGGATGCCCCCTCCCCCAAATAATGAAGATCCCTGTGGGCTGCCTGGGGAACCTGGGCCAGGGGCCCCACAAGACACTGGGTGGGGGTGGTCAGCAGGACAGGAGGCCATGGTCAGGGCTGGATACGGACCTGACACCTCTGCAGGACAGTGGCAGCCCCCTCCCCTAGCACAGGCTGCAGGAGCCTTGGGGGAAAGTCCTGGACTGGCACCTGTGTTCTCTCCTGCTTCTGCTTCCTGGCAGGGACACCCCCGGTTCTGGGCCCCTTCCTGTGGATGTACAGCAGAGGAGGGCCCCCTTTTGGCGGAAGAGGGCTTGCCCCCCTGGGGTGAGCACCCACAGCAGATGAAGGTTCCCAGACCACACAGCAGCAGACAGACCCACAAGCCAGGTCTGACCACTCCCTGGGCCCTGTGCGTGAGGCAGGAGCACCTAGGCTAGCCTGTGTGGGTGGGAATGCCTGATGGAATCCTGGGAGAAACAGCCCAAATGGAGCTGAGGTGACCTCTGTGGTGGAAGAGTCAGGAAGCAGTTCTGTGAGATACAGATGGATGGCCTTGAAGGAGGCAGCCTCAGTTTCCCCTTGCCAGTGAGAGAAGCCACAGTTCTCTCTTGTCAGATGCTTCATCTCTCCCTCACCCACCTAACACAGACTTCAGGCCCTGTCTTAACATCCCCAGACCATAAAATTCTGTCCTGGAGCCCAGGCTCAGGGAGTGCACAATGCCTGAGGCAAATGGCTAGAAAGACAAACCAGCAATTTTCTTACATCCTCCGACAAGAAATGTAAAGATCCCAATTTCCACATAAAAGGGTCTACAGGATGAACCTCGCATCCTCTGGAACATTTGTCAATTGGTAAGAAATTCTACGGATCAGAGACCCTTTAAAAAGGCTTGTTACACAAAACCTCCTTACTTTTTTTTTTTTTTTTGCTTTTTGGGTCACACCTGGCGATGCTCGGGGGTTACTCCTGGCTCTGCACTCAGGAATGACTCCTGGCGGTGCCCTGGGGACCATATGGGATGCTGGGAATCGAACCTGGGTCGGCCGCGTGCAAGGCACTCTACCCGCTGTGCTATCACTCCAGCCCCAAAACCTCCTTACTTTTTTTTTTTTGGCTTTTTGGGTCACACTGGCGATGCACAGGGGTTACTCCTGGCTCATGCACTCAGGAATTACCCCTGGCGGTGCTCGGGGGACCATATGGGATGCTGGGAATTGAACCCGGGTCAGGTGCGTGCAAGGCAAATGCCCTACTTGCTGTGCTATCACTCCAGCCCCTAAACCTCCTTACTTTTAAGTTAGTCCTATACCAAGTTTCTCCCCTCGAGAAGCTTCTTTTCTCTTCTACTTTTCAACTGACACTGAGCATCTTTATTATTCAGTATTTTCATTCTTGAAAATATTGAAGAACCTGGGAATCGCAAACAGACATGCCACCGCTGCTGCGCTGCCCCACCCGCCTCATTTGGGGGCTTGTCTGGGATCACACTCCCTGCAGAAAAATGGTAAGTGTGCCGGACTTGAGCTCTGTTACCTGTTTCTTTGCTTTTGGACACCTAGTCGCATAGTCCTATCAAAAAATGAGGGCATCCACAGCCTCACACTCTAGGGGTAGAGGCAGCTCAGATAGAGAAGGGAGCACCAAATAAAGGGTGTTGAGAAGATCCGCCCAGGATGGGAGATGCATGCTGAAAGTAGACTATAGACCTAACATGATTGCCACTCAATGCCTCTTTTGCAAACCACAGCACCCAAAAGGAGAGAGAGAACAAAAGGGAATGCCCTGCCACTGAGACAGTGTGGGATGGGGGGATGGGTGGGTGGTGGGATACTGGGATTAGTGGTGGTGGAGAATGAGCACTGGTGGAGGGATGGGTACTCGATCATTGTATTTTTAAGTCTACAACTTTTTTACAACTTGTACAACTTTTAAGTCTACAAATTTTTTAAGTCTACATGAGGTACAACTGTACCTCATGGTATTTCGCTAATAAAAAATTTTAAAAAAAGAAAATAAAAATCACTTCACCCCTTCCTCCAAATAGTTGAGTTAAATAAAATATTCTTAACTACAAAAAAAAAAATGAGGGCATCTACCCACCAGCTAGAAGGTGACTAGTAACCCGCAGCCGTTTTGAGGTGGGTAGAAAGTCTGTCGGGCTTCTCTTCTTCACGGTCCCCACTGTCCCCTGGAGAGTGGAGTGTCGCGGTTGAGGGAGTCAGGCTTTTTCCTGGCAACCCCAAAGGGCTGCCCCTGCTCTTCTGTCCCCGTGGCCCGAGAAGAGAGCGACCCCTAGCCGCAGTGTCAGCGCCTGTGAAAGCCTCACCATCACCTTCACAGAGACTCGCGCGGGCCTCCAGCATGCGCCCGGAGACAACTTCCAGTACCCCATAAGTGCTCTGCCCTGAGACGCTACACTCGGTCCTCCCTTGCAGGATCCTGTGGCATTTTTCCCTAGGACGGACCCTGGAAAAGCTTTCGCTGGGAGATGGCTCAGAGGCCAGTGTCATGGGTCCTGTGGCAGCACAGCCTGCACTTGCCCTGATGGCCTCCTGTGCCACAGCAGTGATGGCCACAGAGGCTGCAGAGCCAGTCAAATCATGGTGGCGTGCCAGCCGCTGCCACTGGGCTAGTGAGGTCTGAATCCACCCTCCCTCTCACAGCATTAGATCATTCCTACTCAGCTGCCTTAGTCTCTTTCTTCCTCCCCAGGCAATTCACAGACCTTTTGCTTGACACTGAGCACGGGCTGACTGGAACTCCCCGGCATCCGCGAACCACCCCCTCCAGTGTGGGGGCTTGTGCCTGTTTCTACCAGCACAGGGCGCAGAGTGGATATTTTCGGCACCCAGAACTTGTTTACCCACCTGGAGTGGGTTACTTCAGGTCCCTAAGTGTAGTGGTCCTTCTCTCCTGGCCAGGGTCCCCATATGTGGGAACCACAATGACATTTCTATTGTTGGTTTTCCTGGTGCCAGCTTGGCCTTGCTGTGTGGTACAGGGCACTTATACGGGGGGTAGGCCTCGTCAGTAAGGGGCAGCTAAGGCTGACAGGGTCATTCGAATCCATGCTGCAAGGTTCAAACCTGGGTGCAGAAGGAGAGGACACTCTCCCCCCCGCCCCCCATCGGGTAGTGAACAGGGACCACAAGGATGCTCAGGAATCTCCTTATTTCTAGAGAATGGGGATCGTCTTCTCCAGAATGTCTCTTAGCGTGCATTTCTTAAATTGGCAAACAGCTGACCCTGAGATGCCCAAGAAGGACAGACAGGCTCTGGACAGAGATAGTGGCAGGAACAGGGAAGTAACCATTTTGCCAGTCTATGAGAAAATGGTGAGAATCCCCTCGGGAAAGTTACTCTGGGGTCTGTGCCCGGCTGTCCTAGCCTGACAGAAGTTCTGGTGCTGTCTTCCTCTGAGGTGGCCCAGCAGCCAAGTCTCAGCCTGGTGTGAAGCAGCTGAGTTTGCTGACACCCCTGCTTTGAGGTGACTGGGGGCCCTAGGCCCTGTCGCACACTTTGGCTCCCCTCCTGCAGGGATGGCCCGATGGCTCCAGAGGCATCTGCAGGGCCTCACTCAGCCCTTGCTTGGCCCTGTGAACTTTCCCGCCTGGGAGTGTCTGTAGTCCATTCCTCTGTCTGTGTGTGTAACACTGGAACGTTAGAGTCAGGTTGAAATCAGAAGTAGAAATCCTTAGACCTGGGCAAGCTTCATCATCACAAAAAACTGAGTGATATGCAATCCAACAATTTAAAAGTTTAGGTGCTTTTGGACCTTATTTGACCAGGATTACACAACGGTTTCTAAGCAGAATGTTGAGCCTACAGATAAACTGAAGTTCTCGATCTAAAATTTTTTTAAATTATTATTATTTTTTATTTTTGGGTCACACCCGGCGATGCACAGGGGTTACTCCTGGCTCTGCACTCAGGAATTACTCCCGGCGGTGCTCAGGGGACCATAAGGGATGCTGGGAATCAAACCTGGGAACGATCTAAATTTCTTACTGGAGAACCTTAAATGGTTCTTAACAGCTGAAGTTCTCTTGAACTTTAGAACCTGTACTGTCTCAAAAGGGCTGCGAAACTAGAGCTTAAGGGCTCTGTGAGACTGCAGGGCTTTATCTTCCAGGCCTTAGCCAATTTTAATACAATATTAGAAGGTAAAGGTAAAGGTAAAGGCCCTCCCATTGATCGTCGATTTGCTCGAGCGGGCCCAGTAACGTCTCCATTGGAGACTTTGTTGTTACTGTGTCTGGCATATCGAATACTCTCGGTAGCTTGCCGGGCTCCCCGAGAGGGGCGGAGGAATCGAACTCGGGTCGGCCATGTTGGCCGCTTGTAAGGCGAACGCCCTACCCGCTGTGCTATCGCTCCAGCCCAGCAATATTAGACTGCTTTACAAATAACAGAGGTACAAAAGTCATCAAAATTAAATCAAAAAAAGTTTTCTCGTGTTTCATAAAAATTGATGGTTCAAATGTTTTCTTCTGCTAGTATGTCTAAATGTACATATCTGTTTTATTTCTGCATTGGATTAGTAGGATATCTGACCCAGAAAATCTTATGAGGTGAAACAATTTTGTACAGAAAAACAGGTTCAAAGAGTAATGGTTTAGTTTAAAACATGGGTTTCTAGAGTTATAAAATTGGTTGCCAGTCTTTTATCCTAGCAAATCTTTTATCCTACCAATGTTTAAAAGATATCAAGCTTAGGGCTGGAGAGATAACACAGCGGGTAGGGTGTTTGCCTCGCATGCGGCCGACCTGGGTTCAATTCCCAGCATCCCATATGGTCCCCCGAGCACTGCCAGGAGTAATTCCTGAGTGCATGAGCTAGGAGTAACCCCTGTGCAATGCTGGAAGTGATCCAAAAAGCAAACAAACAAACAAACAAAAAATCAGGCTTTCCTGCTGGAATTCCAGACCAGCTTCAGGGCTTCTTACTGAAGAAAAAAAAGTGGGTCACTTTAGCATTCAAGAGGCTACGAACAGCCCTTTGGCTATAGTGGCTCCTGAATATGAAGAATGTGGGAAATGATAGCGATTAGCTTTTTTCAGACTATGTTCCTAACCTGCCCAGTACATGTTATCATTGAGATAGTATAAATACTTTTTCATTAAGTTAGAATGTATTGGGAAGCATCACATAAAAAGAAACGCTCGACCTTATGTGAGTATCATGGGTATTCTATGAATCAGACAAGCATGATATTGTTGGTTTAAATTTTATGTTCTACCTCTTTAAACCTTAACAGCACTTCTTTTGATTTATGGCCTATAGCAAATGGGTAAGCATCTATGGTTCGAGAGGACAGCTTGCTTTTCTCTTAATACCTTTTACATATTTAATACTTTATGTCAATATCATTTTGCATAGATGTAGTAAAACAGGATATCTTATTGAAAGATGGTAAAAGGGTTTCCCTTGTTACTCATTAACAGAGTAACAAAATAGCCACTTGTATATTTTAAAACCTCAAGTGGAGAGCTCTGAACCCCAAAACTCAAATGTTGTAGGTGGTCTGACAGAACCCAGAACATTCGTCAAATTGGCTTGACTTAAGCTTTTGTTGCTCTAAGATTGCCCTTAAGTCCTAAACCCCCAAAATGTGGGTTCCACCGAGGACCTCAGATGGACCCTGAGCAGGCTTTGTGCCACCTTGGCTACAACATGGGAGAGCCCAAGGGCTCAAAAAGCACATTGGTACAAGGGCAATGCCTTAAAGAGACAGACACTAAGGTTGAAAGTGGGACCTCTATCACCTACACCTAGAAGGACTCTTTGGGGTTAGGCAAACTAAAACAGATGGACCTGAGGCCTGCAGTTGGAAAATATGACCAACTGCTTACTGGGAAAAGCCACCTTGCTCTAATCTAACTAGACCTACTGTTAAAAGTTACTATCCCAGGGGCTGGAGAGATAGCACAGTAGGGAGGGCGTTTGCCTTGTACGCAGCCAACCTGGGTTCTATTCCCCGCATCCCATATGGTCCCTCAA
This sequence comes from Sorex fumeus, assembly GCF_029834395.1. Taxonomy (NCBI): domain Eukaryota; kingdom Metazoa; phylum Chordata; class Mammalia; order Eulipotyphla; family Soricidae; genus Sorex; species Sorex fumeus. The sequence goes on from NW_026606121.1 coordinate 5,481,946, forward strand.
GCACCGCCAGGAGTAATTCCTGAGTGCTGAGCCAGGAATGGCCCCTGTGCATCGCCGGGTATGACCCCCCACACCGCACAAAAAAGTTACTATCCCAGGTCTTACTGCACCTATGCAAAATAACAGCCACTTTTATTAAAGAGAAACGATCTGTTAATTATACAGGTAAAGAGAAAATCATGCTTCATCTCAGGGACATGGTTTTGGGATAAAAACCAAATTCCTGTTCTATGGAAGGATAATAAAACTCCAGTTAGAAACCAGAGTAAGGGGCTGGAATGATAGCACAGTGGGGAGGGAGTTTGCTTTGCATGCAACTGACCCAGGTTTGATCCCTTGGCATCCCATATGGTCCCCCAAGCACTGCCAGGAGTAATTCCTGTATGCAGACCTAGGAGCATCACCACTGGATGTGACCCCAAAAAAGCCAAAAATTAAAAAAAAAAAAAAGAAACCAGAGTAAGATCCACCACACCCTTTAAAGGAGGCAATGGATTTGGCTTGGGAACTTGGGCTCTATTCAAAATTATTTTTAATTGGGGTTTTGCTAATCTCTAATTGTTTCACCAAAAAGGACCCCCTCAAAAGTACAAGAATAACCTCTAATAACCTTCAGTCTCTTGCCTGTGTCCCGTTTTTTCTAATGTCCTTGTCCCATTCTCTAAACAATATGATAAGGGGAACAGCCAGAACAAGCTCAAAAAAAAAAAATGACTTAAGAAAGGGAATCATCAGTATGAAATGTCACAAGGGTGGCCTGGGTAATGCTTGATAATCTGGATGACTTACGCTCAGCCAGAAAGTATGCATGACCAAACACCAGAAGATAATCATCTCAGCATCCTTTCCCTATTTTAATGGCTGTTTCAGTGCCATGCTCTAAAAGGGCCCACTAAACTGGGGACACAATTCGCTTTTGACCTCCGAATATTATACTTACCCCTAGAAACGAGGTCATTTTGGTCCATCATGTGTGTACCATGGTTGGAAGGGATCACTGTGTCTTTGTGAATAAGTCTAGATAGATCCAGATCTATTTTCGACCTAGAAAGATGGCCTTCAATACTGGGAACTGGGTTCTCAGGAGTCGCTTTTATGGAAAATGAGTGGTCTTGGCTCACTTGCGTCTGCCCTTCTCGGTCCCTTGGTGGACCTCTGCCTGTCACAGCCTTATAACCTCATATCAGGTCTGTTTTCTCGTGGCTTGAATCCATCAGACTATGGATCAATGTGGAACCGTGGCTACAGGTGACTGAGGTATGGTGTTGCAGGCCTCCAGTATCCCCTCCTGAGATAGTAGACTGCACTGGGGCTCCTAGACAACAACCTGAAAGTCAGCAGGAAGGAGCCAGGTAGACTCACAACCCCATTTCCTGACTCCTGTCAGGGCTTCATCTCTGAGAGGGGGAATGGAGGAGGCCTCAGTTTACCCTTGCCAGCTCTTGTGAGCAGTTTTTTTACTTCCTGCAAATTCCTGGGCTTTTTCTAGTAAAGAGGAAATTAACTATTGCCCATAATAAAAATCTTCCCTAGAGTTTAGGCTCACAGAAGGAGGCCAAGATAATGGGAAATAAACACATAAGGCAAATGGCCAGACAAGGATTTTTTAGACGCTTAAATCCTCTATAACATTTGCCAAAAGCCCAATTTAAAAGGGTCTACGGAAAACCCTTGTCTTTAACATCCCTGCATCCCCTGAAACACAAAGACCTGGTTTTTGTGTTTGTCATAAAAGTCCCACAAAAAGGGCCACAGTTAACTCAGTCCTATACTGAGTTCCTCCCCACTTGGAAGCTTCCTTTCTCTTCTACTTTCCAATAAATTTTTCTACTTTCCTATTCTGAGTCTGAGCATCTTTATTATTCAATATTTTCATTCTTGCTACCACTGCTTCTGCCTCACTGCATCTCCCTGGCTCTCTCACCAGTTGCCCTGAGTAGGGCACGCACGCTTCCTCCTGGCCTGGCTGTTCCCACAGGCCCTTAGAAAGCAGCCCTGGACGGATCCCCAGGGAATACCAAGCAATTCACACCTCAAGTCTCTGCCTGCTAAACCCTAAAAAGTTGTCTGGGACCTAAGAAGTTGTCTTGTGACCCACCCTTCACCACCAGCTCCCTTCTCCATAGCTGATCAAACACCCACACCCCGATAGAGCATGTCCTAAAGTGCTTCACCAGAGCCCTATTGTGGCAAGAAAACACTAGGGAGATGATGAGTCCATCAGAAAACCGAGGGCTGGAGCGACAGCACAGCTGGGAGGGCAGGTGCCTTGCATACGGCTGATCCAGGTTCGATTCCCAGCATCCCATAGGATCCCCCAAGAACTACCAAGAGTGACCCCTGAGTGCAGTACCAGGAGTAAGCCCTGAGCACCGCCAGGTGTGGACCCAAACCGAAAATACACCCGCGATTCACGCTGTGGCTGGACATGGATCCACAGTTGTATAGAAACTCTCACTGCTGCCAAAGTTTCTGTGATTGTCACATTCAGTTACGTGACTGCACAGGGATCGTGACCCTTAGGGTAAGAAGCCAGGCAACTGATAAGGCCCCCTGGAGGACACCAGACGCTCTCAGCGCCAAGCACAGGAGGTGTCTGGGCTCTCCAAGCAGTGGGAATAGCAGCCCAGTGGGGACCTCAGTTCAGGGCTTCGCCCCCATGAAACCGGACACCCCCCTTCAAGGACGAGGTCTGGTCCCAGCGCCCAGGCACAGGCTCTCACCAGGGTCCTCTTGCACCCAGGGGCCTGGCACACCAGGCGCCACTGGCAGATGCAGACTGCCACACCACTGACCGGGGTCCCAGCCCCAAGACCTGACAGAGGAGTGGGGGCGGGTATTAGGGTTGCCAAAGAAAGGTTAGTCCAATGCTGGTCCAGCACATGGGACCCAAACTCCCCGGCACATGGCCTTTCTGTCCTGGGCGATGTGAGTTACCTCACGCACCCAGCAGAAAACAGCTGCCTTGTCATTACAGAGATAAATTAAGCTGCTTAATACCAGGTTTCGGCTGGAGGATGCTCTGGAACGGAGGGGTGAGGCCTGCCATGACGTCAGCCCACCATCCCTCTGGAGCATGTCTCCGAGAGCCCCACTGATGTTGGCATCATGTTTGGACCCATGCAGGGGTGGGCACTTCAGGCAGCTGCTCAGAGGACCCCCCCCCCAAGTCCAGGCCACCTAGGGAAGCTGCCCATACATATACCTGGGCTGCCTCCCCAGCAAGGACACTGCAGCCAGGAGCCTGGAGCTACTTTGGTGGGGAGGGGCAGTCTGCACTGGCCTGAGTGCTACTCATTCCCCCAGGACCATGTTCCCAGCCCAGAGACCCTATGCTGCCCCCTGGAGGCCTACAGCAGGGCCTGCAAGCAACAGGTCAGCTGCCAGTGCGCCTGTGCGCACTGGTCTGGAGGGTCCAAGGGAAGGCGGGAAAGCTCCCCACCACCCTCGCCACCTCTGAGACTCCACCCCTGAGGCCCTGAGCTTGGTGGGAAGGTGCTGGGCTGGGCCTGCACAGACCTGGGGCCACTGCTGGACACTGCTCTGGCTCGAACCCTGCTTCCTGTACACCAGGCCTGGCTGCCTGCTCTACCCAGCAGGCCTGGCCCCTGCATTCAGAAGTGAAGTTCAGCCCAGAGCCCTTCCCTGCTGCCTCTTGGTGGATTCTCTACCACAGGCGCACATGCTGACGCCTAATTTGTTCTCTAGATGGTGAGCAGTGATGCCTGGTGGCCCACAGGACCCAGGCCAACAGACTCCGTGCCAGCAGCTAGACATGCAGGAGAAACTCTGTGAAGACAGAGCCAAAAGGAGGAGAGAAACCTCACCACAAAGCAGCATCAGAGACCCTCTGTGGGGAGCGGGCGGCCCTGAATGAATGACTCGCTCTGTGCACCAGCCCGGCTCAACACAGACGCCTCGCGCCTGAACTCAGTTCCAGAACCTGGCCTTCAGACTGACCTGCAGCCCACCCTCCCTGTTCATGGCTGAACTTCTGAGTCTCAAGTTCCTCCTCCCTGGAGGAAACCGATAACAAAAATAAATGATGTCTGGGACTGGGACGTACTAACAACGTCATGTGCAGAGACCTGCCAGGCCTGTGCTTATCCAGCAACAGGGGAAGAGGGGCACAGGTTTGGGGCACAGCACTACAGGGTGGGGTGGGAGATGTTCTTACGCAGGAAGACAAGGACAGTGAGCTTGTCTGCAGGTCAGCTGGCCTCTCCTGTTAGCACACACATCCCGCTCTGGTGCCCACACGTGCCCAACGGCATCCCAGATGTCCTGCTCTCTCTGCTCTCAGTCCCATGGCAGTTTCTGGTTCTCTCCCTGCACCCTCCCACCCTTGGGTGCTTCCACAGGAAGCACCCACCTCTGCAGCAGGGCTTACCGTGCGCCTGGAGGAAGGCCATTCTCCAGACCCAGATGCCCTCTGAGGCCCAGGCCCTGCCCCTCTGGCTGCCCAACTCTGGATCTCTGTCCCACTGGCCGAGGCCCTCATCCCACCTCCCACCCCCTCACATGATGTGGCCCTTGTGGTATGTCCCACACTCACTCCTACACGCCCAGCAGCAGAGTCAGTCCCAGTAAACGGTGCTCTGGAGCCGCAGGCCCACCCTCCGTCTCGTTCATCCTCCCTCCATCGTGGAGGCCGAGCCCCACACTCTAGGCATTATCGTCCCTGTCCCCAAGCAGTACGGAATCACTGTGAGAATAGTTGTGAGAGGCAGCAAAGGGGGGAGGTGCTTGCTTTCCATGCAGATGACTTAGTTTTGATCCCCAACATCCCATATGGTTCCCCCAAGCTCTGTCAGGAGTGATCCCACAACACAGAGCCAGGAGTAAACTCTGAGCACTGTCAGGCATAGCTCAACTTTTTTTTTTCTTTTTGGGTCATACTCAGCGATGCATTCAGAAATTACTTCTGATAGTGCTCCGGGGACCCTATGAGATGTCAGGGATCAAATCTGGATTGGCCATTTGCAAGGCAAGTACCCTATTTTCTGTACTACTGCTTTGGCCCTGCTTAAAAAATTTTAAGGATGCCAGAAGCTGAGTCCCCGAGACCAGATGCAGACTGTGGGTGGGAGCTGAGGCAGATTCAAGAAAGTTTTCCCCAAGGAAGCAGGTCGACCTCTGTCACAATGGCTGCATTTGGGTAGGTGTGGGAGACATCTGTCAGGGTCCACCAGCCCCCAGCTTTCTTCCAGAGTGGACATCTCATCTCCTGTGAGCCCACAGGGTCACAGCTGGGAGGGCCCAGCACTCTCCCCACAGTGCCCTGCACAGAGGCTGGGAACTGAGTGAGGGCCAGTGACGTCCCTAATTCGGGCCCTGCACCCCACTTACCTGGCACTCATGCGAACTCAGCAGGAATACAGAAATGCCACCAGCATAGCGATAACAAGGAGCAGACACTCAGGACCTGACAATCAGCCTATGGTTGAGAGACCACGTGTGACCAGCTCTTTATCTGAGACGCATAAAGAGCTCTCACAACTCCCTGGTGGATGACGAGTAACCTGACCGGAAAACGTCAGCGACCTGTCAGGCATGTCCCTGAAGAGGACAGTAAGCAACCAGGAAGGTTGGGGGTGGGGGGCACAAGGTCCACGTCCGGGGGCTGGGGCAATAGCACAACAGGTAGGGCATTTGCCTTGCACGTGGCTGATCTGGGTTCGATTCCCAGCATTCCATAGGGTCCCCTGAGCATCGCCAGGGGTAATTCCTGAGTGCAGAGCCAGGAGTAACCTCTGAGCATCGCCGGGTGTGACCCAAAAAGAAAAAAAAAAAAAACAAGGTCCATGTCTGGAGGTGCCTCGATGCCCCAGCAGGCAGTCTGTCTGGGCTGCAGAGAAACCTACCACTCAGCACTTCACATGCCCAGCACCCCCCACCCCCAAGGGAAAGAAGGGGGAACCCTAAACCCGGAACTGGCATCTGGAGGGCACAGTGGAAGGGGTCCCAGCCTTGATGCTCTGGCTCTGTGCAGTGACCACAGCAGGAGGGAGCTGTGGACTTCCATCCCAGGAGAGTGAGGCCAGCCACAGGAGGGTGTCCTGGGATCCCGTCACGTGAAGGCCCAGATATATCAGGAAGCCTGGACACTGTCCAGGCTGAGGGCCCAGGATGGGCGGGTGGACGCTCACTGCACAAAGCACAGCTCTACGAGAGTCTGAGCCTGAAGGAAGACAGCCCTGTCCGAGGCTGTGCACCAGCTCCTGATACTCCCTCACTGCTCCAAAGATGCCCTCAGGCTGCAGCCAGGGGCGGAAGGGGTTGTGACATGGTGGCACTTTGTTTTTTTTTGTTTTATTTTGTTTTTTGCTTTTGGGTCACACCCAGCGGTGCTCAGAGGTTATTCCTGGCTCTGCACTCAGGAATTACTCCTGGTGGTGCTTGGGGAACCATATGGGATGTTGGAAATCGAACCCAGGTCGGCCGCATGCAAGGTAAACCGCTGTGCTATTGCTCTGGCCCCTACATGGTGACACTTTGATAAGACTCTCAACTGACCTCGAGCCAAGCCCAAAATGAAGGAACCTGAGCCTGCAGCAAGTCGCACTCTCTCGGGTCTGCGGAAGCTGACCACCAAGCCTTCAGGGGTCACTTCCACTTCAGGATTCACTTCCAGGGAACACCCCAGGCAGGCGCCAGGCCCCATGCACCTTCCCCACCCCACCCCCCAGTCCAGCCTCAGTGAGACCCCCTGAGGTCCTCCCAGAGGAGCCAACTGTGGCAAAAACCATTCGTCTGGGCTCCGTTTCCGATGTGGCCATAAACCAGAGCCACAGGGGCAGCCAGGCCACAGAGCCACCCCGACCTTTATATGCTCCAGAACATTCCATGAGGAGTCACATCTACAAACTCACACCTTCCAGAGTGTTCCATGAGGAACCCACAGCTGACAGCCTCTAGAACATTCCACGAGGAGAATCGTTCCCCACGGTTCTCAGCTTCCTGTTGTGTAGAATCTGTTAACTTCAACTTCCTGAAGGTTGAGGGTTGTGCAAGACTGACTGGCACCTACTTTCCTCAAAGTCACCAAGTAGCAGGGACCCTGGGCATTTCCTGGCACAGCCCAGACCTCTGTCCTCCTGTTGCTCAGAAGCAGACACGCTGAGGGACATTAAGGCCACTGCTTGCCCTGTCCGGAGCATGTGGTGCCAGGTGTGGCCATGCTGGGAGGCATCTTGAGCCTCCCTGGGAATTTCCCCTCCTGCTCCAGCAGCTTGGACCAGACTGGTGAGCGACAGGGAAGGCGTTCTCCTTACACACAACCAACCCAAGCTCGATCCCTTCACCCCATGTGCCCCCCCTCCCAAGTCTGCCAGGAGGGATCCCTGAGTGCAGAGCCAGGAGTCAGTCCTGAGCACCAATGGATGTGGCCCTAAAACGAAAGCAAACACAGAGAAAGAGTACCTGGAGCTCACCCCAAATCCATCTGGGGAAGCAAAGCATTTCCCACCAGAAGAGACCCTCAGAGCCCCGCCCCGACCTGCACTGCACTTACTTCATGGGTTTGAACAGCGCTTGCCCGAAATTCTGGAATGTCATGATGAGCTTGAGCTGCGTTCCCCCCGACTTCATGGCTGTAGGGGGAAGAGGTGGGCATGGGGCAGGGAGTCGGGTGGGCGGAGGTACAGGGTAGGGAAAGGTGTCGGGGGAGAGGTACAGGGTTACTGGCCGCCCAGCCCCTGCTACACCCCAGAATCCCCACCCCGGATCCCTCCTGCCCTAGACCTCACTGTGTCCCAGACCCCTTCTCTGCCCCAGACCCATTAGGGGCCTCTGACATGGTCCGTGTGTGGCACCAGCGACATCCCCAGAACCCCAGGCATCTTCATGCCCAGGCAGTTGCGGGAGAGGGACTTCCACTGTCCAGTACTGACTCCCTGGGCAAGGAACCCCCCCAGGTGCAACCCTCAGACTTTTCTGCAGAGACAGGAACTCTCTGCTCTCTCTCTCCAGAGCAGGGCAGTTTCTGACAGGTCCACAATCTTCAAATTCCCTGGAGGCAAAGTATTTGGGGCTTTTGACAACTGAGGTGTAGAGAGTGGAGTGGAGTGTCTATACCCTGCTACGTAACACCCTGCCTGGTGGGGGCAGACCCATCATGACACACACTTGTTTCACAGAGGACCTACAGGCAAGAGAAGGGGATTCTAAATAGCCTTGACACCAACTCAGGTGTGGCTGCAATTGGTTCATGTGGAGTCAGGCTCCACTGCAGAATAAGATACATTTGCATTTCATACTCGCAAGCAGGATTTTAGAGGCTGGATAGAAACCACCCCCATATTCCACGTGAGTGTGGACCTCTGTGCATTGTAGAGGAGCGAGCCCTAGTCAGACCCTGGCTAGCCACTGTTCCACCAGTGGAGATTGGTTCCACCCACCAACTTTCCAGGTGCTTCTGGGCACCGACACAAGGGCTGTGACCCAGTCTGTCCCCCAGGGTGCCTGATCTCCAGAGCAGGGACAGGACTGGTGGGGACAAGGAGACAAGGGCAGGGTGGGAACAGGGGCTGTAGCTGCTCAGACAGTACAGGGGATGCATGGCAGGAACAGTTCAGGCCACAATCTGGGGTGGGAAGGGGTGCTCCTGGCCACAGGCTTTGGGGGCTCGATTAGGTCTCTCCAGTGATGCTGGGGCCAGGCACTCGCCCTGAGTGTTGTCCCCTAGTCAGAGCCATGGCTTCGTGCTCTGCCCAGTCATGGCTGGGCCTTGGGGTTTGGGAGAGAGGGGCACAGGACTGAGTGAAGGGAGGGCCCAGTATCCCTGCGATCACTCCTGGGCCCTGCACACTGCACCTTGGCCAGCAGGAGCGAGTGGATACTTGTCACTGGTGGTAGGCAAGCTGAGTCCCCAAGACCCGGCCTGCACCCCAGGCCCTGTATTCTCACAGCAAAGCAGTGACCAGCTGTCAGACCCACGGCACAGGTCTGGGGACAGTTTAGAGGTTTCGACAGTCCCTTCTCATCCTGGGGGATGTTTCCTGAGTCTGTCCATGGAGCCGTGCCCATGTGCTCATGAGGGCACAGCAGGGCATGTCTGTGCAGGGTGAGTGCCCCACATGCTTTCTCCACTCAGACACTGTCCCCGTTTCCCCAGGAAGCCCCTGGCCAGACCCTCCTGTCCTGATGGAGGCACTTCTCTCTCAGCAGTATTGGAAGTGTTCCTGCCTGTCTTCCAGGCTGGTCCACTCTTCTGCACCCACCCCCAGGAAGGGGCCCCAGGGTGGAGAGGACCGAGACACCACGCAGAGGGCAGAGGGGGTTAGTGGGAACACCTGGGAGTTGTACAGCCTGACTCTTGGCTAAGGGGATTCTGTGTGTTTGTGTGTGTGTGTGTGTGTGTGTGTGTGTGTGTGTCTGTCTGTCTGTCTACTGGACACACAGCATGGGCCCAAGCCTCAGGGGATGGAGCAATGGGTGGGGTGGGGTGGGGAGGCAGACACAAGCAGGGTACACCCAGCCTGTCAATGTGTACATGGCGACATGCCAAGGGCTGACTGTCACAGCCGGCAGAGGATCCTGAGGCAAGCCTCCAGCCCTGGGTGGAGGGAGCCCCACGTCAGGGGTCTTGAGGGCTGGTTTCAGTGCTACTCAGGGACTCTTGGCAGATCATGGCTCAGGGCCTCTGCTCCCTACAGAGCCTTGGGCGGAAGCTCCTCCCTGTGATCAGGTGACTGAGGGAACTGTCTAAGAACAGAGGCATCCAACAGCTGCTCAGAAGTCTCACACCCGAGATCCCAAAGAAGAGACATTGCCTCAAGTGAACACTGGGCACAGGCCTGGCCTGCGGGTAGCACTGGTCACAGCCACTCACTCAGGTCTCACAGGAATGGCCCAGGGCCCTCCTGGCCTCAAAGTGGTCCCCTCTGTGCCTCTGCTGCAGCCCCTCTCCTGAGGCCCAGACTGCATGCTCTGAGACAGTCCCTCCAGTGGGCGGTCTGGGGCAGGAAGCAGCGGGGAGATGACTCCCAGATGGCCAGCAGGCTCGGTGGGCACCTACCGACACTGGTGATCCTCTGGGCGCCCAGGTCCCGCAGCAGCGCCCCAATGGCCGGGTTGTGCCTCGAGTACAGCTCATAGCGGTTGATGCCCACGTGGAACTTGAGCCAGTTTGGGTAGGCATCCTCTGCCAACCCTCGGGTGGGCAGGAGCCCCTCGTCCTCGGTCCCATCGTGAGGCCTACAGAGACAGAGATGCCCCAGACTCAGCAGACAGGACCAGCCACAGGACCAGACTCCTGGGATTTTTTTTTTCTTTGGGTCACACTCGGCTTTGCACAGGGGTTATTCCTGGCTCTGAACTCAGGAGTTACTCCTGGCGGTGCTCAGGGCACCATATGGGATGCTGGGAATCGAACCCAGGTAGGCCACGTGCAAGGCAAACGCCCTACCCGCTGTGCTATCTCTCCAGCCCCAAGACTCCTGGGATTTGGAAGGTGGGTCCGGGCCCGATCTCCAGACCCAAACAACACGGGATCTCTGCGGAGGCCTGAGCTCAGACAGCACTGCTGGCTCTGCCCTTCCCAGGCTGCCATGAGCTAATGACACCTCTCCAGCCCGCAATTCCCACTCAGCCCAGGAGACCTGCACTGCACTATAACTAAGGCAAGATCAAACCAGCACTCAGCAGGTGCTTGCCGTCTGCCCGGCACCAAGACCAGGGGTGGGGGCGGGGTGACTGGCTCTTTCTGGAACAGAGGAGCAAGCCCACCTCTGACCACAGAGCCACTGCAGACCCCAGACACGCCCCGTCCGCCAGACCTGCTCCTGCTCCCAGCTACGGTTCCAACACCCGGGGACAAGGATGATGCAAGAGCTAAATTTGATTTTAATGAGGGCAGCCTTGGGTGGGGAGAGAGTAGAAAGGAGAGGCGGGCAGTCCTTCTAGTCTAGGCCCTAATGGAGGCCAGAGGCCCCTGCCCACGCTGCCTGGGCTCCAGCCCTGGGAGGGAGGACAGGGGCTTGCCCCAGCTACAGCCGATGGGTGTGTGCGCTCCCTCCCAGGGGAAGAATGGTGTGCAGCCACTGGGGTCTCCCTACGACTGCAGACTCTGGCTTGGTCACCCACCCAGAAGCATCCTTCCTTCTCAGGCTCCCGTGTGTCCCCTTGAATCGGGCTGGCAGACAAAGGCTAAGCCACACAACCTGGCACTGTGTTCAGGAAGGAATCACGGCTGGTCAAATTTCGGGAAAGAAGGGATTTTCCACATGTTCCAGAAACCTGGCCTCCCTTGGTTGCTTGGGTAACGTTGCTTGGGGAGTGACTGACTCTGGTCGGGCTGGTTAATAAGTCACCCATCTGGGCCACAGCATCTGCTCTGTTGACGGTAGATGCGGGAGGGCTGGGGGGGGGGGGCACTGCTCACCTCAAGGGAGTTGTTGTCCTGTCCCAGCTGTGCTGTTCCTGGAATACCACCCCCGGCCCCTGGCTGGCAGAGCCTGCTCTGGGGGGGGGGGGGGGCAGGGGGGGGCAGGACAGCACATCGGCTGCCAACCTTGCTCCCACCAGCTGACTTCCAGGCTCACCCAACCTCCTGCCACCTCTGACCAGTCACCACGTGTCTGAAAGCCCAGGGCCAGCAGGTGTCCAGGGAGGAGTTGGTGGTTCCTTCACTCTCCAGTCCAGGCTTTCACTTACCCCCTTGCCTCAGGCCCCAAGTTGGCTGCTGCTCCCCATACAGCACCAGGGACCTCCTGAGGAGGGCTCCCTGTCCACCTCTCTGGGAGGACACCTCCTGCCTGCAAGAAGCCCTGCGGGGAAGCAGACTCACCCAATGCCTCACTCACCAGTCTGGGCTGTCCACAGCCCCCTTGGGGAGGACCCTGAGGGTGCTGTTCACGTCGAACAGGACATCGTCCTCCGTTATGGGGGGAACTGCCACCTGGTACAGGGGGTGCTCAAACAGCCGAGCCAGGAGGGAGCCGCCCCAGCGGGGCTCGGAGGGCTGCGGGAGCCGCCCCGGCCCGGGCGCCCGCAGAAGCGGCCTGTGCACCGGGTGTCGGGGTCTGGGGGCTCCGGGGCTCTCGGCAGCGTCGGTCCCGGGGGGCAGCTTCTCCAGCGAGTGGGACGTGAGGTTGGAGGCAGGATCGGAGCTGAAGTCCTGCAGGATGCGCAGCGTGTGCTTCTTGGGCCAGCCCGAGTCGCCGGTGGCGGACGCCGCCGCGGGGCTCTCGGCGGGGCGGCCCCCCGCAGGCCGCGTGCAGGAGCAGCCGGGTTCCCCTAAGGGCGGCGCGCTGCGCCGCTCCAGCTTGGGCAGTAGGTCCAGCACAATGTGCAACGCGCAGGCCACCAGGAACACCATGAGGATGAGCACGCGGAACCGCCGCACCAGGACCATCTTCATGGCAGCAGGGCCCGGCCCGGCGCGCCCGCGGCGCGTCCCCGCCCGGCTAGTCGCGGCTCAGCACGGACGCGGCGCGGCGGCGCGGGTCAAGGTCCATCAAGCGCGGGGCAGTCCCCGGGCCGCGGCCGGGCGCAGGGCGCCGGCGGGCAGCGCGCCCGCGCTCCGGGCCATGTCCGAGCCGTTCCCGCGGCCGCGAGCTGGGCGGGCTGCCGGGGCGCGGCGGCCTCGGCCCGGCTCACGGGGCGCGCAGGGGCCCGAGGCCGCGGCCCATCCCGGCCGGGGCGCGGCGGTGGCTCCTTGGGGCGCGCGGGGCTGGCGGCGGGGCCCGGAGGCGCGAGTCCGCGAGGGCCGTGGGGGTCGGGCAGGTGCAGCGGCCGACCCCGGAGCGCAGCGCCCGCAGCCCGCGCCCCGCGCCCCGGCCGGCAGATAAGCAGCGCCGCGGAGCCGCCCCCCGCGTCAGCGCCCGCGGATTGGCCGGACCCGGCGGCACCCCGGTTCTCCCCGCCCCGGCCGCGCCCGCCGTCGCCCGGCCGCGCCGCCCGCTGCGTCCTGCGGAGACCCGGACCTCGGCGCGCCCGCCCGAGGCCCCCCGGACCTCGCGTCCAGCCCGCGGCGTTTCCGGGGCGCGCGCGGGAGAGGAGGGGCCAAAGCCAGAGGGGACACGAGGAATGCCACCGGGCTCCTTCTCCGGGCTGGGGTGCCCCTCGCCCCACGGCCCCCCCGCTGCAGCTCGAGGAGCTGGTTTTGCTCCCAGCACTCAGCTGGAGTTAGGACAGCGGGGGGCGTGGAGGACCCTAGGGTCCTCGCCCTAGGCAGCAGGTTCAACACACAGCAAGACCCCGCCGGGGGTGCCCGCGAGGGCAGCCCGTTCTATTCCAGGAGGATGCTGCTCTCCCCTGCACACAGCTACAGCAGGGGAGTGTGCCAGACTTAGCCATGAACATCTCCCTACTCGCTGTCGCCTCTGCTCTCACCCAGGCAGCCCTCAGGACCCTCAGCGACATTGGCATAGGCTAGATGCTTGTTTGTGAAGCCAAGGAGGGGGCCAGCCACTGTGCAGAGAAACCATGTCCCCGGATTAGGGGCATCTGGTGGTACTGGGTGGTGTCAGATTCGACTTGAGGTGGAGCTCGCTCCCCTCTGCTCCTAACCCCACACTGACAGAGCCACTTGTGTGAGAAGAGGGTGTCCTGGAGAGAGGGAGGGAGCCGCTGAATGGAGACAGTTGAGAAGGTCCCACCACTTTGTCTCAGGGACAGGTGCTGGGGCACCAAGGAGCTTAGATCTACTGGGGTCTCCCTGGACATCAGCCACATCCTCCCTTGCTCACATATAGGGGTCTTCTATACACATACACGCACACACATACTCACAGACCCAGTGTATGGTCACATAGACGCAGACAAGCACAACATATACAAACATATACACCCAGACATATAGACCCAGTACTTGGACACACACAGACACAATCACAATGTACAAACATACACACGGGCACAGAAGCACAGAGACACAGCGCGTGCACAAATGCACTCTCTCACACAGGCACGGAAACAACAGACCGAGCCTGAGACTGCTGGGCGTCCCCGGGGACCCCTGGAGGTCCCGGGCTTGATCCCAGTCCTTCCCTGGCAGAGGGAGGGCCGGGCAAGTGAGATAAGAAGTGGGGTGAATCAGGGCTGGTGTGGATGGTGGAGCCAACAAAAGGGGCCCCTCTCTTACTGCCCTTATCCATTGGAGCCCTCCGCTACACTGTCCCTCAGGCTGTGCAGTGACAGAAGTGGGGGTACAACCGATCTTTGGTTTCCAGATGTGGGGAACAGTTCAGAAATGGCAGGTCCCAGGGCCGGAGCGATAGCACAGTGGGTAGGGCATTTGCCTTGCATGCGGCCAACCCAGGTTCAATCCCTGGCATCCTAAATGGTCCCCCAGCACCACCAGGAGTAATCCCTGAGCATCGCCGGGTGTGACCAAAAAGAAAAAAATAAAAGAGAAAGAAATGGCAGGTCCCTGGGGAGCACATGAGGCTCATGTCATGTTAGTCGTCACAGAACCAAGTGAGTGGACCCCCACCCCAAGGAGGGAGTGGGTAAGGGTGCTGGGCATGGAGGGGCAGTGCTGAGTTGGAGTGGAGAAGGCAGGCTGTCTGTCGGCAGTGAGTCTGCCCCACTCAGTGTCTGTCCAGAACAAAGGAGGCCCCAAAGGACTTGGCTACAGCTCAAGTGAGGATGTGTGAGGGTGTTGTCCAGGCCCTCCAGAGACTCCATGGTCCGGGGTTCCTTGGTGGGGTCCACTGTGCCTACAGGAGAGACTTTGTGTGCAGAGCCAGGTGACCACCACTTAACCTTTGGGAACAGAGCATGGGGACTCCTGTGCTTGTCTGTGAGAATCATAGCCAGGCCCAAGAGGGGACCTTCACAAGGCAGGGAGAGACTGGGGGGAGGGGCAGCAGCTTCTATGTGGCAATGAGGGACTTAGGTGGCTGTGGGGGACACTGCAGACATACACAGGACACTCTGGAGGGGACATGCCATGGACAAACCTAGCAGGGTCCCAGGTGGTAGCTGCCCTGCCTTTGCCTTGTCCTCTGGCCCATTGTCCTGCCCACAGCCTGATGGGTCTTTGAAATACAGAGCTTCTTAGCTCCAAATAAAAGCAACACATCACAAAGCCAAACTTAGAGTGAAGTAAACATTTAAAAATGCTTGACTTTCTGGAGCTGGAGTGATAGCACAGCAGGTAGGGTGTTTGCCTTGCACGTGGCCAACCCAGGTTTGATTCCCTGCATCCCATATGGTCCCCTGAGCACTGCCAGGGCTAATTCCTGAGTGCAGAGCCAGGAGTAACCTCTGAGCATCGCCAGGTGTGGCCCTCAAAAATATTTTTTTTTTAATTTAAAGAAAAATGCTTGACTTTCTTGGGGCTGATAGGGCAAGTGTTGCCTTGCATGTGGCTAATCTGATCCCCAGACACCCCACAAGGCCCCCGAGCACTGCCAGGAGTAAACCCTGAATATAGCCAAGTGTGGTGAAAAATGGGCTGGAGTGATAGCACAGCGGTAGGGCGTTTGCCTTGCGCGCAGCCAGCCCGGCTGAGTCGGGTTCGATTCCCCCGCCCCTCTTGGAGAGCCTGGCAAGCTACCGGGAGTATTCAGTATGCCAAACACGGTAACAAGAAGTCTCACAATGGAGACGTTACTGGGCCTGCTCAAGCAAATCGATGAACAACGGGAGGACAGTGACAGTGTGTGGTAAAAACATTGGTTTTTTTATTGACAAAAGTTTTAGAACGTTTGACTTACTTTTGCACATTCTGTAGTGTTCAAATGTATTTATATTCTTTTCTGACATGTGTGGACCACAAGGACGAAGTGAAGATTACCTATGGTATATTCACTGAGTCAATAAACATACATATGCACACAGGATGCCTTCACAGTCTGTTGACTGAATCAGCATATGACAGACACACACACAGAGATGCCGACCTCAATACATAATCTATAGTTTATTCACAGAACACAGTGGACGTTAGTAAAACTGAACCTAAGCTTTACAAACATTTGTACTTGAAAATGAATTCCACAAATAAAACAGAAATCTGCAAGATGCCAGGAAGCAACAGAGGTACTATGGACCTCACAACAGAGGACAAACCTTCTGGGCACTGGGAGGGCTCACAGAAGGTATAAGGCCATGCCATGGGGAACAGGACAGACCCAGCGAGGTCCAGGAGAGAGCAGAACAGTGGGTGAAGCTGGTAGCAAAGAGGGCATTCTTGGAAGAGGCCACTTGAGAGCCAGTACAATGTGACATGTGATTCAAGAGAAAAGAGAATGAAAAAGAGGCCAGCGTGTGGTGGGGCAGGAGCAGGCTGGCAACCAGCCCGGAAAAGACAGCGGTGATGCAAGGGAAGTTGGTTCTGTTACAGAAAAAAATTCAAACAATTCCAGCTGAGTGAAGAAGTACTAAGAAAAAGAATAGACAGCCACCACAGAAATGCAAAAGTGGTCAAACCTCTATTTCTAAGAGCAGAGGCAGCCCATTTTCTCGATTGGCTGCGGACTGTCTGCCATCCAGCCCCGCCCCCCCAGCCCCCTGTGTTCATCCTTCAGATGCAAGGGGCCCAGTGGGTGGCCTGGAGCTCCAACTCCTCCTAGACATCACTGCTCCTGGAGGGGAGGCACCACGAGGGCCTCAAACCCTGAGCTGGTGAGTGCTTTTGGTGTGAAGCTGTTGCACATACACAGACCCTGGAAACAGTTTCTAGAGAATTCTCTGTATTTGGGAAGCGCACTTTTTTTTTTTTTGCTTTTTGGGTCACAACCAGCAATGCACAGGGGTTACTCCTGGCTCTGCACACAAGAATTACTCCTGGCGGTGCTCAGGGGACCATATGGGATGCTGGGAATCAAACCCGGGTTGGCCGCGTGCAAGGCAAACACCCTATCCGCTGTGCTATCTCTCCGTCCCTTGGGAAGCACACTTTAAGGCTATTTTCAGGACCCACTGACCATTGGCAGCTGCATCCCAGGATGGACATGAAAAGGGATGTGACTGGATGTGGCTCTGTGCTGCCACAGCAGAGGAGGTTGAAAGCCTCAGCTCAGGGGCATGGCCACCCTTGGTCCAGAGAGGCAGAGGCTCAACTCTTTCAGGAGCTGCTGTGCAAGCTGCACCCCGCCCAAGGCTCCGTGGGGGGAGCAGCAGCAGCTGAGGAACATAAAGGAGAGCAGGCACCTGACTCGGGGTGGTGTCTTGGAGCCCCCTAATGAAGTGGGAGGAGGAGCAGCAGCATCTGAGGAGAAAGGCAGGTGGGCAGGTCAGGTGGCCTCTGCCTTGAAGACTTTTGTTGCTTGGGTCTCAGGTCAGACAGCATGGACCTGTTGACCAAGACTGTGCCTCCTGAGCA
Organism: Sorex fumeus; assembly: GCF_029834395.1. NCBI lineage: Eukaryota > Metazoa > Chordata > Mammalia > Eulipotyphla > Soricidae > Sorex > Sorex fumeus. The sequence continues at coordinate 5,499,221 of NW_026606121.1, forward strand.
GTCACCCAGTGGCCTCTCTCTGCCCAGCAGGTGCCCCAGGCTGGGCTGGAGGTGCAATGATGGCCACTGTCCAGAAGGGTTTCCCTGTGAGGCTGGGAGGAGAACTGAACCCCGTGGAAGTTTCTTTAGACAGTCCCCTGCCCAGGGTTGAAGCCATAGTCCAGTGGAGGAGGGCTCTTGCCTGACACGTGGCTGCTCTGAGATCCATCGCCTGCATCCCATAAGGTCCCCAGAGCCAACCAGGGGTGACTGTGAGTGCGAAGCCAGGAGTGAGTCCTGAGCACCGCTAGGTGTGATCCCAAAACTATCAAACAAACCTACCAAAGTCCCTGCCCACCTGTCCAGGACAAGGCAGCACCAATGCCTGCCAGCCCTTAGAGAAAAGAAGAGTGATAGTGGGAATGATGGTTCTGGGGACCTTGGTGGTTCTGAACGCTAAGTGGAGGTGGAGTCTAATTTGGGTGCTGTGGATGAACCCAAGTGCCAAGTCCCTGAAGGTCAGACCTTTCTTTGAAACCTAGGAAGAAGCTTCGGGTTCAGAGTTGCACCCTAGTTGGGTGTTGGACATTTTATCTTGTTCCTAGAAACATTAAAAGGAATAAGACTTTATAAAATAATGGCTATTAGAGATATGCAAATAAAGTGTCTGTTTTAGACTGTTCTTCTAGGGAGAAACACACTAAATACACACTAAATACCACGCTGGGCCCCCAACTCTGCTTATGAAATGAAGAATGTTTTTAGAGTTTAAAATGGTCTTATTTCTTTCTTTTCTTTTCTTCTCTTTTCTTTTTTTCTGCTTTTTGGGTCACACCCAGCAATGCACAGGGGTTACTCCTGGCTCTGCACTCAGGAATCACGCCTGGCGGTGCTCAGGGGAACATATGGGATGCTGGGAATTGAACCTGGGTCGGCTGCATGCAAGGCAAACGCCCTATCCGCTGTGCTATCTCTCCAGCCCCTAAAATAGCCTTATTTCTTGACACATGAAAGTCATGTGCCATGCTCACTTGCCACAAAGCAGTGTTTGAAGACAAGTCCATCTTTGACCTAGAAAATGAATTTCCTGCATGGCATCAGGAGGAAGTTGTAGCTGCTGACAGAGCCCAGCCTGTTGCTTTCAGTCCTTTTGGGACTCACGACAGGAAGCTTCTAACTCGTGGAGCTAGCTGAGCCCTTAGGCGATAGACGTGGCCAGGGTCTGTGGTGGTACAAGGCACACCCCGGCAGTGTTGGGGTACAGGGAGACTGCCTCTCTAGCTCCTAGACTGCAGTCACGGGACTTGTGGGTTTCACCATCAGACTCCCCAGGGAAGCTGCCCGGGGATGAGGTCACCCCTTGCTGTCCTCTTTCTAGCTCTGGCTGTGCTGGGTGGGGGGAAGGGGGGATCAAGCTGCTCACACAGCATGGGGCGGCCACAGCATTCCTGTATGCTCTTCTAGCTGACTGGTGGTACTGCCTGCTCCCTCTGCTATGTATAGAGATTGGTGGCCAGGCATGGTGTCCAGGCCATGGTACGAGGAGCTTCGTGGCCTCTGGGTGCAGCAGTGGGAGATCCTGGGATCAGCGTCCTCCTCCCAAGCCTGCCACACTCCCTTCTGCCATCACACTGGGGGTCCTCACCAGATACAGACTTGCCAGCTGGGCCTGATGTGGTGACCCCTGGCTGCAGTGCTGTTGCTGTTCCAGAACACACCTGCCTGGATCCATGAAGCCAGTGGCTGAGGGAGGGAATCCGCGGTGCTTACACACCAATAATATGTCACGAGTGGGGTCAGCAAGGCCAGCAGTGCAGCAGGGGAGTTCTTCTTCCATGTCTAATGGACTGGTTACAGATCAGCAGGCTCCATGGGTGTGTAGAGACCTTGCTGGAAACACACGAGAACTTTGTTCTTGGCTCTGTAGCACCAGGAATGTTTAGCATGGGTCCAGGTATGGCTTTGGGTCCAGGGGTCGGGTGGTGGCCCCACCTTAGGCCTTTTTTTTTCTTTTTGGGTCACACCCGGCAATGCACAGGGGTTACTCCTGGCTCTGCACTCAGGAATTACCCCTGGCAGTGCTTAGGGGACCATGTGGGATGCTGGGAACCGAACTCGGGTCAGCCGCCTACAAGGCAAATGCTCTACCCGCTGTGCTATTGTTCCAGCCCCACCTTGGGTCCTTTGAGTGCAGGTTTTAAGCTACACTATTACAGCAGTGACTTCCCTGAGGTATGGAGTATGCCAACACTAGTACAGCTGACCCTCTGCCCAATGGTGCTGGTCCCAAATCCAGAACCCGCGGAACAATGCCAGGTGTCCAGGTGGCCCATCCAGGGCACCCACACCACATTGCAGAAAACCAGGGGCTACTGCAGGGTCCTGGGGTTCCCATCTGCCCTGCAGGACATGCTGACCAAAGCCAACATGAAGCAGGGCTGAAGGCAGGTGAGGGATTATCTGGAAAGTAGCTTCTATTCTGGGGTCACAGGGGCACCCAAGGGCTAGTCTCTGGCAATATTGCAATTGGCTCTGGCTCTTGTGACCTTGCTCTTGAGTTTCCTCCATGGTGGCCTTGTCCTTGAGACTGTCCATGTTGACTGTGCTCAGGGCTCTGATTTGTGGTCACGTTTCCCTTTGGGCCTGCTGGAGGCAGTTCACTCTGCAGACTACAGACAGTGGGAACTAGTTCGGAGACCCCTTGTCTCTCTCTCTGGGTTCAGAAGGCTGAGGAAGGTGGACAAAGAAAATATTCGACAAAGAAAAGCAGATGCTAGTGATGGCACCTCCTGGCAGACAAGTGACTGTGGGCCATGCCAGGATATATCTGTGAGCTGCCGCCCTCAAGGCAGCAGCCCCACCAGCTCTTCTGCTGTGAGAGGAGCTCAGGCTTATATAGTTCTGAGCCCTGCATCCACTCCTCCCTCTGCCACCTGTGCCTGGTATACACACCTACACTATATGGCCCCAACACACACACACACACACACACACACACACTCAAGGCCCAGCTGGGAGGGTTTCTGAGCCTTCCCGCAGTGCAGGACAGCCTGCCTCGTGGCTGACTTGGGGGGCACATGTGGCTCTGGAACACATCTCAGGGAGGCATCATTGTACTCCCCAGACATCTGACCATGCATCCCAGGGCACAAGGAGTAGACAGCCCCTCAAAGAGATCAAGTCAAGTCATCACCTTTCCATCTTCCCAAACAGAAGGCAGAAATCAGTGAGGATAAAGGCAGAGCCACAGCCATTCATCATCACAGCAGGGAGGACTCCGGGAGTTTGTCCTGGCCTCAGGACTCAAGGTCAGGAGCCGCTGCTTTCCCTCCTCATTTCTATATTTAACAGCTGCACTCAGTGCTCCTGCAAAAATAGCAAAAGGTGAGACTCTTTCAGATGCTCAACGCTGACCCCCACTCTGTGTCAGGAAACTGCAGGCAAGCATGAGAAACCTCCCAGGAGTGAGAAGGGAGTTCCTCCTGCATTAGAGACCCCGCTTAGGGGAGCAGGATGGGGAAGGCTCTGGGGGCCCCCACACCCGAAGTGAACCAGAGACAGTGTCTCCTGTGCAACCCCAAGTCCAGCCAGCAAACACAGTTCAGTCACAGGAAACCGGGGTACTTCCATGAACTCTAGCACTGCACCTAGGGGTATCCTCTGGAGACAGATGTATGTCCACCAGACAGCTGACACGTGTGATGGGGCCACACAGTGTGGGTACCAGGAACAGAAGGAGGAGGAGACGCAGGGCTCAGGCACACACCCCAACTCCTCTCCCTCAGGCTCCAAAGCCTACAACGGCTCTAGGACAGAAGCAGTTCCCTCCGTAGCTGGTCTGGTCACCCCTGTGTGGGCAGAGGACAGAGAGACAGGCAGCCCGACTCAGGGAGGTGGAGAGTGGACATCTGCCCATGGGCAGCACAGTGTGCACAGTCTAACAGCCATGGCCATGGTCAAAGGTCATGCAATCATCAGTGTCCCTCCCGCCACTCCCCCACACTGCTGTGACAGCTCTCAGGATCTCTCAGGGCAGGGTGGGAGACCCTTGTGGTACCAGGAAGGTTATCCAGTGTTGGATATTAATCCTAAATATTCTAGGCTTCATCAGTGGATTGTCCCTTTTCCTCCTCCCAGAGAAGCTTACCATGCTCTTGCTAGCATCCCTAATTTAAAATTTATCTTCTAGGGGCTGGAGCGATAGCACAGCGGGTAGGGCGTTTGCCTTGCATGCAGTCGACCTGGGTTGATTCCCAGCTTCTCATATGGTCCCCTGAGCACCGCCAGGAGTAATTCCTGAGTGCAAAGCCAGGAGTAACCCCTGTGCATTGCCGGGTGTGACCCAAAAAGCAAAAAAATAAAATAAAATAAAATTTATCTTCTAGCTTCAATATCGTGGAGCGTTCTGCCTACATTTTCCTCTACATACCTTATGGATTCATGTCTGATATTGAGGTCTTTAATCCACTTTGATCTGATTTTTGTGCCTGGCATTAGACAGAGGTCAGAGTTCATTTTTTTTGCAGGTAGCTATCCAGTTTTCCCAGCACCACTTGGTGAAGAGGCTTTCCTTGTTCCACTTCACATTTCTTGCTCCTTTGATCATTGTGTGATTGTAACCCAAACATGAAAGCTCGTAACTATCTCACGGTGGTTCAATAAAATTTTTAAAAAAATTATCTTTAACCTTTCCTTTGTATTTTACCTCTCATTGTCTCAGTTCCCCAAGTCAGTATTGATTAATTGTAAGCTGAAAGTTTTTGGTAATTCTGGACTTTGTATTTGTAGTGCTTTGTATCTGAAGTGGGCTGGAGCAATAGCGCAGTGGTAGGGTGTTTGCCTTTCACACGGTCGGCCCTGCCGACCTGGGTTCGATTCCTTCACCTCTCTCGGAGAGCCGGGCAAGCTACCAAGAGTATTTCGTCTACAGGGCAAAGCCTACAAGCTACCTGTGATGTATTCACATGCCAAACACAGTAACAACAAGTCTCACAATGGAGACATTACTGGGCCCGCTCGAGCAAATCGATGAACAACAGGAAGACAGTGCTACAGTGCTTGTATTTGAAGTGTTGTATATTTGTACTTGATTTTCTATTTCCCTATAGCCTTTTTGTATTTTACTATAGAGCAATGTTCTTTGGTTAAACAAATAAAGACTTTTAATGCTATGCTCCTAATATCTGGGTGTTGATTGACTCTGAAATATATCTACTCCTGGGCATTGGTCATAATTACTTGACTCAACTTTAGTTGCTGTAGTTCTTAACACACCCAAAGGGAGGTTCCACCCTGGGACTGGGATGGACCCAGGGTGAGTGGTGAAGCTACCCGGGCATCAAAATGGGACAATCTAGAAAGCATAAATGCACAGTCTTGATGCAAGCTGTTATGGCTTAGAGACAGGATGCCCATGGGGAAGGACAAGCTGAACTAGCCTAAGGAGGCTTAGTCTGGGATTAGCGGTAAAAGCCTTGCTTGCTCTCAGAACCCAGAGAACTAAGTGTTGGGATCTTTGTCTCTTACTGTGTTTATCCAAACAACTGCAATATTGATAACTTATACAACTAGAGGAAAAGATAAAGAATGTAGATATTCCTGCGAGACAAAGTGTCTCCTTGTGTTAATCTCCCCAAGTGAATTTCCTGTTTTATCTATGTAAATTTCCAGATGTCTTACCTATGTAACTGATCCATCACACCTAGGTCCTATACCTCAACCCCCGCCCCCCATAAGTATCCTAGCAGCTCTGCATTAAATGGGCCATTTTCACCATCAGGCTGTGGTTCCCCATCTCTGTCTCTCTGCTGGGGGCACTGGGGAAGCTGGGAGGCAGCTTTGGGCCACCAAATGCACGACTCATTGCAGCACCCACACATACTTTGTAAACTCACAATCCAGGGCCACTCAGACCAAACTGCATGACTAGATACAGTGCATCTGCATGTTCCCACCAGGGAACAAAGAGCAGCCACGAGAAATGAGGACATAGTGGTGCTGGACTCAAAGATTACAGCCTGATGGACAGACAGAAGGCAGTCAGACACAGAGCCAGAATTTCAAGTCTGATGCCTGACCTCCTTGTGGGTGGGTGCAAACCCTCAGGGCTTTTGGGCTGAGACAGAGTTTACCTGGATGAGGGAGGTGATGAAACAGAGGGAGACCCCCAAAGGCAGGAGCTCCCTTAGCCCCAGGGCCAACTCCAGCACTCTCACTGAGGTTGGACCTCATGCAGATGAGACCTTCCCTCTACATAGGATAAACCACGTCCTAAAGCCATTTGTCCCTTTAACCCCCAGGAAATTCGTTTCATTGAACAAATATATCAACAAGCACTGAAAACAGATGGGAGGTCATAAATCTGTGTTACTAGGTACCCATGGGAGCTCAGGCCTCCAGGGACAGGGAGAGGAGCATTGGAACATGTCGCAAGGGATTACCACCACCTCTCTCAGAACGATTCAGACTGTCAGACCTTGTCTACACAGAATCAGCGATGGACAAGGTCCCTGTGCGCCAGAACAGGAACCCCCCCAAACTGAGTGGAGGTAAAGCAGTAGAACCATTGCGTGTTCTTTCTCAATTGCTCATCAATAGAGAGTCCTAACTAACAGAGAAAAAGTAAAGGCAAGGAGTCTCATGGGAATGGGCTTAAGGACCTGAGGCAGATGCGCAGGGTCCAGGTACACAGTGAGAACAGATGGAGAAGAGAGTCAGACCACAGGACAGCGGTGGGGACTCAGTTCCTGGGAGTCTCCTAACGGGTTGCCATTAAAGCAGCAGAGATCAATGCTGTTAACATTTTCCCAGATGATGATGGAGGAACAAATCAGACAAACAAACAAACAAACAAAACTGTCCTCCCGTTGTTCATCAATTTTCTCGAGCGGGCCCTGTAACGTCTCCATTGTGAGACTAGTTGTTACTGTGTTTGGCATATTGAATATATCACAGATAGCTTGCCAGGCTTTGCTGTGCAGGCAAGATACTCTTGGTAGCTTGCCAGGCTCTCGGAGAGGGGCAGAGGAATCGAACCCTACTCGGCCAGGCTGGCTGCATGCAAGGCAAAGGCCCAGAGTGATAGCACAGCAGGTAGGGCGTTTGCCATGTGGCCAACCCGAGTTCAATTCCTCCACCCCTCTCGGAGAGCCCGGCAATCTACCGAGAGTATCTCGCCCACACGGCAAAGCCTGGCAAGCTACCCGTGACGTATTCCATATGCCAAACACAGTAACAACAAGTCTCACAATGAAGACGTTACTGGGCCTGCTCAAGCAAATTGATAAACAACGGGAGGACAGTGGAGGAACAAATCACTGAGACAGGGAGTAGAGCAATAACACAGCGTGTAGGGTGCTTTCCTTGCATGTGGCTGACCTGGGTTCTCTCCCTGGCATCCCATATGATCCTCTGGACCCATCAGGAGTGATTCCTGAGTGCAGAGTCAGGAATAAACCCTGAGCACCACTGGGTGTTATGCCCTTCCAAAAGAAAGGATAAGACATAAAGATGGACCTGCATTGTCTGGGGTCTTTGAATTCTCTGCCAGGCCCCAATCTGAGGTCTGCAGAGACCCCTACAGCTCTGAGGTCTGAGAGCTCCTTTAGAGACCCAGGACCTAAGCAGCCCTAATGGCACTCCCTCCAGCGACCCCAGTTTGGGGAGGGGGAGTCAACATATCTGGCCAGAGCACAAAGAGAAGATCCACTCCCAGGACTGGCCCCACAAAGGACAGGGCTCCCTACAAAGTGCTTCATCTGCCCAGATGGTTGGTCAGTGACTGCAAAAGTCAGGGGTTCCTACATTATGAGCACCTTCACATTTACTCCGGACCCACCAGAGAAAGATAAAGCTGCTTTTCCAATCCAACAGTCCCCAGGATGCCCAGGTCCTCCAGGACATCACCTGAGGAGAGGAACTCCCTTCCAGGAATGCATACCTCTAGGGCTTTCTGGTTTAACTAGGAGAAACGTGTCACCAAAACATCAATCCAGAACTCAAAGTCTATGTAAAAGAGGCAGATTTGGCTAAAGCAGATCTGGCTTGGTGGAACGGAGACGCTGATGTGAGTGGACTAGGCAGCTCATCTGATGCAGAGCAGATGGTCTCAGGTTGGCAGTGCTAGGCTCCTGTCATCCGAGGGCCCCAGGGAGAGGGTGCCCCTGACTCATCACTAGCTGTTCCCTCAGGCCTGCTCCTCAGGCCTGCTGTATGCCGAACTGGAGCACAACCTGAGCACCTGGTGCCAAGCCAGGTACTGATGGTTAGTTGGCCGTGCTCCTTTCCAGTCAGATACCTGCAGGAATCTCTCAACAGCCTTCATTGCTGTCAGAAAGGTCATGTGATACGTCCAGGGCATTAAACTCAGGTCACCACCATCACTGCTATCTGGCAACCATTTTTATCCATGTCAACTTAGCATCTGTGGCAGAATGATCCATCTTTGCCAGAGGCCTCAGTTTTGGACCTTTGCCTTTGCCTCTGACTCTGAGTTATGCAAGGGTTTTTGGGAGTTCCCAAAGGCCTGGGGCCCAGGCTGCAGGGAACATCTGGGAGAAAACAGCCCTGTCCCAAGATTCTGTCAACATTCTTGCAGGGAAGTTTGATCTGAGTACAGACAGGTTGAAGGATGGTTGGCCAGATCCTCTGCAGCAGAACAACTCCCAGCAGGTGCAAGAGGACCACTGGGAAAGGAGAGAGCAGGCTCAGTGGCTGCACAGTGGTCTGTGGGGACACGTGGTCTGTCTAGGGTAATGGACCCAGAGCTGGACCTTCCTACAGGCATGTTCTCTCCTGTAAGATGGGGGCAGAAGGTAGAAGGAGCAGTGGGGATTCAGCTGGCGCCTTTGAGTAGAAGATTGTGTTGGGGTCTCAGGGGAGCTGTCTGGTCCCAGGATTGTGCTGCTAATCAACCACCATGAGCCAAAATATAGCTGACCCTCAATTCTCCTGAATGAAGAGGGAAAGTCACTCCTCAGGGAAACCAAAATAGAGATCCAGCTCTCTGTCATGCTCAGAAAGCTAGTACGGCAGCTCAGATGCACCAGAGACACAGCATGGATTCACCTGCTTTGCTCCAGGGACCTGGCTCCTGGGGACTGTTCAAAATCTGGGCCCAGGGGCTGGAGTGATAGCACAGCGGGTAGGATGTTTGCCTTGCACGTGGCTGACCCGGGTTCAATCCCCTACATCCCATATGGTCCCCCAACACCGCCAGGAGTAATTCCTGAATGCAAAGCCAGGTGTAACCCCTGAGCATCAATGAGTGTGACCCAAAAAGCAGAAAAAAAAATCTGGGCTAGACTCCAGGCACATGGAACCCTGTCTCTGCCCAGAGCTCATGGCTGGAGCCTGCAGAGTCTTGCGCTGGTGATGGCCAAGCCATTCTAGGGAGGCTCTCCTTTCGGTGCCTACTCAGCATGCACGCTGCCCTGACTGGCAGGCCTCCCCCCTTCCCTCCCACTGCTCATCCACTCAGGACACACCCAGGGGCCTCTCTCCAGGTCTGGGCATCTGCAAACATAGCTTCCCACAGCACAGTGGGTGAGACACCTGAAGAGCCTCCGCAGGCAGACACATTAACTACACCTCTGCCTGGATGTAATGACCGGTCTGTGCTTGGACGGCTAATCCCTGTACTTTCAGGGCTTTGCTTTTTGATTCACAGAACAGATGGCTGCTGTGGCAGCTTCAGCAGCTGCATGGCCCACCTCTTCTGTATGCAGCCTCAGTCCGTCCCCCATGCAGACCCCAGAGCTTGGGACCAAAGACAGAGGTGAATGTGGGGGTTTCTGCGTGTGCTGCACTACTATTACAGGCACCAATGAGCAGCCAGGTTCCTGCCACTAGTGATCTGACAGAGCATCCCTGGGGGAGGTACACAGGCCACTGGAGTGGGGACCCGAGGCAGAGCCTGTTTCTCGCAGGTACCTAATATGTTCTGATGTGCTAGGGCAGCCTCAAAGGGTCCGAGAGAACTTAATCCTTGGATGGGCACCTCCATCAGGGGCCAGCCCTAGTCCTTCTGGTGCCAGCTGGTGCATGGTGAGCATAGATGCTGGCCTTGGGGGCCCAAGTCTGAAGGAGACAGAGCAGCCATTTTCCAAAGGCACCAGCTCTGAGCATGTGGCCACCCACGGACTGGCACCTCTGTGAGGCACCTGGGGATGGGCTGGCACAGCGGGGAGCCCCATGGACACAGAGGGAGGCATGGGAGCTTCGCCCGGGGGCTCATCTGATGCAGTGATTTTCCCTGACCGCCAGCGCTGCTGCTGTGCCCAGCCCTGCAGAGATCTCAGCTCGGAGCAGTCCCATGAAACTCATGTGACCAAGGGCTCTGGGAGGCGCGGAAGGTCTATATGCCATCAGTGACGCTAAAGTTCCTTAGAAGGTCTGTGGGGCCATTGGTGACCCCCAGAGTTCCACAGAAGGTCTGTGTGGCCATCGGTGAGCTGACAGTTCCACATAGACTGTCACTGGGCGGTGTCCTTGCAGAGGGACCCACCCTCCCTTAGGGTCATGTCTGAGGGGGCATAGAGCACACAAATGTGACCTTTTGCTCCTCCAGGACACAGTGGTTGGCTCTGGTACCACAGGCCTCCTTTTCCCCGACGATATGTGCTTGTAGGCCCCTTGGCCCCTTTTTGCTCCGGTTCCTCCAAAACTCATGTGTGGCCCCACTCTGTAGGGGACAGGAAACCAGGGGACCTCATCCTGCAGGTCTGGCTGTGACACTTCTCTGCCTCTATTTTCTCTCCTGTCTCTATCACCCGCATTTTTGGAGTGGGGCTTAGATACTCCTGTCTAGGATAAGCTGTCTCAGAACGAGACGAGTCTGAACCCCAATCCACAAGGGCATTCTACTTAGACAGAAAGTCTGCTAAAAGAACTGCTCACAGGTTTTTTTGGAAGAAAAGGGAAGTAAAGCATTTAGGTTGGATCAGGTCCCAATCAGAAACTGAACAGCCTGGACCCAGCACCAGGAGTATCAGTCCCCTCCCCCTAATTCAGAAACCTAGTCCCTGTGACTCAGGACACAAGGGCCACTCACAGGTCACTGCCCCACGCAGAGCCCCGACCACTGGCATACCACACCCTGCAGTTCTGTTGACCAGTGGACTCCCACGCCATCCTGCTCCTTCCTGAAACGTCTCCCCGTGGCCTCCTGCTCCCCACACTTTCCTGTTTTTGTTTGTGTTCTCTGGTACTGCTGGCCTTGGCCATAGTCCTGGGCTGGGCCTCTACTCCTCAGCCCCCAAATACTTCCTGCCACCAGCACCGTCATGGCAGTGAACGTCCAGCTGTGGTCCCACTGCCCCACTGCAGAGCCCTTCCCAAGACCCTGTGCTGTGAGATAACCTTTTTGTCTGGTCTCAGCCACAAAACCGTCCTAACAGGGTTTCTCCTCCCCCAGTAGTGCGGTCACTTCCCACCTCAGGGTCCCCGTGTCCCCAGGCTGTTAAGAACTGAGCTTGGGAGGCAGCTTCCAGAAAATTGTGTGAATTCTACATCAGCCCAGGACTGGGCCCACTGCTTGCTCATGACACATGTCCCCCCACCCTCCATCTTTCAAAGCAGGACAGAAAAGGCAAGGTCCAATGCCCAGCTGCCCACATGCTTGTTTCTGGTCTCCAGATCTTTCCTCCCAGGATAGCCCTTCTGGGGGAGCCTGTTGTGGAAACATGAACAGAAACAGAACAGGGGCAGACACCCGGAAAGAGTGACTCACGTGGCCGCCACCCTCAACGGCAAAATGCCTGGAGGTGCTAGTCTTGGCATCATGGTGCCATCCAGTGGCCTGAGGCAGTGAGATCATGGCTTGGAGAGTGGCCTGACCTCAAGCGCATGACCTGCAGGCCAGAATCCTCCACTGGCCAAACTGCCCTAGTGACATCTAGAGGGTGCCTCAAGGAAGCCTGTCTGCCCTCAAGGCCCTCAGTGGGTGCTGGAGAAAGCCAAGGGCTAGGTTCCCAAATTGAAGCCACAATTCCAGAGAAACAGCCCTGGCAGATGAAAGGTTCCTGTGCCCAGAATGTCCCAGTATGTGCTCTGAGGCAGGAGAAGCAGCTGCAGGTTCCAGAATGCAAGTTCCCAGGCATTGCTCTGCGTAGTGGGGCCTGGCAGCCCCCTGCAGTCCGTTCATGTGGTGCTCCTATCTGTTTAGGAAGCAGTAAGTTGGTGAGGTTTGCTGGGATCTTAGGCTTTGCTGAAATCCTGAGCAGCCCATCTTTCATAATCACCCAGCAAGAGGTCTTCCACCCTGTACCATTCTGGCGCCAACAGTCACTTCCTGTGTTATTTTCTCTGCAGCTGCCCTGGAGCTGGCATGGGGCCGGCAGCAAGTTTGAGTGGACTTGAGGGGAGGCTTGCCCATTCCAAAGAACACCACAACTAACCGAGGGCCTGTCTGTGGTGCTTCAGGACCCCCGGGCACCACCCTGTGGCTACTAGTTTCAGGGCAGGCTAGCCAGGCCAGCAGCAACAGCCCTGCAGTGCAACCTCTAGTCCTGTGATTGTGCAGCAAAGATCACTGTCACAAACACAACATATGCCCTGTGTACTACCAGGGGCCCTTCTGTTCAGAAGAGCTCAAATATCTGCTCAGAAGGAGTGGCAGCAGAGCAGCCCCTACAGCTCCTGGAGAGTGGATCTCGCCACGCATGTGGGGAGGACCACTGAAGTCTACAAAAGGCGGCAATGACGAACTTGAGATGAAAGTGTCGTGACAGACGCTGACTCCCAAGTATCTGATTTTATCTTATTACTAGCAGAACCAGGGATTTAGTCTCCTGCATGCAAGGCACACAGTTAATCGCTGGTTCTAAAAATACATAATTTAACTTATTGGGAAAAAAATTTTTTTTTTAATTTTATCTTGGGACACCACTGGCTGTGCTCAGAGCTTATTCCTGGCAGTGTGTGGGGGATGATATAAGGTACCAGGGACCAAGCTTGGATTCGCTGTATGCAAGGCAAGTGCTTTACCCCTATATTTATCTCTCTGGCCCCAAATATGCATGATTTTAAAGAAAAATAGTATATAAGGCATGTTAGTGCTGGTAATGGGCACTTTTCAGAGGTGGCTCAAGTACTGGGCACTGACGCATCTCCAGCATACAGGTACTCTTCCCATTCCTTATTCTCAAGTTCCTTTTATACCACAACTCTTAGCCATTAAAAAAAAAAAATCTTTATTAAGATTCATTTACTCCAAAGTTCTTAGGCTGCATTATAAATACTGGTTTGAAACATTAGGCAGGATTACTGATCTAGCAGAAGATCTGATTCCATTCTGACCTCCCTTTAGCATACAGCACTGCAGAGAATCAAGGCATGACACTTCTCAGGTCTTTCATGACGCCCAGGGGGATGGATGCTAGTCTAGACGGAGTGTTAATAGGAACATTCTTAGACAGGCCTTCTGGTTTATCTGTATCAGTGAGCTTGAGTTATCTGCAGAAATCAGAACAAGGTGGCCCCATCCTGCCTGTGGACTCAGCACCAAGCCACAGGGCAGGCAGATGCTGATGGGTCTTATCAACACAGCAAGGGGGCAGGAGAGGCAGTATAACAGGAGGGCCAGTGCCTTGCAGGTGCTGAACCCAGCAGCCCCACCATATGTGGTATCTGAGGACAGAGCCAGGAAAGATCTGTAAACACCTCCGATGTGACCCAAACTCAACCCCTCCCCCCCAAAAAAAACAACAAAGCAAGTCACAAGTAACCTGTTACTTCTGAGTCCTTCCTCAAAACCTGTTCTCAGCTCCAAACCTATGTGGGGCTTATGAGTAGAAACACAGGGCTGGTGCATGACCATGGAATGTGAACACCCTAGTAATTCTGGATTGTGCACAGAAAGAGAAGTCAGAACTGTAACACTACTATTGACTGCCCCTTCCCCCCCCCCCTTTTTTTTAGAGAAAAGAACGACTAAGCAGAACTACTCAAACTGGGTGCGGGTAGGGTGTTTTCCTTGCATGCAGCTAACCTGAGTTCTAATCCCCGGCATATCCGGGGATTATATATTATCTCTCCTGCCCCCTTGCTGTATTGATAATTATAGGGGTAATCTCCAGCATCCCATATGGTCCCCCGAGCACCGCCAGGACTAATTCCTGAGTGCAGAGCCAGGAGTAACCCCTGAGCATCGCTGGGTGTGACACAAAAAGCAAAAAAAAAAAAAAAAAAGAAAACAAAAAAAAGAACTCTTAAAAATGAGAGATCAGAGTGGCCGCACGGCGAGCAGGCGCTTGCCCAGCACGCGGCCCACCCGGATTCGACTCCCTGCACCCGATGTATTGTCCCGAGCACGCCAGGAGCGACCCACGTGTAGAACCAGGACAGAGCCGCGAATACTGTCGGCTGAGCGGACTCCCGGTCCAGGGCGAGGCCCGCGAGGTGGTCTCCGACGCGCTGTTCCCGGCGGGGGTCCCGACGGCCGCGCCACTCACGCGGCACACCTCTGCCTCCCCACCCAAGGGTCCCGCTGCCCGCCGCCCTGCAACGCCTCTTCCACCGGGGCGATGACCGAGACGGAGGTCGGGCGAGAGGAAGAAAAGCTCCCTCTGACCGCTGAAAACTACGGCCGAGCGGGCGGAGAGCAAGACCAGGCCGCGCCAGCCCTACGCCGCAGCGCCCACGGGCGCCCAGTCATTCGGCCCCACCCTCCGCCGGCGCCCGCTGACGTCACTGCGGGCGCCGGAAGTCCCGCCCTCCCGAGCCCCGCGCCGCAGCGTCCGCGGGCGCCTCGAGTGACTCGCTCCGCCCCTCGCCGGCGCGGACGTCACTGCCAGGCGCCGGAAGTTCCGCCCGCGCGGCCGTCGTGGCGCCTCGGGCTCCGGCCGGCTCCTTCTCCGCCGGCGGCGCCCTCGTGGCACTTGCGCTCCACGGCCCGGTCTTTTGTGGCTCGCGGCTCTCGACCTCCCTCGAGGAGCTCTGCGCCGGGACGGGCCTCTCAGGGAGACGTTCGTGTGCTCGGAGTGGGCAGCAACCCGCGTTTAGTTTTGCAGGTCGCCTCCGCCCAGGTGCAGCCCCCGCAGGTGTCCGTGCCCCAGTTTGGCTCGCGAGCACACGCGGGACGCGGGACCCGGAGCGGACCCCTTTGGCGCCCGCAGCCTCCCCTCTGCCCCGGGCGCAGGCTCTGGGGATTTCAGTGGTCAGTGGTTGTTGCGCAGGTTTACTTCCTATGCCGTAGGATCCCTTCCCGTGGCAGTGCTAGCACGGATTAATGTGTGGTGGGGGTCTTCCAGCCATTTTTTGCCGAGTCGGCCCCTGGGAGGACCTGCACCCATGGTGCTGTTGGTGTCCTGCTGCCAGGGAGGACCCGAGGCTACGTCAGGCCTCCAGGGCTGCACAGGGCAATTGTCTTTGGAACATGTGGCATGGGAAATCAAACCGGGTGGGCTGTATGTGAGGCGTGCACCGGTGCTGTTTCTCCATTTCCAGAACAAAGCTAATGAAATACCAGAAAGGAGGTTGTTGGTAGGGGACAGGATTTGTGACAAGAATGTCCTGCTGGAGGTGGTTATTCACTCTTCTTGAACAGTGATCGGGAGCTTTGAGCGCAGAGGAGCTATGATAGGGCCTCAGGACACAGGTCAGTGGGGAAGAGAAAAAGGCCTCCCTGGGAAGGCCAAGCTGTGTCAGCTCCAGCTGCGTGAGCCTGGATGGGCAGTACCAGAACCAGACCCGTGCAAAATGCCAGATAATGCATGAACAGATGCTACTGTCATTTGATCCGTTAATTGCCATGGTTGAAAGGCAGCAAGGAGAATGATTCGATTGTCCCCACGGAGGGTGTCTGAGCGCCTGGTAGGATGGCAGGCACATAGGAGACTCCACCTTTGCCCCCACCTGTGGGACTAGTCAACATGGATAACTGGGAGAGGGTGCAAGAGTGGGAAAAAGAGAGACAGAAGAATGGGAGCAAGACAAGACTCTGATCAAGCTCCAAATTTATTTCTGCCAAGCTAGCTTTTTATAATTGATTACATGAGGATGTGGGCAAATGGGGAATTAACAAAACATGCGGATTTTCAGTGAATCAAGGGTGTGAGCAGTTATCTTGGGCATAGCTCAGAAACTTACACAACGCATTTTAACATTTTTCCAAGAAGAAATTAGTTCCTAAATTGCATGTCAGGCTGTACTGACCTTTTGGCTCCCAACACACCTTCATTTTTCTCTGGTGGTGGTGGTTGCTTCAGTTTTTGTTCTTTTGTCTCATTTCACGATCACGACCACCCTGTTGTTCGTCGATTGCCTCGAGCAGGTGCCAGTAACGTCTTCTTCGTCCTAGCCCTGAGATTTTTTTTTTTTAAAGTGCCATATTCAAGGCTTTTTCAGGGTTAGGAGAATGAGACCCATCATTGTTACTGGTATTTGGCATATTGGGTATACCACGGGGAGTTTGCCAGACTCTGCCGTGTGGGCATGTTACATTTGGTAGCCTGCCAGTTTGACCAAATTAGGAATGAGATGATAAGATGTCACGCGGCCGCGAATGCGGGAGCTGAGTGTGATGATCTCTGGATCCTGGCCGTTGTTGGAGTTACACGGCAGTTGGTGGGTGTAACTGTCTAGTTACTGGCAGGTCCAGTCCCAAACTGTGCAGGCTTGGAGATCTCAGCCCCGGGTCCCACACACCTGGGTTCCTCTGTCAGTTCTTTTATGCGTGAGGCTCATCCAAGTGTGTGGAGAGTGCTCCCATTTAGTAGATTTAATCCAGGAAGTTAATATTGGAATAAGAGAGGAGGAGGGTTGCCCTACACTGTCAGTAAAAAGTATGTAATGTACTAAAAAGTACATAGTTAGAGCACACTTGCTGATGAAGAGACAACTCTCAGGACAGGCAGCAGGGCTATGGCTTCGGAGGCAGGATGATTTCTCTTGAGGCTGGTATGATTGAATGGAAGGATAGACCCTGCCAGTTATCGGTGAGTCCAAGCTAGTCCCATGAAAAAATTCCCCTTGGTAACTTTTCTGTGTGGGCAGTTTTGTTCAACAATCCTATCTCAGCACTGGCAAGGTAGTACAGTGGGTAGAGTGCTTGCCTTGTAAGGATGACCTAAATTTGATCACCACCTTCATAGGGTCCCCTGAGGACCCTGCCAACAGTGATCCCTTTTATAGAAAAAAAAAAACAAAACATAATGTGAGACTAATACCCAAAGACAGTAGGAACGAGGGCCAGGAGGACTGATTCATGATAGGAAGCTTGCCACAAGTGAGGGACGTGTAGTTAGGACAGAGAAGGGACCACTATGACAATGATAGTTGGAAATGATCACTCTGGATAAGAACTGAGTACTGAAAGGAGGTGAAGGGATAGACATGATGCCCTTTCAGTACCTGTATTGCAAACTGCTTTGCAATTTGTCCAGGGGTGGCAGGGAGGTGGGGGGAGAGAGAAAGAATAGAGAAGTTTCTGCCATGGAGGCGGGGTTGGGGTGGGGTCAGGGTAGTGGGAGGGAAACGGGACATTGGTCGTGGGAACAGGTGTTGGGAATATTGTATGACTGAAACCCAAACCCAATCACGAACAACTTTGTAACTATATATCTCACAGTTCAATTTTAAAAAGGGGGACAGGGACCAGACTTCTAGGGCACAACCTTGATTTTTAATATCTTTTGAAGGTTAAAGGATTTCAATTGAAGTAAAAAAATAAAAAGCAAGTACATGGGGCCAGAGTGGTTGGACAGTGGGTAGGGCGTTTGCTTTATGATGTGGCTCTCTCAGGTTCAATCCCTGGCATTCCATATGGCTTTCTGAACCCTGCCAGGAGTAATTTCCTGAGTACAGCCAGTCTGGCCCCCAAACAATTTCCCCCCACCTCCTCCCCAAAAAACCAAACAAACCCGAGAACAAGCATATACTTTGGAAATATTTGAGAAAATCAGTGTTAAAAAGGATTGTAAAAGGGAAGAAAAAGGATTAACATAGTTGAAGGAATCTGGTAAGTAGAAGGCCTATCTATGTGACAAAATTTATGACAAGGATCTTCAAGATATTGAAAGCAGGGCCTTGGACACTCCTGTCCACCTTGGCAGAGGAAGCATTCAAGGGCTTGATAATGGGAACAGGGAGAAGGATTAAGAACGGGAAAAGTATGGCTGGTGGCTGGCCTCATTAGGCCCCACCGAGGGGAATGGAACCCCTATGTTGAGGGTTCAGTGAGGAGGACTCTGCTGGAACTCCTGTTCCAGTGCTCTGCTTTAGCAAGGAGCCAGGAAAAGCTGCTCATCTGGCTTGCAGCCCCAGCTGGGAGCTTCTCTTCCCCAGCTTCTGGAATGAGGAGCACTCACACCGGCTGTGAGCCTGAGAACACCTGCCACATGCTACCGCCCTCTGAGCTCACTGTTCGGACACGAGCAGGACCTCCAGTGATGTGGTTGTTTGTTTCTGGGTCATAGTGGTGCTCTGGACTTACTCCTGGCTCTGTGCTCAGGGGTCACTCCTCATGGTGCTCAGGGAAACATAAGAGGTATCAGAGACCAAACCCAAGCTGGCCACATACAAGGCAAACACCCTACCCGCTCCAGCCCCTCAGTACAAAAACTAAATTTTCACTTGATACTGGCTTCTGATTTGTCCTGACTCAGTCTGCTAGGCCGTCTCCAACACTCACCAGAGGGTGGGAGTGATGGTTGCCCCAGGTCTGACATCTCGCCTTTCCCCTAACACAGGGCCCACTATTCCTACTCTCTCCTTACCTACCAGAATATTCATCTAATTCCTTTAAATAGTAAGACTTTTTGTCACCATAGTCCAATTTACTGCCCCCTTAGCAATCAAAGAGGCCAGTCGGCTTCAAGGTTGTACGATGCTTGGGGAGTTGTTTTGATGCAGCATGGCACCCCAGTTTTCGGGAGATCACAGGCTGAAACTTGAAAGCAATCAGAACAATCCCCGTGTTCTTCCAAGCTTCTCTGAATTTGAGGTTGTGCATGTATTTTCCCGTGGCCTTTGCAATAAGCACCTATTCTCTGTACCCCACAACTCTGCTCTTGGAAAGTGCTCAGAGTGTGACTAAGCTGCACTCATGAAGTCTGACAGTAGATGTGCAGTTCTCTCGGGGATGCACTTTCCCATCCCACTGTGGGTCAGGCTTCACCAGGCTGCCCTGCTGGTTCCTCTGTACGAAGATGGTATTGGAACCCAGTTACCAAGAAGCCCACTTATTCCTGGGGCCATACTGCTGGTTTTGGTGTGTCTAGGTCCTGGGAGGTGTTCTGGGTGGGGCAGGTTGAAGGATAGCTGCCCTGTTATGTCCAGCCGGGAGCCTGTTGCAGGATTCCTGCCCCTGCACTCAATGTAAGAGACCCAGCCTGGCCACCAACCTGTCACAGCGGGGCAGGGCCCTGTGCCCTGGAGTTCTGGCTCTTTGTAGGTACCCAGCATTGCTTTTGAGAGGAACCACCCATAGGGGCATCAGACCCTGGGTCAGTGAGTGCTTTTGGTGTTAGGTGCTGCACACACACGGACCTTAGAAACAGCTCCCGAGTGGCCATTGGTGGCTGAGTCCCAGGATAGGTGTACAGAAAGGGATGTAACTGGGTGACATGCTCTTGTCACCTGTGTCTTCCTCAAGGTGGGTCTGGACTCGGGACAGAGCTGGGTTGTGGGGTTGGGATCCCTGCATCGCCTTCACAAGTGCTGTCCTTCCTCTGTCCCCCAGCACCTTGCTCAGGACAGTGTCTATCATGCTGAACCCTGGTGGGTCCGGAAGAGGTGTCCAAGCTGGAGGTAGGGTAACCTGTGTTCTGAGCCCCTAACTTCGTGGGAATGGCTATAGCCAGCAGAGCCAGGGCACCTCTCTATCCTGTCATCTGTTCCCCTGGAGCTGCTGTCCCTGGCTGGGTAGTGGAGTCGGGTGTGCTCAGACTTCCTTGCAGGTTCTGCCACACATTTCTTAGGTGGATACTGACAGCTCCCAGCATGGTGGCTGCACGGAGAGGCCACTGGAACCGTCTGCTCTCCGCTGTGCAGCCACAGACTAGAGACCTCAACTTCTCACAGACCAGCAGCTGGAGACAAACACTCCATAGGTGATCTGAGGAATGGCTGCACCATGGGACTTGTTCTCTGTACCAGGCAGCTGCCTGACCATCGTCACCACTGGCTGTCCCCTTGCACAGAGCATGGAACTGGGCTTTGCCTTCACTGTATCACTGTCCTTCTGTTGTTCATTGATTTGCTCGAGCGGGCCCAGTAATGTCTCCATTGTGAGACTTGTTACTGTGTTTGGCATATCGAATACGTCACGGGGAGCTTGCCAGGCTCTGCCGTGCAGGCGGGATACTCTCGGTAGCTTGCCGGGCTCTCTGAGAGGGGTGGAGGAATCAAACCCAGCTTGACTGGGCCAGCCGCGCGCAAGGCAAACGCCCTACCGCTGTGCTATTGCTCCAGCCTATCCTGGCCCAAAACTCACATGTGCTGCATTCCTCTCCTGCACAGTTGGCAAGACCAGGAAGCTAGCACCATTGGGCAGGGCGCTTGCCTCACACACTGCCCTGAGTTCCAGCCCTGGAACCCTATTAGGAGTGAACCCTGAGCAATGTCAAAACCAAAAAAAATGTTTTTTTCTCTTCTGCCTGGTCGAGGCCAAGCAGGTGTGTTCACATGGTGTCTAAGGCCAAGCCCGAGTGTGGGAGGCTGGTGTGGGCAGTTCTCTTGAGTGTCTGGAGAGTCGCAGCATGGGCCAGTTGGTGGTGCCAGGGAAGGGGGCTGCTTCTTTCTCCCAGGGAGCAGGTGACAGCCAGCTTGGAGGCACAAATCGATAGATTTCGCTCGTCTGCCATAAGCCTCAGAGTCGCAGCACTGTGCTGGGGCCTCCTCTTGCCCGGTACTTTGTCTGGGACCATGTAGGACATGGACCTGCCCCTCAGTGCTCTGCAGGAAACCACTGTGGCCATTGTGACAGATGATATCTGTTCTTTCCAAGCTTGACAGAGGATGGGCGGTTGTGCCAGAAGAGAGCTAAAAGCAGACGAGTAATTGCTGGTTCTGCTTCCTGTGATGCCTGAGCTCCACCTCCACACCCACCTCCCAGGAAACAACAGGGGCTCTGCCAAAGGGCCCAGCAGGCTAGGGGAGGGGAAACCAGGATTGCTACACTTGGGACCCAGGGAGGCTCAGCTCATGTTCTGCCGCAGACTTGCTTGGTTGAAGACCACCAGACTGAGGGGGACCAGGCGAAGGTGCACAGGAGAGCAGGAGATTCGGCGCATTGGACAGACAGACACCAACACAAGAGAGGTTGAGTGCTGCTGCGGTTTATTGCATCCAGAGTTCTTCTTTTTATATAGTTACAGAAACAACGTGGCAAAGCACACATTACATCAGGCCATGGGTCATGTTTCCAAGACAACAGGGGGCACGTACACGTTCTGTTTTAAGATTAGGGCAAAAGATCCACTTGTTCTAATAAAATATGTGAGTGAAATATTATGTTCCTTATAATTCCTTAATTGTCTACCTTTGCTGACATTAAGCTTCTATTTCCCTAAAAACGCCTACCCACAAACTAAAGAAAATATCAGGACTTTATAAGCTAATATTAACTCTACTTTACTAGCAGGCATGTAAAAATCTGAATTTTGCAAAAACTAATATTAACTCTACTAGCAAGCATCTTTCCAAGGCCAAAAGTTAAATCAAGATATTTAACAAGTAGGCTCCTATTCCCACAGAATGGCAAGTGAAGACTGCATGTCAGAGGCGCCCAGAAAACAGTGAAAGGGGGCGCTGCCAGAGGCCTATTTCCACAGAATGGCAAGTGAAGACTGCATGTCAGAGGCGCCTAGAAAAACAGTGAAAGGGGGCTACCGGAGGCATGCTCCCACAGAATGGCAGGTGAAGACTGCATGTCAGAGGCGCCTATAAAAACAGTGAAAGGGGGCTGCCGGAGGCATAAACCCGTAGGTCACGAACCTTCCCTTCCCAGGGACCCAGGCCCTTGCCTGAGTCCCTTGCAGCATGTTGCTACGTGGGCGACGCCGTTACCGGCGTGGCAATTCCTCCCTTTTTATTTTTTAGACGCATGACATTCATGTCAACCCGAACCTTCTGCGTAGGGCTACGTCGACGCCGTTACCGGCGTGGCAGTTCCTCCCTTTTTATTTTTCAGACGCATGGCATACATGTCAACGCAAACCTTCTGCGTAGGACGAAGCATATTTCGGAATGCTACGTCGACACCGTTACCGGCGTGGCAATGTTCTGTGGCAGGAAGACTGAAGTGCCGCCAAGGGTGCAAGCAGCGCCCTGACTTCTTACACAGCAGCAGGCTCTGCCCGAGAGCCTGAGGAAGGCAGGTGCCAAGCCAGAGCGGCCTCTGGGGAAGGCTGGACCTGCATCTGCTCAGTGACAGAGACCACCAGGGCTGGAGATCCAGCAGTCCAGCACAGGGGAGCCAGACCATCCAGGTTGCATGCCTGGGCTCCACCAAAATCCCTCATGAGCCCTTCGTCAGGGAGACGGCCAGCTAGACAGGGAGGTGGGTGAGTCAGTCTGTGGGTCTGCATTGTGGGTTCCTGTGCTCCCTAACTTTGGGGGCATGTGGCGGGGGCCCCCAGGGAAGTGGTTTTGAGTCATAAATTCTCTGGACTCATTTTCCAGGACACAACTCTCTGTGGCCTCCGGCAGAAGGTTAGACAAAGGACATGATCTGTGACTTCTGACCTTTCTGTGACCTACAAAGGAAAGACACTCATCACACACGACACACTGATGGCATGCCAAGCACTCATGCCATAGGCACACATTCATGGCAACTCTGGCACAGGTCCATTCACACTCATACACACTCCTCAAACACAGATAGCATTTCTGTTTGGACATGTGCATACGTGTGCACAGATACACACCTGCTTGTGAGTTCACTTAGTGTGGAAGCCGGCTGCCTGCTGTGCAGACTCAGGGTAACCTAAGGCAGACATGGGCAAGACCTACTCTGCCCTGATGCCAGAGGTGCAGTTGTCACCCACAGCTTAGTTGGTGGCAGTGGTGGGCACACCTGATGGTGCTTATGCCTAGCTTTGTACTCGGGGATCATACCTGGCAGTCTTGGGGTTCATGTTTGGTGCCAGGGATTGAATCTGGGTTGGTGATGTGCAAGGCGTCCCACTGTATTATCGCTCTGGCCCCACAGCAGAGTTGTGTGATGCAAAGATCACTCAATCAGATGTGCCCAGGTGCAGCGGCCTTTCTTGATCTTTGGTTTGTGGTAACAGGGATATTTGGTCATGCTGTAGTGGTGATGGCAGTGAGCCCTGTTCCCTCCCAGGCACTGCCTGTGTCCTGCTCCAGGCTGAGAGTCCAGGTGTGGGTCAAAGCCAGGGTACTGAGAAATGGTGACTGAGAAATGGTAAAATGCTCCCATTGGAGCTCCCTGAGTCTCCCTGTGGCACGTGATTGTGACGACTGAGCTTCCTGCCCCCACAGGAAAGCACCTGCAATCATCTCCACCAGGCACTGTGGCCTCTGTGGTCTTCTCGCCCCAGACTCTTGGTGGGCTCAGTGTTCAGAAGGATGGTGGCTTTCCCAAGGGGAAAGAGCCATTCTAGTACAGAGAGATGGGTGGGCTTATAGATGGACACTGTGTCTGCATGTTCTTAAAATTTAGCAGCTGATACAGAGAGATAGGACAGTGGGTAAGGTGCCTTGAAGTGACCTACTCTGGTTAAACCCCAGACCTGAACACAGTGGGGTGTGGCCCCCCACCAAAAGAGAAAAAACCCAAATATAAGATTTTGTACTGTCTGTTCAAATAGATGATTGTGCGCTCCCTGGTGGTCTAGTGGTTAGGAGTTGGCACTCTCAAATAGATGGTTGTGAACCCCGATGGAATTTTGTCTTTGCCTGTGGCCTGGGTTCTGTGATTTGCTGTGCCCTGCACTGACAGCATGTCGAGTCTCTGCCAAGGGGGCCAATCCTGAGCATTGGTGGGAGGACAACTAGTTCTTTGGGGTGGGGACAGGAAAGGATCCTGGGGACCCACAGAGTCCTTGAGCCCTTGGTCACACCCGAGCACATGGCAGAGGGGAGTGAGTGAGGAGTGTCTCCAGAGTTCGCTTGGAATTGGAGTTGTCTGTTGAGAGCATGAGGTGCTCTGTGTGTGTGTGTGTGTGTGTGTGTGTGTGTGAGAGAGAGAGAGAGAGAGAGAGAGAGAGATGCTTTCACTGTGTGTATGAGTGTGAGCGTGGGGTGCTGTCTATGTGAGAGTGTGAGGTGCTCTGTGTGAGAGACAGTATGTGTGTAAGGTTTTCTCTGTGTGAGCATGTGTGGGAGTGAGTTGCCTTCTCTGTGTGAGTAAGAGAGAGCATGAGGTCTTTCTCTGTGTGTGTATGAGCATGAAGTGCTTGCTCTGTGTGTGTTTGTGTGTGTGTGCACGCACACATACATGCCTCGGGCCAGTCATCCATGTTCTATTCATTTTTTCTTTACCACCCAGCACTTTTCCTAGTCTCCTAGTCCCCAGAGCCAGCCAGGTACTTCCCCCATCCTGTGTGTGTGTGTGTGTGTGTGTGAGAGAGAGAGAGAGAGAGAGAGAGAGAGTGTGTGTGTGTGTGTGTGTGTGAGAGAGAGAGAGAGAGAGAGAGAGAGAGAGAGAGAGCCCAGAGCCAGTGTCTTTACCTGCCCATGTATGTAGATTCCATCTGCTGTGCTGTCTCCATGGCTGTCAGAAGATGAACTTAGTCTCCGGTGACTCATGTGAAGCAGGGAGGGGAAAGGCAGAGATGGGATGTCCCACTTCCTTCTGTCTGCCTCTGATCTTCAGGGACATCCCTAGCCCCACCAGTGGTCTGGCCACACCTGGTCCCACTTCTCAATGTTCAGCATTCACAAAACACTACAGGCACTAAGCATGAAAGCCAGGTTTTCAGTTTCCTCCCATAACATGCCATCTAGCCATTTGTTTAGCAAATTCCAAGGAATTCTTGTGATTTCTTACTGGAATTCTTGTGCAAGTTCCAAAGAATTCTTGCAATTTCTTTCTTTCTTTCTTTCTTTCTTTCTTTCTTTCTTTCTTTCTCTCTTTCTTTCTTTTCTCTTTTTCTCTTTCTCTCTCCCTCTCCCTTTCTCTTTCTTTCTTTCTTTCTTTCTTTCTTTCTTTCTTTCTTTCTTTCTTTCTCTCTCTCTCTTCTCTTTCTTGTGGGGGATCACAGCCAGTGATGCTCAAGGGTTAGCCCTGGCTCTGAGCTCAGAAATTACTGCAGGTGAGGCTAGGAGAACCAAATGAGATGCTGGGGATCAAACCAAAGTCAGCCGCTTACAAGGCAAGCACCCTACCTGCTGTACTATTGCTCTGGCCCCTGAATCTTTGTAGTTTCTGTCAGCCTGTTGACTGAGCTCACAGTTGTGAAATTTTTGTTTGTGTGTGTGTTTTTTTCCAGACTACAGCTCAGGCTGACTCTGCACTCTTGTATTGCTGCTGGTGATCTCAAGGCCCCTGTGTTTTCCTGAAGATCTGAACTCAGGTAGACTGCATGCAAGGCATGCACCCTACTCACTGTATTATTGCTCTGTCCCTGAAAGAAAGTTGTTTTAATGACAACACTTACCTTCATGAACTAGCCAGACATCAAACAGTGTCTCTCCAAACAGCTGATTAGCTTCATTTCTGAATTCCTTTAGGGGCCATTCTAGTCCAGAGCACCCTTTGTTGACACTGGTATTTGACAGTACCCTTTGTGGGTTCTGGATACCACCTGAGCACAGAGGCAGGAGTCAGCCTTGAGCTGACTAGGTAGTCCCCAAAGACCCAAAGAAAAAGAACAAGAGAGCAGCCCTTTGAGTTCCCTTCTCTCTGTCAAAGCTTCTTCCTGATCCAATGACAGGTTTCTTGGGCTGGATGCTCCTCCTAGGAGTCGAGGGTGTGACCTGCTGCTCGGACACAACTCTCCAGGTATACTGGTCTGTGAGGCATTTGTGTGTTCCAGCACCCTTTAGGGGAGTCTTTTGGAGCAGAGGTGTCATTTTGCACCCATCTCTGTCCTCGGCAACAGGCTCTAATGTGTAAGAAACCCTTGAGCAGCTTCCCCATGACATTCTCCTCAGGGCATGTCCTCCTGATAGTTGCAGTGGGAGAGGCAACCCCAGTATGTCTTGAAAAACGGTCCAAGCTAGGAGGTATGTCGCTGTCACTGTCTTCCCGTTGTTCATTGATTTGCTCGAGTGGGCCCAGTAACGTCTCCATTTTGAGACTTCTTGTTATTGTGTTTGGCATATTGAGTATGTCACGGGTAGCTTGCCAGGCTTTGCAGTGTAGGTGAGATACTTGGGCGGAGAGAGGGGCAGAGGAATCGAACCTGGCTCGGCTGGGCTAGCTGCGTGCAAGGCAAACGCCCTATAGCTGTGCTATCACTCCAGAAGGTATGTATGGGACTAGAATTTGTTTGAGCCCAAAGTGTGAGGCAAGTCCCAGAAAAGAATTGTGTTTTTCTGTCCTTGTTTGCCATCTAGTTAAGAGATCCTTATTTATGGTAAAATTCCCCACGATTTTGCCTAGGCTCAATTAAGAAGTGGAGTTATAATCACTGATTACTAGTTTTTGTTCTTGTTTTTTCTTTGTTTTTGTTTTTGGGCCACACCTAGCAGTGCTCAGAGCTTACTACTGGCTCTGCCCTCAGGAATTAGTCCCGGCAGATTCAGGGGGATGCAGGGGTTCAAACCCTGTAAACTGCATGCGAAGAGATATTCTATCTGCTGTACTATCATTCCAGCCTGTCACTGGTAATTAAACCCCCCCCCACACACACACCCCTTGCCAGTTACTTTAGACTCAAGGCTGCTGGTTTTCCTAGTATGTCTCTGACCTCCTGTTAGAGATGGGCAGTCTGTGTTTGCTGCGTTTTAAACAGATTTGGTCTTGGTTTTGGAGGATATCAGGACGACCCCAGTGCTGTTTTATGACAGGTCTTGAATCCTATAGACTAAACTTGAGCGCCCCCTAGTGTACGAATGAAATAATCATGAGACATTCCTCATGACCCACCACAATTATAAATCTTTCTCCAAGATTTCAAAGTATCTAAATGAAACCAAACCAACCAACCAAACAAATAAACCCCAAAGTAGCTGAATGGCTCTTGTTTCTTGTTGCCATCTTAGTATATAAGGTTTCATTCTATTTCCAGTTTTTCTGTGCCTGCCATTTATCTGTCTCTCTAAGAGGATTCATTATTTCCAAATGGCTGCTGTGTTTCCATGTGAGTGAATCTCAACCTGCCACCGGTTCCCCATTTTCAGTTCATTCCAATGTTTCCTGTTTCCTGAAAACTAGAATACTGCTCTGAAGTGCACAAAAGGCATGTTCAAGGGGTCCATTTAGAGAAGCAAACATTTTCCTTTTGACTCAGCAAAAGATTCACCTCACAGCTTCCTTTGGCTCATTTTGGTTCAAGGGAAGAGTTATGAAATCCTGTCCTAGTTTTGTTGCAGAAGCCCACCACCCCCTGAAAGAGACAGAGGTGCTAGGGGTTTCTTAGGTGCATGTTTATAGGAGGTGCCATCTATGGGTTTATGAAGGACAAGCTTCCTAGGAAAGGCATTTGTTTTGGTATTTCCCATAACAATCTCAGCCTTTCTTTTTAACTTACGTATTTATTGTACTTAATATAAAAGAGACTATAAAACCCATATCCCGGACATCTTATTATCTCATTCTTACTTTGGACAACCTGGCAGGCTACCGAATGTAACCTGCCCACATGGCAGAGTCTGGCAAACTCCCCGTGGCGTAACCAATATGCCAAATACCAGTAACAATGATGGTATTGAAAGAGCCTTAAATATGGCACTTTCTAAAATCTCAGGGCTAGGATGAAGGAGACGTTACTAGTGCCTGCTCGAGGCAATCAACGAACAACAGGATGATCCTGATCGTGATTTATTGTAAGCTTTTAGCTCAAGTATTCATTAAGTTCATTTTCAGTAACTCACTGTGATTTACAAAGTTACAATACAGTTGTCCTGGGCCTACAGTGTTCCAACACCCATCTCACTACCAGTATGCTCTTTTCTCTATCCTTGTCCCCAGTTTCCTTCCCCAGCAGCAGCCTCTCCCCTTAGTAGGCTCATAATAAATGTACTTTACGTTGCTTGCCTCAACAGAACTGAAAGGAATGGAAAGGAATGGAAAATGGAATTGCTAAACAATAGATCAGTAAAAATTGGTGGTGATTAAGGCAAAGAAATGCTATTTATTTACTCTGATGGCAGACACAAGGATGGGGCGGGTGTGGGAGAGTTCCCTCATGTGGGCCAGGGAAAGGTCCTCTCTGGGGTCCCCTGCTGGTGGCCACAGGGCTGGAGGGAGAGGAAGAGCCCTCTTCTGTGGGCCAGGAAGGGGTCCCACTTGGGGTCCCCTGCTGGTGGCCACAAGGGTTGAGGGATGCAGGAGAGCCCCCTTGTGTCGAATAGGCATGGGTCCCCCCTGGTTTCTCTGCTGGTGGCCGCAAAGGGTACAAGAGCACCCCCTTATGTCACCCAGGCAGGGGTCCCCTCTGGTGTCTTCTGCTGGTGTCCATGAGGGCGGGTGGGGGTGCAGGAGAGCCCCCTCATGTAGTCCAGGCAGGGCTCCTCCATTGGGTCCCCTGCTGGTGGCCACAAGGGTGGGGGTCGTGCAGAAGAACCCCTTGTGTGGTCCAGCAGGGTCCCCCTTGGGGTCCCATGCTGACGGTCATGAAGGCTGGGGGGACTTGGGAGAGCACCCTCATTTTTGTCAGGCAGGTGTCCCCCTGGAGTCCCCTGCTGGTACCCACAGTGGCAGGGGTGTGTGGGGGTGCCCCCTCATTGGGCCAGGACGGGGACCCCTGTTGCCGCCCATGAGGGCTGGGGGAATGTGGGAGAGCACCCTCATGTGGGCCAGAGAGGGGTTCCCCCGTGGGATCCCATGCTGGCTGACATGAGGCGGGGGGCTCGGGAGAGTTCCCTACTGTATACCAGGCAGGGGTCCACCTGGAGTTCCCTGCTAGCAGCCATGAGGGCGGGGAGTGTCTCAGGAGAACTCCTTCCTATGGGCCAAGCAGGGGCCCCTTCTGGGGTCTTCTGCTGCTGGCCACGAGGGTGGGGGTTGCTCAAGAGTCCCCTAGTGTGTGTGAGGTATGGGTCCCCTGTGATCTCCTACTGGTGGCCACGAGGATGGGGAGTGCAGGAATGGCCCCTCATATGAGACAGCCATGGGTCCCTCCTGGGGTCAACTTCTAGTGGCCACGAGAGTAGGTGGGGTCGTGGGAGGGCCCCCTTGTGTGGGCCTGACAGGGGAATGTTTGGGGTCCCCTGCTTATGAACAGGAGGATGTGGTGGCACAAGAGAGCCCCATCGTGTGGTTCAGGCCATGGTCACTCCTGGGGTCCCCTAGGGGTGACCACGAGGTCAGCGGGGTATGGGAGAGCCCCCTCATGTGTGTCAGGCACTGGTCCCTCCTGTGCTGGTGGCTACAACTGTGGTGTGGGTCGTGGGAGAGCTCCTACGTGCGAACCAGAGCAGGAGTTCTGGGGTCCCCTGCTGATGGCCATGAGGGCAGAGGTGGGTATCAGAGAGCTCTCTAGAGTGGGCCAGGCAGGGTCCCCACTGGAGTCCCCTGCTGGCAGCCACGATGGCGAGGGGGGCGCCGGAGAGTCTCCTCATGTGGGCATGAGGGCGAGGGTGTCACGGGAGAGTTCCCTCATGTGGGCTAGCGGGGGTGCCTCCTGGGGTCCCCTGATGGTGGCCATGAGGGCGAGGGTGTCATGGGAGAGTCCCCTTGTATGGACAGGGCAGGGATCCCTCCTAGGCTATGAACACTTGTGGGGGTAGGGGGTGCGCAGGAGAGCCTTCTCTGGACCAGGCCAAGGTTCTCCCTGGGTTCCCTGCTGGTGGCCACATGGGAGGCGGGGCATGGGATAGACCCACATGTGGGCGAGGCAGGACCCTGCTGGCAGTATGGGGGTGGGTGGGGTCACGGGAGAGCCTCCTTGTGTGGGCCAGGCAGAGGACAACTTGGGATCCCATGCTGGGGGAAGGTGGGGCATGGGGGCACAGGAGAGCACCATCGAGTGGGCCAGTCAGGCGTCTCCCTGGGGTTGCTTGCTTGTGTGCACTCATGGGGGGAGGGAGAACCCCTTTATATGCTCCATGCAGGGGTTTCCTCTTGGATCTCCTAAATGTCCATGAGGGGAGAGGGTTGCGTGAAAGCCCCCACGTGTGGGCCAGGTAGTGGTCCCCTGTGGGGTCCACTGCTGGCAGCCACGAGGGCAGTGGGGACATGGGAGAGCCCTCTCATGTGGGGTAAGCAAAGGTCCCCCCTGGGATCGCCTGCTGGTGGCCATGAGGGTGAGGGGGGCTGCAGGAGAGCCCCCTTGTGAAGACCAGGCAGGGGTTCCCCCTTAGAGTCCCATGCTGGTGGCCATCAGGGAAAGGAGGGGTGTGGGTGAGCCCCCTCCTGTGGACCAGGCAGGGGTCCCCCTGGGGCTCACTGTTGGTGGCCATAAGGCAGCCAAGTGCAGGAGAGCTCCCTCGTGTGGACCAGGCACGGGTACCCCATGGGTACATTTTTTAAACAATATTTTTATTTATTTTTTTATTTTAATGAATCACTGCGAGATACAGTTACAGACTTACAAATTTTCGTGATTACATTTCAATCAAACAATGTTTGAGTACCAATCCCTCCACCAGTGCCCATTCTTCACCACTAATGTTCCCAGTGTCCCTCCCACCACCCCCTCCCCTTCCCATCCCCTGCCTCTGTGACAGATACTTTCCCTCTTTCTCTCTCTCTCCTTTAGGGTGTTATGGTTTGCAACATAGGCACTAAGCAGCCATCATGTTTGGTCCATAGCCTACTTTCAGCACGCATCTACCATCCCCAGTGATCCCTCCAAACATCATTTACTTAGTGGTCTCTTCTCCATCTCACCTGTCTTTTCCCCCAGTACATAAGAACGGCTTCCAAGCCATGGGGAGATCCTCCTGGCCCTTATCTCTACTATCCTTAGGTGTTATTCTCCTATTATATTACTTTATATTCTGCAAATGGGTGCAGTCATTCTGTGTTCCAAGTGCTATTTTGAGGTCTTTTCTTGTTATATCTTGTTTCTTGTATGCTTTCTGAAGCTCATCTTCAAGCTCACTGATTCTGTCTTCAGCTGTTGTCATTCTACTATTGAGGGCGCCCACTGTGTTTTTAATTTCATCTACCAAATTCTTTATTACTGTCACTTCTGTTTGTAACCTTCTTATTTCTGCTCTCATTTCTTCTTGTATTTTGTTGGCTGTCTGTTCCACTGTTTCTTTCATGTCTGCCTTTAATTTACTGGATGCCTGTTTCACCGTTTCTTTGAGCTCATAGAACATCCTCAACATTTAGTCTCTGAATTCTTTATCGGAGAGATTATATTTGTGGGAATTCCCTGTTGAGGCTTTAGGGTTCCTTTCTTCATCCACTCCTGGTGGTGGGGATCTGCACTGTTTCTTCATGTTGCTGTGGTAGTATGGAGATGGGTCCCTCCAGTTCACTATCAGTGACCCCCCTCTCGCTGCAAGAGAGGATTCTAGATGGGTTTGATCGTTGGTGGACTCCTTTTTACTCTTTAAGAATACTCCCTCTTTGGTGCTTCTCTTTGCCTTATGTTGGGCCAGTAGTGCAGCTTCAGGGGATCTGTTCTTTTACATGGCTACATGGGTAACAGAGATGCTCTGGCACCACATAAAAAGAGCAGCCTCTGTGGTCAAATTGGCTTTTAGAGGGTTTTTCATAGGCTGCCCCATGAAAGTCCATTGCTAGGGTTGTTGCCAAGGGGGGGAGTAAGGTCTCACTGATACAGCAGGAGTGGATGGGTGGGGCACCAGACATATTTAGGTATGTCACTTTAAATATCACTCAAGGGACAGGTGGCCAATCAGAGTAGACAGTGGGTTGACTGGGAAGGGGCTACTGTAGCTGGCTCTCTGCATTTTCTCCTCCTTTTGGATCTCCGGGGTCAGGTTGGACTCTGCGTCCCCATGGCCTAGTACAGGCAGGTTGCTTAGGCCCACATAGGGCCAGATACTGGCAGGGCTTAGATGAGGTTCAGATTCAGACAGTGATAAGGAGGTGAACACAGGAGGTGCACCTGGCCATGTCCGGAGACTAGGAAACTCTTGGTATAGTTGGGAGGCCCAGAGGCAGGCATAGAGCACAGGGATCTTGCCCACTTGCACATGAGGGAGACTGAGGGAAGGTTACAGGGGATAGAGAACGGTCACTTGCAAGGGCCTGAGGGGGTAGAGTCTCTAGTGTACCTCTTGGGGGTGTGTCCTTTTTGTTTTTTTTTTGCCTACGCCTGGGAGCCTGGGTGTGTGCCCTCATCTGAGAGTTCCTAGGGGCGTAACTTCACCTTTGTGTCGCCTGGCTTGTGGTGTGCCTCGCTTGTGGGCTGTCTGGGACTTGGCCTCACCTGTGAGTTGCCTGGGGGTGTGGCCTCACCTGTGAGTCGCCTGGGGGTGTGGCTTTATCTGTGTGTCGCCTGGGGGCTTGGCCTCGCCTGTGAGCTGCCTGGGGGCGTGGCCTCACCTATGAGTTGCCTGAGGGTATGGCCTCGCCTGTGAGTCGCCTGGGGCTGTGGCTTTACTGTGTGTGTGTGTGTGTGTGTGTGTGTGTGTATGTGTGTGTGGCCTGGGGGTGTGGCCTCGCCTGTGACCCTTCTGAGGGTGTGGCCTCGCCTGTGAGTCGCCTGGGGGCGTGGCCTCGCCCATGACCCTCCTGGGGGTATGGCCTCACCCATGACCCTCTGGGGGCGTGGCCTCACCTGTGTGCCCTGGGGGCGTGGCCTCGCCTGTGAGCCGTCTGGGGGCGTGGCCTCGCTTCCCTATTTCCGGCTTCTTTCATCCCAGCCGCGGCTGGAGAGTTGCGGATGGAACGCGGCAGTGACTGGAAGGTCTGTCTGCGCCCAGACTCGTCCGTGGCCCAAACTCGTCCGTGTCGTTTGGTTCCGGCTGTTTCTCTGGGAGGGTCTCAGGCTCGGGTCAGCCCGGGTCGCGTTTCCCCTCAGACTGAGCGTCCGCGCGCGGGGCCTTTTCTCCCCATCTTACCTCGGCGGCCCCTTCGCTGTGGACCCCTCCCCGCAAGTGGTGCAAGGAGGGGACGTTTGGCTTTTCCCTCACATTCCATCCAGGGTCCAGAGAATGGAGCTGCTTTGGCCAGTCAAGCGGGTTTTTTTCTTTCTTCAGATTTTCCTCCCTGAGGCAAAGTAAATGTCCCTCACTGAGGTATTGTAGTATTTTCTGAGGAAGATTTAGAGATGTGAGCGGGGAGGGAGGAAGGGAGATGAGGCAGAAGTCGGTGCTCAACAGCCTGCATGTGTGCGCATTTGCCCTTTGGGGCTGCAGTTCTAGCCTTGGCACCACGTGTGGCACCGCCGGGAAGGCCTCACCCGTGCGTGGATGTGGGTGCGGCCCTATTCGGATAAGTCTGTGTGTGTGGAGATTGTTTGTCTTGATACTCGGGGTCCGAGGTTTTTTTTCTTCTTTTTGGGTCACACCCGGCCATACACAGGGGTTACTCCTGGCTCTGCACTCAGGAGTTACTCGTGGCGGTGCTCGGGGGATCCTTTGGGATGATGGGAATCGAACCTGGGTTGGCCGCGTGCAAGGCTAACGCCCTACCCGCTGTGCTATCTCTCCAGCCCAGTTGTCGTTTTTTAGGTCTTTGGTTTGACTGTGTTCTGAGTGGTCTTTGGGGACTCAGAGGCCGCTGCATGTGACGTTTTTCCGACTGGATGGAAGGTGTGGTGCTTGCTTGGGACAGGAGCCTGAATGCTACTCAGGTCCCGTGATACTTGGAGTCCCCGGATTGCACCTGTTTGACTTCTGGGTAGGGTGATGAACTTCAGAGATTGGAATTCCTGTTTCAGTACTGGCCAGTGATGCTAAGCTGTGTCCACAGTTAGCTGGGAACCCTCCCTCACGTTTTTGGTTTTTTATTTTTAATTTTTTAAATTTTTAATTTTTTTAATTTTGGGGTCACACCCAGTGATGCACAGGGGTTACTCCTGGCTCTGCACTCAGGAATCAGTCCTGACGGTGCTCGGGGGACCATAAGGGATGCTGGGAATCAAACCTGCGTAGGCCATGTGCAAGGCAAATGCTCTACCCATTGTGCTATTGTGTCAGCCCCATCTTTTTTTTTTTAAGAAAGCTTTTATTTTTGTTTTTCGAATATTTATTTCTTTTTAAAATTGAATTACAGTGAAATAATAGGTTACAAAGTTATTAATAATTGGATTTCAGTCATGAAATCCTAATGCTTCCACACCGATCTGTTCACCAGTGTAAACTTTTCACCACCAACATCCCCAGTTTCCCTCCCTGGGGCCAAATACCTTGTGTGCACCAGAAATGTGACTTATCTGACTCTTTATGTTCTTTCTGTCACTAGGTTCTATTTGAAGCTGTGGATGGGCACCAAAAGATGAGGTCAGAGCTCCTGAGCTTTAGAGGTAGGACTCGTGCTTGCGTATTATTCCCCTTTAGTATAGTAACCAGTGTTACTCTAAGGAGATCATTACTGCCCTTTCTTACCATAAGAGTCTCAAGGGAGCAGTTCTAAAAGCTCATGGAGTGTCTGAAGGGAGCATTCCTCAGACTGCATTCATTTTGAGTGTGAGTGAGTTCATTTACAGTTGCCCATGTGCAATGAATAGAAGGCATTGTAATGAGGATCGGTGGGAAGGCAACAAGTTTAACATGTGTAATGCCCTGTGTGACGGCCGAGGGGATTGTAGCATTGCAGGTTAGCTCCCCTCTGTCTGGGACAGTGACTAGTGCTCACTGTTCAATGCACCACTCTGCTTTTGCACAGTGATTGACTAAGTCATAGGAGCATACAGATCTGAGAGCACTGGTTGACCAACCACCCCCAGAAAGGTCTAACGGAGAATTCCATGAAAATTCTGGTGTGTGCTGGGCATCATGCCAGTGACTGTTTACAGACATCAGTCTAGCCCTTACATACACGTGTCCCTGGCCATATCCATCTATGGGTTTTCAGCAACCATCATGCCTTTTTGCTAGGTTTTGGTATCAGCCTCCATAACCTCGACATGCATGCATGCCTTGATATTCATCATGTTCTACCAGAGACCCATGTGACTGCTTCTGCTGAAACACCATAAGCTTCCAGCTACAGAATGCCTGAGGTGCTGTGCAGAGGTGAGTCATTGCTAATCACACACAATGCAGGTGTGTCATGTCATGTTCATTTTCACTGTCACTGTCACTGTCCTCCCGTTGTTCATCGATTGCCTTGAGCGGGCCCAGTAACATCTCCATCATGAGACTTGTTGTTACTGTGTTTGGCATATTGAATACATCACGGGTAGCTTGCCAGGCTTTGCCTTGTGGGCAAGGATGCTCTCGGTAGCTTGCTGGGCTCTCCGAGAGGGGTGGAGGAATCAAACCCGACTTGGCCAGGCCGGCTGCGTGCAAGGCAAACACCCTACCACTGTGCTCTCACTCCAGTCCCCTCATTTTCACATCATGTGAAAATTTTTTGTTACATTCAACTAGGGCTGGAGCGATAGCACAGCGGGTAGGGCATTTGCCTTGCACGCAGCCAACATGACCGACCCAAGTTAGATTCTTTTTTTTTTTGCTTTTTGAGTCACATCCAGCGATGCACAGCGGTTACTCCTGGCTCTGCGTTCAGGAATTACCCCTGGCGGTGCTCATGGGACCATATGGGATGCTGGGAATCGAACCTGGGTTGGCCGTGGGTAAGGCAAACGCCCTACCCACTGTGCTATTGCTCCAGCCCCAACCAAGTTCAATTCTTCCACCCCTCTCGGAGAGCCGGGCAAGCTACCGAGAGTATCTCGCCTGCACGGCAAAGCCTGGCAAGCTACCTGTGACATATTCAATATGCCAAACACAGTAACAACAAGTCTTATGATGGAGACGTTACTGGGCCCACTCGAGCAAATCAATGAACAACGGGAGGACCGTGACCGTGACATTCTTATGGTTAATGTGGTTAATCTTTTTCAATTTTCACAATGGCTAATGATGATTTAGGAAAGAAGTTTTTCTATATAGTGATGCATGTGTAATGTGCAGAATCTTGCTGCATGTTTTCTGTGTTTGTTCATTTACATCATGCAACTGTTTCCTGGGTGTGTTCATTGACATCACTATTAAACATGATAAGAGATTAGATTTTAAGAAATCCACCATTTGCATCATTGAGGCATAACAGTTGCTGGTCTCTAGTTTTTTCCCTAACTTCCTGGTAGTATGGGACCAGACCTACATATTAGGGGATGCTGTTTATCTCTTAGGCCACTAGATCACCCAGTTTCATCCTTTATAGAAGTCCTCTGAAGAGCATTGGGGTTCAGTTCTGAGCATACGGGGAGGGTTAGGCACTGAGCACCTGGGGTGTAGTCCAGAAATGCCTTCTAATGCATGCTTATAGGATTTCTGCTTCCCTCCAGGTGCTGCAGATGGGCCTATGGTAACCCCAGGGTGTACTTGGCTTGCCTTACCACTGGGCCACTGGGAGCACAGAATGGGCTGTGTGCTCATTACATTGTGCTCAGCACCTGGCTTGCACATTACATTACTGTGATTGGGACGCAAGTGCCAGTTACTTAGCTCTGGATCTTGTATGTGCAAGGGCTGTGCCCCCCTTGCTGAAGTGTTTACTTTGTATTTTTACCGTTGATTTTAAACAAGTGAGAGTCCAGACAGCATGCACTGCAGCTTGTAGGAGGTCCAGATTTCATCTGTACCATTAACTTCATGGTCCCGAGCTCAGTTCTAGGTGTTAGTCCTGAGTGTTGGTAGTTTTATGTGTGTGCTTTCAGTGCAAAACTAAGCTAACGTAAATGGATTTCTTTTCCTTTTAATTTTATTGTTGGAGGTTCTAGCAGGGGAGCGCAGCTACTCGTATACCCTCGACCGAAGACCGGTCCGTCTCTATCGGGGAAGGCCGTCCTCTTCGACCGAGCGCGCAGCTTCGGGAGGGACGCACATGGAGCGGTGAGGGAGGAAGGGGACACCCGCCTAGCCAGCCAGATCAGCCGAATCAACCCTGGCGATCAATGGGGTGACAGATGTCGCAGCCAGATAGCACAGCGGTAGGGCGTTCGCCTTACAAGCGGCCAACATGGCCGACCCGAGTTCAATTCCTCCGCCCCTCTCGGAGAGCCCGGCAAGCTACCGAGAGTATTCGATATGCCAGACACAGTAACAACAAAGTCTCCAATGGAGACGTTACTGGGCCCGCTCGAGCAAATCGACGATCAACGGGAGGGCCTTTACCTTTTACCTTTACCTTAATTTTATTAAGTTTTTTTCTAGTATTGCAGTACTTCAGTTTATTTCTCACGTTGCTGAGTGAGTGCTATTGCAGATTTTGTAGATCCCATTTTCTCCACATGCCCATTATTTTGTATTTACTCACTTTTGAGCATTGATGCTGGCAATAGCCACTTATAGCTCTTTTCCCACTGTTAGATTCCGCCTGATGTGGAGTTCTTGAGACTCCTAGTGAAATGATATGATGTATAGGAACTGTGTACATTTTCTTCAGCAGCATTGCCATATTTGCTTTGCCTATTGCATTTGCTTTGCGTATTCTATAGTTGTATGATCTTATTTCAGGTGTTTTTGGCGGGACATAATAGAGCGTGACAGAACCAGGAGTAATGACTTGAACGATGCTGGGAATCTCTTTAGCACTACTACCTATGGAAAATTGTGTTGGTTCACTTTTAGATTTTATGCTGAGGCTTGTATAATGTGGTGGTTCCTTATCATTTTTGAGCTGTGAACAACTTGGTGAACTCAAAACCCCATTTGTTCAGTGATCCCTTTGTTGTGATGCAGGGTGGCCTTTTTGGGGTGGGTGGGTGGGAGGGGAGTGTGTGCTGTTTGTAGTTAGTAGGAAGTGTGTTCATTGATATTCAGCACTGGTTCCTGGTCTAGAAATGTATGCCTAACTTTAATCATCCTCTACAGGATCACTTTGGATCTCCAAAGTGATCAGATGCTACACTCACTTCACTTGTTTGGATTTATGAGCCACAGAACTGTGCTCATGCTTTTAGATGCAGTTTGAATTCCCCTTAGTGTAATATACTTTGTTTGAATTACTTATTCTTGCCCATTTTTGTTATTTTACACACCTGTTGCTTTATATACCCTTTTATTCTTTTCTTTTTTCTTCCAGGTTTCTCTCCTTACTCCAGTACACTCCATCTAATATTGAAAGGTGCTGTTATCAGTGCCTGGAGCAAGCAGCTAGGAGCTTGCCTTTCATAAGGCCATAATAGGTTTGATTCCTGGCACTCCGTAAGGTCCCAAGCCATGCAATAGTGATACCTGAGGCTTGAGCCAGGAGTAAGTCCTGGGTGCTGCCTGGTGTGTCACAGATAAACAGAAGAGTCACTTTTATCAATATTTGTCCTTCATTGATTTTGAAATTGTTATGATGCTCAGGTTGCTGTTATGAAATTATGGCTATGACTTAACAGTCCTTTTGTAGTATTCATTGCCTTGCTGGCTTCTATATTTGCTTATAAAGCCATCCATATAAATGGTCCAGTCTACTTTTACTATACACTTTTTACCATTGCAGAGTCCTTTGATTGTGAAGTCTACCTGGTGACTCCCAGTTGTTTACAAAGTTACTTACAGAGACTGTATTACTATGCTGTGTAAGCAATATTCCCACAATTTAGCTGCCCACGTTTCTGCTGTGCACAATGTTGTTTCTGCTATGCACAGGACCCCGTGCCTCTGTGAACTTTTTTTTTGTTTGTTTGTTTTTTTGCTTTTTGGGTCACACCCGGCGATGCTCAGGGGTTACTCCTGGCTCATGCACTCAGGAATTGCTCCTGGCCGTGCTCGGGGGACCATATGGGATGCTGGGAATTGAACCTGTGTCGGCCATGTTGGCTACGTGCAAGGCAAATGCCCTACCCGCTGTGCTATTGCTCCAGCCCCTCTGTGAACTTTAATTCTCTGATTTTCCTCCTGCTGGCTTTAAGGCTCTTAAAATCTTCTGACAATCTACCTTAACCTTGTCAAAGACCAAGTTATACAGCAGCATATTTTAAACTATGAACGGGAACAATCTTTGACTATCTTTTAATTGGGCAATAAATACCACATAAAGTTATTCAGTCCTTGCTTAACATTAACGAAGGGCTGAAGTGTGAATCAGGAGGAGAAATTTTTCCCCAAGCTTTTAGACAATAGTCATGAACTTGGGAAATAACCTTATCACCATCAGCAGATGGTAGTTCTGTATCTGCCCAAATCCTAGTCCCTGGGATACCAATCTGGGTGTTGGCTTTTGCATTTCTAATCTCCCACAAGCCTCATCCCCCAACTATGTTTTAAATTGTAAAAATTTGGCAGGGGAGAGACACATGCAAGGCAATTGTTCCCACTCTGCAGGAATCATCCACTTTGTTAAGCCAAGAAGTCTCATATAGTATAGGGAGAGTCAGTTCCTTACTGCATGTTGAGCCTGATTAAATTCTTTTAAAGTCTCAAAATGGAAGAGTATGCATGTATTCGTCTGCTCCTTCTGGGAATTCATTTGCAGCTACAGGACTAATGGACACAGCGTACAAATATGCATCCATAGTCCCTCCTAAGTGAACTGCAGAATTCCTTGCAGAATTCTAGTTAATATTGACAAGCTGGCTTCTGCCATTACTGTTTTTCTGGTGGAGCTGAGGGAAGAGCAGGTAATCTGGGAAGCCACTCTGACCTTTCTCTTCGACAGTTTTTTCCAAATTTTCTAAGAAATCATTGTGATGGGTGGGTTGGTGGAGGTTTATTGAGCAGGAACAAGTAGAAAGGGTTATGAGCATCCTTCCTCCTCACTTTCCTTAGATAGTTTCTCCTCAGATCTGTTTTAATTCTTCCTCACTTTTTTTTTACACCTTTTTATATGGTCCCCCTTCTAATTATAATGATATAATGATTCTAAAGCTGATAAGACAAGTAACAAAGGGACCATGCAGAATCAGGTATGGATGCCCCTTTTCTTTGGGCCTCTCTTGGTACTAAGGTCACTTTGTTCCATGGTTTGGAACCTCAAGTTCCCTGTGTGGATAGCCTGAAGTAATTGTTGAAAGGCTTCCTTTAAGTTTTTTTGTTTTGTTTTGTTTTGTTTTGGTTTTGGCCTTGCTTTTGGGGTCACACCCAGGGATGCTCAGGGGTTACTCCTGGCTCTGCACTCATGAATTATTCCAGGCAGTACTTGGCAGACTATATGGGATGCTGTGGATTGAACCTGGGTCAGCCACATGCATGGCAAATGCCCTACCTATTGCTCTAGCCCCTAAATTTGAATCCTGGTGTGTGCATTAGTGATTTTGGGAGTTGAATATACTCCCCTCTCTGGAAGTACTTTGGTCGATTATTACCTTGATTAACACATTCATCCTTGGCGCTTTGCTCACTGTTCAGGTCCCTGTTCTTGTGCCAAGGTGAACAGGCTTTGGGGCAGTAACACCGCAAGGACTAAGGGAAGAGACAGAAATAAGAGAAAAAGCATGGGGTCAGGGACCTCATGAACTGAGAACATGGATGTAAGTGAACACAGGTGCTCCACAAACGCAATCCTCACATAAAATGCATTCGCAGAAATCACCATTTATCTAGCAGGCTGTTGACCACAAGAGTAAGTCATGACTCATTCTCATGTATATGCTTTTTTGAAAAAATTGCAGTATGTTCCATGCTTGCAGCACTCACTTTGCATGTTCATGGCTCTGTGTCCCTCTGGTGGCTCCCTCTTGGTTGGATGTCACAGAAGACAGTCTGCTATGGCATGCTTGTTATTGTTGTCCAGACAGAATTTGTTTGCCATCTCTTCCATTCAGATTTTGTGGCTCGCATGCAAGTTTTGATGGCTTGATTTCTGACAGACACACGCAGAGAATTACCACTCATATGCTGTATAGTGTCAGTGCTTTTCCCACTGCAGTTACACGGCCCTCTTCAATCATAGTGTCTGCCAGGATGAGAAACGTGGCTGCATCCTTGTCTCAGGCACCTTACTTCATAATTTCTCTAGTGCTGTGTTCCTGTATGTGCATTCTTTTGCTCCATTTCTGTGTGACACATTTACTAGTCGTGATTTACTAATCACACATGCACACACCCACACCTAGAGACACGGAACTTTATTTTATGCCTTAGTAACTTGCATGTATAAGCCTGCATATCTTACCCCAGTGTATGATTGGTATTGCTTTATTTTCTAATTGGGGTGTCCTCACAAGAGTCAGGTATGTGTGTTCACTCACATACTAGGTGATCACATCCATGTGTGTGTGCATTCACTATGTGTTCTCTTTAATCATACATGCTTTGAGATCAAAGGCAGATGCAGAAATGCTAGTCACTTAAATCTTCTGTCTCTTGCATGTGCACACACACACAAACACACCTACACAAGACCAGGAGTGTATATGCATGAACCTATACATGCACATAAGTAGACTCTCCTTAAGCATAGTATTCCTATTCTGATCTCAGGACTGCCTTGTGGACTCTTACATGTCTGTTATGTTGGCCATTGACTTGTATTCTGGACTTAATGGAGAAGCTGGACTTTGTGATGCGGGGTGCTGTTGCACTGTGGTTTTTTTTTTTTTAATCACCGCTAGATCGTGTTGGGTGTTTCAGGTTTTCTTTACAGGTCAGCTGTGGTAGCTCACCTGAGCTGAAATCACCCACTCACCATTGCTGGGTGTGTTTCGAGGAAACTAATAAAAGACTACAAAACCTGTGCCTGGATCTTTTTATTAGTTCACATATTTTCTTTTTATAATGTTTGTTTGTGCTATTGCCCCTTTGCTGCTTTCATATATTTATGTGATGCATTTGTTTATGCTTCATGGTGCTGCTTCTTATGCTGCTTCGTTTTAAGTTGATGCTAGGATGAACATGATTTAGTGTTTCTGAACATTGGTATGGTTCCATTAGATTACTGTTACAATGGTTACATGGGTATGTTAAGATTGTTGTTACTGGTACTTAAAAACTCACTAAAACCGGGATCATAGGATACAGGTGAACACAGATGGTCTCAAACTCATTACTAACATAGTAAGATGCATTTTCAGAAATCATCTTTTATCCAGCCAGCTGTTGAAAACAAGGTTCAAGCTATTAGTCAACTTATTCTCTCATTGTTGTGGTTTTCATACTCTAGCTTTAACTTAAGTAAGCTGTTGCTTAACATGTAGTGCTAATCATTTTTTTAAATTCTCTGTGTTCCCTCTTTCTTGTTTTACCTGTATGTTTCATATTTCTTGTTACACCTGTATGTTCCATATGTCTTGCGTACCTGTATTTTATATATTTCTCATTCCATAATTTTGTGTCACGTATGATTTATTAACCATAATTTACCAATTATGATCCACTGATCACACATGAGCACACACACACATAGACATGAAGTTTTGTCTTTTGCCTTAGATGCTGGTACGAGCTGCATAGCTCACCACCTAGGTATGATTGTCATTGCTTTATTTCTTGATCCTTAGAGCAGACACAAGCATGTATGTTCATTAACTTGCCTGTGGAATACAATCTATGTGTGTGCACATTCCCTGAATATTCTCTGTAATCAGTTATGTTCTTTGGAAGTAACTGGCAGATGCAAAATTCAGACTCAGCCAAATGTCTGCCTACTGTCTCTCTCTTGCATGTGCACCCACACACACACCTGTATGCTCAGGCCATGGAAATTTATTCTTTGCTTATGAAACAGGAATTTTTTTGCTAAGCTTCTCAGACCAAATCAATGAACAACGGGAGGACAGTTTTCTCAGACCTGGGCATAGTAACATGCACCTGCTTGTGTTGCCTTAGTGCTTACTTAGGTGTACAAATTTGCTTTTATGTGCACTGACAGCTTAAGCTGTCACAAGCAGCTCTTGCTTCAGTGCACATTGTTCTGTTTTCAGGATAGTCTGGTTTATGGCACTTTGCACTACTTCTCAGGATGCTGCTGCTGTGTGCTTTGGTGGCTCATGCAAGTTGTGACTTTTGATAGACTTCCAGGAATCCTAGGTTCTGTTGTCCAACATCCCTATTTTGAGGTTGGCATCGTTATAATTTCATGGCATGAATACCAAAGTTATAAGTATTTTATTCCTTGATCACATATGTCCAGCATTAGTACTAGTCAGCACACAGTTGAAGCATGCACACCTGAACTAGTTCTAAAATAAGGTCATGATGTTTTGTTGTTGCAGTTCAATGCATATACTGGGAAGTATGTATGTAGGTAAGTTTGGGAATAGTTTCCTTGACTACTGCTATGTGCCCTTGTATGCATCCTTGTAATATTTGTGTGAGCACAGTTAACTTTCCCATTGCAGAAAACAGGGAGCTGGAGCGATAGCACAGCGAGTAGGGCATTTGCCTTGCACGCAGCTGACCCGGGTTCGATTCCCAGCATCCCATATGGTCCCCTAAGCACTGCCAGGGATAATTCCTGAATGCAGAGCCAGGAGTAACCCCTGTGCATCACCGGGTGTGACCCAAAAAGAAAAAAAAAAGAAAACCCCATTGCATAAAACATTGAGTTGCTCTCTTTCTCACATAATCACATGCAAGCGTTTGTTCTCTTATGCCACCTTAGCTTGCAACAGCTTATTTTCTTGTTTGCGAAACACACGTGCTATTGCTGCTGCTGCTTCATTTATTTCATGATTCTTGCTGTGGACAGACACACATATGTGTGTTCATGTGTGTGCATGTGCGTTTTCATCAACTCAGTGTCTCCATTAGGGTCCCACAAATTTTTTCCAAGTTTCACATGCATGCTGACGTCATGACAAATCATCAGTTCACTATTTCCTTTCCTCCCTTTTCCTCTCTCTGCCAGTCTCTTACACAGATGTGCACAGAAATAAACATAAACACACACAGTTTTTTGCATATTCCATTTATTGACCAGCTAATCATACATGGGCATACTAATATGCACCTGCTTCTGTTACTTTACCCTCACTTGTTTGTGCAAATTTGATTTACTTTTAAGTTTGTCACATGCTTGAATTTGATTCTCAGTACTGTGTTTGATTTGTGGTTGTGCTGATAGCTTAAGCTTTCACAAGCAGGTCTTGCTTCAGTGCACATTTCACTGGTTTCACTGTAGTCTGGCTTATAGCACTTTACACTGCAGTCTTCACTGCAGTCAGCAGTAACAAGGCAACACTGCACTTTCCCTCAAGGTTAACACCTGAACATAGGGAAACATAGTTGACCACTTTTCTTGACTTCACGCAGTATGTTTCCTGAATGGCATTTGTGAGTAGATTTTTTAAAAGGGGCGTGCTTCAGCCTATATTACATCGAGTCAACATTTTGTACTTCAGAACATGCCTAGCATGTTTTTGCTACCTAACCTATTCTTTCTGTCTCAGTTTCAGCATATGACACTGTGGCACTAGTGCTAATTGTCTCCTACTCATACTAATGGTGATATTTCCAGTATCAGTAACTTTATTTATATTCCTTACTTTGTACCTTGAAGTGATAGTGCAGCATGTAGAGCAGTT
This sequence comes from Sorex fumeus, assembly GCF_029834395.1. Classification (NCBI taxonomy): domain Eukaryota; kingdom Metazoa; phylum Chordata; class Mammalia; order Eulipotyphla; family Soricidae; genus Sorex; species Sorex fumeus. Next base: position 5,543,764 of record NW_026606121.1, read on the forward strand.
CCTTTGCACTTGGCCAGCTGGGCTTCAAGTTGTGGCTTTTCATATGGACTCATTACTGCTAGGAGTTACCACTTAACACAGAGCAATGAGTAAACCCTCACTCACTGAGTGTTGCTGTGTATCGCCCCAGTAACATTAAGAAAAGGCACCTTTTCTATGCCTGGTCATGAACGGCTACTCTGAGTACCCTCATTCCTGTGATCATAATGATGCCTATAGGCACACTTTCATTTCTGTTCAGGGCATACACTTAAGGGCTTTCAGTTTGAGTTTTATTTCCTGTTTTTCTTCGCTGTACTATGTGCTGTATTATGTGCTTTTGGTGTCCTGCAATGCCAGGTAAGTCGGCCTCATTGACATCCTGTAGGTGCCCTTGATTGCAGGTGGATAACTTCCCCATAGTGACTGAACGGTAAGTCTCAGATAGGTGACTGGGTGGTTGGGTGATTGGGTAGATGGTTATGTAGGGGCAGTGATAGTAGGCGGCAGACAGTACAGAGTTACTGTATGAAGTGTGGAGTTGAAGTTTGTATATATGTGAAGTAAACAATAGGACTATCTTGAGTGTGAGTTACATTGGCTTGGAATTCAGTTAGGGAAAAAAGGTTAGGGGGCTAAGGGGTTAGGGTGTATGTTTGGTATTGGGGGTTAAGGTTAGGGTTAGAGGGTTACTGTTAGGGTTAGAGGGTTACTGTTATTGTTAGAGGGTTAAGCTTAGGGTTAGAGGGTTATGTTAAGGGATACGGTTAAGGGTGGGGATAGGGGTAGCACTGTAGCACTGTCATCCTGTTGTTCATTGATTTGCTAGAGCGAGCACCAGTAACATCTCCATTGTGAGACTTGTTACAGTGTTTGGCATATCGAATACGCCAGGGGGAGCTTGCCAGACTCTGCCGTGTGGGCGGGATACTCTCTGTAGCTTGCCAGGCTCTCTGAGAGGGATGGAGTTGGCCCAGTTCAAGGCACACGCCCTACCTGCTGTGCTATGGCTCCAGCCCAGTTAGAAGTTAACTTCATGTTTGGTTTGAGGTGGTTGGAGTTGGGGTAGGGGAAAAGAATAAAGGGTCAATGATCAGGATTACTGTTAGAGTTAGTTTAGAAGGTTAGAGATTTAGGTGAAGAGTTAGGGGGTTAAATTGGGGTTGGGGAATAGGGTTACAGGGTTAGGGGTTAGGCATAGGGGTAGGGTAGGGGTAGCAGTAGGATTAGGTGTTAAAGGTTGGTAGGTTAGGGTTATGGATAGGGTAGAGTTCAGGTTGGGGTAGGGTTAGGGCTGGGGGTGGTGTTGGGTTAGGTTTAGGGCAGGGGTTATGGTTAAGGGGTTAGAAATAGGGTCAGGGTCAAAGGTTAGGGTTAGAGTTAGGGGTCAGGGTTGGGGTTCAGTTGGGGTAGGGGTTGGTGTTAGGGTAATGTTTAGGGTTTGGGGTTATGAGTTGGGGATGGAGTTATGGTTGGGGGTATGGATAGGGGATTAGGGTTAAATTAGGGTTAGAGTTAGGAGTCAGATTAGGGGTTATGGTTAGGGCTATGTTAAGGGTTAGATGGTTGGGTTTGAGGGGGGTGGGGTGCGGGGATGGGGTTGCAGGTAGGAGTAGCATTAGGGTAGGGTTAAGGTTACTGTTAAGGTTAGGTTAGGATTAGGACTTAGGGTAGGGTTGGGGTTAGGGTTAAGGTAGGGTTAGGGGTTTAAGAGTCGGGGTTAGGGATAGAAATAGAGTTAGGGTCAGGTACAGGGTCAGGGTTAAGGTTAGGAATGGTGGTTAGGATTAGGGCTAGGGTCAGGGTTAGTGTTAGGGTCACGTTTAAGGTCAGGGTTGGGTTAGGGTTAGTGCATTTGGGGCTAGGGGTTAAGGGTTAGAAGTGGGGCTGGGAGTAGGGGTAGGGTTTGGGTTAGGGCTGGTGTTAGTGGTTGGGGTTGGGGTTAGGTTTTAGCCTTGGGGTTGGGGTTAGGATTAGGGGTTAGGTTAGGGCAAGAGTTAGGGTCAGGGTTGGCGTTAGGGTCACAGTCGGGTTGGGGTTAGGAGTTAGGGTTGGGGTTGGGGATAGGGATAGGTAACTATCAGGGTCTAGGGTTAGGGTTCACCAGGGCACTTGTCACAGGAGCCATTGATGACTTGTAGAGCCAATGTGGGTGCATCAGGTGTATAAAGCACTGCTGTTTGAATGAGAAAGTGTCTCCCCACTTTGTTAGTTCTCTGGTCCTCTCAGCTGACACCCCAAATCATTTTATCCTGGTGTGGGGGTCCAGGACTTTGGTTGGGGACTCGGGTTTTGGAGGCAGACTCAGCCTCTGTGCCCTATGTGGCATCAAAATGACACTTTGCCCTCTGTGTTGTCATCCCGGGCCGTGGCGGGCCACAGCCTCTCTAACCACATGTGGGGTTGCCTGATGGCAGGGCAGTCCACCCTGCAGTGCACCCTGGGCGGTGCTAGGGATGGAGCTAGGACCCTCATTCTGCCTGTCCAGCTCTGGTCATGCTTTTTTGAGGACCAATATTTTGGCCCTCGTGAACTTGCTGAGCAGTTGTTATGTGGAAATGGGACCCCCTCTCCACTGCACCCCTCTGCACTGCCCTAACCCCTTGCCAAGTCTGGCCCTTCTGGGCAGTCAGACACACAGAGCTTAGCTGAATGGCCCCTAGATGGCGCCCTTACCGCTCTCGCCCAGCAGCAGAGATGGGGTGTGGGTGGGGTGTCTGGGCAGCACCTTGTCCACCAAAAGGCGTGTTGGATGCCCCCAAAAGAAGGGGCCAGTCATGTCACGCTGATGCATGAGTGGCCCATTCACATCTGTACACACATTCTTTCCTTGAGTCCACGTCTGCACACATCCTCATACACAGTTTGAGACGTGGGTCTGCATGAGTGTGCATGAGCCTTGCACACGCACGTTCATGTGCATTGCTGACTTCGTGTAGTGACTGAGGCAACAACGCCACCAGGCCCTGTGGTCAGGCAGTTGTGGAGCTGAATGTCCAGCGGGCACCTTGCACTTGAGGGCAGTGAGCCTGGACGGGCATCTTCACTGCCCCATATTGACTGAGCCAGAGAGTAAAGTCCTGGTGTGTGCTCAGGTACCGCGGCAGGTGCGCAGCACCACCCCTCATGTTGCTTCTGTGGGGTCCGGGGGTTGAGGGGGCTGGGCATCTCTATGGGAGTCCCAGGGAGTGAGGCCACTGTCCTTTTTGCACCTGTGCAAAACTGATGCTGCAGCTCTGAACGGCCACGGGCTCCTGTCCTGGGTTCATTCACTCATGCCTTCCCGGAGCACTGCCGCGTCCGCAGCTGCCAAGCAAAGCTGGAGGAGAGCGGCCCCAACCCAGCCAGACCTGGAAGCATCATGGACTTGCTGGGAGCCAGGCGAGGGCTGGCTCACAGGGTGAGCCTGTCAACTTGGGTCACATGGTACCTGAGCAAAGAGAATGGGCCAGTTACAGGATGATTCTGGGGGTCAGCATAGTGGGAGTCTCCAAACTGGGATTATCTGGGTCTTAGAGGAAGTGGGGGTGGTCAGCTGTACACTGGAAAGAGCCCAGAGTGGGAGGGTCCCCTGCATTGTGTGCACTGGGTGTCTGGTCCCACCCCTGTCCCTTGAGTGTGGAGCTCCCTACTCCTCGCTGGACCCCACTTGCCTGCACACACCGGCCTGTCTGCTGTGAGCCCATTGATTGGCCCAAGATTTGAAGTGCAGCAGATGGACCTGGGAGGAGCCATTTGAGTTTTTCGGGTTTCACCCCAGGACACTGCCTTGAACTCCATGCACTGCCCCCACTGGCCACGAAAGTGCAGTAGCACTGTAGCACTGTCGTCCCTTTGTTCATTGACTTGTTCATGTGGGCACCAGTAATGTTTCCATTCGTTCCTGTTGCATGCTAGTGTAGCGCAATGGTGTCTGCTTGCTTCAGGAACAGGAAGTGAGACTTGTTACTGTTTTGGGCAGATCTAATATGCCACAGGTAGCTTGCCAGGCTCTGCTGTGCAGGCAGGATACTCTTGGTAGCTCCAGACTCTGAGAGGGACGGAGGAATCAAACCCGGGTCAGCAAACGCCCTGCCCGCTGTGCTATCACCCCAGTCCCTGGGGCAGTAGATGACTGCATTTCCAGGCCCAGGCATGGGCTGAACTATGCCTCTGTGCCAGGCACTGATCAGCGTCTGGCGATAGCCCCACACCCCTGACCACAGTCATACCCAGAGCTGGCCATGGACACTGCAGCTGCGAGCTGATGGTGAAACCTCCCTCGACCAGTGCCCATCAGGGGTCATCAGGGACTGACAAGGGCCTGGTCCCCTGTGTCTTCCATGGGGAACCTGAGATGTGAGTGGGCAGGTGCCAGAGAGTGGCCGCATGCTTTGCTGACAGCTGAGAGCTGGGGCAGCCCCAGAGGAAAAGGGCCAGAATTGGGCTGCAGCTCCGACTCTGGCTCAGATGCAACAAACCAATAAACAAGCACAGAACAGAAATAGTGGCAGCAGGGGAAAAGGTAACAACAGCAACCAAGAATGGACAGGCCAGGAGCTACAGATGCTACAAACAATGGAGTGGCAGCTACAGATGCAGCAAAGGCAACGAAAGAAACAGTAGCAACAAATGTGAGCTGCGTCACTGCCCCCGCAAGCACTAGGGGGCAGTAGAGTTCCACCAACCCCCTGCTCTGCACCGTTCACTGGTTAAGTCCTGTGTGGATTGGAGGCAAGAGCGTCATGTGTTTGAGAGGGCAGCTGATGGGCGCACAGAGGCGTGATGAGACCCCACGACGCTCTCATTTCATTCCTCTAAAAAAGCTTGAACACCATGGTTCACAAAACTATCCTGATGATTAGTGGTTAGGGCCGTCAGTATTCCAACACCATGCCACCACCAAGCCTGCCCCTTTAGCAGTCACACAATCATTGTTCTGTTGCTCATTACAATGAAATGGCTGGTGAAATGAGCAAAACATGCTACAGGAAAGGAAAATTTGTGGATCTTGTTGTAGCTCACCTTGGGGTCATTAAGTCTTGACTGAGGGTTTGCCGAGGAGCCTTCCTTGGCACTGTTTTTGTTTCTTGAGCTTAGTTGTCTTCTTAGTTGTCTCTCAGCGCTGTGGAGTTCTGAGGGCCCCTGTGCTCCAGGAACTCCAGGATCCGTAGATCTGAGCCCATGAGTCTACATGGCGGTGGCTGTGGGTGTGAGTGTGACTGCCAGGGCTTCCAAAAAGGATCAGGTGGGGGGAGGCACCATTTCCTGAACAAGCTTGACTCTGGGTCTTTCCCGGTGACTGTGTGGATGCGTGGGGTGACTCCAGGCTCAAAGTGGCCGCGTGCTCCCTGGTAAGCCCTGCTGGACTGGACACATCTCTCCAGAGACACTTTTCCTGTGTTTGTGAAGGGTCTTGATGCTTTTAGGAACAAAGTTTTCTAGGGACTGTGCTCAGAGATCGCTTCTGGCCATATTCAGGAGACCCTGTGGGGTGCCAGGGATGGAACCCGGGTCTGCCACGTGCAGGACCAGCACCCTCTCTGCTGTCCTGTTGCTCCATAGACTTGCTGATGATCTTGGGTCTCCCACAGCAGCTCCTGCAGCTTAACTTTGCATGTAAACTCCTGAAATTCTCCCTTTCTGTCTGAGGGATGTTGGTAACTGAAAACATGTATGTGATTTTTCCTAGTCGCATGGGGGCTGGCATGCAATTTTCATGCGGCTGCTGTCGTGTTGGATTTAGGTCTGGAGTGTTGGTTTGGTTCTGTTCTCCATTTGCTTTGCTCTTTCCTGCGCTTGGGGCTGCTTTCCAGACACTCTGTGCAGGCTCTGCCTCCCCATGCCCTCTCCAAGGGTCAGAGGCCAGCATTTCTGCTCCAGTCATTGCTTCCCACCTCCCACCTTTTCCGCACACTGGCAGCCCCTCCAGGTCCCCCCGAGACCAGCCACGCAGAGTCAGCTTCACTATCTCCACACCTTCCCCTGTGTCTGGGCCACCCCGGAGGTTCTCAGGCTCTGCCCAGCTCTGTGCTTCGTGGGTGACTCTCAACTGTGTTGGGACCCTGCTGGGCTGGGGAATCGGACCAGGCATTTCTGCATGGAGTGTTTGTGCTCAGCCTTTTGTGCTTGCTCCAAGCCCCCTCCAGCCTTGCAGTATGAGGGGTCCAACATGGGACCACACACATGTCTGGCATGTGCTGTGCAGCTGAGTGCCTGCTCACGGCCGTTTCCTGACACCCCAGGTTTCCCTCTGCTGTTGCAGCCACATCTGCTCTGGTGGAGAATTGGCTGGTGGCTGGGCCACGGAGGCTCTGCATGGGAAAGATGCAGCTGCTGCCCGGTCTTTATCCCTGGGGGTCTGGACTGTACAAGCTGGAATGTGACCTGAGCCCAAATTTCTCAGGCATCCCCTGCCCTGCATTTTCTCAGTTGGGCTTTCAATGGCGATTTTTGGTGGGGTTTGTTTAGAAGCTTTTTTTTTTATTTTTTGGCTTTTTGGGTCACACCCAGCGATGCACAGGGGTTACTCCTGGCTCTGCACTCAGGAATTACCCCTGGCAGTGCTCAGGGGACCATATGGGATGCTGGGAATCGAACCCAGGTTGGCCGCATGCAAGGCAAATGCCCTACTCGCTGTGCTATCACTCCAGCCCCAGAAGCTTTTTAAATAGGCGTATTTCCTCCTGAGAGGAGTGAGGGCATATGGGAGGAGTACAGTGAGGATTGTCTACAGCTGCAGTGGAGTGGGCATGAAGGGGCAGAGCAGATGAAGTGCTTTTGGCATAAGGAGATGAGGAGGTGTGAAGGTCAATGGGGTGCAGGAGTAGACAGTGAAAGGGTTCTGGGGGTGGCAGATAGGTGTGGGTTGCAGCATATAAGGGGTGCAGGTAGAAGCATCGAAGGGTCATACGTACAAGCAGGTAAGGAGTAAAGTATAAACAGATGAAGGGTACAGGATCAAGTAGCTAAAGGCTGCAGGTACAAGTTGAGGGGTTCAGGTAGAAGCAGATAAGGGGTGTGACCAAAAGTAGATAAGGGTTTCAGATACAGATAAGGTGCAGGTACAAGCAGATAAGGGGTGCAGTAAAAGCAGATTAGGTGTGAAGGTGTGAACAGATAAGAGGTGCAGTAATAAACATACAAGGAGTGTGGGAGCAAGTTGATGAGCAGAGTGGTAGGTAAACATGTGTAGGAATAGATCAGTGCAGAGATGAGGGGGGATGGAAGCATCAGATAAAGGCCTCAGGAAACAGCATGAAGGGGTGCAGGCATTGCAGGGCCGAGAAGGGAAGTGGGTGAAAAGATCAGCCGATAGAAGGTTGCAGGGAGGTCCCAAAGAGCTTGGAGGAGCCGCGGATAGGCAAGTGCAACAGGGAAGTTGGGGGCAGCAGGTCAAGGGTGGGACAAGGGAACAGTGGGGTGCAGGAGAGAGAGGATCAGAGGTACTGGGGGAGCAGGAGGTGATGAGGGTGATGGAGATGATGGAGCAGGTGCTGAGGTGAGGAAACAGGAGGTGGTGTGGAAGCAGGAGATGATGAGGGAGGAGGAGGTGATGTGGAAGCAGGTGTGGGTGTGCTGCTGTTTGCAGGGGCAGCAGATGAAAGGGTGAGGTGGTGTAGCTGTTGCTGGAGCACAGCAAAGGAGGGTGCTGGAAGCAGGAGAGGAAGGGGTGTAGGAATAACGCAGACAAGAATGGCTGGGGGGCAGGGATGATGGCCAGCAGGGGTGGCTGGGGGTAGGGGTGATGAGCCGTGGGGTTAGCAGGGGGCAGGGGTGATGGGGGGCATGGGCAGGGGTGGTGGTGGCAGGGGTATCAGGGGGCAGTGGCAGGGGTGGCAGCGGTAGTGGGGGACAGGGGCAGGGTGGTGGGGTGCATGGGCAAGGGTGGTGGGAGGCAGGGGTGGTGGTGGGGACAGGGTGGCTGGGGCAGGGGTTGCAGTGGTGGGGTGGCAGGGGCAGAAAACAGACTGTGCCGCAGCCCAGGTACAGCAGGGAAAGACTGTGAGCCCCAGCAGGTAAGTGGGTGAAACCCCAGACGAGGGGTATGACCCCCGTCATCTGCTGCCCCTGGCTGGGGCTGGCCAGCCCCGTCCTCGTGGGCTCGGCACGGGCTGTTCTTGCCACACCACTCATCGTGACCTTCGTGCCTCTGCTGCCCCTGCTCCCCGCGCACTGGTCAGTGCTCCCACAGACCCGCACACATCCCCCACATCCCTCTGTACCCCATCTGCTGAACCCTGCTCGCTTTCTGCTGAACCCTTTGTCTCCTGTGCCCCTTCCTGGCCCTTCCACATGTTTCTGGAGCCCTTCACTGCCCCGCCTGTGGTCTTCTGCTGCCCGTACCCCTTCTCCGCGTCACCCCTCTTCTGCTGGACCCATCCATCTGCTCCACCCGCGCCCCTGTTGCTGTCCCTTCACCCTTTTCTCCTTGCATCCTCATAAACGTATATGCTGTTTCCTGCACCCTTCACTTGAATGTTTACACCCCTTCTTGCCTGCACCCAGGTATCTCCTAATCCCTGCTCCCCTCACCTGCATCATCTGCATTCTGCACCCCATTCATTGTCTCCTGGGCTCTGGACTGCTCCATCAGTGACACCCGCAGCTGGGGGCAGCCATGCCCCACTCTCTGCTGAGCCTCCGCCAGCTGCTCCCAGCACCCCTTCTTCTGCCATGCCCCAACATTAGTGACCCCTGCACAACTCATCCTTTCAGCCCTTTGTCTGCTGCTCCCCTAACTGCAGCCCCTGGCCTGTATCTGTCCCCACCACGTCATCCCCTGCGCCCCCTCACTAATCGACCATTCTTTCTGCCCTCACTTCTCTGGTGGCCTGTCCTGTCCACACCTGCGCCCCCCCTCACCCTGCACCCTGCATGTTGTCCCCTGCACCCACTGGTTTCTGTGCCCTGTCGTCCCTGCACCCATAGACTGACTGCGCCCTGCACCCCCCTTCATCTGCACCTGCACCCTGTCTTCTTCAACTTTGTCTCCTGCACCCTGTTTCACCTGCTGTGCCCCTCTCTGCTGCTCCCTGGAACCCCAGCACTTTGTTTTCCACGGGGCCCTCCCTTGCTGCACCCCCCCATTTGTGACTCCCTTACACCTCTCCGCACCCCTTCATTCCTGCCCCCAAAGAGCAGCACCCACCCCTCCCCTCCTGCACCTACCCCACCTATCCACTGATCCCAATACTTCCCCCACTGCACCCCTTCATTTGTTAATCCCAGCAAGATGGAGATAGGGGTTCAGGAAGCAGCCTCTTTGGGGTACAGGGCCAAGCAGGTCAGGGTGCAGATACCAGCTGAAGTGGTAGTGATGTTGGTGGGCCGCACTAGGTGACTTGTGTGAAGCAGGGAGGAGAAAGACGATCACTTTCTTCCCATCCGCCTTTGCCACCCAGGACCCACTGGGAAGACTAGGACTGGTAAAGTCTGCAATGAGCCCCTGCTCTGCACGGGCCTGAGCCCCGCCAGCCCCACCAGGTGCCCGTCAGGCCACACCTGAAGTCCGTTTGGTCTGCCAGGCACAGGAGTTGATCCACCATCCAATCTCTTGGGGAGCCACGGACTCAGGCTGGAGCGACGATTTGCAGGAAAGGAGAGGCCAGTCCCAGGCCTTACCTAGGGTTTCGGGTTCTTGTCTCACCTCGCAGAAAAGAATTTCAGGAGTAGACAGGCAGTGAAGTAAAACAGATTTTATTTGGAGGTTTTGAAAGGGAAGAGAGAGACAGAGACAGACAGAGACAGAGACGCACTCCAGGGAGAGTGGGCTTCTCCAAAGGTGGAGAAGCCCTGAAATGGCCTTTAAGACTGGCTTTTATATGCGGATTCTTTTTTTTTTTTTTTTTGCTGCTTTTTTGGGTCACACCCCGCAATGCACAGGGGTTACTCATGGCTCTGCACTCAGGAATTACTCCTGGCAGTGCTCCGGGGACCATATGGAATGCTGGGAATTGAACCAAGGTCAGCTGCGTGCAAGGCAATGCCCTACCCGCCTTACCTGCTGTGCTATTGCACCAGCCCCTATATGCGTATTCTTAAGGATGCTAGTCTGGAGTTTTTCTGGTGAGGTGGGGGTTGGTCAAGTGTCAAAGGAACAGCTTTGGAGCTTCTGGTGAATCTCTTTCAGGTCCTTAATTGGTCTCTATTTTCTGCTCTGTCATCTCTGTAGGGGTCCAGCCTCCTAGGTCTGTTTCAGACTGACACCAGTGAGTTCTCCACGAAGTCAGGGCTATTGCTTCCCAGATTTCCTGCCATTGCCTTGGGAGGGAACCCTCCCTATCTGCCTGCCTGCCTACAATCAGTACATTAAACTAGGGGTGTACGAATCAGTAGGAACATGGGTTCTGGGGACAGTGGGGTGCAGGTCAGGGGTGAGGGGAGCAGCAGGTAAAAGGGTGCAGAGGTAGAAGGGGTTCAGCAGAAGAGGGGTGTGGGAACAGGGAGGGGTGCAGGGGCAGCAGATGGCAGGGTGCAGCATCAGTAGGTAAGCGGGTGCAGGAGACAATGGGTGCATGTGTGAGCAATGTGGGAGTGGGATGGGAGATGAAGGACTGGAGGGCAGCAATTGGGGCAGCAGGCGAAGGGCTGGGAAGGTGAAGTGTGAGGGGCCACTAATGTTAGTGCCTGGCTGAAGTGCGGGTGCAGGGGGCAGCTGGTGGAGGGCTCAGCAGAGAGTGGGACATGACTGCTACCAGCTGAAGGGTGCAGAGAGTAGCAGATGAAGCGGGCCAAGGAGATGCTGGGGGTGTGGAAGATGCAGAGGTCAGGAGCAGACGAGGCAGGGATTCTGTGTAGCATGTGTAGGGGTACAGGTACAGACAGAGGGAGGGGCAGAAGGAGCTGTGCAGAAGGTGAGGGGGTGCAGGGGACAAGGGGTGTACCATCTCAGGTGAAGGGTGCGGGTGGCAACATATGAAGGGGTGAGGAGATGAAAGGGTGGGGAGGGCAGGTGCCACAGATGGAAGGGTCAGCAGAAGATGGTGCTGCAGCAGGTGGAGGAGTGTGCCCAAAGAGCATAGTAGATCATGGGGTGCAGGGTCAAAGGGGTGAAGCATTCAGAGACATAGGGTGCAGGGAGCAGCAGATGATGTGGGTAAACATAGGGGTGAAGCTGTTCAGTGAAAGGTGCATGGGTCAGTGGTCAAGATGTGCGGGGAGCAGGGGTCGGGTTGCAGTTTGAAGTGTGAATAAGTGACAGGCTGCGCCCCATGCCCCTCTATCAGCGTGTGCATGGTCTGGCTCTCCCGCCTGCCCTGCTGGGCTGGTACCCCATAACACATCTTCCCCGACTGACCCAAGTGGTTTCTGCAGTGGCCATCACTCAAGGCCACTATTGTGCCCCTCTGGGTAACTTGGGGCCACGTGCCCAGGTGCAGGGATGGGTGTGGGCACGGATGTGGGTGTGGGGATGGGTGTGTGAGTGTGAGGATGGGGTGTGGATGCAGGGACAGGGTGTGGGTGCAGGGATAGGTGTGGGGGTCTGGGGGTGGGTGTAGGAGTGTGATGGGTTTGGGGATGCGGCTCTTACAATCATCGTCTGAATTCCAAGTCGTCGGCAGCGTCTGCTGAGCCGAGACTCCTTCTGCCGTGGACTGCAGCCGAGTGGACCCTCCCAGCAGTGCTGCAGCCATGTGGACGTCCTTGCCGCTCACTTCTGTGTCTCCATCTGGGGACCGGGTTACCCAGAAAGAGGCTCTTAGCTCCTTAGCAGCATCTGTGGGGGGGTAGGGTGGTGATGGGCTGATCCTTGAGTGGACAGCAGGTCTGTGGCTCATAAACCCCCAAGCCCGTTGGCGTCTGCTGCCGCCCTCCCCATCCAGAGACAGAAAGACAGACTGAGAGACGGAGACAGAGAGAACCACAGAAAAAGACAGACAGAGATACAGACACAGAGAGACAGATAGGAGGAAAGGGTTAGGAGAGAGGGAGGATGAGAGACAGAATCAGAGAGAGACACACAGATAAAGACAGAGAGAAAGAGAGTGACAGGCAGAAAGAGACAGAGACAGATGGAGACAGAGAAATAGACAGAATGACAGACAGAGATAGAAAGAGGAAAGGGTTAGGAGAGAGGGTGGATGAGAGACAGAGGCAGGGAAACAGAGGCAGAAAGACAGAAAGAAACACAGACAGAGAGAGACAGAGAAACAGAGACAGACAGAGACAGAGAGAAAGGAGGAAAAGTTTAGGAGGGAGGGAAGATGAGCGAGAGTGACAGAGAGACATACAGAGAGAGACAGTGAGAGACAGATGGAAAGAAAAAGACAAAAACAGAGACAGAAAGCAGAGACAGAGACAGCTGAGGCCCGACCAAGCGAGGGGGTGTGTGGACACATGGGTGTGTGTGTTTGTGCTAGAATGTTCATGTGTGTGATTCTGTCTCTATTGAGCCTGTTTTGGGCTTTCCTCTGGTGCCTGGGCCATGCTGGTGGCAGGAGAGCGGGACCTGTGGCGGTGGGGAGGTTTTGGGAGACCACGTGGAGTCCTGCACTATCTGTTCAGCTCCCTGAGTTTCAAGTGACCTGAGGAGGGAGGAGATACAGGTTCTCATTCATGCTAAGAGAGCCCCTGCCACAGCGTTTCGACCTAAGAGCCCTTTTAGCTCCTGTCTGTAGCCTCCTGCTCTCTCCCACAGAGTACCCCTTGGCGGCTGTGGGTTGTTTTTCTGTGGGCACACAGGAGGCAGCGCTGTCTCTTCTGTGTCTGCCGTCATGCCAGGACAGAGCCTCTGGTGGGGCAGTGGGGCTGCACTCTGGGTGCAGCCAGCACAGATAGGCCCTGGAGTGGGCACCCCAGCGTCTCGCTCTCGTGACCCACTTTTGGGTAGGGAGCCGCTCAGAGGCTCAGCACACACAGCTATGGTGTTCCACAGGGCTGTTCTGAGCCAGACGCCAGGGGATGGGGGTAGGGGGGCGTTGCTGCATGGACGGGAACCCCCGATCTAGGTGTTTGCTTCTGTGCTGGCCAGGTGGGCTGGAAACGAAGCATTGGACCCCTAGCTCCGCCCACAAGCTGAGGGTTTGGGATGTCCCTGACCACTGCGGGTGTGGCATTCCCGTCACCCTCTCAATGGCACCAAGGCGGGAGGACAGCAACAGAGACTGTCTGTGGAGATTGTCCGGGTGCTTGCAGCTAGCATGTCCAGGTGCCACCCCACGAGGCGCCTCATAGGGTGTATAATCTCCAGGTGGCTAGAGAGCTCCACCCAGCTCTCTATCGCCACCTGGGTTCAGTGGACTTGGGATGCTTCCCCGCCCGGGAAAGTCGATGCCATGGGGGTGGACAAAGGAGGAAGCGAGGGTTAAGCTGGTTGGTGATCAGTTGCCGTTTATTCCATTCTCCCCACACACCTGCTCCAGTCTCCCTGAGCCCCCCATTCTAGTCTCACACTGCCCCTCATTCCCGTCTCCTCCTGTCTCCCCCACTCATCTCTCCAAGCTCCATCTCGCAGTCTGGTCTCTCTCCACGTGCCTGCTCCTGTATTCTTCTACATTCTTCTCCCTCTGTCCCCCCTTGCTAGTCTCTCCATGCTCCATCTTGCTGCCCTGGTCTCTCTCTCATCTCTCCCCAACTTCCCACATTGGGGGTAGCCACCACACCCCTTCAGGCAGCAAAATCAATGTAAGAAAGCTCTTCCTTTGCTCAAGGGCATAAAATACCACAAGGTGTTTTTCTCCTTTCCTTAGTCCAATTAATTAACATCTTAATTATACTTCTTAATATTAGTTATTTTGTATGGATACAGTAAGAGATACATTGAGGCTTGTAGGGCGACTCCCTGGGGAGATCTTGCCACAGATTCAGACTACAGTGCTTAGGCCAGATTAATTATTCCTAAACCGAGCAGGGTTCGAATCTAGTTATTACTTTTTGGATCATGACAGAATTTGTCCATGACCATGTTCTTAACTTATAGTTCGGTATTGTGGCACTTTGGCCAGGGCCATTTCAATGCCAGGGTGGCTGATTGCTTGCCATGGGTCCACCCAGTCCCTCGTCAGGACCCTGCTTTTGCGATGCTAGGAAGTAAGGGTAACTAAGGCTTACGGCAAGAGAGCAGATATCCAAGAGGTGAATATCATCCAGAATCAATTAACTCCCTAGTTATAAAAGCATAGCATTAACTATCTTCTTGTGTCCATACAAAAAGGACTTTGCTCTGAATTAACTATGCAAAGGACTTCAGGAGAAGAGAAAAGCAATATTGACAACTCAACAGAGCACAAAGAAAGAAGTTACAAATAAACAGAGGGATGGGAGCACTGTGATGGGAGTAACTCGATAAACCTAAGCTCCCTGTGGCAAGGCTAAAAGTACAAACCAATGTTATCCTACAATAGGGGAGACCAGAGGCCCGTCCATCCTCCCAGAGCAGTCAGGGCCAGCCACAGCTGCCGGTGTCCCTGATGACTGTTGGGGCTAAGAGAGATTGAGGGGTCCCTTGCTGGGGCTTGCCCTGTTCCCCCATCCCAGGGAATGTCTGAGAGGGTCACGCCCATCATCTCTACCCTGTGACCGGCTTTGGGGCAGTTCTGGATGCCCTGGGCTGGGTGTGTGCCCATGCTGGCGGGAGCCCATAGGACAGGCAGGTCAGCACCGTGGCCGTCGCTGTCACAGCCCATTTCTGCAGCGCTGGCCTTCATTCTCCCTGGAGAGTCAGGCTGACGTAGCCAGGAGGCAAAAGAGGCTTGTGCCAGGTGGCCCAGGTGTGGCCCAAGCAGTGGAGTCCAGTGCGCCTGCCCCGCAGATGTGGCCCGTTCCCAAGAGGAAGCCCGGGGCACCTGGTATGGATGGCCCAGTTCTGGAGAGGTGAGTGGAGGCTCTGGGGGTCCCTGAGCACTGGGTGATGAGTGCGGAATGTCCTACATTCTCCCTTCAGGTCCGCTGCAGGTCCGGGAGGGGGGGGGGGAGAGTCAGGGCCCGGGGTGAGGGTAGGAGTCAGGGACCCAGGGTAGGGGTGGGAGTCAGGGCCCGGGGGTGGAGGTGGGAGTCAGGGCCCAGGGGTGGGGGTGAGAGTCAGGGTCCTGGGGTGGGGGTGGAAGTCAGAGCCCCAGGTGGGGGTGTGTGGCCAGCGTCTCTCACTCAGCCCAGCTCCCAGGTCTGCGGGAGCGAGAGGGTCTGTGGGATGCATTTCTGAAGCAGCGCAAAGTCAAGGCTAGTGGGCGCCCATGGTCGGCCCAGGGAGAACCCAGGCAGAGGCTGGAGTGGATGCTGGGATGCCCACTCAGTGCGGGCAGGTTCCCTGGTCCCAGACGGGCGACAAGGAGGGGGTTGTGCTTTGTCAGCCCAGGCTGTTGGCACAGAAGGGGGAAGAGCGGGTGTCTCAGAATCACAGGTTCCTGCAGAGGGTTCGCGTAAAAACTCAGCCCCCTTGCATGCAGGAAGACCCATGATTGGTAGCCAGGGAACAGGGTCAGAGGAGCCCGTAGGCGAGATGGCTGTCCCCAGATGCCCTGCAGGTGTGTGTCCCTTGGCTCTTGCCTCTCGTGGATGGACACTGTTGAAGCAAGGAGTCCCTGCACCTCCCTCCCTGCCATTGCTTTGGTTGTTGCTCTCTGCTCAGTTCACCCCCAGGGAGCTGGGAAGTTTCCAGGGACAGAGATCTGGGATAGTGGCATTTCTAAGAGGGGGGTGCAGGGAGAGCCCAACCATGGCTAGGACAGGCCAGCTTCTTCTGGTGCTTGGGCACCCGGAAGTCATTCGGTCCAAGCCAGCTTTCTCTGACCCTCTCCACCCCCTCAGGGTGTGGAGCCCTGTTGCTGGGAGTGGACACAGGCTGGCCTCGATCCTTTTGGAAGGACACAAGTTTGGACAGTGGCCAGTGGTGAACTCCCTCTGCTGTGGGTCTAACACCAGACCATTCGGGGTGCATGTTGGGCCAGGTACAGACAGGTGGCGGTCAGCAACCTCCTGACTTCTCTCAAGTTATGCCCAGTGTGACTTAAAGGGTCCATCCTATCTACTTGGCCCTTTTTGGGAGGGTGGGATGCCCTTGGAGGTGGCTGTGTCAAGGTTACGTAGCACAGAGGAATCACAACTGGGGCGGGGGCGGGGAGGAGTGCCCCAGGCTGGGGAGCCAGGCCCAGGGGGTCCTGGGCAGGGCAGAGGACATGGTGCTGTCAGTTGGCCCCTCTACTGTGCGTTTTGGCTGGAAGTGGGGGTGAATGGCCCTTGTGGGGTGTGCAGGACAGCCAGAGCCTGAGGCTGTACAGTGGAATCCACCAAAAGCAGTGCTGACCGTCCCCACAGGGAAGCCTGGGAGGTGGGGCAGGAGAGCAGGGCGTGGCCTCACTGACCCCGGTGGGGGCACCCGACAGCCAGCAAGGTTCAGGCTGTGCTGCCCCCTAGTGGTTTCCTCCCCCTACTGCAGCTCCGAGGGGGCATGTTCCTGCTCCTAGGGGGCCTGCTCAGGAGCCCGGTAGGGGTGGAGGTTGGGGGTGGGGAGCACTGGCTGTGTTCAGTCTCAGATTGCCAGGGGGACTCCAAGTGACTCAGGGACTACTGGGCCAGATACTGTATTTCACCGCAGAATTGGGAAGATTTCTTTTCGCCAACAAAAGCAGGGCTGGGTGGTTGTGGGAGCATTTTCCAGTGTAAATGGAATTGTTAGTGTGGAAGTAACCAGGTTGCTACAGGGCTAATGTTCATGGTTCCTGTGGATGGAGTGAGGGCATCCCACCCCACTGCATTGCCCCAACTGTCCCTGTAACCTTGGTCACCCCTCCTCCTTCCCACTGCTAGTCTGACACTGCTGTCTCCTTGTCTCTGCACCACAGGTGCTGAGATCACCTTCTTCACTCTGACTTATTCCTCTCACACCATGGTGGCCTCCGGGATTTTGTCTTTCTGTGCAAACAGACCAAGTCTGCTGCTGCTTTTCTGGGGGGTGGGGTGGGTGGGGCTACATCTGGTGGTGCTAGGAGTCACTCTTGACGGTGCTCAGGGACCATTCCTGGCAGGCTCAAGGGACGATATGGGGTGCTGGGGATCAAACCCTGGTGCAAGACTGTCCTCTCCTCCGGCCCCAGGGTGCGGCTTCTGAGCACTGAGCTGTTCTTGGGTGCTGTGATGAGTATAGGGGTACATATGAAAATATTCATCTTTGTTCATGAATGTTTCTGCATGTCGGGGGGGATGCCAAGAAGTGGGGTCACTGGGTTGTATAGCAGGCCTGCTCTCTGTGGAGAAGTTTTGGTACTGTTTCCACCGAGGCTGAAGCAGAGACATCCTGCCAGCAGCAAATGCGGCTCCTTCCCCCACATCCTGCCAACACTGGTGATTTCCAGGATTTGGGAAGTACATCATTCTCACTGCTCTGATAATAAGCAATGATGAACAGTTTCCCATATGCCCAGTTGCCCTCTGTTCTCTTCAAGGAAGTGTCTGTACTCCTTCCTCATTTTTCACAAGTGTGTGTGTGTGTGTGTGTGGTTTTTGTTGTTGTCATTGTGTTGAACTTTGCAAGTTTTTTATATAAAAAAATTGGGGATCAGAGTGTACAGCAGGTAGGACGTTTTTCTTGCATGTGGCCGACCCGAGTTCAATCCCCAGCATCCCTTATGATCCCCCGAGCACGGCAGGAATAGTTCCTGAATGCAGAGCCAGGAGTAACCCCTGAGCATCACTGGGTATGCAAAATAAAGATATCTTGGATATTTAATTGAATCACCATGAGATAGTTACTAGCTTTCATGTTTGGGTTACAATCACACAATGATCAAAAACCCATCCCTCCACCAGTGCACATTCCCCACCACCAATATCCCCAGTATACCCCCGCCCTTTTCCACCCTCCCCCTGCCTCCATGGCAAATATGATTCCCCATAATCTCGCACAACTTTTGGGCATTATGGTTTGCAATACAGACCCCGAGAGTTTATCATGTGTGGTCCTTTATCTACTTTCTGCACGCATCTCCCATCCCGACCGATTCCTCCAGCCATCTTTTTCTTAGTGATCCCTTCTCTATTCCAGCTGCCTTCTCCCCTTTGCTCATGAGGCAGGCTTCCAGCTGTGGAGCAATCTATCTGTCCCATGTACCTACTATCCTTAGGTGTCAGCCTCATGTTATGTTGTTTTATACTCCACAAATGAGTGCAGTCCTTCTATGTACCTCTCTTTCTGACTCATTGCACTTAGCATGATACTCTCCATATCTATCCATTTATAAGCAAAATTCATGACTTTATCTCTCCTGACAGTTGCATAGTATTAAATTGTGTAGATGTACCAAAGTTTCTTTAACCAGTCATCTGTTCTAGGGCACTTGGGTTGTTTCCAGATTTTGGCTATTGTGAACAGTGCTGCAGTGAACATATAGGTACAGATGTCATTTCTACTGTGCTTTTTTGCATCCTCGGGATATATTCCCAGAAGTGGTATTGCGGGGTCATATGGAAGCTCAATTTCTAGTTTTTGAAGGACTGTCCATATTGTTTTCCGGAAAGGTTGGACTAGTGGGCATTCCCACCAACAGTGAAAGAGTGTCCCTTTTTCCCCACATCCACACCAGCACTGGTTGCTTTTGTTCTTTTGAATGCGTGCCAGTCTCTGTGGTGTGAGATGGTATCTCATTGTTGTTTTGATTTGCATCTCCTGATGGCTAGCGATATGGAGCATTTTTTCATGTGCCTTTTGGCCATTTGTATTTCTTTTTTGAGGAAACTTCTGTTCATTTCTTCTCCCCATTTTTTGATGAGGTTGGAGGTTTTTTTCTTGTATAATTCTACTATAGTGTGTCTTGTATATCCTGGATATTAATCCCTTATCAGATGGGTATTGGGTAAATATTTCCCATTCTGTGGGCTCTTTCTGTATTTTGGTCACTGTTTCTTTTGAAGTGCAAAAGATGTAGTTTGATGTAGTCCAATTTGTTTATGTTTGCTTCCACTTGCATGGTCAGTGCTTTTTCATCCTTAAAGATGTTTTTAGCTTCAATGTCGTGGAGAGTTCTGCCTACATTTTCCACTTTGTACCTTATGGATTCATGTCTGATATTGAGGTCTTTAATCCACTTTGATCTGACTTTTGTGCCTGGCATTAGACAGAGGTCAGAGTTCATTTTTTGCAGGTAGCTATCCAGTTTTCCCAGCACCACTGTTAAAGAGGCTTTCCTTGTTCCACTTCATATTTCTTGCTCCTTTGTCAAAGATTAAGTGGTCATATATTTGGGGGTCTGTGACAGAATATTCAACTCTGTTCCATTGGTCTGCAGGTCTGTTTCTAGCCCAGTATCATGCTGTCTTAATTACTACTGCTTTGTAGTACATTTTGAAGTTGGGGATGGTGATGCCACCCATCTTCTTTTTCCCAAGGATTGTTTTAGCTATTCGTGGGGGTTTATTGTTCCATATGAATTTTAGAAATGTTTTGTCTATTTATTTGAGAAATGTCATGGGAATCCTGATAGGGACCACATTGAATTTGTATAGTGCTTTGGGCAGTATTGCCATTTTAATCATGTTAATCCTCCCTATCTATGAGCAGGGGGTGTGTCTCCATTTCCTAGTGTCCGCTTTTATTTCTTGAAGTAGTGTTTTGTAATTTTCCTTGTATAGGTCCTTCACCTCTTTGGTTAAGCTGATTCTGAGGTACTTGATTTTCTGAGGTACTATTGTGAACGGGATTTTTTTTTAATGTCTATTTCTTCTCTTTCACTATTTGTATATAAGAAAGCCATGTACTTTTGAGTGTTGATTTTGTAGCCTGCCACTTAACTAAACCAACCTATTGTTTCTAGGAGCTTTTCTGTAGACTCTTTAGGGTTTTCTAAGTATAATATCATATCATCTGCAAATAGTAATAGCTTGACCTCTTCCTTTCCTATATGTATTCCCTTGATACCTCTCTCTTGCCTAACTGCAATGGCCAGGACTTCCGGTACTATATTGAATAGGAGGGGTGAAAGTGGGCAACTTTGTCTTGTGCCCGATCTTAGAGGGAAGGCTTTTAGTTTTTCCCCATTGAGAATGATACTTGCCATGGGCTTGTGGTAGATGGCTTTGACTATATTGAGGAAAGTTCCTTCAATGCCTATTTTGCTGAGAGTTTTCATCATAAATGGGTGCTGGATCTTGTAAATGCTTTCTCTGCGTCTATTGATATGATCGTATGGTTTTTATCTTTTCTTTTGTTGATATGATGGGTTATGTTGATCGATTTCTGAATGTTAAACCATCCTTGCATCCCTGGGATGAATCCTACTTGGTCATGGTGTATGATCTTTTTGATGAGTCATTGGATTCTATTTGCTAATAGTTTGTTGAGGATCTTTGAGTCTGTGTTCATCAGGGATATCAGCTTGTAATTCTTTTTCTTTGTGGTATCTCTGTTTGCTTTTGGTATCAGGGTGATATTTGCGTCATAGAAACTGTTTGGAAGTGTTTTTGATACTTCAATTTCATGAAAAAGCTTAAAGAGGATTGGGAGTAAATCCTCTTTAAAGATTTGGAAGAATTCACAAGTGAATCCATCTGGGCCAGGACTTTTGTGCTTGGGGAGACTTTTTATTACCGGTTCAATTTCCGTGATGGTGATAGGTCTGTTCAGGTATTCCAGGTCTTCTTGGTTCAGCCTTGGGAGGTTATAAGAGTATAGGAATTTATCCATTTCCTTGAGGTTTTTGTGTTCTGTGGCATAAAGCTTCTCAAAGTACTCCCTGAGGATCCTTTGAATTTCTGTAGTTTCTGTTGTAATGATCCCCTTTTCACTTCTGATTCGATTTATTAGGGTTTTCTCCCTTTCTTTGTAAGTTTCACTAGAGGCTTATGGATCTTGTTTATTTTCTAGAAGAACCAGCTCTTGCTTTCATTGATCTTTCTAATTGCTTTTTTGGGTTTCCATCTCATTAATCTCTGCTTTGAGTTTTATTATTTCCTTCCTCCTGTTCGGATTGGGCTCCTTTTGTTGGTCATTCTCCAAGCTCTTAAGCTGTAGGTTAGGTTACTTATATGGGCTCGCTCCTCCTTCCTGAGGAATGCTTGTAGAGCTATAAACTTTCCTCATAACACAACTTTTGCTATGTTCCATAAGTTTTGGTAACTCGTGTCCTCATTTTCATTCATTTCCAGGAATCTTTTGATTCCCTCTTTGATTTCCTTTCTAAGCCACTCGTTGTCCATTAGTGAGCTGTTTAATTTCCAGGTGTTTGATTTAGTTTTCTGTTTGTGTGATTTACTTCTAATTTCAGTGCATTGTGGTCTGAGAAGATTGTTGATACAATCTCTATCTTCTTAATTTTATGGAGGTATGTTTTGTGGCTCAGCATGTGGTCTATCTTGGAGAATGTTCCATGCACACTTGAGAAGAATGTGTATTCAGCTTTTTGAGGATGAAGTATCCTGTATATATCTACTAAGTCCCTTTCTTCCATTTTTTCCCTCAGATGAAGTATGTCCTTGCTAAGTTTGAGTCTGGTTGATCCATCAAGAGGTGATAAAGTAGTGTTGAAGACTCCCACTAGTATTGTGTTGCTATCGATGTCTTTCTCCAAGTCTATGAGTAGTTGTTTTAAGCAGTTTGCTGGTCCCTCATTAGGTGCATATACATTTAGTATTGTAAGTTCATCCTGTTGTACAGATACCTTGATCAATAAGAAATGGCCTTCACTGTCTCTTGTGACCTTCTTCAGTCTGAAATCAATGTGGTCTGATACTAGGATGGCTAACCCAGCTTTTTTTATGAGAGTTGTTTGCCTGTAGGGTTGTTTTCCAGCCTTTGACTTTAGCCTGTTTGCTGTGACTATTGAGATGTATTTCTTGCAGGCAGCAGAATGTTGGGTTCAATTTTCTAATCCATTCTGCCACTCTGTGTCTTTTAATTGATGCATTTAGCCCATTGACATTGAGAGAAAGTATTGTTATGGGGTTTTGTCCCATTTTTCTGTTGAAATCTGGTGTATTTAAGGGGCCTGTCTTGTCTTAAATTACCTCATTTAGCTGTTCTTATAACCATGGTTTTGAGTCTATGAAGTTCCTGAGCTGTTGTTCGTCTGTGAAACTCTGTGTTGTTCCTTCTGTTATGAATGAAAGTCTTGCTGGGTAAAGTATTTTTGGTGAGGCATTTATTTCATTGAGTTTTTTTCACTAGGGCTGGAGCTATAGCACAGCGGTAGGGCATTTGCCTTGCACGCAGCCAACATGGCCTACCCGAGTTCGATTCCTCTGCCCCTCTCAGAGAGCCTGGCAAGCTAATTTTCACTATAACCCACCACTGTTCTCGGGCCATGAGGGTTTCATCAGACAAACTGGCTGTGAATCTTAAGGATGCTCCTTTATAGGCAATTTCTTTCTTTGATCTTGCTGCTTTCAGAATTTTGTCTCTAAGGTTTTGGTCATTCTGATCAGGATGTGTCTTGGGGTATTTTTATTTGGATTTCTTCTAGCTAGTACACTTTTTTTTTCTTTTTGGGTCATACCTGGTCATGCACAGGGGTTACTCCTGGCTCTGCACTCAGGAATTACTCCTGGCGGTGCTCAGGGGACCATATGGGATGCTGGGAATCAAACCCGGGTTGGCCACGTGCAAGGCAAACGCCTACTGTGCTATTGCTCCAGCCCCTAGCTGGTACATTTTGGGCCTCCTGAATATGGTCACATGTTTTCTTCAGCTCTGGAAACATCATAGCAATGATGTCTTTGACAGTTTCTTCCTGTCCCTCTGGGACTCCAATAATTCTTATGTTACTTCTCTTGGCTTCATCATGATCTTCTCTAGCCAATTGTTCCTGGATTATAAGTCTCTTTTCCATTTTCTACTCTTTTCTGGAGAGTCTCTGGACTTCATCTTCAAGCTCACTGATTCTGTCCTCAGCAGATGTTACTCTGCTGCTGAGGCCTTCCACTGAGTTTTTCAGTTTGCCTACCAGGTTTTCCAGGTCTGACATTTCCATTTGTAATTTTGTTTGCATTTTCCTCATTTCTACCTTCACATCCTCTTGTCTTTTATTGGCATTGCTTTCCATTATTTCTTTTAGCTCCCTAAGCATACTCAGTAGCTCCCTTCCACATTCCTCATCAGAGAGGTTGTCTAGCACTTCATAACTGTTGGGATCTTCTGGGCTAGCCTCTTCAATAAGTAAGCTCGGTGGGCTTCTGCATTGCTTTACCATTGTGACTGGGTGTTTAGACCTTCATGCTGTTACTAATCTGCTTATGAAGCAGAATTAATTGAGATGGGCTTAATGAATTATTGGCTAATGTATTTCTGGTGGTTAACCTAACCTAGAGAAAGTTCCATCTAAGAGGGTAACTTATGGTTCCTATAGGATATGTAGGGGGAGAATAACTTGTGGTTGCATTAATAGCCACAGCTCCGAGAAGGGGCCCTGCCACTGGGCAGGTACCTGGATGAGTGAGCAGAGGGTGCCCAGAACAGTTCAGATTTGGGTGCGCGTGATGTGCCTCAATTCCATCCCCCACAGACCAACGATGAAAACTGGCCATCCTCGGGGATCTAGTTAGGTGCACAGCCCCGGGAAGGGGCCCTGCTGCCGGGGGGTACCTATATCTTGGATATTTAATCTGATGTATTATGTGCAAAATTTCTCTCCCCTTCAGGATCAAATATTTTTCTATTAGCTTGAATTTCTTCTGCCACATAAAAATTCTTAATTCATATTGTGGACACAAACGTGTGCCATTTGTTTCTTTTTGGTATTGTGGTTTCTATGATCAAATCACAGAGTGCATTCCAGACCCAGTTCCTGATGAGATATGGTCCCTTTCTGTGAAGTTTCCAGATTCTATTCTAAGCTGGAAGCCTTTCATGCACCCTGGAAATTCTCACCTGGAGTGAGACAGGTACAGGCTCCTTTGCATCCTCAGTTTTCCCTGTAACACCTGTTGAGCGCATCTCCCAGCTTCTCTGTCCTGGATGCAATGTTGCTGCCTGCCAGTGGCCTCAACTCTCTGTTCCACACCCACTCTGTCCATCATTGGAGCTTACTACTTGAAGGTCGGGAAATGTAACCTTTCTCATCTTCTTTTTTCTCAGGATAAATTTGGCTGTCTGGGGAGCTTTATGATTTCATACAAGGTTTTGGAAAGTTTGTTTTTAGCCTTCGAAGGAAGTCTTCTGGATTCCTGTGGGCACTGCCTTGAAGTGATGCACGGTTCTTCCGAGCCTGAGAATCTTCCAGTCCAGGAACAGGAAGACTTTTCCCATTCCCAAGGGGCATCATGTCTTTTCCAGACTGAGTTTTAAATTTCAGTGTGGTCATCTATCAGATCATTTACCAAGTTGATTCTTAAGGTATTTGCTGCAAGGCAAGCGGCCTCCCTGCTGTACCATCTCTCAAGTCCCAGATTTTTGTTTCTAAGTCATTTTTTAGTGGAGTCTGTAGGTTTTTCTACATAATTTTTCATGCCATCCACAGACAGTTTCACTTTTGTCCAATTTGGATCCCTTTAATTATTATTTTCCTGACTGATGGGTGAGAGTGGGGGACGTGGGCAGCTTAGCGGGTGTTCGCTGTTGACTGTGGTGCTGGCTGTGGTGTTGCAGATGACCATTACTGGCCTTAGGTATGTGCCTGTTTTTTGTTGAGAATTGTCATCATAAATGTATGTTGAAACTTGCAGAAGTTTTTCTTTGCATCTTTTTGATCGTGTATCGTGTATTGTGTGTGTGTGTATGTGTGTGTGTGTACTTTCTTTTGGCCACACTGGCAGTGCTGGGTCTTACTCCTGGCTATACTCTCAGGGATCACCCCTTGTGGGGCTCGGGGGACTATATGTGGTACCAGGGATTGAACCCAGCTGGGCCCAGTCTAGGCCAGCACCATCTTCTCTCTCGGGCCCAGCATGGATTTCCCTTCCCTCTGGTTGATGGTGCATCACAGGACCTGGTGTGCATATGCTGAGCCATCCCGGGATGATCCACCTTGTGGGGTTGATCTGGTTTGCAGAGTTCCTGAGGAGAAGGCTCTTTGCATCAGGGTTCATCAGGGATGTCAGCCTGTAACTTCTTTTAAAACACTGCTTGTCAGGTGATGCTGGTGTCCCAGAGGCTGTTATTGTTACAAGTTCACTAGCATCTGGGTCAGGTCGGGGCTTTCTTTCTTGGGATTTTTAAATTACTGTTTCCATTTCTTCACTCAAGATTGGTCTCTTGGGTTTTCTGCTTTTTTCCAAATCAGCTGTTAGCAGTTATGATTCTAAGAATTCCTCAATTTCTTCTGGGTTCACTAGTTTAATGGCCTCAAACCGTTTCTGGACACCTCTTAGGAGACAGTTTTGCATTTCAGAAGTGTCTGTTGTAGCTTTTCCCTTTCCATCATCGACCCAGTTTATTGGAGTTTTCTCTTTTGTCTTCGGGAGTCTAAGTGTTTTTCAATCCTCTGTGCTCTGAGACACCCAGCTCCTAATTTCATTTATCATTTGTGCCATGTTCTTAATTTCTGTATTACTGATTTCTGCTCTTAATTTTATTATCCCCCCCCCCCCCACCTGGTGTTCACTTGTTCTCCTCGAGTTCTCAAGTAGCGAGATTAGTTACTTACTCCGGTGTGTTCATGGTTCCGTGTAAGCCCAGATAGCTGCACATTCCCCGTAGTACTGCTTCTGTGGTGGCTGCGCTGGTCCTCATGGTTTGCTTTCCTGCTCATTTGTTTTGAAGCATCTTCTTGCTTCTTCACTGGCTTCCACCCTGACTCAGTAGCTGTTTAACCATACCGTGCTCAGTTTCCAAATGTGGGAGCATTCAGGCCTGAGCTAGTACAGCAGGTAAGATGTTTGTTTGAACCGGGCCAACCTGGGTTCAATCCAGGGAACCCCACAGGGAACCCCAAACCCACCAGGATTGATCCCTGAGTGCAGAGTCAGGAGTAAGCCCTCATGGAAAAAACCACCAAATGTGGGAGCTTTTCCCTGCTCTGTCCTTCTCTCCTTCCATCTTTCTCTCTCCCCCACCAACATCACTCTCTCCCTCCCTTCTCCCCCCCCCCCATCATGGCATTGTGACTGAAAAAGCTCCTTGTTATGATTTCTACTTTGGTGACCTGATGGACACAGAAATTGGGCCCCAGTACTTGATCTGAAGCAAGCGTGTTTGTCTCATTTGGTTTTTTGTTTTTCCTGTTTCTCAACATTTCTCTCGGAACCACTGTCCATCTTGAGAACTTGGGTGCATCTTCTGTGAGGAGCAGAAGCCTGGGTTTTCTTTACAAACAAGATAGTTTCTGTTTATTTTTTGTTAGGGGGCCTTGCCTGGTGATGCTCAGGGCTTACTCCTGGCTCTGCAATCAGGAATCACCCCGATGCTGCTGGAGGACTCTGTGGGGTGCTGAGGATCAATGCCCGGTTAGCTGCATGCAAGGTAAGTACCCTGCCACACTGTATGATTGCTCTGGGCCTTAAGCAAGCATGGTTTTGAATAGTATTTAGAAATTGGACTTTATCTCCGGATGCAGTATGACTCTCTGTGCCCTTATATAGCAGAGTTCTGTACATTGACACTTAAGAGAATTTATTCATACGAAGAAATTTGTTGCCATTTTTCTTCAGGATTTTTATTGCCATTTTTCCTTCCTTTGCTATCTTTTAATTTTAAATGTTTACCTTTCAAAGCTCATTTTTATGGAAGGGGTTAATCAACATCCAGCAGTGCTGCAGTCTTATTCCTAGCTCTGTGCTCAGGGAGCATGCCTGATGGGGCTTGGGGGCCTGTCTGTGATGTCAGGGATTGAATCTGGGTCAGCCATGTGGCAATATAAGCGCCCTATCTTGTAAAAAATAGTAAGATAGCAAGAGATAGTAAGCATACTATCTCTCTGGCCCCTGAAACTCATTTTGAGTATGAATAGAAAAACATAGAAGTATTAAGTTAAAAAATCAAAAAGACTTTACTAGGAAAAATCTTTTACTGTTTTGTTCCATGTTACTATGGAGTTTGTTAAGCCTGTGTCTATGTTCATCAGGGCTCCGTTACTGCATTGTGGGCCATCCATCCCTGACAGGACAGTTATGTGTCCATAAGAGTGTGTAAAACAAGCCCTGAGTAAGAGCAGTGTCCACTTTGGGCTCAGAGGGACTCATGGCGATGATGAGAAACATCAGCTCGCTTCATCAACAGTGATACTCACTGCAGAAAGTTTTAAAAAGGGGGAAAGGGCATCAAAGTAGAAGGCAGAATTCAAATGCCACATTCCTAATGATTCGCAAGTAATCCTACACCCAGAGGAGACAACGTACAGAATGATCTAAAACGTGAGCAGGGCCTGGCCTGGGCCTGAAGCTAGCACATCTCTGCCAGTTTGTGTAGAGAGATACATGGCACAGGACAGTGGCCACCGAGGGCAGATGCCTCAAGGGCTCTTGTCTTGTCTTGTCTTCTATTCACCAGGGCACTTGTCATGGGAGCCACTGGTGCCTTGCAGAACCAGTGTGGTATGTAAAGCAGAGCAGGTGTGTAAAGCTCTGCTGTTTGAATGAGAAAGTCTGTGTCACCCTACTTTGTTAGGTCTCTGGTTCTCTCAGCTGACACCTCAAATCATTTTATCCTGGTGTGGGGGTCTAGGACTTCAGGTGGGGACTCAGATTTCAGAGGCGGACTCTGAGCCCCGGTGCCCTACGTGGCGTCCAAAACGACACTTTACCCTCTGTGTTGTTGTCCTGGGCTGTGCGTGTGCGGGCCCCAGCCTCAGCCACAGCCTCTCTAACCATGTGTGGGGTGGCCGGCCTGATGACAGGCCAGGTCACCCTGCGGGCACTCAGGACACCCTGGGCGGTACTGGGGAAGGGTTCAGGACCCCCTGCGGGTAAGTGCCTTGACCCCCATTCTTCCTGTCTAGCCCTGGTCATACTTTTTGAAGACCAAGATTTTGGCCCTCGTGAACTTTCCGAGCAGTTGTAAAGTGAGAATGGGACCCCTTCTTCTTCTGCACTGCCCCGACCCCTTGCCAGGTGTGGCCCTTCTGGGCAGTCAGACACATGGAGCTTAGCTGAATGGCCCCTAGACAGCTCCCTTACCACTCTCGCCCAGCAGCAGAGACGAGTGCAGGTGGGGTGTCTGGGCAGCACCTTGTCCACCAAAAGGCATAATGGATGCCTCCAAAAGAAGGGGCCAGTCAGGTCACACTGATGCATGAGTAGCCCGTTTACATCTGTGCACACATTCTTATACACACGTTCTTTCCCTGAATCCATGTCTGTACACACGTCCTCATACACATTTCTGGACATGGGTCTGCATGACTGTGCATGAGCCTTGCACACACATGTTCATGTGCATTGCTGACTTTGTATAGTGACTGAGGAATCAAGGCCACCAGGCCCCATGGCCGGGCAGTTGGGGAGCTGCATGTCCAGCAGGCACCACACACACTTTTCTGGAGTATAGCCTGCCTGTGTTGGGCCGGAGCAATAATACAGCAGGTAGGGTACCTCAATACAGCAGCTCGGGTTGAGCTTTCCTCCCCGCCCTGACCAGGGCTCCAGCAGCTGAAGACCTCCAGGACCAGCCACCACTATGCTGAGACCACTCTCCGCACACCTGAAGGTACCGGCAGAGGAACAAAGGCAAGCGGGTCCCGGGGCTGAGATCTCCAAGCCTACTCAGATCGGGGCTGAGCATCCTCCACCTAGATCCTCCGAATTCCAGTAGGCGGGGGTCACACCCACCAGCTGGCACCCTGGCGCCGTATAATCCCATCAACGGCCAAGACTCAGAGACTATAAAAACCAGCATTCGCAGCTGCGCGACATCTTATTATGACACCTTATTATCTCATTCCTACTTTGGACAAACTGGCAGGCTACCAAATGTAACCTGCCCACACGGCAGAGTCTGGCAAACTCCCCGTGGCATACCCAATATGCCAAATACCAGTAACAATGATGGGTCTCATTCTCCTAAAGAGCCTTGAATATAGCAAGCACTTTCTTAAAAATCTCAGGGCTAGGATGAAGGAGACGTTACTGGGGCCTGCTCGAGGCAATCGACGAATAACAGGATGGTTGAGGGTACCTACCTTGTATGCGGTCCTCCTGGGTTTGATTCCTGGCAGCCCATCTAGTTCCCCAAGCCTCCCAGCAATGATACCAGAGCGCAGAGGCAGGAGGAAGCCCTGAGCATCACCAGGTGTGGCCCAAAACCTATAAATGAATATTCCTGCATCATTTATAAACACAGAACCCTCCCTTAGCTCATTCTTGAAGACCCTTCATCTGCTACCTCAGCCTTTCCTGTGGACACCCCTGTTCAGGTTACACATGATGTCCATGACTCCCAGCTATGATGTCTTGTGCCAGGCCAAACTGTTTCTTTCAGCGATGAAACCTGCAGAACTTGAGCTCTATCGTGTGGTTGGTTTCTGAGAGTTTGGTCAAACTGGAGGGCTTTTCTGACCTTCTGCACCCAGATTTTAATTTTCCTAAGAAAAAGGTGGGGACAGAGACACACAGGCATGAAGTGAGACACTCAACGCAGCTCACTGAGCAACACTTGCTGCTGGTGGCTGGTCTGTGCAGGCACGACCCGGTCACTGTTGCTGGTGGTATTTCTGCACAGACACAGCCCCAGTCACTGTCTGTCTTTTGTCTTTTCCTTGCTGCAGTTCGAATTCATGATTGAGTCCATCCTCTATGCCCAGGATGCGTGGCTGAAGGAGGCTGGGATCATCTGGCCAACCACAGCTGTACTGCACCTGGGTCCTGCAGTGCAGACTGGGACTACCGCAGCAAGGTTCTCTTCTGGTACAATGCCTTTGAGTTCGACCTCAGTGCCCTCAAATGACTGTGGTGTTGAGCACAGGGCCTCTGGGCCAGGTGACTGGGAGAGATTCGCTTGCTCCTTTCACACTGCACTGGAATTGAGTCTGCAGTGCTTTTAAGTTTTCTGTGTGAACATGTTCATACCTGTTGGGACCAATCAGGGGTACCTGCTTTCCAGTCCTGGTGGGATGGAAGCCCACAGAGTGTGGGGCTTCCACTGCTCATGAGAAACTTGTTGCGTTGGCATCTACACATGAAATTGCCACAGTCACAACTTAGACATGCAGTGCCTTGTTTCAGTGCCTTCAATTCCATTAGAAAAAGATGAACATGGGGATGGAGAGATAGTGCAGTGAGTAGGGCATTTGCTTTGCATGTGTCACACCTTGGTTTGATCCCTGACATCATCCCATATGGTCCTTTCATATGGTCCTTTGAACACTGCCAGGAGTGACCCAAAAGCAAAAAAAAAAAAAAAAAAAGAGAGATGTGCACTTGGATACTTGGATAAAAGTAGCCAATAAATGTGAACACTCAGATCACAAGATTAAAGGTTACCAATATGTATCAGACTGCAGTATTAGTCATAATTGGAACATAATATGAAATCAGTGCTGTTTTGCCCATGAGACCAGCACGGACTTAAAGTGGATTCTGTGCCACAGAGCTGAGGTGTGGGGCCTTTCCATGGATATCCAGGTATCACCTTCAGAGCCTGTGGCTGGGATGTGCCAGAGGGTATGTACTGCTACCCATACCCACAGCCCTGGAAGAAATGCCTGTTGTGTGCTGGATGCAATTTCTGTCGGTGAACTGTTGTACCCAGTTGCTTTCAGGAATGTCTGATGATGCTATAGTGTTATGTATTGGAAGGACAGACACAAACCCTTTATAAAGAATGGCTCATATTTTTCCTGCACAAAAATGCGTTCTGGGGCCAGAGAGCTAGCACAGTGGGGAGAGCATCTGCCTTGCACATGAGTGACTCAGATTTCATCCCTGACACTAAATATGGTTCCCTGAGCCCACCAGGAGTGATTCCTGAGTGCAGAGCAAGAGTAGTCTTAGAGCTCTGCATGATATACCCCATCCCCACCCCCAATCTTTCTCAGTAAGAGACCTAGGACAGTGGGCAAGTTCCTGCTTTGCATGGGGCTGACTCTGAGCATAAAGTGATTTTTCTATCCATTGCTCTCTGGATGTGCTCAACCTGAAGTTCCCAGTGGGAAACCAATCTGCATGTGGTCCTGGGGTTTTAGAAGCAGATTAGATTCTAAAACCACTCACCCTCCCTGTGAGACAGTGGGACCACACACACAGTAGTCTTTGGGGGAGAATAATGGTTATAAAAATGCTGAGGTGTGTGGAAAAACTAAATTATTGATTTTTTTGCTATTCCAAATTCTCTGAATATCATTTTTATCAGAAGAAGATTGAAAATCAGTAAATATGTTAGAATTTTTAAAATATATTTGTTATATCTGAGTTACTCTTGCTTTCGGAACATTTCTATGAACAATGAGATACCTTGCTGGATAATGCGGGGTTAGTTCAGCCTGTGGATGAGGCTCTAGATCCTGTGTGGAGGGGTCACGTGGCAGGTGCTTTCTGTCTGCTGTGTTAGTGATCCTGAACAGGGTGATTCTGGGGCCTCCAGAAGTCCATAAGCAGATTCTAAACCCAAAGGCAGCATACCCAAACTAATAACAGCAGCTGTGGCGACTATTGCTTTTAAATGTCATACACTTAAACTTCTACCCTGGAGGCCCAGGTGGCATTACCCTGGCATGACCCTGGGCCTCACTTGATCACTTGACTTCCCATTAATCATCGATTTGCTAGTGGGCGCCAGTAACATCTCCATTCGTCCCTGTCATGTGCGAGTGTAGCCCAATGGCGTCTGCTCGTTCTAGGAATACTAACAGCCTCAAACCAATTGTTCAGGGTCTTTACAAAGAAGTCTGACCATCTTGTAGGTGGGCGGCCACACGATCTTTTGACGTCCCGTGGAATCCAGTTGGTAGCAGCTCTAGTCCAGCAGTCATCTCCAAATCTCACTGCGTGTCCAGCCCATCTAATTTTCAACACCTTGGCAAATGAGACAGCTTCCGTGATTCTTGACCATTGACGGAGGTCAGAACTCCAGATTCTTTCTCTCATTTGAGTGAAATGTGATAACTCCAAGCATAGCTCTTTCGATTCCTCTTTGGGAGACCCGAATAGCATTTATCCTGTTTTCATAGGGCCCAGGTCTCTGAGGCATATGTTAATGCAGGAAGAACAGTGGAATCGAAGAGATTTTCCCGGAGCCGGAGGTTCTTCGTCCTCTTAGCTATTTCTTCGACTCTCTTGAAGGCAGTTCAAGCCACTCTCCTCCTCCTGCACAACACAGGTGCTAAGTTATTCATCATGTTGACTTCTCGACCTAGGTACACATAACTGTTGCATTCAGAGATGGTTGTTGCATCGAGAGCGAATGGAATGTCAGGAATGAGACTGTTTCTCATAAACACTGTCTTCGTGAGATTCAGCTATGTCCGACCTTTCCACACTCACGGTCAAAGTCGGCCAGCATTTGTGCCACTTGGCTAATGTTTGGTGTTATTAGAACGATGTCATCAGAATGGAGGTGGCCTCACAAGATGTGGATATTTGTAGTAAGAGCCACAAGTTTAGCAATCAAAGAGTTCTTTTTGAAGCCCAAATATAATCACATTTTGAAGCCAGAAGACTATCTCTCTGACCCATCCATGTACTTCAGTTGGACATGAGGACTATGCAGATCACTGATCTGGAGGTAAGTAAAGAAGATGACTTCCTTGCACACCAGTGGCCCAGTAATGCGCCTGTTCAGACACATTCATGGATCTTTTCAGTGCTGAAAAGACCAGTTCAGTCTCTCTTGTATTTAATGTTCTTCCTGCTTTTCTCTTTTAGTGGTTATTTTTGTTATGTCTAGCATCAAACCCATCACCTCACAGACATGCAAGGTCACATCCCCAGTATCAATGTTTTCTACCATTTTATTTTTGTTTTGGGGCCACACCCAGTGGAGCATGGGGCTTACTCTTTGGTCTGTATTCAAGGATCACTCCTGGCAGTGTTCTGGGGAACATACAAATGACAGGGATTGAACCTGGGTCGGTCACATGCAAGGCAAGTGCCCTGCCCACTATACTGTTGCTCGAGCCCCTTGCTGAGGTTGTCTTTCTTAAAGCTTCTCATTATATTTTTTATAGTTAGCCCCTAAAACATCTTTGGTTATTTTTGATTCATCTTGAACGTTTGCACTATCTTTAGATTCAAACAATTGGTTTTTTTTCCCCTTTTATAATTTTATTTATTGAATCACTGTGAAAGCAATTACAAAGCTTTCGGGTTTAAGTCTCGATCATACAATGAAACACCCGTGCCTTCACTAGTGCCCATTTTCCACCACCAAGAACCCCAGTATACCCCCCATACCACACCCTCCCCCTACCTGTGGGGCAGATGGTTTCCACATTACTTTCTATTTTGATTACATTCAATATTTCAACACCAGACCCACCATTATTATTTGGGATTTTACCACAACACTCAGATCTGCCAAAAAGACAACAGTAGACAATCTGTTTTCTATTCCTGGTTCTGAATAAAATCTGACATCATGCAGCTGCAGTAGTGGCCACGCAATTTTGGAATTCCGAAATTTTAACAATAAAATCTGGAGGGATTTCTGCCAAAATCTGCTGGGTTCTGAGATTTGTTCCTGAGTCTCTTGGATCATGGCTGTTAAGGAGCTTGATTAGGAGCCAGAGAGGCTGTTCATGGGTGGTGACTTGGGACCGATCTCGTTGGGGTGGGGAGGAAAGGGCCGGCTCCACCCCATCCCATGAGGCCCTGTGTATCTCGTCACTGTGGGCCCAAACCTGACCATCCAGTGGCCTCTGGAAGATGGCAGTCACCGAGTTGCCTAGGGGGAGCAGGTGGAGGGACAGCAGCCTTTTCCCTTTGGGGTGGCCCGGCGCCGGTAACCTACTGTGGAGACCGGATACCTTTCTGCCAACAGCCACTGGGTTCCGAGATTTGTTTCTGAGTCTCTTGGATCATGGCCATTAAGCATTTTGATCAGGAGCCAGAGAGGCCGTTTGTGGGCGGCGACTCGGGGTCTTGTTGGGGTGGGGAGGAAAGGGCCGGCTCCACCCCCATCCCGTGAGGCCCCATGTGTCTTGTCACTGTGGGCCCAAACCTGACCACCCGGTGGCCTCTGGAGGATGGTGGCTACCGAGCCACTAGGGGGAGCAGGCCAAGGCATGAAACCTATTCCCACCTGGGGTGGCCTGGCACCAGTAACCTACTGCAGGGACCAGATGCATTTCTGCCAAAAGCCCCTGGGTTTCAAGATTTGTTTCTAAGTCTCTGGGATCATGACCCTTAAGCAGCTTGATCAGGAGCCAGAGAGGCCATTCATAGGCAGCAACTCGGGGTCTTGTTGGTGTGGGGAGGAAAGGGCCGGCTCCACCTCCATCCCGTGAAGCCCCACGTGTCTCGTCACTGCAGGTCCAAACCTGACTGTCCAGTGGCCTCTGGAGGATGGTGACCACCAAGCCGCCAAGGGGAAGCAGGTGGAGGGACAGCACCCTTTCCCCCTTGGGGTGGCCTGGTGCCAGTAACCTACTGTGGGGAGTGGGCGCATTTTTGCCAAAAGCTGCTGGTTTCCGAGATTTGTTTCTGAGTCTCTTGGATCATGGCCCTTAAGAAACTTGATCAGGAGCCAGAGAGGCTGTTCGTGGGCGGTGACTCGGGGTCTTGTTGGGGTGGGGAGTGGGGAAGAAAGGGCC
Organism: Sorex fumeus; assembly: GCF_029834395.1. Classification (NCBI taxonomy): domain Eukaryota; kingdom Metazoa; phylum Chordata; class Mammalia; order Eulipotyphla; family Soricidae; genus Sorex; species Sorex fumeus. Next base: position 5,578,260 of record NW_026606121.1, read on the forward strand.
GGCTCCACCCCCATCCCATGAGGCCCCACATGTCTCGTCACTGAGGACCCAAACCTGACTACCCAATGGCCTCTGGAGGATGGCGGCCACTGAACCACCAAGGGGGAGCAGGTGGAGGGACAGCACCCTTTCCCCCCTGGGGTGGTCTGGCACCGGTAACCTACTGTGGGGAATGAATGTATCTCTGCCAAAAGCCGCTGGGTCCCAAGATTTGTCTCTGAGTCTCTGGGATCACGGCCGTTAAGCAGTTGGATCAGGAACCAGAAAGGCCTTGCCTCCAATTATATTGCTGAGCCGGAGATTGTTTGTGGGTGTGTCTCCCACATACCTAACTTTCAACCATAAAACAATTGTTTTTAATTGTGCAATTTGAATAAATTATGCCCTAAGATACTTTAGCTCCATTGATGACAACATTCTTAAAATACCTGTTTGCTCTCCAGTTGCCACCAGTTGGCTAGTGGGTTCCAGGGCCCCCAATTAAAGCTGTGCTCCAGGGAGAAGTTGAGATCATATCGGATGGATGGCCAGTTCTGGAACTTTATATATATGTGAGAATTGTGTAGAGAAAGTTTTCTGCAGTACTTCAGAACAGGAAAAATCATGCAAATGAGACACAAGATGTTTGACACCAAGTGTCAGACAAACACAATCTCTGCACACACAAACTTATCCAAATAGGGTTGCACCCACATCCATGCATGGTGGGGGCCTTCCCAGAAGTGCCACAAAAGCCACATTGTGACAAAGCTAGAACCACAGCCTCCAAAGGGTAAATGTGCACATATGCAGGCTCTTTGCGCAGCCTGCTCTATCCTGAGCACCAACTCTTGCCTCTCTGTCTCCCTCCCTCCCTGCTCGCTCACATCTCTCTAAAACTTTCTCAGAAAATACTACATTGCCTCAGTGAGGGAAATTTACTTTGCCTCAGTAAGGAAAATTTGCTGTGACCCGGTGAGGAAAATTTACTTTGCCTCGGTGAAGAAGACTTACTTTGACTCGAGGTAAGGTAAAGGCCCTCCCGTTGATCGTCGATTTGCTCGAGCGGGCCCAGTAACGTCTCCATTGGAGACTTTTGTTGTTACTGTGTCTGGCATATCGAATACTCTCGGTAGCTTGCCGGGCTCTCCGAGAGGGGCGGAGGAATCGAACTCGGGTCGGCCATGTTGGCCGCTTGTAAGGCGAACGCCCTACCGCTGTGCTATCGCTCCAGCTTTGACTAGATGAGGAAAATTTGCTTTGCCTCGTTGAGGAAAATTTAAAAAGAAAAAGATAAAAGCCCGCCTGACTCTGGCCAAAGAAGCTCTGGGCCCTGGCTGGAATGTGAGGGAAAAGTCAAATACCCTCAAGTTACTTCACTACAGAGAAAAGTCGGCAGCAAAGGGCCCGATGAGGTATGACAGAGAGAAAACAAGCCGCACACGTGTGGTGGACGCTCAGCCTGAGGGGAAACCCGGCCCGGGCCTACCCGAGTCTGCAACCCTCCCAGAGAAACAGCCGGAACCAAACAACACAGACGAGTTTGGGCACACACAGACCCTCAGTCACGACACGCTCCGTCCACAACCCTCCAGTTACGCACCCGCAAGAACCCCTGAAACAGCGAACAGCAGCCCTGAACCTAGAGCGGGAAGATGTCCTCTCAGCTGTGTGGTCACAGAAGGGATGGAGGAAGCCAGAAATAGGGAGGCGAGGCCACACCCCCCAGGCGGCTCCCAGGCGAGGTCACACCCCCAGGCGGCTTACAGGCAAGACCAAGGCCCCAGGTGACTCACCCCCAGGCGAGGCCACACCTCCAGGAAGCTCCCAGGTGAGGCCACACCCCCAGGTCTCCAGGTCCCCAGGCGACTGCAAGGAGGCACACCCCCCCTAGAGGTAGACTGTGACTCTGCCCCCACAGGCCCTTGCAAGTGAGACCCCACAAAGGCAGCATGAACACAGAAAAGCAGAGGAAATCAGCTTCTCCATAGAAACTATTTGGAAAGGAGAGTGAGATATTATAGTGGGCAGGGAGTTTGCCTTGCACACGGGCGACCCAGGTTTGATTCCCAACACCCCATCTGGTCCCCGGAGCAGATGTATGTAGACAGATAAACTGTGATTTTGGTAAATGCATCTTATTATGTATTATCTCATTATGACTTTTTAAGAGCATCTGTGTTCGTCCACATCAATGTTCTCAGTCCTGAGAAACTGTTAGGCTTGATTTTTCTCTCAGACAGAAATTTCTGTCTCTTTCCTTAATTCCTTAATCCTCACTGTGTCACTGACTCAAAGGGTGTTCACCCTCGACAGGTCCCCAGTAACTGGCACCAGAACAGGGACCTGAAGCAGTAGGAAGTGCCTGACATCAACTCTAAATTGGAAAACCCTGACAAATTGTGAGTACCCAGAACTGCAGGAGGGATTCCTGCTGAAAAGAAGAGTAAACAAAGCTCCAAGAGTGAGTATTCTGGGGATTTGCTAATCGGGGTAATAATGGGGCAAAGAAGGGGAATGCATTCAACTCCTACAATCACGAATACTCACATAAGGATTAAAATAAAAAAGGAAGACTTTCAACAATTATTTTAGGCTCTCAGGCAGCATTATTATTTTTGGCTACCCTCACAGGGAATTTTGGCTCCAAACAATGGAGAAAAGTGATCTTACAACAGAGAGAGGCCCACACAAAAGGGGCATCCATGCCTGAGTTTGTGTTACTTGGTCTTATCAGCTTTATTACAATTAGGAGAAAAAGAGTAAGGAGAAAGAATTAGAACAGTTCTGAGGAGAAACCATCTGAGGAGGAAAAGGAGGCTAATGACCCTTTCATTGTTTCTGTTCAAAAGATTAAACCTCCACCCATCCAAACTCATCACAAGGATTCCTTAGAAAAATTGGAAAAACATAGTCTAAGAAAAAGGGAAGAGAATCAGGAATGGCTTTGGCCTCCGAGATCACCTGCTCCTTCCTCAGCTCTACCAGAAAAACAGTAGTGGCAAAAGTCAGCTTGCCAGTCTTATCTAAATTCAGCAAGGAATTCACTTAGGAGGCTCACTTAGGAGGGACTATAGATGCATATTTGTACCCTGTGTCTGTTATTCTTATCACTACAAATAAAGAATTCCCAGAAGGGGAGCATACTCCTTTCTTTCCTCTTGAGACTTTGAAATAATTTAACCAGGCTGGCATGTGGTAAGGAATGGACTCCCCCTATACCACGGGACTTCTTGGCTTAACTACAACAGAGTGTATAATCCCTGCAGAATGGGAACAATTTGCATGTGTCTCCACTGCCAAATGTTTACAATTTAAAGCATAGTAGGGGAGATGAGGCTTGAGTGGGAATTAAAAAGCAAAAGTTAACACCTAGATCGAAATCTCTATGGATCAACTGACAGGAACTGGGATTAGGGCAGACAGAGAAATACCATTTGATGGGGCTGGAGCGATAGCACAGCGGGTAGGGCGTTTGCCTTGCACACAGCCAACATGGCCAACCCAGGTTCGATTCCCAGCATCCCACATGGTTCCCCGAGCACCGCCAGGAGTAATTCCTGAGTGCATGAGCGAGGAGTAACCCCCTGAGCATCACCGGGTGTGACCCAAAAAGCAAAAAAAAAAAAAAAGAAAGAAAGAAATACCATCTGCTTATGGCTATAAGGCTATTTCCCAAGTTCATGACTGTTGCCTAAAAGCTTGGGGAAAAAAATTTCCCAAGATTCACAGTTCATCCCTTGGTTAATGTTAAGAAGGGCTGAAGTAACCTTAAGTGGAACTCACTGCCTGATTAAAAGATAATTTGACAAAGACTGTTCCCACTTATGGAGCTCGAGATACGGTACTGTGTATCTTCTCCTTTGACAATGCAAAAGGTAGACTATCAGAGGGCTTGAAGAGCAGTAAAAGCTGCAGGAGGAAAAATAGTGGATTATATCAAAGCTTGCAGTGACATAGGGTACTGCACACAGCAGAAACAGCATTATGCATAGCAGAAACACACACGCCTAAATTGTGGGGCTGTTACTTACAGAGCATGGTAATACAATGAACAACTGTAATGAAGTGCACTTCACAGTGTCAAAGTAACTCTGCAATGGTTAGAAAATGTATCGTCTTGGGCTGGAGCGACAGCACATTGGGTAGGGCATTTGCCTTGCACACGGCCGACCCAGGTTCAATTCTCAGCATCCCATATGATCCCCCGAGCACTGCCAGGAGTAATTCCTGAGTGCAAAAACCAGGAGTAACACCTGTGCATCACCAGGTGTTACCCCCCCAAAAAAATGTATAGTCATACTACATAACAACAGACTGCAACATTCAGATGGGTGACTTAATAAGCAAATATAGAATCCAGCAAGGCAATGAATACTACAAAAGGATTGTAAGTCATAGCCATAAATTTCATAACAGCAACCTGAGCATCATAACAATTTCAAAGTCAATGAATGACAAACACTGGTTACAGTGCCTGTTTTGTTTGATTTATTTGTGATATATCAGGCAATATTCAGGGCTTACTCCTGGCTCAGAGTTCAGGAATCAGTATTGCATGGCTTAGGGGACCATATAAAGTGCCAAGGATCAAACCTATTACGGGCTTGTGAAAGCCAGGTGCCTTAGCTGCTATACCCTTGCTCCAAGTCCTAAGAACAGTGCCTTTAAGTAATAATAAATGAAACTATCATTGTACTAGACTAGGTAGAGAAATCTGGCAGACAAGGAGAATAAAAGGGTGCATAAAACACCATGTGTGTAAAGTAACAAAAATGGCCAAGGGCAAGGTCAGGTCATAATAATTCAAAATGGATTGAGTCTCAAGATCTCCACATTGGACAGAATCAAATAGTGGGCAAAAGTTGTACATGGATATTCACAGAATCATTGCTCCAAAGTGAGTAAATGCAAACCAATGAGCATTTGAAGAAAGTGGGATCTGGGATTTGGGATCTACAAAATCTGAAACAGCACTCACTCAGGAACATGATAAGGAAACTGAAGTACTGCCAGTATGTAGGGGCGGGGGGTAGGGGAGAAGAAATAAATCATCCCTACTGTTTTTTGCATTGAATACACACACCAACACTCAGATATAACACCTGGATCTGGGCCTGGGATCATGAAGTTAGCAGCAGTGGGAATGAAATCTGGCCCTTCTGTAAGCCACAGTGCATGTTCTGTCTGGACCCTCATTCATTTAAAATCAACAAATGGTAAAAATACAAAGAAAAACACTTCAGTACGTGGGCACAGCCCTTGCACACACAATATCCAGAGCTAAGTAACTGGCACTTAGGTCCCAACCACAGCAATGTAATATGCAAGCCTGGTGATCCCTGACCATTACCCTTAGTGTTCTCAGTGGCCCACAGTGATTTGGCAAACCAAGCACGCCCTGGGGGTACTACCATAGGCCCATCTGCAGCACCAGGAGGGAACATAATTCTATAATCCTGCACTTCTGGACCACACCCCAGCACTGCATATGACTCTGAATACTACTAGGTTTACCTAGGCACAGCACCTCAGCTCCAGGCAGTCTGCGAGCTCACGTGATCAGTGTTATGGCAGAAATAGAAGGCTCATGGGTGACTGACATCATGAGATATGAAGGAAACTGCAGGGATGCAACAGAGCCATTACTGCCTGGATTCTGGAGTGTGATAAAAAAAAATATCTACAACACAAATAAAATCTATGTCACAAATAATGCTTCCTTAAAGCCTATCTTATTGGCAGGAAAAATAATAAAAAGTTTTACAAATAAATTAAAATAACTAGATAGGGCCAGGGCCATGACAAAGAGCTCCAGAGAGTTCTGTACATAAAGGCTCCCTACTGTGATCCCAGCACGCACGCACACACACACACACACACACACACTCCAGACTACAAGATGAACCCATCCCAAAACAGGCAGGAAAGAAGTCCAGGTAAATGGACTATATTCCCAGAAATAATCAAGTCACTCTTGGCGGGAAAGCAGTGTGTCAGGACACTCAAGCCTTGACATATTGAGCTATGGTCACTGCAGTGTTTAGGGAAAAGGCAACCTCTAAACCTCTCTTTTAGGTAAGCTACTTACTAGGTGGAGCACTCAAGCCTGTGTCCAAATTCAAAATACATGAGGAAATGCCTAGGATCAGGAAGAGTAAGAATGATATGGCATCACATAATTGCCATATATATTATAAAGAGCTCACTTTTGGGCTTTGAGACTTAGGGTGCCCAGCCCTAGACTTCACACATGCAGTAGTCCCTTACCACAAACCTGCATGCACAATCCATCTATTGCAGGCAGGTCATCATGAAATCTATGTTCACTGACTGACATGTCAAATTTGCATCAATTCCTTCACACAACTGTATGAACCTTGAAACTATCATGTCAAAGAAAATCAGCAAGCCCCAAACATATAGTAGATGAGGTATGTACAGCTAATACCAATCCAGGAAGCATCACTATGAGATACAATTGCAAGGCATAGTATGTCAATAACTGTCAGGTGATTTTTAAAACAATAAAAAGGCAAAACTTTTAAATGCACTACATATAGAACCCAAATCTTCACACATGAGAAGCACAGACTGAACCACAGACCCACATGGACCATACCACATCTCCCACCCACCACTGCATGCTATGAAAGGACAGGAATACATTGTCTTCTCTAGACTTTTACCCAGTATCTCAAAGGTCATCAGCTCACCAAACCAGCAGGAACACTAAGGACCTCTTAAGTTCTTAAGCTGTACCAATTTGTCCTGTTGTTCTGAAGCGATAAAAAAAAAAAGTATCTTACCAGCATCACTGAGAAAACTCAGCAGACACTCAGTCAAAAAAAAAGGGGGGGGGATAAATCTCCATACACACAAATTTGTCCAAACAGGGTTCCACCCACTCCATGTAGGGAGAATTTGGGGCGGGGGGATCACTTCCAACAAAACCATGTGGTGCCAAGGCTAGGACTGAGACTTCTAGCGTTTTCCAAGCCCAAGCTCTGTTGTGAAGCTCCAAGCCTGGGCTCTTTCCTCAGTCATATGCAGTGTCTCCCTCTCTTTTTCCTCACATCTCTCTAAACCTTTCTCAGAAAAATACTATTTTGTCTCAGTGAGAGAAGAAGGAAAACAAAAACACTTGCATTCTGTCCCAAAGAAGCTCAACTCTGGTCTCTGGCTAGAATAATTTGAGGGTAAATGTATTCACCTGCTTTGCCTCAGAGACAGCCCGGTGGGTTCACGTGCATCACATCAGAGAAAAGTCAGCACAGGTCAAGGCCAGAGGGAGGAAATGCCCCAGAGGCTCCAGTGACCACTCAGAGACAGCAGGGACCCCCAGGAGAGAGAGAGAAGCTGGAAGTGACCCCCAGAAAAGAGATAAAAGCCACCGTGACTCCTGGGAGAGAGAGAAACTGGCGAGACCCCCGGGAGAGAGAGAGAGAAACTGGCAGTACCCCTGTGAGAGAGGGGGGCGGGGAGCAGGCCAGTGAGAGACAGACAAGGAAAGGCAGCACCATAACAGGCTCAATAAAGAAGCTAGAAGAAGCTAGGCCTAGGTTTCGGTTCCAGAATTCCTGGAATTGAGTGCAGATTCCTGGAATTGAATCATGATTTCCCCGAAGTGAGATAGCCACAGTGTGGTCAACTAGAGTTATCAATCAGATGCAGGAAGAAAAGCCCCCTTAAGTAGCCCCTTATGTAACTCCAACTTGTAACCAACCAGCTAAGTACAAGTATCGGAAAGCCCCTCAGACTGTGGCCAAAAGGGTTGTCCACGGAGAGTTCCTGTTATACAGTGTTATGGTATAAAAACCCCTCACTTTTGAGACTTGGGGCTGCTCACTTGCTCCGAGAAAGCTGCTGTGTCAGTGAGCTGTACAGGGGCCCTAGCTCAAGCTAGCCGAACTAGCGAATAAAGACCCTTTGATTACTGCATCAAAACTTGTCTCTGTGTGATATCTCTGCAGAGATGTTGGCCCGGTTTAACACTGGCAGGGACCCCTGGGAGAGAGAGAGAAGCCGGAAAGGACCCCGGGAGAGAGAACCCAGCAGGGACCACTGGGAGAGAGAGAAGCTGGCAGGGAACCCCGGGAGAGAGAAGCCAACAGGGACCCCCAGGAAAGAATGAGAAGGCGGTGGACCCGCAGCCTGAGGGAACGAGCCTCACTCTGACTGAGCAAGAGGTCGTGCACAGCTGCCCCTCACAGGCCCCTCAGAGGCTTTTGTAACTGTCAGGTGTACCAGATAATACCCATTTATGGGAATCAGGTGAAAAGGCAGAGTTACTTCCATCCATTTATGGGGATCAGCTGAAAAGAAATTACCCCTGCATGAAGTCAGTGGAGATAACCACCTAACCAATCAAGAAAAAGGTCACCAGGGAGTGACACAAGATGATCAGGGAAGTCCACTGTGTTTTTAGAGTATAAAAAGACCCTGGAAACAAGGGGTCACTCTTCTACTAGAGGAGATGGCCCTGACCAGTCAGCTTTCTGAACTCAACGTTTGACTTATGCCAAATAAAATCTTATACTGCAGAGCTCATTGTTTTGTGTGATCTTTCGGACACTGGACCCTAAGTATGGGAAATCCATGTGAGCAAGCAAACTAGTAAGGGCAATCCAGTAAGAATCATTACCTGGAGACTCACTACGCATGTGAAAGTGGCAATCCATCACAAATCCTGCACATGACCAATACATATGGAAATTTTACAAAAGTCCACAGTATTCTGTCCAAGTTTTCTGGATAATGTAGTTGTTCACCTAAGCTATTTAGAGGACTCACTACCAAGGTTCCAGATGGCGCTTCCCAGGAAGGCCTCTATGGAGAAGGATGATCTCTTTGCAATGGCTGTCAAGATACTTCAGTGCAGGAGCAGATGTGTCACACAGGCAGAAGCCAATACCCAATCCCTGAAACATCCTGTGGTCGCATCAGAAGAAGAACCATATGTGATCCTAGACGACCAAAACAACACTGGATCTGTGTAGCATTCAACCTATCTTCCAAGTAAGGACTTAACTTTCCATCAAGTTGGAAAAATATCACAGGGAAAAGCCACCAGGGCCCTGGGCATCACTCAAAACACTTACTGGAAAAGAGGGGCGAAAGACCTTCCCAAAACAATCAACCACTAGAAATGGGGTCCAGCTGGGTCTCTGGCATGCCTCACACATGAAAGTGCACAGGAATATTTTCAGTAGCTTTGTGCACAGGAGACTGAAGGCATACACAAAGTCAAAGGCGACCAATGGGGATAAAAGGGGCAGGAGTTAGTATGCTATGAAGTCATTATTGTGTCAATTTTAAAAATACTGCAGGAGACACAGGTTAGAATCAAATAAAATGTGTGAGTCTAAGGGGGGATGAAACAGTTTGTGTCATAAGCACAAATGAGCAATCTGGTGAGATTTGAAGTAGTAATCATGACAGAGTAACTGAGAAAGTAAGTGTTGCGCTGACCAACATCGTGATTCAACATCTGTGCACGTCAGATCAGGTAAGGAATGACTAGAAATGTGTGCACATTTCTAGCATCTGAAAAAAAACTCATGCAGGTTCAAAAGATGAATGTAGACACTCCTTGGTACCAGCATCACACCCTAAGTAAAACATTCTGAATCACAAATACAACCATCTAAGTAAAACATTCTAAATCACAAATATAGCCATCCCTCAGATAAAGCAATGGATTCTATAACAGAAAACATGTAAGGTGGGAAGGGGAGGAGGAATCCCAAAGGCTAACCTGAAGCTGCCTCCACGGTAGCACTGTAAAACATAAACACTTTAACAATAACTACTGGATTGTCCAGCCTAGTAAACAAATTATTCACTGGATTAAAAACAATATAATGAACCACATTCCAAACGAGTCAAAACTATCAATGAATGCAAACAATTTGGAGGGCAGGGGTGAGTTTTATACTTCCTTGAGCAACACCCAGCACTGCAATGAGCTGGGTCCCTATTTTGATGACTTTGGAGGGTGACTAGTAAGGTTTTCCTCTTCTCAGGGTGCCAACTGTGTTTAAAATATTACTGTCAGCTATTATATACTATATACCTGCTGTTACAACACCCAGCGGTACTGAGATGATACTCCTCTAGCTTTGTGGTGCTCTAACTGGTCCCTCCAAAAACAAATGAAATAAGACTTGACACCATGCCATGATGTAACCACCCTACAAAATGGAAAGAGGAGAAAACCTTTTCTTTAAACAATTGTACAGAAAACAAACCAACCACAAACATGACGCTTCCCTGTACCAGTGTTCAAACTCTGTCTCCTCAGCTGAACAATTGGGTATGTCCCTAACACCTCCTGCAGGCAAAGCACACATTCCAGGCCATCTGAACCTTCGTTATTTTATTTTAAAAAGAAGTTTAAAGGGACAAATGAAACAGTTCAGTAAGGGTTGGGGCACAGTTCTGCTCATACAAGATTCTGAGCTTGACCACTGTGTAAGCCCAGTGGTCCCTGAGTAGCACCTTGAGTGATCCCAGTAGCACCCAACTTCTCTCTCCCTCACATTTCTCTGATTTTTTTTTTTTTTTGCCTTTTGGGTCACACCAGTGATGCTCAGGGGTTACTCCTGGCTCTGCACTCGGGAATTACTCCTGGCAGTGCTCAGGGGACCATGCGGGATGCTGGGAATCGAACCTGGGTCGACCATGTGCAAGGCAAACGCCCTACCCGCTCTGCTATTGCTCCAGCCTCTCTCTGAATTTCTTTCAATAAACTTTCATTTACTTTCCATTTTAGCACAGCGGGTAGGGCGTTTGCCTTGCACGCGGCCAACATGGCCGACCCAAGTTCGATTCCTCCGCCCCTCTCGGAGAGCCCGGCAAGCTACCGAGAGTATTCGATATGCCAGACACAGTAACAACAAAGTCTCCAATGGAGACGTTACTGGGCCCGCTCGAGCAAATCGATGATCAATGGGAGGGCCTTTACCTTTACCTTTTAAAGAAAAACAACAAAGCTACACTCTTCTGTAAGATGCCTTCTCTCTCTGGTCACTGACTGCAGTTAGCTGAGGGTCATCACAGTCCCCTGCTTCCCTGCAGAAAATGGGCAGCACAGGAAAGGGTTGCAGAGGACCCTCCTCACGGGCTCCAGGGTGAGCTCAGTGCAACAGGAGCAAAATGCAGAGAGCACACAGGATGAAAGCACGAGGCAGGCATGGGAAGAGCATGTGAGAGAGGTGGGCTGCAGCAGACGCCCAAAGCATCAGCATCTTAGGGGCAGGCACCTGAGTAGAAAGTCTGGCTCTGTGGAAACTGGAAGAGAAAACATGTGGCATTCTGACGAACTGGAAATGGGAAGCATGGGGTGACCTTGTCCAGCAGGCACAGGCACTCAGGGTCTGGTCCTCAAGCAGTCGAGACTGAAAGCAAGGGACTGGAGTGGGTAAGTTCAGAAAAGGAAGGTAAGAGAGCTCCCAGATTAGGGGAGGTGTCTCCTAAAGAAGGACTGGAAGGCAGAAGGCGTTCCCCTTTCAGGCCTTTTTAATAGGGGAGGGGGTGAACATGTGTTTACTGTGTTCCATAAATGTGAACTGTTGAAGGGACTAAAAGTGGTCAAAGTTCTGGGCCATGAGTCCCCCTAAAAGGGGTGGGAGTATCTTTCATGGGCTCCCTGTGGAAGTCAAACGGAATGTCCAATCTGGGCTACATCAGCATCTGTAACTTAAGGGATTTGGAATAAGAGACAAGGGGCTGGAGCAATAGCACAGCGTGTAGGGTGTTTGCCTTGCACGTGGCCAACCCGGGTTTGATTCCCAGCATCCCATATGGTCCCCTGAGCACCGCCAGGAATAATTCCTGAGTGCATGAGCCAGGAGTCACCCCTGTGCATTGCCGGGTGTGATGCAAAAAAATAAAATGCACTGTCTGCCCTCATGACACAGTTTGAAAAAGAAACTATAATTCTTTGTTGTGGTCACTAATAAAAGAAGAAGACCTTTGGGCTAAAACTTTTAGCCAGAAGTACCTGATGATTTCTTCACCCCTATTCCCCTGCTGCAGTTGGAGTACCCTGATGAAGACGGGGAAATGACAGGGACAAAAGGGGAACAGGCAGGATGAGATTAGGAATATAGTCTTAAAAAAGGGAATCATGGGGATGGATGGTCATGAAGATGACCTAGGCCCTGCCAACCGGACACAAGAGAGAATCCTCTCACATCCTCTCCCGTTTCAACAGTCTGAAAAAGAAGAAGACCTCCAGGACCCGGCCAAAGCCATGCTGAGACCACTCTCCACACGCTTGGATGATATCTAAAGAAAAAAAGCATCAAACACAGGAACAACCATCAATTGAGTGCATGCAGGAACCCCAGGATTAATAATACAGCAGCTCCTGGCTGAAGTCAATATTACAAGGTGCCCCCAAAACCACTGGTTGTGACCCCCAGTAGATTGAACAAGAAAGCTACTGATGAAAAACTTGCTTCCAAGTAGAGGGTGTCATACCTGCAAGTATTAGAAAACTCTGCAGACAAGCGACAAAGAAAGGAAAGTATTATTCTCCCTGCAAAGTTATCAAAAGAGAAGCCCAGCTCCTCGGGGTGTGGGGGTGGCATTGTGGAACAGAAGCTTCCAGCAGACAAAGTGTGCATCACTCTGAGCCCTTTTCCAAGCCCCTTGGTTCTTTCTCTCCTCCTCCTCCTCCTCCTCCTCCTCCCCTCTCCTCCCCCCTCCTCCCCTCTCCTCCCCCCTCCTCCTCCTTCTCCTTCTTCTTCTCTCTCTCTCTCTCCCTTACCTTCTTTCTCACCCTCCCTCTCTCTCTCCCCCTCTCTTTCACCCCTCCCCCCAGACGTTCGAGGGCAGGGACGGTTGAGGACCTGAAAACCATGCTTGTCTCTGGTTCATAGGAGACCAACATGTGGCAGAACCCGACGTGCTGAGAGGGAGCACAGCACTAGGCGTGGAGAGCACAGCAGAGCACATGGGGGACTAGGGCTAGGCAGAGTTCAGGAGAGGAAAGAGGAGAGGAGTCCAAGGCAAGAGAGCCCAGGAGAGGAGAGTGAAGGACAGAAGAGCACCGAAGAGATCCCAGGAGGAAAAAGAAGGGAGCCCAGGGGAGGAGAGCACAGAAGGGAGAGCCCAGCAGAGGTCCAAAGGGGCAGCTGAGCAGACGACCAGCCCCGTGGAAGGAAGCCTGAGAAGACATGCCGCCCTCTCACTGCCCCAAGGACGTGAACGGTCCGGACCGGGAGACCTGCGGTGAGCGACGTGACGGGTCCGGACAGGGAGACCCTCAGTTGTGCGACGTGACCTGAAGACCCTCATGAGCGATGTGACCGGTCCGGACCAGGAGACCCTCAGTTGCACAACGTGACCAGTCCGAACCGGAGACCCTCAGTTGTGCGACGTGACTGGGAGACCCTCATTTGTGGACGTGACCGGTCCGGATTGGACCGAGAGACCTTAATGAGCGACGTGACCGGTCCAGACTGGGAGACCCTCAGTTGCACAATGTGACCGGTCCGGACTGGGAGACCCTAATGAGCGACATGACCGGTCCAGACCGGGAGACCAGCGCCTGGGATGGAACAAGGATGAGCCGCCGGAAACTTCCTCTTCACAGCGCCCACACCCCGCCCCCCCGCCCCGCAGACGGACCCTGCCGCGGCCGCACCCTCGCTTCTCCCTTTCTGCTCCCACCCACGTGTCTCAGGGGGATGGGGGAAGACCCCTGCAGCGCACGTGGCCGCCCCAGGGGCAAAGTCGCACTCACCCTCAGGCAACCGGATTCTGTCCTCTAGGCAGCGCGAGGCCAGGCCGGCCCACGCCCGCGCGCTGCTTCTGGAATGGGCGCCAATGGCCGTGATTGGTCAATTTGGTGAGGGGAGGTGGGACTATGCGTGCGCCTGCGCAGTCGAAAGTGGAGCCCTCAGCGCGTCAATTCTGGCACCGATCACCCAAACACCACCAGGTGTCGCTGCCGAGCCAGGAATAACCCAGATATCCACCAGAGATGGTTCAAAACGTTATTTTCAGTCTTATATTAAAATTCCCTATAATTTGGAAGACTTTCCCCTGTAGCATTTTATTCCTAAGTCAGAGAATGGATTTTGGCTACTTTTGTCAAGATCGTCAAAAGCAATAGGATTCAGGGCCGGAGAGACAGCACAGTGGATAAGTATTTCCCTTGCATATGCTGACCCAAACTCGATGCCCAGCACCCCAGTAATCCTTTGAGTCAACCAAGAGCAAGCCCTGGGTACAGCCAGGTGTGGCCCAAAATCCAAAAAATAAAAATTCTATCAAGTGTCTGAGAGAAAAGGAGGTAGGATGCCTTGCCTACATCCTGCAGATCCACATTCAGATCCACAGCCCCACATGTGTTCCACACACCAAGGATCACTCCAGCACAGAGAGCCAGAAAAACCTCCTGAGCACTGCTAGATGTGATCAAACCGACCCCCCAATTACTATCAAGTGAAGATATTTTCATGAAGATGCCGTTTGATTATATGGAACACCTTATTAAGTAGTTCAACTGTGTTTACATCTAAGTCACAAGATAAATTAGTTTGGATGCATTAGTGAATGAGAAGCAGACTATTATTCACTATGTATTTGGCATATAAAGCTCAATTGAACCACTTAAAATCTTCCTATTCCACTGGCTTGTATAGGTTTTTCCTATAATATTTCCCTGTTTATTGGCTTTTATTTATAAATACAACCTCTAGAATGTAATTAATTAAAGAAACATTATGCAGGGGTTGGAGCAATAGTACAGTGAATAAGGCCTTGCCTTGCACAAAGCTGACCCAGATTATGTTCCCAGCACCACATATGGTCTCTGCGAAGAGTGATCCGTGAACACAGAGCCAAGAGTAATCCCTGAGCACTGCCAGGTGTGACGCAAAAACAAAGAAAACAAAACAAAAAAACTATTATGGGTCAGTAATATATTGGACTGAGTGCATGTAAGAGCCCCAAATTCAATCCCTGACATAATCCAAGTCCCTTGAGCACTACCAGGAATAATACTGAAAAACAAAACAAAAATAACTAAATAAATAAAGCCATCAAATGAAAAAGTATTTATTATGAAGTGGCTTCTTACCTGAGGGTGGTGTAAGTGATGGTGGATGTCATATAAATAGAGAAACTTCCGATTATTCTCCAAAGTCACTAGAATCAGGAAGGCTTTTTTGCAGGGAGGAGGGGGTCACACACAGCAATACTCAGGACTTACTCCTGGCTCTGCACTCAGGGATCATTCATGGTAGGGCTCAGGGGAACAGATGGAATGCCAGAAGCAAGCCCAATTCATCCGCATGCAAGGCAGATGCCCTACTAACTACTATTGCTCTGGATCCTGAAATTGGGATTTTTTTTAAATTTCTTTTGGGCTAGGGACATTGGTGGTGGGAAATGTACACTGATGAAGGAACAGGTACTGGAACATTATATGACTGAAACCAAGCATGAACACCTTTGTACCTGTAACTCACTGTGATTCAATTTTTTTTAAAAAAAAAAAAGAAGAAAAAAATTTTAAATTATTTTGGGCAACATCTGCAGTGCTGGGGTATCATTGCTCCCAGCTCATCATTCGAGTGTTGGTAGTACTGGGGGTCCCTATGGTGCCAAAGACTGAACCTTGGTCTCCAGAGTGTTAGAACAGTTTTATGATAAATATTTATCTACTGATTCATTGTTCTATAACTGAATATAATGTACTACACTTCTATTCTTAAAAACAGAGCTAAGGAAAATGATTTAAATGGCTACAGTATATGCTTTGTATTTTGGAGGATACTTTTCTTGCACACCGCCAACCCAGGTTTGATACCTGGCACCAAGTATGGTCCCCCAAACCCTACCAATAGTGCTACCTGAGCACACAACTAAGGGTGTAAGCCCTGAGCACTTCCAGGCTGCCAGATGTGCCAAAAATAAATAAATAAATAAATAAATGAAACCGCCCAAAAAACAAAAATCAAAAAAACTGTCCATCATTGGCAATATACGGTCCTAAGCCAGGTCTGATCTAACCATACTGTCACTGTCACTGTCCTCTCATTGTTCATTGATTTTCTCAAGCAGGCCTAGTAACGATTCCATTGTCAGACTTTGTTGTTACTGTGTTTGGCATATTGAATACGTAATGGGTAGCTTACCAGGCTTTGCCGTGCAGGTGAGATACTCTCGGTAGCTTGCCAGGTTTTCTGAGTGGGGCGGAGGAACCGAACTCAGGTGGGCCATGTTGGCTGCATGCAAGGCGAACGCCCTACCCGCTGTGCTGTCGCTCCAGCCCAATCAACCCACAAACTGACTAAAACCAAGAGCAAATTGTGCCTCACGGCATTTGCAATTCCACTGTTAATCATGTTTCCTGTGTATCCTTAATTTCAGTGGCAGTAAAATATAGAAATTTCGAGTGGGATGGAGGATGCACAGTTCTGTTATGATGGAAATTCATTGCCTGTATTTTTTACTTTATAATTGCTTTATAGTATGTATTATAAAGAGATGATTTTGCTTGTGGGTGTAGTTTTTAAAGATGCCCACCCTTTCTGCACTTGGGATGAACTTCCCTGTTCCACACTAAGAAAATGCTGATTTTAGGAAACTCCCTGTAACCATACTAAGAAGCCATCAATGTGTGCACCCCTGCATTGCATAAGCATGAAGCAAAGTAGTGATGAGTTTGTGGTAATGCTCTATAAAAACAGGCTCTCGGACCCCCGGGTTTGGTCTAAGGTTTCAGGTGCTTGCCTAGCCTAGATCCACTGGTCTGATGAACCAGTGTAATAAAGACCTCCATTTTCTCCCATCATAAATTGTCTCGGTGTGCTTGATTAAGCAAACACTTGTGGGGCTAGAGTGATAGCACAATGGGTAGGGCGTTTGCCTTACACGCAGCTGACCCTAGTTTGATTCCCAGCATCCCATATGGTCCCCCGAGCACCAACAGAAGTAATTCCTGAGCACAGAGCCAGGAGGAACCCCTGAGCATTTCCGGGGTTCAAACTTCATGCTTGGTTTACCTTGCTAGGGGTCCCTCCTTGCATTATTGTTCCAACCTCCCCAGGGCCTAGGTGACCAAGAACTGCCTCCCCAGGCAGGTCGATGGAGACATATGAATGAAGGAATAGGGAGACAGGCTGATTGTTGGTCAGGGACTATCTCTCTCTCTCTCTCTCTCTCTCTCTCTCTCTCCCCCTCTCTTACAGTTTCATTTTTCTACAGCATAGTTATTTCTTCTCCCTTCTTCCTCCTTACAGCATAGTTATATAGAAATTATGAAAGGTGGGGATACACATAGATGGGGTTGAACATTATCATAACAACAAACAAATGTAGGGAGCTGAAGAGATTAGCACAGCGGGTAGGGCATTTGCCTTGCACACAGCCAACCCGGGTTCGATTCCCAGCATCCCATATGGTCCCCTGAGCACCGCCAGGAGTAACTCCTAAGTGCAGAGCCAGGAGTAACCCCTGTGAATCACCGGGTGTGACCCAAAAAGCAAAAAAAAAAAAAAGATGTAAAGCCTCTCCTTCAGGAGAAGTTCTTCTAGGAGATTAACTCAAGGACAAAATCTCATCTGTGGGTTGGGCACTACATATTATCAGGAGATCCACTCATCCACTCAAGGGTGGAATCCCATCCAGGCATATTGCTTTCTTCTTTCCTCAGCTAATAATCCATTTAAACAATCATATTAGATACGAATATTTCTAGTCATATTTGTATGAACAAGTGAAAGATATATTAAGCTTAAAGGTGGCTCTTCCTGGGGACATCTCGCTACATACCCCTGACTACAGTCCTCAAGCCAAGTTAGTCTTTCCTCATCCCAGCAGGGTCCTTTTTCAGTTACTTTTTTTTGGGTCATGGGCCAGAAATGAGGTTTCATAAAAACTGGAGACAAGAAATGCTACTTCCAGGGTGCACTGTGTGCTGTGCTCAGGGCTGACCCCTCAGATACGCCTCTGCATGGACAACACCTCACATGGTTATCATCTCCCTTGGGGCAGAGTGTGGGCCAAGACAGAAGCAGTAGATCTTTCTGTTTTTGTTCTTCTTTTCTTCTTTTTTCTTCTTTCTTCTTCTTCTTCCTCCTCTTCCTCTTCTTCTTCTTCTTCCTCTTCTTCTTCTTCTTCTTCTTCTTCTTCTTCTTCTTCTTCTTCTTCTTCTTCTTCTTCTTCTTCTTCTTCTTCTTTTTCTCCCGCTTCTGCTTCTTCTTCTTCCGCTTCTGCTTCTTCTTCCTCTTCCTCCTCTTCTATCTCTTTTTCATCTTCTCCTCCACTTTCTTCCTCTTCCTTATTCCCTCCTCTTCCTCTCCCTCTTCTTCCTCTTCTTCTCTTAATCATCTTCTTCCTCCTCCTTCTCTGCCTCTTCATCTTTTTCTTCTCCTTCTCTTTCTCTCCCTCCTACTCCTTTTCCTACTTCTCCTCCTCCCCCTCACTCTCCTTCTCCTTCTCCTTATTATCCTTATCCTTATTCTTCTTCCTATATTTTGGCAATTCCAGGAATCAAAGGAAGACTCACAAATTCAAGATATGAGCTCTATCAGTGAGCCATTTCCCCAGTCATAGAAGTTACTGTTTTTGTACAACCTGATTTCACAAGTGATGGTCACTCTTTCTGCCATAACCCAGAGAAGAGACACTGGACAATTTGATGGGACTTCACAGGTGCTCCTGTTCCTTAGTGCTCTGCTCTTAGCCCTACCTCCCACATCTGTGCACGTCTGCAAGCTGTGCTCCATCCTGCTCCTTCCCATAGCTCCCACCTCACCTCAGCAGCCTGCACATAGAGGTGGAAAGGGCTTCAGGGCTCTGGGCTCATGTCCTTTGGGCCCTGGCTCAGCCTCATCACCATGTTCTGCAGAGATTTTATGTTGATGCATATAAATGCCCATTATTGTAGGGTATAATTCATAAGCATTGAGCTTTTAGCTGAAAAACCATTTCTGAAATGTCCAATATATGGTGGATATTGGGCTTGTCAGGGGACAGGGAGGGACCACTGAACTCTTGCTCTCCAAGGAAGGACACAGCCATCATGAGGGGGGTATCAACTAGCCTGTCACTAAATATGCATTGGGCATCCAGCATTTTGCCTACTTGAGGTATCTTTCAGCGAGACAGATGTGACTGTCATGCAATGAGAGTGCCACCCAGCCCACTGAGAGCTGTATTGTGGAGCTCACACAGGACAGTGGGGTTCACAGAACCCCTGGGCCTTTTTATTCTAGGATTGAATGCAGATCCTTCAAGCTCTGCACAGCTCTAAAGGCCTCTGAGAGTCATCAGGCTCTTCCCAGGAGTTCTGGGGAACTGGGGGAAGAGGGTGCCCTGGCACTGCCTCTGGGGCCTCAGGTTTCTCATATTTTCACACTGCTCCCAAAAGTTTTGTGAGCCTCCAGGACACCTGACATGCTCCCATCACCCTCTCTGTATAAAGAAAATGCCCTCACAATCTACCTTCCTTCAGCTTATTCTTTAAAGAGAGCTCAAGAGGCCAGCCGCACATGCTGGGGGAAAAGGCAGTTCAGATAGAGAAGGGAGCACCAAATAAAGGGTGTTGGGAAGATCCGCCCAGGATGGGAGATGCATGCTGAAAGTAGACTATAGACCGAACATTATTGCCACTCAATGCCTCTTTTGAAAACCACAGCACCCAAAAGGAAAGAGAGAACAAAAGGGAATGCCCTGCCACCGAGGTGGGATGAGATGGTGGGGGTGGGAGGAATACTGGGATCGTTGGTGGTGGAGAATGGGCACTGGTGGAGGGATGGTACTTGATCATTGTATAACTGAAACCCAAGCACAAAAATTTGTAAGTCTGCAACTGTACCTCATGGTGTCTCACTAATAAAAATTTAAAAAATATAAAATAAAAATAAAGGGAGGGCTGGAGTGATAGCACAGCAGGTAGGGCGTTTGCCTTGCATGCCGCCGACCCGGGTTCAATTCCCAGCATCCCATATGGTCCCCCGGGCACTGCCAGGGGTAATTCCTGAGCGCATGAGCCAGGAGTAACTCCTGTGCATTGCCGGGTGTGATCCAAAAAGCAAAAAAATAAAATAAAATAAAAATAAAAATGAAGGGGCTGGAGCGATAGCACAGCGGGTAGGGTGTTTGCCTTGCATGTAGCCAACATGGCCGACCCGAGTTCGATTCCTCCACCCCTCTCGGAGAGCCCGGCAAGCTACCGAGAGTATTCGATATGCCAGACACAGTAACAACAAGGTCTCCAATGGAGACGTTACTGGGCCCGCTCGAGCAAATCGAGCAAAAATAAAGGGAGGGCTGGAGTGATAGCACAGCAGGTAGGGCGTTTGCCTTGCATGCCGCCGACCCGGGTTCAATTCCCAGCATCCCATATGGTCCCCCGGGCACTGCCAGGGGTAATTCCTGAGCACATGAGCCAGGAGTAACTCCTGTGCATTGCCGGGTGTGACCCAAAAAGCAAAAAAATAAAATAAAATAAAAATAAAAATGAAGGGGCTGGAGTGATAGCACAGCGGGTAGGGCGTTTGCCTTGCACGCGGCCGACCCGGGTTCAATTCCCAGCATCTCATATGGTCCCCTGAGCACCGCCAGGAGTAATTCCTGAGTTCAGAGCCAGGAGTAACCCCTGTGCATATCCAGGTGTGACCCAAAAAGCAAATAATAATAATAATAATAATAATAATAATAATAATAAATAAAAATGAAGAGAGCTCCAAGGAACAGGACCTGCGGCCTGTAGTGTTGGCCCCATGTTGCTACCTGAACCTGGTTTCTCTCTCTTCCAGCACCTAAATGACCCGGGTGTATGCTTCCAGCTTCCCTGCACTGTGTCTATTTGGCATGGGCCCTAGTTACTTGTGAAGACAACCCAGAGCACAGGCCCTACTCTCAGAATCCCGGAGTACCCGCTCTGCAGCAGGTTCTACCTGACGCGCAGACTCGCAGCACTGTCGCCAGGGGGCGCTGCTCCCCTTTGAAACACCGGTTCCAGCCAGGCCTGAACAAGCTGCAGGAAGTTGTTCCATAGAAAAGTGGGGAGAGGTGGGCATGGGGGTGAGGTGGGAGGAGCAGACTGGAAGGTATTACTCAAGAGACTAACTTCCGAGCAGAGCCTTAATTCCTAAAATTCTGGTCCTTGGACCCCAGGCTTTGGATATAGAGGCCTATGCTGCAGCTCTGCCCATCCCATCCCCAGATTCCCACTTCTGTGTGGATACTTAAGGTTCATCTAACTAGGATAGAATTTTGTTGCCACAGAAAGTATAGCAGTCTCAAGTGTAGCAGATGATATCAACCAGTTCCCAGATCAAAGGAAAAAATAGCAGAGAACTGGTCTTAGAATCAGCAGATTCATTCCCCCAATAAGAAGCTGTAAGTCCCAGATCCTTCTAAAGCCCTTTTGCTGGAAAAAGAGTGCTTTCAAGGGCCAGTAGTCAGTAGTCAGGGGTCTATGTGTAGTTCTTGAGACAGCTGGCCTCTCTCACTTGCCCACTATGGACACATTGCCACTTTTAGAAACCACTGATCTGTTGAGAATATATCTCATATACTGAAACATATAAGATAAGCAAGTCAGCTACTATTCCACACCCACTAGAACAAATATGCCTTTTTTAAGCAAAAAAAAAGGGGGGGGACCGAAGAGATAGTACAATGGGTAGGGTAACTTCCTTGCATGCAACCAACCAGGGTTCAATTCCCAGCACTCCATATGGTTCCCTAAGCCCCATCAGGGGTGACCCTTGAGTTCAGAACAGTAAGCCTTGAGCACTTGAGGATGTGGCCCAAAAAAATCAATGAAAAAAATCTGCCCACCCCATCCCAGCCTGAACAGAAAGGCCTTCTCACAGCACTTCAGGGATCTGGGTTTTTGTGGGACAGAAGACAGCACCATTAAAGTTACATGACCACAGAACAGAGAGATAGCTCAATAGACTGAACACTACATGTTCCCCAGAGCAATACCTGGAGTGACCATTCAATCCATCCCTCTCCCCTCCCTAACCCCCACATACCCACACCCCACCACGCACACACACAGAGTCAGTTGTGAGTCATCCCTGAGCACTGCTGTGTGTGGCCTCAAACCCTAAATAAATAAATAAAACAAAGCTAAACAAAACCAACAACAAAGAAAGGTACATGAGAACAGGTGGAGAGCAATGGATGCTTCACAATGATTTGCAAGCAGGGAAGGTAGCTCAGGGTTCTGGGACATCTGACAAAGCAGTTTCCTGGTTGACATGGCATACCTGGAGTACAAACTCAGAGTAAAAATATGAGTATATAAACAATTCTTTAGATGTTCTGCTGAAATCTGAACCTGGAACACAGAAGGGGTTGGTTAAAGAACAGAACGGAAGTACCTGTGCTCTGATATGGTGGCAAGGATGCCTATGAGGTTGGGAAGAATCGAATGCAAAGGAAGAAGACTCCAAATAAGAGAAAGGTGGAGAGGAGGAGGGGAGGGTGGAGGAGATGAAGGGAGGGAGGAAGAGAGGAGGGGAGGAGAGAGGGGAGAGAAAGAGAGGAAGGTTAAGGGGAGGGGAGAGAAATGGGAAGAGGGAAGGGAAGATGGAGGGGGATGAAGGGGGATGAAGGGGATGGAAGGAATTGATGGAAGAGAGGAAGGAGATGGAGGAGACTCTGACAGGTTGAGAGAGAGCAGGAGGGGATTGGTGGTATGCAGCCTCTAAGGACTGGTCTTGCAGTGACTGTGACTGAGTCTTGGGCCTGGGTGTCCTCAGTGAGCGGGGAGGGGAGGCTGTGATCGCCGGCCTTGGTATGTTGTTAATGGTTTATATAAGCAGTGTGCAGAGCACTTTGTTATCCCAGTTCTGTTGGGAGGAGGGAGGGCAAATGCCCTGCATAGAACCTGGCAGATGTGGGGGAGACGGCAGCAGGAGAGGGAGCCTAGGACGCTGGGTCAGGAAGGGGGCAGTCCTCAGTGTCCTGCAGAAGACCCTGACCACTTCTTACCCTGCAGGCAGGGCCCCAGGATGTGTAATCCGGGACAGGAGTGGGGCAGGGAGGGGGGATCCCCCACAGGGCGCAGGAGTCCCGGCTGAGGTCGGCCTGAGCAGAGGGCCAGGGAAGGGTTAAGCCTCCGCGAGCCGCCGGCGGCGAGTCCCAGCGATTGGCTGCTGCGCTGGACTGGGGGGCAGCTGCGGGCGCTGCCGCCCAGACTTCCCGGACGCGCCTGGCGCCTCCGCTGCCGCCGGCGGCCTCCGGGGACGCGCTGCCCGGCTGCCTGGGGACAGCTCCGCTCCTGCGCCCGCACCCCGCCTTCTGCCCAAGCTGGGCGCGGGAGGGGCTGTCTCGCCACTGTCCACCCAGGGCCAGCGGGGCTGTCAGCGTGTAGCCAGGCGCCTCTCGGGCTCAGGGAAGCCCAGGCGGTAGGAGAGCCGCCCTGCCCCGCGCTCCAGGCCTCTGGTCACAGCACTCTTGTGAGACCGATTGTGTTTATGCTGATGCACAGTCAAGGGGTACCTGCTGGTTGTGAAAGCTAGGGGCAAGCAAGTCGGGGTGAGCATCTCCTCTTCCCTTTACAGCTTTGTCTGTCCTGTCGGCTCCTGCCCCCTAACCCACAGGGTCTCAGCTTTCATTCCTGGTTCCAACCCCCAGAAGGCTCCACAGCACAACACAGGTGGGTTTGGCCCTGGCCCCCTGTGGCTGGCACACCCTCCTGAGGTGCCCTCAGCTCTGTAGCCAGGGTGCAGGGTGCTGAGTGATAGGCCAGTGCCCACCCCCAACCTCACACTCACTGTCAGCCTCTCAGACCAGTTAGCTCTGCCCTAACAGGGGCACCTGGAAGAAGTGCCGGAAAATCCAGACCTGTGCCAGGCAAATCTTAGCTCTTATTTTGAAAAGCAAGGGTCTGTGCAGGTGTGAGACAGTGGTCGCTAAAGTGGAGAGAATGTCACTGCAGATGAAACATGGGGCTGGTTCGGGACAGAGCTCCGTGGCTGAGCTCAGGCCTTGCATGCAGGAGGGCCAGGTTCCATCTCCCGCACTGCATGAGCCCCAAGCACTGCCAAGGAGCACTCTCTGAGCACCCGACCAGGAGTCACTCCTGATCACTGCTACAATATGGCACAAAAAAAACAAAAAATGAATAAGAAATTGAAATAAAGGATGGGATTATATTCCTGGACAAGACTGGAGAAATTCCCAAGAAGATTTTCTTCTCTGGACAATGAAGATGGACATCCACCCCTGTCCAGCTTTGTGGGTCCCCTAGACCTCAGACTGAGCAGTACATGAGGGAATGTAATACAAAGGGTCCTTTTTCCTGATCATGGGGTTCCTCACGGGGTTGGGGTTGTGGGGGGTGGGGGGCAGGGGGGTAGAGTTAGACCTGGTCTGTCTTCTCTGCCTCCTACCACAGTTCCAATCCAGCCCTGCAAATGTCTGTTAAGAAGGGATCAAACAAGACAAAGCTTCTCCCACCTTCTGGTCTTCCTCTTTCAGAACAAGGCTAGAGTCTCCTTCCAGCCTCCCTCTCCAAGGAGCACGGAGGAATGCAGTGGGGCGATCCCTGCTCTGCTCCCTCATCTATCACCCTGAACTGCGTTTCATGATAAAATTACTCATCCTCAGCCAGTGATAGATGAAATAGGCCTAGAGAAGACCACCTAGGATGGGGGTGGGGTGCCCCACTCAGGCTTCCGGACCTGGGTGAGGGAGTCTTGGAGACTTGTTCCTGAGCATTGGGTCTGACAGCAGGTCCGTGTTCTCATGCGTGTTCTTGTTGGAACGCTGCAAAGGCATGTGATTCTGTGTGCATGCACACCAAGCCTGCCTCTCTGGCCTGCCTCAGTAAGCTAGTTTGTGGGCTGGGGGCTGAGACTTAGAGGGATCCAGCCACCTGCAGTCCATCACAGTGTGGCAGCCAGGCGGGTGCTAGGCAAGGCTGCAAAGACAGTTTGCTACATCCCCACCAGAGGAGCTGGAATAGTTGAAAATTGAGGTGATGCAGTCTGAGGTACAGGGACAGAGGAGGAGGCAGTGTCTAAAAGCCCATCCTGGTGCCCAGGGAGGGAAACAGGAAGCTCTGGTGACTGGTGACCAAAAGTCTCAGTGTCTGCGGGGGAAGAAGGGCAGCTTCCAAGAGCAACAGAATCCCTGTTCTTCCATCCTGAAACTCCAGACCTTGAGGTGCCCAGAGATCAATCAGCTCTGAGAGCACAGGAGGTCTTCCAGTGACCCCTCTGGCCCCCACTATACCCTTGCTTTCTTCTGCTTCAGCAGAAATCCTTGAAATGTCCTTAGCTGAGAAGTTGGTTAATGATCAAAGAGATGAGCTCGAAGGGGCTGTGGGCTGCTACAATGAACAGACAGTGGAACAGAGGACCAGACCACAAGTGCACATTTCCACCCACCATCTGGCACCTGTAAAAGAATGCTAGAGGAGCACCTCTGTCACGGATGGCTCTAAGGGACCAGGGAGGTGGCTCCATGCTTTGTAGTGTGAGGCTCTGGGTTCAATCCCTGGCACCTCACTGCATATTGGCCTCAGGGTGCTGAGATGATGCATGTAAGATGCATGCCATGGGACACATCTCCAAGATGACAGCCTGGCCCTGGGCAGGGAGGAGACCCTGGGGCTCACAGTTCAGGTGGGAATGTTGTTTTCCTGTGGAAGTCGGAGTTCTTCAGGGCCAAAGGACTGTGAAGCAGGAGAAACTAGGGAGTGTCTAGAAGGAGTAGCATCTGACATGAGCGTTCAGGGAGGAGAGAGTCAGCTGCCAAAAGTCAGAATGGGCCAGTCCTCCTGGGCTCTGTGTTGCAGGAGGCATGACGGAAGTGTCTGTCAGCCCCAGGTAGACAGCTGAGTTTCTTCCTCTGACTCCCACACAGGAGCGAAGCACCGTGAACTCCCCTGTTTGTCCAGATATGCACCACTGTGCCTAGCACCAGTGCTGATTCACTGCTGGTAGAAAGAATCAGGGAGGAAAACTCCTGTGTCACCACACACATGCCACTAGTCAGGTCCCACCCTACTGAAGTCCTGGAGGTGCGATGAGCCAGTGGGCAGGCCAGCTTGCTTCATAATTGGGGACTCCCAGGCCCCTGACCTTAGCACCTCCTCTGAGGCATCTGAGGTTCAGAGCATCCTAAATGTCCCCAGGCAGATAGGCCAGAGAGACAGGTCAAAGGGTGAAACACATACCTCACACACTCAAGACCTTGGGTTTGATCCCCAGCACCAAATATCTACTCACACATATACACATACTCATACACACACACACACACACACACACACACACACACACCTCAACTCACCAACTCAAGGGGCATAGTAGAAAAAAGAGAAAGGGACCTGTCCTGACAAGGAAGTCAGTCAAGTTGATACTGACTAGGAAATGACAGTGATAAGAGAGGGGCTGTCTTAGGGTAAGAGTGTGTGCACCTGTGACCTGGTTTTCTATAAGCCAGTGGACAGAGTGAATGTGCTTTGGTGGGAGGAAGGCAGGATTCAGGGATGCTGGTAGACATTGCTCAGGGGTCATTTTTGGAAAGAGAACAGAAAACATGGCCTGGGGCAAGAGATATAGGGCACTTGTCTTGCTGACTCAGTTTGGTCCCCAAATAGTCTCCCGAGTCCAACTAGGAGTGATTTTGAGTACAGAGCAGGAGCAAACCCTGAGCAATGCCTGGTGTGGCCCAAACCTGTTCCCCTCCAAAAGAAAAAACCAACCATGTAGCCTGTGTGCTGGGGCTCATGCTTGCTCGATGCTTCCTAGCACTCCCCATGTACACGCAGCAGGAAGGCTGGGCCTCCCTGGGGTGCCTGAGCATCTCTGATGCTCAATGAACAGACACTTTTACTGATCTAATTCAGAGAAGTTATGGTCCACAGGGGTGGTGGGGAAAGTGCCCCGGGCATAGCTTCGAGCACTCTGATCACAGGGCTCACCAACCTGGTGGATTCAGAGCAGGTTTTGGGTAACCCCCATCCCAGGAAACAAGTCAAGGCCAGGAGGCTCATTAGAGAGTCTGGGCTTGCCAGCGTTTGCTGAAGGAGACACCAGTACCTGTGGTCCATTCCTCCCATGTCCTCTGTCCAGGACTCCACTTGATCATGACACACCGTAAGTTGCCAGCCTTGTCTCAGCACCCCCCAGTATGTGACTGGGGGCAGGGACTTATAACTGGCAGAGACAGGCAGGGGTTTCTGCCCAGGGGGCTCATTTCTGTAATTCCCATAATTGTCTTAATCATCACTTGGGCTGAAGCCTGTGGCCTTTGTTTTCCACTCATTTCTGCTTCACTTCACTTCTGTACCCCTCAGCAGCTCCACCACCGTTCCCCCCCCCACCAGACCCACCCCTCCGTGCCTCAGGCACCAGTAGCCTCCACCAGGCCCTACCCTATCTGTATTGTTGCTCTCTGTACTGTTACTGGACAGACAGGAGCCCCATCCTGAGCAGAGGACAGGAAGTGTCAGGGAGTGGCTGCCACACCTGCAGGTGTGTGGTCTCAGATCTCCAGACCAGGGCTGCACTGATGCCGGTGGCCCTTACAGAGCACATCCCAGGGGTAGGGTGAGAGGTCACTCTTCATCATCCAAGGATTCAGCTTCACTTGCAAAAGAGGGAACTGAGGCTCAGGACACAGGTGAAGATCCCACGGCTTCTCCATCAGTCTCCGCGCCAGCCCAGTCCAGGCTCAGGTTCCTGCTGCTGGGGGCTGACGTGGGAACAATGGCTATGCACCCAGCTTCTCCGCCACTAGCCACCGCTGGAAGGCTGGCCAGGCATGCAGCAGGACCGATGCCGGCTCCTGCCAGCCCCCTGGCAGCACGAGTGATGTGGGCTGAGCGATAAGAAACTAATAATTTATGTTTCCAGCTCCCACAGCCCCGGCGCCGAGGGAGGGCTGGGCCTGAGCCTCGTCCTCACTCCAGCAGCCACAATCCTTTATTGCACAAATTATTAACGACCAGAGAATGAATGACTCTGTAATCAGATCCGGGCTGCGAGCACTTTTCATTCCATTTGCTTGTGTAAATTCTGAACTCAGGGTCTATCATGAGCACAGAGAACCAGCCTTCTGCTGGTGGGATGCAGGCCCTGTGCAGGCACAATGCAGCCCTCCCTCACCCACACCCTACCAGGACTCCAGGGGATGAACACGGAGGGGCTGGCCAGGGGACAAGGAGGGAGCCCCAAGACCTGAGCTTCTGTTCACCCACTGCACCCTCATTAGTCAGGCAGGAGGAATAAGGGCCTGTGCTCATCACCTACTGCCTTAGGACCTGGGGCTGATCTGGGGCTGGGGGGGGGATGGGAAGGTCTCAAACACACACACACACACACACACACACACACACACACACACACACACTGCTGCCATCACTGAGGGAAATCTGCCTTGCCCTCTGCTCGTCCATTCACCCCCAAATACTACCCTCCTGGCTGACAGTCCAGGCCAGCTGCTAGTACCAGGCAGGGCCAGGGGTGCCTCTGTACCTGCCTCCTGGCTGTTGGGGCTCCTGCCCTCTTCCGCATTCCCACCACGGGCTGGTCTGTCCATTACATATCTGTCCTGTTGCCCATTTTGGACATAGAAAGTCAGGCTGTGAGTGTTGGTGAGGCTGCACAGAGGAGGGACTCTGCAGAAGGTCCTCTCAGGAGCCCACTTTCAATCTCATTGACCTCTCGTTATACTACAGCGCATAAATTCAGATTTGGAGATCTTATGTTCATCGTAAATTGGGCTGGCAGACTTCCGATCAACAAGATAAAGCTGTCTCCTGTGAGGTGGGTGTTTTATTAGTCTTGGCCTCCGTGCTAGGCAGAGTATGGGGGGGGGGGGGGGGAGAAGTGAGGTGGTTCTCTTCTATGGAACCTCCAGAGGTGACACGGGGGGGTGGGGGCGGGGAGATCTTCTATCATCATTTCTAGGTCCAGGCCTGGGGTACTCCACACCTGACTATAGGCCCCAGCCCAACAGAACCAGAGTGATAGTGACTGCTAACCTCTACACTCGGTGCTTGGTGCCAGGCAGGCCCTGAGCTGCCCCCAGGCTGTGCTCATGTGGCTGTGGAGTTAGGTGAGTGGGGACCAGAGGGAGGGGGCTCAGGCTTAGACTCTAGAGAGGGTTAGCTCCACTTGCTGTAACAGAAACATTGACTCAGTGACAGAAATAGATGCAGGGGGTCTTGGCAGCTCAGGGCCTCACTGGCCCTGGCTCCTTGCTACCCCTCTGAAACCGGGGTGATGTCTGCCTCCCTCATCTGACCCTCCCCAGAGGTCAGGTTTTTCCTCAAAAAACTTGGTATCTAGAGCAAGGGTGAAGCTTAGTGGGAGAGTACATGTCCTCAGTGGCAAGACCGGGGCTGTCATCTCTGTCAACATCCCTTTTACAGCTATCAGTCTGTCCCAATCATCCCTGAGGGCTCCCCTGGCCTCTCTTGAGTCTCTGAGTCCCTTCTTCAGCTCCTCAGCTCTGTTCAGGTCAATGTCTCAACACCACACCCATGTTTGTGGCAGCTCTACACACACCTGTGAGGTCAAAACACACCTTTGGTACTGGGCACAGACAGGCTTTCTGGGGAGGAAGGTACCTGGAAGCCTGCTTAGAGGAGAATAATGCTGTGAGTCCTGAGGACAAGTAGATGATAACAGGGTCCATGTCCTCCAGGAAGAGTGAGCATCTGGGACCACAATTTTCTTTAAAATCAGAAGTGATAATCCAGAGGGCAAGGCCTTGCTCACAGTCAACCCATTCAATCCCTGGTACCCTACATGAACACCACCAGGAGTGATCCTGTAGTGCAAAGCCTGGAATAAGCCCTGAGCACAGCCAGGTGTGGCCTAAAAAACAAAATAAATAAGATCAGAAGGAAAAAATGATGGCAACGATTATTGAATCATAAATCAGTTTGACCTATATTCATCTTGATACCAGTAAGGTGTAAAAGCTAATGTGAGGGGCTGGAGAGATAGTACAGCAGGAAGGGTGCTTTTTTTGTATGCAGAACTGAACCCTTACACCACATATGGTCACCCAAGTTCTGCCAGAAAATTTCCCTGAGCACAAAGTCAGGAGTAAGCCCTGAGTACAGCTGGGTATGGCTCAAAACCCAAAACAAACAAAAAACCTACTGTGAATGTTTTGGGGGGCAAAAGAGTTTGGACCATGGCTTGGAGGTCCCAGAGACTATCCCTGGCTCTGTTCTCAGGCGTAATCCCTGGCAATACTCGGGGATCCATTTGCAGAGCTGGGGATTGAACTGGGTCAGCCACATGCAAAGCAAGCACCTGAACTCCTTTGCAATCTCTCAAGTCCAAATGTGAACTTTGAAAATCGAAGGAAGGATGCAGGCACATGAGAAGCAAGAGGCATAAACACTGTACTGGGGCATGGATGGTCATGGGAGAGTCACATAGGGTACAGCTCCAGGAGGAGGCGATTCCCCAGCAGTGTTCAGGCACTGAGCAGGGGATGGGGAGTGGGAAGTCAGGTGATGTGGTAGAGGCAGGGAGACTTTCCCAAGAGTCTCTGGAGAGCAAGGGGGTCAGACAGGTCATCTGGTGCTGAGTGAATGGGGCACCTAAAGGCATCAGCAGTGCTGAGGAGTGGGGGCTAATTATGGTGGTCTCAGGCTTGCTGCATGGTGCATGGGACAGAACATTTCCACCTGTGCCAGTCTCTGGGTGACTAAGCAAGATGCAGACTGGCAACTCACAGCTGGGAAATGAGATGACACAAACATCAAGAGTTGCTTCCAAGATCCTCAAGTGTCTGACTAAAGCTGGAGGTACAGGTTAGGTTTAAAGGAATCATGAAGCAAAAGGAGAGAGAGAACAAAAGGGAATGCCCTGCCACAGAGGCAGGGTTGGATGGGGGGGATGGGGGGTGGGAGGGATACTGGGATTAGTGGTGGTAGAAAATGGGCACTGGTAGAGGAATGGGTACTCGATCATTGTATAAATGAAACCCAAGCACAAAAATTTGTAAGTCTGCAACTGTACCTCATGGTGTTCCACTAATAAAAATTTAAAAAAAAATTTGTTGACAGCTGGTTAGTACAGATTATAAAGTAGAAAAGAAAAAAAAGAGCCTAAGAGTGTATTTTATCCTGAAAACAGAATATTAACTTTGTGTTAGAAAATATTATTGATGTTAAATAATATTAACAGGTAAAAGGATTGTAATAAAAATGTCATAGGTGTAAAAATCACATATGAATTTACATAATCTATTTAATGTAAATGAAAAAAATTAAATAAAGGAATCATGAAGCAGTACCACCAAGTAAATAGCAGCAATGGATGGGGCCAGGCCAAGAACCACCAAGCTGAAACCAGTGTAGTCCAGAGCTGTAATGGAAGACAGGAAAACTGTCTTCACCTGGCATCCTGTTCTGAAAATCCCTGACAGGGCAAGTTAGAACTAGCAGAGTGACCCTGAGAGTTGTGCTCGTGTGTGAGGGAGACCTCCACTGGAATACGGGCACCTGAATAGGCACCTCAGTGCATCCTGCTGAGTGGGGCACAAACCCAGAAAAAAAATTTAGAAAAGCATATAGGTGTTCTGCTAGACTCATCTATGCCCAAGTCCCACTCATTGGCCATGAGGCATCTGGGCAGCCACTAGACAGGCAGATTCAAGAGCTCATGCCAGGTGCCTTCTGTTCACTGCCTTCAGCATGCTCCCCTGGTGGTATGTTAGCTCCAGATCACATACGTGCACACAAAAGCAGGTCACAGGGACAACTCCAGGTTACATGAGTGTGCATGGGAGAAGGACACAGGTTCACTCCAGGTCACAGCGGAACAGAGGTACATGTACAGCTCCACCTGTGTGCTATGCCCCTGCCTTTGTCAGGCTCTCCCACCCAGCTTTCTTTTGGGGGCTGGCCATGGGAGGGTAACACCCAGCAGTGCTCAGGGCTTACTCCTTGTTCTGTGCTCAGAGATCACTCCTGACAGGGTGTTCTGGGGAGCTCACCAGGGTCAGCCATGTGCAAGCAATTGCCCAATTCATTGTCTCTAGTTGATCTGATAGGGACCTCATTACCAGGAGGGCACCAGGAGACCCTTTCCACGTTACTCTGGTTTTCTCCTTTACTCGTTGCAACCCCTAGCAGTGCTCTGGAGCTCATGTGGTATCAGGGATTGAATGCAGATCCTTGCCCATGCCAGCCATGTGCTCTATGCCTCCTCTGACTCCTGACCCTGACTCCTCTCCTTGGTTTAGAGACAGCTTCGACTCTCCAAACCGAAGTTCTGTCCACAGGACCCTAGAAAACAAATTGTCCCAGGAAACCTCTGTGTACAGGGAAGATACTCAGTAGGAGGGATGTGGGTAGCATCAGGAAACCGAGGTGTATGCAGCTGTACTGAGAGGCAGTGACTCCTGGCTAGTGTTCATCTGCTTCTTCGGGAGGAATAGCTGCGACCTGCCTGCTCAGCGTGTAGGACCCACTATGGTCTTGATGCCACTCTGCAGCACTGCCAAGGCCTTGGATAGAACTCTGTTCAGACTGGGAATCCAGGACACCCTCCTGGGCCCTGAGGGAGAGAGTCCCAGGCGTCCAGACTTTCTCTGATGAAGAGGAGGCTCTGTGAAGTTAAAGAATTTCCAGGAGGTTGTTCCAAGTTCAGTCCCGACCAAGCCAAAGCCCATAGCAGATGCTGAGGAATGAACGTCCCAGAGGGACAGTATAGGCCACACTTCTGCCAACCTGTACCATACTGCCCAGGGGCTATTCAAGGACAAAGGAGTTCACGTGTGGCAGGAAACCCAGGTGTATGTCTACCTGGGTCTGGATTCCCTGTGAAGCACCTGGGCACAGAGATGTTACCCCCTACTGTCCCCCAAAGGGCCTCTCAGTTCACACTTCTCTTCATCTGGAGATGTTCTGGTTACAGAACCCCACTTGTCCCGTGGTGGAGAGTTCCCTAAACCACTCTTGCCCTAGTATTGACTCCCACACTTCTGAGGGGGCTTCACTCTGCCCTGTAACCCTAACCTTGGGTCTGAGCAGTGACTATGTGGGCTCTGAACACTTGCCAGTCTGCCAGGTCCACAGCCAAGGAATGAGCAGACAGCACCAATATGGGGATGGCCCATGCCTCCATCAAGACGCACAGTTCTCACAGAGTACGTGTGGAGCCTGCAGCATGTGGACAGCAGGGTATGGGCCCAGAAGGAGGGAGCATATGTGAGTTTAGGGGCACCTCTCACCTGAGCACAGGCCTCCTCCACCTTCTGTTCAGGCTCTGCCTTCATGGGGCATCCTGGGGTCCCTGGGGGTGGAATGGAACCTGCCCGCCCCCAAACAGTGAACACAGGGTGGTGGTGACTTGCTTGTGCCTAGAGAGGTGTCTGCGTGGACCTAGGCACCCACCGACAGGGACGCAGTCACATCTACACAACCTGCAGCCACTTACCTTTCCTGGGCAGCTCCAGGCTCCAGGCTAGCAGTGTTTGGGGGAAACCCAACTCTCACACTCATTGATTGGAGCAGTTTCTCTTGCTCCTAGACACTTCTTTTTCTCTTTATGTGGTGCCACGTTGGTGGGGAGCCCCCTGCCCCCACACTCTGGGCCACTCTTTGGAGGAGGCATTTCAGGTACTCACCGCTGACATGGGCATGGACACTGCCCTTCTCTCAGACTGCACTACTTCTCCACAAAGTCCCCCTCTCATTTTTTTTTTCATTTTTGGGTCACATCCGGCTATGCACAGGGGGTTACTCCTGGCTCTGCAACTCAGGAGTTACTCCTGGCGGTGTTCAGGGGACCATATGGGATGCTGGGAATCGAACCCGGGTAGGCCACGTGCAAGGCAAATGCCCTCTGTGCTATCTCTCCAGCCCCTCCCCCTCTCATTTTCAGGTGGTGAAGGTGAGAAAGGCAAGAATGGTTGGCTGGTCCCTCACTGACCAGGAAACACAGGATCTCAGGCCACTGTGGGACCCACAGAGCTCTCTGATCTGGGGAGACCTCGGCACCACTATCTGCCGCAGTGACACCAGCAGGCAAGAGTCTTCACTCCTTAGGGACAGGTCAGGTGGGCAGAACCCCCATCCATGTAGCCAGACCAACAGTGTCACCTGGCAGAGCCACTGTATCCAACGCACTGTGTGTGTGTGGCACATGTGTGGTGATAGGCTCATGGCTGGAGCCGCTGCCTGTATGTGAGAAGGGGGTCACATGTATCAGTGTTGGGGGGTCATGGCAGTGCTATCACAACACAAGGCTTCAGGCTGACAGTGTGTGCCCTGGGACCCCACATGAGTCAGAGAGATTGCTCCCAGTCCCTCTCTCGCTCCTTTCAGTGGCACCAGTTCAGATCAGTGGACCTGCCCTCACCAATACCTCCCCTCCTGGGTGGGGATGGCATCAGGCATCCTTCCCCTTGCTTCCCCCTCCACCCCAGCCCGGCAGGACCTGTCCAGGAGCAGACACATTCCTGGGAACTTGAACCACTCTTGCTGGACAAACCACCAACCCAACTTCCTCTTAGGGTCAGGGTCAGTGCTGTCTATCAGGTGTCTGCCCTCCTGGCTCTGGTACACAGAGGTCTGCACACTCTGCCTGGGTGGTGGCCCTGTCTGCATCGGAGCGCACTTGTCTTGTGGGGGCCTGTCCCAGGCTGCTCTGGTGGGTGTCCAGGATCCCCACACTCCGCATGGTTGAGGGCTTAACCCTGGTGGCTCTGGTCACTAGGTGAGTATGGGTCTGCTGCCCCACCCCTCAGTCACCTGATCTCTGGAAGGTAGGGCTGGGGCCAGTCTCACCTCTGGGATATCCTGGGTTTAGGATCACCTCGGTGCCCCAAAGAGAAGCAGAAGGGCCAGGAAGCAAACATGCAGTGAGGGGAGGCCGGGCTGGCTCTGCAGGAGCCAGGGAGATCCTGGTAGGAGTGCCAGCAGTGGAAAGGTTGGGGAGCCCCAGAGGGGGCCGTCAAGGATGACCAGCCTGTGTGGGCTTGTGTCGGGGGCAACAGGGTCTGCCGGCAGCTGGATCCCAGGGGGATGTCTCTGGTCACAGTCTGCACCAAGCGGGCAGCCCCAAGGGTTATTTATGACCCCCGCTCCCCTCCTCCTCCCTGCCGCCCTCGGCGGCCTCGGCGGCGGCGGCGGCGGCGGCAGCGGCGGCGGCGGCTTCAGCTCAGCCCAGCGGCGAAGGGCCCCGAGCGGGGGGACTGTGAGCACCGAGCACCGAAGGCGCCACAACTACAGGCAGGAGGGGGCAGGGTCTTCCCACCTGGGCTCCCCGCTGTGCCTCTGGGCTAGTGTGACGGCAGGAAATGCTGCTAACCTTAGAATTCTCCTGGCGGCTGCTGCCTCTGCCTCCTCCTCCGGCCAAAGCTCAGAGGGATTTGGGTTCCCCTGGAGAGAGGAAGCACCAGGACCTCACGAGAAAGTCAGAGCCAAGGTGTCCATGGTAAAGGGCTCCTCCGCAAAGGGCTCAGTGACAGAGCTAGAGCAGCACTGCTGTGGACTGAGCTATGGGTCAGCCCCGAGGACACTCACCTCACACACATCACACCTGGGTTCACTCCCCAGCACTCCACACGGTCCCCTGAGCCCAAGCAGGAGTGATCCTTGAGCACAAAGCCAGGAGTAAGCCCTGAGTGCTGCTATTGGGTGTGGCAAAAATAGAAATAAATTTGCACTGTTCACTGATTAATCGCCAGGCACTGTCCCTAGAAGGCAATGTCTGGGGAGTTGGGGGTGGTCCTGGAAAGGAAGGCGTCCTAGGGTGCTTGGGACCAGTGATCATTTATTAAGGACTGGACATTGGTTGTCCAGAGAGGGAGGAAGTGGGCAGATCCTCACTCCAGGACAAGAAAGGACCCCCCCAAGTGGGAGGAGCACATGGAAAGCCTCTGGCAGCCCCTGGAGGGAAAAGTTCTGGTCAGTGCCCAGGCAGGCCTCCTCAATCACAGTTTGAAGGCCCCCAGTGTCCAGGCACCAATGAAGAGAAGGTTCTGGAAGAAACAGGGTCAGCTGTGAGCAGACAGTAGGTGCATGGCTCATCCCACATTGTCTCCAGCTGAACACTGACAGCTTCCCCACACCAGCGATGGCCACCAGTCAGTGCCGTGTGTCCCCTCCACGTAAGCTGTGGTCTCAGACAGTTCTCCCACCGAGAGGCTAACCATGGGCCTCACACCAGGTGGGCTGAATCTGGACAACAGGGCAGGGATGAGGAGGGGTCACTGATGGTCACTTGCATATTGCCCCCTGAGACCTTAGACCTTAGACCTTAGACTCCAACTGCACATGCAGTGACCCAGCAAGGGAGAGAAAGGGGATGTGAGGTCTAGTTCCAGGGCTTCCAGGACGTGGTCCTGTGAGAGTTCAGACCAACCCTCAGTTCCACCTTGGGGCTGCTTGACAGCTTCAGCTGAAGAGGCAGTGGCCAGTGTGTGGTCCACCAGGAAGGCCCTATGATCAGCAGCGATCAGCCACGTGTCCAGCAGGAAGTGTGGTGGTGTGGCTTCTCAGCCTCCCCCCACCACAACCCCCCCCCCCAACAGGACCTTCCGAGTCCGAGGGCAGCTCCCAAGAGCCTGGATGGGAGAAACCCTGTGGAGATACCCAGAATCCTGGTGGTCTGGATGTGTGTGTGTGTGTGTGTGTGTGTGTGTGTGTGTGTGTGTGGTGTGGGGGGGTTGATGGGAGAATGCAGCAAACACTCCAGAGAGACTAGTTTGTCTGTCAGTGTAGGGCATCTTGCTTTCTCCTGCTGCCTTCCTGAGCTGTAGGGAGGTGTCGGTTAGTTTGACTCCCGGCAGGGTTAGGGCTGAGGGGCCCCTCCACGGCACCCAGGTAGGCCTGGATGAGATAAGTTCCCTTTCCCCAGATTTGTGCTTAAGAGGAAGTGGAAATGTGTTCCCTCCCCCAAACTCACTCCTCTCTCAGGAGCTGGGTACCACGGCACAGACTCTGTCCTGTGGCCAGATGCTCAGTCTGTGCCATCAGGAGTCCGGCCTCTCTGTGGGGCAGCCCCTCATCCACCTGACGGACAAGATGATGCAGGTGTGCCTACAGGATGAGACAGCAAGGGCAGAGGGAATCCGCATAGTCGCCCCACGCCGCACCTTTGCGGACAGTCACAACTTCTCACCCCTATGCACACAGGCCTGAACGGACATGGGTGAATGGTCCCTGCCTCCCTGAGGAGCCCACCCAGCCCCGGGCCGCCTCTGCCTCTCGTGGGGTCCAGGACTCGCACCCAAATAAAGACTCCCCTAATAGCAGTCCCCGCACAACCCATTCGGCTCGCTCATCACTACACCCGCTTTCCGTCCCTCGTCCCCAAGGGAACAGGGCAGTGGCCGCTGCCCTCCGCCTTCACCTTCGCTGCCTCCCGCGTGAGCCCAGTCGGCTGTCACGGCCCCCCTGTTGGAGCCCGCGGCCGCCCGCCCGCCGCGCCGGGGCCGTTTAAATGGGCCAAGTTGTGGCGGCGGCGGCGGCGGCGGCGGCGGGAGTCTCCCAAGTCCCCGCCGGGCGGGCGCGCTCCGGGGCGGGCGGGAGCGCGGGGGGCGGGGCAGGGCCAGGGGCCCGGGACCCCCGGGCGGGGCGGGGCGGGGCGGGGCGGGGCGCGGGGCCCGAGACGTCCCGGCTTGCTCATTGCCCGGCCGCCACCGGCCGTCCGGCGACCAGCGAGCCGGGCGCGGGGCCGCCCCTGGGGGCGCGGGCGCAGGTGGCCCGGGCGCCGCACTCTTGGCGCCCGGCGGAGCTCCGGGACCCTGGAGCTGCGGCTCTCGGCGGGTCGATCGAAGATCGATAGCCGCGTTGGGCAGCAGCATGTCTCGGCTGGCCGAGGCTCCGCCAGCCTCTCGGGCGCCGGTCCGAAGGGGTTCGGCCGGCGGCGCGGCGGCGGGAGCCCGGGCGCAGTAGCCGGGAGGGCGGGCGCGCGGACGGGCACTGCGCCCCCCACCCTCGAGACCCAAGTGCGGCCCCGGCGGGACAAGTTGCGCCGAGGCGACAGCTGGGCTGTAGGGCCGCTGGCCCGCCATGCCGGCGGTCAAGAAGGAGCTCCCCGGCCGCGAAGACCTGGCCCTGGCTCTGGCCACCTTCCACCCGAACCTGGCCGCGCTGCCCCTGCCGCCGCTGCCCGGCTACCTGGCACCGCTGCCCGCCACGGCCGCGCTACCCCCGGCTGCCTCGCTGCCCGCGGCCACCGCCGGCTACGAGGCGCTGCTGGCCCCGCCGTTCCGTGCCGCGCGCGCCTACCTGAGCCTGCACGAGGCCGCCCCGCACCTCCACCTGCCCCGGGACCCGTTGGCCCTCGAGCGCTTCTCGGCCCCCGCCGCCGCCGCCCCGGACTTCCAGCCGCTGCTGGACAACGGCGAGCCTTGCATCGAGGTGGAGTGCGGCGCCAATCGCGCGCTGCTCTACGTGCGCAAACTCTGCCAGGGCAGCAAGGGGCCGTCCATCCGCCACCGCGGCGAGTGGCTCACACCCAACGAGTTCCAGTTCGTCAGTGGCCGCGAGACCGCCAAGGACTGGAAGCGCAGCATCCGCCACAAAGGTGCGGCGGCGGCAGGGGCGCGCGGGCCGCTGCCGCCCCTCCCTCGCGTCCCGGAGACCCCCCTCTACCCGCCGCCTCTGCCCCGAGAGGGCGCTGCAACTCCGGGGCTGCGACAGGGACACCCCCTCGGCCGGGCCGGTGCCCTGGGCTCGGGTTGCGCCCCACCCGGCAGGTCTGGAGGGACGCCCGGGCCTGGGGCTCCGGGGGAAGTTTCTGGGACTCGGAATCGCCGGCGGGAGGCGGGTGCCAGCCGGGGACGCGTTGGGGAGAGAA
This sequence comes from Sorex fumeus, assembly GCF_029834395.1. Taxonomy (NCBI): domain Eukaryota; kingdom Metazoa; phylum Chordata; class Mammalia; order Eulipotyphla; family Soricidae; genus Sorex; species Sorex fumeus. Next base: position 5,617,019 of record NW_026606121.1, read on the forward strand.
GAGGCGGGGGCGCCTGCGGGGGGTCTGTCTCCGGGGCGCCCCGAGGCGGCGCAAGCGCGGGCGGAGGTGGGGGGGGGGGACTTAGAAAGTTAGAGGCCCATTAGGGCGCGGCTCTGGGGGTCGCGGCTCCGCGGGGGCTGCCCCAGATCCTGCGGCGCGGCGCAGCGCGCGCGGCCTCCCCCAAACGCTCTCCCGGCTGCTGCGGACCAGAGGGTGGGGCTCGCGCCGGGGCGCGGGGGGCGCGGGGAGGCGGAGCGCGAGGAGGAGGCGGCCGCGCGCGGGGCGGGCGCTCGCCCGATCTTGAGTTTCAGAGCTCTGCAGATCCCTGCGGCGTCCGGGAAGCGGGTGGGTGGCAGCGCGGCCGCGGATTGTGAAGTTGAACGGCGGTGGGTGCTCATCCACCTGCCAGGACTGGGACCAGCCTGGCGGCGGCGGCGCCCCAAACCTCGCCCGCCTGCACCGGCGCTGTCCGTGGGCCTGGGCCCCTCACTGGTCCTGCTCGGTCTCCTCGCAGGGAAAAGTCTCAAGACGCTTATGTCCAAGGGGATTCTGCAGGTGCACCCTCCGATCTGCGACTGCCCGGGCTGTCGAATATCGTCCCCGGTGGTGAGATGTGGGAGAAAAGTGGGGGGCTTCGGGGCTTCTTTCTCCTCTGCAGAGCTTCTGCCTGTGTTTGCTCAAACCTGTTTGTGTGCAACGGGGTCCCCAAAGGGGAATCAAGGGAGATGCTTTGAGTGGGAACGGACGGTGCCTTGAGGGCCCTCTGTTGTGGAAGCAGGGCCAGTCTTGCCCATGTGTGTTGGGACCTGCCACGCCTGAACCCGGGTGCAGCGGGGTGGGGGTGGGGGTGGGGGGCGCTGTCCATGAACAATGTCTCTCACTGAAACTGGGGAGTGTCCCAATCGGCCTGCAGGTCCCCATACCACTGGCCCAGCCTGGGGATGCCAGGACTGGGTGATACTTGTTCTGGGCTGTGAGTGTGCTGGCTGACCTGGCTGAATATGCCTGGAAGCCTGCCTGGGGGAGGGACACAGGTGGGGCAGGATCTGTGTCCTATGACCTTTTGGTAGCAAAAGAACTAAGTGGGGGGGGGGGGCTGGAGCAATAGCACAGCTGGTAGGGCGTTTGCCTTGCACGCAGCCGACCTAGGTTCGATTCCCAGCTTCCCATATGGTCCCCCGAGCATCGCCAGGAGTAATTCCTGAGTGCATGAACCAGGAGTAACTCCTGTGCATAGCCGGGAGTGCTTTTTGACCCAAAAAGAAAAAAAAAAAAAGAACTAAGTTGGAAGCTGGTACAGGGTAGCCTTCCACCCTTGCTTCACTAGCCAAGGTGGGGGGGACAGAAAAAGCGAGGGGAGGGGTTGGTGTTCTCAGGCAAGGAGGCTGAAGGATTGATTTTTTAAAAGAGTGGATTTGAGAAGGACAGAACCCAGGAAGACCTGGCTTCTAGAGTTAGACGTGTGGCGGGAGAGGAAACAGGGCAGCCACCAATTGAGGTGGGGGTGATATCCTGTGCTCTTGATGACAGGTAGCAAGCTGGGACTTCATGGGCACATCTGTGAGGACAAATGTGAGGTCAGGGGAAGGTGATGCAGCCTCATCTCACCTTTGTGCACTCCACAAACAGCACACACACACACATAGACACCACACACACATGCACGTACCATCTGTCACTCAACCTGCCTTCACCAAAAGTCCCGGCTCCTGTTCAAGCAGCTGGAGCCAGAAAGGGAGCTTCTGGGACCCAGTTAGGTCTGGAGCTTCTGTTCAGGAAGCAGGAGCCTTGCCTCTCCCATGCTGGTGTTGAGGGGACACTTCTATGGAGAGGCTGAGCAGACTGCCCAAGGCCAGCACCAAGCCCCCGAGGTAATAACAGGGTCAGAGGGAGAGAAGCGGGACCAAGCTCAGAGCTGCCTCTGTGTGGCTCCCAGGTTCATGCTGTCCATGAGGGGAAGCTCAGACCTAGTCCCCCCAGCTCCTGAACCTCCCCCTTTGGGGGGGGCACTGCAATGAACCCCCATATCTTTCCAGCCTCACTTCCTCACAAAGACTGTCCCCTCATCCCGCTTAAACAGGTGCTCAGGTATGTGCACACCTGGCAGCCACACACACACACATACACACACACGCACACACACACACACCAGGTATGTGCACACCTCAGAGCCACACAGACGCACACATCAAAGGCAAAATGTGAGGGTGCACATGGCATAGAACATGCAAACCCATGCAAGCCACTCTATAACCCCTGGATAGACCTCACCCTGCTCTCACTTCTGTGCACTGCTGACAGGCTCATGTCCAAGGCTGTCTCTCTTAGGCGTGTGTGTGCCTAGTCTGCCTAGTCCTGGGGATGGGGGGTTGTGTGTTTCTGCTCTGGTTCCTCTTCCTTCCCCAGGAGCCCCAGGAACCACTGTGTATCAGCGAGACTGCTCTAGCATCATCCCCACTAGCAACATCACTGACTGTTGTGCTCTCGCTGTCACCAGTGTCCCCTCTGGTGAAGGGGATCTTTACAGGAAGAACAGTGGCACATTGAGCTGGGGCTACAGCCTGCAGCCTTCCTAGTGGTTCCTAGAGCCCTGAGGCTAGTATAGAGGTATAGTGGTCACCCGCCAGTGTGCCTACTCTGTTGTGCCTGCAGTGACAGGGCAGGCTCTCAGCAGAGTCCACAAAGCAGGCCTGTCCAGCCCTGCCCCTCCTGCTGACTGTAGCAGAGGAAGGTCCTCATCATTCCCCTGGACTATGGGGGATGGGTTCTCACACCTCCTTATCAGGGCACTACCTATGCGGGGATGTCCACTCAAGGTGGCCTGAGTTCCAGAAGGGCAGGGCCTTCCCAGACACCTTCCTCAAGCTTGGGGGAAGGTGGATCATTGTCTGGTCAGTGAGGGAGTGGCCCCAAGAAAAAGTAGATAACCCGAGGCCCTGCCACCTGGCGGGTCAGTAACCTTTTCTTAGACAAAAGGACATACCTATAGACCAATGTGACAAGTAACCATCTTTATTCCACCAGAGGAAGTGTGGTGGGGAGGCAACAGCTAAAGGTTGGAAAGAGCCAGGTGTGGGCTTCACAGGGGCACCTGAGCACTGATGTGAGCATATATGTGCCTTCCTGCTGCTCCGAGCCTGTGAGCTGCCTCATTACAGTGCTTCCTGCACTCACCCATGGACTTGGGAGGTGGCAATGGGCCTGTGGGAAACTTAAAGTTTCCATTCCTCACCTGCAGGCCCTTGAGACAAAGGGTTTGGGCTGATTAGGCCTCTGACTGGTAACCTGTGACCTTTGGGGTGCTGTCTTCCATGGGCCAGTGGGCTCAGGCCCAGGGTGCACTCTCTGCACAGCCCCCAGAACAGAAAAGGGCAGAAAGCTACACACAGGTGAAGCCAGGGGCCTGCTGTGGCGTGAGGCTCCTAGCAGGGTCTGCCTGTGGGCCAGGCTGAATACCTGGAGGAGAGCAGGCTGGACAGTGCCTGACAAGGCCCATGCCCAGAGCCAGAGCCCTCTCACCTCTTGACTTCCCTAGTGGGCTGTGACACCCTACCCAGGAGCTCAAGTCTTCCTGCTCTTGTTGTGGCCTTTGGCCAGTTGTGACTCTAGCATCCCTCATGCCCACAGCAGAGGATGGAGACTCTACTTTGCTCTGGACCAGGAGTGCGAGGCTCTCGCGGGGAGCCAGCTGTCTGCTGGGTCTCTGCAGCTGGTCTGGGCGCCCACTGGGAGAGCAGCCAAGGTGTGAGCTCTCCAGGATACTGAGATGCCCACCTTGGCCTGACCTTCCCTGTCTACCCTGTCCTGTCCAGAACCGGGGTCGACTGGCAGATAAGAGGACAGTTGCCCTGCCTCCTGCTCGGGCCCTGAAGAAAGAATTGCCCCCCGGTGATGGTGACAGTGATGGCAGCGGCCTGGCCTGTGGGCGGCTGGGCTTGAAGCAGGAGGGCCCACATGTCCGTATCATGAAGAGAAGGTGCGAGTCCCATGAATCCCACAGGGGGTAGGGGGCGGGTGCAGGGGCTCTGTGGGGGGTCTTTGAGATGGGGACCGCAACAGGAGGGTGGGTTGCAGTGTTTCCCTGGGGGCTGGGCTAGGGTTCACATTGACCTTGTCTTGTCTCAGATGACACAGCAGCTATCACTCATGAAACAAGACAAGGACTCTTGGGGCAGCCCAGAGCCCTGTGTGTCCCCCCTCTCCCCCCCGCCCAGAACAGGGCCACATGCTAGGATGGGACGCAGCTGTGCAGCAGAGCTGTTTTGCCCAGGTGGAGGTGGTGGCCAACCTAGCTGTCCGAGGGAGGAGAGGGTCTCAGCTCCAGTGGCCTTCCTGGGAGGGAAGACCCCCTCCACTGTCTCCAGCACCTCACCGCTTCAGGCTCCAGCCACCCCTCCTGACCACCCTGTCCTCTCCTGCTGCATCCTTCCACTGTGCAGTGGCCACTTGAGGGAGATGAGGTGACAGCAGCTGGGACAAGTATCTGCACCCGCGTGGCCTGACACTCCCATCTGTGCTGGTTCTGGTCACAAGGTCACCTCTCCACCTGATCCCAGCCCTCGGGGCTGCTCTAGAGACCCAGAGTTGGGGCTCAGTGGCGAGCACAGAGGAGACTGGGGTCCCTCTGGGACATAACCAGCAGCTTCGACTCTGCCGTGCGCCCCAGGGTTTGCCCTCTAGGGACCTAGAACTGACCCTCTGCTTCTCTCCTGACAGAGTCCACACCCACTGGGATGTGAACATCTCCTTCCGAGAAACTTCCTGCAGGTAGGCCACTGCCTAGGCCAGGCCTCTGTCCACTCAGGCACAGGCAGGGGCTGTCCTCCACGCCCCAGGGTCTTCCTATAAATCAGCCTCCCTCCTCTCCTTGGTTTTCGGTCTCACTGTCCATTGTACCATGTTGTGACCCCAACGGTGTGTGGTCTCTGAGGACATTCTCTCACAGGGGACTGGGCATTTGGGCCCATCAACCCAAGATGGGGATCATCAAGGCAAGACTGTGAACTTCCTCCTCCCATCCTCCCAGAAACCCTCCCAGTAGATGAGGACAGAGGAGGAGGTGACATGTGTCTGTGTCAAACAGTGTCAGTAGAGAAGTGGGTATCTGCAAAGATGGGGGAAATGAGAGAGGGGAGGGATGGGGAAATGTGGGCAGGTCCAGCTCAACTGGACTCTCAGAGGCCTAGAGTCTGGGCATTTGCCTCTTAGAAATAGGGAACCACTGAAAATTCATGGTCAGGAGCATGGTCAGAAGCATCTTTTGAAAAGGTCCTCTGGAAGGGACTGGAGCGATAGCGCACAGCGGGTAGGGCATTTGTTTTGCATGCGGCCGACCCGGATTCGATTCCCAGCATCCCATATGTTCCCCTGAGCACTGCCAGGAGTAATTCCTGAGTGCAGAGCCAAGAGTAACCCCTATGCATCGCTGGGTATGACCCAAAAAGCAAAAAAAAAAAAAAAAAAAAGAAAAGAAAAAAGGTCTTTTGGAGCGTCCATCTTCTGGGTTGGGGGTCTGCCCTAGCCCATGGTGATTCAGGCTGGAAGAATGGTGAGCAGGTGAATCCAAGATTAGTGTGTCAGTGAAAGAGGGGCTCTGTGAGCAATGAGGTGCATGGGGAGACCCCCAGCTATGTCCAGAGGGATGGGGGGGGGCTATCAGCTCATCTGCAGGACCCAGGCTGTGGTTTCCTGTCTGTGGGATCAAGCCTTCCCTTCCCTTGAGGCTTCTGGGGAGGACAACAGGAGAGGCTATGTCATCTGTCCACCCCCCCGCCCCCGTCTCTCCCAGCCTGGCGCTGTGCCAGGGGTATTATTATTTATGTCTCTGAGAATGTCTGGATTCAGGAGTCGAATTACAATGAAAACATCTTTAAACGTATTTCTACCTCATTTTGAAGTTGCCGGCTCAACTGATCATTTTTATGAACCGTCATGAACAGTGACATTTTATGAGCCTCTGACTTGGGAAGCTGCGGAATAAATTTGTTAGCGAAGTTGTAAGGGAAGCCAGAGCTGCCCTTCTGCCCTCCTCCCCTCCTGCGTGCCACCACCCCTACTCCCCCCCCCACTGCTGCTCAGCCATTGGGGAGGAGCCCCATGTCCAAATGCAGGGGCCCCTGCTAAGAGATGAAGCCAAGTGTGTGCAGGGTTGGATGGGCTCCTTGGGGCCTTTGGGGCCCTCAGAGGGGCTGGAATGATTTTCTGGGCTTTACAAGGGGACATTGGGGTGAGAGGGGAAGCGCCACAGCTGAGCCAGGAAAACGTTATGACACAGCTGACCCATCCGGCCACAGCACACTCTTAAGTCTAAGGCTCTGGGCAGGCCACAGCCCAGCTGCTATCTTCCACCCTGGCCTGGCTCTGTCTCATCTCAAATCCTTTTGGCCTGGCCTCTGTCCTGCCTCTGTTCTTCTGGCTGGACATTGGTCCATCCGCATTTCGACCCTACCTTCGGTCTCCATCCACTAGTCTCTGTCCAGTCATTTCTCTACCTGTCTGTCCCCTTCTCAGTCTACACAGGTGCCTTGCAGCCTTGTGTGCCTTGTGTCTGTTCCTCCAGCTAAACCCACCTGGGGACACAGACCCTGTACCCCTGCTGGCCCGGGCTGTCCCCTCACTTCTCTCTCACTGCACCCTCCGGGGGTGTCTGTGCTGTGAGAATTTCATGCTGGGGCTCACGCATTCCCATCCCGCACAAGACCCTGATTGCTTGGGCTGTTCAGGTCAGGCCAGGCTGTCCCACAGCCTCTGGCAAGCCCCTAAGGCAGGGAGCACAAGTATCCTGATTCCCACTGGGCAAAACTTTCACCCCAAAGACGGAGACAAACCAGTGCCTGAGCAGCTGAGCAGACTCCTCAGGGAGTGGACACTTCAAGGGTCAAGGTTCATGGGGAAGACAGTAGGGGCTTCGTCCCCACCTGCTTCTTCTCTAGTAGGTTGGGATGCCGTGAGTGGGGACTGTAGGGCTGTAGCCCCTCCCTGGTGCTGAGGTCAGCAGTTCTCCTGCACCCCCATGCTCATGAGCACCAACAGGGGGTCAGGATGGCTGACAGCTAATCCCATAAAGTACTTACCACCTCCCCACCTGCCCTCCTGTTTGCTTGGGGGAGGGGCCTTCTTCCCTCCAGGGAGAGACTGGGATGGGGAGGGGGCTGCACCCGCTCAGCTCAGAGAGGTGGTGCTGAAACTGATCTGCTTAGGGCCAACCCGGATTAGCTCCAGTCACCCAGGCTGGGGGCTGAAGGCTCTTAAGCCAGGTTCAGGTTCGGTTCCCAGGTCTCTCTGTGGAGGCTCCTTGCAGCAGCCCAGCCAGCCAGGAGGCCACTCCGCTCGGTTGCAGGTGGGCCAGTGAGGGAACACTGCCACAAGAGGTGGGTGGACACTCTACAACTCCCCTGCTCCTCCCTCTCCTGTCCCATCATACCACTGACTTCTCTGCAAACGGGGAAGGGGACTGTGCACACACAGTCAAAAGGGCACTCTGGCTCCCTCGCTCCCTCATGGTCCTGTGAAGTGGGGGTTTGAGGTGACTTAACAGGAGGGACTGGAGGGAACACAACTGTTAGGTGGGTGTTTTATTACCAGTCCACACTGCCCAGTGGCTGAGTTTCTCTCTGGGATCCCTGGGAATAGGAGGGGGCTGGTGTGTGTGTGTGTGTGTGTGTGTGTGTGTGTGTGTGTGTGTGCAGGTGGCACGCGCAGATACTGTGTGAGTCTTTATAGATTATGTCTGGGCATCTGCTGTTGTTCTGTGTGTGTGTGTGTGTGCTGTGTGGTGGCATGTGCTCGTGTGTGTACATGTGCTGTGTGAGTGGCTTGTGCCCATGTGTATGTGTATGTGCAGTGGTGTGTGCCTATGTACCCATGTCTGTGTGTGCCTGTGTGATTCTGTGTACAGGTGTATGAGTGGTCTTGTGCCACTGTGTGTGTGCAGGTGTGGTAGATGATCATGTGCCCTTGTGTGCAGGTGCTGTGTAAGCAGCCATATGTCTGTATGTGTACCCATGGTGTGTGCCTGTGTGGGGGGTTGTGGCATGTGCATGTATGCCTGTGTGCATGGTGGTGGCATGGGCCTGTGTGTCCCATGTGTGTATGCAGGTAGTGTGTACCCATGTATCTGTGTGTAAGTGGTGTGTATCTGTGTGCCAGTGTGTGTGTGTGTGTGTGTAGGTAATATGAGCCTATGTACATGATGTACATGTGTATGTGCAGGTGGAGTGAGCCTGTATGTCTTTGTGTATGTAAATGGTGTGTATCTGTGTCCATGTGTTTTTGTGTGTGCAGGTGGTGTTTGGCTGTGTCCTGTGTGTTTGTGTGTGTGTGCCTGTGGTATGTGCCTATGTACCTGTGAGTGTGTGCAGATGGCATGTGCCTGTATGCCTCTGTGTGTGTAAAGATGGCATGTATCCATGTGTGTGTGCAGGTGGCATGTGTCTGTGTGTTTTCAGGAGGTGTGTGCCTTATGTGTGTGCAGGTGGCATGTGCCTGTGTGTGTGCAGGTGGTGTGTGCCTGTGAGTGTGCAGGTGGCGTGTGCCTGTGTGTGTGTGCATGTGGCATGTGCCTGTATGCCTCTGTGTGTGTGAAGGTGGCATGTATCAATCTGTGTGTATGTGCAGGTGGCATGTGCCTGTGTATGCGTGTGTACCCATGTATATGTGCAGGTGGCGTGTGCCTATGTGTGTGTGCCCGAGTGTATGTGTAGATGGCATGTGCCTGTGTGTGTAGATGGCGTGTACTTGTGTGTGCAGGTGGTGTGTGTGTACAGGTGGTATGTGCCTGTGTGTGTGTGCCCATGTGTGTGTGCAGGTGGCATGTGCCTGTGTGTGTGCGCAGGTGGCGTGTGCCTATTTGTGCGTGTGCGTGCAGGTGGTGTGTGCCTTGTGTGTGTGTGCAGGTGGTATGTGCCTGTGTGTATGCAGATGGTGTGTGCCTGTGTGCAGGTGGCATGTGCCTATGTGCAGATGGTGTGTGCCTGTGTGTGCAGGTGGCGTATGACTGTGTGTGTGTCCGTGTGTATGTGCAAGTGGCGTGTGCCTATGTGTGTGTGTGTGTGTGCGTGTGCAGGTGGTGTGTGACTACGTGTGAGCCTCTTTGTGTGCATCTCTCTTACTATGGGACTTTGCACTCAGTCTAGGTTCCCTATTTGAAGAAATTAGGGGTCCATGAAAGTGGCAAGGTTAGTTGAAATACTAAGAAAGAAATTCTTCCTGAAAGGCTGACAGAGAGTACTGGGTGAGGGGTAAGTGCCCGGTGGATAGTTTGTGTCCTCTTGAGGTGCAAGTCTGAGTCAGGGCCCTGTGCTGTGCATACACCCTCCTTGAGGCTCAGGGAGTCTGAGAGTTAAGGCCTTGAAACTAGCCGACTGCTCCTGGGTGGGGCCTGCCAAGACCTTCATAGCCAGGAGGGCTTCACCTGCACGGCCCAGGGATGGTCACAGACTGCTCCCCAGGGCCTCCTGCAGAGTGCACGGAAGGTGTCCCGGACACTGCCCTTAGGCGCCTTCCCTGTCTCTTCCCTGCAGCCAGGACAGCCACCTTCCCACCCTCATCTCCAGCCTGCACCGCAGCCGCCTCGTTATGCCTGAGCACCAGAGTCGCTGTGAATTCCAGAGAAGCGGTGTGGAGATCAGCCTTGGAGCATCAGGTGAGAGACGACGTGGGTGCCAGGCCAGGTGAGGACGCCTGCCCTGCTGCCCTCTGGGTCTGTGTGCAGCCACTCTGGAGGCTGCCATTGCCAGCCTCCTTGGCGGGCAGCCAGGGAGGCCAGTGGAGGAGGTGGCGGGCCGGCTGTCCCCTGGGGCTGCATGTGATGGTAATTGTGTTAATCCTGGCCGGCCAGGCAGACAGGAGGCGGAGGCAGTGGCTCCAGCGTGGCTGCTGCAGGGGTGGGCTTGGAGCAGCCAGGACCGCTGTAGTCCTCTCCTCACAGACATCGATGTAGCAGTCCCCTCCACATCCCCTCCGGGTTCAGCACATTCCATGCTGCCTGCCCTGGAGCTCTGGGCAGATCTGCAGGGCCTCCCGCAGGGATTCCACCTTACCTCCCGCAAAGACCCTGGGACCCCCCAGTTAATGCCCCTGGGCCTGCTCGTACCTGGACAGGCAGGGGCGGGGGGGGGGGGGCAAGGGGGGGGCAGTGTGGAGGTGGTGGCTGAGCAGGCGGCTGATAAAATCTAATTGCCCCATCGATCGGCAGAGCTGTGGGAGTCCACGGTGATTGAGATATTCTGTCTGAGCAAGCAGGCTCTCCCCTCCTCACTGCACACGGAGGCCTCCTCACGGCACACATGTGCAGACACGTGTGTCCTGTTCTCTCTGGTGAACGGTCTGGGGTCCTTACTCTGTGCTGTGAGGGGCAGGAGGGCTCTGGGTACTGCTCAATGTTGTGGGGTTGTCAGGACTGGCCGCACTTTCGCCCTCCCAGACCAGAGCCCCCATCAACTCCCATGTGCGCCTGTGGTCCCCTCCTTTTGCTTCTCCAGAAGCTGTCAGTCTCAGAGCCCCTCCCTGGGCTGTGGGGGGCACCAGGAGGGCAACATCTGTGACTTGTCAGCTTCTGGAAGCCTTTTCTGACTCGCCCATTGGGGAGGCCCCTATTAGTGACAAGGGAACCCCCAGACCTCCACAGCAGTAACTTGCTCAGGCTGACTCTGGGACCTTCTTCCACCCCGAGGGGCACCTCCCCTAGAATGAGGGGGGGATCTCCATGTGAAAAATGAGAGCAAGCTCTGGGCAGAAGGGTTCTAAAGGTTTGTGTGTATGTGTGAGTGTACATATGCCTATGTGCTTCTGTGTCTGTGTGCTTCTGTGTGTATGCATGCATGGGTGAGTGCACATATGTTTGTGTGCTTATGTGGGTAACATATACATGTGTGCTTATGTGAATGCATGTGCGCATGCCTGTGAACGCACATATGTGTGTGTGTGTGCGCATGTGGGGGCATGCTTTTTGTAGGTGCGTGTATGTGGGTTTTCTTGTATGCATGTGTGTGTGCACACACATACAGATTGGAGCCTGGGCACAAATGTGAGCCTTGCCCAGAGTGCCTCCAGGCCTGGCCCAACAAGGTGTCCACAGAGCCCTGAAAGCCCAGGCTGCTGGGCACCCACTGTGGTTGGATTAGGGGACTCCAGCTGGGTGTGGCCCCCTTCCTGCCAGGTCACTGAGGCAGGACCCTTTCTTCAGGGCAGGGGGACCTCATCGTTCTCAGGGCAGGGCCTGCCGGGGCCAGTGGCAGTGAGGTGGCTGGGATCAATAAGTTATTAGCACCATTCTGTCAGCTGTAAAGTGGAGATTGATCGGCGCTCCTGCTGCCGGCAGCACTTCCCTGGCCTGATAAAAATGACAGATTAAAGGAATAAGAAAAGGAATTAGGCTCTGGGCTGATGGCAGGCCTTCTGGGGAGTACCTCACTGCCCCGTTGGGGCAGGCCGAGGTCAGAGGGAACACAGCCTCACGCCCAGGTGGCCCTGTGAGGTTGGAAGGGCCCTAGGCCTGGGGCCGAGCTCCAGTCCTGCAAGTGGGTGGACCTGCAGAATGGCAGCCACTAGCTCTTGGCTCAAGAGGAGGCTGGATTTGGGGCACCCGGGAGGGGCCGGGTCCTGAGGACAGCCAACTGGGCAGATGTAGAGTATGAGAAAGGACTGTGAGAGAACGTGGCTGTGGCTAGGCTGTGCACTGGGCGACATGATGCTACGGTGCTGGTGCAGCTCTTGGGAACTGAAGCCTGGCCGGGAGGGCAGCTACGCCAAGGGACTGACTCAGGTCTCCTGGGGACAGTGAGATGTGTAGACTGGCAGAGGGTGAATGTGACAGGTGTGCCTGGCCCCATGGCAGGGTCTGTCACATGCAGCCCTTCCTGAGGGGGAGCATTGGGTTCCTAGCACAGGCCCCAGTCCTGTGCTGGGAGAGAAAGTGGTTCTGGTTGGATGTGAGCCCTATAGGTTGAAGAGGGGCAGGATGGGCACAGCAGGGCACTTGGACACCCTGAGAAGGGCTCAGGAAACGGTGGGTGCCCACCAGAACATCCCCCCACCCACCCTGTGCAATGGAGCTGGTTCTGGTTGAGTGTAGGGGCATGGGAGGGGGGCTGTCCAGAGTGGTCGCCCTTGCCCTCCCAGACCTCTGCCCTCTCACAGGTGACCTGCTGGGCAAGAGGCTGGCCCGCTCCCCCGCCAGCAGTGGCTGCCCTTTGGAGAAGAAGGCCCGAAGCGAGTCCCCCCAAGGTGGGAACCTGACAGGGGGTTGGGATCAGGCCACTGGTGAGGGAGGGGTGCCCGTCTCTTTCTGAAGAAGCCGTCATGCCCCCACAATGCAGAGACTCTGCTGCTGCCAGAACTAGGCCCTGGCATGGCCCCCGAGGAGCACTACCGCCGGCTCATGTCTGCCCTGAGTGAGGCAGGACCCTTGGAGGACCAACGGCTCTACCATCTGGGCACCCCCAGTCACGGTAGGGTCCCCGCCAATGCTCCCTTCCCTGGTGAGGCTGGGAATGCGTGTGGGGGCCTGCCCCCTTGTGCCTGGGCAGTGAGGCATGCCCTCGCCTCCCTCCCAGGCATCTGCTTATGTGGGCAGATGGAAGGGTCATCTTTTCTGCTGCTGTCCTCCAGGACCAGGTCCCTGCCACCCCCACACCCTCCAGCTCACAGAGATTCCTGGCAGTTCCCCCTCCTTGCTGGCCCCTGTGGGCACTGGAGACCCAAAGAGACGGTCCCACTGGTCCCTACAGCAGCTGGGGCTGTTCACGGGCCTGTGCCCCATCCCCTGGTCTGCAGGTTGAGGTGTCCACTCCAGCTGAATGACTGGGCCATCAGCCAGCAGGCCAGGCCAGGAGATGTGCTGAAGGCAGGCTGGGCAGCGGCATCCCACCGGGCTCCGCACACTGTGGCTAGCCGGCCCACCTGTCTATCCCAGCCACCCTCTAAGGGACCCCCCCTCACCTTCACCCCAAGAGCCTGCGCGGGGCTGTGGGTGGGGGAGGGGTGCTGGGAAAGGGGGCAGGATTTCCTCTCCCCACACAGGCACTGTCCCCCAGGGCAGCTCAGGCACCGAGAGCCTGAATAATTCACCAAATGTTAATAATTTAAAAATCTTCCTTTTTAATTGCTTTCCCTGCCCTGCCTGGGGCCGGCGGCGCTGGCCCGCGCGGGGGCGGGGGCGCGGGCCGCTGGGGAGCCGCGCCGGGAGCGGGCTGTCAATCACGGCCCCCGCGCCGCCGCCCCCGCCGCGGAGCCGGCTGTAAATAACCGCGGCCGCGGGGCGCGCGGGGGCGCGGGGGCCCCGCTGGGATCGACGCAGGCGGCCGCGCCGGCTGGGCTCTGCGGGCTGGCACCCGGCCCGGGGCAGGACCCACCTCCGCTTTTCGGGTAATTAATTTATAAACAGGCGGCGGTGGCGGAGCCAGCGCAAGTGGGGGGCTCGGGAGGGGCGCGGAGCCCGCAGGCCGCCGAGCCGGGTGGCGAGCCGCGCGCTGGCAGCCTGCCCGCCCGCCCGCCCCACGCCCCGCCGTCCCCTCCCCGGGGTCACCTGGGCGCGGGGCCGCTGCCGCCCCGCACCCCCACCGCGGGCTGCCCCTTGCCTCTCACCCCGACCGGCGCCCACCCCCCGCCCCAGACCCTGCCGCCTGCTCCCCCGCCGGCCCCGGGTCCGGCGCGCCCCCGTCGGTGCCCTGCAGCTCCGGACCCGGAGTAAGCGCTGTCACCCGTCCCCCTCCCCGCCCAGATCTCCTGAGGGTCCGGCAGGAGGCGGCGGCCACAGCGGCGAGGAGCCCCGGCGGCCTGGACGTGCACCTGCCCTCGGCGGGCGGCCAGCGCCGCAAGCCGGGCCTGGGCCCGCTCCGGGAGAGCGGCGCGCCCGCCCTGGGCCCCGCCTTCCCCGAAAGGTACCCGCGCCGGGGTCGGTCGGACACGCGGGGGGCGGCCCCTGTCCCCGCCGCAGCTGCCGCCGCCGCCGCCGGGACTGCGGCTAATTACAGCCGCGCGGGCGGCTGGGGGCGGCGGGCGCCCCGCGGTAATTGCCGCCTCCGCGCCGCCGCCGAGATTAATTGGCGCCGCCGGCGGGGGCGGGGCGGGGGCGCGCGACCCGGGGCCGGCAATTAGCGGGGGCGGCGGGGCGGGCCGCGCGCTCCGCTCACTCGCGCCGCCCGCAGGGAGCTGTCGCAGCCGCCCCCGCTGCTGCCGCCGCCGCCGCAGAATGCCCCGCACGTGGCCCTGGGCCCCCACCTCAGGCCCCCCTTCCTGGGGGTGCCCTCGGCGCTCTGCCAGAGCCCCGGTAAGTAACGGGCCGGCCCGGGCGCTCCGCCCGTCCCGCCCGTCCCGCCCCCGCGGCGGCGCGCGCCCGCGGGGCCGCCCGGCCACCTGCTGCGTGTCCCCGCAGGCTTCAGCTTCCTGCCGCCCGCGCCGGCCGACGCGCTGGCCCGCCAGCAGGAGCTCCTGCGGAAGCAGAACCTGGCGCGGTAGGTGCTAGGGGTGGGAGCCGCGGGCCAGGGGCGCGGCCCGGCCCCGCCGCTCACCCCGCCCGCTCCCCGGGTGCAGGCTGGAGCTGTCCGCGGAGATGCTGCGCCACAAGGGACTGGAGAGCGCCCAGCGCCCGCCGCCGCCCGCACCCGAGGCCGCGCCGTGCCCGCCCGATGGCCCCGAGGACCTGCCGCGGCGCGGGGCCATGCTGGTGCTGAGGCACAGCTCGGCGCCGCTCCTGGCCCTGCCCCCCCAGGGCTCCCCCACCCCGCCCCGCGAGCCTGCCCGCAGGGCCCCTCGCAAGGGCATCTCCACCCCAGCCTCGGCCCGGCCTGGCGAGCCCAAGGAGAAGGCAGAGGTGGGGCCCTGGACGCCAGAAGGCCCTGAAGAGGAGCCCCCTAAGGACTCAGATGGGGAGGATCAGGAACCAGAGGAGTCGGTGGCTGCGGGGGGCCGGGCCCCAAGCGGAGGAGGGGCCAGCTCCGAGGGGAAGGGGCTTCTCTCAGGACCCTTGCTGCCTCCACCACTGCCCCTGGGCTTCCCCTACGCGGTCAGCCCGTATTTACACACAGGTGGGCACCCCCCACCCCCAGTGTCCGTGGAAAGAACCCCTCCTTTGGTGATGGGCACTTACGGAATGGCCAGCAGAGCTGAACCCCAGTAACACCCCCCTCCCAGCAGGTGCAATGGGGGGGCTCTTGATGGACGGAGAGTCAGCCACCGGCCCCGAGGACGTCAGCAAGTGGACAGTAGATGATGTTTGCAGTTTCGTGGGGGGCTTGTCTGGCTGTGGAGAATATGCGCCGGTGAGATGGGGACCCGCCCACCTCTCCCCCATACTGGTCATGGTGCAGTGTGCATGTTCCTGATGCCTGTGGCTTCTGCCTTCCCCACTGGCAGATGCCCAACAGATACTACTGGGTCACCAGGGGCTCATGTCCAGGCACCCGCTCTGCAGTGCCCTCAAAGCAATCTCTCTGGACCAAGCTCTCCCGTAGTGGGGTCTGAATGACAGGACAGCAATGTGGCTGACCCAGGCCAACCTAGGTGGTCCCCCAAGTCTGCCGGGAGTGCCTCCCACCCCCAAGAAAGCTTTCCCTTTTTTGGTGCATGGGGATAGAAATTTGGGCTTCATGCACACAAGCCTCATCGTCTACTGGCCCAAGATTTTTTGGTCCAGCAATCTCGTTTGTCAGACAGTCCTGGCATTACCCCTAGGTCTTCAGAGAACAGGGAATCGACGGGCAGGCACTGCCCCTGCTGACAGAGGAACACCTCCTGACCACCATGGGGCTCAAGCTGGGGCCTGCACTCAAGATCCGGGCCCAGGTAAGCGCCAGTTGGGGTGTGGGGCTGGGGGCTGCCCACTCACCCCTGGCAGGCTCTGCATCTGGGCCCGCATCTCTGCAGGTGGCCAAGCGTCTGGGACGCATCTTTTACATGGCCAGCTTCCCCGTGGCTCTGCCGCTGCAGCCACCCTCGCTCCATGCTCCTGAGCGGGGCCTCGCCTCTGGGGAACAGCCCTTGTCCCCAGCAGTGGCCACTTCGCCCTATGGAACAGGGCACACGCCTGCAGGCCAAGCCTCACCCAAACAAGGAAATGGGACCCTGGCTCTACTGCCGGGGCCTGCTGACCCCTCCCAGCCTCTGTGCTGAGGCCACAGGTGGGATACCCTGCCTTCACCCCAGCCCCTCACAGCGCCCGACACAGGTGGGACACGTCACTCAAGAGCAAAGACTCAAGAAGGTGACCTGTGCAGATGGTCAGGGGCAGTACAGACAAACCAAAGATGAAGAAGGGTCAGTGATGTCTCTGGACTTCTTAACTGGGAACTGCTCTTGTGGACGCCAAAAGCACCCTGAACTGGGGCAAGGTGTCGGAGAGGCCTCTGCAGGGGTGGGGTGGGGTTTCTGGCCCACCTGCATGGGTCAGTGCCCACTCCCGTCCTCACAGCCACCACTCCAGATATCAGCACAGTGCTCGATACTTGCTGGTCTTTTCATATGGTAAAAAAGTATTAAAAAAATCTTGTGCATCTACTGGCCTCCCCCCAAGATGGTCTGACACGGGCCTCAGGGCCATGGCTGCTCAGTGAGCTGCAGCCCCACAGGCGCAGCACGTGCAGGAGCGCAGCAATGGCTGATGGCACCACACCGCTTCAGTCCTCCTCCTCCGACAGCTGCAGGTCCTGCAGTTCGTCATCTGGCCCCTGAGCCAGACTCCACAGTTCCCCAGGCAGCAGCCCCGCCTCCACGTCTGGGTTTCCATCTGCAGGGAGATGATCCTCCATAAATCGTGTGTTATCAGGAAGAAGCCAGCCTTGAGGTTATTCATCACTAATTAATCACAGCACTAATTAATTTATCGGAATTGCTGCTGCTGCAGGGGATGCAGCAGCTGGCCTGGCATCCCTGGAGAGCAGAGCAGGCTCTGCCCCAAGGCATCCCGTCCCCCCCAACAAACCAGGCCACCTGCCCAGCAACTCCCAGGACACTCACCCTCTGAGCCACTGCCTGCCGCCTCGTCACTGCTACTGCCTGCCACCTCGTCACTGCTACTGCCCTCCTCTTCCTTCCTCTGCCGAGTTCTCAGGCACCCAGGTGACTCTGGGAAGCAGAGCAGAAGCACTTCAACGACCAGCAAAGGCGGGTAGCAGGCTCAGAGCACCGCAGCCCCACTTCCAGGAGACCCCCCCCCCCCACCACCACAAACGAAGTCCAGCGGCCAAAGGGCTGGGCACAGGCAGCTAGAGAGCCCTTTCAGGCCCACCTGCCCCGTCAGATCAGATGCTGACACGCAGACCCCACCTCTCTCTGTGGCATCTGCAGTACTCTCTTCATCACTGTCCAGGTCAAAAAGGTCCTTGAATTCCACCCTGTCCTCGTTCTTCCTGTCCTCCAGCTTCCGCCGTTTTATCTCTGGGAAGTTCAAGTCTTCCAGCTAGAAGGACCAGGAACCGAGGTGGCTGAGTCGGGGAGCAGGTGGCAGAATGCCCTCACCCTCGCCCCTGCCCTGCGTGGTCCATTCCCAGCCAAGTTCTCAGCAGGAGCCAGGCCGGCTTCACACGCTGGCCACAAGGCACCTTCAGAGCCACAGCCACTGATGCAAAGCCGCCTGCAGTCTTTCCCCTGGGCCCCCAGTTACCAGCACGAGACAGGGCAAGTGTCAGCACTCATACCTGCCCGACCGGGCTGGAGGAGGGCAGTGGCCTCTATCACCCAGCCCTAGTGCCTCAGAGGCCCATAGCTGGGTGATCCTCCTGCCTGTTCAGTCCCTAAGCTCTGGAGCAGCCCTGCCACCCTGGGCCATGGGCACAGGTTCAGGTCCCACCCACCCCCACCAGGTCCTTCCATGGCCCAGCCCCACCCCCTCTGTACCCGTTCTTTGCCGCTGATCTCAAGCTGGATCTCTCGGTCCCTCAGTTTCCGCCACTGGCTGTAATACTTGGTGAGCGGTGTGCCTGCCTCCCGCGTCTGCTTTTCCCAGGCATCCTATGGGGGAGGGGATGTGTCACACCCCACCACACTCCAGCCACCCTGGGGAGTGACTGGAGTGAAGCTTCAGCCAGTGCTGCCACCCAGTCCATCCAGAAGCCAACTGACCACTGCGGGCCGGGCAGACACAGCAAAAGACGCCTGCTGGCGGCGGCTACCAATGTACTCTGCATTCTCCTGCACCTTCTCCAGCAGCTGGCGCACCTGCCGGCAGTAGTTGGCGACCTTGCACTCCCGGAGGAAAGACTTGAACTGCAAAGAAAGGGGGCTCAGTTCCGGGCACGGGCAGCCCTGGTGCTGGAAGCCACACATCGGGTGGGTGAGGTAGGGGGTTCAGTGCGTGCGTGTCTAGCCCTTGGGGACCTACAGGGAAACAGCAGGATGTGGCTGGGCTAGGCACGGAGAAAACCCAGCACAGTGCTTCACTGGCACAGCCCTCTCCTCTCTCCATGCACCTGCGCTGTCCTTTAGGAACAACTGTGTCCTCTCAAGGTCTAAGAAACCACGTGGCTGCAAGGCCCAAAGATTCGGGAGCTAGGAAATAGCACATTGGGAAGGCGCCTGCCTTGCATGCAGCTGACCAGACTTAGATCCCCGGCATCCCACACAGTTCCCCAAGCCCACCAAAAGTGACTCTAGAATGAACAGTTACCCCCGAAACCAAAATCAAAGATCCTCCAGCTGCCTCTTTACAACAAATTCTTGCTGCTCCCTGGCTCGAGACAATGCCTAGACCCTCTCGCCCCAAACTGGAACCTGGTGTGCCATGTGCGTCAATGGCACCGCCTGAGTCTGGCCCCCACCCAGGCCCCTCTAGCAGGGCTGAGTCCACCGACAGGGGGCAGCAGTGTCCTGGCTCTGCCTGTGGGAGGCACAGGCATCTCTGACAGGGGGCACTTCTGAACACCTCAACAGAGGACCCAGAAGTGGCTTCAGAGAGGAGGCAGATCAGCCCCGGCACTGCCAAGAAGGGCAGACGCTGGTTTGCAGTATCAGGAGAGAAGGAAGGTCCCTTCCCCATGCCAGCCTTTACCAGGTCACCAGCAGCACCTTACTAGGAGAATCACTCCACCCGCCAGCTAGAGAGCCCAAGGACTAAGCGACAGCCCGGGCACAATCCCTGCCACCAGTCGCCCAAGGACAGAGCTGGGAGCAGCTATGTCCACAACCAGGTGTGGCCCGACTCTCAGCTTATGGGTAGACCCAGGCTGCTCAGTGGCTGCTGTCCCCAGGAAAGGCCTTGGGGCTGGCGTGGGGAGGAGCTGGAAGTCCCTGGATCCTGGGGGAGTCACCCAGGCAGCTCCTATGCCTCGGTCCCGGGACCCAGCTGCCAGCAGACATAGAGAAGGACAGAGCACATACCTGCAGAATAGCTGGCAGCGCCAGCTCGGGGAAGGCAATGCTGTGGGCTTGGCTATGCAAATATTCCAGGGTAAGGTCATACAGCTGCTCCACGAGGCCATCCTGAGGTGGGCGGTGAAAGCATGTCAGGGCGCAGAGCAGGAGAACAGGCCCTGACACCCAACATGACGCTCAGTGGTCTAGCAGAGGCCTGGAGGGTGTGACCCCCAGCTCTGCCTGTGTCTGCCCTGGAGTCCTTCATACCCGGTATGCCTTCTCCTGAAGGTTGACTTTGGACAGCTTCAGGACCACAGCAAAGTTGATGGGTCTGGAGCTCATGCGCCCGGGCCGCCGATTGAAGTCAACCTGCTGGAAAACCTGTCCAAGGTCTGGTCAGCCGTGTGCCGCTCCCACCCACCCCCACCACTCAGGATCAGGAGGATTCTGTGAGCAGACAGAGCTGCTTCCGACAGGCCACAGATCAGCCCCCTGGGTCTGGCCTCAGGAGCCATCAGGAAGGGACAGAGGGTCTCAGACAAAGCCCCTGTTGCATTCTGAAGGACAGGCTGCAGTTGACCCTGCTGTGTTGTTCATAAAGAACAGGCTGGAACGTGACCCTCCCACGTTCTCAAGAGAGGACAGTGACCCTCCTGTGCTGTGTAGAGGTGAGAGGCTGCAAGAGTAGGTCCTGGCCTCCTCCATACCTGCATGTGGGTGAGCTGGGGCAGGGATGCTGAGAAGTTAGAATAGCCAGCAATGAGGTACCTCCTTTGTCCTGCTCAGGGACTGGAGGGCCTCTGTCCAGCAGTGTTGCCCCCCAGTCACTTCTGGAGAGAAAAGTGGGCACTCCTGGGAGCTAAGCACCCCCAAACAAGACAGCGTTCCCAAGAAGCCTTCCTCAGCGTGCTCAAGGCCCCAGGGTCCCTGCCTCCTCGTGCTCAGTGGGGCCAAGAGTTTCACTGAGACAGCTCTTGACCACCTCGTGGGTGGCACTGGGGCCTCTGGTGGAGGATGGGACACCTGGACAGCCGCTGGCTTGGGACGAGCCAGCCTGGACCAGAGCAGCCCTCCCTGCCATACAGGGGCAACACCTGTGCTAGGGGCTAGGGAGACAAGGTGCAGCTTTGGGATAAGACCTGACTTGGGCTTCTGGCCCAGCTCTGCTGGGCGCACCTCAGGCAATTGCTGAGAACTACACAAACCCGCCTGAACCCGGCACCTGCCACTGTCCTCATCCGTCCTGCCAGACTGGGCAGCAGCAAGGAGGGCCAGGGCCCCCGGGGTGAGGGTGGCGTGCCTGCTGGGGCCTCTCACCTCGAGGAGGAAAGGCAGCACAGGGATGAAGGTGCCGGTGCTCTCCGAGAGCAGGGTCAGGGCCCGCACACAGTGCATACGCAGCGGGTAGAAACGAGCCGTGGGGACCAGCCTGTGGGCAGAGGGGGCAAGGGCAAGCCTCAGTAAACCACAAGCCACTGCAAGCTCCAGGTAGAGTGTCCCTGGGTTCTGACTGTAGTGGCTGCCCTCCCCCCGCCCCGCCCCCCCACCGCCTCCTGCACTGGGTTCCAGCTTTAAGAACCTGCTTCCCACTCTGCTGGAGAACAATGGGTCACAGCCACAACTTTTCACAATTTCACTTCAGTGGAAGAGGAGAACCTAAGAGAACCTAAGAGGCTAAGCACTTGTAGGTTATGGCTGCCCCCTCCTGGCCAACTGTGGCAACTGTGATGTGGCCCTCCCAGAGACATTCCATCCCCGCTGAGTGGATAACACCTGCCCCTGCCCTGCCCACCTTTCCATCCCAGACTCACTTGATGCAGCCGATGATGACCTGGGAAAGGGGGTAGATCAGTGGCTGGAGAGCCTCACTGGGGCGGATGGTGCTGAGCACACGACACCACAAGTACAGGCAGTGTACAAACTGCCAATTGTACACAGACTGGTACGTCTCCTGGGGAGGACAAAGCCCCACGGAGGTGAGCCCAGGGCCTCAGTCCCTCCGCACAAACCCCCTCTGCAGCTGCACTACACACCCCCTCCACCCCACCCTCAGGGACCCCTGACTGCAGTAGGAGTCAGATGCAGAGGTACCCAAACGCCCCTCCCACCGAGGACCCCAGCTCCATCCAAGGTGGGGCGGGCCTGCACCGAACGTGGAGCCCACCTTCTTGCGCGTGGTCATGGCATTGCGCAGGTGGATGGCCAGCTGGCGGATGTAGAGGAAGGCGTGCTGGTAGGCCGAGCCAGGGTCCAGGGCAAGCATCTCAGTCAGCGTGCGCTGCATGAAGTTGATGAGCGGGAGGGCACTAGGGGAAGTAAACTTGCAGTTCCGCACGTAGGTGATGTACATTTGCTATGAGAAGAACCCAGACAAACTGCTGAGATCCAAAGCCATTTGTATCGGCTACTGGCCACACCCATGCCCAGGCCTTTTCCTCAGAGGGGCCCTCCCACCCCGCACCAAGGCCACACATCAGCCATGCCTGCTACAGGACCTCACACCCTGATTCCCCCACAGGTGGGTCTACCTGACCCGGACAGCTGTTGTGGGGGAGGGAGGCCAGGACTCAGATTGGGGACAGTGGGGCTGGGCAGCAGGTGTCCCAAGGAGCCATTCATGGAGCGCTCTGTCCCACACGATGCCCAGGTCTGCCCAGAGCAGCCTTGCATACCTTGAGAACGGGGCTCAGGAAGGTGCCTTTGTGCCGGCAGACTCGGAGGAGCACCAGGAAGGCCAGCACTCTCAGCGTCTCCTCCCCCGTGCTCCACAAGACCACCATCCTCTGTAGAAGCCGAGGGTCAGAGCTGGGCCAGCACCACCCCAGCCAGCACCACCCCCCCCACCCAGGAACTTTGGAGGGCCGGGACTCAGGTCACATCATGAGCACCCAGCCCAGACCATGACTGCCCAGACTACCTGAAACTAGAAACCAGACAGAAAAGAGGCCTTAGGGGAGAAGGCCCAAGGTCAGGAACACAAGCTCTGTATGTGGGGGTCCCGCCTGGTCCCCCCCCGCAAAACATTGCCAGAGCGACTCCCCAGGACCCAGCCAAGAGTAGCCCCCAACCCCCACCAGGTCTGTCTCCAAACAAGCCCGAACTGAGAAAGCTGCGGCCACAGCCTCTCACTGGACAGGCCAGAGCTGGGCTGCCCACCTTGAGCAGCACGCGGCACTGCTTGGGGAAGGTCAGGAAGTAAGGCACCAAGTGGCTGACATGCCGAAGAATGGCTGCTGCTACAGTGGTCTCGGTCACGCAAGTCACCAGCTGCGAAAGCAGAGAGAACAGGGAGGCCCAAACCAGTGAAGCCGGGGAGGCCAGGCCCCCACCCAACCGTGGGAAAGGGAGGTGGCAGCTCCATCCTTACCGCGCCCGCCCTTCCTCAGGGCTCCCACCTGACCAAAGACTAAGAGCAGAATTGTACCTGCAGGACGGAGCTCAGGTAAGCCTTGATGTCCAGCCGGAGCCTCCCCCACAGCGGGCTACTGGACGGCGGCAGCACCCTACAGAGACCCCACCGGCCCTGTGGCTTGGACATGGGTCAGCAGAAGGCAGGCTGAGCCCATGTCCTGCCCAAGGCAGGAGGGCAGAGGGCCCGAGGAGGAGACGTCTCCTCCCTTCTTCCCTCCCTCCCTCCCTCCCTTCGGAGGGTGCAGGAGCCAACAGCTGGATCCGGACCCAGAAAGGGGTTCCCACAGGTCACCCCATCTGGCCAAGAGGCTAAGAGCAGCTTTTCTCATTGCTCGTTTCTATCTGAGCCTAGAGATGTGCAGAATTCTCCTATTCAAGCTCATTCTCATGGTCCTGGGGGCAACCCCGGGGGGTACTCAAGAGCCAGAGGTGCTGGGAATGGACCCAGGGTTCCCCAGTGCCTGTGCTCCTGCTCCCCCGAGACGGATCCCTAGCCCCGGGTCTTCCTCCCTGGCCCTCTTACCTGCCGCCCTCCTCCGGGGCTTTCCCAAACAACAGCTTCTGAAGGCAGGCAAAGAGGTCTCTGACGCAGAAAGTGATCAGTGCGTTGAACACTGGAACGAGAGGGACACAGTTGTCACTGACAGACAGAAGGCAGAACGAGGAGCCTGATTTCTGTGTTCCCCAACCCTGGCTCACCAGCACTGTCAGTGACCTGGAACCGGCTGGCCTCAGCACTCTCCTGGTCTCCTTGGGTGGTGGCCACCGCAGCTCGAAATGCCTGCAGGATCTGGTGCAGCAGCCGTGGAGTGAGGTGCTGCTAAGGGGTGGAGAACCCAGAACATGGGAAAGGCCGTCAGCTGCGTGTGGACAGCAAGTAGCAGCCCAGCACGGGTCACTCTCAGACAGGGCAGTGGCAGGGGAAGGAGGACCGAAAAGCCCCCGCCCAAACTGGAGCTTGTGGGGGGACTGGAGCAATAGCACAGCGGGTAGGGCGTTTGCCTTGCATGAGGGTTCAAGTCCCAGCATCCCATATGGTCCCCTAAAACCACCAGGGGTAATTCCTGAGCGCAGAACTAGGAGTAACCCCTGTGCATCGCCGGGTGTGACCCAAAAAGAAAAAAAAAAAACCAAACTGGAGCTGGGAGGAGCCGAGTGAGCAAAAGAGAAACGGAGAAAGGATTCCCCAGGGTCCCAGAATCACTGCCCGAAGAAAGCAGTCCCAGGCCCCAGCACAGAGCAAGTGCCTGGAGCACCATGTCCTGCCTGCAGAGGAAGGGGGTGTGGCCCTGCAGGTTTCACCAAGCCCCTCACCTTGGCCATCCGCTTCCACCTGTCCACCATGGCAAGGGTCACGGGCACAGCATCCCCCATCTTCTTCTTCCTGTCCCCAGCGACTCCATCTTCACTCTCGTCCTCGCTGGCTTCCTGGACCAAACAGAGGGCAGGCGTGGAACAGGGGCAAGAGGCCACATGGGGGGGATGGGGAGCTCGCCCTGCGAGGGGGTCCTCTGGAGGTTCTCACTTCCAGCGTGTCTGGCAGGGCATGGAGCTGGCCCTCTTCCTCCTCGGAGCCATCAGAGTCACTGAAGTCCAGCAGGCTCCGGTCGTTCTCCTGCAGGAACTTGTAAAACTCCGGGTCTTTATCCTTCAGCCGAGAAAGCTGGTCCTTGTGCTCGGAGGCGCGGCCTCTGCGCCGGCTGTTGCGGTGTCAGGTCGGAAACTCCGGGTGAGGCTCCCCGAACCCCACGCCGGACCCCACCCCCGTCCCCCGTAGAACAAACACGGGGCGCGACCTGCCTCCCCACCGTCCAGCAAGGGGGTATCTCAGGTGCGTCCCCTTGCAGCAAGCCGCCAGTCTCCGGACCCCCTGGTCCACCTGCGCCTCCCTCGGGTCTGTTCCCTTCCGGCCCCAGTGGTACCCGGGCGGCAGGGTGGGGCGAGTTCTACCTCCCCCTCCCCCGCTCCCGACGCCCACCGCACGGCGCCCCCAGCACCTGCCACCCCGCGGACCCCGCACCTGCCACCCCGCGACCCCCGCACCTGCCGCCCCGCGCCTCCCCGCGCGTCTCCGGGCTCCGGGGGCCTCCGCGTGGCGCCGACTCCGCGCCGGGGGCCGCGTCGGGCTCGGGCTCGGGCTCGGACTCGGAGTCGAAGCCCGAGGTCAGGAACTCGTCCACCGTCAGCTCCGCCAGGCGCCTCCTGCGGGACACGACGTGGGGGGGGTGGTGGTCAGCGCGTCCGGCCGCCCGGGGAGGGGTGGAGGGGGGGGTCCCGCGCGGCCGGCACCCGGCCGCCCACTCACCTCCGCCCGCTCCGCGCCGCCATCGCCGCCAGCCGCCCCGAGCGCCGCGCTTCCGGTCCCAGCAAGCCGCGCGCCGCCGCACTTCCGGCGCGCAGGCCCGCCCCGGCCGCGCGCGCGGTTGTTTCTGTGGTTCTCCCGCGCGCCGAGGCTCCCGGGGCGGGCGGGCGGGCAGGGTAGGGCAGGCACTGACGTCTTGGGCGTGCGGGTCCTCCCGCCCGCGCGCGTCCGCCTGGCGCCGGGCAGGCCCGCTGGGAGTGGACCCCGCTGGCCCACGCGTAGCTCCGTGTCCTTCGGGACACTGGCAGGACGCGCCTCCCGGCTTGGGCGCGCCCTACGCCCGCACGTGCGAGACTGCGGCCCGGGGGGGGGGGGGGGGGGGCGGTCTCCGCGAGGGCGCTGGCCCTGCACGCAGTGGACCCGGGTTCGATCCCCAGCCCCTCCGGGAGTGATGTGTGCGCGCACAGCGCCCGGAGCAGCCCTGAGTGCGGCCGGGGTCGGCCCAGACATGGGGGGATACCAGCCCCACCAGGACGGGGCGGGAGGGCGGCCCTCCTCACGCGCGGTGCTGTCCACAGGTGGCCAGCCCGTCCCGCGCGGGGTGGACGGAAGGCCCGTCTGCCCCGTCGGACACGCCTGCCCAGCCGGGTCTCGCCCAACCCCCCGCTGCCCAGGGGCAGACTCGGAGGAGGCCTGGGGCGCAGAGTCAGCGCTCACAGTCCAGTGCTCCTCGGGCTTTAGGGCAGTGAGCGGCCCGGGGGCTGGGGGGGGGCGAGGGGGGGACGTAGCAGGGACGGCAGGGCACGGGCGTGCCCTCACTGGCCAGCCCAGGGAAAGGGCCCTCGAGTGAGAGACCGGCGGCCACGGGGAGCTCAGCAGCGGGGGGCCCGGGGGTCTTCACGGAGGAGGCCTCCGCGGACAGGCAGGGCGGGGCGGGCGGCGCCGAGAAACAGCCGCTGCGGGCGCGCCCGCGGGTGGCAGCAGCGAGTTTGGGGGGGGGTGGGGGGCGAGAGGGCCGCCGCCGCCGCGCAGTCCTCCGGTGCTCCGAGCCCCGTCTGCTGGTGCGTGCTCGCGGGCGGGCGGCGGGCCCGGCGGCCGAGCCCATGCAGCCGCGCAGCGAGCGCCCGGCCGGCAGGACGCAGAGCCCGGAGCGCGGCAGCCCGGGACCCGGGCCCGAAGCGCCGCCGCCGCCGCCGCAGCAGCAGCAGCAGCAGCAGCCGCCGCCGGCGTGAGTGGACCGGGACCTCCGGGCCGGACGGAGCCTCAGACGGAGCCGGACCGGGCCCGAGTCCCGCCCGCGGCTCCTCCGCTGGGTGGGGTGGGGGCCCTCGCTGGGCATCCCCGGGGTCGAGTGAGGTCACGCCTGCTGGTGGCTGTCGGAGCTGCCTGCTTCCCTTCCCTGCGCCCTAGTGTGCCCATGTCTGTCGAGGACATGGGGCTAGGAGGGCACCGGGCAGCTCAGGATGGACACAGCATGCCTGTGGCCTGGTCATTATGAGAGCTGGGCAGAGGGGAGTAGGGTGCACAGGAAAGGGAGTGAGTTGGCTGGCCTCCAAGTGAAGGGGCAGAGGCGGGCCAGTGGGCCGGGGCTGTGGTCCCGTTGTGAAGGCAGGAGGGGAGGCTCCCTTGCAGGCCCTGACACTGTCCGGGCCCTCTGCAGCCCCGAGGCGGAGCGGCCCCGTCCCCGGCAGGCCTGGCCCACAGCCCCCATGGAGGGCCCGGTGCAGCTGCTGAGCCGCGAGGGCCACACCGTGTCCCACAACTCCAAGCGACACTACCATGACGCCTTCGTGGCCATGAGCCGCATGCGGCAGCGCGGTCTCCTCTGTGACATCGTCCTGCACGTGGCCGCCAAGGAGATCCGGGCGCACAAGGTGGTGCTGGCCTCCTGCAGCCCGTACTTCCACGCCATGTTCACAAGCAAGTACACCCTATCCTGGCGGGGGACGCTGGGGCTGCAGACCCCCCCCCCTTCCAGCCCCCCCCCCCCCCCCCCCCCCCCCCCGTGGCAGAGGCCAGCCTGACCTCCTCTCCCCGCAGATGAGATGAGCGAGAGCCGGCAGACTCACGTCACTCTGCACGACATTGACCCTCAGGCTTTGGACCAGCTGGTGCAGTTCGCTTACACGGCGGAGATAGTGGTGGGGGAAGGCAACGTGCAGGTAAAGGCGGCTCAGACCCCCCAGTTCTGCCATGCTGCCGCTCTCAAGGGGGGTGAGGTCCCATGCCTCTCCCCTCTCCCACTCCCACTATTCCCCTCTCTTCTCCCTGGAGACCCTGCTCCCAGCAGCCAGCCTCTTGCAGCTGAATGGTGTCCGTGACGCCTGCTGCAAGTTCCTGCTGAGTCAGCTGGACCCCGCCAACTGCCTGGGCATCCGGGGCTTTGCTGACACGCACGCATGCAGCGACCTGCTCAAGGCGGCCCACAGGTACGTGCTGCAGCACTTTGTGGACGTGGCCAAGACCGAGGAGTTCATGCTGTTGCCACTGAAGCAGGTAACCGTGCTGGGCACAGGCTGGACCCTGCCTTCGCCTCACCCCAGCCGTGTTGGCCCTGAAGTCTTATGTCTTCCCCACCCCTTCGCTCCCTTTCTCTTACCCTGTCTGCATCGCCATCCCTGGCCCTCCTGCCTCCTGCTATCACCCAGCCCTCCACCTTCTGTCCCCGAGGCAGCCCAGCCTGCATGCTCCCATCTTTGGCTCCCCACCTCAGCACTGCTCTGGGCTGAGCCCCCCCCCCCGAAACTTGCTGGTGGCATCTGACTCTGAGTCTGCTCAGCCCCTCGTAGGACCCACTGAGTCCCCCTTGACTCTCCCTCCCAGGCACCTTCTGGGTTCCAAAGCTCCCAAACCTTCCCCAGATCTCAGGTCTGAGGGTCCCCACCCCCAGGTGCTGGAACTGGTCTCTAGTGACAGCCTGAACGTGCCTTCCGAGGAGGATGTCTACCGTGCAGTCCTGAGCTGGGTCAAGCATGATGTGGACACGCGGAGGCAGCACGTGCCCCGGGTGAGGCAGGGCCTGGGTCCCCACGGTTGGGGAGGCAGTGCAGTGGCCGAGGGACTGGGCACACGCAGATTGCTCTCCTGGCCATGGACATACCTCAAGAGGAGTCCAGCGTGTTGGTGTTCACAGGGGGGCGGCCAGAGGGCTATGTGTGCCCTTGGCCCCGCCCACCATGTGACCGGTGTGTTCTGCCGCAGCTGATGAAGTGTGTGCGCCTGCCCCTGCTCAGCCGGGACTTCCTGCTTGGCCATGTGGATGCAGAGAGCCTGGTGCGACACCACCCTGACTGCAAGGACCTGCTCATCGAGGCCCTCAAGTTCCACCTGCTGCCTGAGCAGAGAGGTGTGCTAGGTACTAGCCGCACCCGGCCTCGGCGCTGTGAGGGGGCCGGCCCCGTGCTCTTCGCTGTGGGTACGTCCCTCAACCCTCACCCCCCAGTCCCCTCACCCCTCACCTCCCAGTCCCCTTACCCCACAGTCCCCTCACCCCTCACCTCCCAGTCCCCTCACCCCACAGTCCCCTCACCCCTCACCTCCTGGTCCCCTCACCCCTAACCCCTCACTACCTAATCCCTTCACCCCTCACCCCTCACTACCCAGTCCCCTCACCCCTCACCCCCCAGTCCCCTCAGCCCTCACCTCCCAGTCCCCTCACCCCTTACCTCCCGGTCCCCTCACTCCTCACCTCCCAGTCCCCTCACCTCTCACCCCTCACTACCTAATCCCTTCACCCCTCACCCCTCACTACCCAGTCCCCTCACCCCTCACCCCCCAGTCCCCTCACCCCTCACCTCCCGGTCCCCTCACCCCTCACCTCCCGGTCCTCTCACCCCTCACGATCCAGTCCCCTCGCCTCTCACCTCCCAGTCCCCTCACCCCTCACTACTCAATCCCTTTACCCCTCACCCCTCACTACCCAGTCCCCTCACCCCTCACCTCCCAGTCCTCTCACCCCTCAAGATCCAGTCCCCTCACCCCTCACCTCCCAGTCCCCTCACCCCTCACGATCCAGTCCCCTCACCCCTCACCCCTCACTACCCAATCCCTTTACCCCTCACCCCTCACCCCTCACTACCCAGTCCCCTCACCCCTCACCTCCGAGTCCCCTCACCCCTCACCCCTCACTACCCAGTCCCCTCACCTCCCAGTCCTCTCACCCCTCACGATCCAGTCCCCTCACTACCCAATCCCTTTACCCCTTACCCCTCACTACCCAGTCCCCTCACCCCTCACCTCCCAGTCCCCTCACCCCTCACCCCTCACTACCCAATCCCTTCACCCCTCACCCCCCAGTCCCCTCACCCCCACCCCTCACCTCCCGGTCCCCTCACCCCTCACCTCCCAGTCCCCTCACCCCTCACCTCCTGGTTCCCTCACCCCTCACCTCCCAGTAGCCTCACCCCTCACCCCTCACTTCCCAGTCCCCTCACCCCTCACTCCTCAGTCCCCTCACCCCTCACTTCCCAGTCCCCTCACCCCTCATCCCTCACTACCCAGTCCCCTTACCCCTCACTACCCAGTCTCCTCACTCCTCACCACTCCAGTCCCCCTCACCCCTCACCACCCCACCCCCCTCATTCCTGCACCCCTCACTCCCTGCACCCACCCTCCTCTTTCACTAGCACCCATGGATGACCTCGTATGGTCACCCCCTTACCCCGTCCTTGTTGCAAGAGCCACCAGGCCCCTGACCGTAGGCTGTGCAGAGCATTGCCCTCACCACCACCTCCCTCCCTGAACCCTGTCTCCTGTTGTGTCTCCTCCCCTTCCTCAGGTGGGGGGAGCCTGTTTGCCATCCACGGGGACTGTGAAGCATACGACACCCGTACTGATCGCTGGCACGTGGTGGCCTCTATGTCCACTCGCCGGGCACGGGTGGGCGTGGCCGCCGTTGGAAACCGGCTCTATGCAGTGGGCGGGTAAGCCTGGAGGTGGTCCCAGGTGGGGTCACGTGTGCCCTCCAGCCTCCCTGACCGGAAGCGGACCCTTCCTCAGTTACGACGGAACTTCAGACCTGGCGACTGTCGAGTCCTATGACCCCGTGGGCAACACCTGGCAGCCCGAGGTGTCCCTGGGCACGAGGCGCAGCTGCCTGGGCGTAGCTGCCCTGCACGGGCTCCTGTATGCAGCCGGTGGCTATGATGGTGCCTCCTGCCTCAACAGGTAGCAGCTGGGGCTGGGATTGGCAGGCCTTTGGGGTGACCCAGCTGGGGGCGGGTGACAGGAAGGTCTCACTGGATTCAGGACTCCCGGGCCTCTCTCTCATCTGAGCCACTCCGGCTCCCTGTCCTCCTCTCCGGGGTCGTGTTCTGCCAGTCAGCTGTGGTCTGTTGCCTGCTCTGGTGGGACCAGATTTGAGTGTCTGTGACTGTCCGGCTCTGGAGTGTGACTGTCTGCCCCAGCGGGAGGGCAAGTCCCAGTACCAGGGCTGCCTTTCTGCCGCTGCTCTAGGTCAGTGGCCATCTGGTGTTCACAGTGCTGAGCGTTATGACCCCCTGACGGGAACCTGGACGTCCATTGCTGCCATGAGCACCCGGAGGCGATACGTGCGCGTGGCCACACTGGGTGGGTGACAGGCCGTTCTCGTAGTGCCCACCCCCAGCCCACCCCCCAGCCCCATCCCCAGCCCGCCCCCCCAGCCCCACCCCCAGCCCGCCCCCCCAGCCCCACCCACAGCGGGGCACGTACATGGGTTACTCCCTGCAGATGGGACCCTGTACGCCGTGGGCGGTTACGACAGCTCGTCACACCTGGCCACCGTGGAGAAGTACGAGCCCCAGGTTCGAAACACACCTGCACACACTTAGCCCTCCCGGGAGCTCGCTCCCTTCTTGGCCAGCCCAGAGGGCGGTCGTGTTCCCCCCCACCCCCACAACACACAGGCACCTGCCCAGGAGCCAGGGTCTGCAGGGTGGAGGTGCACGGAGCTGGTCATGAGTCCGCCCCCTCTGTCCCTCACCCCTCTCAGGTGAACGCGTGGACGCCTGTGGCCTCCATGCTGAGTCGGCGCAGCTCCGCAGGCGTGGCCGTACTGGAGGGCGTCCTCTACGTGGCCGGGGGCAACGATGGCACCAGCTGCCTGAACTCTGTGGAGAGATACAGCCCCAAGGCGGGCTCCTGGGAGAGCGTGGCGCCCATGAACATCCGAAGGTGCCTGCCACTGCCCCCCCAGAGGCCACTCCAGACCCATCTCCAGACGTACATGTGTCCCAAGGCCTCCCTCCTGAGGGTCTGCCCACTCCCCCCACCTCACCGTCCAGCTCCTCCTGCCCATTGTCCCACTCACCCACTGCCCTGCGGGGTCCCCTGATCTCCCCCAGAGGCCCCAGCCCCTGATTGGTCATCCCGTTGCTTTCAGGAGTACTCATGACCTGGTCGCCATGGACGGCTGGCTGTACGCGGTGGGCGGCAACGACGGCAGCTCCAGCCTCAACTCCATCGAGAAGTACAACCCCAGGACCAATAAGTGGGTGGCCGCCTCCTGCATGTTCACTCGCCGCAGCAGTGTGGGCGTGGCCGTGCTGGAGCTGCTCAACTTCCCGCCGCCCTCCTCACCCACACTGTCCGTGTCGTCCACCAGCCTCTGACCCTGCGCACCCTCGGAGGCCGGGCCCACTGCCTCCCACATGCCTTAAGCCTGCGGGGCAGCGCCCCCCCGCCCCCCCAGGGACATTCTGCATCGTCCGTCCGTGTCTCTGCGTCCACTCCTTGGTGTTGTGTGTCCTTTATTTATTTCCTCTGTGATTCTGTGTCGTCACTGGATGCCGAGGAGCACTGCAGTGCCCCGTCCTGCAGTCCCTCCTGAGGTGTCCCGTGTCTTGGGAACCAAGCTGCCCTCCGAGTCCAGCACCAAGGGGACTCCTGCGCAGCTGCCAGACTGGCATTGCCAGGGCCTCAGCCCCTCCTCAAACTGGCAGATCTGGAGGGCCACTTCGCAGACGTAGGGTAGCCAGCCAGGCATGAGTGGGGGCTTTCTGAGCAACCCGGCCTGCGCTTCGCCCATCTCACCTCACCTTACCTGGCCAGGCACACACCCGGAGTCAACAGTGAAGCAGCTTCTAACCCCTGGCACACCTCTCCCGGGTCCTGCGCCGAGCTGGGCACCTATGTGTGTCCCAGACCCACATAGCAATATGCACCGACTTGAACAATAAATGTGTTTGTTGGGTTGTGGGGACCTGAGGCTGAGCATCCGTCTCCACCCTTGGGGCCCCTGCTGGGGCCTGGGAGGGTCGCGGGAGGTGCAGGTTGGAATCGGCTCGGCCAGTTCCCCCCACGTGAAGGATCAGTGAGTGCAGCAAGCTAAGCCCGATCACACACCTGCAAGGCGGCGGCCTGGGTTCTGGCTGAGCCTGGGGGACCCGACCTGGCTGGGGTGAGGATGGCTGAGGCAGGAAGTGGAGAAAAAGGATTCCGGCTTCCCGCCAGCAGTGCTCTAGACCTCTCCAGCAGCCGAGGTCAGAGAGGCCCCTTGCAGTCACTGTGACTCAGAGGCAGGCTGCCATTGGAAACAGGATGTGTACTCACTTGGGGGACTGTTGCTGAGACCAGCCTTGAGGCCTGTCCCGGGACGAGTGGGGGTGGCCGGCAGGGCAGAGACAGGTAGACCGGTCCCGCCCCAGCTCCACCTACTCGCCCAGAAGCACCCCGGCACTCCCGCCCTGTCTGCTCGGCAGGAGAGGTGCGCACACCATCCTGCTCTGGCAGCCGGCACCATCAGCCATGGGGAACAGCCAATGCGTCCCTCAGGCCCCTCGGAGGCTCCGGGCCTCCTTCTCCAGGAAGCCTTCCCTGAAGGGAACCAGGTGAGGGGGGCGGGGGTGCCGCAGGGGCGGCTCGGCCTCGGTCACAGACTCAGGCCTGCCGCAGGAGTCAGGCTGCGAGCCCCTTCCCTTGTCCCCAGGGAGGACAGCGCCAGGAAGCTGGGTGGCCTGTTTGGCACTGAGGCCAGCCCCGACAGGGACACGACAGCCGACAAGATCTTCTACTACATCCCCGGGACGGTGAGCGGGTCCCTGCTGAGTGGGGGCCCCCCGAGAGGGTGGGCCGGCTGGGGTGTCTGGTCTTCACTCAGCTCAGGGGCTCCCAGGCCAAAGCGAGGTGAGGAAGTGGCTGCCCCGCCCCAGCACATCAGCCGAGAGTCTGGCAGAGCGAGCGAAACTGCCCGGTGCCTGAGTCAGGGCTTGCGAGGGCAGGGCGGGGGCAGGGCGGGGGGGGGTGGGGGTAGACACACAGAGGGCCTGAGCCTGGAGCAGAGCAGACAGGCCCCCGGCACCCGGGCCTGGGAGTTGGCCCCTCCGTACGGCGATCTCGGCATTTTCAGGTGGAGGGCGGACCAGCCTCTCACCGTCTCTGGGCCTCAGTTTCTTGGAGGGGTCTCCTTGGCACCTCTGCTCCCTCACTCCAGGGCCCCCGTCCCACAGTCGTGGCTACAGCAGCAAGAACATGGCTCCCAGCTGCTCGCTGTCCCGCCCAGCTCCTGTCAGCTCTGGGCTAGGGGCAGGGAGGCCTGGCCTATTCCCTCACTGAGGAGCCCTAAGACCTGACTGAACTGGCCCCCAGCTCCTTACCCAGCACCCACTGGGAGAGGAACATCTGTGACTGCCGGGGTCTGGGAACAGGCCTCTACACAATTGGGGTCTGAGATGTGACCATACACATCTGGAACCTGGACAGAGACACCATCTGTCCTTCAAGGTCTACCTTCCTGCAGGCTCCCAAGGCTGGAACCAGCCACCCCCTCACAACCAACGCTCCCCTTCACACCAGCCCCTAGAGACCCCCCTCACTGTGCCCTGATCCTAAGGACTTTCAGAAATGGCTCCTTGGGAAGTGGTCAGTGCACCTCCGTCCAGGCCCGAGATGTATGGGGCCACGTCTCAGATCCTGAGTCCTTCTGTCCAGCCCACACCCTGGTGGGTCCTATGGAACTAATGACCTGCCTGGCCTGCTTGGTGACAGTGCCATATACTGGTCTTTAGAACTAGGCTGGGGGATCAAGGTGGTGCTGGCTACCTCCTGCACCCGGACTGCACCCAGGGGTTCTGTGGCCTACTTCACTGTCCTGTCTTGGCATCATTTCCCACACTGGGTGTGGGTGAAAGAAGCCCCACCCAGGGGCAGAGGCAGGAGAAGCCTCGAGTCTGTCTGCTCACATTCCTGGGCTCGCCTGAGAGGCAGCTCCACTTGGCGGGGGCACAGCATTCTACTGATGGCCTCTGCCAGCTCCCCTGGAGAAGGAGCCTGACCCCTCCCAGTTCAGCTTTCCATCACTGCCCCTCACAACCACAGATGGGGCCTGCTTCTGGAGGGCTCTCTGGGTGCCAGAAATGGCTGTTGGCGGAGGGTACAGGACCCCAGCATGTTGCAGGATGAGTTCTGGGCAGGTGGACAAAAGCTTTCCTGGTGACCCTCAGACACCCCAAACAGCCATGCTGGCACTCCGACAGGCTGGGGTGGGCACGTCTGCAGCAAGTGCTGGGTCCAGCTGTTTCCTACAGAACCACGTGCCAGATGTGGACACTCTGAGACTCGCCCCAGACATCCTCCTGGCCCCGCAGTCTCAGAAGGCTGAGGCACCACCATAAGGGCAGGCAGCTTAGGAAGAGTGAAGGTCGAG
The DNA here is from genome assembly GCF_029834395.1 of Sorex fumeus. Lineage (NCBI taxonomy): Eukaryota > Metazoa > Chordata > Mammalia > Eulipotyphla > Soricidae > Sorex > Sorex fumeus. Next base: position 5,651,641 of record NW_026606121.1, read on the forward strand.
GCGGGGTCTCCAGGAGACTGTGGGTGGGTGTGCACGCGCCTACGTCTGCCATGCTTTCCAGGATGGCACCAAGAGTGTGCAGGTTCTGGTCACCGGGATGGTGTGCTCTCAGCCTGCATGTGGTTGTGGGGTGGATCTCATGAGGACCCTGCTCCAAGCCCCTACCCTGAGTGTCAATCCCCTCAGGACATCCCAGGGCTGCAGAACCAGCAAGAAAATCTGGAACAGCCATTCCTGAGTGTCTTCAAGAAGGGTCGGCGGAGGGTGCCCGTGAGGAGTCTGGGCAAGGTCATACACTATGCCAAGGTCCAGCTGCGGTTCCAGCACAGCCAGGTGGGGGCAGAGCCAGGCAGGGACCAGCTGGGGAACTTGCCCTTGACCTCAGCCCGACCAACGTGCCCTGCTCCCCCCAGGAAGCCAGTGACTGCTACCTGGAGCTCTTCCCCACTCACCTGTACTTCCAGGCCGTGGGTTACGAAGGCCTCACTTTCCAGGTGGGGAACAGGGCAGAGGGGAGATGGGGGTGGGGGGAGGGGAAGATGCCGGCAGCTGGGGCCCCAGACCGCCCCTATCCCCTGTGCCCTGCAGGGCCTGCTGCCGCTGATGGAGCTGAGTGTCTGCCCGCTGGAGGGGTCCAGAGAGCCCGCCTTCCAGATCACAGGTGAGGGCCCAGTGACAGTAGTGGACCTGAGGGGTAGCTTGTCCTCCAGTGGTCACATGGTATGCCCAGCTGAGGGCAGGTGGGAGTCTGAGGACACTCAGGCCCATGCAGTGGCCACTGCTCCCTCCAGGCTGGGCCTGAGGTCTGTGCCCACCCTCTCTGCCTTCCCTGCAGGCCCCCTGCCTGCACCCCTGCTCGTGCTGTGTCCCAGCCATGCAGAGCTGGGCCGCTGGCTCTACCACCTGGAGAAGCAGATGGCCCTCTTGGGCGGGCTGCGGCGCTGCCACTCGGCCCCCCCACAGGTCAGTGCTGGGAACCCCCACACCTCTCCTCCCCAGCCTCCTCCACCTGCCCCTGACCCCCCTTTGCCAGGGCCCCCCTGAGGACGAGCTCCCCTGGACTCTGCAGCGCAGGCTCACCAGGCTGCGGACAGTGTCGGGACGCCACAAGGTGGGCAGCGCCATCTGTGCTTCCAGAGTGAGGCTGCAGCACCTGCCCTCCCAGGTAGAGAAGAGGGGCACACAGGGACACGGGGGCACGGGAGGCGGGGGGGCATAGGGCAGGTGGAGGACAAGGGAGGACGGGGACGCAGGGAGGACGAGGACATGGTGACATAGGACAGGGGGAGGACACAGGACATGGGGAGGGCAGGGGACATGGAGAGGACAGGGACACGGTGACAGGACGGGGGAGGACACAGGACACGGGGAGGACGGGGACACGGTGACAGGACAGGGGGAGGACACAGGACATGGGGAGGGCAGGGGACATGGAGAGGACAGGGACACGGTGACAGGACGGGGAGGACACAGGACACGGGGAGAATGGGGACACGGTGACATAGAACAGGGGGAGGACACAGGACATGGGGAGGACAGGGGACATGGGGAGGACGGGGACATGGCAACATAGGACAGGGGGAGGACACAGGACACGGGGAGGATGAGGACACGGCGACATAGGACAGGGGAGGACACAGGACACGGGGAGGACAGGGGACATGGGGAGGACGGGGACATGGCAACATAGGACAGGGGGAGGACACAGGACACAGGGAGGACGGGGACACGGTGACAGGACAGGGGGAGGACACAGGACATGGGGAGGACACAGGACATGGGGAGGACGGGGACATGGCAACATAGGACAGGGGGAGGACACAGGACACGGGGAGGATGAGGACACGGCGACATAGGACAGGGGAGGACACAGGACACAGGGAGGACAGGGGACATGGGGAGGACGGGGACATGGCAACATAGGACGGGGGAGGACACAGGACACGGGGAGGATGAGGACACGGCGACATAGGACAGGGGAGGACACAGGACACGGGGAGGACAGGGGACATGGGGAGGACGGGGACATGGCAACATAGGACAGGGGGAGGACACAGGACACAGGGAGGACGGGGACATGGTGACAGGACAGGGGGAGGACACAGGACATGGGGAGGACAGGGGACATGGGGAGGATGGGGACATGGCAACATAGGACGGGGGAGGACACAGGACACGGGGAGGATGAGGACACGGTGACATAGGACAGGGGAGGACACGGGGAGGACAGGAGACATGGGGAGCAAGGACATAGGACACAGGACATGGGAAGGACAGGGGATACGGAGGTATAGGACGGGGAGGACACATGACACAGGGAGGACGGGGACATGGGGAGCAAGGACATAGGGAGGACGGGGGACATGGAGGAGGATGGGGACACGGCGACATAGAACAGGGGGAGGACACAGGACACGGGGAGGACGGGGACACGGGCATAAGACAGGGGAGGACACGGGACACGGGGAGGACAGGGGACATGGGGAGGACGGGGACACAGCAACATAGGACAGGGGAGGACACAGGACACGGGGGGGACGGGGACACGGTGGCATAGGACATGGGAAGGACACAGGACACAGGGAGGACATGGAACACAGAGAGCATGACATAGGGCACGGGACACAGGGGGGACAAGGAACATGAGGAGGACATGGGGCATCGGGATGACATGGGACGTGGGAAGGACGTGGGGCATGGGGAGGGCATGGGGTACGAGGAAGACAGGGATATGGGGAAGTCGGGATACAGGGAGGACATGTCCCAATGTTCTCCCTTTGTCCTATGTCCATGTCTTCCCTGTGTCTCGTGTCCTCCCCGTGGCATAAGGGCATGGGACATGGGGAGGACACAGGGATACAAGGAGACACGGGACATGGAGAACATGGGGCTTGGAGAGGATATGGGGGACACAGGAACACAGGGGGCATGGAAGACTTGGGGAATGGGGGGATATGGGGACATGGAGAGGACATGGGACATGGGTGAGGACACTGGGACACAGGGCCCAGGGACATGGCCCCGGATGACATGGGGAAGGTGCTGGCAGCAGGTGGGGTGGACTCGGGGTGCCGACTGTGAGCCGCCTGCGCCCTTCGCCCCCAGGAGCAGTGTGACCGACTCCTGCTGCTGTACCCGACCTCCCTGGCCATTTTCTCCGAGGAAGCTGACGGGCTTTGCTTCAAGGTGAGGCTGCGCTGCCGACCCGCCCAGGGAGACTCCCTTTGTTGGGCTCAGCACGAACCTGTCTGTCAGGCCTGTGATGTGACAGAGCAAGCGGGTCCCGCCCACACGCCCCTGGTCAGTGTGTTCTCAGCCCTGAGGCAGGCGAGGTGCCATCTCGCCCCCACGGGGAATCGTGTCTCCTCAAGGACCTCCCTCCTGGTGTCCCATCTTGGGGGTCCCTCCCCACCCCGGTGTCCAATCTCTTCAAGACCCCTTCCCCAATATATGGTCTCAAGGATCCTCCCCCCGGGTAACCCATCTTGGAGGACCCTCCCCACTGGGTGTCCCATCTCAGAGCCCCTGGCACGGGGCATGGTCTGAAGCAGAATGACCCCAGAGTGCTTCTCTGCTGCCCCACCCCAGTTCTGAGAGGCCCACACCTCTCAGTGGGCGTCTTCCTGGCATACAAGGGACATATGCCTAGGTGCATATCGTATTTGAATGTGTACGCCTGCCTGTGTACACTCATGACACAAGTGCCTGTGTGTCCATGTATGTAAGGATATGTGTACATGTGTGCTGTCCACAGGGATGTGTGCATGTGTGTCCGTGCACGTCCATGGGTGTGAGTGCATGTGTACATGTGTGTCCACGGGTGTGAGTGCATGTGTACATGTGTGTCCATGGGTGTGAGTGCATGTGTACTTGCATGTGGGTGTGAGTGCATGTGTACATGTGTGTCCATGGGTGCGAGTGCATGTGTACATGCCTGTGGGTGTGAGGGCATGTGTACATGTGTGTCCATGGGTGTGAGTGCATGTGTACATGTGTGTCCATGGGTGCGAGTGCATGTGTACATGCCTGTGGGTGTGAGGGCATGTATACATGCATGCAGGTACTTGCCTGGGGCTGTGCACTGGTGTGTGCATGATTTGCACCCTGTCAGTGTATGAGGGTGAGCATGCATCGAGTGTTCCTGGCCCTGAGCTTGGTTTGCTTGCACTTGGCAGGGGGAGCTTCCGCTTAGTGCTATCCACATCAACCTGGAGGAGAAGGAGAAACAGATCCGCTCTTTCCTGATTGAAGGTGACTGTGAGGGCCTGGGCCAGGAGGAGGCCCCGGCTCTGCCCTGGGGCTCTGCGGGGAGAAACTGCAGCCAGCCTCTCAAACAGGGTTTGTGTGCCAGGCCCCCTCATCAACACCATCCGAGTGGTGTGTGCCAGCTACGAGGATTACAGCCGCTGGCTTCTGTGCCTGCAGGCAGTGACCGGTCCCCAGGGCTTCCCAGGGCTCCAGGCACCCACACAGGTGAGGACCAGCAGGGGGCGCTGTCCACAGCTCCAGGCACGGGCAGAGGGCAAGCCCGGGTGGGCAGTGTGGGAGAGACCACTATCCTGCTCATCACGGCACTGGCACCCTGGCTGCCCAGACCAGGGGTGGTGGCCGAAGCTCGCTCTCCTCAGATGGACGGACCAGCTGGGACTCGGGGTGCCCGGCACCCCCGTCCACCCACACCAGCCAGTCTCTCCCTGAATCCTTGGTGGTGTCTCCTGTGAGCTGCCCTGCACAGGCTCCACCCGTGAGTACCAGGTTCCGGCCGAGGGGCTCTGTTGGGTCACTCCACCCCTGGGGTCTGGTTCCTGCGTGGCGGTGGCCATGTACTCTCCAGAGCAGTATAGGGGTTTGGTCCCCACAGGAGGGGGACAGCACCAGCAAACACAAGTTAGAGTTGAGACGGAGCGGCAGCACTCGGTCCCCCAGGAGCAAGGCCCGAAGAGAGAGGCCCGGTCCTACCAGCCCCCTGCACCTGGATCTGACCAAGGTGGGCCTAGGCAGCTGACCTGCCCTTGACCGGCCTGCCCTCCTGCCCTCCGGGACCCCCAGGCCTTTTCCCTCACCCCAGGAGCCCTGTCTCTCCTGTCCCTTGTCCACAGCTTCGCGTGGAAGGCAGCCCTGAGGCCCCAGACCCTTCTCTGGAGACCCCACACTCCCCGCTGTACGCTGACCCCTACACGCCACCCGCCACCTCCCACCACAAGGTCACAGATGTTCGGGGCCTGGACGAGGTCAGTCCCTGCTTGGGCAATAGGAAGGGAGCTGCTGGAGCCTGGGCTGAGTTCAGGGTTTGGGACATGCCGTGTGGGTGCTACTACCTGCAGCACAAGGTGTGTCTGAAGCAGGGGTCTGGCCGTGCTGAGGGGCTCAGGGGGACCTCAGTTCCGTGTTCTCCCGGCAGTTCCTCAGCGCCATGCAGAGCTCGCTGCAGTCCGAGCCCACAAGCTCTTTCCCCTCGGTTCCTGTGTCGGTGCCTGTGTCGGACCCCAGCTGTGGACTGTCCAAGAAGGGGACCCTGGTATCCCGGGCCTCCCCCCGGCATCGAGGTCGGGCCCCACCACCACCAGACTCCCCGCAGCTTGTGAGTTGAAGCCCATCCGGCCCTGCCCCCAGCCTTTGTGTGGCCTAGACTGAAAATGGGGGTGCAAGCAGGCCAGGAAAGGGAGGGGCATGGGGCTAGAGCAACAGCACAGCGGGTAGGGCCTTTGCCTTGCACGTGGCCGACTGGGGTTCAATTCCCAGCATCCCAAATGGTCCCCCAGCACTGCCAGGTGTAATTCCTGAGCGCAAAGCCAGGAGTGACCCTGTGCATCCCTGGGTGTGACCCAAAAATGAAAAAAAAAAGAAGAGGGAGGGGCAGTCAGAAGACGAGGTGGGAGAAAGCTGCTGCCCCTCACCCCCTGGGGCTCTAAGGCTGCTTGGTTGGACCCCCAGGTCTCCCCTGCGAAGGACGGCTTGCCTCTCCCGGTGCCTCCTCCTGCAGGTGAGTGAGGCCTGCATCTTTCTGGGGGGCCCAGACTCTGCTTCACACAGACAGAAGCATCTCTGCCCTCCCCCACAGATGGCCGTCCCCCCAGGAGTTACGACAACCTCTGGGACAAGGCCCCGTCCCCCTGCCGGCAGCGGTGGCCCCGGTTCAGTGTGCCTGAGACTGAAGGGGGGCCCTTGCACTGGATCTGAGTCCCCAGCAGGGCGGCACCTGCCAGTACCCACCCTGGAGACCTGACACAGGTGTGGCCAGCCTGCACCCCATCTAGCGCCGAGTCAGGAACCCTGGATTTGGGAAGACCCAGGAGTCTGGAGGAGCCCGGAGGAACTGCTACCCCGAGGAGTCAGACTCCAGCCCCTGCTCCAGAAGGAAGGGGAGGGGGGCTGAGCTCTGACTGGGTCTTCACCTGGGAGTGGGAGTAGCACAGATGTGAAGGCCAAGGGTCTGCGGGTCAGAGGACAGAAGGTCAGATGTCACGGGCAGAGGGGAGGGTGTCTCAGCAAGTGTGGGGCAGGTGGAGAGGAACTGAACTAAAGAAGTGACAGCAAAAGTTTATTGGTGTGTGTGTCCACTGTGCTCAGGACCGAGCGCCTGCTGCCCCGGGCTGAATGCCTGCCCGCAGCCAGCCGGGAAGCCCCCTCCCGCCAGCCCCTGGCTCCGTTCTGACTAGCCTGCTTTGTTCTGCCTCGCACCTCACTTAGCTTTCCCAGATGAGGGCCTTGCGACTGTCCGACAGCTCCCCACATTGCAGCCCACTGCCTCAGAGGCAGGAACCCCGCACCCACCCTGCCCACCCTTTCTTCGGCCCCAGCCCAGGTTCTCGGGGCCTCTCTGCCTTCCGACATCCTTCTCTGCCTCTCCTCCCCAGCTAACCAGGAACCCAGTTAGCCACACCCCAGCAGTTCACTGGAGAAAGTGCCTCCATTCCCAGCGCCACGTGGCTGGCTGCGGGGCCTCCCTCCCACCAGCACCTGCTCCCACCTACCCGTCAGACTCTCACTTCCCCTTCCTCGCTGTGCTCTGCAGACTCGGCCTCGGCAGCCGCTGTCTGGACAACTCAAGTGAGCCCAAGACAGTCAGCGCGAGGCTGGCTCCGTCCACGATGTTGCAGGAAGCAGGGTGCGGGGCAGAACAGGTGGCAGGGCTGTCCTGAGCACCAGTGTCTGCTCCATTGTCCCACATCACCCTGCGCTGGACAAGGACCCTCCTAGGAGCTGGGGCTGGGGCTCCTGCTTCGGCTGGGGCTGCGATGCCTTCGCCCCACGTGCCGGCGGAAGTAACGGATGGCCGAGACGGTGCCGATGTTGGCCAGCAGGACTGCGGGAAAGTCACGAGCCTCCTGAGCTCCGGCTTCCCGGGCTACCCTGACCTCCTGCCCCCCCGCCCTCCCTGCCCCGGCTGTCCAGCCCAGTAGCAGGTGGTGACCGAACAAGCAGTGGCTTCTCCAGAGAGAAGGCCAGTGCCCTCACACCTGCCCTTGGCCCAGATAGGGTGAGACTGGACACCTGCCCTCCAGAGGCACCCGCCCCTCCCCAGGGCTTCATGTGTCCCCCAGCCCTCAGGGCCCCACCTGTTTTCCAAGCGTCAGGGTTGTGCAGATCTGACGTCCTCACGGCCCAGGAGGCAAAGGCTACAAACACCAGGCACATGTCTTTCTGGCTGAAGTTAAATGAAGTGAGAGGATCCCAGGATTCCCCTAGAAAGAGAAGCAACATTCTGAGCTCCATCTGTGTCGTCAGACATGCTGCAGTATGCAGCTGTCCGGGAACTGCCTGAGCCCAGTCCCCAGCCTCTCTGCCACCGGGTATATCTGTGGTTTCCAGCATTAGGGAACGCTGTATCTGGGCCATTACTATCTGGGTTATAAACATCCTCTGAGAGAACATGAGGTGGGGTCTACTGAGTATCTGACCTATATGCCATGAGGTCAGAGCAGGAACTGCCCCAGCCCTATCCTGCTGGGGGCTGGGGCTATCTAACTCAGCACAGGGTACAGATCAGTGCCGATTCAGGTCCTTGAGAGCCAGTGTGTGGCCCAGCCTGTCACCCATGACTGTGCCCAGAATGACTGGAACCCTTCCTCCCTCCCTCCTTCCTCCGTTCTCCTTTTCTCCCTCCCATGTCCTTCCCTCCCTCCCTCTCCCTTCCCTCCCTTCCTTCCTCCTTCCTTCCTCCTCCTACTATTCTTCCTCCCCCCTCCCTCCCTCCCTCCCTCCTTCCTTCCTTCCTTCCTTCCTTCCTTCCTTCCTTTCTTCCTTCTATCCTCCCTCCCTCCCTCCCTCCCTCCCTCCCTCCCTCCTTCCTTCCTTCCTTCCTTCCTTCCTTCCTTCCTTCCTTCCTTCCTCTCCCTCTTATCCCCTACTAACCCTCCTGGCTGAGCTCTGCACACAGTATGTTCTCAGGCGCTGGACAATCACTGGTTCCACACAGCACCTACCTGTTTGCCTGAGTGCCAGCTGGAGCTGTTCAGTGGCAGCACTTTGGGGTTCCTGGGAGCAGCCAGGCCCCACTTTCCGGGACAGTGCCTCAGGGGGCGACTCTTTGCCTGTGGCCTGCAGCTGGAGGACTCCCGGCTCCAATGCGCTCCTTGGCTGATTCTCTCCGTGGAAGCGCTCACAGGCCTCCGGGGTAGTGATGGGCTCAGGCTCCTTCCCGGGTGCCGGGGCTTGGGTGCCCCCTCTGAGCCCTGCCCTCTGGGCTCGTCTGTCTCTGAAGAAGAACTCACACACATCCGGCCACTGAACTTCAGTGGGGATCTCTGTGGCCTCCTCGGCCTCTTCTTCCTCCTCCTCAATGGTGTCACAGAAAAAAAACTCATAGGCTTCAGGGAGGGTCACCACAAAGGAGCTCCGAGGTCCAGACCCCGCTGAAGCAGAGGGGGCAGGGGGAGGCAAGCGCTTAAGGATCCGAGGCTGAGGGAGCCGAGGCCCAACGGCCACAGCATCCCAGGCTCCAGGCCCCCCGCAACCCCCGGCCACTGTCCTGAGGGCTGAGGGCCAGGTTGTAGCAGGTGAGGGAGGTGCCAAGTTTGCCCCCGAGTCTGGTTCCTCAGGGCAGGAAGTCGGCATGGAGAATCGCACTTTCTTCCTCTTGGGGGCTGGGGCAGGACCAGCAGGGGTGCCTTCTGGGGATTCCCCTTTGGGATTTTCTTGGGGCCACCCTGAAGCCACAGCAGGGCTCAGACCCGGCTTGTTCTTGGGGGCAGTTTCCATGCCCAGCGCAGAAGGCCCACTCTGGGGAGCGGGGGCAGGTGCGGGCAGGCCCACAGCAGACTGAGCTGCAGGTGGGGCAGCCTTGGAGGCAAAGGCAGCTGAGTCCACCTCCGCTTCCGCCTCTGTGTTGGGTGTACCCAAGTCCGTATCCAGTCTAGGCCTGGAGACGAGTGTAGCCAGAGGAGTGCTGAGCTGAGACCTGGAAGCGGGTGTACACATAGGTGTGTCGGGCTGAGGCTTGGAGGCAGGTGTAGACGAAGCTGTGTTGAGTTGAGGCTTAGAGGCAAGTGTACAGAGAGGTGTGTCAGGTTGAATCTTGGAGGAGGGTGTAGACAGAGGCATATCGGGTTGAACCTCAGAGGCAGGTATAGACAGAGGCATGTTAGGCTGAGGCACAGAGGCAAGTGTAGACAAAGGTGTATCAAGTTGAATCTTGGAGGAGAGTGTAGACAGAGATGTGTCAGGTTGAGGCTTGGAGGCAGGTGTAGACGGAGGTGTGTTGAGGTGAGGCTTAGAGGCGGGTGTAGACAGAGGCATATCAGGCTGAGGCTTGGAGGCAGGCGTAGACAGAGGTGTGTCGGGCTGAGGCTTGGAGGTGGGTGTAGACAGAGGTGTATCAGGCTGAGGCTTGGAGGCAGGTGTGGATGGAGGCGTATCAGGCTGGGGCTTGGAGGCAGGTGTAGACGGAGGTGTGTTGGGCTGAGTCTTGGAGGCGGGTGTAGACGGAGATGTGTTGGGCTGAGGTTTGGAGGCAGATGTAGACAGAGGTGTATCAGGCTGAGGCTTGGAGGCGGGTGTAGACAGAGGCATATCAGGCTGAGGCTTGGAGGTGGGTGTAGGCAGAGGTGTATTAGGCTGAGGCTTGGAAGCAGGCATAGACGGAGGTGTGTCGGGCTGTGGCTTGGAGGCGGGTGTAGACGGAGACGTGTCGGGCTGAGGTTTGGAGGCAGATGTAGACAGAGGCATATCAGGCTCAGGCTTGGAGGTGGATGTAGACAGAGGCATATCAGGCTGAGGCTTGGAGGCGGGTGTAGACAGAGGCATATCAGGCTGAGGCTTGGAGGCGGGTGTAGGCAGAGGTGTATCAGGCTGAGGCTTGGAAGCAGGCGTAGACGGAGGTGTGTCGGGCTGTGGCTTGGAGGCGGGTGTAGACGGAGACGTGTCGGGCTGAGGTTTGGAGGCAGATGTAGACAGAGGCATATCAGGCTCAGGCTTGGAGGTGGATGTAGACAGAGGCATATGAGGCTGAGGCTTGGAGGCGGGTGTAGACAGAGGCATATCAGGCTGAGGCTTGGAGGTGGGTGTAGGCAGAGGTGTATTAGGCTGATGCTTGGAAGCAGGCATAGACGGAGGTGTGTCGGGCTGTGGCTTGGAGGCGGGTGTAGACGGAGACGTGTTGGGCTGAGGTTTGGAGGCAGATGTAGACAGAGGCATATCAGGCTCAGGCTTGGAGGTGGATGTAGACAGAGGCATATCAGGCTGAGGCTTGGAGGCGAGTGTAGACAGAGGCATATCAGGCTGAGGCTTGGAGGTGGGTGTAGGCAGAGGTGTATCAGGCTGAGGCTTGGAGGCAGGTGTAGACAGAGGTGTATTAGGCTGAGGCTTGGAAGCAGGCGTAGACGGAGGTGTGTCGGGCTGTGGCTTGGAGGCGGGTGTAGACGGAGACGTGTTGGGCTGAGGTCTGGAGGCAGATGTAGACAGAGGCATATCAGGCTGAGGCTTGGAGGCGGGTGTAGACAGAGGTGTATTAGGCTGAGGCTTGGAAGCAGGTGTAGACGGAGGTGTGTCGGGCTGAGGCTTGGAGGCAGGTATGGATGGAAGCATATCAGGCTGAGTCTTGGAGGCGGGTGTCGATGGAGACGTGTTGGGCTGAGGTTTGGAGGCAGATGTAGACAGAGGCATATCAGGCTGAGGCTTGGAGGCAGGTGTAGACGGAGGTGTGTCTAACTTAGCCACTGAGTTATCCAGACGACCCTCCTGGGCAGGTGAGGATTTTGCATGTGACTGGGCCCCAGAGGTCATTCTGAGTCCATCTTGACCTTGCTTGGTCGGAGAGGCAGGTGTAGACAGATCCAAACCCTGTGTGGCCATCTGCTCAGGGGCCTCTGCAGAGTCTTGCCATGGCTTTTCCTGCCTGGTGCCTGGGGTCCGCGTTCCAACCGGAGCCAAGGGTCCCTCCCCAGGCCCTGGACTCCTGGACTTGGTGTTGGCCCCCAGAGGGGAGGTGGACTGGGTGGGAGTGGATCCCGAGCGCCCTCCGGCCTTGGTGCCTGCAGAGCGCCTCTTCTTTCGGCTGGGGTTGCGTGTAGGGGCTCCAGGGCTGCTGGGGTGCCCCTGGGGCGTGGCGCTGCCGGCGGGGGCCTCTGAGCTCTGAGAAGTCCCTTCAGGGGGGCTGAGGGCAGGACCCCGGGAGGCTGGTCCCTGCAAGAGTCGCTGCATCTCGGATCTGGAAGACCCAAGGGAGGACGAGTTCTGGCTAGAGCCGAGGGACAGCCAAACTTCCGACTGTGTGGACGTGCTCGGCGTCTGCTGACTGGCCCCCAGGGCCAGGCCAGGCTCACGCCAAGAACTGCTGACCAGCTGTCGGGTGACCGCCTTGTCCTCTTCCTCGAAGCCGGGCCAGCCCCTCCCCCCAGGAGTAGATGGCCCCTTGACATGAGGTGGAGGCCCAGGGGGACTACTGCCACTGCTGTCCCCTTGGTCAATGTCACTGGACAGGAGCTCGTCCCCGGAGGCCAGGCTGGCCTGCAGGAGGTCACACTCCTCGGCTGTGGCCGAGAACTCAGCCCAGTCCTGCTCGCTCAAGTGGACGCTGTACTGGAAGTTCTCCATTTCTGGTCAGCACCGGCTCTCGGCTGGCACAGGGTGGGGTTTACAGGCCTGGCACACGTGGCCTCTACCCCGGCTGCCCACTGGGGTGGCCCCCACCTTCTGGGCTCTGGGCCAGCTCTCCATTCTTGGCCCTGAAAAGAAGCAGGACAGAGCCGGAGAGTGTCGCCCCCTTCCCCCAGCTGCCCGCCCACCCTGGGCACAGCTGCCACGTCCAAGGGGCCCTGAAGGGCAAGTTCACAGAGCCAGTGGCCGCCCCCCAAAATCAGACGTGCTTACGGCTCAGTGAGGATGCCCAAGGCTGGGCAGCACAGCCTGTGCTCCCAGAACAGCCTCTACCCCTCCCTACTCCCCTCACCGAGCTCACTGGGAGCAAGAGTTAGCCCTGGCCTGGCACAGCGCCCCTGCTGGCCATGGGGAAGGGCCACAGTGTCCAGCAGGTGACCAGCCTTGGGTGTGACCTCTGTCAGCTGGGTTTCCTTCAGGTTCACCAAGGTCAGAGGCTGCTCAGAGGTCGTCTAGCCCTGCCAGGGACCGGTCAGCAGTTACAGAGCGGAAGTGAGCTCATCTCCTACAGACTGTTGGCCACCTCAGGGCCCCTGTCCCAGGCCTACCCAGCTGCCCTGTCTCAGTGAGACCAGAGTCCTTAGTGGCGCCCACAGTCTTTGGTCCACTCCACTGGACGTAGGACAGCTCACGGGCATGCGGCCCTTAAGACAAGAACCCTGAGGCCAGGGCACCGTGTATCTCCAACCCACTGAACTTGGCCCTTCTTTCTGATCCCCAGGAAGCCCTGTGGGGTGGCCTGTCTTTGGGGCTCCTCAGGGTGGGAGAGAGGGGCTCACAGCATCCTACCTGGGACCCCAGGGCCAGCTGGGCAGCAGCGCTGAACGTCCGAGCAGCCTGTCCCAGAACGGCATGGTGCTGGGCTTCCCACAACAGGCTCCACCCACTGCCCAAAATACACCCCTGGTCACATGTCCCCTGCTAACACCAGTGTCCAGGCCACAAATAGATGGCCTTTGAGGGGCCTCAGCCAGGCCAAGTCTCCTGGCAGGTCAGAGGCTGCAGAGGGCCCTAGTCAGCAGGCAAAGCACATGGGTCCTTTCCTGAGGTAGACAGCCTCTTGCTCCAGCATCACGAGCTCTTGCCCGTCACTACCCTGTGGACCCCTTCCTACCACCTGCCACAGGTTGAGCCCAGGGCCCCACTGCCAGCCTTCTCACTCTCAGGGTGGGGGGTGGGGCTGGAATTATAAGCCCCCAGTCCCTGTTGTGGCCAGCCCCCCACCCAGGAGCCCACGCAGAGAGCACCGGTTAAACAAAGATGTTCCGGTGCTCTTCTCTCTCAGAGATTCCCAGGGTTTAAAGAGCCCTGCACCAGAACCAGGACAGAGACCAAGGGGGACATCTCCTGCGGTAATGCTTTCACCACACACGGACGGTGTTCTGGGCCTCACTAGGGTTGGCCTGCCACAAATGTACAGCTTGCTTCATCATTCTCCTCCAGAGATTCAGACTGTTTCCAGTTTGCAATGATTACCAATATTGATGCTGTGAACATTCTTTAATCTTTCTTCCTGTCTGCCTTTTTCTTTTTCACACCTGGTGATGCTCAGGGCGTACTCCTGGCTCTGAGCTAAGGGATCACTTCTGCCAGGAATCAGGGGACCCTATGGGATGCTGAGGATTGACCCTGGGTTGGCCGTGTGCCAGGCAAACACCTTTCTCTCTGTCCTATCTTTCCAGTCCCATGTTTCTTTTTCCTTTTCCTTTTCTCAGTGCCAGGGCCTCACACATGTGAGGAAAGTGCGCTACCACTGAGCACGGAATTTCTTTTGTGAGACCTAAGTATGTGATCACAGAGGCTGCTGGACCAGAGGCTGTACTCACCCAACTTTATTTATTTATTTTATGTAGAGTACTGCTATTTATTCAGCCACTGATTAGGCTGATTGAATTGGGCATGAACTTCATCTTACTTTTTTAAAATTTTTCATAATTTTATTTATTGAATCACCGTGAGAGCAGTTACAAAGCTTTCGGGTTTAAGTCTCGGTCATACAATGAAACACCCATACCTTCACCAGTGCCCATTCTCCACCCCCAACAACCCCAGTATACCCCCATCCCACACCCTCCCCCTACCTGTGGGGCCGATGATTTCCACATTACTCTCTCTCTACTTTGATTACACTCAATATTTTGACACCAGACCCACCATTATTACTTGGGATTTTACCCCAACATTCAGATCTGCCGAAAAGGCAACAGTAGACAATTTGTTTTCTATTGCTGGTTATGAATAATAAATGATGTTGCGCGGCTGCAGTAGTGGCCACGCGATTTTGAAATTCCGAAGTTTTAACAATTAAATCTGGAGGGATTTCTGCGAAAACATGCTGGGTTCTGAGATTTGTTCCTGAGTCTCTGGGATCATGGTCGTTAAGCAGCTTGATCAGGAGCCAGAGAGGCCGTTCAAGTGCGGCGACTCAGGGTCTCATTGGGACAGGGAGGAAAGGCCGGCTCCACCCCCATCCCGTGAGGCCCCACGTGTCTCATCACTTAGGGCCCAAACCTGACTGTCCAGTGGCCTCTGGAGGATGGCGGCCACCTGGCCGCCAGGGGGAAGAGGCCAAGGCACGAAACCTACTCCCATCTGGGGTGACCCAGCGCCGGTAACCTACTGCTGGGACCGGACGCATTTCACTCACCCAACTTTAAAAGATACTCCACAACTATTCCCTGAAGTGCTTCAGTGCTGTTTTTCTCTATTTCTGATTGTCACTGGCATCTCAAGCAGGAATGTAGGGTAAAGGGCCAAAGAGAGTAAGACTGCAGTACCCAAAGTGGCCACCAGAGGGCATGGGGACGCCAGGAGGGAGCCAGGCTCAACTTCCCTCCCCAAGTTTTTGGATACACCTGGTGATGCTCAGGGTTACTCCCGACTCTATACTCAGGAATCACTCCTGGCAGTGCTCAGGTGACCATATGGGATGCTGGGGAATCGAACCCAGGTCAGCCACATGTAAGTCTTACCCTCTGTTCTATCTCTCCAGCCTCCATGTGGGAGCAGCTTTCAATGAGCAACTGTTACCTGCCAGTCTCAAAAACGCTACCCAAAGTAAGGGCTTTTTACTCTCAATTGTCAAATCACGTTATTGAGGTCAAATTCACGTATAGTAAACTGCACATATTCAAAGTGTAAATCTGGTAAGTTTTCATCTGCATGCAGACCCAGGAAGAGTGGTCGTCCCCAACACCCCAACAATTCCCCTAACCCTTGATAACACCCCCTCCCCTTCTCCTGCCAAGACATCCACCAAAAGTGAGTAAAGTGGGGTCCGTCACTACTGTTGGCGGTCTGTCTAGAACCATGAGTGGGATCAAGCAGTGTATACTGGTCTGTGCAGTACAAAGCAGTCTGATTAAATTATTTTAAATTCATCTGTGAATCTCATCAACGGCCATGATTCAGAAACTCATAATTTTCTCGAAAGAGAATAAAACGACTCACCAAACCCATGCAGCCAGACCCTGGGCCAGGCTGTTCCATTCCAGGCATCCTGGAGGGGGGTGGGTGAGGCTCCTCCCTATCCCAAGGGACCCAGGCCTGGCAGCCCAAAACCTCTAGAACTCAACCACCGCCATGCTCACGGTTGCTCTCTACACACTTGGGCTGAGCCTCACCCATGAGTGAACCTATTCCTGGACTTCGCGTCTCATACCTCACACCACTCATATTCCAAGACTAGCGCACCACAGTTGATGGGGTTTAAAGTAGAAGGCAACCAATCTTAGAGGGAAATATATTTTCACAGATATATAAGCACACAAGGCTCAACTTTTAACAGTATGTCAGCGATCTCTTATAGAAGGACTCAATGGTCCCTGGGTGAAATACAACAATCTTCACACACTTTCCTCTAAGGAAACTTTTTCTGGAGCATTTTCAGCGGTTTATTCATAACAAACAATACAAAATAAATTATTTCAGTTCTGCTTTGGGGTTATTGATGGAAACACCGCAATATAGTAGTGGGAAGGGGTACTGGTGGTGAGATTGGTGTTCGAATATTAAATGTAATCAAATACTGTGAACTACTTTATAAAAATAAAATTAAATTAAAAAAATAAAGAAATTTACCTGTGTTGTCTTGTGTACAGATCATGTGTACACAAACATTTGGCCTACCCCACACTTTCAACTCAGGTCCTCTCCAGCCCCAAAAACCCACCTTCTTTAGGAGAACAAAAAGAAAGTGCACCCAGTTGCACATCACAACTACCACTCCCTGATTGGACCCCTGGGGGGCGGTATCACGACTTCGTGAAACCCAGGAAAAATAATTCTAAAATGGAGCATTCATTCCACTGTTGGCTGTCCCAGTCTATTTCATCTGGTGGTGAAATTTGAGTTTCATTAAGCTTGGGGTTACCATAAAAACTCACAATGAATATTTTTGCTTAAGTCCTCAAGTGCACCTGGCTTTTATTTTGGGGGAAATACTCAGGCAGGAACACAGAGGCTACATGATGGGTTACCATTTAGCTTTTTAAGAAACTGCAAGGGTGTTTCCAATGTGGTCACACTTTTTCATTCCTACCAGTGTTTCACATTCTGGGTTACTCAGACCCTCCCTGCCACTGGGAATATCAAACGTCATTCATGTTTAATGTTTGGTCTTATCTCTGCTATGTCATTGTGGTTTCCACTCCATTTTTCTTTCCTTTTTTTGGGCCACACTTAGCCGTGCTCAGGGCTTACTCCTGGTGGTGCTGAGGGGGCCATCTGGGGTGCTGGGATTCAAAACCTAGTCAACTGCAAGCAAGCACCCTACTTGCTGTACTATCACTCTGGTGCCCCCGGCCTCTGTTTTTAATGGTGCCAACAATGGTCTTTACTGGTTACAATGATCGGCAAGGAAAGAACTGGACAGCTCCATTTTCTGGGGTGACTCCAAAGGCCAGGGTGCTGCTCCTGATGTTACATTTTATATTTTGGTTTTGGGGCCACAACTAGGAGTGCTCAGGGCTGACTCCTGGCTCAAGCCCCTTATTTTTAAATATAAAATAAACATAAGCCCTTGTCTTGTTACTTACTGTTGGGTAGCACATTGATCTGGTCTAACAGCTTGGTTTTGTTCTCTAGTCTTCTTTTTGGTTTTGATGCCACACTCAGCTGTGCTCAGGGATCACTCCTGACGGGGCTCAGGGGACCATACTGGGTGCTGGGGATTGAGCCTGGGTCTGCCACAAGTGCCCTGCCTGCTGCACTATCGCCTGGCCCTGATTTAACAGCTTGCAGCAACCAGCAGTTTTCACCCCACAGTTCTGAGAACTGGCTCCCGGGCTGCTGGGCTGGGCAAGGTCTGGCTCCACACTCAGGCTGTGGGCGGCACCGGGTCTTCCTGAAAAGCTGCAGGTATCTGTACCCCTGGCAGCACTGTGGATGGACGCCTTGGTGAGCCTGCAGCTTCTCTGCAGCCAGGAGCAAGAGAAGTCACAGTCTGAGTCCCGCAAACCTGACGTTCTTCAGGGACTCTGTGGAGCAGATCTGACGCAGGTCCCAGGCTGAGGCCAGAGTGCTGAGTGTCCGAGTGGCCTGAATCCATGTCCTGTGCAGGTTCCCATCCCTTCTCCAGATCCCAACACCCCTGATTTTCTGCATCTGTATCTTAGCTTTTGCAGCAGACTTCTTCTGCTGAATAGTAGATAGAGCGGCTTGGTCTCCAAGCCCTGGGCCCACAGCCTAAGACAGCCTGCACAGAACACAGCTGGCTGTGTGTAAGAATCCAGAGAACATTTATTGACTCTGTTCCTTGTCTACAGCTGAGAGGCTTTGCTGGGAGGGGGTGTGTGAAAGGAACCCCCAGCTCCCCCCTCCACCACACAAGAGAAAGGAGTTCCATCTCAGGAGTCTCTCCTGTAAGAGCTAAGATGCAGATAGCCGGGGACAGAAAGCAGAGAGAATGATCCAGAGCCCAACAGCACGAGGGAGGGGTAAAGGCTGGAAAGGAGTAAGGAGCCTGGGAAGAGTGAGAGTCCCTCCCCCCCCACCCCCATATACATACCTTTTTCCTGCTGCCCAGAAAAAGCACAAGGTGGGTCTCGGTGCAGCAGGCAGGAGAGGCCAGAGATCCAGACCCAGACTGGGCAGGGAAGGCAGCAGGTGACTTCTACAGCTGAGGCACCTGCAACCCTGCGCCCTGCTCTGTCTCCTAAGGAGCAGCGGCACCTCAGGAGCTGCTAGGCACAGGAACACTGGGGCTTGCCAGCTCTGCCCAGGCGACCCCTCTGAGACACTCTCTGTCTCTTAACTTCATTAGGTCAGCATGGAGATGCTCTTGGCAAATCCCAGCAGCAAGATCTGCCAAGCTCCAAAGAGCAGAGGAGAGGGGTGGACAAGACACTTTTCCACCCCCTGGGAAGTTGGGAAGAGGGCCACAGAGACAGCAGTGAGGAGGGCGCTGGCCTTGCAGGCAGCTGACCCAGGTTTCCTCCTCAGCATCCTATAGGGTCCCCAAGCACCACCAAGAGCGACTCCTGAGCACTGGTCAGCGTGGCCTCCAAACAAACAAAAACTAACTCTCCTCCTGGATACCTTCCCATTGTCCTGGTGGGGAGGTGAGCATGGCCGCGGAGAGCTGGGTGCAGGTCCAGGGGGGACAGCACGGCCACACCTGGAGGACCCCAGGTGCACCCACGGGTCATGGGACAGCCTCAGCAGAGACTCCCCCTCGTCCTCCTCCTCCTGGACTAAACCTGGCCCAGCTGCCACCAGGCATTGGCCTGACACCTGGGCTGCTGGGGAAATGGACCGCAGACGCGCCTGGGGTGGGAGGGGTGGGAGTACTCTCATCCTCGGAGGTTCAGGCCACCCCCCACATGTGACCCGCCAGCGGGGACACACCTGGCGCAGTAGGACCGTGGCCAGCGTGGGCTTCCAGCACACACACAACCCTGCCTGGTGCGGAGGTCCTCCCAGCCCCCCGGCCCGCCGCCTGCCCCGCAGCCTCGAGAACAGACTTCTCGGATCTGGTCTGCGCTCGGCCCCCGGGAATGGACCCCACTGGCCGCAGCCACGGCGTCGAAGCGCGTCCCAGCTCTGCTCAGCCGGCCCGGGCGGGCGCGGACGCACGTGTGACTAGCCGGACCCCTCCCACCCCTGCGCGACCCCGTCCCCCGCGCCCCCAGACTCACGTCTCCCCGGAGGGCGTCCGGGAGGAGGCTCCTGCGCGGCGCCAGGCTGCCGTGATGCGCCCTCGGCACCGCGCTGCAGGACCGGGGCGAGGCAGACGGGGCTGGGGGCGTGTCCGGCAGCCGCGGCCCGGGACTCCCCGGCCTCCAGCGCGCCTCGCCCGCCGGGCGGCGACTTCGGGCGCCGCGGCGGGGCGTGTGAACCCCGCTCGGCGCGCTTTCCCACACTCGCGCCAGCCAATGGGCGGCGGCGCCCCGCGTTCGCTCTCGGCTCGGCCAATGGGCGGCGGCGGAGCCCCACGCTCGCTCCCGGCTCGGCCAATGGGCGACAGTGGCGCCCCGCGCTCGCTCCGGCTCGGCCAATGGGCGGCGGCAGCGCTCCGCAGTCTCTCCCGGCTCGGCCAATAGGAGGCGGTGCCCGGCGTCCGCTCCCTGAGGCCCTGCCCCGCTCCGCCCCCGGCGGTTGTCACTCAGGAGTCCGCTCCCGGAACGCGAAGCCGCGGCGACAAAGGGTGAGCTCGGCCTCCCGCCCTCTCCATGGGGCAGCGCTGGGACAGGACGTGGCGGGAGAGTCGCCGCGCCCCTCCGGTGCCGCGGGGCCTCTCGGGGCGGACCAGCCTTCCGCCTCTTCGTCCGGGGCTGGGAGGGTCGCCAGGCCTCGCTGCAGGCCGCGTGGGACCCGGAAGGGGAAGGGATCTGCAGCCTCGAGAAGGGTCCAGCTTTCGCCCCAGACCTTCGTGCCTCTTCCGGCCTCGCACCTGTGCACGCTCCGGCCACGTCCTCAGGTCCCCAGCCTACAGCCGCGACTCCAGAGTGGCCTGGGGCGGGGATGGGGGCGGTGTGGACTTGGGATTCCAGGTGCCCTGGCTGGGTCACTCAGTAAGTGACAGGACAAGACCAAAGCGGCAACACTGCTGTCCTAGTCGAATGAGGTCAGGCAGGGAGGTGCCAAAAGGAGGCCACTGGCCAGGCTTAAGATGACACCGGAGGGTCCCAGGGGATGTGCCAGGGAACAGGAAGGTGAGAACACCGACGGGGGAGAGAGCGTGGATTTGGTGACATCCCACGATGGGTCAAGCACAAGCAGGCAAGGTTCACAGAGGGACCCGTGCCTGAGTTTTGTTCCTTCACTTATTTATTTTGGTTTTGGAGTCACAGCGGAGCTCAGGGCTTACTCCTGACTCTGCCCAAGGATCATTCCTGGCAGTGATCAGGAGACCACAGGGGATGTGGGAGATCAAACCCAGGTGGGCTGCAAGTAAGGCAGCTGCTTCGCTGTGCTCTCTCTCCAGTCCCTGTTTTTATTTATTATTATTATCATTATTATTACTTGTATTTTGGGTCACACCGGGTGATGCTCAGGGGTTACTCCTGGTTCTGTACTCAGGAATTACTCCTGGTCGTGCTCGGGTATGGGATGCCTGTGATCAAACCCAGGTTGGCCACATGCAAGACAAACCTACCTGCTCTTCTACCACTCTGGACCCCTGTTCCTTCTTTTTTTCTTTTTTTTTTTGCGTCACACCCGGCGATGCACAGAGGTTACTCCTGGCTCATGCACTCAGGAGTTACTCCTGGTGGTGCTTGGGGGACCATATGGGATGCTGGGAATCAAACCCAGGTTGGCCATGTACAAGGCAAACGCCCTACCTGCTGTGCTATTGTTCCAGCCCTGCCTGTTCCTTCTTTTAAAGTGACAAAGTGGTTCTTGCTTTAGTGTCTTTCATTCTAAGCCATCTTGAGAGTGTATTCTCAGTGTCTGCACACTCCCCCCCCCCCCCCCCACACACACACAGCCTGTCCTGGGAGCTAGGGAAGACGCTCCTGCAGCTCCTGCAGAGTGTAGTACCAGGGGAGCATACAGAATGGTCTAAAAAGAAATGGGTAATTATTCAAATGGAAGGGTCAGAAAGCTTTGCAGAGGTCTTGGGCAGGTGCAAAGGGTTGGTCCCAGCATCAAAACAGAGTGTCTGGGGCATGAAGGGGGGGGAGGACTTTAGGGGTGCACAGAGGGGGAGGAGTGCATGGAAGAGAGGAAGGACTGCGGGAGTGCATGACAGAGGGGAAGAACTGCAAGGGGACATTGAAGGGGAGGACTTTAGGGGTGCACAGAGGGGCAGAGGTGCATGGGGAAGGCCATGGAAGAGGGGCAGGGGTGTAGAGAGGAGGGGCGGGCCTGCAGGGCACATGGAAGGGGCAGGGATGCATGGAGGAGAGGGAAGGGGTGCATAGAGGAGGGGGAGTACCACAGGGTACGTGGAGGAGGAGAGAGATCGCAGGGGTGCAGAGAGGAGGGAAAGGATCTCAAGGCCGTGGTACCTGGGGACTGAGAAAGGGGTCTGAGAGCTTTCCAAGGAATTTGTCCTTGGCACTCTGGCAGCTCCAGTGGGTCACCCAGCCTGCCCGCACCCTTCACCAGATCCCATCTGGTGTCCTGTCAGATGCACCCTCTGATTTTCCAGGCCCACCCTGATCTGGTCCTGGCTGATGCCTGACCAAGTGCAATACCCGCCTCCAGAGGCCTTGGCACAAAGCGCAGGGCACTAGACAACATTTAGGTAAGACTGTCAGCACCGGACAGCAGCAAGGCACAGAGTCCAGCACATCCATGCCTCTCTCTGGCCTGGATGCAGCAGGCAGGGTGGGCAACTGAGCAGGGAGACTTCAGGAGGCTCAGAGAGTCCCGGGAGTACTGAGTGCCTAGGTGGGGCAGCCAGCAAGGGTCCTACTGCTGCAGGGTGACAGGGTGCTCCCACCCCATCCAAGCAAAGTTGGGCTACAAAGGCTGACATGAAGGGCCCTTCTGGACCAAGTTTTCCCTTGCTGCTTCTTTGGTGGACTCTCTACTCCCATGAAATGGGTGATGGGGCAGAGTTTGGGCTGCATCCTGCATGCTCAGGGACTGTTCCTGGCTCTGTGCTTAGGAGCGATGCCCGTACTGCTCCTGTCTGGTGCCCAGGTTGAGCAGGTCAGCCCACACATTGTAAAGCATCTCATGCACTGTCCTCTGGCCCAGGTGGTCTCACTCCTCCCAGGGTTTTCAATAGGTTAGGTGAGATCCTACAGGAAAGCACATAGCA
Source organism: Sorex fumeus (assembly GCF_029834395.1). NCBI lineage: Eukaryota > Metazoa > Chordata > Mammalia > Eulipotyphla > Soricidae > Sorex > Sorex fumeus. Next base: position 5,673,950 of record NW_026606121.1, read on the forward strand.
CATGGTGAGAGCCTGCAGTCTCAGCTGCAGCTGTGGGAGCAGGCCGCCCAGAGATAGGACTGGCCAAAGGGGAGACTCGGGAGGAGAGCCACCTGCTCTCCCCCTGCCTCATGCCCACTGCACCTGTCAGGCAGGAACATCCCCGGAGCCCCCTTGCTCCTGGTTCCTCTGGAGTCCTCTCTCCGACAGGGCTGAGCCCCCTGCAAGGCGGAAGGTCCTCTGTACCCCACCATGCCTTTTGGGACTGCACATGTGGCTGTGTCCAGCTATTCACTCCCTTCATTCACATCTGCCTTGTTCTCGAGTTTCTTATGGTGTGTCGAGCAGCCACCAATGTGGCCGTGTGGTCCAGAAATACGTTTACTTGTGAACTGCCTGCTCAACCTGGGCACCAGACAGGAGCAGCGCAGGAATCACCAGCCTTGCCCACATACCCTTACTCAGCTGGCGTGGCTCCAGGTCTCTGCTTCGGGGTCACTGGAGATGGGTTTTCTGGGTGAGGCCTTCTGGGTACAGACTCAGATGACTGGTGGTCCAGGTAGACCTTCATCCCCCGCTGTTGGCCCTAGGGCAAATGAGGATAGTCTGAGGCAGGAAAGAAGTAGGAGGGAGGGACACGTGGGTGGGAATGTGTCAGACTCAGCCTCTATGGGTTTTTTTGTTTTGTTTTGTTTACATTTTTTGTTTGTTTTCTTTTTGGGTCACACCCGGCCATACTCAGGGGTTACTCTTGGCTTATGCACTCAGGAATTACTCCTGGAGGTGCTCAGGGGACCATATGGGATGCTGGGAATAGAACCCAGGTCAGCCATGTGCAAGGCAAACGCCCTACCCGCTAGGCTATTCCTCCAGCCCCCTGTTTAAATTTTTTTATTTTGTAAGATAGTTCGCAATATTTGATTACATTTAATATTCAAACACCAATCCCACCACCATGACACCTTCCCACCACCATATTTGAGATGTTTTTATACCAAGACCCAAGCCCTGTCCCAAAGCACAACCGAAATAATATATTTTGTATTGTCTGTTATGAAAAACAGCTGAAACTGCTACAAAAAAGTATCCATAGAGGAAACAGTGTGACGATTGTTCTATTTTGGCAGGGGCCATTAAGACATTCTTTAGGATCTTACTAACATGTTGTTATAGATTGAGTGATGTGAGTTTTCATATATATATGTATATATATCTGAAAATATGTATATATGCATATAAATATTTCCCTCTATGGTTGTCTACTGTTTGAACCCCATCAAATGTGGTGTGGTACTCTTGGATAATGGGTACGGAGTTTTTTAATGGTATGTTGAGCAGCCATGAAAGTGGCTACATGGTCCAGAAATACGTTTACTTGTGCAAGAGGCTATGCTGGAGCGTGTAGAGAGCATGGTGGTGGTTGGGTTGTAAAGGTTTTTGGCTGCTGGATCTGGGTCCCTTGGGGTGGGGAGGACTCTCACCCATCCCCCTCTGGGGCATCCTGAGTGAAACAGTCAGGCTCAGCCTCTTTGGAATATAGTGTGGAATTTCTCAAAAAGTTAAGAACAGGGGGCTGGAGCAATAGCACAGCGGGTAGGGCGTTTGCCTTGCACACAGCTAACCCGGGTTCGATTCCCAGCATCCCATATGGTCCCCCAAGCACCGCCAGGAGTGATTCCTGAGTGCAAAGCCAGGAGTAACCCTTGAGCATTGCCGGGTGTGACCCAAAAAGCAAAAAAAAAAAAAGTTAAGAACTGAGTTTTCATGTGCCTTAGCAATTCCACTTCTTAGAATCTACCTCAAGGGCTCAAAATATGAAATTTTGAAGATTTTTGCATTCTTAGGTTTATTGTGGTATTCACAATAACCAAGATCTGGAAAAAACCCAAATGCCCAGGAACAGATAAGGGGATAAAGAAACTGTGGTCTGTATATGCAGTGGAATACTTACTACCTGGCTATAAGAAAAGATGAAACTATGATCAGAGAGATAGGACAACCTATAGGGGTCTTTAAAAAAATTTGGGGGGGGGGGGCCGGAGTGATAGCACAGCAGGGAGGGCGTTTGTCTTGAACGCGGCCGACCTGGGTTCTATCCCCGGCATCCCATATGGTCCCCCAAGCACTGCCAGGAGTAATTCCTGAGTGCAGAGCCAGGAATAACCCCTGAGCATCGCTGGGTGTGACCCAAAAAGCAAAAAATAAAAATAAATAAATTTTTTTTTGTCTTTTGGGTCACACCACGGTGTTCAGGCGTTACTCCTGGCAGCTTGGGGAACCATATGGGATGCTGGGGATTGAACCTTGATTGGCCTCATGCACGGCAAATGCCATACGTGCTGTACTATCGCCCCAGCCCCAAATAGTAGGACTCTTTGCCTTGCATACGGTCAACCTGGGTTCAATGCCTGGCACTACATAGCGTTCCTTGAGCACTGCCAGAAGTGATGCATGCATGAGCATACATCCAGGAGTAAGCCCTGAGTACCACCAAGTGTGCCCCCCCCCCAAAAAAAAAAAGAAAAATGAAAAGAAGTAACGCACTTCAATGCTACATGGATGGAACTAGAGGATACCATGCTGATGAAGTCAGAAGGATAGGAACAAATACAGAATCCTTGTCATTTGTGGAATGTAAAGAAGCACAATAGAGGAATGACACACTGCCACTGGTAACAGACCCTGAGAGTCACCTTACAGAGCTGAATTGACCATGGGGGGGGCGGGGGAGTGGGAAAGAGCCTTGAGACATTGGTACAGGGATGCTGACACTCTGGTGTGGGGAGCATTATATGCCTGAAACCTTTATTAATAATGTTGTAACTCGGAGTGCCGAAATAAAAATTGAGGAAGGATGGAAGGGAGGGAGGAAGGGAGGGAGGGAAGAAGGAAGAAAAAGATGGCGTTATCTTCCAGGCCAGACATGGAGGCCCACCACTGTGTATGTTGTATATGGGGGGGGGGTGTTGCCCGTCTTTGCCCATCTGGCTACTGTGATAGCATTTCAATGGGCAAAGTTCAGCCCCGGGTCTTGAGGGCTGCCAAGTTCTGGCTGTGCACACCCACTTCCAGCTGCTGGTACGGTGCCCGCTGCCTTCCTGCTGTGCCCCTTGGCGCTCCTCATTAGCCCTGCTGCTGGTTTGGGTTCTGGTTTTCCTGCCCTGGTTAAGTTTGTTTGAAAACTGGGGGCTCGCATACTTGGCCTCAGTGCCCATCAGGGATTGCACACAGTAATGGCATTTTAATACATACAGTTCTGGTTGCAGTGGCTGCTGGGGTGTGTGTGGTTTCACACACTTGTAGTTGTGGTATTCACACTCACCTGGTTATTGCTCACCTGGTTACGTGCCAGGTATCACACATCAGTCATTGCATGGGGGCAAAGGGGATCGCAGACCTGGACCTTGACAGACACGTAGGGCTTGCCCTGAGGATCAAATTCGTGACCTCATATTGTAAGCCAGGAACTTTTTTTTTATTTAGATTTTTATTAGTGAAACACCATGAGGTACAGCTGTAGATTTACACATTTTTGTGCTTGGGTTTCAGTTATACAATGATCAAATACCCATCCCTCCACCAGTGCCCATTCTACACCACCACTGATCCCAGTATCCCTCCCACCCCCAGTCCCTCCCATCCCACCCTGCCTCTGTGGCAAGGCAAGGCATTCCCCCTTGTTCTCTCTCTCCTTTTGGGTGCTGTGGTATGCAAAAGAGTCATTGAGTGTAAGCCAGGCACTTTTATGCATGAAGCCACCCTCTGGGCCTCAGATATTGTTCCTTTTAATGGCGATTAGAGGCCGCCCCAAAAGCCTCTATCCCTCTCGGAGAGCCTGGCAAGCTACCGAGAGTATTCCGCCTGCACGGCAGAGCCTCACAAGCTATCCGTTGTGTATTCGATATGCCAAAACCAGTAATTACAATGGGTCTCATTCCCCTGACCCTGAAGGCGTCACCAATATGGCAGCATTGAGAAGGATGAGAAAGGAGAGGCCGATAAAATCTCAAGGCCAAACTAGATTGCCACAACGAAGGAAGACAAAAATGATCGTATGTAAGAATGATCGGTTTGAGGCTCTTCGTGTTCCTAGAATGAACAGAAGCCATTGGGCTACACTAACATAAGACAGGGACAAATGGAGACATTACTGGCAACCGCTCAAGCAAATCGACGATTAACGGGAAGTCAAGTGATCAAGTGATCAAGTTAAATAATAGTGTGGCCATGCTAGTTGGTGTGACACAGTACCTCTGTGGGGCATTGGTTGGCTCTTCCTTCATGATTAGCAGAGTTGGGCTGCTTTTGTGTGCTTCTAACCATTTGTCTGTGTTCCATAGAGAAAGATTTTTAATTCACTGCCTATTTTTTAAATTGAGGTTTTTATTTTTGTTGTTTTGGGGCCACACCTGGCAGTGCTCAGGGGTTACTCCTGGCTTTGCACTGAGGAATTATTCCTGGTGGTGCTCAGGGGACCATATGGGATGCCAGGGATCGAACCCGTGTCAGTCACATGCAAGGCAGGCACCCTACCCGCTGGACTGTGGGTCCGGTCTCTAAATTGAGTTTCTTATCACTCTGTTGTAGAGTTCTTCAGGTCCTTTCTGTGTCATGGATACTAAACCCGGGTCTGACATGGGATCTGCAGATATGAACTCTTCTCCGCTGCACAGCGAAAATTTTCCAGGTGTGTAGTCTTTCCAAGTTTTGCTCTGGAATTCCTGAGTTCCTTATTATAGTCTTTCATTTAAGTCTGAACAAATACTGTCCTAAACCAAAGGTTATTTTGTATCCAATAAAAATGTGAGGGCATGCTCATCATGTGTGTTCAATGGCCATGAGTCACTTTCCCACTCCCGGCCGGCTGCCACAGCCACCTCCAGACACATGGAGGGGGGGAACAGGACCGCCAGGTTGGTTGGTGATCAGCTGCTGTTTGTTCCATTCTCGGTCCCACTGTTTATTCCATTCTCCCTGTGCACCTATTCAAGTCTCACTCCACGCCCCATTCCAGTGCCCCCCCCGCCCCTCATTCCTGTCTCCTACTGTCTCTCATGCTAGTCTCCCCACAGATCTGCTCAAGGGTAGAATTTCATCTAAGGGCATATTTCTCCTTTCCTTAGTCCATATACATTTTTTTTTTTGCTTCTTGGGTCACACCCAGCAACGCACAGGGGTTACTCCTGGCTCTGCACTCAGGAATTACTCCTGGCGATGCTCAGGGGACCATATGGGATGCTGGGAATAGAACCCAGGTCGGCCGCGTGCAAAGCAAAGGCCCTACCTGCTGTGCTGTCGCTCCAGCCCCAGTCCATATACATTTAAACGGTTATCTTAAATTTACTTCTTAATGATCTTTCTGGTCATTTTGTATGGACAAAGTAAGAGATATATTAAGCTTAAGGGGTGACTCTCGTGGGGACATATCACTACAGATCCCAGTCTAGAGTCCTCAGGCCTGATTAGTCCTTCCTAACCCCAGCGGGGTCCTTATCCAGTTGTTTCTCTTTGGGTCATGACAGAATTTGTCCATAACTGTTCTCTTAACTTAAAAGTTTCATGGCGGTTGGCCTGTTCCATTTCGATGCCAGAGTAGATTACCACTTGCCCTGGATCCATCCAGCCCCCTCATCAGGATCCTCCTTTTTGGGTGCTAGGATCTAAGGGAAACTAAGGCTTAAGTTGAGTAAATATGGCAGATGCCTAGGAGTAAACATTATTCGCAGTCAGTTGACTCCCAAGTTACAAAAGCATAGCATTAGCGGTATGGTGCCACCAACAGGCCAACCTATACCTGCAGGGCAAATGCATCAGCAGCCTGATGTTGCCTTCAGGCTTCTTGACACCCCCAAATTGTCCCTGTGCCTTTGTCTGGACCCCAACAACTTGGGACCAAGTTTACCAAAAAATTAAGTGGCCAATTTATTGGCCTTATTTCAGAGACCCATTGGTAAATCTCAAAAGAGATCAAAAGCCACAGTTAATCTCGAACCCACACATGACTGAACAGACTGGGGTAAATTGGAGGGGGGTAGTTTGGCCAGGTGGCCTGCCCAAGTGGAGCCACTTCCTTCCACAATCCAGAATCGCCACCATACCCCATCGTGACTCCACTGTCTCAGGACAGACCTCACCAAGATATAGTAAGGTAAAGGCCCTCCCGTTGATCATCGATTTGCTCGAGCGGGCCCAGTAACGTCTCCATTGGAGACTTTGTTGTTACTGTGTTTGGCATATCGAATACGTCACGGGGAGCTTGCCAGGCTCTGCCGCGCGGGCGAGAGACTCTCGGTAGCTTGCCTGGCTCTCCGAGAGTGGCGGAGGAATCGAACTCGGGTCGGCCATGTTGGCTGCGTGCAAGGCAAACGCCCTACCGCTGTGCTATCACTCCAGCCCTACCAGTCTCACCAAGATATAATCTGCTGAAAATTCTGGTATGTGGGTTTTGTGACTGAAATCTCCAGGCTTTCTCAGGGAAGAGATGGGTACCTCCCCCCACCTTCCTGTACTTCTGGAAGCCTCCGCAGTCACATCCATGACCCGAAGCTTCCACCCAATTAAAAAGCTACTCCAGCCTTACCGTTCTGATAAAAATACCAAATGCCCTGAACAAACACCATAACCAGTTAGCACCTGTATTGCAAACCATAATGCATAAAAGGAAAAGAAGAGAGCCAGAAGGAAAGTGCCTCCCATAGAGGGAGGCTGGGGGCAGGAGGTGGGGAATGGTGGTGGGGAAACAGGGGACATTGGTGGTAGGAAATATGCACTGGTGGAGGGATGGGTGCTGGATCATTGTATGACTGAAACTCAATTATAGACGGTTTTGTAATGGTCTATCTCACAGATATACAATTGAAAAATTATTTTTAAAGCGTAGCATTAACTGTCTTCCTGTATCTATACAAAAGGGCATTGCTCTAAAGTAATCTGTGCAAAGGACATAAGGGAAAGAGAAAAGCAATATTTCACTTACAAATACAAAATCCAGAGTCCTTAGAAGGATCTGACCTGACAAGTCACAGGGTCTGATTTGGGGATATAGGTGGTTAACAGATAGGGGTAGCAGAGCACAGAAGAGAAGTTAAAGATAAACACAAACCCAAGCACAAAATTTGTAAGTCTACAACTGTACTTCATGGTGTCTCACTAATAAAAATTAAAAAAAAAGATAAACACAGAGGAATGGGAGTGCCTCGGGAGCACTGTGATGGGTGTAACTGTAAACCTATGCTCCCTGCAGCAAGGAGAAAGGACCAACCAAGTGATGATCTCTGAGAAGTGTGGACTGTCACTGATGTATGTTATTTGCGAACTGACCTGGGACACGTTTTCCAAGTTCACTAATTTTACCAAGTGGTAAAATGGAAAGTGAAACTTTCCATCCGGAGCTGATGGAGGATGACCTGGGCTGAGGGTTCTTGGAGAGACCCTGTGAAGTGGAAACTCTGGGATCCTCACGCTTCCAGTTTTCAGTTTTGTTTCTGTTGTTCATTCAGAGGCCTGTTGTGGGAAAAGGAAACTGAAACCAAAACTGGAAACCAAAACCCAATTGGCTGCTGGTGGCACTTGCTGGTCTTACCCCACCCTCCCAGGCCTTAAAAGCGCTGAGTCTGGGCTGCAGAGGCATTCCTGCCTGAGTTGGAGCTGAGCACCTGTCCGAGTGGGGAGGCCCCAACTGAGCCATGGTGAGTAGGACAGGTGGGCAGTGGGACTCAGAGTCTACCTGCCTGTCTCCCAGGGGTGGAGGGAGGGAGGGACCCCTCCCAGCTCAGGGTCTGGGTGTGGAAAGGCGGCTTCTGCCCTGAGTCCAGTTCACACATCCCTTGGGGTCAGCACCAAGGGCATCTTAGGTCACTACATGGAGGGCTGGAGCGATAGTTACAGCGAGTGGGCTGGCTGGCTTGGGTTTAATCCCCAGCACCCCCCAGAGTCTCTCGAGACCTCCAGGAGTGATTCCTGAGTGCAGAGTTGGGCGTCAGCCCTGAGCACCTTTGAGTGTGGCCCACTCCCTGCCTTTCCTCCCAAAAAAAGTTGGACAGAGGTCATCTCGTTGGTCTCTTGCAGAAATGCCCCCAGTCCATCTCTGTGGGCAGTGGTGGGCTGGTGGGGTGGCAGGGCAGTGTCTGGGGCCCCAGGCAAGTCTCTGACCTCGGACCCCTCCCTTACCCCCGCAGAATACCGTGAAGGTAAAGAAACTGAACGGCGAGGTGTACACCGTGCGCCTGGTGGACACCCTGAGCGAGCTGCAGCAGCTGGTGGCCCAGCAGCAGACGGACGTGCCCGCCTTCCTGCAGCGCCTGGTCCTGCACCCCGAGGGCACGGTGCTGCGGGACGGGCAGAGCCTGGCCAGCCAGGGCCTGCGCCCCGACGCCATCGTCTTGCTGGTGGTCGAGGAGGACAGAACGCTGAGCATCCTGGTGAAGAACACCAGGGGCCAGAGCGTGTCCTACGACGTCCGGCTCACACAGACCGTGGCGGAGCTCAAGCAGCAAGTGAGCGTGAAGGAGCGGGTGCCGGTCGACCAGTTCTGGCTCAAATTCCAGGAGCAATCCATGGAGGACAGGAGGCAGCTGGGGAACTACGGCCTCAGGAACCTCTCCACCGTGGACATGAACCTGTACCTGCGCGGGGGCGCTGGTGGGGGCGTGGCCTGAGACCCTGACACCGCAATAAAGCTCCAAGGCTTCCCTTTGGCTGGGTTCGTGTTGGGGGGGTGCACGCGGTGCTCGGCGACCACTCCTGGTGGGGATTGGGGGCCTCACCGGGCGCCAGTGGGTCAGTGCAGGCCGGGACGGCCCCAAGGCTGCTTCCTACCCGCCCCTCGCGTCCCCCGCCGCCGGGCCGCGGCGTGTCCAGCCCCGGACACCCAGACCGCCCCTCCCCCACGCTCGTCTATGGGGGTCCGTGTCTGGGCCGCGGCGGACCGTGGGGGGGGGCTCTCCGAGCTCCCGTCTCGCTGCCCGAATTCCACCCACGCCTCTTTGTCCCCCTGCGACCTGGCGGGCGCGCGCGGTCCCCGGTCCGGGAGCCGCTGCCTTTCCCGGCCGGCCCCGGGGCGCTTCCCGGAGGGGCCCCCTGTCCTGCGCCCCTCGGCCCGGGGGTCGCGGCGGGGGCGTGGCTGGCGCTCCCGGCCGGCAGGGGGCGCCGCGGAGCCGCGCCGGGCTCGCGCCAATCCCCGCGGCCCCGGTCCGCACTGCGGGGGCGCCGACCCCTTGGAAGTCCCCTCACGTCGCCCAGCCAGGCAGGGGCCCGGCGCGGGGGAGGGGCGCCGCGCCCGCCGCGCCCCCGCCCCGCCGCGGTCCGCGCGCTTTGTTCGGCCGGCGCGGGTCGCGGGCCGGGGGCGGGCCGGGGCGGGCGCGGCGTCCACAGGCCCCTCCCCGCGGGGCCCCGCCCGCCCCCGGCCCGGCCCGCCTCCGGCCCGCCCCGGCCCGCCCCCGGCCCGCCCGCGCGCCCGCCGCCTCCGCGCGCCGCGGCCCGGCCCGGCCAGTCCCGTCCCGGCGCGCCCGGCCTGCGCTCTCCCGCCGTCCGCCGCCCGCGGCCCGCCATGGCCAGCCCGGCCCCGCCGCGGCCGCTGCTGCTGCTCCTGCTGGTGGCCGCGCGCGCCCTGCCCCGCGCCCACGGGACGTGCCCCGAGCGCGCGCTGGAGCGGCGGGAGGAGGAGGCGAACGTGGTGCTCACCGGCACGGTGGAGGAGATCCTCAACGTGGACCCGGTGCAGCACACGTACTCGTGCAAGGTGCGCCGCGCCCCCCGCCCCGCCGCCGCGCCCCCCGTCCCGCCGCGCCCCCCGCCGCGCCGCGCCCCCCGCCCGGCCGTGGGAACGGCCCGGGATCCGCGCCGCCGCTCGCGCTCCCTTGGCGACCGCCGGGCGCCGTGGGGGGCGCCGGGCCCCGGAAAAGTCCCGGGCGAGCGCGGGAGGGAAAGTTCCCGCGGCGCCGCGACTCCCGCGGCAGCCCACCCGCGCGGGACACGAGCGCGGTCCCCCACCCTCCCGGGGCCCCCGGCTCTGGCGACCCTCGCCCGCCGTCCGCCCCGGAGAGCGAGCGAGCGAGCGGGACGCGGCGGTGCGGGGTGGAGGCGGGGCGCCGTGGCCAGGACTCCTCTACCCTCCTCCTTCCCCAGGCCGGGCGATGGGGGGCACAGACGGGGTGGGGGCGGGGCAGGGGAAAGGACCCCCGCGGCCGGAGGGCCCCCCTCGCCGGACGCCGGGCCTGCCCGGCCTCTCCAACGTCGGCGCCGGCAGCTCCGCGGGTGCGTTTGTTCGGGCGCCCCGCGGCTCAGCCCGGGACAGAGCTCCAGGTGAGGGTCGGGGGCCCAGGGCTCATGCCGGTCTGGTTCCCCGGCACCGAACCGCCCCCCTCACCAGAAATGGCACCTTGGTCCTGGTGCGGATGGGAGGGCGGCGGCCTCCTGCCTGGCTGCGGCGGGATCCCCCACCGGGCCCCTTCCCCTCCCTAGCACCAGGGCACTCTGCCAAGTCCCTGCAGGATTTTCCCGACTTCCTCCCCGCTGCTCCTGGGTGTGGCTGGGGTGGGGGCAGGCGGTGAGCTGCCGCTATCATCCTTCTCGGCCACTGCGTGTTGGTGGGGCAGAGGGTGGACCCAGCTGGGGGGAAGGGCTCCCCGCAGGGCTGGGCAGGTGCCACCGCACCATTGTCTTCCATCCCCCATCCCAGAAGTGCTGGCCCGAGCTCAGGAGAAGGAGCCTCTCCTGAGAAGTGGGCCCTGGAGCAAGCGTGCTGTGATGGGGACGCATCCCTGGGAGGCTCTGGGGGCCCGGCCCCCACCCGCTCCTGCACCAGGGGGCAGACTGTGGGCGTCCCAGGCACAGTTTGTCAGAGCAGGTGCCCTCAGGCTCCAAGAGAGTGTGCTTGGCGGGTGGGGCGTCCGCCCTGCGCTGCCCGAACTTGATTTTGTGGTGAGGTTGCTCTGCCCGCACTCCTGGAGGAGCCTGGCGCGAAGAGGGGGTTTCACTGCTGGGGAAAGTGGCTGAGCCCACCCACGGCTGCAGGGAGTTCAGCTGGCCCGGAGCTCAGATCCCACAGCCCTGAAACTGCTGCTTGTCTGCCCCCAGCTTTGCCAGGGGTGGGGCCTGGGGTCCTTTAGTGGTAGGCAGATGGGGGGTGGGGCATGGAAGACCCTCGGCACCCCACGCCCTATGGGTCCCCTTCCCGTAGTATCCTGAGCTGAGATGGTCATTCCTGGAACTGGACTGGCCGGGCAATTGGGGGAGGGGCGAGTTGACCAGAGTATCATGTGGGATGTGAACAGGATGTGTGAGACCCCCATGGCCTCCTCCTGGAGCTGGTGCCCAGATCTCACCCCACCCCTCTCAGCATCTCCTGCCTGCCCCAGCACCGAAGGGGGAAAAAAAGCGCCCTCACCCCTGATGCACCACGTGTCCCCAGGTTCGCGTCTGGCGGTACTTGAAGGGCAAAGACGTGGTGACTCAGGAGAGCCTGATGGACGGCGGCAATAAGGTGGTGATCGGCGGCTTCGGAGACCCCCTCATCTGTGACAATCAGGTGTCCACGGGGGACACCCGCATCTTCTTTGTGAACCCTGCGCCCCCGTACCTGTGGCCGGCCCACAAGAACGAGCTGATGCTCAACTCCAGCCTCATGCGCATCACCCTTCGGAACCTGGAGGAGGTGGAGCACTGCGTGGAAGGTGTGTGGGTCTGCGCCGCGGGGCTGGGATGTCCGGGGCTGTCGACAGGTACACAGCGAGGTCTGCTCTGGTCAGCAGTGCTGGTGGGCCCCACCTGCAAGCATTCCTTTGCGTCCTGTCCCTGTGCCAGCCTCCTCGCTCTCCCCAGTTCTGCATACTCCCCTCTGGAGGGCTGTGACACCACCTAGCCTGGTAACTTAAGAGTGTCACCCCCCCCCCGTTCCCTCCCAGCCCAGAGGGACCTTTGTGGGGGAACTTGCATCGGGGGTTCTGCAGCAGAAGCCCCAAAGTCTGTCTAGGGCCCAGATGCCAAGCAGACTCCGGGGAGCGCGCACAGTGGGCCTGGCCTACCTGAGTCCGTTCTCTGGGAAAGAGGTCAGGAGGTCGTATGGGCAGCGGTGGAGTCCGCTCCTCCTGTGCACCCTCTTGCCTGGTCTACGTGACCTGCAGGTGGCCTCCCCCCAGGATGGCTCCAGCAGTGGGCAGAGGTCCCTGGTGGGGGGTGTCGCCGGAGCTGTGGGAACTGTCGTCACCCGCATCCTGTCTGCCCCCCACAGGTTCTGGGAAGGGATGTCTGAGGTGGGGGAGACTTTTCCTGCATAGCCAGTGGGGAGGGTCCGAGACTTCCTGCTGTCTGGTGCGCTCTGTGGCCAGCAGAACAGTGAACTTGTCCCTCATGAAGTGCTGAGGTGCCACTGGGCCTCTGGGTGTCCTGGGTGATGCAGGGCCCTTTCCTAGGGTGACAGTGGGCAGTGGGGGAGGTGAGCCTGAACTGTGGGACCTGTGACACCCTGCCCAGCACTGCTGACCCTGGGGACCCTCCAAGGTCCCGCCTGCAGCCCCGTGGAGAACTGTGGCCCCAGCCCAGTCCTCCTGAGGGCCTCTTAGCCAGGGCCCCTGCTCAGGGTGGCAGATGGGGCAAGCTCTGTGGGGCTAGTTTTGGCAGCGGCTGCTGAGGGGAGGGCTCTGGGGCCACAAAGCCCCACCCCTGCAGACGGGAAGGCGGTTGGTGGGCCCAGCTGAGTCTGTGGCCCTGTGACCGGCTGTCTGTGGGGTCTGAGGCCTGTCTCAGGCCGGATGCTGCCTGCTGAACAGAGGGACAGCTGGAAGGAGTCTGCCGGAGGGACCCTAAGTGAGGGTGGGCCCACAGGGTCCTCTAAGGACTGAGACTGGGACAGGACAAGGGACAGCCCCAGGGCAGGGTGGGGCCCATTGAGGAGGGTTTTTCTTTTGGGGGTCTGGGCGCTTGCCTGAGCCTGAGTCCCCTGGACCTGGAGCCTGGCTGGGGGGCAGGGATGTCCTGAGCCCACCCCTCCCAGGGCGGGCCCCCTCCCATTAGGTGGGAGATAAGGACGGCCTTCCCATCAGACCCTGACCCCACTCCGCCCCCGCCCTCTGCTCTTCCCCTCCCCGGCACCAGCCTCTGCCTGTCCCTCGCCCCCCTGCCCTCTCCCCCTCACAGGGTCCTGCCACCGGCCCCTGCGTCATCTCTGCAGTCAGTTCGGTCCGGTGGTGACCCTGCTCTGCTTCGTCCTCGGTTTCTCCCACAGCCTGCCCCCCTTGTCCCCTCCCCAGCCCCCAGAAAGGCCCCTCCTCCGACCTGGCCTGGGGAGCCACATTCCTGGCATAACTGAGACAGGTATGTGTGTCCCTCCCTCTGCGCCACCTTTGGGCCAGGAGAAGTGCAGGGAGGGCCCCCCGGAAGGAAGGAAGGAGACCCCCGCCCGCCGGCCCGCCCTTGCTTTGTCAGGGAAACTCAGGGCCCTCCCCTGCCCCAGCCACCGCCCCCCCCTCACGGCCCAGCCTGGCCTCTCCTGCCCTCCCCCCACCCTGCCTTGTGAAGTCAGGTCAGGGGCCTCCCCTGAAGCCCCCAGGAGGGCCATAGACCTGGCTGCAGGCCAGCTGGGCCTTCGAGGGCCCTTCCCTCCCCTCCAGGAGCCAAGAGTGGAGAAAGGAAGTGTTGTCTGCCCTCACCAGCTTGGCACCCAGACAGGGTCGGAGTGAGTCTGGCACCCGCCCAACCTGGCTTTGCCCAGCCCCAAGGCTGGGGGTCCGGGCGGCCACGCTCCCTGGTCTGGCCAGCCTGGTTACAGTCAGGCAATGCCCCATCCTCTCCGCCAGGCCAGCCTGGCTCCGGGCCTCTGCGGAAGTTGCTGGTGTGGGTGCTAGTACCCAGCAGGGGCCACTCTGTGTAGCAGGCGAGGGTGGTGTCACATACGCTGCTGGCCTGCCCCTTGCCACGTGGCACCTAGCACCTGCATCCCCTCACCTGCTCTGGGCCTGCTCCCTCCTGAGTGGAAGCGGCTTGTTCCATTCAAGCCCCCCAGGCCAGGAGTGTGCTGTTTCAGGTGCTTTCCGTGTACTCAGGGCTGGACTCTGCTCTCCCGAGGCCTGTGGTCCCCTTGTAGGGCCGAATTGGTGGAAACAATTCTGGGTTTTTTCCAGAGCCCGCCCATCCCCACACTCCACCCGTCCATTCCCTCCTGCCCCGCCTGCTCCCTCTCTCCACACTGGCCTTCCCTGCTTCTCCCTAGAGCTGACCGGGCCTGGGGCCCCATGCAGCCAAAGACACACTGGGCTAGGGTCTCTGGACTCCCTGGCCCTGCACCCAGCAGTCCTTACAGGCTGCAGTGGGGGTGCAGTGCAGGGAGGTCACAGGCCAGGCTCCAGCCAGAGGTCACTCTGAGGCCAGCAGGCCTCCTCTGCTTGGCGAGCTGGCTTCTCCTTGAAAGCTTGTCCCTAACCCCCAGCCCCGGGAGGAACTCAGCCCCGGGAGCTCCCACCACACCGGGAGAGTGGGAAGTTTCGGCCAACAGCCCCCTCTGCCTTTGTTTCCAGCTGGAGGACCCACTGGGTACCCTCCCAGTCTGGGTCTGGGAGCAAACTGCCTCCAGATCTGGGTCCGGGAGCAAACTTGTCTCCTCGCCATTTGATCCCTGGCTCCCCATACGATGTCATCAGGACCCAGGACCTTCCTCGTACCTCAGCTCCCTGGACACAAACCCTGGAAGTAGGACAAAAAGGAGCGTCCCAGGGCTGAGATAGTTCCCAGGGCTGTCGCCCCTGTCCTGATGCAGTCAGCAGAGGCATGGGGGTCTGCGCTGGGTCTGGAGGGGCCCTTTCTGAGGTCCACACTGAGGCTGGGATCTGGGGAGGGGTGATGTCGGCCGCTCTCCTGGAAGGGGCCTCTCCCCCAGAGCAGATCCTGAGAATTTCCTTTGAGGAAGGCCCCCTGCCAGCTCTGCTTACAGCTGGACCTGGGAAAGGAGGACGCCCCTCCCACACCCCCATTCTCCTCCCGCAGAGCAGAGGCGTGGGAGAGGGGAGCTCAGTGAGCCCAGGCAGCCAACTCCGTCCAGCTGTGTCCAGCTGTGTGGCCCGCACGTGTGCACGTGTGCAAGGCTGCCTGCGGACAGCTGCACTGAACTGTGTGCAGGCGCCTGGCCGGAGCCCAGCGGGTGGCCTGTGCTTCCGGCCACCCTGTTTTTCCAGGGCTGTGGGGGCCAGCCGGTGCCTGACAAAGGGCCCTGCTCCTGCAGCTCTATATGGAGTGACGGAGTGACGCAACAGCTGAGAAGTCTGCTTGGTGCCACTGGAGACGATAGGGAGGGAGCTCACTGCCCTTACGTGCCTGCCAGACCTGACAGACGGTGTCCCCTTTGGTGGCAGGGCAGATGTGAGCGTCTCTGCTCCTCCCTCAGCAGTGGCCCCTCGTCCTGCACCTGGCGGGGGGGAAGCCAGGAGGACCTCCTGCCCCACTGCCTGCACATCAGGGACAGACGTGTGGATGCTCCACATCTGGGGACAGACAGACAGACAGGCTCACCTGGGGGGGACAGGCACACCGGCCCAGTGTACATCTGGGAGACAGGTGCACCCATTCGGTGCACATCTGGAACAGACACCCAGGCTCAGTGACGTCTGGGTATCTGGGCCCAGGTGTGGCCTGGCCTCACCTACAGCTGGGGAGGAGAGGGCACCTGCTTCAGTTGCCAGGCAGGGCTGAGGCACTCCGCTCCTCCTCTCCACATCATCATGGCCTCTCACTCTCACTGCCCCAGCAGCAAACCCTCAGGGCTGAAGACTCTGCTTTGTTGGGTGTGCTTGAAGGCAGGTGTGAATTGTGAGAGGGGGCGCTAGAGCAGTAGCACAGTGGGTAGGGTGTTTGCCTTGCATGCGGCCGACCCGGGTTCGATTCCCGGCATCCCATGTGGTCCCCTGAGCACCGCCAGGGGTAATTCCTGAGCGCAGAGCCAGGAGGAACCCCTGTGCTTCGCCGGATGTGACCCAAAAAGCAAAAAAAAAAAAGAATTGTGAGAGGGGAGGGGACTGGCAATGTAGAGAAGACAGTACAGTGACCATCCATAAGTACCGGGAAGACCAGGGCCCGGAGCCTGCTCCCCAAGGAGCAATTTCTCTGGGTCCTGGATGCCTCTTGACCTCCTGTACATCCTGCGACTCCGCCTGTCCTCCCCTGGGCAGTGCCCATACACCACCTGTCCTGTCCAGGAAACTCCACCCTGAGGTCCGGCCTCCGTGCAGGGCTGTGATGCTCACTGCCTCCTGTGGGCATGTGCATGGCTCACCGGGAACTCTGCCTCCTGACTCAACTGCCCAGACCGCACCTGGCCACCGCCTGCCTCCTCCAGCTTTCCTTTCCTCCTGGAGTGGGCAGGTCCGTGTGGGAGCAGAGACTGAGAGACTGAGGGCATGGACACCCCGAGGACCTGGCAGGTGTCTGGGGTCCTGGCTGGGCTCTTTCCCCCGGTGTCCCTGGGCCACTGGCTGGAGGCTCTCCCCCACCAGCAAACTACCAGCCCCCTCAGGTCACTGAGGTCTCTCCCAGACTCCTGGCCGGAGCTCCCCTGACTCAGGGCGCCACACGACCAGGATGTGCTGGCAGGCGAGGGGGAGGGGACTGGCAGCAGGTGAGTGAAGCTCTGCTGAGTCACCATTGGGAGGGCACGGAGGCCTGGCCAGCAGCTGTGTTTGCTGTCCTATGAGCCAGTCCTGCTGAGCCCCTTCCCCAGACTCACCCCCCACCCGCAGCAGGGCTTAGCTGGCAGGGGGGTGTGGAGGGTTCCAACCCAGGAGTTACACCAGGACACCTCCCAGTCTCACCTGGAGCTGCAGTGGAGGTTCTCTGGCCCGCACCCAGAGAACACCCTGCTGTGAAATGCCTATTGTCTGCTGGGGCAGGGGGAGGGGACGCTGGAGGCCCCAGAGGCCCAGGAGGGGAGGGGGGTGGGGGGAGCTGCAGGGCCTCCTCTCCCCTGCCTGCTGCAGACACCTGTGGCTCCCACCGAGTTCTGAGGTCTGTGTCCCAGGGCAGGGTCCACCAGAGATGCTGGCGCAGTGTAGGGCTGGGCTGTGGGCCTCTCCAGGGAACTGGAATGAGGGGGAGGGGGCCCCTGCTTGAGAAAGCTCTCTCCAGACCCCTCAGTCATTCCTGGAGGCTCCCAGACCTGCATGTGCGTGCCCTGGGACGGGAGGGAGGCGGGTGGGTGCCTCCAGACTGCGCTCTGGGGCGTGGTCACATGCATGTGTTACATGTGGGAGGCCTGGAGAGCTGGCGGGGTGTTCGAGTGTGCAGCTGCGTCTTGCTGTGTGTGTGTGACCGGAGAGCAGGGCTGAGTCGTGGCTCAGATTTTCTCTTCATGCCCCAGGCAGGAGACTGAGTGGGCTGGTCAGGGCTGAATGATTTTGAGTCTGAAGATCCCAAAATAGCTCCAGTAGCCTGAGCTCCCCTCCCTGGGCTGGTCTGGGGCCTCAATGGCCCTTTGTTTCTCGGAAGGCATCCAGTTCCTTTGGGGGGCTCAGACAGTCGGGCAGGGCTACTGGGCCAGCTGCGTCCACTCTTTCCCTTTCACCCCTTGCTGAGTGGGCTCCAGCCCTGACACCTCTGTACTGACCAGTGGGTCAGCACCAGTGAGAGTAGGGGTGGGGGGCATTTTCCCAGGCAGCATTTGAGGCCTTCGTTGCAGGTCCCCACAGCTCCCATTGATCCTAGACTCACCCTTCCCAGGCCCCCTCCTGTGGCGTCCACCAAAATGTCCTGTGGTTGCAGTGGAGGGCAGGCAGGGCCAATTGAGCCCAGTGGACATCTCTGGTGTTTAATTCCTCGCATTGTCCCAGGGCCTCTCTGAGCCAAGAGATGCAGCCCACAGTCCTGAGGGCTGCAGTGAAGGTCTTGGGGCCACGGGAGCCTTTCCAAGGCTCCCTAAACCAGGTCCCTGGGCTCAGGGTCAGGTCCCACCCTATGGAGATGCTGACTCAGGCCTTGCTGATGCTCCCTGTCCAGGGTGGTACCCGAGAAGCTACTGCAGGCACAGGCACTCTGGACAAGGGAGGTGAGATGGGGGGCCAGGGTCTGCGGGCAGTTCCATGTTTGCTGCCCTGGGCCACCACATGGTATTAACTTCCCATTGGTTTCCTTAGGGCCTTAGTTCCAAACCCTCAGAGGCTTTGTGGACCTGTGCTGTGGGTGACGGACCAGACCGGGCAGAATTGAGCATGGGGGCAGAAGGGTGAGAGTTTGAAACAGGATACGTGAGGCAGCTGGATGTGGGGAGACGGTCTTGTTGGCAGCTTGGTGGGTGCTCAGGCAGAGATGGCTCAGAAAGTGTCTATTCCAAGGGCAAGGCAGGGTCTGGAGCGATAGCATAGCGGGTAGGGCGTTTGCCTTGCATGCGACTGACCCAGGTTTGATTCCCAGCATCCCATATGGTCCCCTGAGCACCACCAGGAGTAATTCCTGAGTGCCTGAGCCAGAAGAAACCCCTGAGCATCGCCAGGTGTGACCCAGAAATACAACCAAGGGCAAGGCAGAGGATTCCCCCAGCCTTGGGGCTCTGGGAAGACTACTGTGCTTATCATCTCTTCCCAGATACCCTGAGATGAGGCCAGAGAGTGACCGGGGCAGCACTGGTGATTGGCAGCAGAGCAGTCCTGAGCCCCTTTGCAGGGGTTGCTGACTCTGGTCCTCATCTTGACATGCAGTAGCTGCTGCTTTGGGAGTTAGGGACCCCCAGTATCTCTGCCACAGGGCCCAGCTGCAGGGGCAGGAAGGCTCAGACAGAGGGCTCAGAGCTGGGCATGGGCAGGGCCTCACCTGAAAGGGGTCTTTCTTTGACAGACAGCCTAGACATGGCCAGGACCTGGGTGTAGTGTGTGTGTGTGTGTGTGTGTGTGTGTATGTGTATGAGAGTATGTGAAAGGGGGTGCGTGAGTGAATGTGACTGTGTCTGGGAGCAACTGATTAGAGTGGATAAACACGTGTGAGTGGGGTAGTTGTGTGATGGGGCATGTGAATGAATGTGGGTGTGAGTGTGTGCCTGTGGGTGAGTGAAATTGGGTAAATGGGTGTCGAGATGAGTATGATTAGGCAAGTGTGAGTGAACAGGTGTGTGAGGGGGTGATGTGATTGGGTGAGTTGAGTGAATGTGGGTGGGGGGTGAGTGAATGTGGAGGGCATGTGAGTGAATGTAGGTGTATGTGTGGGTGAGTGTTAGTGAATATGGGTGTGTGCATGCATGTGGGGAGGTTAGTGATCAGGTGGGTGAGCAGGAACGGTGCAGGTGACTGGGTGGCCCCTAGGACAGACTTCCTGGAGGGTGTGACTTAGGAGGGAAACCAGGAGGGGAAAAGTATGATTTAGGGTTAACTGGAGAGTTACGGCTTTCTGCTGATGTGAGAAGTCAGTCAGGGCGCTCAAGGAAGGCTTATCGGGATGGGCCCTCGAATTTGGGGGACAGTCCCCTAAGGGGTGCGTTGTGGGGTGCCTTGGGGTCGATGTCAGCCCCCAGGGAGGAGTGGGTGAGAGGTGTCTGTGCCTTCACGCCTCTCCCATCCTCAGCTTTGGACCCAGCTCGGTCCCCACCTGGGTGTGGCGCCTGGGCGGGGAGGCAGGAGCAGGTGCCAGCGGGCACACGCGACACGCGCGCTTGAGCACACGCGCAGCTCGGCCTATCCGGGTCCTGCGGGTGAGCAAGCCCCAGCCCCGGCCGTGGACCCGCCCCACTCCTGGCCCCGCCCCTGCCCCGCCCCAGCACCTGCCTGCCTGCGCCCCTCGGCTCCCACCTCCCGCGGCCTGCGCCCCTCTCATCCCCCCTCCCCCCTCCCGCCCCTGCGCCCCTCTCGGCTGCCCCCTCCCGCCCCTGCGGGCCCCCCCTTGGCTCCCGCCCCTGCGCCCCTCTCCGCTCCCCTTCCCGCCCCTGCGCCCCTCTCCGCTCCCCCTCTCGCCCCTGCGCCCCTCTCCGCTCCCCCTCCCGCCCCTGCGCCCCTCTCCGCTCCCCTCTCACCCCGTGCGCCCCTCTCGGCTCCCACCTCCCGCCCCTGCAGCCCGCGCCGGCCCCGGCCCGGCAGCTGCCCCCGCGCGCCCTTTTGTGCCGCTGCCGCCGAGTCCCTCTTTGCGCCGGGAGCCGCGACTCCCCGCGGACCCGGGGTCCCCGGCGGCGGCTTCTTTGTCTCCGCTCCCCGCCCGCCGCCCTCCGCGCGCCCCGCGCCCGCCACCGCTCGCTCGGGTTCGGGCGCCCGCGGCCCCTCGGAGCCGCCCCCCGGGCCCTGCCGAGCCGCGCCCGGGAAGTCCTGCCCACTTCCCAGGATGATCCCGGAGGGCTGCGCGGGGGCCCGGGGCGGGGTCTGGAGCTGAACTCGGGGCCCCGCTGCGGTCAGCGGCCCAGAATGGGGGCCGTGGCCCCGAAGAGGCCCAAGGGCGCCCCGTGAGGACCCCCTCGCCCAGGAGGGGCCTGAGGAGCCCGGGGCCATGCGTCCCCTGCCTCTGGCCCGGGACCCGCAGCAGCCGCACGGGGCGTCGGTGCTCGTGCGCTATTTTATGATCCCCTGCAATGTCTGCCTGATTCTGCTGGCCACCGTCACGCTCGGCCTCGCCCCGGTGTTGCTCCTCGGCGGCTGTACGTGCAGGGGCGGGGGAACCCCGCAGGCTGAGCCAGTCACCCCACCCGCGCAGCTCGGGGTGGGGGGCGGGCAGCGGGGCAGTCCCAAGCCCCCTCGCTCAGGTCGCTGGCTCCGTCCTCATCCTGACACACGGTCGCTGCTGCTTCGGGAGTTGGGGACCCCGGATGCAGGGGCTGGAAGGGGTCTGGACAGAAGGGGGTGCTCGGAGCTGGGCACGGGAAGGGCCTCACCTGGAAACTCATTCTCTTCCAGATAAGCCTGGAGGCCACTTCACACCAGCGCCCCTGACACCTGCGGACGGTGAGTGGGGCATCCGGGAGGCATACTGGGCCACTGCGTGTGGGACGCGGTGCAGAGGGACCCTGCGTGGGCACCTGCGCACTGGGAGTGGAGGTGGAACGGTGGGCCCGGAGCTTGTCTCCCACCAGGCCGCTCAGAAAGGGCCTGGTGGGCGGGGAGCAGCCTCCAGGGAGGCTGGAGTGGGGAGACATGGAAGAGAGGGTCCTCAGACACCCCTCCTTACTGTCGCTGGACACCCGCAGGTCTGTCCATAAAGGGCAGGGGAGCTTGGGAGGTGGGGGGGTGCAGATGTGGTTGTGGACACAGGCAGCTCCCAGGAAGGGGCCAGGGCTCTGGGGGAAGGCCAGCCGCCGCGGGAGGACTTTGATGTGGTGGGACCTGAGGTCTGGTCTGGCCACGGGGGGTGCAGGAGATGCGCCCCCTCTAGTTAAGGGGCCGGGCGGTGGGCAGAGGTTTCCCCAGGAGGGAGGGCTGGAGCCGGAGGGTGCGTCCTGGTGGACCACTCACGCGTGAAGGTGTCCATGGAGCCCTCACGACCAATTGGGGCCATGGGCAGCGCGCAGGGCGCCGTCTGTGCCCAGGACCTGCACAGCCTGGCCCTCCCTCCCGCCCCCGATCACAGCTTGCCGAGGGATGCTGTGCGGCTTCGGCGCCGTGTGCGAGCCCAGCGCGGAGAACCCTGGCCGCGCCTCGTGCGTGTGCAAGAAGAGCGCGTGCCCCAGCGTGGTGGCGCCCGTGTGCGGCTCTGACGCGTCCACCTACAGCAGCGAGTGCGAGCTTCTGCGCGCGCAGTGCCGCCAGCAGCGGCGCATCCGGCTGCTGAGCCGTGGGCCCTGCGGTGAGCGCGGGGCCTGGCGGGCGGGGCAGGGCGCGGCGCGGGCCGCTGGCAGGTGACCCGCCCCGCACCGCCCACAGGCTCCCGGGACCCGTGTGCCGGTGTGACCTGTAGCTTCGGCAGCACGTGCGCGCGCTCGGCCGACGGACAGAGCGCCACGTGCCTGTGCCCCGCAAGCTGCCGCGGCGAGCCCGATGGCACCGTGTGCGGCAGCGACGGCGCCGACTACCCCGGCGAGTGCCAGCTGCTGCGCAGCGCCTGCGCACGCCAGGAGGACATCGTCAAGAAGTTCGACGGCCCGTGCGGTGCGCCGCGTGGCGGGGTCGCGGGAGGGGAGGGCAGTCGTGGGGGGGGGGGGCATGCGCCTCGGCTGACTCCTGGCCTCCCTCCCCCAGACCCCTGCCAGAATGCCCTCAGTGACCCCAACCGCTTCTGCCGTGTGAACCCGCGCACGCGGCGCCCGGAGATGCTCCTGCGCGCGGAGAGCTGCTCTTCCCGCCGGGCGCCCGTGTGCGGGGACGATGGGGTCACCTACGACAACGATTGCGTCATGGACCGCGAGGGAGCTGCCCGTGGCCTCCTGCTCCAGAAAGTGCGCTCCGGCCAGTGCCAGCCTAGAGGTGGGCCGCTCTGGGAGGAGGGTCCTGCTGGTGCCTCGGGCCCTCACTGCCTCTCGGGTTGCCTGTCCCTGGGGTCTGACCTCCTGGCTCCACTCCATGGCAGACCAGTGCCCAGAAGCCTGCAAGTTCAACGCCGTGTGCCTGTCCCGCCGAGGTCGTTCCCGTTGCTCCTGTGAACGAGTCACGTGTGACGGAGCCTACAGGCCCGTGTGCGCCCAGGACGGGCACACGTATGACAACGAGTGCTGGCGCCAGCAGGCCGAGTGCCAGCAGCAGCGAGCCATTCCTGCCAAGCACCAGGGCCCGTGTGGTGAGCTCCGTGGGTGGTGCCGCGCGGGAGCCAGCCTGCCGAGGTCCCTGCGGCCCTCATCACTGTCATCTCCATCTCGCGCTGTCTTCCCCGGGGTCGAGGGTCCCCAGGCTCCGGTCACTGGGATGGCCAGGACGTGTTGGTCAGTGGGTTCTGGGCGGGGGCAGAGTCCACTCTTCCGAGGAACCAGGCACCTCCCAGCCTGTGGTGTCCAGCTCTCCGGGTCCCACGTGGTCCCCGCCGGGCTTTGTGTGACCAGCAGAGGGTGGAGGTGGTGTGTCTTGCGTGGCGGTGCGGCCCACCTCCAGCTGTCTCGTCAGTAGGTCTGTCCATCTTTCTGGTCTCTTTCTCGTCTCTCTGTCCCTCCGTCCTTCCTTCCCTCTCGGCTCCGACTCTTGTGTCTTCCAGCCTGAGCCGCTGGCAGGATGAGGTCCCGCGCCTGCCGCCAGGAGCCGCAGCCCGAGGTCTGCCCCCCGCGTGGCAGGGGGGGTGTGGCTCGCTGCTGCCTGGCCTGTGCTCCGC
This sequence comes from Sorex fumeus, assembly GCF_029834395.1. Taxonomy (NCBI): domain Eukaryota; kingdom Metazoa; phylum Chordata; class Mammalia; order Eulipotyphla; family Soricidae; genus Sorex; species Sorex fumeus. The sequence continues at coordinate 5,697,104 of NW_026606121.1, forward strand.
AGAGCAAATGGACGGACACCCCCCTCCCTGTGTGTCCCTGGGTGTAGTGGGCTGCAGAGCTTCGCGCCCCGGTGACACAGGCCCCGTGTGTGCGTGCATGGCTGTCCTGGGGCTGCAGGGGCGGCTGAGGACACCTGCCCCGCCACCGCCAGTGTGTCCCACACTTGTGCGTGGGACCCGGTCCATTTGGGTCTGTGTCCTGTCCGTGTCTGCTGTGTGTCTGTCCCTCTCCAGCTGTGTCCTGTGCCTCCGGCCCGACTTCCTCTGTCCTCCCAACCCCCCGGGAACGGATCTGCTGCCGGGAAGGGGCTTTGTGCATGTCCCAGGCAGTGACTGGACCCCTGAGTGCCCGCCTTCTCCCCAGGCCAGCCCCCGTCCCCATGTCGTGGAGTGCAGTGCCAGTTCGGAGCCACCTGTGCTGTGAAGAATGGGGAGGCCACGTGTGCGTGTCCACTGGCGTGTTCTGGCGTCTATGACCCTGTGTGTGGCAGTGACGGTGTTACGTACGGCAGCACCTGCGAACTGGAAGCCACAGCCTGCACCCTCAGGCGGGAGATCCGGGTGGCACACAGAGGACCCTGTGGTCAGTGGCAGGCGAGCAGCCTTGCGGGTAGTGGGGGGGGGGTCGGGCAGTGTTCAGGTCCCCGGGTAACATCGCCTCTTTCCCAGACCGCTGCGGCCAGTGTCACTTTGGAGCCTTGTGTGAGCCAGAGACAGGGCGCTGTGTGTGCCCCTCTGAGTGTGTAGCCATGGACCAGCCCGTGTGTGGCTCAGATGGGTATACATATGCCAGCGAGTGTGAGCTTCATGTCCACGCCTGCACACACCAAATCAGCCTCCATGTGGCCTCCGCCGGACCCTGCCGTGAGTGGGGGCAGGGAGCAGGGTGCTGCGGGGACACTGCCCCAGGACAGCGCTGCCTGACCACCTGCCCCCTGCAGAGGCCTGTGGGGACACAGTGTGTGCCTTTGGGGCCGTGTGCTCAGCGGGCCGGTGTGTGTGTCCCCGGTGCGAGCACCCCCCGCCCGGGCCCGTGTGTGGCAGCGACGGTGTCACCTACCAGAGTGTCTGTGAGCTCCGCGAGGCGGCGTGCCAGCAGCAGAAGCAGATCGAGGAGGCCCGGGCAGGACCCTGCGAGCAGGGTAGGTGGTGGCAGTGGGCCGCGGGGTGCAAGCCCCGTGCGGGCGTGGCACACAGGTAACACCCCTCCCGCAGCCGAGTGCGGTTCCGGTGGCTCTGGCTCCGGGGAGGACGGCGAGTGTGAGCAGGAGCTGTGTCAGCAGCGAGGTGGCGTCTGGGACGAGGACTCCGAGGACGGACCGTGCGTCTGCGATTTCAACTGCCAGGGCGTCCCGAGGAGTCTGGTGAGGCCTGGCACTGCCCAGCTCTGGCAGGTGTGGAGCGGGGGGGGGGGGGGGGCTGTGGCGCCCTCACCGCTGCTGCCTCTCCAGGTCTGTGGCTCCAACGGTGTCACCTATGGCACCGAGTGTGAGCTGAAGAAGGCCCGGTGCGAGTCTCAGCAGGAGCTGGCCGTTGTGGCCTCGGGCGCTTGCCAAGGTGTGCACATCCCGCCGTTTTCCTGAGCTTTTTCCCGGCCTTTGGCCTGTGCTCCCCACGTGCTGTGCCTGTGTGCCCACCCCTCGGGGGGTTCTCTAGTGGGGGAGTCTGGTCACACTCACTGCTGCTTTATAGGGGACTGGGGAGATGCCAGAGGGCTGCAACATGAGCTTTGCTCAGCCCCGGGTGTACGGTGCAGTCCCCTGAGTACTGTGCACCAAAGGCTATGTGTGTACATGCTGGTGGCTGTGCGGGTGAATGTGTGGTGTGGGGGCACTGGATCGAGAGTGTGTATGTGTCTCTGCGTGTGTCGGGCTGTGTGTGACACTAGCTGTGTAGAACGTCACTCCTGGTTGTGTTCTTGTCCCCGGCGCTGCCCGCACAGATGTGGTCTCACAGCTGGTCAGAGAGGGGAGGTTGAAGCAGAACTCAACACTCAACTCTTGCCCTTTGCCTGCAGGTCCTACCTTGGCTCCACTGCCACCGGCAGTCCCTCCCCACTGCACCCAAAGCCCTTTCGGGTGCTGCCCAGACAACCTCACTGCTGCTCAGGGCGTGGGCCAGGCTGGCTGTCCCGGTGAGTGCCCCTAGATTCGCCCTCCCGAGGTCCATGCAGACCTGCTCTGATAAGGCCACATGACTGAGTGCCCCTTTAGATCCACCCTGGCAAGGCAGTGGTTGTGGCCACAGGCCATGTGACTCTCCTGCCCGACTCCTGCAGGCTCCTGCCACTGCAACCCACACGGTTCCTACAGTGGCACCTGTGACCCAGCCACGGGCCAATGTTCCTGCCGCCCGGGCGTCGGGGGCCTCAAGTGTGACCGCTGTGAGCCTGGCTTCTGGAACTTCCGTGGCATTGTCACTGATGGCCGAAGCGGCTGCACCCGTGAGTGCCAATGCCCATGCTGGCCTTAGCTCTGTACCCCTGCCCGTCCTGTTTCACGGTTGGTGGGGTTGGAGCCAGACTGTGGGGCAGCTGGGGAGGGGTCCAGGCGCAGAGCTCAGCCTTCCTCTGTTGCCCGCAGCCTGTAGCTGTGATGCCCGGGGCGCAGTGCGGGACGACTGTGAGCAGATGACCGGGCTGTGCTCCTGTAAGCCCGGGGTGGCTGGCCCCAAATGTGGGCAGTGTCCGGATGGCCGCGCGATGGGCCCTGCTGGCTGTGAATCAGGTGAGTGGGCCTCTGCTGAACAACTCTGACCCGGGAGTGGGGCTGACCAAGCTGGCCAGGCCTCCTGAGCCAGCAGCATCTCTTATGTGCCAGATGGCTCAGTGCCCACCACGTGTGCCGCATTGCACTGTGAGTTTGGGGCATCCTGTGTGGAGGAGGCTGGTACTGCCCACTGTGTGTGTCCAGCACTTACCTGTCTGGGGACCAATGCTACCAAGGTAAGAAAGAGTTGGGGAGTAGGGGGGAAACGGGGGCAGAGATGACCCCCAACATCCTCCTCGCTCTGTGCCCAGGTCTGTGGGTCAGACGGCGTCACCTATGGGAACGAGTGTCAGCTGAGAACAATCGCCTGCCGCCAGGGCCTGGACATCACTGTCCGGAGCGTCGGGCCGTGCCAAGGTGAGACTCGGCTGGCCTGGCCTGCCCTGGCCAGGAAGATCTGGCCCTGCCCGGCCCCTCCTCACTCTCCTTTCCCTGCAGATGCTGCCACTTCTGGCGTGCTCCCCACGTCTGCGTCTGTAGTCACCTTGGGTCTCCGCCCGAGCCAGGCTCTGCCGCCCCCGGCCAGTGCCCAGCCCCTGGCTCCTAGCAGCACGCCCCGCAGCCAGCCCACCCCTCAGCCGTCTGCACAGCCGTGGACCATCGCCAGCATACCCAGGGCCACGGCGAGGCCTGCGCTAACCATGCCCCCCACCACACCCGCTGCAACAACCAGCCTGGCCATGTCCGCCTTTGGCGAGTCTGGCAGCGCTGAGGGGAGTGGGGATGAGGAGCTCAGCGGGGACTTGGAGGCCAGCGGAGCCGGCTCAGGGGGTGAGTGCAGGCACAGGGGCCCCGAGGCCCACAGAGGTGGCCCCGGAGTGTGTGTGGAGGCACAGCGGCCTGGGGCAAGGGCCAGAGGGCCCCTAGGTCTGGCCTAACACCGCACTTCCTTCTGCAGGATTTGAGCCTCCTGAGGCGGGCCGTACTGAGACCCCAGGGCTGCCCATCGAGAGGGCGTCCTGCTACAACTCGCCTTTGGGCTGCTGCTCAGATGGCAAGACGCCCTCGCTGGACGCAGAGGGCTCCAACTGTCCCGGTGAGTGGGGCTGGGCCGCGGTGAGCCCAGGAGTCCGACACCCCCGGGAAGCCGTCACCGCAGGTCTGTGCCGGGCCCAGGGCGCTCGGACCTTCACACAGACGTGTGCCCACTTCTGGGGTTTCACCCCGCACACGTGCACATGTGGTCTCGGCCCCCACACTCGTGGGTGCCCAGGACCTCGCGGCTAACCCGTCTCTCCTGTTGCAAGCCGGCCTGGCTACTGCCATGAGGAGTCCGCCTGGTAACTGCCCGGGGCCCACTAACCTCATGGCCATCTGACTAACACGCTGGCTGCCCGTGGGGCTTGCTGCTGGGGCTGTGCCCAGCCTCAACAGGCAGGACCTCACTGCCCCCTCCCCCACAGCCACCAAGGTGTTCCAGGGGGTGCTGGAGCTCGAGGGGGTCGAGGGGCAGGACCTGTTCTACACACCAGAGATGGCCGACCCCAAGTCGGAGCTGTTCGGGGAGACCGCCAGGAGCATTGAGAGTGCGGTGAGTCCAGGTCCACCGGCTGCAGCCCAGCCCTGGGCCTTTCAGCAGGGCAGATCCCCATCAGACCGCTTGGAGAGGACAGGGCCTGGCGGCGGCTGTCCAAACCCTCCACTCCTCCCACCCACCGCAGCTGGAGGACCTTTTCCGGAACTCAGAAGTCAAGAAGGACTTCCGGAGTGTCCGACTTCGGGACTTGGGCCCTGGCCGCTCAGTCCGAGCCATCGTGGACGTGCACTTCGACCCCAGTGAGGCCCTGCCCTACTGCTCCCAGGGCGGGTGGGGTTCCGTGGAACTAGAGGGCCCGAGCTCAGTGTCGCTCCTCCCCAGCCTCCAGCGTGCGGGCGGCGGATGTAAACCGGGCCCTGCTCAGGCAGATCCAGACGTCCAGGCGCCTGGGGGTGAGGCGGCCCCCGCAAGAGCACATTCGCTTCATGGACTTCGGTGAGCCCACACACCTTTCCCCATGGGCCAGCCCTAACCCCCTTGCTCCCGTCCTTGTCCCTGTGCCCCACGGCCCCTCCCCCGTGCCCCATGACCCTGCGCGCACAGCTTCCGGGCCCTGAGGCCCCCGCCATGCCAGCAGTGCTGACCGGTGCCCCACCCTCAGATTGGCTTCCTGCCTTCTTCACGGGAGCCTCCACAGGCACCACCCCCGCTGCAGCCACAGCCAGAGCCACCACTGGGGCCCATCGATTTGCCTCCACTGCGCCCCCCCGGGCCCTCTACCCCAGCCACACAAGCCGACCAGTCCTCAGGACCACAGCGCCCCCCCACACTCACCGGCCCCCTACCACTGCCCCTGGTCGAGTGCCTGCCCACCGGCCCCTGAGCCCACGCCCCCAGCAGCCCCCAAGCCCCTGTGACTCCCATCCCTGCCTTCACGGGGGCACCTGCTGGGACCAGGATACAGGTGGAGACTTCAGTTGCAGCTGCCCAGCAGGCAGGACAGGCGCCATCTGTGAGAAGGGTAAGTGGCGGCCGCTGCGCCGGCCAAAGTTGGGGACCCCCCCCACGTCCCTCACTCCCCAGGGAAAGGGCGACTGGGGGAGAGCAGGATCACAGAGGCAGCCCCCTGGCGGGCTGGGTAGGGTTCTCTTTGCCTTCCTTCCAGCGGTCCTGTCTTGTCTCCACAGCGCTGCACACCTCGGTGCCAGCCTTTGGGGGCTCCTCCTTCTTGGCCTTCCCCACGCTGCGTGCCTACCACACGCTGCGCCTGGCGCTCGAGTTCCGGTCGCTGGAACCCAGTGGGCTGCTGCTCTACAATGGCAACGCTCGGGGCAAGGACTTCCTGGCGCTGGCGCTGCAGGGAGGCCGAGTGCAGCTCAGGTGCAGCTGGATCTGGGGCCCAGGGAGGGGGCGGGGCCGGACGGCCCGGTGGGTGTGGCCTGGTGGGAGTGGCTGTGCTGGTGGGCGGGGCCTGGTGAGAGGAACTGTAGGGGCCGGGGCGGGGCCTGGTGGGAGGCGCTGCAATGGGGGCGGGGCCTAGTGAGAGGGGCCCTGATGGGGCGGGGTTGTGGGCGGGGCGTATATGCGGGGGCGGGGTAAACGGGGTGAGTGGGGTTTTGTGATAACCAGTGGCATGGGCAGGGCTTGGGGCTGGGGGCCCTTTGGGTGTTTCTCAACACGTGCTCCTCCCAGGTTTGACACAGGATCGGGGCCTGCAGTGCTGACCAGCTCTGTGTCGATAGAGCCGGGTCGGTGGCACCGCTTGGAGCTGTCCCGGCACTGGCGCCGGGGCTCTCTCTCAGTGGATGGAGAGAGCCCAGTGGTGGGCCAGAGCCCCAGCGGCACTGACGGCCTCAACCTGGACACAGATCTCTTCGTGGGTGGCTTCCCCCAGGACCAGGCTTCCGTGTGAGCAAAGGACTGGGTGGGCCCGAAATCAGACTGTGGTGGGTGGCAGACACCCTCATGAACCTGCCTCAGCACTGATTGTCCTGTCTGTGGGGGTCCCTGAGGGCCAGGCTGCCCAGAGGGGCTCAGGCTGGCTCTGACTCATTCCCCCCTGACACCCAGCTCTGATCCTGTCGTCATTGGTGGGAGGGAGCTGGCCGACCCCACCCTGGATGGTGTCGGAGGAGGCCTCTGACCTCTGACCCTCATCCTGATGGCAGGGTGTTGGAGCGCACCTCCGTGGGTGTCGGCCTGAGGGGCTGCATCCGCCTGCTGGACGTCAACAACCAGCGGCTGGAGCTGGGCCGCTGGCAGGAGGCTGCAATCCAGAACTCCGGTGTGAGCGAGTGTGGGGACCAGCCCTGCCTCCCCAACCCCTGCCTGGGCGGGGCCCCATGCCAGGCCCTGGAAGACGGCATGTTCCACTGCCAGTGCCCACCTGGCCGCTTCGGTGAGGGCCGCACCTGGCTTGGATCCTGAGGGTGGGGCACACCTCTGTATGCGGCTCCCTTGCGTTCCCTCTGTCTCCGCAGGACCCACCTGTGCAGACGAGAAGGATCCTTGCAAGCCAAACCCTTGCCACGGGGCGGCTCCTTGCCGCGTGCTGCCAACGGGCGAGGCCAAGTGCGAGTGTCCCCTTGGGCGCAGGGGTGCCCTCTGTCAGACAGGTGGGGCAGTGCAGAGGGGGCTGGTGCGTGGCTGGGCGGGGTGGGCCTGGGCTTGGAATTGAGGCTGGTGCCAGGGTCTGAGTTGCCCCAGGGCTCAGGGAGCCGTGAGGGTGGGGCCTCAGAGAGCCGTGGGGGTGGGGCCTCCCAGGGTGGCTGTGTAACTCCATGTGACCAGCCTCCTGCCCTTCGCAGCCTCAGAGAGGGATGCTCCCCTGCCCTTCCTGGCTAACTTCAATGGCTTCTCCTACCTGGAGCTGAAAGGCCTGCACGCCTTGGACCGGGACCTAGGGTCAGTGGGACTGCGGGGTGGGTGAGGGGTCCTGCCCCGCCCCCTTGTGCCCACTGTCGCTTCATTGCCCGCCCGCCTGTCTGGCCCAGGGAGAAGATGGCCCTGGAGGTGGTGTTCCTGGCCCGCGGGCCCAGCGGCCTGCTCCTCTACAATGGGCAGAAAACAGATGGCAAGGGGGACTTTGTGTCCCTGGCACTGCGCGACCGGCATCTGGAGTTTCGCTATGACCTGGGCAAGGGGGCAGCGATCATCAGGTGCGTGCCTGCTGGGTCCTGGAGGGTGGGTGGCCAGGGACAGCGGGAGAGCGCTGAGCCCACGCCAGCCCATGGTATCCTTCGCCAGGAGCACGGAGCCAGTGGCCCTGGGAACCTGGACCAGGGTCTTCCTGGAGCGGACCGGTCGCAAGGGTGCTCTGCGTGTGGGCGACGGGCCCCGTGAGCTGGGGGAGTCCCCGGTGAGTGTCCCCGGGCTCGGAGGCCACTGGCCTTCCCGCCTGCTGCCTCGCGTCCTCACTGAACTGTTTTCTCTCCCTCTGCCCTGCGCCTGTCTCTGTCCCTCCCTGCCCCCACTGCTCTCTGGCTCTCGCTCTGCAAACCCCTCTCCGGATGTCAGAAATCCCGAAAGGTACCAGCTCCCTCTCCTGCTGGCGCCCTCCGGCGCCTCCTCCCTAGAGTAGCGCTGCCTCTTGATGGGGGGGGGGGGTTGGGGGGGGAATCTGGGCTGGGCCAACCCCTGCCCAGGGGGTGACCCCCACAGCCCCTCACCCAAGACCTCCGCCAGGTGCCACACACCATCCTCAACCTGAAGGAGCCGCTCTATGTGGGGGGTGCCCCTGACTTCAGCAAGCTGGCCCGGGCGGCTGCTGTGTCCTCTGGCTTCGACGGGGCCATCCAGCTGGTATGTGGGGGCTGGCTGGGGCCGGAGCTGAGGGTGGGGGGTGTGGAGCCTCCCCTGGTGCTGCCGTCCCAGCCCAGGGGTAGCCTCCCACGCAGGCTTCCCCCACCCCCAGGTCTCCCTCAAGGGCCGCCAGCTGCTGACCCCGGAGCACGTGGTGCGGGCAGTGGATGTCTCGTCCTTCACAGACCACCCTTGTACCCAGGCCTCAGGCCACCCCTGCCTCAACGGGGCCTCCTGCGTCCCCCGGGAGGCTGCCTATGAGTGCCTGTGTCCTGGGGGCTTCTCAGGGCCGCACTGTGAACAGGGTGAGCGCACAGGGCTGCGGCTGCAGGGGGCAGTTGGAGCTTGTGCCGGCCCTCACCGACTGTCTCTCAGGACTCATGGAGAAGGCAGCAGGGGACCTGGAGAGCCTCGCCTTTGATGGGCGGACCTATATCGAGTACCTCAATGCAGTGACAGAGAGGTAATAGCCCCAGGGAGATGCAGCGCGTGACTCTCTGTATTCACGTACCCTCTGCACGTGTGTGTGTGTATGTGTGTGCGCGTGTGTGTGTGTGCAGGCAGGCCACATACTGCCAGCATGCCCGCTGCATACCTTTCCCCTTTCTTCTGCTCACGCCTCTGTCTCTTTGCTTCCAAGCGGACTCACCAATGAGATCCCAGCGTAAGTAGTGCTTGGCCCCACCTCCGTGACTCACTCACCTCTCGACCCTTTCTCTGCTCCTTCCTTTCTGCCACAGCTGGGCCCCAGCACCCAGGTGGCAGATTCAGGGCACTGGCTGGCTCCGCTTCCCAGCTCAGAACTGCATCATCCCCTTTCCCAGCTAAAGACTCGGCATGCCTGCGTGTGCCTGTGTGTGTGTGTGTGTTTGTGTGCGCATGAGTGTGTGTATGTGCACCTGTGTGTCTCGCATGTACCCATGTGTGAGTGAGCAAATTTATGCATGTGAACCCGTGTGTGTGCCTGCATGTGCATAGGTGTGCATATAACTGTGTGTGTGAGCATGTGTGTACCTGTGTGATTGTGCCTGTGTTGCATGTATATGCCTATTAAGCATGTAGCTGTGTGTCATATATAAGCGTGTACGTGTGTGTGTATGTGTATGAGTGCGTCTGAGTGTATGAGCATGTGTGAGTGTGTGTACCTGTGTGTGAATTGCCTGGGTGCATGTGTGTAGGAGCAGCTGTGTGTTGTGTATAAGTGCACCTGTGTGTCTTATATGCGTTGCCTGCACATGTGAGTGTGGGGCTGCATGCATGTGTGCCAGCCCATGTGCATTTCTGTGTGCCCAGCAGCTTGTCTGTGGGGGGGTCCCAGGCAGGTGGACTGTGCCTTCGCTCCATCCCCCTTGCCTCACCTCAGAACCGTGCACCAGGTTGGGCCGGGCCTGCAGCCCCCTGACTGCTCCTGAGTTTTCTTGACTGGGGGGGCTTGTGGGTGTGGGGGCTGGAGCTGGTGCCCACATCCACTGTCTCTTCGTGCTTGTTTCTTCACTGGCTCTGGGCCCACTGGGTATGGCCCCCAGGCCCTCCCCACATTACAAAGCGCGGGCTGCCTTTCCCTCCCTGCCTGCACTCAGCTACCTGTCTGCTCCTGCTTACTTGCTTCCCTCTCTTCCTGCTCTAAGCCCCGAAGCGCCAGACCCCGGGGCCCTTCACAGGTGAGCACGTGGCCCGCCTGCTTTCTTCCCCTCATTGGCCCCTGTCTCCATCACTTCTGTGTGTCCGCCCGCGGCCCCTCCTACCGTCCAGTCACCCCAGGGCCCATCCCCAGGACGTGAGTCCCTCCCCCCCCACCTGCCCCTGAGGTGCCCTGAGCAGACTTTCCCACCCCCACCCTCCCCCAGCGAGAAGGCGCTGCAGACCAACCACTTTGAGCTGAGCCTGCGCACGGAGGCCACGCAGGGGCTGGTGCTGTGGAGCGGCAAGGCCACGGAGCGGGCCGACTACGTCGCCCTGGCCATCGTGGATGGGCACCTGCAGCTGGCCTATGACCTGGGCTCTCAGCCCGTGGTGCTGCGCTCCACAGTGCCCGTGAACACCAACCGCTGGCTGCGGGTCAGGGCGCACAGGTCAGTGGGACGTCAGGCGCTGGTGGCCGTGCGGGGGTCCAGGCCAGCAAGGGGCCTGACCCGAGCCTCTTTTTGGAGAGGCACGAGGAGCCCGGCCACTGAGCCTGGCCGTCCCCCGGCATAGCCTGCCTATTTAGGCCTTTATTTCAGATACCCAGTTCTGCCCTGGGCTTGCTGCGGGGTGGGGGTCTCACTACACCTACCCCCACAGGGAACAGAGGGAAGGCTCGCTCCAGGTGGGCAATGAGGCCCCCGTGACCGGCTCCTCCCCTCTGGGTGCCACGCAGCTGGACACCGACGGAGCCCTGTGGCTGGGTGAGTCGGGAGTGATGCCAAGGACGAGTGCCTGAGGGGTGGACGGACCCCTCCCAGAAACAGCCCTGGGAGACAAGCAGGCTGGCCAGGGCAGGACCAGGCCTGGAGCCTGGTGGGCTCTCACCCTTCCCTGCACCAGTGTGCCCGAGATTCAGCTGGGACTTCCTTTTGTCTACCCTGCAGGAGGCCTGGAGAAGCTGCCTGTGGGCCAGACCCTACCCAAAGCCTACGGCACGGGCTTTGTGGGCTGCCTCCGGGACGTGGTAGTGGGCGGCAGGCCGCTGCAGCTGGTGGAGGACGCAGCTGCCAGACCCCAGCTCCAGCCCTGCCCCCTGCCCTGAGCCTGCCGCTGCCCCAGCCCCTGCGCTAACCGTTTTCTACTTTTGTAAACGCGTTTCTTTCCTGGTATGATTTTCTTGCCTGTGTGTTGGTTGGAGAGACCACTGGCCTGGCCTCGCTCTGTCCAGCAGATGGTGCTCTGAGGGAAGGTCAGGGCGACCCTCCCTCCAGACCCACCCGTCGCCTGCCGGCCGTCCTCTGCCCACCTGTCCTGGGGCTGTGTCCCTTCCGCATACATCGTTCTCCTTCTCTCTGTTGAGGTCAGCAGTGGCCCCTCCAGCCAGCACCTGGACCCTTCCCGGGGCTCACCTGGGCCAGTACTGTGACTTAGGAATAATGTTACTTTGGGGACTGCCCTGCCCCCTCTCTGCAACTGGGTGTACCGGTGCCTGGGTCCTGGAGAGGCCCGACCCTCAGCTGGGCCTGCCTGTCCACCCAGCCTTCCAGGGGCATGTCCCCTCCCGGACACCCCAGGCCTTTTGAGGAGCACAGCAAGGAAGCAGGACACTGGGGAACATGGTGGGTGTCTGTGTCTGCTTGCCTGGACAGCTCTAGCCCTCGGGTGCTTGTCTAGGCCTGAGCTCTCTGAGCGTTGGTGTTATTGGACCTCAGGGCAGTGGGCAGCCGGGGCAGCTGGCAGCTACACAGAGAAAACCTCACACTCCTGGAGTGAGACGTGGGCGCCCTTGCCCAGGATCGACTAGGGGCTGGCCGGATGACTGACCAAGGCCCAGGGTGCAGGCGCAGCCGACCAGGCAGCCACGCCAGACTTGCCAGTAGCTGCGGCACTGTGTCGGAGAGGGGTGGTGCTGAGGGCAGGGCTTCAGGCCCAGAGGTCAGTGGGAGCCCCCAGCTCTGTTACTTTACTAATTCCAGTCTTTTTTTTTTCCCCCAATTTTTTTGTTTGTTTTTGGGCCATACCCGGCGATGCTCAGGGGTGACTCCTGGCTCTGCAACTCAGGAATTATTCCTGGTTGTGCTCAGGGGACCATTTGGGATGTCGAGGATTCAAACCGGGTTGGGCACCTACAAGGCAAGTGCCCTACCTGCTGTACTCTCTCCAGCCCACTAACCCCAGTCTTGTTTGTGTCCGTCACGTGAAATAAAGTATGAACACTCAGAAAGAGCTTCTGTCTGTCTGCCCACATCCCGGTGCCACTGGTCACTCACACCCGCAGCCAGCTTCGTGCTCAGCTAACAGCAGAGCTGACCTTGAGCCCAGGAGGAGGGACCTGGGCAGGGTGTGAGCAGCTTCCAGCAGAGTCTGCAAGTGACTGCACCATTATCCATGGGCTGGGGGGCAGGGCACGGAAGCTGGCACCCCATGCAGGTCCCCAGGGGCATTGTGGATTCATCTGTATGCACAGACTAATCACCAAGAGTGATTTCAGGCCCCAAACGTCAGAGCCTGGTCCCTACGGGGATTTTTCCAAAAGTGGACACAGCCAGACCTGAAAGTGGAGAACTGCAAACTTAGTGCAGACTCTGTGGCCAGACTGGCCGTTCTGACACCAATGCAGCGTCAGGACCCAGGAGAAAGGGGATCAGTCAACTGGACAGGGCTGAGGCCTGTTTCACGTGGAGGTCACTGAGAGGGGGTGGGTGACCTGCAGGGAACTGAGTCCCACGCTGGAGCCACTTGGTACAGACCACCCTGGAGGGTCTGCGGGCTCCTGAGAGGGGGGCAGGCAGAGGCAGGTTGTGCTGAGTCCCCACATCTGATGGGGGTCTGCTGAGTGATGGGGTTCTGCTGGCTGTTAGAAGGCCTTTGGGAAGGTGCTGGGTTGGGGAGACTGGGTGCTCCCGGGAGGAGGGAGGCTCCGGGGCCACCTCTGGGAAGTAGAGAGGTGACCAAGAGGGGTGGTGACCTGGTGTGCGGGAGAAGAATGCAACTGGGAGTCCAGAAGTTTCTGCACTTGAAAAGGTGGTGGTGGGGGGGGGGGGTTGGAGCGATAGCACAGCGGGTAGGGCGTTTGCCTTGCACGCAGCCAACATGGCCGACCCAGGTTCGATTCCCAGCATCCCATATGGTTCCCTGAGCACCGCCAGGAGTAATTCCTGAGCGCATGAGCCAGGAGTAACCTCTGAGCATCGCCGGGTGTGACCCAAGAAGCAAAAAAAAAAGAAAAGGTGGTGGTGGAGGGTTGGCTGGTTAAGGGCATCTCCAGGGTCAGCAGGCCAGGTGAGCAGGGGGTAGGGGAACCTGACATGGTCTGGCATGATAATCTGGACAGTGGAGGGCAAGGAGGACCAGAAAGCTGAGGGCAGTGGGTGGGGGTGTGGCAGGTCAGAGGGGTGTCTGGAGTTCTGGCTGGGGTAAGAATCTTACTAGCTAGGTGTAGGGTGGGGAGGGGCTCCCCCCAAGGTAGGAGCATGTGAGAGTCGAGGGGGCCTCAGATGAGTGAAGGACATTCATGCTCCCTCTGGGCTTTAGCCTTTCTGGGAGGTGTGGGACCAGCGCAGCCCGGAGCTCTGCCCCAGCCTGGTGGTCTCTCAATCCCAACGCCTGCCTCTCCATAGCCAGGGCCTGCCGGCCAGCCAGACCCCAGCAGAAGCAAGGACACGTTCTAGGTTGTCGCGGGGCTGAGAGGGTCCTGCTCTGGGAGCGGAGGTGGTAGGGCCAGAGCAGGGCCGCTGCTGTGTCCCTGGGGTCGGGTCTCCCCCTCTAGGCCTGTGCCTCCCCCACAATCCCCACCCCCTGACACTATCCTGCGTCTGTCCGTGGTCGCCATGCGACACAGACAGTCCTGCTCAAGAGAGCCTTCCTGGGTCACTGAAACCACCAGTGAGTGCAGAGGCACGGGGAAGTGGCCACTGGGCCGTCCTGCAGGTCATCTGAGCCTCTAGGAACCCATGACAGGGTCCCAGGAACCCAGGACTTGGACGGATGACAAGCAGAAGGGAGACCACAGGGATGATGGGCAGTGGTGGAGGCAGAGCAAGCAGGACCCCCCAGGACTCTGAGGGGTGGTCTGGGGAGGGGAGCAGCAGGTCTGAGTGTGGTATGAGCTGTGAGCTGGGCTGGAACAGGATCCTCCAGGGTTATGGTGGGCCGGGGCTTTAGCTTTCTTAGCCGATGCGGACCCAGTCTACACCACAGCATCTGCAATGCCCTCAGATGCACTGGCTACCTGGGGGCACGGCCCCGAGGGTGCACTGTGCAGTGTTCCAGTGCTGCTGGGGGTGGGTTGAGGGAGTGGACCATCCATTTCACCCACACGTGCACTCCCACCTGCTTTTCCCCTTGCTCAGAGCTGCTGCCTGTGGACAATCCCATCTCAGCCCAGAAATTCCCCTAGAGGGGAGATGCTCAGGGACCTGCAGAGGAGGAGGAATGGGCAACGCTGACCGTGGTAGAAAGCAGAGCCCGCAGCAAGTTGAGAGTGTGGCGATTTGAAGGGAGCAGACACTCCGGAAAGAGCGTAGACGGGTTCTAGACCCCGCCCTGTGGTATGGGGTCAGCCAGGGAAACGCCCATATGCCCATCACCCACAGGGCTATCATCCATGCCCGGCAATTCAGGGTCAGCTGGGGCATAGCTGCCAAGAATGTGGTGTTTATCCTGCATCCCTCCCCGGAAGGAGGCGCCAGACCCAGGGGTGAATGTGGGCAGGGGTGTTGCCATCAGTCTGACCCCTGTCCTCCTGGCTGGGAACTTGGGGTGAGCACTACTGAGGTCTGGGGGAGCTGCGACCACCAGAAAGGCGGTGGAACAGGTCCCCTCTGGGCAAAGGGCCAGGCTGCCACCTAGTGGCCATCTTGCATCCTGCAGCGCTATCCCCGGGCTCCAGCAACCAACCTGTCCACGGGGTGGATCAGCATCTGTGTCCCTGCCCCAGTGTCTCATCCTTGAGCCTTGCATCTACACATGGGCCTGGGACCCCTCCCCAGTCTCACCTGTGTCCCCTCTCCACCTTCCAAGTCAGGTGCTAACTGAGACTAGAAACTGCCCTGTGTATAGGCTGCTTCCAGCACCGTAGAATCTGAGTGGAACTGAGCCTCATGCTGGACACGGTGACCCACATTAGGGTCTGCTCAGGTGGAGGGCAGTGGCCAGAGGGGTCTTCACAGCTTCGCCCCGTGTCCCCTGGGGCTAATACCCTCACACGGCCTTCCCGAATTAGAACTCTGAGTCCCTGATACCTGTCTCCTTACCTCGGCTCTCACTTGCCCTCCTCAGCACCCGAGTCCCGGGAGACCCCTGATTTTTCCTTCCACCTGCTCTGCTCCTGTTCAGCATTAGCCACACTACAAGATTTACTGTTCATTCCTTCGGTAAAGCCATGTGAGTCAAAATCAGTGTCCTCCCACCCTGGGGGTCCTCGCCCCACCGGGAGCCATGACCCTAAGTCAGCTGACAGAGCAGCATGTCCTGTCAGAGCCCATGAGACCCAGAGCAGTATGGGAGGGGGGCAAGTCAGAACCCCTGGAATATCCTGCAAGTGTGGCTATGCGGTCCAGGTGTGCTGTGGACGGAAACGGAGATTAGGACTTTCCTGGGAGAACTCGTCACAGGCCTCCCTGGTCACTGGTGGACTCCCTGCCATGTCATTGCTATTTCCATTCCATCCACACACTGCATGACATGGTCTGGCCACAGCTGAGCTCTGCCCAAACCCCTCCTCTGGGCTGGCCCCGCCCTTCCGCCAGGCCCCACCCCTCTGGCATAACGCCTCTCCTCCTACAGACCTCGCCCCCTGGTCTAATCCCTCCCATCTCTCTGGTCTATCCCCTCCCATCTGACCCCGCCCCAAATATATAGTCCCGCCCCTGGCTTCTTGAATGCTTGTTTATCAGGAAGATGATCCAGCTGGTGCAGTGGTAGCATGATGGGAGGGTGCAGACCCGATGTTGGTGCATGCAGGGTGAGCCAAGGTGAGCAAGAGAGATGTGAGTCTCACCTGGTGAGCAGAGGCACCTCCTCTTATACGAGGCTTTCCACTTATGACCTGGGTATTCTAGAAGAAAGTGGGGAGCCAGGGCAGAGACAGTGGTACTGGCCGAACCCAGTCACCACCAGAACTCCAGAAGCCTGTCAGCAAGTTGGACTTGAAGGGGTCTCGAGTCTCCACAGGCTGTCTTGGTGGACCTGCAGAGGCTCACGTTTGGGGAAAAAATGACAGAAGCTTGTGCCAGAGATGGGAGAAGGTTCCCAGAGTCTACCTTGGTTCTCCCTAACCAGGCCTGGATGCTACAAACCAGAAGGGGCACTAGAGGGACTGGGCACTTTGCCCCCCTCAGATCTTCAGTGAGAATAGAGGGAGGCAGGTTTAGGTTTGACTCTAGGCGTGCTGCCTGTGACCACCAAGGACCCCTGCACAGTGGAGTGACCATGTGTGATCCCAGGCATGTATTTGAATGCCCACCTATACATGTGGCAGGAGTGAGCAGTGTGGTCAGTCTGTGGCTTCACTGGACATCTGTGACTTGAGTGGAGTGCCTGGGATGTAACCAGCTGTGGCTCAGTCTCTGCATGCCAGGCCTGGACTTCATGGCGCCATCACTGCTGGGGAAATGTTTGCTGGATGAGGGAATGTGTGAGACGCTCACATGAGGGAGTGTGCAGCCTTCTCCTGGGCCTAGCCCTGCCCGTGAGGTCCCCATGACTATGACAGGTAATGGCCTTGGCATGTGGCCAAGGGGACCTGGGGTTTCCTGGTGTCGTCAGGAAAGTGGCTTACTGGCTGTTCCAAATCTGTGCTGGGCTTGGAGCAGAACTCTACTGCTGGGCCATTTCTTCAGCATGCTTGCGTCCCTCCCCACCCTAACCACAGCCCACAAGTTGGAGCAGGAAGATCTGGGCTTGGGGTAAGGCTGAGGAAGCAGAGACCTGCCTGAGCCAGAACCTGCCTGGCCTCTCCTCCACACCGACCTGGTGGTGCAGGATTCCTGGGGCTGGTCTCAGAACGGGGTGCAGTGGGTGGGGTTTGGCTGCAGCACTGTGCGGTGGGGTGGCCTGTCTGTTTCCATGCACCCTTAGGCCTCAGTTCCCAGGGGCCCCGGGGTTTGTGATTCCAGTCAGCATGGCTAGGGGGGCATGACTGCCTGGGGGTGACTCAAGGTGACCAAGAGTGAGGCATGAAGAGAACTTGCCTCCCACACCACCGGTTTTCCTGGAGCAGTTCCATGACATGGGGAATCCATGTTGAATCCAGAGAGGGCAGAATGGTCAGCAGGGAAGCTGGACTCCCCTGGGGCAGCTGGAATCAGAGCCTGCTGAGATATCCCTGAAGGGAGGGCACAGGTGTGGTGGGGTAGGAAGAAAGAAAATGTGGTAAAACCGCTTATAAAACATGGATACAAAAAGATTTATTTAGAAATGTACAAGTCAGGAGAGGCTGGGCCTCCTCTTCCCACCCTGCTCCCGCTCTACTCCCTGCTGAGGGGACCAGGCCGGGGGGTCTAGGGGAGCACTCTGTAAGAACATGCAGTCAGGGTTAATCCCTCCCTCATGCCCACAGGCTGTCTCCTGAGCCCGCTTCCCACTGTGGGTGGCATCTATGCCCTCAGAATCCACAAAAGCCTGCAATGCTTAGCCCTGGGGGACACAACAGCAGGGTGCTGGGGACCCACAGAAGTGGGGTCCTCAGAGATGCTGGGGCTCCTCCTAACTCCTGGAGGAACGTGGGCAGGCTGCTGGCCCGTGCTGTGCAGTGGGCAACCCTAGCTGCGGGCCCGGGGCCCAAGGGAAAAGGTGGCCTCGGTGGCAGCTGCAGTGGTGGTGCGCGCAGGCGGCCGTGGCAGACAGCGCAGGTTACCGGTTTTGAGCGCGCACTGCACAGGCCAGAGCACCACGCAGAACAGCAGGAGCAGCAGCGCTGTGATGAGTGCCAGGCGCCTCCAGTCCCCACAGCGGGCCCACCAGCGGGCCAGGCGACCCGGGCGGCGGGCAGGGCCCGGGGTCGGCATGGGTGCAGGGGGCTCAGCCGGCTTGCTCAGACCCACGTCCACACACACGAAGCCAGGAGCGGCGAGGCCAGGGGCAGAGGGCGGGGGGCAGCAGCACAGCCTGGTCCCCTCCAGCCACACAGGTTCCTCCTGCCGCAGGTGTGCTGGCAACTTGGCCTGCAGCTGGCGGCTGGTGCGCAGTGCTGGAGCCCCGGCGGCTGGGACAGCTGTGGGCTGCCGGCAGAATGGGCAGGGCACAGCTTCACCACCAGGGCGACCTGTGGGCTGAGCAGCTGCCAGCCGTGCCAAGCATTCTAGGCAGAAGACATGGGTGCAGGACAGCTCCTTGGGGGTCTTGAAGATGTTGTCGTAGCCAGAGAAGCAGATGGAGCACTCCAGAGGAGAGGCCACCCTCTCTGAGCCAGGTGTACTGGGGGACCGGGGGTTGCCAGAGAAGCCAGGGGACCGGGGGTTGCTGGAGGTGCCGGGAGACCGGGGGTTGCTGGAGGAGCCGGGGGACCAGGGGTTGCTGGAGGAGCCAGAGGACCGGGGGTTGCTGGAGGAGCCGGGGGACCGGGGGTTGCTGCTGGAGGAGCCGGGGGACCGGGGGTTGCTGGAGGAGCCGGGGGAACGGGGGTTGCCGGAGGAGCTGGGGGACCTGGGCACTGAGGCTGTGGGGCTTCTTTGGCTGTTGGGTGGCATGGCCGTGTGCCACACCTGTTGGCCTGCGGACATGGCTCTGGGCTGTGGGACAGAGACCACTGTGAGTGACCAAAGATGACCCCACCCTGCAGCCACCCGGCTGCTTTCTGTCCCTTTGCCAGCACTGGACCCTGATCAAGAAGGGACAATGCCACAGTTGGGATGTGTGACCTGCAACTGCATAGGCCGGCGAGCTCAAGATTGAGGGGCATCATGTCTTTGTGTGTGGGATGTCCCTGCTGTCCTGCCCTCATGGCAGAGTGGGGAGGGATGGTGACAAGGGCCTACAGTAGACTCCTGCCTCACTGGGTCACAGCTAGACCTCTCAGAGACCACTGCAGAAAGGCAGTTTGGAGCCAGGCCACCTAGCCCAGAGATCAGGAGTCCCAGGTGCCAGAATTGATACAGAAGATCCAGGGGGAACCCACGGGGAACCCACTCTGGGTGGGCACACATGTTCCATCTGCGGGGACCAGGCCACAGGCTGAAGGTCAGGCTCCAGTCTGGGGCCTACGGGGGAAATCTGTGAGGGTCTTCCCAGCTGTGCCTGGAAGCCCACACTGGGGCACTGGCTATGGAGGTGTTGTGTGTGTGTGTGGGGGGGGTGGGTAGCAGGAAGCATCCACTCTCTTCCTTTACGTCCCACCCAGGAGCCCCATTTCCCTGCACCCCTGCTCAGGGGCCCGTACCCCATCTTGCCAGCCCACACCTCCCTGTACAATCAGCCCTGTCTGGGCGAAGAAAGGGGAGAGGCTAATTCCTTCAGGAAGCTCAGAGGAGCCTGACCCTGACCAGTGTAGGTGACTACACAGTGACGCACCGTCAGGACTTACTGCATGAGTTGTGGTGTTGTCACTGTGACATCACACATGCCCCGTGTCATGTCACGAGGTGGCCCTCTGTCCCAGAGCAGTGCCTGTGGGCCTGTAGGGGACTTGGGGACTTGGCAGAGTCTAGGGGTCTGCTGGGGCATCCCACAAGAGCCAATGTCCTGGCACTGAGGTCCCATCCTCAGGAGGTGGCTCCAAGCCTGTAAGGTCAGGGCCAGAAAGTGGTCTTACCTGGTGAGGAGGTCAGCAGGGCCTAGGCATGCTCCCAGTAGCCAGTTTGGAGGGCCTCTCCTGCAGCAGGCAGGTGACCCTCAGCACAGCCAACACCAGCAGTGTCGGTGGCCCTGGCCTTCAGGTTCGTCCTCTGCTCTGTGCTGGGCAGCCAGGGGTGCGTGTGGTGTTTCAGGCGAGGTGGCAGGTGTGACTTGTCTGGGCGTGGGCTCCCGGCAGGAGTATTTATATGCTTGAGGTCATGAGCCCAGGGGTGCGGCCTGGGGCCCTGGGATTGGCCCGCCCTCTCCAGGTGTGAGCAAGGCGAGTCAGAGCCCGCCAAGGCAGCTCTGGCAGGTTAGCCTGTGGCCCCTCCAGAAATCTCCATTCAGCATCCCAGGTCCAGCTCTGTGGATACTATCCTAAGTGTGCAGTGGCTTCCAGAGAGCTCAGCCCAGTGGGTGGCCTGTTCTGGGCAGCTCTGTCCCAGCACCACCTGCCATACACACCTCCATTATTTGTGGACCTGTTGCATCTCCTACAGCCTCTAGGGGCAGAGGAAACCCTCACTCTACCTAGAAGAATGGGAGCACCCCAAGGGGCAGGCTCTGGTGAGGTTGAGCCCCAGGACCCACTCCAGGGAAGCACCTTCCAGACACATCCTCAAGTCCCTGCTCGTCAGGGACACAGGAGGCTAAGAAAGCAACTGGCAGAGTTCCGGAAGCTCCAGGGGTAAAGGGTGTGTGGGCAGTTCAGTCTGAGGGCTGGAAGACGGGAGGGTGGGTAGCTGAACAGAAACAGGAGAGAGGCCCAGGGGGGCACTAAAGGGTTAAGAGGGCAGGATGAAGGGGGCTGAAAGGACAAAAGTTGAGGGGAAGGGAATGGAGAGCTGAGGGAATGGGATGAGGGACAGAGGGGATGGGAAGGAGCGATTATGACAACAGGACGGAGGAAATGCGGTGATGGATGGACTGGGGACAGGATGGAAGGGGTGTGGGGACGGGATGGACTGAGGAAACGGAGGGAGGGACTGAGGGGACGGGAAGGAAGGTTAAGAGGGTGGGATGGAGAGACTGAAGACAGGATGTAGGGGCAGAGGGGATGGGGTGGAGGGACTGAGGGGATGGAATGGAGGGACTGAGAGGACAGGATGGAGGGATGAGGGGGGGTGGGACGGAGGGACCAAGGGGGGATGGAATGGAGGGTTGAGGGCACTAGATGGGGTTCCGGAGGTCTTTTACTGCAGAGACTGCCCCACCTTTCCACAATAGGAGAGTGACTAGGAACTGGAGGCCACCAAGAAGAACCTGCTCTTCTGGGTGGGCCCTGGCAACACTGTGGATCACTCAGGATCAGGCAGGTACTGCAGCCCTGGGGTCCGCACAGTGGGGCCAGCCTCAAGTGTGGGCTCTGGCTCCCTGGGCATCCTGACTCAGGGTCCCAAGCTGCCGTCTGGGTCCTGGAGAGTGAGGAGGAATTGGAAGGTTGATTCCGATTGATCCCTGTGCTCTGTGAACAGCCTCCCCTCCAAAGGCTCCGGGGAATGGCTGAGCTCTGAGGTCACCGTGGTTCTCATGGGAGCGTCAGTGCCAGAGGCAAAGGGACAGCACTGAGGAATGTAACAGGCGGGGCGATGCCCCTCCCTCTCGCTCGGTCCCTTATGGTGCTCTGTGCCCAGGTGACCCTGGTGGTATGTGTACCTATGTCCCTGCCTACAGCCAGCCTGAAACTTGCTGCTCTTGTCATGGCAACCGGCCCAGATAAGGACCCTGTCAGAGGCCCAGCCTGCCAAGTCTCCCCACCCCCGGGACTGGGGACAGAATACGTGGGGCCACACAGGGGTGGGCACAGCACGAGGCAACTCTGGACACCTGGTGGTCAGCCTACCTGGTGCTCACGCCACACCCTGGCCAGGACCTTCTCCATCACTCCCCTCCTCAGCTGTGGGCACCCAGTTAACAGGCTTCTCACCTGACTTCTGCTTCCAGAGTGGAGGGAGGGACTACCTCACAGCCCACTCACCAGGGCCCCAGGGCCTGACACCCAGAAATTGGGAGGGGGTCAGGAGGAACAGACCCGGTTTCCTGCCTTGACCTCAGCTGATGGCTCACTTCACTCTCACAGCACTGAGTCTCCAGGGAAGAGGTGGTGGGGGGCCCGGGCGGGGGGAGTGAAACGGGTGGGGCTGAGCAGGCCCCCACTACAGACACCCTTTCCCTACCCTACTCCCCCCATGCCCTTCTCCACCTCCCTCTGGCCCCCTATGCCCTTCCCCACCTCCCCACTGTGCTCTTCTCCTCCTCTCTGGCCCCTCCTGCCCCTGCTCCACCTAATGCCCTCACTCCACACTATCACCCACCTGCCTTCTGAGCTAGACACCAGCAGATGAGGGCCAGCAGGGCTGGCTGCCCCATCCTGTTAGCTCAGAGATGCCAGAGTGGCTGAGCCATCCCCAAGAGTCAGGTCAAAGTTTAGGCAAAGCAAGGGCTGATGTGGGATTGGGGGGCTTCAAATCAGGGTGAGGGTGGGGTCACATTCAGTATGCATGGTACTGAGACTGCCAATAGGGTAAGGCAGGGCTGGAGCTGGGGGAGGGGGTCACAGGAGGGTGAGGGGCCTCCAGGCTGTAGCCCTGGGAGGGCCACTGGAAAGGGTCCATCTCTCTGGCCTGGCAGGGGTGACTTTGCACTTCCTGTCTTGTTCAGATCCGGAGACTGGCTTGATTCTCTGTACTCAAGGGCCTGCAGTGATCTGGAGCCCTCCCAGAGGTAACAGGGTTGGGGGAAGGCGGCAGCATGTCTCATGGCAGGAGGCACTGGGGCTAGCCCTCACCGGGCTGCTGTCCTGAGGCACTGTCTCCTTCCTCCTTCCTTTCACCATCAGTCCTGGCACAGTGACCTTGGCTTGGGGGGACACAGCCCTGCTCTGCCTCCCTTCCACCAGGCTGCAGAGCTTCAGGGAGGGCGTCCAGGGAGCGATGCTGGAGGCAGATGTCCTCCTGGCTGCAGTCTGTGGTCACAGCCCATGTGAGCCACATGCCATGCTCCTACAGCTGAGGCACTGTCCTGGGCCTGGCAACGGGGCTCAGGTGTGGAGCAGAGAAGAACTCAACTTCTCTATAAAATCCACTTCTGCATACAATCAGGTCAGAGGAAAACAAGGACTTTGCTTGCTTATGCAGCCTGGACAGGGTGTCACCATCTGGAACACCCGGATCTGGCCTCTCTTCCTGCAGGGGCGCAGGGTGCAGAAAGCAAGGGGGACCATCGGTGTGAGGTAGACAAGCTGAGTTGGGCCACATCCAGGTCTGTCCCGAAGCCACAAGATGCAGTGTGAAGCTGCCGGTCTGTCAGACATCGCTGAGTCGGGCCCCTTCTAAGGAGATGGCAGTGGGGTTCATGGTCCCATCCAAGGGCCGCTCCCGCCTGACATAGCGAGGCTTTCGCACTGGAGAGCCAGAGAGAGAGACGTCAGAACCAGGCCATGGCACCCAGCCACACACAGCACTGAGGGCAGGTGGCGGCTAGTGAGGAGTGCAGATGCCAGGTGGGCGGGTGGGAACCAGCTTTCCAAACAGGCACGGGCCACACAATGCACTTAGGGGCCCACGTGAACGTGGCCTCACTGGAGAAAGGGTCTTTGCAGGGGTGCATAAGGACCCTGAGATGATCCTCCCACCGAGCATTCTGGTTTTCTGAGAGGGAGATGGTGAGTACAGACTCTGCAAGAGCTGCAGACAGAGGCTGCAGGCCCAGGCCTGAGAAGCCTTCCTGGAGCTGTATCAGCTCTGCCGTGGACAGTGGCAGGAGAGCTGAGTCCCAGCCCCGCAAGGCTGCAAAAGGTGGTGGCACCCCTGCCCTACAGCAGCATCAATGGCACCTTGGCCACGCACCTCTCCGGCATGACTCGAGGGTCCATGCCAGATCAGAAAGGACAGTGGCCACCCAGGGGCTCTGGGAAGCATCCCCACTCACAGCCTCACCAGCTCTTGTCACAGGGATGAGGGTCAAGGCACAGAGGTGGGGTGGGGATGGGGCCTGGCCAGTGTCCAGCCTGCCCAGCCTCGTCCCTGTCCCTGTGCCACCCCAGGCAGCCTGGGAAGACACACATCCATGAAGCATCATGGGCTATGCTCTGAATTAGCTACCAGAGATGAGAAAGGCCCGACTGAGGGACAGAAAGGGTGGACGTACCTGAGGACCGCGGGGAGGAGCTCATCGCAGCCTTGAAAGGAAAAGAGGAAGTGTGAGGGCCAGTGACAGCACAGTACAAAGGATATGGTAGTCCATCAGGGATGCAGGGAATCCAGTGTGAACACAGGGACGCAGGGGCCTACAGTGGATGCGGGGATACTGGGCCCAGTGTGGACGCAGGGACATCAAGCCCAGTGTGGATGCAGGAATGTGGGGGCGCAACGTGGATGCAGGGACATGAGGCAAAATGTGGACACGCGAATAGGCCTAGTATGGACACAGGGAGAACAGGCCCAGAGTGAATGTGGGGACATGGGGGCCCCACATGGACACAAGGAACACAGGGACCCAGAGAGGTCAGGGCCAGGGACGGGGCCAGCACAGCACAGGGATGTGCTGGGTCACTCACCACTTCCACAGGCTGCAGGGCAGGGGCTGTGGAAAAGGACAACACTGTCAGGGGGCCCCACAGGGGTCTCCTCCCCTCCAGTGGGGGTCTGCAGGCTCACCCCTCCCACCTGGCTGCCTCGCCTGCCCCCGCCCCCATGGGAGGGACCACCCTAGGGCCTGATCCTTCACTTCTGGTCCTGTGTCTCCGTGGGGACAGGGGAGGGGCTGCACCACCTCCTCACAGACAAGAACCTGAAGGCCCAGCTGTCCTGTCCTGACCCTGAGCCCCTGCACTGTGGAGGGAAGGAGCAGAGAGGCAGCGACCCAGCCCTGGGGTCAGGGCTCCAGCTCATGCCCATCCCTGCTTCACTGTGCAACAAGAACAAGGGCAGAGAGAGGAGCCCCCGCTGGGTGGGGACCAGGCTGTCATGCAGGCCCCGGGTCACTTCTGGGTGGCCCTCAGCCTGCACCTGAGGTCTGGCGTGGGGTGTGTGCTGGGCGCGTCTGGCTGAGTGGCATCTGGGAATACCTTTGTCTCTTCTGTAGAAGACCCTGGGGAGTTTACTGGCGCGCTTGAGGTAGAACCACCCGGCCACGGCAAGGATGAAGCCGGAGCTGACGAAGAAGGTGCCCAGGAAAAGGGAGGCTGCCACCTGAGGACCGCCTGCAGGGAGAGTCACACTGCCAGGGGGCGGTTGCAGAACTGGAGACTGCACTCCCCACAATCTGCTGAGTTCTGCAGGGTTCTTGCCAACCAGAAGCAGGCAGGGCAGGCGGGAAGCCTCTGTCAGGGCTGATGCTGACCGCAGGGCCAGCCTCCCCATCCACACACAGGTCTGTCACACACAGTGTCTGGCTGGCTGAGTCTGATGGAGACCATGGATGTGACCCCACTGTGGCACTCTAAGCTGGTGCCTGCCGCTACCTCAGGACCTGGCAGAATCCCTGCCCTGGCCTCCTCAGCCTAGACACTCACCGAGGTCCAGCTGCCTGGGTGCTGCTGTGCTCTGGCTCCCTGGGGAGTGTCCGTCCTGGCCAGCGGCTGGGGGACAGAGCTGACTTAGCACCATGGCTCTGTGGGCAAGTCCCGGCCATGCATGGGACTCCACACATGTCCTCTGCTTGTCCTGCATGCTCCCTCGGGAAGCCAGAGACACAACCTGGCCAGAGGGGGCTGGAGCCATAGCACAGCAGGGAGGGCGTGTGGCTTTCACGCGGCTGACCGAGGTTCCATCTCTGGCATCCCATATGGGTCCCCTGAGCCCCACCAGGAGTGATTCCCTAAGCACAGAGCCAGGAAAAAGCCCTGAGCACAGTCGGGTGTAGCCCCAATTTTTTTTTTAAATGATGAAAAAGAGAGGAAGCATGCAGGCCTCACCCACCGCTGCAGTGAGTGGGTAGACCAGGGGGACACAGGGCAGGGGTCAGACGTACAGGCTCTGCACTCGGAGCCATTGGCCAGAAAGGTCCCATTGCACTGCACACAGCTGGCATTTCCATCCTCACTGGGGAGCTTGTAGCAGCCTGTGGGAGGCAGGGGAGGGGCCATCAACCTGGGCACATGCAGGGTGCAGGGGAGGGGCCATCGAGGCTGAAGCAATCAGGGCTGCAGGGGAGGGGCCATTGGTGCTCAAGCATGCAGGGGTGTGGGGGAGCAGGTCAGCAACTGCAGGAGCTGCACAGGTAGCCCTCAGGTAGGAAGCAGGCCGGGTTCTCACTCTGAGGGGAGGGTGAGCCCCAGCCCTCCCCATTCCATCAGGGCCTGACACAATGTCCCCTCCTGCCTCCACCCTCTGCTGTCTGGTTCGCTCCCCTCTGTGGGGACCCTCCTGCATTCCATTCCGCAAGGAAGCCTCAACATCACAGACCCACTCGGTGGCTAGCTCAACACTGCTTGTCCCTCTGACTCTTCTTCAGTACAAGGCTCCCGTGTCTCCTGTGGCCTATCCTGGGTCAGCTTAGCCACAGTCCCTCCCAGGCCTGTGTCCCATATGCTTCCACTGACCCTGCCATCAGCCCCCGGCCCCTGCACACAGGGCTGCACGGGGGGGGGGGGGGGGGGGGGGGGGGGGTTTGGGGCAGGAGGGGCCAGAGGTCAATGCTGGCACGTGTGGAGCCACTTACCTGGGCCACACAGGCTTGTGCCCGGGCAAGTGGCATTGGTGTCCAGCGTGGCCACACAACACTCAGGCTGCTGGCCCTGCAGGGGAGATAGCAGCCATGTGGCTCATATGGCAGAGTCAGCAAGAGACCCTCCCCCCCACCACCAGGAGCTCCTCCTGATGCCCACGGCCCTGCCTCATCCCAGTGATGGTGGGCAGCTCAGCCAAGACCCTATTTCTGTCACAGGGACAGAACCCGGGTGGCAAAGACACAAAGAAGGTTCTAACATGCAGAACTGACTGAGCAGCTGACGGGGGAGCACTTTCCACAGTGCTCAGGGATACCCTGAAGTCAGAGGGAAGACGTCCCAGGAGCTGGCCAGGGTGGGGTCACCTCACCTCTCCAGAGTCCACCCTGCCCCCCCCCACATACTGTCCCCCACAGGATCTGTCTCTCTTCTCATCCCACTGCCCCCCCCCCAACCTACCACACTTGCTGAGGATTTGCTGGCAACTTCCGCCAGGAGGCCAGCCAGGAGGACCACATGCTGGAGTGCCATGTCCCGGGTGCAGGGTCTGTGGGGAGAGGGTGCTGGGGGTGGATGGGGATGGTGGCTTCCAGTGCAGGTCTGACCCTCCAGCACGAGAGCTTCCGACATGCAGGTGCTCCTGCCAGTTCTCAGAATGGTAGCCTTAGCCAGCCCAGTGGACCTGCAAAACAAGATGTTTGAGGAAACCCACTTGGTCACTGCAACACTGATATTGGCAAGGGCTCAGCCTGGGCCAGGGGACTGGAGGGCTGGGATCAGCATGTGGAAGGATGTACTCCCTGCTGACATACTCTGCTGAAATGGGATTTGGAGAGAAAGAGCCAGAGTGCAGACGGGCCTACTCGCCCAAGTCAGGTCACCCTAGGGGCAGATGTGAGGTGTGGGCCAGCCAGTGCAGATTCTGGGCTGTTGTCTCTGCCACCTCCACACTGGGCACAGAGGAGTCACCAGATGTACCATGGGGACAAGACAAGTGTCCCAACCAGAACTGACATTGCTACAGCAGAGACCTGGTAGGTCAAGGACATGGTGGGCGGGCAGATGGAATGCCAAAGTGCCAACCCCTGGGGCTGGAGACAATGCAGAGGCTAAGGCAGCCACTATGCATGTGGCTGACCCTGGCACCACATGGTTCCCTAAGCAGTGTCAGGAGCCAGAAAGAGCACCTGAGCACTGCTGGGTGTGGCCCAGACAAACCCCAAACTCCAGAATGTCAAATAGGCTGCACTGGAGGTGGGGAAGAGCTCGGGCCCTAAGGCAGACTTTCAGCAAGGTTTGTGCATTAAAGCACAGTTATGACACCACCCAAGACAATGCAATAGGGTCACCCCACGTGTTTCTATAGCCAGTGGGCACCACCATATCCGTGGTGTGAACTCTATGTTTTGCTAAGCATGGTGACCACCAGCATTACCTCTTGTGTTCATCTGTCTTCACAGGTATCTTTTGTGAAGTGTCTCTTCACATCTGCTGGCCACCTGGTTTAATCAGTTGTCTATTTTAAATTTACCAGATCTTTGTATGTTAGCTATGTACACACCCCTCCCCTCTTTCTGAGGCTTACTTATCTATTTTTTAAGCAAATAAGTCTGAAACAGTAAATATCTTCATTTGGGGGAAAAAAAGGCGAATAAACCTACTTCCTTTTATTGTTCTTGATTTATTTTTTCTCTTTGGGTCACACCTGGCGATGCACAGGAGTTACTCCTGGCTCTGCACTCAGGAATTACCCCTGGCAGTGCTCAGGGGACCATATAGGATGCAAGGAATCGAACTCGGATCAGCCGCATGCAAGGCAAACACCCTACCGGCTGTGCTACTGCTCCAGCACCTGTTCTTGCTTTTATTTTGGAGGGGAGAAGCTTTCAATTTTTCATGAGTACAACATTAGCTGTGGCCACATGTGTCATGAAAGGCATGTTTTTTCTTATTCCCAATTTATTGAGGGTTCTTATCATAAATGGGTGCTAAACCCTGTCAATTGCTTTTCCAGGATGTCCTGAATGATAATATTTTTCTTTAGCTAAAAAGATGTGGTATAGGGTGAAGAGAGGTAGTACAGAGGTTTAGATGCATGCCTTAGTTCAATGTCTTATCAATGTCTTGTCACCCTAAGCACTACCAGGTATGGCCCAACCCCCATGACCCAAATGTGGTATATCACATTAATTGATTTGAGTATGTTGAACTATCCTTGAATCCCTGGGATGAATCCCAGTGGGTCACAATAAAATAATTTTCTCAATGTGCATAACAAGAAATTAAGTGCAGGCCGGAGTGATAGTACAGCAGATAGGAGGCCTTGCATATGGCCAACCAACCCAGGTTCAATCCCTGATGCTACATATAGCCCCTGAGCATGGCCAGGTGTGATCCCCACCCAAAACAAAACCAAAAAATGTGGTATATTGAGTATGTTGAATTATCCTTGAATCCCTGAGATGAATCACACTTGGTTACAATAAATAATTTTCTTACTGTGTGCTTACAAAATTTTCTACCATCAAATTTCTTAGAAATGACTTGGCCAAGATTTTGTTGAGTTTGCATCTATGTTCATCAGAGAAGTTGGTCTGCTGCTTTTCTGTGTGTGTGCATGCGTGCATGTGTGTGTGCATACGTGTGTGTGTGTGTGCGTGTGCTGGTGCAGTACTCAGGGGACCCTGGGGCCACTTCTAGTGATTCTCAGCACTACGGCCTGAGGATGTGGAGCTGCTCAGGCACTGGGGTGCCAGGGATTACCTGGCCACCCTGGCAGTGTTGGGACGATTCCGGGGCTGCACCTTGGAAGTGCTTGGAAGTCATGTGGTGGGAGCGACTGAATTAGGCTGGGGTGCCTTAGCCCTTGCATGCTCTTTCCATCCCTGTTTTAGAACATGAGCTACACCATTTCACTGAGCCCATATCGATCTCTGAGACTCTGGTACACACACCATGTATGGGTGGGGCCTGCTTTAAAAAAACTAATCACTCTATGTTTGATTGTAACTGATGAGTTCAGGCCATTCACATTCAGAGTGGTTACTGATATATGGGGGGTACTAATTACCACTCTATCTTTTGTTTTCTGTTTATCACTTAATCACTTAATCACTTAACTTCCCGTTAGTCGTCGATTTGCTCGAGCGGGCGCCAGTAACGTCTCCATTTGTCCCTGTCGCGTGCTAGTGTAGCCCAATGGCATCTCTTCGCTCCGGGAACATGGAGGGCCTCAAACCGATCGTTCATGACCTTGACAAAGAAGTCTGACCATCTGGTAGGTGGGCGGCCACGCGGTCTCTTGACATCCCGTGGAATCCAATCAGTAACAGCTCTAGTCCAACGGTCGTCTTTAAATCTCATTACGTGACCAGCCCATCTGATTTTCGACACCTTGGCAAATGAGACAGCGTCCCTGATCCTTGATCGTTGATGGATGTCAGAACTCCGGATTCGTTCTCTCATTTGAGTGAAACGTGATATTCCAAGCATAGCTCTTTCTATTCTTCTTTGGGAGACCTGAATGGCGTTCTCATCTTGTTTGCGTAGGGCCCAGGTCTCTGAGGCATATGTTAATGCAGGAAGATTATAGATTATAGTTTTGTGATCTTTGTACCTCATTCTGTCTGTCTTTTCATGTGGATGGCTTTCCCTAGTGAAGGGAAAGTTGGGATGCCCTTGTTTGTTATTTCTTTGGATATTGGTCTCTATTCTCTCTCTCTCTCTCTCTCTCTCTCTCTCTCTCTCTCTCTCTCTCCCCACACCCACCTCTGGAATGCCCATGGTTCTGATATTTACCCATCTGAGTCTAGTCTGCTACTTCCAATAGCTTCTTCATTTTTCCTAAATCAAGCTCCTTGCTCTGCTTTTTTGGAGTCATTGCTGTGATTTTACCTTCTGTTTTGGATCTCCTTCCTCTGTGACACCGAGTTCACTCGTACCATTTTCCATCTTAGACTGCACTTCTGAGTGTCTTCATGCCCAGGATCTCTGGAGCACTGAATGTCTTTAGTCTCCTCGGTGAAGCTTTGTGTCTGGTATCTTTTTGCAAGTTTGTTTTTGGGATCACATATGGCAATGCTCAGGACTTACTCCTGGTTCTACACTCAGGAATTGCTCCTGGCAGTGCTCTGAGCACCATATGGGATGGCAAGGCAAAACACTCCACCCCTGTACTATCGCTCCTGCCTCAAGGTATCTCTTTCCTGAGACACAGAACTTATTTCTCTGGCTGAGATTTTCTGGGTTTAAGGTATGCTATGATTCTATGTCTGTTACGATCCCCAATTTTCTGTCTAATTTAAGTTTGCCATCTGGAGACCTGTTTCTCTGAAAAAGTCCATCTATTTTTTCACATTTCCAGAACTGTTTCTGGGTTCGCTTCCTTTGTTTTTCTGCAGGTGGCGCTGTGGCTTTACTAATGAATTTCTTTATCCAAGGCCATAATGGGGAGGGGCAGGGCACTGGTAAAGACTAAGATGAAAGACCAATGCTTGACCCCATTTATTGGAGTCACAGTGTTGCCACTGTGGGGTTTGGGAAGTACCACCCAGAGGGAAAGCTCCAGCAGCTCCTCTGCCTCCATCCCTGACACAGTCTGCACTCTGATCTCTGCTGAACTAACTGCCACCAGCCGAGGACCCCAGCACTCAGCAGTTTCCGCCAGCACGCCCAGATGGTGGCTGAAGCTATGGACTACAATGCCAACAGCTGTCCTCTGCTGCAGGGCCTGGTCTTCTAATGCAGAGGGAGCCGGCACAGGTCAGGCACAGACGCTCACCTCAAACCCAATCCTCCTGTTCCATGCACTGCCCCTGCTGCCCCAGGAAGAGGTGCCCGGTCTCTCAGGCTTCGGGCTGCTGCGGGTCTCTGGCTTACAGTCCATTTCTGGCCACACTCCAGTGGGGAGGTTGGCTTGCTGCTAATTCTTGTGCCATTTCTCCCTTAGAAGCACTCAAAGACATAAATTTCCTCCTGACTACTGTGGCTACACCCACATTTGATGTAATATTACAGTATCATTCCATTTGAAGTATTTTTTCTCTCCCTATACCTATTGTTTTTCCCCCCTTTGACCCATGGGTTATTCAGAAGATTAATTTTAATTTTTTTAAGTTCTCCTAAATATGTTATTGTTATTGACTTATAATTAAAATCCTTAGTGGTCAAGAACATAATCCGTGATTCTAGGTCCTTTAAACTTTCTGAAGGCACAGCTGTTAGCCTATTAGAGTATGTACAATGTGCATGGGCTGGAGCGATAGCACAGCGGTAGGGTATTTGCCTTACAAGCGGCCAACATGGCCGACCCGAGTTTGATTCCTCCGCCCCTCTCAGAGAGCCCGGCAAGCTACCGAGAGTATCTCGCCCGCACGGCAGAGCTTGGCAAGCTACCCGTGACATATTCGATATGCCAAACACAGTAACAACAAGTCTCATGATGGAGATGTTACTGGGCCCACTCGAGCAAATCGATGAACAATGGGAGGACCGTGACCGTGACCGTGACAATGTGCATGTAATAAGACTTTGCATTCTGCTTTTGACAGGTGTAGCATTCTACCTGTATCAACTGGGTTAAAAATGGGTCAGAGAGATAGCAGCAGGTAAGGTGCTTGCCTTTCACAGCCAAACCGGTTCGATCCCAGCACTGCCAAGAGTGATTCCTGAGCACAGCACCAGGAATAATCACTAAGCACTTCCAGGTGTTCCTTCCCTCAAAGAGAAAAGAAGCCTGAGATATGATGAATCAAATCCTGTCTTCACTGACAAAATTTCTTTGGTATTTTGTTCTAATAAAATTGGTGAAAGTGAAACATTAAAACTTCTCTGATTCTCCCTTTAACATCTGTCAAATTTGCTCATGTGTTTTGAGGCTATTATTAGGAAAACATTCATGACTGATGTTTTCTTGAGAAAATGAGCCTTTTATCGTTAGAAACATCTTTAAAAAAATCTTTGATAATATAGCGTGTCTTAGAATATTGTATCTGAAATATAGTCACTCCAACCTTCTTATGCTAAGATAAAAACATACAAATATGTATAAATGAGTATGCATATGTAGCACTGTCCTCCCGTTGTTGCTTGAGCGGGCACCAGTAACGTCTCCATTGCGAGACTTGTTACTGTTTTTGGCAATTCGAATATGCCACGAATATGCCACAAAGCTCCACGGGGAGCTTGCCAGGCTCTGCTAAGTATGTATATGTGCATATATTTATCAACCAAATGTTTATAAACTTATTTATATTTGAGGTTTATCTCCTACAGATAATATATAGCATGGTTTTCTTTAACCAGTCTGACCATCTCTACCTTTTAATTGAATTTTAATCCATTAATACCTAATGGAATTATCATTGAGGTTGGAATAGGTCTTTCTATTGGATCATTGAGTTTGTGTTGGTTTTGGGGTTACACCTGGTGATGCTCAATGGCTCTTCCCAGCTTAGTGCTCAGGATGGTCTGACAACACTTGGGAATCAAGGGATACCAGGGATGGGCTCCAGGCTCCAACATGCAAAGCATGTACTCTAGTCTCCTGAGCTACCTTCCTGGCAACTCTTTTTTTTTTCTTTTGTTTTACAAACACACCTGGCGGCTCTTGGGACTTACTCCTGGCTTTGTGCTTAGGAGTCACTTCTGGCAGGGCCAGGGGAACTGTATGTGGTGCTGAGGACTGAGCCCAGGTCAGCCATGTGCAAGGCAAGTGCCCTGCCTGCTGTGCTATCTCTCTGGTTGTTTCAACACATAGAGGACTTTATTTTTCAGAGCAGCTTCAGTTTCGCAGCAAACCTTAGCAGGAAGTGGGAGAATGCTCTGTCCCTGTCCCCAACCACACAAGCAGAACCTCCCTGACACCTGAACCAGGAAGGGACACTGGTGGGACGATGGGATGGCACTGAGCTTCTCTGCCCCACACTGACACAGTGCATGTCTGTGGGCTACAGCAACAGGCCACAGCTGAATGTGGGGCTGCCCTGGGCACTGTGTCTGCATCCCTCTGTATACTCTGTCCTACGTCTTCTACATGACTGAGTATTTTTGAAATTCCCTTCTAAGAGCCCACAAGAGGCCAAGGAGATACTCAAAGAAGCACATGCTATGCATGAGGGACAACTTGGGCTTAGGTGTCACTTCTAATTGAACTTTAATCCACTAATACTTAATGGAATTGTCATTAGGGTTGGGATAGGTCTGTCTTTTCATTATTTGCTTTCTTTTAGATCATTGAGTTTGTGCTGGTGCCACTGATGCTAAATTCTCAGTCTTCATAATACAGTGCTGGAACTTCTTTGCTTGTTTCCCAGATTTTCAATGATAGTCTCTATTTTTCAGTAATGTGTACAACTCAGTATCAAGAGTGCCAACCTTGTAAGACTGAGGCTGTAATCTCCAGCCCTCACAGCACCCACATGCCCAAGTCAGATCCCAGTGATTTTGGTATTTTGGGTCTCTACTAGCACAACAAACAATGTGACTCCAGGGATGGGCTACCTCCATTCATCCCCCCCGCTCTTCTGGGAGCCTGAAACTGCCTCTGGTCCATATAAGTTCATTAACCGGCCATGATCCACACTCATAAATAAACCTCAAAGGAGATCTGCAAGATGCTTCCAGACAAGCTGCAAAGATGCTTCCAGACCCCAAAGTCACCATCCAGTTAAAAATTTAACTCCAGCTGTATCACCCCATTCAAAATTTTAGAATTCCTGGACCATACAGTCACTTTCACAGCCACATGAATCTCACACTATATCACTGATGTACTAGGTAGCACACTACATTGGACAGGATGTAAAGTAGAACGTAACCAATCTTGATTAAGAAAGTATTAACACACAAGGCTTAACCTATAACAATATGTTAGCAATCTCTTATAAAAGGGCTCAATGGTTTCAGGGTGAGATACAACAATCTTCACATACTTTCTTCTAAGGAAACCTTTTTTGATCATTTTTAGCGAATTATTCATAACAAGTAATTTTCATTTCATTTCATCATCCTGTTATTCGTTGACTGCCTCGAGCAGGCCCCAGTAACGTCTCTTTCATCCTAGCCCTGAGATTATATTCAAGGCTCTTTAGGAGAATGAGACCCATCATTGTTACTGGTATTTGGCATATTTGGTATGCCATGGGGAGTTTGCCAGACTCTGCCCTATGGGCAGGCTACATTCGATAGCCTGCAAGACAAGTAATATAAAATAAATTATTTAGGGCCAGCTATTGGGGCAGGCTTGGGAGGTAGTTGGTAAAATTGGAAACAATGATGATGGGAATGGTGTTGGAATATTGAATGTAGTAAGTTATCATGAACAACTTGATAAAAATTTTAAAAAATAAATTAAAAAAAAAAAAGAATGCGACTCTGTAAGCACCATGACCAGTGTGGGCCACCTCCAATCACAATACCACCACTGAGACAGGACAAGGGGAGGGGAGGGAAACTATAGGGAAAATGTCTGTGTCAGGCCTGCTTTTATCCACTTATCCTATCCTGGGTCACTGAATTTCTTAACTCTAAGACATTTTTCAACAATTTGGAAAGTTTTTTTTTTCTGGTCTTGTTCCTTTAATCTTGAGGTCATATTAAGCTTGGGTACCAAGACTCCCACAGGCAAATCATGTTCTCCTGTCTGTTAAGCTACCTCCCCGCCCTGAATTTGCAATTTTTGGGGTGTGTTTATGGTTTGGGCCACAACTGGCTATGCTCAGAGATAACTCAGGGCAAGGCATAGAGCACTGTATGAGGTACCAGGGATCAAACTTAGGTTGACCATGGCAAGTCTGTGGTGAAGACTCTTGTTTCCATTAGGTTCCTTTGAAAAGAGATAAATTTTGCTTTAGCAAAACATTCATTTCCTGGTAATAAAAAGTCTCCCCAAGCACAAAAGTCCTGGTCCGGATGGATTCACTAGTGAATTCTTCCAAATCTTTAAAGAGGACTTACTCCCAATCCTCTTTAAGCTTTTCCACGAAATTGAAATATCAAAAACACTTCCAAACAGTTTCTACGAAGCAAATATCACACTGATACCAAAAGCAGACAGAGATACCACAAAGAAAGAGAATTACAGACCGATATCCCTGATGAACACAGATGCAAAGATCCTCAACAAACTACTAGCAAATAGAATCCAACTACTCATCAAAAAGATCATACACCATGACCAAGTAGGATTCATCCCAGGGATGCAAGGATGGTTCAACATTCGGAAATCAATCAACATAATCCATCATATCAACAAAAGAAAAAATAAAAAGCATATGATTATATCAATAGATGCAGAGAAAGCATTTGACAAGATCCAGCACCCCTTTATGATGAAAACCCTAGCCAAAATGGGTATAGAGGGGACCTTCCTCAACATAATTAAAGCCATCTACCACAAGCCTACAGCAAGCATCATCCTCAATGGGGAAAAACTGAGAGCCTTCCCCCTAAGGTCAGGGACGAGACAAGGATGCCCACTCTCTCCACTGCTGTTCAATATAGTACTGGAAGTACTTGCAATAGCGATTAGGCAGGAAGAAGATATTAAGGGCATTCAGGTAGGAAAGGAAGAAATCAAGCTCTCACTATTCGCAGATGATATGATACTATACTTAGAGAACCCAATAACCTCCACCAAAAAACTCCTAGAAACAATAGACTCGTATAGTAAAGTTGCAGGCTATAAAATCAATACCCAAAAGTCCATGGCATTCCTATATGCAAACAGTGAGAGAGAAGAAAGTAACATGAAAAAAACAATCCCATTCACAATTGTGCCCCAGAAAATCAAGTACTTAGGAATCAGCTTAACTAAAGAAGTAAAGGAACTGTACAACGAAAACTACAAAACTCTACTTCAGGAAATAAAAGAGGACATGAGGAAATGGAAAGATATCCCCTGCTCATGGGTCGGGAGACTTAACATTGTCAAAATGGCAATACTACCGAAAGCATTGTATAAATTCAATGCAATCCCTATAAGGATACCCACGACATTGGAAATGGAGCAAACTCTCCTGAAATTTATATGGAACAATAAGCCCCCACGAATAGCTAAAGCAATTCTTGGGAAAAAGAAAATGGGAGGAATCAACCTCCCGAACTTCAAACTGTACTACAAAGCAGTAATAATTAAAACAGCATGGTACTGGAACAAAGGCAGAACTGCAGACCAATGGAACAGGGTTGAATACACTGACATCTCCCCTCAATCATATGATCATCTAATCTTTGATAAAGGTGCAAGTAATGTGGAGTAAGGAAAGCCTCTTTAACAAATTATGCTGGCATCACTGGACAGTTACATGCAAAAAAATGGACTCAGAACTCTGCCTAACACCGTGTACAAAAGTAAGATCAAAATGGATTAAAGACCTCAACATCAGACCAGAAACCATAAGGTACATTGAAGACAAAGTTGGCAAAACCCTCCATGACATTGAAGCTAATGGTATCTTCAAAGATGCCACGCCACTGGCTGAGCAAGTGAAAACAGAGATAGATAAATGGGACTATCTTAAACTAAGAGGCTTCTGCACCTCCAAAGAAACAGTGACCAAAATACAAAGACAGTCTACAGAATGGGAAAGGATATTCGCCGAATACACATCTGACAAGGGGTTGATATCCAGGATATACAAAATACTGGTTAAACTCCACAAGAAGAAAACATCCAACCCCATCCAAAAATGGGGCAATGAAATGAACAGAAACTTTCTCAAAGAAGAAATCCGAATGGCAAAAAAGCACATGAGAAAATGCTCTACATCATTAATCATCAGGGAGATGCAGATCAAAACCACAATGAGATACCATCTCACACCTCAGAGACTGGCCCACATTCAAAAGAACAAAAGCAACCGATGCTGGCGCGGATGTGGCGAGAAAGGGACACTCCTTCACTGTTGGTGGGAATGTCGACTGGTTCAGCCCTTCTGGAAAACAGTATGGACGATTCTCAAAAAATTAGAAATTGAGCTCCCATTTGACCCAGCAATACCACTCCTGGGAATATATCCCAGAGAGGCAAAAATGTATAGTCGAAGTGACATCTGCACTTGTTTGTTCATTGCAGCACTCTTTACAATAGCTAGAAACTGGAAGAAACCTGAATGCCCAAGAACAGATGACTGGTTAAAGAAACTTTGGTACATCTACACAATGGAGTATTATGTAGCTCTTAGAAAAGATGAAGTCATGAAATTTACATACAAGTGGTACAACATGGAAAGTATCATGCTAAGCAAAATGAGTCAGAAAGAGAGGGATAGACATAGAAAGATTGCATTCATCTGGGGGATATAAAGTAACAAAATATGAGATTAATACCCAAGAATAGCTGAGATCAGCACCAGGAGGATTACTCCATAGCTTAGTGGCCAGTTGGGCATTCTAGAGGAAAGGGCAGCTCAGATAGAGAAGGGAACACCAAATAAAGGGTGTTTGGAGGACCCTCCCAGGAGGGAGGGGAGATGCATGTCGAAAGTGGACTATGGACTGAACATGTTTGCCACTCAATGCCTCTTTTGCAGACCACAACACCCAAAAGGAGAGAGAGAACACAGGGGATTGCCCTGCCACAGAGGCAGGGGGGGATGGAGGGATGGGGGTGGGGGGGATATTATCCATGGTGGTGGAAAATGGGCACTGGTGGAGGGATGGGTATCTGATCATTATATAATCAAACCCAAGCACAAAAAATTGTAAATCTACAACTGTACCTCATGGTGTTTCACTAATAAAAAAAAAAAAATAAAAAATAAAATAAAAATAAAAAAAACATTCATTTCCTCAGACCCAGATAGCAAATTCTGTCAGACTCAGAGCTCAATTCAGAAGCTTCTCGGCCTGGCCTGTGCATACAAGGGTCCAGGATAATCTGTGTTCCTCTTTCTAGAACCTCTCCTTTTACACCCCAGCAGCATCCAGAAATGTCAGAGAGTTAGTCACCCACACCCCAAGTGTGGGAATATGTAGCCCTCAAAGGTGCCAGAGAAAGGACTTGCGCGCTGTGCTGGCTTCTGCCTCTTGGTCAACGCTGCCCTCTTGAGCAACCAGCTTCTGTCCCCACAGCCCTCTGTGTCTTTTGTGTCTGGCCTGGGGAAAAAAATGGGTACTGTGCGAGCTACATTCTGTCTCCTCTAGAAATAACTCCATTGAATCATTTTTGTTTGATCTGTTTGTTTGGGGGGCAACCTGGTGGCGCTCAGGGCTTACTCCTGGGAGGGGACCATATGTAGTGCCAGGGATCAAGCCCAGGTCAGCTACGCGCAAGGCAAGTGCCTTACCCTTGGTGTTATCTTGCTTATATGGCCCTCTGCATGACTTTTTGCACTCAGAAACCAAAGTAATGTTTTGGGAGTTCATTTAATGAATCAGCTAAGGGTGCTGGTGCCAATGGGCCTGTGTACAGGCAAG
This sequence comes from Sorex fumeus, assembly GCF_029834395.1. NCBI lineage: Eukaryota > Metazoa > Chordata > Mammalia > Eulipotyphla > Soricidae > Sorex > Sorex fumeus. The sequence continues at coordinate 5,735,637 of NW_026606121.1, forward strand.
GAGTCTGAATCACACTGAGCACCGGGGCCAAGTGTGTGGCCAGCCTGGTCCTCACAACACCAACAGAGAAGGGGAGAAGGTGATTGATAATAAATATAAACTTCAGGACTGAAAATCACAATGTCTGAAATTTACCATTCTCTAATCGTGTCTGTTGGAGATAACAAGGAAAGAATAAGCACCCGCCTCCAGTCTTCTACTACCTTACTAGTTCCAGGTGGCATTTCTCTTACTCTTATGAAGTCCCTCAGGTATTTCTTAGTGATGGATACCTTTAACTAAGGTTTGTCCAAATATCCCTCTAGGGCCAGAGAGATAGTATAGCGGGTATGGAGCTTGCCTTGCATACAGCCAACCAGGGTTCAATCCCCAGTACTCCAGATGGTCCCCCAGCACTGCCAAAAATATTCCTAAGCACAGAGCCAGGAGTAAGCCCTGAACATTGTCAGGCATGGCCCCAAAATAAAAAGTATCTCTGAGAAAGAGGAGAGAGAGAGAGAGAGACAGACAGACAGACAGACAGAGACAGAGAAGAAGTGCCTGCCACAGAGGCGGGAGTGGGCAGAAGGGAAACTGGGGACAATGGTGATGAGAAATATACACTGGTGAAGGGACAGGACAGGTGTGGAACATTATATAACAAACCCAATCATGAATACTCTTGAAACCATCTCATTGTGATTCAATATTTAAATAAATAAATAAATTTTTGAAAGAGGGAGAAAAAAAGTACCTCCTTATTCCTGAGCAAAAGAGAGTTCAGTGGGCTGAGTACATGCTTTATCTCCAAAGATCAAAAGGGAAAGTTCATCTCAGTAGATATACAACCAGCTGTGATAAAATTTTAGGCCAATTCATGATAAACATTAAAAAAAAAAAAAGGAACTGGAGAGACAGTACAGCAGGTAAATCGCTTGGGTTCGATCCCCAGCATCCCATATGGTCCCCAGAGCACTTCCAGGAGTGATTCCTGAGTGCAGAGCCAGAAGTAACCCTGGAGCTTTGCCAGGTGTGCCCCCAACAAATAGAGAGCACAGCAGGCACAGCACCTGCCTTGCACATGGCTGACCCAGATTTGATTCCCAGCATTCCATATGGTCCTCTGAGCTCGCCAGGAGTGATTCATGAGTGCAGAGTCAAGAGTAACCCCAGTTACAAATAGTGAAAAAGAGCGAATTTGAGAGAGAATTTGAAAAATAGTGAAAAATATATCCTCAGCCTGATGAGAGAGGTCCACAAAAATGAGCCCTAGCCTCATCCCAGGGAAGAGAGTGAACGCTGCCCTACTGAGGGGGAGGTAAGGCTACCCTAGACCTCTCACTTCTCTCCACTGGTAAACAGAAGAGTAGAGCTGGAAGGGTTAGAAAGGAAAGACGAACTGCCTCCAAGCAGAAGGCATAACTGACTACATGGAAAATCCATCTCAAAATACATACTATATTTTATAAGTAAAAGCAAAGATGTTCTATGAATACAGTCAATACACAAAACCCAAACAAACAAACAAACAAAAAAGGGCTGGAGTGATAGCACAGTGGGTAGGGCGTTTGCCTTGCATGCGGCCGACCTGGGTTCAATTCCCAGCATCCCATATGGTCCCCCGAGCACGCCAGGAGTAATTCCTGAGTGAAGAGCCAGGAGTAACCCCTGAGCATCACCAGGTGTGACTCAAAAAGAAAAAGGAAAACACAAAACCAATCACTATTATCCCTTCCTGCTAGTAATAAGCAGCTAGATAATGAGTCTTAAAAATAAAATTTATGCCAGCACCTATGTGAATTTTTGCTTGATGTGTGAACAAAGACTCCATAGCAGGTTAAAAAACTAAATCTTCTTTTGCAAGTCAGAACCCATTACTCTGTATGAGTTCTAATAAAGAGAAAAAGGAACATGATATGATTTATGGGTCAGGGAGCTAATATAGCAAGTAGGGCACTTGCCTTGTATGCAGCCAAACCAGACTTAATCCCCAGCACCCACATGGTCCCCCAGAACAGCTAGGAGTGATCCCTGAGCACAGAGCCAGGAGTAAGCCCTGAGCACTGCTGGCTATGGCCCCCAAGAACTCAAAACAATAAAAAAAATTAATTTCAATATACATATAGTTTGCAATGATGTTCAAACACATTGTGGATAAGTTTAATTTTAAAATGTGCAATACTTGTACAGTGAAAAGTATATAACACTGAGAGAAGACTAAGCTCCAAATAATAAAAAAGAATCATATGTTTTAATATATATAATTTTATCAGTACATATTGGATATATCGTTACTCCATGTTAACAGATTAGAGGGTGCATTATAACTAAGATGCAAATTCTGGGGCCAGGAATGTGACTTGGTCGGTAATAGAGTACATGGCAGTGTGAAGCACTGGGCTCTATCCCCAGTACCAAAATAATAATAAACCAGGAAGTTACAAATTCTTCCCAGATGTATATATATCTGGTACAATCTGAAAATAAATTATAACAGTCCTTTTTAAAAAATTCTCTTTTAGCACTTAACAAGCTGGTTAAAAATTCCTTTGGGCTGGAGAAATAGCACAATGGGTAGGGCATTTGCCTTGCATGCAGCCGACCCAGGTTTGATTCCCAGCATCCCATATGGTCCCCTGAGTACTACCAGGGGTAATTCCTAAGTGCAGAGCCAGGAGTAACCCCTATGCATCGCTGGGTGTGACCCCCCCAAAAAAATTAAAAAATAAAAATTCCAAGACTAACACCCAAGAATAGCAGAGATAAGTACCAGGAGGTTTACTCCATGGCTTGGAGGCCAGCCATACTCGCCAGGGGAAAAAGCAGCTCAGACAGAGAAGGGAGCACCAAATAAAGAGTGTTGGGAGGATCCTCCCAGGATGGAGATGCATGCTGAAAGTAGACTACAGACCGAACATGATTGCCACTCAATGCCTCTTTTGCAAACCACAGCACCTAAAAGGAGAAAGAGAACAAAAGGGAATGCCCTGCCACAGAGGCAGGGTGGGATGGGGGGTATGGGGGGTGGGAGGAATACTGGGATCATTGGTGGTGGAGAATGGGCACTGGTGGAGGGATGGGTACTCGACCATTGTATAACTGAAACCCAAGCACAAAAATTTGTAAGTCTAGTGTACCTCATGGTGTTTCACTAATAAAAAACAACAAAAAAAATTCCTTTTACATCAGCAAGTCTGGATTGGGTCCCCAGCACCAGCTATCCCCTGAGTACAGGGTTAGGAGTAGCCCCCTGAGCACTGCCAGGTGAGGCCCAAAAGCAAACAGACAAAATGCATATGAAAAAACTTAGGGCCAGGGAAAGAGCTCCAAGGTCTGTAGCCTGGCATGCACACAGTCCTGGATTTGATCCCTGGTTCTTAGTGACTTCTATAGTACTACTGGGGAGGTAGGCCCAAACAGAAAGAACCTAGAGCAATCAGAGAAAAATCTATTTTTCACATTTGTGGGGTTCCCACACCCCACAGTGCTGGGGGGACCATGCCCCTGGCTCACTAGACATTGTGGGCATGATGCTTCCATGCTCAGGGGCAGTGGTAGGGGGAATCACAGTCAGGGTCTCAGAGTCTCTAGACATGTGTTCCACCCCTTCAAGTCATATCCCCAGACCCCAAAACACCTTCCCTTTTTTCCTTTATTCCTCTGTTTCAGTGACCAAACCAATAAGGGAAGACAATGGCTTTTCACACAAGCAAGACAAGGGCTTGACCACTCTCAGGCCCTCAAAGGGGAAAAAAAATAGGAGGAAATTAAATATTAAAAAATTTATTAGTTTCAGGGGCTGGAGTGATAGCACAGCGGGTAGGGCGTTTGCCTTGCATGTGGCCGACCCAGGTTCGATTCCCAGCATCCCATATGGTCCCCTGAGCACCGCCAGGAGTAATTCCTGAGTGCATGAGCCAGGAGTAACCAACCCCTGTGCATCACCAGGTGTGACCCAAAAAGAAAAAAAAAATTATTAGTTTCAGGGTCAGAGTGATAGCACAGTGGGCAGGGTGTTTGCCTGGTACACAACCGACCTAGGTTTGATCCCTGGCATCCCATATGGTCCTCCAAGCACCGCCAGGAATAATTCCTAAGTACAGAGCCAGGAGTAACCCCTGAGCATCTCTGGGTGTGACCCAAAAAAGAATATATATATATATGTATATACATATATATATATTTAGGGGCTGGAAAGATAATACAGTGGCTAAGGAGCTTGCCTTGCACACATCAACCTGGATTTAATTCCTATTACTCCATATAGTCTCCGAGCACCACCAGGGGTGATCCCCAAGCACCAATGGGTGTGGCCCCCCCTAAAAAATTCTTAAGTCTCTTATCTACAAAAGTGCCAATGCCATGGCTTTGATGCACACAGCTACCACATCTCACCAACAAAGTGCCCAGGACACCCCACCGATGACTTTACGTCATTCCTGTCTACCTCACAATGCCCCCCATGAACCCTAACCCCATTCCTGCTACTCTTAGTTCTGTAACCCAGGACAAAGGCTTTATTATCACTTGACTTTGTCTGTACCTTTGTGTTTTCTCTATATACACCAGAGACGAGTGAGATCATCAGGTATTTGTCCTTCTCCCTGGCCTTTGTACCCTTCAGTCCATTAAGTTGTAGCAAACTGCATAATTCCTTTTCTATGACTGGAATGGAACACAGAGTACATCTTTATCCACTGTCACTGGACATGAGGATTGTTTCATATCTGTCCTGGTGTACCTAAGCACTACAATGAGCACAGGTGTGCACAGATCTTTACAAATGAATGTTTTTGTGTTTAAGGGGTAGATGCCAAGAAGCAAAATTTCTGGGTCTTATGAAGTGTTATTCTTATCTTTGTGGGGGGCGCATACCCTGCTATGCTCAGGGCTTACTCCTGGCTCTGTGCTCAGAGATCACTCCTGGTGAAGCTAGGGACCATATGGGATACGGGGGATCAAAGCTGCTAGCAAGACAAGTGGCCTCCCCACTGGACTACTGCTCCATCCTGACAATGAACACTTTTTCATATGCCTACTGACATCCATATGCTCTCTTTCTCTCTTTGGGGAAGTATCTGTTCATCCCCCCCTCCACTTTCTAATGAGGTTATTTATTTTTTTAATTGTTGAGCTCTGTGAGTGCTTTATATATCTTGGTTATCAGCCCTTGATCTAATGTACTATGTGTAAATATTTTCTCTCGTTTGGTACAGTGTCCTTTTACTTTAATCTATTTATTTGGGGGTCCTCCCAAGCAGTGTTCAGGAGACTCAGGGGCCACATAGGTGATTCTCTGACAGTTCAAGGAAAGAGCCTGCAGAAGTGACTCTGCAGTGCCAGGGACACCCAGCAATGTTTGAGATACCATGTGGTACTGGAAACTGAACCCAAGTCAAGCACATGCCAGGCATGTGCCACAACCACTGTACTATCTCCTGGACCTGACTTTTTATTTAGGTCTGAATTTCTTTTGCCATGTAAAGGCTTTTACCTGATAGAGTATCATTTGTCTGATTATGACACTTGCCACTCCAATGACAGCAGATCTGATTCCGCTGGTCCAGCTGGCTAGACAAGAATCCCCTTCTGCCTTCATGTTCCACATGTGTCTCTCCTGAAGGTGATGACGAGTCAGAGAGAAAAACTTTCCCTGCAGTGTGATGGACTATCTCAGTGAGGAGTATAAGGAGTTGTGTTCTCTGGCTAGAACCTCTAAATAAGCTTTCAAGGCCCCAAATAAATCTTTTTTTAAGCGGGGGGTGGGGGTAGGAGGGTAGGGGGTGACCACACCAACACCCATCAGTGCTCAGGGCTTACTCCTGGTTCTGTCCACAAGGATCACTCCTGGTGGCACTTGGGAGAACCATCAATGAGGCGAGGGATCTAACTGGGGTAAGCTGCATGCATGGCATGCACCTTACATGCTCTTCAGCTCCCCAAAGAAATTCTTGAAAAGATCAAAGAAAGGGGATCAGAGAGATAGTATAGTGGACAAGGCATCTGCCTTTGATGCGGTTGACCCAGGATTGATCCCTGGCACTTCACATGGTCCTTCAGTCCCTCCAGGAATCTCTGAGTACAGAGCCAGGAGTAAGCCCTGAGAATTCTGGGTATGGAAAAAAAAGATGGAGGTTATACAACTTTACTTGAAGACTTTTTTTTGGCTTTTTGGGTCACACCCGGTAATGCACAGGGGTTACTCCTGGCTCTGCACTCAGGAGTTACTCCTGGTAGTGCTCAAGGGACCATATGGGATGCTGGGAATCGAACCCGAGTCGGCCGCATGCAAGGCAAACACCCTACCTGCTGTGCTATCGCTCTAGCCCAACTTGAAGACTTATTAACACTAAGCCACAAGATATAGTGGAATGATGGATAGAAGGAGGGACAGACAGATCCACACAACAGAATGGAGAATCCAGATGTAACAGTTAAATGGCTTTTGACAAAATGCCAAAGCAATTCAACAGGAAAGTAAAGTTTTTCAATAAATGCTGCTGGGAAATCTGGCTATTGCATGTGCAATACAAACTAAACTGAGACTAAGATCTCACTGATAAATTAGAGATGCTCTGTGAGACTGAATGCAGAAACCAATGTTTAAAACTTTAGAAGAAAATACAGCATATGGAAGAATAAGCAAGAAAGAAAAGCAATTTCATCCACATTAAAAGTCCATCCATCCACACCAAGGTCTGGATACGAGACTACAAATCTGTCAACACTTAGGAATTATACACAAGAGCCACAAGTCACCACAAGCTGAGGGCTCAGATCCAGACACCTGCTTCTCAGTAGTGGCAAGCAAGCAGACATTGGAATAATGTCCTCACATCTCACAAGCTCACTAGCCTTGGTCACGTGAGCTGCTGAGAAGAATCTGGGTTCTTCCCCACTCTCAGGGCACCACCGTCTCTTGATATCACTAGGGCTCAGAGCATCAGTGTAAGGGCTTGGAGACACAAGTTCTAGTCCTCACGTGAGGGGGCCTTTGGGCTTTCTGCATTGATAGGTGGGCAGGTCACACAGCAGGAGCCTGTGTGAAAACTGATGCAAACAGATCCACATGTCATGAATTTATGAACTGTGAATCAGTAAGCACAATTCACTTTCCACTCTGAAATCTTCTGGGAGCCCAAAACTAAGTAATTGGGTAAGAAAACTCTAAAAGGGAGTAAGAAGCCTGGTTGGTGAGCATTTAAAAGATTGTGCATGTTCCTTTTTTTTTTTTTTTATCTTTTTGGGTGACACCCAGCGATGCTCAGGGGTTACTCCTGGCTCTGCACTCAGGAATTACTCCTGGCAGTGCTAGAGGACCATATGGGATGCTGGGAATCAAACCCGGGTTGGCTGCGTGCAAGGCAAATGCCCTACCCGCTGTGCTATCGCTCCAGCCTGTGCATGTTCCTTTACACTCACTTTCCTTACTGACTTCACTGAAAATATGATGCCTCCAGGTCACCGCAGTTGAGCCACTGGCATAGGTATTGGCAGAATTAGTTTTGATTTGGTCCCTCCACTGGACTTAGGAGCTACAGGGCAGCCATGTGAATCGGGGGCCTTGCTGGAGCATGTTGACCACACCCAGCACAGTTCTCCATAATTGCAGGCCATAAGCCGGATGTGGGAAGCTCCGGGGGTCCACCAGCTGTTTCCCACCCTGCCAGGCAGGTACAGGGATCTTATATGGAAAGCGGTCAAGGAAACTCAGAGGAGGCAGGTTCCGTCTCTGCAGGGACAGTCTGCAGCACCTCTGGCACCTGCTTCCTGTGTGGGCACACCATGCTGGCCTCAGAGCCCTACAAAGTGAGGGCAGCAACCCCACCCTCCCTACGGGGTTCTGGAACACAGTCGCTCAAACACATGCTTTCTTTAGGGCCACATGATTCTCAGAACTGTTGCAACCCCAGGTCATTCCTGCGCCAGTTAAAGATAAGTCACAACTTATCCTGAGAACCAGAGTGTCCAGGCAGGGCTGGGAGGCACTTTCAGAGCCTTGAGACAGCTGTTTGCTGGCTTCGAGGAGGAACAGGTGGGGCAGGAGTGTGTGTGCCAGGGAAAACAGCTTTCTGAAAAATCCAGATTTTACTTCCCTGTACAAGCTTCTAAGGACAATATGGCAGAGATCCCAGCAACACAAACGGAGAAAAATAAGGCAGAACAGAAGCGGGAGAGTAGCACAAACACCCTCACCGCCTGCCAGGGTGTGGCCCGGCTGGGGCTTCCCAGGTTCACTTCTACACACAGAGGAAATGGAACAAATCTGGTCATGACCCAAGACCCAACCAGGCACTTGGGTCTCCCCAAGCAGAGACCAGGCTCACCTTTGAGGGAGGCTGCACAGGGCCAAACAACTTCCCAGCAGCCTCCTGTAATGTACCTGAAACATTGGGGCTATGCTGGGGGGCAGGATTGCCAGTGGACAACAGACATGCAAACATAAGCCATCTCAGATGTCAGTCACAACTGTGCACACTGCAGCTGCACCCCAACACCTGAATGTGGGGGACAAGTCATCAGGGCTCCATGGAAAGAACCATCAGTCCTCACCTGCCACTCACCTGCACGCTTATAGGGGGGCTCTTCTGAGGGGATGTCTGAGGGTGTTTCTAAGGGCTGCTGTGAAGGCTACACTGAGGGTGTTTCTACACTGAGAGCTGCTATGAGGGTTTCTGGGGGCTACAGTGGGGGAGTTTCAGGGGGGCTGCTCTGGGTGTTTCTGGGAACTACCCTGGGAGTGTTTCTGGGGGCTGCCCTGGGAATGTTTCTGGGAACTGCACTGGGGGTATTTCTGGGTTGTTTTCCCTTTCTTTTTCTTTTCTTTTTTAGTTTTTGGGCCATAACCTGTAATGCTCAGGGGTTACTCCTGGCTCTGCACTGAGAAGTGACTCCTGGCAATGCTCAGGGGACCATATGGGGCGGCAGGGATTGAACCCTGTGTGCACTCAACTCACTATGCCATCACTCCCACCCCTGAGGGTGTTTCTGGGGCTACACTGGGTGTTTCAGAGTGACTGCTCTGAGGTTATTTCTGGGGACTGCTCTGAGGGTGTAGCTGACGGCTGCTCTGAGGGTGTTTCTGAGGGCTACACTGAGAGTATTTCTGGGGGCTATACTGAAGGTGTTTCTGGGGGCTGCTCTGAGGGTGTTTCTAGTGGTAGTTCTGAGGGTGTTTCTGGGGGCTGCTCTGAGGGTGTTTCTAGAGGCAGTTCTGAGGGTGTTTCTGGGGGCTGCTCTGAAGGTGTTTCTGGGGGGTTGCTCTGAGGGTGTTTCTGGGTGTTGCCCTGAGGGTGTTTCTGGGGGCTGCTCTGAAGGTGTTTCTGGGGGTTTGCTCTGAGGGTGTTTCTGGGTGTTGCCCTGAGGGTGTTTCTGGGGGCTGCTCTGAAGGTGTTTCTGGGGGCTACTCTGAGGGTAATCTGGGGGCTGCTCTGAGGGTATTTCTTGGGGGCTGCTCTGAAGGTGTTTCTGGGGGATGCTCTGAGGGTGTCTCTGGGGGCTGCTCTGAGGGTGATTCTGGGGGCTGCTCTGATGGTGTTTCTGGGGGATGCTCTGAGGGTCTTTCTGAGGGCTGCTCTTAAGGTGCTTCCAGGGGCTGCTTTGATGGTGTTTCTGGGGGTTGTCCTGAGGGTGTTTTTGGGGGCTGCTCTGAAGGTGTTTCTGCGGGTTTGCTCTGAGGGTGTTTCTGGGTGTTGCCCTGAGGGTGTTTCAGGGGGCTGCTCTGAAGGTGTTTCTGGGGGTTGCCCTGAGGGTGTTTTTGGGGGCTGCTCTGAAGGTGTTTCTGGGGGCTACTCTGAGGGTAATTCTGGGGGCTGCTCTGAGGGTATTTCTTGGGGGCTGCTCTGAAGGTGTTTCTGGGGGATGCTCTGAGGGTGTCTCTAGGGGAGACTGCACTGAAGGTTTTCTGGGAGCTGCTCTGAGGGTGTTTCTGGGGGCTGCTCTGATGGTTTTTCTGGGGGTTGCCCTGAGATGTATCTGGGGGCTGCTCTGGAGATGTTTCTGGGGACTACTCAAAGGGTATTTCTGGAGGCTGCTCTGAGGGTATTTCTTGGGGGCTGCTCTGAGGGTGATTCTGGGGGCTGCTCTGTTGGTGATTCTGGGGGATGCTCTGAGGGTCTTTCTGAGGGCTGCTCTTAAGGTGCTTCCAGGGGCTGCTTTAATGGTGTTTCTGGGGGTTGCCCTGAGGGTGTTTTTGGGGGCTGCTCTGAAGGTGTTTCTGGGGGCTACTCTGAGGGCAATTCTGGGGGCTGCTCTGAGGGTATTTCTTGGGGGCTGCTCTGAAGGTGTTTCTGGGGGATGCTCTGAGGGTGTCTCTAGGGGAGACTGCACTGAAGGTTTTCTGGGAGCTGCTCTGAGGATGTTTCTGGGGGCTGCTCTGATGGTTTTTCTGGGGGTTGCCCTGAGATGTATCTGGGGGCTGCTCTGGAGATGTTTCTGGGGACTACTCGAAGGGTATTTCTGGAGGCTGCTCTGAGGGTGTTTCTGGAGGCAGTTCTGAGGGTGTTTCTGGGGGCTGTTCTGAGGGTGTTTCTGGGGCGGATTACACTGAAGGTTTTCTGGGCACTGCTCTGATGGTGTTTCTGGGGAGCTGCTCTGAGTGTGTTTCTGGGGGCTGCTCTGAAGGTGTTTCTGGGGGTTGCTCTGAGGGTATTTCTGGGGGCTGCTCTGAGGGTGTTTCTGGGGGCTGCTCTGAAGGTGTTTCTGAGGGTTGCTCTGAGGGTGTTTCTAGGGGCTGCTCTGAGGGTGTTTCTGGGGGCTGCTCTGAGGGTGTTTCTGAGGACCACACTGAGACTGTTTCTGGAAGGTTTGCGCTGCGAGTTTCTGGATGCCTGCTCCGAGTGTTCTGGGGGGCTGCTCTGAAGGTCTTTCTCTAGCACAGTAGGGGACCGGCCGGCGTCGCACGGAACTTGTTTGGGCCTCAGTGCGTCCAGGCCACGCCGCACGGCCCACAGCCCACACCGGCGTCCGGGTCCCACGCCCCCAGCCCCGGCCGGCAGCCGCCCCCGCGCTCGCCGCGGCCCCGCTCCCGCCCGCCGCGCCCGCGTCAGCCGCGCGCCGCACTCACCCGCTCCCTCCGGGTTTCTCTTTCGTACCCCCCGCCCTCGGAGCGCTCGCGCCGCGCCTCCCGGGACTTGTAGTCTCCCACTCTGGCTCCGGGAAGCGCGCGGCCCAGCCAAACTACAACTCCCAGCGGTCCTCGCGAGGACCCGCTCTCGGCGAGGCCCCGCCCCCGACATCACGTTCTCGCGAGACTGTAGGAGAAGCAGGCGGAGCCCTGGGGCTGTGTGTTCAGGAGCTAGGTTCCTCCCGGCTGAACCCTGAGAGGAGCTGGGGGAGGAGGAGGAAGGGAAGGGGAAGGGCGCGGGGGGAAGGGCAAGGGAGAGGGCGGGGAGAAGGAAGGGGAGGGGGAAGGAAGAGGGAGAGGAGGGGAGTGTTGGAAACACGCCGTTAGGAACAGATACGATTACACTCAGTTAATCGTACACATGAGCTGGAAGATTTGTTAACTTGGAAAAGGCGGACTCTAGCCGGCAGCACGGAGGAAAAGCTCCCTAGGTCTGGGTCCTGGAACTGCTTTGGCCTCTGCTGTCTCCCAGAGATCTCTTTGAAATACTTCAGAGACGTCTGTAACTTTGGTCCCCTTTGATATGGAAAAGCTTAACCTGGTTAGAGTGACATAGGTGGGCAAATACCTGTTAATGTGTGCCCTTGCTCTTTCTAGGATTGTTATCTGAAAGAATAAATTTGGAATGTGAGGAGAAGCCAGGCTCTCAGACCCTTTGTCCCAAGCCAGTAGTAAAGCCAGTAGGAAGGACGGGAAGGGATGCACTCCCCAGGATTCCTCATGCAACAGCAATTTTTGTCTTTGCTAAGGAACAGAGAAGGGAATTGTGTGTTTCTGTCTCTGTGTTTGTATAACTAGTATTAAGATGTCGATAATTATTGGACTGAGATCATGGTCTTCCCATTATTCATCAGTTTTCTCCAGCGGGCCCAGTAACGTCTCCATTGTGAGACTTGGTTGTTACTGTGTTTGGCGTATCGAATACGTCACGGGTAGCTTGCCAGGCTTTGCCATGCGGGCGAGAGACTCTCAATAGCTTGCTGGGCTCTCCGAGAGGGGCAGAGGAATCAAGCTCAGGTCAGCCATGTTGGCGGCGTGCAAGGCAAACGCCCTACCCGCTGTGCTATCGCTCCAGTTGTATAAGAGACAACAAAGTGCTAAGTGTGTTCCGGAGCAGAACACCATCAGGACCGGCAGTTGTGGGCATAGAGTCGCCTCTCCTTGCTGACTTCACACGCACAAGTGTCTGGTCACATCTGCACCACTGCAGGAGGCCCATTTCTGCACAGAACCAGGTGACGCCTCTCCTGGGCCTAGTCTCAGCCCTGAGACGACTGCTGTGTGGGGAGCCCCAGCCTGACACCCCAGGCAGACACCTTCAAAACTCTCCCCTGAGAACCCACTAATAAGAGCTCTGGATATCTTCGGGTTAGGAGTGGGTGATGTCCAGCCTTAGCCTCCTTGTCCATCAGCCTCTGGCCTTTTCTGGACCCACCTCAGATTGGCCAGGCTACCCTGACTATCCCCCATTTCCAGCAAGAGCAGGTGCCTGTCTTAGGGTGAGAATTTTCTTCAAGAAGAGAGTGGGGGTCAGTGGTGGGGGAGGCCCTTGGGGACATGGCAGGAGCTGGCGTGTTTCAGGCAGAGGTGGGGTGAGCAGTGATGGCCTCTGGCCACACCCAGTGTCCCCCAGCGCCTTGTCCTAGTCCTCTCACATTCCTCTATCCCGTTCCATTATGAGTCACTCTGCTCCTCTGGACAATGCAGGCATTAACCGCAGGACAAACCTAAATGACCTGAAACTGATTTTGGAGGATCTGACTCACAGAGCCTTTGTGCCCTGGTGGTGAAGCTGAGTGAATACTGCCCCTCCCGGTCATTCCTCCCAGAACACACAGGGACAGGAGGCACCCAGGAGTGCAGGCAGAAGCTGAGTGTGGTGGTTGGTGCTCCCCTTCCCTGATGACCGTGACCACCGGGGCAGAAGCACAGTGCTCACAGCCCCCCTCCTGAGCTCAGCAGCCCCGTGGGCAGAGTCAGGGTCTATGGAGGGTCAGTCACTTAGAGCTCAGGGTACTGTTGGATTAGGGCCAAGGCTGAGGTCACCTTGGCCCTTTCCCCTTCGAGGGAAAGGTCAGGTGGTTTCCAGGTTGCTACTGGCTCAGATGGCCTCAAAGTCACCACAACATGCCCTCAGGCTTGCCTCTCCCCCATACTTGCATCTGAATTCCCCACCCTCCCAGTGTGCACAGTGGGCCACACATGTGTCTTCCCAGGGCCCTGCTGCACCCCAGTGCTGTCCTGTCCTGCACATATCTGCCTCGGCCCAGACCTGCTGCCCCACGACCCCTCTCCTCATGCAGGGAACTCAGGTGTCTGCCCCAATGGGCTGGGCCCTGGGACAGAGCATGCCTGGCACCTGTGGAGACGGTGCTCTCCTGGGGCCCTGGACCTGCTCAGTTGCTCTCAGCGCCAAGCACAAAATGAACATCCAGGAGCATCTTGGTGGGGAGGGTGGTCAGTGACCCTATGCCCTTGGACAAACCCTAGAGAGGTTCCTTGGCATATCCCAAGTGACCCTGTAGGCCGGTCCCGAATGGAAAGGAAAGAGCACCAGTAGGTCAGAGGATAGAAGCTCAACTTCAGGTTTCACCAGGCCTAAGGAAACGGCAACGCTTCTCTGAAGAACTGTTGCTGTCTTGGAGGCCTCAGAAATGCAAACCTGCCCAAGCAGTGCTGTAGCCGCACACCCTGAAGGCAGGGCAAGGTGCCAGGGCAGAGACTGTGTCTGGCCAGCACACACAGAAAGTTCTGGACCCAGGGTACATTTCAGCCCACGAGCTGATGGTGCACTGGAAGGACACCTCTAGCCCAGGGTTTCCAGCCTGAAGACCTGGATGCCAGGCACCAGTAGCCTTGTTGAAACAGAGTCAGCCCACGGTGCAGACAGCACTTGTGCCCTGAGAGGTCAGCCTGACAGAGAAACCTGCAAAGGGCATGAGTCAGACCTGTGTGTTGATGTGTGAACCTGGGGTGGGAGAGAGAATACAAGTGTTGGGTTCTGTCCCTAACACCGCATCGGGCCCCAGGGGTGGTGAAATCTCCAGAGCCAGGAGTAAGCACCAAACACAGCCAGGTGTGCCCCCCTCAGCAAAACCAAAGTACAATCCTCCTGAATTTAGGGAAGTGTTGGAAAATTCAGAAAAAAAGTTTTTGGACTCGTCTGGAGTTCAGATATCTCTGTTATTCGGTGAGCGAGCACTTGTAGATTCAAAATTTGGAGTAAATAGGATTTGTATGCTTCTAAATGCAGTTTTTGAAGGCAGGCTGAAGGTGTGAGGAGACATCAGTGAAGATGGTCACAGAGCTGGTAGATGTGGAGGTGCACCGTTAGCCACCAGGGAACCTGTATCCAACCACAGGGAGACACCTTCCAGTGGCCACACTCAGTCATGCTGAGCTGACAGGACCTGGTCAGACAACCAGTGGACTTGCAAAAGAGCAAGAACTCGGTGAGGCTGGGGTCCTGTTCTACAAAAAGCTGCTGGGTGACCCAGGAAGGAAGCCCATCACGACAGACCCAGGAGTGCTGGTTGCCATGCAGCATGTACCCCCACAACATGCCACGCGCATATGCCCAGCACTATGGCCACGGCACAACTCTGGCACGCTGAGGGCCCCACTCTTGCAAGGGACCACCACAGCCACAGGTCAAGAGCTGGGTGTTGGGGGTGGGATGGCAGTGCCCAGAGGGTTCCTGTGGGTCTCAGTTGCAGAAGCCACAGCTGGGACATAACCACAGTGACCTGTGCATTCAGCAGCCGATGGAATCTGCACCCTGACATGAGCAATGTGCTGGAGGGGGTCACTGGAGGAACCTAGGATGGCGAAAGACTTCCTGAGTCTTAACCAGTCCTGGGTCTTTGATTACTGACCCCCGCCTGCTGACCCCCGTGACATTTCTGTGCCCGGCTTCTCTCCCAAACTCGGTGCTTCGACAGAGACTAACCCCCCTCCCACAGCGAGAGCCAGTGTCTCAGAGAGGGGGGTGGGGTGCTTGTGTGCCGCTCAGAGCCCCAGCACCCCCACGGGAGGATGGGAGAAGGAAGCCCAGGGGAACCCAGCGCGTGGCAAACAGCCCAGGGCCCCTGGAGCCTATAGTTGCATCAGCTGGTGACGGGGTGTGGCCCCAGCAGCCATTACCTGATTACCTTCGCTTGCTGGGGGGGCAGGGGTGCCTCCAGGACAGGGTTCTCTGTGGTTCCAGAAGGGGCTATGAGCCCCTGTGAATGCCAGGAAAGGGTGCAGGGGGACCCTGCCCCAGCCCTGGTTGGTTGCCCCCCTTAGGGAGGCCCCCAGTCTCACACTGTGGGTGCACCTGTGCTGCCTGGTGAGTGAAGGCTCTCAGCTCTTCCCAGACAGGCCCAGTGCTGGGGGAGGCTCGGCTCTTGGCTAATTAATCATCCGCAATTAGGAGGCGCCTTAATTGCTGTGTTTACACTTATAGGGCCTGGACTATGGGTGCTGCCCTCCCCACCCTGTCTTTGCCTCTGGAGTGGGGTCCTGCATGCGCTCCCTGACAGGCTGGCCCCCCCAGAGCACCCCAGGGTGACAGGCTCTTAGGGGTGGAGCCGGCCCAGCACCCCACAGCAGTGGCCGCAGAGGCGTGTAAATGTCAGTCACTTGGCAAAGCCTGAGAAGAGGCTGGATGAGCCATGACCTTGGGTGCCAGCCAGGCTGGCCCCTGACCCCTGCATGCCTGATGACCAAGCCTCTGCCGAGCCTGCCAGGACCCGGGGAACCAGCTCCCGGGAGCCAGTGCCCGTCTCCTTGGAATCTCTGAGGCTGCAGGTGGGCCAAGGTGGCCAAGGGCACTCTCTAGAGGCCAGGGCCCATGCGGAACACTGGTGACCAGGCTTGGCTCCCAGCAGGTGCTTCCCCCTTTCTGGGGCCCTGCAGCTCAGGGGGTGGGTGGGGTGTTGGCATGTGTTGGTATATTCCTAGGCTTGCCTGCAGGTGGCGTCGCGGAGCCGTGGGTTGCAGGCCTGAGACCACTGACTGGGGCCCATCACCCCAGGGGCCTCTGGAGCTGGGTTGCTGTTGTCAATTGGTGAATCTGTAGTGTTATCCAGGCCTGTCCCCATAACTGTCTGCTGGTTGCTGGTTGGCCCTCTCCTGGAATCAGAACTTCCATCTGAACCCCAGTCTGCAGGGGACTGTCCAATGACCGCTAGGGTCCTGTGTGGGTGGGACAGACATTGGCTGGAGGATGGTGTCCAGTTCTGTGGCAGCTCCTGCAGAAAACAAGTGTTGGGGCAGCCCCAGAGGGAAGAGTGCCCGGAGGCTGAGCACCGTGTCCCCCCAGAAAGGCCTGAACCAGCCGCCCCCACCCCTGATGCAGGGAGCAGGCTTGGGGGGACACTTTCCTGGGTACCCAGGATGGGGGTACCCAGAATGTGTGACTGATCCCAGACACCCAGGCCAGCCCAGCCCATAAAGGGTCAGCCGATGGGGGCAGGGACGCAGGGCTGCGGGGTCAGCAAACCGACCCTAGGTGGAGTGTGGACTGGGAGCCACGGCCTGCAGGGCCCCAGCATTGGTGGTGACGGGAGGCTCCCTCTAGGGAAAGGCCTGGACACCTGCTAAACTGGCCTGGGGTTAAGTCAAAACTAGGGTGTCTTCCCACTCCTCACTCCTCAGGAGCGGAGCACCAGAGAGACACTGTAAAGGAAAAGCAGACAATAGCTAAAGAGAGCAAGCGAGCACTGGACTCCCGCGCTCTCCATGCCAGGAATTGGTGTTTCCTACCCTGCACCAGGGCTCCCTCCTAGCCAGCCCCAGGGACAAACACCAGACACAGCACCCAGCAGTGGGAGGGGCTGTGCCAGTTTCGGGGGGGTGAGATGGGGTTGAGCATCGGGGACTAGCATGGGCCCCCTCTGTTTTGCCCTGGGTCCCTGCTTCACAGAAGGTGGCAGCTTCCAACTTCCACACCAATGGACACCAGGTGCCCACAGGCCCGGGTGTTTCTTTTTCTTTTCTTTTTTTTTTTTTTGCTTTTTTTGGGGTCACATCCGGCGATGCACAGGGGTTACTCCTGGCTCTACATTCAGGAATCACCCTTGGCGGTGCTCAGGGGACCGTATGGGATGCTGGGAATCGAACCCTGGTCGACCGCTTGCAAGGCAAACGTCCTACCAGCTGTGCTATTGCTCCAGCCCCCAGGCCTGGGTGTTTCTTAGAGCTGCTTTCCTGCACTTTGCTGGTGCAGACGCCCAGTTTCTGGTGCCTGTAATTGCCAGCCCCACACGGGGAGGAGGCTGGCAGGCAACCTGGACCCCATGCCATGCTCCCCTGCCCCATGCACCCTCACCTCTGCCCTACCCCCTCCACTGTCTGGGCTCTCCAGGGCTGCCAAAGGATCCTCCGACTTTGGGCCCATTAATACTGAACCCTGAGCACCAAGCCCCACCCTGGGTAAATATTTATTTGGCAATTCAGGGCTCATGGGGACGAAGGCCACGGAAGGCTTCTCCCAGCTACGGTAACCAGCTGCACACTGCACACACATGCAGACACGCGTATACATGGACACACACTTGCACATGTGTGTGTGCACATACATAAGTAGATACACATGTATGGATACTCTGCACGACGTACCCGTGCACACACAGGGGAAAGGGGAATGACGGGGCCTTGGGAGACTTGGCTGGGGAGGGTGGTAAGAACTGGGGGCCTAGGGGCATCTTCGGTTTCAGGAGCTGCAAGGCACGGGAAGGAGCCTGGTGGGAGACATTCTGACACTTGTGTCCTGATGGTGCAGCAGGAATGAAGGGGCTGGGGGGCTCACACGTGGGAACCCCAGGTTGGGGGTGTGGAAAGACGCCACAGTGCTCTCATGAGGCCCAAGGCAGTCCCCGCATCTGCAGCTGATACACCTGTCCCGACCCCGGGTTCTGGGAACCTGGGGCAGGGTCCAGCTTTTTCGGGCTGCCCACGTGATAGGGCCCACAGCGACTGGCTTTCCTGCAAGGTCCGTGGCTCATGGACTCAGAGACCGGGCAGGACTGTGTCCTGGTGGTGGCCATGAGTCACCTTCACCTGAGACCTAAGCTGGTTGGGCTGGGCAGTTAGCAAAGACAGGCCAGTCTGGACACACGGCCGCATCAGGTCACGTGGGTCCATCTTTGTGTCTGCGTCTGCCACACAGGTTCCAGGGCCTGTGCGTCCTAGGTGGACACTCAGCAGGCCCTGTTGGGACAGTGAGGGGCTTGCTGACGACAGATCCATGAAGAGAGAGAAGGTTGGGAAGAGAAGTGCAGGAGGTGGCAGCGAGTGTTAGTGTGGTTGTGGAATTCTTACCCTCCCGTGCTCTCTCTAGAGTGCTCCCATGGGGCCTGCCGGTGTGGCCGGGACAGCCCTGCCCCCCGCGCCTCCCACCATTGCTCAGTGAGTGGGTGACCATCGCCTCAGCTTCTGCTTCCCGGTGACAGATGCAGCCGAGCAGGACGTGCTGTGCCCGGCCAGTCCTGTGAGCAGCATGTTCTGTCCTCAGGCCCTGGAGGTTGGGTCGCCCAGTGCTGAGCGTCTCCCATGCGGGGCAGGGCGTGGGCAGCACCTTTCTGCTGAACAGAGGACAGCCCTGGCTGCCCGCACCCAGCTCACGGTCCCTGGAGGTCAGCAGCCCATGATGTCCCTCCCACTCTGGAGGGGACAGCATGCACCCAGGCCTCCAGGCAGTGGGTGCTGGGGACACAACAGAGCGCTGTCTGGAGCCTCCGTCAGGCTCTGGAAAGGGGTTCTCGCCGGCCAGCAGCTAAGGGTCTTCTGGGGGCCCTCAGGGCAGTGGTGGGTCTGTGATCTGACCCTTGCTGACCGCTGGTCTGAGCAGGCGGCCTCTCAGGAACACAGCAGGTGTCAAGGAACCCTCCAGGTGAGACTGCGGGGCCAGGCTAGGGGGCGTGGAAGGAGAAGCTGGTAGCAGGGGAGAACATCTGTGCACCTAGTCCTGGCCCCTCACCTGGAAAAGGCACCTGGGCGCCCAGCACACACGCACAAGTTGTCTGGCTTTGGCGCTGCAGACGAGGGAGCTTGAGGGCCAGGGAAATGGAGGTGGCAGATCCCCGGTAGCCTCACTCAGGAAAGCACAGTCGGGAATGTGTGGGCTGGGCCTGAACGGTGAGTGGGAGCAGCTTCAGCGGGGCCCCTGCTAAGGCACAACAGTTACACTGACTGAGAAATGACCCTGACTGAGAAATGACCCTCATGGGTAAGCCAGCCAACATGCAGACTGGCAGAATGAGAAACCATGAGATTAAAATAGAGCTCAGCCAGGGACACAGTTCCAGGGCCTGGTTCCAGCTTGGGCAACATGGGGTCCTCCAAACACCAAGCCAGGAGCAGCCTCTGAGCACTGCACTGCCAAGTGAGGCCCCAAACCAAGTAAGTGAAATAAAATGAAATAAAAATTAAGTAGATGACAGACAATAGGCAGATCGGGCGATAGTTGCCAATGTCATGGATGTCTCCCTTCTTGAACAGTAGTACGGTCCTGCTGGTTTTCCATTGAGATGGAACCTTGCATTCAGACAGGTAGCGAGTGAAGAGCCGAGCCAGTGTATTGATGAGTACTGACGGCAGGTTCTTCAGGTGTTCAGGTCTGACCTTGTCTGGGCCGGGTGCTGTTTGCTTCTTTACTGACGAAATGGCGTGTCGGATTTCGGAAGGGAGAACGTTGGGAACGACATACCCATCCTGTGGAATTTGGTATGTCGGCAAGTGGACATGGCTATCAAAGAGATTTGAGTAGAAGTCATGGATAATCTTCTCCATTGCCGTTCTGGAGGATGTGATGGATCCATCAGGACGTCGGAGGGCAGTCATCTTGGTCTTATAGTTGGCGAAGGACAGGCGGGCCTTACGAATACTTTTCCCGGCTTCTGCCGCATCTACCAGTACTTCTGCTCTTCTCTCTTTGAGGTCTTCCTTGATCGCATCTCTGCACTGCTTTGCAAGCTCGGACGTTAGCTTGCGGTTGCCTGAGGCATGTGCCAAACCACGCTGGCGAATTAGCTCAAGAGTTTTCGAAGATAGGCGACTTTTTGTGGCTATCTCTCTCTTGGCGTTCCTCGCACATTCATGGAGGTGCTGAACCAGTCGATCGTATTCCTCGTCAATGTTGTCAACAATGGCATCTTCCCATGTTGCCGCAATAGTACCGAAGAGTTCCCAGTTGGTGGTCGTTCTGGGAGTTCTCTTTTTGAACTTTGCAGCCCTTTCTCCCCGCTCTGTGAAGTAGAATTTTGCACGAAGGAGACGGTGGTCCGATCCCGTTCGAAATTTTGGGACAACAGCGACATCAGTCAGGCAAAACCGTCGATTGAATATGATGTGGTCTATTTCGTTGTGGAATCGTCCACCGGGAGACTCCCATGTCCATCGTTTAGATTCTGCCTTCTGGAACTGTGAGTTACCATGAATGGTCTTGGTCGACATGATGATCTGCCTATTGTCTGTCATCTACAAGTTGTTCACTCGAGTCATCCTGAATAGGATTGGCAGAACACTAGATGAAGGACAACCATGTGAGCAAGCAGGGTTCCGCAAAGGATTCAGCACCATCGACCATATCCACACGATAACCAAACTCATTGAGATTTCTCGGGAGTTCAAGATGCCGCTCTGCTTAACGTTCATTGATTTAAAGAAGGCCTTTGATTCTGTTGAGACGGAAGCGGTCATTGAAGCCCTAGCCAATCAGGGCATTCAAGCCCAATACATCAGGATCCTCCGTGAGCTGTATTGCGGATTCACTACCAGGATCTCACCATTCTACAAAGAAGTGATCGTTGATGTCAAGAGAGGGGTGAGGCAGGGTGATACCATTTCACCAAAACTCTTCAGTGCCACCCTCGAGAACATCATGCGACGACTGGAATGGGAAGGAATGGGAGTGAAGATAGATGGTCGGCAACTACACCACCTCCGCTTTGCTGATGACATTGTTTTAATAACACCAAATATCAGCCAAGCGGCACAAATGCTGGCCGACTTTGACCGTGAGTGTGGAAAGGTAGGACTACAGCTGAATCTTACGAAGACAATGTTTATGAGAAACAGCCTTGTTCCTGACGCCCCATTCGCTCTCAATGGAACGACCATCTCCGAATGCAACAGCTATGTGTACCTAGGTCGAGAGGTCAACATGACAAATGACCTGGCACCCGAGCTGCGCAGGAGGAAGAGAGCGGCTTGGAACGCCTTCAAGAACGTCGAAGAAATAGCTAAGAGGACGAAGAACCTCCGGCTCCGGGCACATCTCTTTGATTCCACTGTTCTTCCTGCATTAACATATGCCTCAGAGACCTGGGCCCTACGCAAACAAGATGAGAACGCCATTCAGGTCTCCCAAAGAAGAATAGAAAGAGCTATGCTTGGAATATCACGTTTCACTCAAATGAGAGAACGAATCCGGAGTTCTGACATCCGTCGACGATCAAGGATCAGGGACGCTGTCTCCTTTGCCAAGGTGTCGAAAATCAGATGGGCTGGTCACGTCATGAGATTTAAAGACGACCGTTGGACTAGAGCTGTTACTGATTGGATTCCACGGGATGTCAAGAGACCGCGTGGCCGCCCACCTACCAGATGGTCGGACTTCTTTGTCAAGGTCATGAACGATCGGTTTGAGGCCCTCCATGTTCCCGGAGCGAAGAGATGCCATTGGGCTACACTAGCACGCGACAGGGACAAATGGAGACGTTACTGGCGCCCGCTCGAGCAAATCGACGACTAACGGGAAGTTAAGTGATTAAGTGAAAAATTAAGTCATGGACTATCCTGAGGAAGCTGCTCACGAGGCCTGGACAGACCCTGTGGGACCTCTCGTGTCTCCCTGGAGCCATCCTCCTGCTGAGTGATGGGGCAGGGAAGGGGAACACCTCAGGGTACAAACCTGAGCTGGAGAGATGGGAAGTTCTGGAGAACACGATGCTCTCACATGGCCTATTTCTACCACGACAGAAGAGATGAAGCGGAAGCATCCATGGCTGACCTGCCCTCATGGAAGAGGGGACCTGGACACCAGAGGCCACGCCACTGGTGGGGGGTGATCTGGAGAGCCACCAGCAAACCAACAATGGTGTCAGCTCACGTCACCTTCACCTTCTGGGGTGAGGACAATTTCTCTGCCAGTAACAATTGCTAGAAAACCAGAATTCACAGGATCAAGGACACGGCTAGGAGGCCTCAGCGAGGGGAGAGTTGCCCCCTCCCCGGCTATGGGGATGGTCTGCATTGGAGATGTGAGAGTGCTGAGGTGGCCCCACCAGGAGGTCCAGGTGCAGACAGGCCTGATGACATGTAGACCGGAGCTGGGGTCCCTCTGAGTGGGACGGCAAGAGCCCCAGGTGCAGATCCCAACCAGCACAGGAAGGTCTGGAAGCTCAGGCTCTGCACACATCCCCCTGCCATGCAGGGAGGAGGCAGGGAGATGAAAGACCCAAATTGTGTGCCTTGGCGGGGCAGATGCTGCGCAGTCTGAGGGGCCTCCTGTCCAGGGCTGCCCGGCTGCTGCTGTCCCTTCCTCGCTCTGCTGTTGGCCACCACCATGCCAGACGGTTGAGCCTGGTCCTCAGGGTGCCCAGAACCCACTGTGTTCTGAGGGCTATTCCTGCTGTGGCTCCTAAAACAGTGCTCAGCTGAGTCCTGCAGAGGTGACTGCACAGCCTCTGCTCTGTCACAGCAAGGGAGCACCCTGCTGGGGATGCAGGACATGGGGCTCAGGGCCTGGCGGTACCAGCCTGCGAGTGCAGGGTCTGGGGTCTGGGGTATGGGGGTACAGAATCTTGCAGTGCAGTGTCTGGGGTGCAAGTGTGGGGTGTAGGACCTTGGGGTAGAGGGCATGGGGTTCAGGGTATTGGATGCAGGGCCTGAGGGTGAATGGTCTTGAGCACAGAGCCTAGAGGTGCAGGTCTGAGAGTGCAGATCTGGAGGTGAAGGGTCTGGGGGTGAAGTTCTGGGGTGAAGATCTGGGGTGAAGGTCTGGGGTGAATGGTCAGGGTGAAGGGTCTGGGTGAAGGGTTGGAATGAAGGGTTGGGGTGAAGGGTCTGGGTGAAGGGTCTGAGTGAAGGTCTGGGTTGAAGGTCTGGGGTGAAGGGTCGGGGTGAAGGGTCTGGGTGAAGGGTCGGAGTGGACGGTTGGGGTGAAGGGTCTGGGTGAAGGTCTGGGGTGAAAGGTTGGGGTGAAAGGTCTGGGTGAAGGGTCGGAGTGAAGGGTTAGGGTTAAGGGTCTGGGTGAAGGTCTGGGGTGAAGGGTCGGGGTGAATGGTTGGGGTGAAGGTCTGGGGTGAAAGTCTGTGGTTAAGGGTCTGGGTGAAGGGTCAGGGTAAAGGGTCTGGGTGAAGGGTTGGGGTGAAGGGTCAGGGTGAAGGGTCAGGGTGAAGGGTCTGGGTGAAGGATCTGGGTGAAGGTCTGGGTTGAAAGGTCTGGGTGAAGGGTCAGAGTGAAGGGTCTGGGTGAAGGGTTGGAATGAAGGGTTGGGCTGAAGGGTCTGGGTGAAGGGTCTGAGTGAAGGTCTGGGTTGAAGGTCTGGGGTGAAGGGTCGGGGTGAAGGGTCTGGGTGAAGGGTCGGAGTGGACGGTTGGGGTGAAGGGTCTGGGTGAAGGTCTGGGGTGAAAGGTTGGGGTGAAGGGTCTGGGTGAAGGGTCGGAGTGAAGGGTTAGGGTTAAGGGTCTGGGTAAAGGTCTGGGGTGAAGGGTCGGGGTGAATGGTTGGGGTGAAGGTCTGGGGTGAAGGTCTGGGGTGAAAGTCTGTGGTGAAGGGTCTGGGTGAAGGGTCAGGGTAAAGGGTCTGGGTGAAGGGTTGGGGTGAAGGGTCAGGATGAAGGGTCAGGGTGAAGGGTCTGGGTGAAGGATCTGGGTGAAGGTCTGGGTTGAAAGTTCTGGGTGAAGTCAGGGTGAAGGGTCTGGGTGAAGGGTCAGGGTGAAGGGTCAGGGTGAAGGTCTGGGGTGAAGGGTCAGGGTGAAGGTCTGGGGGAAGGGTTTGGGTGAAGGTCTGGGTTGAAAGGTCTGGGTGAAGGGTCAGGGTGAATGGTCTGGGTGAAGTTCTGGGGTGAAGGGTCTGGGGTGAAGGGTTGGGGTGAAGGGTCTGGGTGAAGGGTCTGGGTGAAGGGCCTGGGGGTGCAACTCTGGGGTACAGAACTGGAGTGAAGGGTCTGGGTGCAGGTCTGGGGTGCAGGGCCACATGGTCTTGTGGGAGCCGCAGCAGAGAAGGTGTGACGTGCAGCAACTGGACAGAAGCTTCCCTGACACCCAGAAGCACCCACCCTGCATGGAGGCTCCCAGCTCCGTGTCACGCGCAGCACTACTCACCTGCCGCAGAGGCACGTGGCAGCCCGGACCCAACCCCCGTGGCAGTCTATGGCCACCCTTGCAGGATCTGTAACGGACCTGGGCATCACTTGAGATCACCCTGTCCAAAACTAGCAGAAGGGGGTGTTTCTGAGAAAATTCTGCAAACTCCCCAGCTCAGGCAGCAGTCACACCCGCCCCAACCAGGCCTCCAGGAGCATCGTGGGTGCCATCTGCCCCAGGGTATGGCCACCTTGGAAAGTGCAGCCTCCATGAGCGTCGAGGAAGGCAGGCGCAAGGGGACAGGGGTGGGGCCTAGTTCTGAGTTTCTGCAATGTGAAGTGTTCAAAGAGTCACAGGGACTGGAGACACAGGACAGCAGGTAGGACACTTGCTTTGCACACGGCCAGCCCGATTCAATCCCGGCACCACATGAGGTCCCTTGAGCCCCACCAGAAGTTATCCCCGAGCACAGAGCCAGGAGCAAACCCTGAGCACCTCCAGGCATAACCCAAATCCCCACATTAAAGAAAGAAGTCGAAGGCAGGACCAGGTGTGGAGTGGGTGGGGAGGTGGGACCCAGGCCAGCTTTATACCCAGGACAGTCAGGACCGAGCCTCACCAACACGGGAACCGTGGCCACAACCTAACCTGCCTGCATAGCCAACAGCCAGGAGGGCTTCTGTAGCCCCCGCCTTTCCCTGGCTCTGCCCCCCACGGCGGTCTTCTCTGTCGGGGCCTTCGCCTTTAAACGAGCCCCCTGGCAGCAGACAAGCCCCACACAGGAGCCTGGTTTTCTCTCAGAGCAAAAGTTAAAAATTATTCAACACAAAATTCCTGGGCTGTGCTCAGAGGCCACTTGCACCAGGCCAAGGTTCCCACCACATTCCGCCTGGCCAGGCGAGAAGGCAGCGGTGTGGGGAGCCGCTGTTCCTCAGACCAGGTAGGGTCCTGCTTCCTTGGGAAGCCTCAGAAGGACGCGTGTGTGGGGTGTGTGGAAGGACGTTTGTGCGGGTGTGGGAGGGCGTTGGGGGGCAGCACTTCCCTGGGCGCTCCTGAACAGAGCTGGCCACTGAGCGTCACTTGCTGAGCTGCTGTCCAGCTGCAGGCCAGAGCCTGGGCAGGGCAGGCCGGAGCACAGCTCCTCCCATGAAAGAGGCTGTGGGGGTCCGTGGGGTATCCGGGAGGGCGCTGAGTGGGGGTGGGAGAGGGGTGCTCAGTGGGACTCTTCCAGAGGCTCATTGTTGGGGGATGGTCAGCGATCACAGCTCTGGCCCACTTGGGAGTGCTAGAAACTGCCAGAAAAGTTTCTGGGCCTGTGAGAAATTCCACTCAAGTGGCTGCCCACAAAGGCCACGAGGAGAATCTATGTCCCCAGGAGCACTTTGGGACTCGGATCATGTGATCTAGGGGCTTCTTTCGGACAAAGACGATCGTTCAGCCCCCAGATTGTGCAGGGCCGCCTCTGAGGAGAGCGAGAAGACTGAGTGCACTTTGTCCCGGACATGAGGGACAGGAAGGCACTTGCAAGGGAGCCACCTTGACCCTTTGGGCACCCGAACCATGAGGACTGATCACAGCAGCTTCCTTTGTTGAGGTTTGCGTGGTGGTGCCAGGTCTGGGCCCCAGCGCCTCAGCAAGGGCAAGGAACCTGACCAGGCCAGTACCTGCATCCATAGCGGTCACTCTACACGGGCATCGCAGAACCCTGCCCAGTAGAAACTTGGCAGTGACTGTCCCGGCTGAATACAAGTGTCAAAGAGGAAGCAGGGTGGTATGGGAGCTGGGGGAAGGGTTTAGCAGGAGCAGGCGGGCAGGGCAACGGCGCTGAAAGCTGGTATGTAGCTTTGCACTCAGGAGCTCTCGGGAGTGACCCCTGAGCACAGAGCTGGGTGTGGTCCCCAAAGAGACAAACAAAAGTTGGTGTCAAAGGTTAGTGACACAGGTTAGAGATGAGAACTGTCCACCACAGCTAAGACTGAGCAGCCTTTTGTCAAAGTGGCCTGTCCTGCGGCTGCAGGGGCTCTTGTGGCTCATGGACTCCAGCACACGCGGTGCCCGACCCCTTCTGGCTAGGGCCCTGGGGGGCACCTGACTGATCTCACAGCCTGGCTGCGATGTGGCCAGAATGCGCTGAAGGGCAGCATAAGAGAGCACAGGTTGTGGCTGGCCACACCGGCAGTCCCAGGTGAGGCTCAGCCCCCAGGCTTGCAGGTGTTTCTCTGACACTGGGGTCCACCACACGCTGCTCGTTTGGGTGTGGTTTGTGCCCAGCACTGTGGGCACCAGCTTCCCAGCCTCCGGATGTGTGTTCCGTCCCTGCTGGGACTGGCTCCTGCACAGCTGAACCCAGGCGCTGACCTGGCTCTGAACACCACCCCTGCCCTCCACCACGCACCTCCCACTCTCATCGTTGCTCCCCGACTAGCCTGGCCCACCCCACACTGACCCTTGTGCCCACAGGGTCCACAGCCCTGCCCACTCCACGCAGGGCGGCACCCCAGGCCTTCCCTAATTCTCACCCTGCCGGTGCCTTTGCTTTCCCTAGGGAACGTTTTCCTGGGCCTGAGGCATCCCGAGCCCCTGCAGGGGCTTCTGTGCTCCCTGAGTTGCTGTGCTGTGTCCCATGAGGTAGAGGCCAGGCATGGAGTTTGGGAGTTGGCAGGCACCCAGACTCTGGCCGGGCTGCCCTAGGTGTTGGGTCTAGGCCTTTCCCATGGAGACTGGAGTCTTTTGCTACCTCTGTCTCCAGAGGGCTCTGGTGGTCTCGGATGAGGCCCAGCCCCCAGGGGCGAGTGTGCACCCAACGGCTCACAAGTGTTTTCTGGAAGCTCAGCCCCCCCAGCCACCTAGAACACATAGAACCCTGTGTGGAATGTCTGTTGGGGGTCCTGAGGCAGGAAATAGGGCCCCAAATCTGGGCTGAAGGGCCACCACGGGCCTCCAGAGCTAGGCTGGGGAGCTACATTCACTCTCAGTCACAAACCCAGGTCCAAAAGATGCAGAGACCCCAGCCCTGGCAAGGGGTAAGATGAGTGGTGTCCTGGTGACAGCTGGTGGGTCAGGCTGCTACCCTAAGCCTCCTGTGTCGGGGGGCAGCCGTGTACCATCTAGGTGCTGGGAGGCTTCTCCCACCCCCCCACCGGGCAGTGCTGATCCCATAGCCAAAGGAGTCCAGAGCAGGACACGAGGGCCCCAGGGTCCCAGAAAGATGGGTGGGGACTCTAGCCCAGCACAGACACAGAACCTCACCGAATAGCCTGGTGGCTCAGAAGTGGGCCCTGCCCTGTGCCTGGCTGGCTCGTGTGGGGTGAGTCCGCAAACAAAGGCGCAGCCACAGGCTGCCTCTCCTTCCTGCCCAGCTTCCTGGCCAGCCAGCACAGCAGGGCCCCCAACACCTGCCCCATGCCTTTGGGGGCTCTGGCCTGAATCCCTACCGGCCACCTGGTGGGTCGCTCCAGGGAGCAGGAAGCTCCCGGGAAACACCTGGGCCCCATCACACCTGTCTGTGAGCCTCCTAGACCCACCCCCTCTGGTGCCTGGCTTTGTGAGGGGCTCCTCCCTGGAGGGTGAGGGGCGCTTTGCCTCAGGAAACCCGAGCCCCACCAGGTGTGCAGACAAAGGCCCCACCAGCCCCTACGCCCAGGTGGGGGCTCCCAGGGGTGGGGTCTCTGCCCTTCCAGCCCCACCCTGGCCTGTTTGGCTCCACCCCGGCCCCACCCGCGCATGACCGGCCAACCCCTAGTCCATTGCAGGAGTAGGAGCCGGGCCAAAACACACCCACTGTCCTGTCAGTCCTGAGAAAGGCAGCTGCTCTTCTTAGAGGGGCTTCCTGGAGGGGGGACCTCCCTCTGCGCTCCCCTCCCACGTGGCCCCCCTCTGGGCGAGGCTCAGTTCCCAGGGAGCCCTCAAGGCAGCCCCCAGCGAGGGGGGCTCCGTCTGTCTTCCTCCTCCAGGCTGCTCCACACGGAGCACACACACACACACACACACACACACACACACACACACACACACACACACTCCACCCCCACCCTGACTCCCCCTGAGCACACTCCCGTGAACACACATGTGTTCAGACACACACGTGCAAGTATGAATGGACCATGCCAGGTGCCTGCCTCCTGGGTCCAGGGCTGGCCATTGCCCTGTGCACTTCCTGGGTTCCTGCCATGCCTGGGATCTGGGATATCCTCTCCAGCAGACAGGCCTTGCCCTGTGTCCACTCCCCGTGTCCTCGGGGGCCAGGCAGGTGTGTCAGAGCCAACTTCAGCCGCTGCTCCTTCCCTCCTACTCTGCAGAAAACCCTCCTTCAACAGCCCCACTGACTGCTCTCCCTGCAGTGAGCAGGGCCTGTGAGGATGGCGAGCACCGAAGAGGGGACCAGACACAGGGGTGCAGGGGTGTGTGTGCAGGGAGCCCAGGCAGCGGGCAGCAAGTACGGGTGAGTGCAGGGATGCGCTCAGGCACAGGGATGTTTTCAGGGATGTTTTCAGGTTTTCACACAGGGATAAATGTGGGGCCACTGAGGAGGTTGCACCAGCTGGCCAGGCTGAGGTGTCATGGTTGGCAGGAGAATCTTTCGGAAAGCTGAGCTCAGCTTGTGTGCTTTAGGATATGCCTCATCCCCTGGAGCACCTGACCATCAGGATGTCCTTCCTGGAGCCCCCTGATCATGTGATGATGTGTTTGTGACCAGAGGGATGGTTGGTAGCTGGGACAGAGCTGATAGCTTCTCATCTGCTCCAAAGTCCCAGACAAGAGGCCTTGACAAGATCTGTTGTTCTTTTTTTTCTTTTTGGATCACACCCAAATGCACAGGGGTTACTCCTGGTTCTGCACTCAGAAATTACCCCTGGCGGTGCTCAGGGGACCATATGGGATGCTGGGATTCTGAACCCTGGTCGGCCGCGTGCAAGGCAAATGCCCTACCCGCTGTGCTATTGCTCCAGCCCCCACAAGATCTGTTTTTTAGTGGTAGGATTAAACAAAGGCCCCACATTAGGCTTCCATCAGACATCTTGGCCTCCAGACACCTGCAGGGTAGGTAGGTGGCTCTGCTGGGCAGAAGCAGCAGAAACCCTCTCATTCTCAGCCTTCCCACCAAACCTCAGTGCACACAATCAGACTACTGCTCAGGAATCTCGCTTGTTAGGGCCATACTCTGAGCTCATAAAGGAGAGTGGGTGGGTGAGGTAGGAAGTGCCCATCTGCACTACCCTATACCTCAAAGAATGGCCAGAACATCATGGGTTGGGACATGGCTCTCTGTGGTTTCCAACTTACCTGGAGCAAATCCAGCTCCTCTACCAGTGAGTTTCTGCTTCCCCATCTCACCTCACCTCTTTTATTTCACCTTATTCACCTTATGGTCCCCCATGGCATCTCAATTCACTTTACCTCAACTCACTCTGCCTCATTCACATCACCTATCTCATTTAACTTACCTCACCTCACTTCTGTCACTCACTTTACCTCACTCACATCACATATCTCACTTCAACTCTCCTAAACCTCATCTCCTCTCACTCACCTCATCTAATCTCACATACCACACATCACTCAACTCACTTTGTCTCACTCACTTTACCTCACTCACCTCACCTCTCCTCATCTCTCTCATTTCACTTCACTCATATAACTAACATAATTTTAACTTACATTGCCTCAACTCACCACTCTCACCTCACCTCAAACCTCATTTCATCTTACTCACTTTACCTCACATAACTTCACCTCATCTCACTCACTTCACCTCACTCACATCACCTATCTCACCTCAACTCTCTTCATTTCATTTACCTCACCTCAACTCACTCACTTTACCTCATTCACCTTTCATCTCACTCACTTACCCACTCACATCACCTACCTGAACTAACTCAGCTTACCTTATCTCACTTACATCACTTCATTCACCTCACTTCACCTCATTTTGCTCATTTTACCTCACTCACATTAACTACCTGACCTCAACTCACCTCATTTCACTTACCTCACCTCCTTCACTTCACTTAC
Source organism: Sorex fumeus (assembly GCF_029834395.1). NCBI lineage: Eukaryota > Metazoa > Chordata > Mammalia > Eulipotyphla > Soricidae > Sorex > Sorex fumeus. The sequence continues at coordinate 5,766,051 of NW_026606121.1, forward strand.
ACACCACTCACATCACTGACCTCACCTCAACTCACCTCATTTCATTCACCTCACCTTATCTCACTTGCCTCACCTCATTCATTCACCTCATTTCATCTCACTCACTTTACCATACTGTTAACTCATCTAATATCGCTTACTTCACTCACATCACCTACCTGAACTCAACTCACCTCATCTCACTATATCACTTCACTCATCTCACTTCACCTCATTTCATCTTACTCACTTTACCTCACTCACATCACTTACCTAACCTTAACTCACCTAATTTCACTTACCTCACTGAATCTCAATTCATCTCACTCACTTTACCAACACATCAACCAACTCACTTTACCTCACTCACCTCTCCTCTCCTCATCTCTCTTACCGCACCTCAACTCACTTCATCTCACTCACCTCATCTCATCTCACTTGCTTCACTTTATTCACCTCCTTCATCTCACTCACTTTACCTCACTACCTCACCTCACCTAACTCACTCACTTCACCTCACTCATATCACCTACCTGAATTCAACTCAAATGATCTCACTTAATCCACTTCATTCACCTCACTTCATCTTACTCAGTTTGCCTCACCTCACTCACTTCACTTCACCTCCTTTCACCTCACCTTTCTTCATCTCATCCCACCTAACCTTAGCTCACCTCTTCTCATCTCTCATTTCACCATCACCAAATGTGGACTTCTCTCCACACTCTTATTTCTTGTCCTTCTCATTGTGGCAGTGAGTTCCTGGTGCTCCACTTAGGGTGACATGAGACATCAGCAGGGCTTTGCTTCCAGCCACCATTTAGCCCCTTTCCTCCTGCTGAGGCCATCTTGCTGTGCACACTGTGGGGTCTGTTCCCACATTCAAGTCTCCATCCTGAGGGACATGGTTTCTGACCTAGTGAATGCCTACTTGGGCAAAGGTCCCAGTTAGCTCCCTCTAGGTTGTGCCCGCTTCTTCCTGCACTCTTCCTGGGGGTGTAGGAATCACCCAGCTCTGGTTGAGCTGACTATGGCCTGGCACTCTTGGGTTCTAGAACCCCAAGGGTGCACTGAGCTCAACCTTCTGGCCCTATGGCTCATGTCCTTCTCTCAGCATCTCAAGACCCCCAAGTACAGCCCCTTGAGGGTGCTCCTGAGGCACCCCCCAATCCCAGTTGCTCTCTGAGGAAGGATATGGATAAAGAATATATCTTTTTTTTTGCTTTTTGGGTCACATCCATCAATGCACAGGGGTTACTCCTGGCTCTGCACTCAGGAATTACTCCTGGGTGTGCTCAGGGGACTCTATGGGATGCTGGGAATCGAACCCTGGTCGGCCGTGTGCAAGGCAAATGTCCTACCCGCTGTGCTATTGCTCCAGCCCCTAAAGAATATATCTTAAGGGAAAGGGCTTGGAGACTGGCACTTGATTAGCAGAACAGAAAAAGAGAGAGGAGTTGGAGGACCCCCACGAACCCCACATCCTACTGGCCAAGGCAGAGTTGCTCACCTCCCCCCACCATGAGCGAGAGGCCTGCTGAGACAGCAACTGCACTTGTGTTACGTGCCCATGTGCTACGCATTGGCCCTGTTTGCCATGTCCGCCAGCCTAATATGCCTGATGTATGTGCACACCTGTTCCCACATATGTGAGCCTCAGTCCCACCATGTTGCCCTGCCGCATCCCCCAGCACCCTTGAGGCATCCCTCACAGGTGCCAAAGTCTCCTCCCAGAACACAGGGTGCCCTGTGTCTGCCCCCTCAGGAAGAGGCCAGGCCCTTGCCCAAGGTCTGGGCAGTAGTCAGGGCAGAGACCACCCTCTGAGAACAGGGGTAAGGCCAGCACAGTAGAGGGAGGGTTTGATGTTTGATGACCAGAGTTAGGCTTTGCTTGGAGAAGCAGAGGGTGCAGTCAAGAACATCAAGCCTTAGGGGCTAGAGCAATAGCACAGCAGGGAGAGCATTTGCCTTGCACGAGACACAGGGCCCAGTGACACCTGTGCCAGCAGGAGCTCTGCAGTGGGTGACTGTGGGGATGGGTCCTGCGGGGCTGCCTGTCCTATGAGTCCCACCTGAGCTGCTGGCTATGACAGCTGACACAGCCTTGTCTGGCCTCGGGCATGGCCTCCTTGCCTGTGTGCCCCAGAAGCCAGGGCCTCAGCTGCAGCCCCACCAGGAGCCTGAGGCAGGCACTTTAGGGGACACGGGCAGGGGGTCTGAGCCCATGTATCCCCCAGGGACTCCAGAACTGCGGGCGCAGCCAGGGGTGTGGGTCGATGAGGCAGGCCAACATGAACATGGGGGCTGATCCCCTGGGGTGAGGGGCCCCTGAGCACTGTCTGGAGCCGCCCAAGTGGATAGTGGGACCTGGCCTGCCCAGGTGGGCAGCCGGGACGGGGTCACCCCACGCACCTATTTCTTGGCAGGAGGGAGCCCCCACACCCTTGAGCTGCTGCTCTACCTGCCCCCAAGGCCTTCCAGGAAGCCCAGGATCCGAGACCAGGTCCAGGAGCCGGGCTCTCAAGTCCCCTCATACAACTGCCCTGTCTGGGGGCCCGTGACAGTCTGCCCTCCAGCCTCTCCCAAGAGATGCTCCCCAAATACCCGGTGTCCTTAAGTCCATGTCCACCCCTGCAGCCTCCAGCCTTGAGACTCCCGTGTCACCATGTCACACCACCCTGCCCTGTATCCCCCGAGCTGTGCCCCATCAGGTGACTAGAGCAGTGCCCACAGATACAGCCCATCCCATGTTGTCCCCCCAGGCTGGGGGTCCCATGGACATCCCTCTGGTCAGGGCTGGCTGCCGCCCAGGGCTAGTCTGTGTTGGATTGACGTGTCTGGGGTCCTCCTTCCTTCACCTTGGTTGCAGGATGGACCCAAGTGCACAACACCTCACCCAGACCCCCAGCACTGTGACTGCACAACTGAGCCAATCTGCCACTGCCCTTCCCCAGGGTCCCTGCAGCACCACCGTCTCCTGTGGCTCCTCTTGGCAAGGTCGAAGTGACCTTCACAGTGACCTCCATGCTGTCCCCTGGGACTTAACATGCCTGCCTCAGCCTGGAGAGCAATCAGACCCCACCTCACGGACTGTGCCCCCCCACGGGCACCCACCTGCCACTCCCCAACAGGCACCTGCCCACTGCTGCCCCACGGGCATCCGCCCACTGCCCCCCCCAGGGTCACCTGCCCACTAGTCCCCCCATCACCCACCCACTGCTCCCCAAGGGGTCACCCACCCACTGCCCCCCCAGGGTGCCCACCCACTGAACCCCCAGGGTCACCCGCCCACTGTCCCCCCAGGGTCACCCACCAGCTGCACCACCCCCTGCAGGACAGCATCCTGGGCAGGAAGGAGCTGCCTTCTCTGGGCAGACCCAGGCCTGGCCCCAGCCCCCTAGCCCCCACCTCCTCCCCGGAACCTCTCCTCAACCCGACCTCCAAGCCCCCAACACCCAGCCCCTTCGCCCCCTGAGCTCCAGCCACAGGTGCGGGCGATGGCCAGCAGGGGGTCAGTCCACGGGGGCCCTCACAGACAGCCTTCAGCGAGGTTCCCAGCCGAGCCCTCACCCCTTTGCCTGGACCCCACAGTCCCCCCAACTTCCACCCCAGCCCTGTCCACACAGCACTGGGGCATGGGCACTGGCCACCTCTCCACACTGCCCGGGATGCAGGGCTTGCAGTGGGCCGAAGAGGCGAAGTGTCCCTCAGAGAGACCATGGAGACGGGCAGTGAGGTGGAGGGTGGTGAGACAGTGAGGGGATCAGCTCTGACTGGGCAGATGGCCCTGGTCACCCTCCCGAGCCATCATCATGCCGATTCCAAGCGGTGAGTGGAGCCCCTCGACTCCCCCACCTGGGGCGCCAGTGCCGCCCTTCCCAGACCCCTGAGCCCCTCCGGGCGCCCCGTGTGCCCAGGCTCGAGCGGGCTTGGGCACTGCCTTTCCCCTGGAAGACAGGGATCCAACATCCCCCGGGAGCCTCTGCAAAACAAGCAGCTGCAGGGCTCAGGTGGGCGGGCGCACAATTAGCCTCCAGCAGTGGAAAAGTGGTGATTTTCTGCCTGTCCCGGGGGCCCAGGCGACTACCCTGCCTTTGGGGACCAATTAGTGCTGAGCGCCAGGGCCAGGGCCGGCAGCCTTGTTAACTCCTCTCACCCCCAGGAGACGGCCATGCCCTGGTCTGGGGGTGCAAAAGGGGCCTGGCCAACCCAGCCCCTAGGCCTGCGGAGCCTGGGAGGGCTGAGAGCACCCAGGACACAGCCCGAGGTGCCCCCAGCCCCGCCTCCATCCACAGAGCCCCCCTCGCAGGCCACTTAGCCCCACCCTGCCCCCCTCCCCACAGCTTTCCAGCGCCGCCTATAGCTGCTGTCCCGATGAGGCAGGAGCATGTTCTCGAACCCGCCCTGGCCCTCCTTGCCTCGGTGTCCACCCTCGGGTCTGCCCTCCCCTCACCCCTGCAGACAGCCGCTCCCCAGAGCACCCTGCAGAGCAAGGGGCACCTGGTGTTGTCCCTGAGGCTCCCGTTCCTTTTGGTCACCCAGCCCTCCCCTCACTGAGGCCGGACTCCAGCGCCCTACTCTGCTCACTCCACTGTTAACTCAGGCCTGGGTGAACGCAGAAATGGCCATGGACACCAGGAGCAAAGGGGGTGTCGAGAGACCCCAGGGAAGGGATGGAGCAAAAGATTGAGTAATCTCCTCACTGACCCCGCCTGACCTCACTCACCCCTGCCTGAACTCACTGACCCCCGCCTGACCTCACTGAACCCCACCTGACCTCATTGACCCCGCCTGACTTCAATGGCCCCCTGACCTTCTACTGACTCCACCTGACCTCAATGATCCCCCTAACCTTCTTCTGACCCCACCTAACCTATTGACCCCACCTTACTTCATTAACCCTGCCTGACCTTTTCTCTGACCCCCACCTGACCTCACTGACCCCATTGACCTCTCTGACCCTGCTTGAACTCACTGACCCCATCTGACTACTTCCTACCTTGTCTGACCTCCTGACTCCACCTGACCTCACTGAGCCCTTCTGGCCCCCCTAGTTGACCCCATCAGACTCTCTCTTCTAATTTCTTGTTTTGTTTTGTTTTTTTGGGTCATACCTGGCGATGCTCAGGGGTTACTCCTGGCTCTACTCTCAGGAATTGCTCCTGGTGGTGCTCGGGGGACCATATGGGATGCTGGGAATCGAACCCAGGTCAGCTGCGTGCAAGGCAAACGCCCTACCTGCTGTGCTGTCGCTCCAGCCCCAGACTATCTCCTGTGCCCAGGATTTCTGCTTAGTCTCTGCCCAGAGCTGTGGGCCGTGAAGGAGTCAGGGCAGTACCCAGGAGGAAGTCGGGTGGGGCCCACTCGGGCTGCAGTGGCCGAGCTGAGAAGCCTCCAGGCCCTGGAAGGGTGTTGGCAGAGGGGACGGGGGACCTGGGACTAGTGGGGACCCCCCAACACCCCCGCCTGGCACCTGTCCCTTCCAACTGGGCAGACTAGACCCTCCTCAGCGTCCTGTGCCCTGAGCACTGGCACGGAAGCAAGGGGTACAGCCTTGGGGGGCCAGCACCCGGGGCAGCTCCCCACCTTGGAAGCCTGCCCCCTCCCACACACAGAGCACCTCAGGAGAGCGTTCCCAGAATCTGAGGATTCCCACTCAAATCAGATGCTAATTCCAGTGCAGCTGCTGCTTTGGAAGGCAAATGGGCCTGTTGGGCCCACGTCTAGCTGGGTTCAGGGAGCATCTGCTGCCTGTGAGAAAGGTGCCCAGGCAGTGGCCCAGGTGGCTGGCCCGCGGGGTGACTGCTCCTGCAGCACACAGGCTTGGTGAGGGCCCTGACAGTCCCAAGCAGACCCGCCCCCGGTGGCAGTGGTGGCAGACCTGCTGGTGGGTCTGAGACAGGAGAGATGGGGGTTCCTGCCCAAGAGTGGGTGTAGTTGGGCTGAGAAGATGGGCCCCAGCCCAGCTGGCAGGACCAAGGTGGTACAAGCGAGGAGACTCCTGTAGAAACACAAGGAGGTTAGCACCGCGGGTAGAGAATTTGCCTTGCACGCGGCCGACCCGGGTTCGATTCCCAGCATCCCATATGGTCCCCTGAGCACCACCAGGAGTAATTTCTGAGTGCAGAGCTAGGAGTAATCCCTGAGCATCTTTGGGTGTGACCCAAAAAGAAAAAGAAAGAAACACAAGGAAGTGCAAATCAAACAAAGTTCCATTTGAATCTGAAAAGAAATCCCATTTTTACTGGAAAGGAAAGACTGGTTAGCCCAGACCTGGGACCCTGCACAGGACAGGGGTGGGGCGGGTCTGTGTTTGGGTGCAGGCAGGGGTATGGCAGTGTGCGGTGGAGCAGAAGAAAGAGGAAAACGTGAAACTCTGAGTTCAGGCTCCCTCTTCAGTGGGAAGGCAGGTGAAGAGAGGGACAGACTCTGGGCTGTGGGCTAGTTTCCAGGCACCCCTGGGGCCCAGTGGTCTGAGAGAAAATGTAGAGGTGCTGCCCTCTCCACAGAAAGACCCCCGACTTCCCACACAGACACAGATGCTGCCTTGAAATTCGCCCTCCACAAGGACAACCAGGGCAAGGAGAAGATGAGTGTGAGAGGTGCATGAGGTGAGGGGTGATATGTGAGGCGAGGGGAGGGTGAGGTGAGGTGTGAGGTGCCCTATGAGGTGAGTGTGAGAGGTGTGTGAGGTGAGAATGAGGTTATGAGTCGAGGGGAGGGTGAGGTGAGGTGTGAGGAGAGGGGAGGGTGAGGTAAGGTGAGGTGTGAGGTGCCATTTGAGGTGAGTGTGTGTGAGAGGTGTGTGAGATGAAGGGTGAGGTGTGAGGGGAGGGGAGGGTGAGGTGAGGTGTGTATGAGGTAAGGGGGTGTGGAGTGGTATGAAGTGAAGTGTTAGGTGTAAGAGGTGAGTGTAAAGTGAGGGAGTGGGAGGGGAGTGGAGGTGCGCAGGAGGTAGTGGACATGTGAGTGGAAGGTGGAGGTGAATGGGGTGAGCGGAGGTGAGAGATGAGTGGGCCTTCTTGTACCCACAGGAAATGCTATGAGGTGCCTCTGAGGTTTCCAATTTTGGGGTCAGTCAGAGTAGTTGGTTGGGGGTACAGGTGGGCAGAGCTGTGCGTGTGTCAACTGTGGGACCTCCAAGACCATCCTGCACTTGGGGGGGATCGGCTGTCCTGGAGCCTTGACCAGGACTGGCACGTGGGGAGAAGACTGGACTGCCCTCTGGACTGGCTGAGGTCCCCTGGCATCTGCAAACCTCAGGGTTGGTGGAGAAGCTCTGGAGCGGGAGTGCGGCCTGGCTGCAGGTGACGGCGGAACCTGGGGTCCAGCCTCCCTCCTCTCGCTGTTCCTTCCTGCAAGGCACTGAGCCATGGGAAGCCCACCAGTGAGCAGAGAGAGCAGGAGTACCAGCTACTGGGGTAGGGGTAGGGGTTGCACCCTACCCCCATACACACACATGTGAGCACACACATACACACACCCCACAAGGTCTCAGCCGTGTCCCACAGGCTGAGTCACCACCATGTAGGAGGGGCAGGGGTGGACAAGGAAGTCAGCTCCTGCCTGTTTTCCTATAGGGCACTCGTGGGTGGCCCCACATGACCCTGGGGGGTGGCAAGGCTGGGACCTGCAGGTGACAAGGTCGGGGTCTGCAGGTGACAAGGTTGGGGTCTACAGGTGACAAAGTCAAGGTCTGCAGGTGACAAGGTCAGAGTCTTCAGGTGACAAGGTCGGAGTCTGCAGGTGACAAGGTCAGGGTCTTCGGGTGACAGGTCAGTCTTCAAGTGACAAGGTCAGGATCTACAGGTTATAAGGTCGGGGCTTGCAGGTGACAAGAACAGGGTCTACAGTTGACAAGGTAGGGGTCTGCAGGTGACAAGGTCAGTCTACAGGTGACAACATCAAAATCTGCAGGTTATAAGGCCAGAGATTGCAGGTGACAAGTTCGAAGTCTGCAGGTAAAACTGTCAGAGTCTACAAGTGACAAGGTCAGAGTCTGCAGGTAACAAGTTCAGGGTATACAGGTGAAAAGGTTGGAGTCTGCAGGTGACAAGGTCGGAGCCTGCAGGTGACAAGTTCGGGGTCTGAAGATGACAAGGTCAGAGTCTACAAGTGACAAGGTAAGAATCTATAGGTGACAACATCAGAGTCTGCAGGTGACAAGGTCGAAGTCTGCAGATGACAAGGTCAGAATCTATAGATGACAAGGTCAGGGTCTTAAGGTGACGAGGCCGGGGTCTGCAGGTAACAAGGTCGGAGTCTGCAGGTGACAAGGTCGGGGCCTGCAGGTGACAAGGTGGGGGTCTGCAGGTGAAGTGGCAGAAGAGGGCTGGGCTGAGTGGAAGTTAGAGGAGCTAGAGCCCCCTACTCCGCAGCATCGACCACGTGCCCACGCCCAGCATCCCATCAGTCGGCAGACTGAAGGGGCGGGTGGCAGTTCCTGGCCCCAGGCGAGGGCAGAAATCAAACAGGGCAGCTGCAGCCCTCCCGCGGGCTGAGGGGGACGAGGAGAGGTCCAGCGGGGAGGGGCCCAAAGGCAGAGACTGGGGCAGAAGCCCGGCCCTGCAGCCTTTCCCACCTTCCACGGGAGCCCCCTGCCCCACCCCTGAGACAGGACCCCAAGACAGCCATCAGGGGACTGGCACCCATCACCTGTTCCCGGGGTCGGGCAGGGAGACCCGGGGAGGATGCAGCCTGGGTCCAAACCTGCTCTGGTCCTGGGAAGGACCCGCACAGGCTGGCTCCAACTCAGGCAGGAAGTAGCTGGGTCAGCACTGCGAACCTTTGTCCTGCAGCCCCGCCCAGGGAGGCTCAGCTCAGCTGGGCCCGGGGGACTGAGCGCAGGACCCCCAGGCCTGTACTGCCCCCAGCCTGACATGTCTAGCCTCAGTGTGGGGACATTTTCTCACCCACCTCAAGTGTTGACACTTTCCCATGCCCCCTGACTCAACCCCCTACACCCTCCCCCGCACCCCACCCCGTATCCCACACCCCTACACTCATGCCCCTGTACCCCAATCCCTGTATCCCACTCCCTTGCACCCCACACCCCTTTATTCCACATCCCTGTCCCCATGCCCCTGACCCCAGGGCCACGGACGGGGACATGTCCCTGCCCAGACACCAGTGTGTGGCCCCTGTAGTACCGCCGTGATCTCACCTTCCTGGACCCCGGCTCCAGACTCTGCTCCCTCGGACAGCCCGTGACCCTGCGCAACCTCAGGGCGGGCGTGTGGGCATGGACCCTCAGGAGGCCTGTGTGGTCTGGCTGCCCGCTAGGGTGCACGGGCTGCTGGCTGTGATGCCTCAACTGCCGCAGAGCCTTGCTAGCGAGCCCACCGTGGCACCCAGGTGCAGCAGCACTGCTTTCTGCAGCCCCTGCATTCACCCTGAATGTCCGAACTAAGTCCCCACAGCATCTGAGAGGAGAGGCTAAGGGGCATGTGAGACTGGAGTGGGCCGAGGAGGGTGTGAGGGGGGGCGGATCCCCCCCACTACAAAGGCTGCCGGCTCTGCTGGGAGGTGGAGCAGGCCCGCCCCCACTCACAGCCTCTGGCCATCAGAATAGGCAGAGAGGTTGCCCCTGCCTCTTGCAGACACATTACCCCCCTCACTCTGGCCTCGAGAGGGTCCCCAACCCCGCATGGTCCCTTAAGGCCAGGCCAGGTCAAACTGAGCGGGAGCAGACCTGACTGGGGGTGCATAGGCCTGGGTGGCTTCTGGGTCAGCCCAGACCGTGTTCACAGCTATTTCTGGATGTGAGGCCCTGGACTTCGCCAGACCCCGCAGCCCCGCTGTGTGGCTGCCCAGAGCTCCCTGCAGAGATGTTTCTGGAAAGACTGTGCTCTCCGTGCACGTTACGACCCCACTGCTGGCGCGAGACGCCCTTCTGCTGGGAGCAGAGCCGTCAAGGGGCCACAGCCTTGCCCTCCCCGCCCCACACGGGACCCTCAGACCTCCAGACCCCAAGCCCTTGTCCGGTGCCTCTGAGCAGAAGTGGGTGCTCTCACAGGCCACTGTAGCCCCTCAGGCAGAGGGGCTCTCCCTGATGGACACATGGGACCCTCCTGCTACTGAACCCTGGCGTGGCCTGGCTCAGGGCTGCTGCCCCAGGGGCAGGATCTGTGGGTGCACTTGGCTGCCTCGGCCACCCACTGGGCTCCTGCCTGGCTTGGAGGCCGCAGCCCACGGGGCAGGGGCACTGGGGTGCGAGAGCTGCCCCTCAGGCCACTCGCAGGCTCTGGCCCTGCAGAGGCTGGGCCTGCTTTTGTTCCACCAGGCTGGCGGGCAGGGGGGCAGGAATGTGTGGGGCCTGCGTCACCTGGCTGGCTCCCTGCTGGCCTATGGGAGCCCGGGGACACACCTGTCGGAGGGCTGGAGCCCAGATTGGTCCGGGAGCAGGCACCTGCGTGGGGCGGGGTGGGGCTGCTTGTAAGGAGGCCCTGGCGGCCTCTCTTCCCTGCCCTGCTCTTCCTGCCAGAGGAGCGGCATTGTTCCTCTCCCGCAGCCACCCCACGCCGCCACCCGCCCGCCCTGCAGGCCCCTCACCAACGGGGCCGCAGAGCTCTCAGGAGCCCGGGTCTGCGTCCCTGCACGCTGGGCAGGGAGCCCGCCCGCTGTCGGATCCTGTCTGGGCAGGTAAGGCGGGAGCAGGGCCGCTCCCTCCGTGGGCCTCCCGCACCCACCCTGCAGGCTGTGGGGACAGCGGAAGCTGGGGGGACAACGGAAGCCGGGGGGCTTCAGCGGAGAGAGTAGGCCTGGGCAGGTGCGGGGCCACAGAGCCAAATTGGCGGCCAGACCTCGTGTTGGGGGGGGGTTCACAGGCAACCCCTCGCCCTGCAGAGCTCAGGAGCCCCAGCTAGGTGAGCTCCTGCTTCCTGCCGAGACACAGAACCTTCTGGAATGTGCTCTCCCACAATGGCCATGGTGCCCTGGCTCCCTCTCAGCTGGACGCGGGAGATCCCCTGGCCGGGGGCTGTGGGCTCCTGCCAGTCTCAGCCTGTGGAGCACCAGAGCCGCCTCCCGCCCAGTGCAGGACTGGTTAGATCCAAAGTCTATTCTGACGCTTTGGGGTGGGGGGGCGGGGGTCCCGGCGATGCCCGCTGGCCAGGCCGAGGTTAGGGTCCTGGAGGGTCAGCACCCGGGTGCTCGAGGGACCACAGAGTTTAGGGGCTCAGACTGCTCCCAACCCCGAAGACCCTTTGTGTAAACACGGCAGTGCAGCTGCGGCCACACACGTGCGCTAGGAGGCTGAGCACTTGGTCTATCCTGCTTCCTCAGAGAGGAAAGTTTAGTTTCGGGGAGCTGAGATGGGAGAGAAGGGAAGGGAAGCTGATGTTTTGAGGTGCAGTACAGAGCTCATTGTTCTCGAACAAAACCTCAGGGCATAAGAACACGGCGTTTTAATTAATCCACTGGGAGCGTTTCAGGCCCTTTTAAGTGGCATCTGGAAAAATAGGTCGTTGTGTTTTGCTGTTCTAGTGACCTGGGCCGATGCTTGAAGTCGGAGCCATCAGTGACTTGCTGAATTAAGCAAATGGGCTTGCGTTTATGAAAATGCAAAGCAAGCATGAGACGTGGCGCTCTTCCGTGGTCTGCAGAGCCGGTCTGTGAGCGTTCTGGACGACCTGCAGGGGAGGCCTGAGGCGAGTCCCATCGCTCCGGAGCCTGTGGAGCCCGAGAAATGGCGGCAGCTCCCGAAGCTACAGAAATGCCCGCCTGCCCGCCGCCCGCCCACGGCTCCTCGCTGCCCCACCCGCCCTTGCCCAGTGGCGGCCGCTGATCCAGTGCGGAGCAGGGTTGGGTTTCACGCTTTGTTCTCTGCACGGCCCTCACCATTGATTAAGGCCCGTTGGGCAGGTTAACCTGCGACTTAGCTTTTCTCACCGGGCTCCTTCCCCACCCCACCGCACCCAGGGCCGTGCAGGTGGGAACGCCCACGGGCAGGTGTCCCTGCAGGGAGGTGTGCACTTCCAGAGCCGCATGGAGGCTGCTGGGCTGGGCCGGCCCAACGGCTCCCCAGCTCCAGCAGGCTGGAGGGAATGCAGAGGCTGAGCAGAGACACCCTGGGTGCCGGGGCCGGGCTAGGCTGGTTTCTGTCCCGTTTCAGCAGGGCAGACACGCCTTCCTCTGCCGGAGCTTGGCAGGCGCCCAGGCCTCGACCCCCGCCTCGGCCCGGACTCTCCGGTCAGTCCTGCGTGTTCAGGTTCTGACTGCAGGAAACGTGTGGGACTCTGTCCCGGAACTTGGAGGGGCCTTTCTCCTGCTCACCCGCCCTCAGACTCCATCGTCCATCTGTCCCAGAGATCACCACCTTCCAGGTGAGACCTTGAAGGTGGCAGGTGACTCCTGGCCACAGACCGGTCTGTGGGGTCCCTACCCTCGGGGCTCACTCAAGGGCACTGGGGACATCAGGGCGGGAATGGCACGTGGGGGCTGCCACCTCCTCTCACCAGCCCCACCACCTCCCCGGCCCAAACCTGAACTCAGCAGGTGACGGGCCGACTGTGCTCAGAAATAAGAGGCCGCAGGGCCGGGGCACTCGAGGCTGACGAGCTCGCAGGTGAGCCTGAGCGTCAGGGACTACCGGGCACGGGAGGGGGGGTCCACCCTGAGCCCACACACGTCCACGAGGGTTGGAACTCTGAAAAACGTGTGCTGTCCCGAGGACGAAGCAGGGCAGTGAGGGGTGGGGTTGGGGGGCCCTGCCCTGGGCAGCTGGGGGACAGGCCCGCCTGCAGCCCCCCACCGCGTGACCTGCAGACCCAGGTTCTGCCCCAGGGTGAGTCCTCGGCAGGCGGGACCACAGAGCTGCCACCCTTGGGGTTCCAGGTGCCTGCTGCCCCAAGGGGCCCCACAGTGTTCTGCATTCGGGGGCCACAAACTGTCGAGTGTGGAAGGGCCGGGCTGACGAGCTCACTGGAGGCTCCAACTCCTGCAGGGCCAGGCAGGGGCCCCAGGGATATGGCCTAGCAAGACTTCCAGGGACCCCCAAAGCCCTGCCTGAGGCCAGGCCACCTCCGCTCCCCTCCCTTTCCTCCCCTGAGCAGGACGGGTCCAGGACAGAGCTGGAGGGCCCCCAGGAGGGCTGGGCTGACGGCTGGCCTTCCCTCCACTGGCCCCTGCGGTGGAAGCCCCTCCGCCTGACCTGCTGCACCCCACGGGCCCCCATGTCCACAGGGTTGTCCCTCTGGGCTGGGTGGACTGGACAGGAAGGTGACCCAGGGCCCCCGCTGCAGAGGGCTTCTTGGGTGGATGTTGGGACACCTCAGTACTGCAGCTGTACCTCAGGCCGGGGCCATGAGCTGCCGGGCAGCCCCACCAACCCACGTCACACCCCTGACCAGGCAGGCGGGCGGCCCCAAACCCACTCGGGGCAGCCGGCGCCATCTTACTGGGCAGCATTGGATGGTGTGTGGTCTCTAATACTGCCTGGTAATGATGACAGCGGGGCTCCACACGCACCAGGCCGCCCGGCCGCAGGCCCCCAGATGCCGGTGGGGATCGGCCCCATTCAGGCCCTCCGGACCCGCCTGGCACCCAGGAAGGGGCTGTGCCACACCCGGGAGGAAGAAGCGCATCCACCTGGCCCTGCAGCTCACGAGACCCCTCAGGCAAGGCACGGGGCCTCTGTGGGCATCTTACCGGACAGTGCTGGACTTACGGCTCAGCTCTAACACTGTCTGGTAACGATGTTCAAAGGCGGCCCGCAGTTCACCAGGACTCGGCCACAGATGCCTCAGCCTCAGCCCGGCACTCACAGACGGCAGCTCAGAATATAGCCTGGTTGAGCCACAGTAGGGCCTCTCAGAGGGGGCCTCTGGGCTGGGCCCCCACCTTCCTGACGGGTTCCAGGGATGGACATTGCCAGGCACCTGCGGCCAGCGAAGGGCCAGGCAGCCTCAATCCGGCTGAGAGACACAGTGGGTAGCTCAGGGGTGATGCTGGCCCCATGCACAGGGCTGACACTGACCGGCCTGGTGCCTGGGCAGTAGCCACTCTCATCTCGGGGGACGGGATGTGGGCAGACAAGCGTGCCTAGAGCAGAGTGAAACCACCAGCCAGGCCGCCCTTGTTTCATGCCTTTGATCCGAAGCCAGGACCCGGCCCCCAGGTCTGCACACAGCCCCACGGTCCCCAGCCTCTCCCACGGGAGGGGTCATTGAGCCTGCGCCTGCAGTTACTCATTAACCACCAAGGGCCATTCAAGAAGCAGCAGCAAGCTGCCCAGGAAGTAAGGGCTCAGGTCAGACTGTCCCCTACTGCCTGATGCACGGGGCCAAAGTTTGCCGGGAGCCACCCTCAGCCAGACGTCAGGCTTTGGGCGGTGGTGCTGACAAGCTGGGACCCCCCTTGCTCAGGGAAAGGGTGGGCTTGTGGCTACCACCAGCCTCCATCTGCACAGCCTGCTGATGGGTGTCTTACCAGACACGGTTAGATCTGCGTCCTTCTGTCTAATACTGTCTGGTAATGCCATCCATCTGCGGCCCCAGCGTCCACACGCCACCACTGTCCACTGCCCCAGAGCCTGAGAACCCCACATCCCCCGCGGGCTCACCTAGCCCCATCTCCCCACCTGGGGGGCCCTTGGACTGCAGTAAATGTTCTGACTCGGCTTAAAGGAAAATCAGTGTCATGAAGGTGTCACCTGCACTGCCGGCCCGGCTTGGGACCATCCCACCTGCACCACACCAACAGGGCCCCGAGCACAGGACACGGGCAGCCCCTTCCTCCTTCCAGGGACTATCTGCTCCCCATGCCCCAGGTCCATGGCCAGGGACCGGGGGACACACAGCCCAGTGTGGGCCTGACTGGTGTCCCGGCAGCCCCGTCCACTCACTGTCCTTGTTGGAAGCTGCCCCCAAAGTTCTGCACCTGATCCCACCTGCTCCTGCCTCCCACAAAGCCTCTTCCTTCCCTGCAGGTTCCAGTCCAGGTTCTGTAAAGTGACAAGAACAGCCCCTCACTGCTCCAGGGCTCCCCCAGGACCCCGGGGCCCCCCTCACTCCTCCCCAGGTTGGTGGGAGGGGTCCGGCCCTGTACCCCCTTCCCTGTCATCCTTTCTGAGGGACACCTGCAGGAGACATGGCCTGTGCAGAGGATGGGTAGGGACTGAGCCCCTGTGTGGGAGCCAAGAAGAGGCCTTCGGCCACGGGGACACTGCCTGGCGTGGGTCTGGGTGACTGGTGCAGAAACTTGCCCCAGAGCCGGGGACACCCACGTGTGGCTAGGGCCCTCTGCCTTCCCACCTGCTTCCAGTGGGATCTCCTGCCCCCTGCACTCCCCGCGGGCCGGATGCCAGCCATCTGGCACCACAGCCTTCAGTGCCAGCACCAGGGGACTGTCCAGGGCAGGTGGGGCCAGCACCAGAGCTCCAAGCTCGGCAGCCCACTGAGGTTCTGGGACCCCATCCCACTGCGGTACCACCTCCGCAGGGTCAGAGTGGAGGGTGCTGCCCATCCTGGCACCACCTTGGGGGCCTCCAGCTGGGTCCCAGAGTGGAGAGAGGCCTGGGAAGTCCTGTGAGCTCACGGACCCGGGCAGAGCTGCCCGCATCCCCTCCCTACGGGGACCCCTCTCTTGCCCCAGCCGCCCCTCCCTGGGGACCAGCCCCACACTTGCCTGGACACTGCCTCATTCTCAGGCAGAGCTGACGCATCCCAGCCCCGCCTGGCCCGCCTGGCCCTCCCCAGCTCGATGCCCAAGCCGGGCTGACCTCTGGCCCCTGGGCCCAGGTTGCCGGGAGACAGTTTCCAGGTCCCACTGTTGTTTCCCGGGCAGGGCAGGCCTGAGGCTGGAGAGCAGGTGAGGGGAGTGGCAGGCCAGGCCAGAGGGTCCCTCGGGCTGAGGGCTGGAGTCTGCAGTCTGGAGCCCGCTCCCTGCCCCCAGAGGCCCTGGGGGTCCCCTCCAGATTCCGAGAAGGGAGAGGCCAGGGGGAGGCGGGATATGGCTAGGCAGAGCGACCTGTGTGCAGAGTCCCCAGAGTCCCAGGGAAAGGCCCACCCCCTGCCTTCAGGCCAGGCAGGGAAGGGGGGCCGCCCTGCCCCACGCAGGCCCCCTGGACGAGCTCCTCCGCCCAGGCCCGGGGCCTCCTCCCCAGCCAGGCAGCCTTCCGAGACCTGCGTGAACCCTCCGTGCCCTGGACGCACAATGTCAGCACCCCAGCCCCGTGGGCTCCCCGCAGGCGGCCGGCCGAGACTGACCTCTCCTTCTCTGGGCCTTCTCCTCAGGTGCCCGGGGGCCTTCGGTTCATCTGGCCGGGGCGCCGCAACCTGCCGTCCCTTTTACCTGAGCAGGTAACAAGTCGGTTTTAGAATCCTGACAAAGCCAGTGCCCTGTGCCCCTCCAGCTGGCCTGCGGTCCTAAGTCATGCCCTGCACCTCAGAGCCACCCTGGCCAAGACCACCCCTGGGTGCAAAGCTTTGCCCCCACTGGACCAGACGCCCCCCACAACCCCTCGACCACTTGTGTGATTTCAGTATTGTGGGAGGAAGGTGGTATCTGACCCGGAGCCCGGGCATCCCGCACATGGGTCTCGGTGAGACCCCACACTCACACAGAGCATCGTGCTCCCCACCCATGTCCCTGCCAGCACCACCCGCCCACAGCTGCATGGTGACTCCTGGGGCTGTCGGGCCTTGGCTGTGTGTGCCCCACCCCAGTCTCAGCCCAGCCTGTCCTTGGTCCCTCTGGTCGTGTGTGTGTGTGTGTGTGTGTGTGTGTGTGTGTGTGTGTGTCTGGGAACGTCTGTGAGCATGTACTGAACATACATGCATGCATGTGTGTCTGTGCAATACAGGTGAATGAATGTATGGCTCTGGGTTTATACACGTACGTGCGTGTGCGTCTGTGTGCGTGTGTACATGTGACTGGATATATCTGATGAATCCGGATCTATGTAGGTATGTGTATGAATCTGTGTGTCTCTCTGTGTGCCTCTCTGTGCGCATGTGACTAGATATATCCATGTGAGTCTGGATCTGTGTGTGTCTGTGTTTGTGTGAGTGTGTAAGTGTCTGTGTGTCTGTGGGTCTATGTGTCTGTGTGATTATCTGTGTGTCTGTGTGTGTCTGTGAGTGTCTGTGTGTCTGTGTGTGTCTCTGTGTGTGTCTCTGTGTATCTGTGTGTCTGTGTGCGTGTCTCTGTGTCTCTGTTTGTGTATGTCTGTGTGTCTCTGTGCTTGTCTGTGTGTGTGTCTGTGTCTGTGTCTGTGAGTGTCATGCTCTTCCCCTTGGATTGCTGGAGCCTCTCGCCTCACTCCAGCTTGCCGGGGCTGCTGCATTCTCTGTCCCTGGCAGGTGGGAGGTGTGGCAGGATGTGGCAGGCTCCTGTGCCCTGCTGCTGGTCATGGGAGTGGACAGGGCCAGGAAGAGCCGGTGTCCCTCTCATCCGTGCTCCCTGGCCTAACTCAGGGACGCAGAGAAGGGGCAGCTCCGCTGCTCACCCCTACTGCCTGATCCCCTTGCTGCCCTCGCGGCTTGCTCTACATGTATCTCGGGGTACTCGGGCTGCAGGAGTGCTGTAGCACCCTGACTCAGCCTTCCTGTCAGTGGCTTGTTTTCTTGAATCTCCATAAAATGATCCCCACCACCACCACGAAGCAGTCCCCAAACTAGAAACTTCTCTGAAGTTTCTCCCAACCCAGACCCCAGGGCCCCGCCCACCAGGGCTAGTGACCACAGCCTCCTTGCAGCCGGCGCCGCCGAGGCCCCAGGCAGTGCCACGCAGGCCGCCGCCGCCACCGCCGCAGACTCCGCTGCCGCCAGAGAGACAGACCCCGTGAGCGGGCCCGGGTCCAGGACACACAGGATGCAGCCCGGCCACCAGCCCCCCGAGGCGCCAGGTCCCACAGCTGCCCAGGAAGCCGGAGGCCTTCACCAACAGATGCTCAAGTCTTGTCCCCTCACTCGAGGCCCCTGATGGTCAGGGCAGGTCTGAGCATGTGTGTGGGCCAAGGGCTGGGACCTCGGTCCCCCCGGAGGACCCACCGAGGGGCCAGGGCAGCATCTTCCCAGGGCTGCCCCCACCCCAGTGCCCCCACACCCACCACTAGTGTCCGCTCCCACTTTATCCGCTGCTGCCAGGACCCACCTACTCGGGCCCAGGTTGGACCAGAGAAAAACAAGAGGCCCAGGGTCATCGGGGGCCTTCCCCGGGCACCAGGTGAATACACACTGCCCTGGGTGGCTCCTCCCAGCCTGTCCAGGGCATCAGGGACAGCCAGGGCGGGCCCTGGGCAAGGCCTGCAGGGGTGGGTCCTGACATGCGGCAGCCCCAGCGCTCCGTCCTGCAAGCACGGCTGCGGGGTCGCCTATGAGGTCACGATGGACATTGTGACCCTGCCCTTTAGGGCAGCCCCCCTACCATGCCTGCCCCCAGCCACAGCCTCCCCGGACCCTCCCTGCAAGGAGCTCCCGCTGGGCTGGTAAGCGGGCGCCTGCCCCTGGCTCTCTGGCTGCCAGGGAGGTGCTCCTGGCTACTGACCAGCACCCATCTGCCTGCCCTCAGCTGGGGCCCATGAGAAGTCGATGGGGAGCAGCAGTGAAGAGCCTCTGCACCAGCTGAGGCCGCTGGAGCATGATGCAGGTGGTGCTGGACGGGCCGCGGGAGGCAGGAGCCTCTGCCAGCTGCCGCCGTTGACCACCGCTCCCCACAGACGCCCCAGACAACACCGAAGCTGCCGAGCCTCCAGCCACCCTTCTAGACGGGCAGGTGCCCACAGAGGAGAAGTCGCTGCCCCGCCCAGAACAGGGCCCCTTCTTCTACATCGGAGGCAGCAACGGAGCAGCAATGTGAGTGCCCCCACCTGGCCCAGGTTCCTCCCTGGCCACCCCCCCCGCCCCCGGTCACCGCCGTCCCCACCTGCAGAATCAACTCCTACTGCAAGGGCAAGGGCTGGCGGCGCACGCAGGACAGCCGCCGTGAGGACTACACGCTCAAGTGGTGTGAGGTCAAGAGCAGGGCCAACTACTGCAGCTTTCGGGAAGGTAGGTGTGCAGGGCACCGGTGCTGACCAGGCGCTGGCCCTTGGCCGCCACATCCGCCCGGGCTCTTCCCCCGCAGGCAAGCAGCTACTCTATCAGCTGCCCAACAACAAGCTCCTGACCACCAAGATCGGGCTTCTCAGCGTGCTCCGGGAGTACTCACGTAACAACAAGACGCCCCCTGGCACCCAGTCCAGGTGCGCTGCCTGCTCAGGCTGGCCGCCACTGCATACCTGCTGCTGCCCCCACAACCCCCGCTCCAGCTGACCACTCAGTGCTTTAGACAGCGGCCACCCACTGGCTCCTGCCCCACCCCACCTGCTGCTGTCACAGACCCACCATCTTCCCACTGTCCACCCTCCTTGTCCCCTGGTCACGCGTCTCCCCAGCTCTAGAAGGGATGTGTCCTCGCCCATGGAGGAGCTATGCAGGCTCACTCAGGTAGATAACACACAGCCCAGGGGCCTCTGCTGAAGCCTGGTGGAAGGTCACCCAGCTCGGAGATGGGCATTGCACAGGTGCTCTGGAGTTGCTTGGTGTAGAGACATGCTGGTGGGAGGGGGCAACATGGCCTACTGTGCCAAGATGCCCCAGACCTGGCATGACGCATGCCTCCTGGGTTCTGCTGACTCTGCCCTGACCCCAAGCCTGGCCTAGAGAGGCCAGCTAGACCTGGGGCGGCAGGGCCCGCCCTCACCTCCCCGATGCCTCTCCCTAGGGTCTTGAGAATGGAGGACTTCTTCCCAGAAACCTATCGCCTGGACATCAAGGAGGAAAGAGAGGCCTTCTTCACCCTGTTTGATGGTGAGAGGCCTCAGAAGGTTGCTGATGGTGCCAAGGTGGGGGGAAGGTGGCCAGCTCAGGTGGTGTGGCCAGGACAGGTACAGTCGGGACTCAGCAGGGGACTCCCTTAGTCTGAGCCACACTGCGCGTGGCCCAGATCTGCAGGGCGTGACCATAACTGGAAGGGGGTCATGAGTACGAGGGGCATAGTCAGGGCTGGGAGGGTAAGCTCTGGAGGAAATGGCCATGGACTGGGAGGCGTGTGGTCAGCGTGAGGAGAGGTGGTTGTTCAAAAGGAATTGGAGGCACCTTGCATTCGCTAAGCCCTGAGTTTGATCCCCAGCATGGCATGGGACCCTGGCAGCCCCCAATCTGTCGCACCAAATCTCTGATCTCAATAATACTGCAGGGAGTGCTCCCCCACCGGCCTCTCTGCGAGTGCTGCTGAGGAGGCCTCCCCACAAAAGAGAAAAAGGACAGCGAGTTCAGGACTGGGAGGGAGTGGCCAGAGTTGGAAGGGCGTGGCCAGGGGTGGGAGGGTGTGGCCAGGGGTGTGGGTAAGGACTGGTGGGGTGGGGCCAGGGCTGGGAGGGTGTGGCCAGGGGTGTGGGTAAGGACTGGTGGGGCGTGGCCAGGGCTGGGAGGGCGTGATCAGGGGTGTGGGTAAGTACTGGCGGGATGGGGCAGGGCTGGGAGGGCGTGACCAGGGCTGGGAGGGCGTGGCCAGGGGTGTGGGTAAGGACTGGTGGGGTGGGGCCAGGGCCGGGAGGGCGGGGCCAGGCTTGGGAGGGCGAGGCCAGGGGTGTGAGTAAGTACTGGTGGGGTGGGGCAGGGCTGGGAGGGCGTGGCCAGGGGGTGTGGGTAAGGACTGGTGGGGTAGGGCCAGGGCTGGGAGGGCAGGGCCAGGGCTGGGAGGACATGGCCAGGGGTATGGGTAAAAACTGGTGGGGTGGAGCCAGGGCTGAGAGGGCAGGGCCAGGGCTGGGAGGGCGTGGCCAGGGGTGTGAGTAAGGACTGATGGGTAGGGCAGGACTGGGAGGGTGGGCCAGGGGGGTGGGTGAGGATTGGTGGGGCGGGGCCAGAGCTAGGAGGGTGTGTCCAGGGCTTGGTAGGGCGTGGCCAGGGGTGTGGGTAAGGACTGGTCGGGTGGGGCAGGGATGGGAGGGCGGTGCCAGGGCTGGGAGGCCGTGACCAGGGGTTCGGTATGGACTGGTGGGGCGGAGCCAGGGCAAGGAGGGCGGGGCCAGGACTGAGGTCCGGACTCAGGCTGGGCCAGGTCTTGGGCTCAGGCCACTCTCCCGGCAGACACCCAGATGTGGATCTGTAAGCCCACGGCCTCCAACCAAGGCAAAGGCATCTTCCTGCTCAGGAGCCAGGAGGAGATCGCAGCCCTGCAGGCCAAGATCCAGAGCGCTGAGGAGGACCCCGTTTTCCGCAAGATGCCGGTCCGAATGCCACAGGCTCGAGTGGTGCAGAGGTGCTAGGCCGCAGAGACCCTCAGAACACAGCGGACCCTGGACCCCATGTTGTCTGGGCTCATGGGGCCACAGGGCCTAGAGAAAGCCCTCAGCCATGGAAAGCTCAGAGCTGTCCACTGGGCCTGTGTGCCCAGCTGGGTGCGGGTGTGGGCACGGGTAGGGGTCATGGGTGTGCTGGGTCACAGGGCAGGAGGGCTGCCGTCAGGGTTCCTGGACATGGGATTTCGTCTTTTTGTCCCTTACGCCTGGGCCCTGCACTGCCCTTATGGAAGACCAGTCTCACCCAGCCAGGTCAGCCTTTAGGGCTGCAGGCCAGAGAAGGGCACTCCCTAGTCCTGCCCGGCTCTGCGCAAGACCGGACCCTCAGATTCATGTGGGGAACGGAGAGGCAAACCACCCTCAAAAATGGGGGCTGTACTCTCATTCTGCCACCCCACCCAGCACTTCTTGTTGTTGCCCATGCTGCTGCCTCAGTCCCCTCCTCCTGAGCTGTCCTGTCCCCCTTCCGCTTCAGGCGTCCCCACGTCACCCCTTTCTTGCAGGCAGACCCTCCAACAAGGCTCCACCTGCCCAGACCCCCATACAGCTGCACCCTAGGGCACCCCGACGTGCATCGAGGTCTGGAATCACAGCACAGGACTCTCCTGGTCCCTGAGCTGCCTTGGCTTGGAGACATCCTCTTTGCAGAGGGTCCTGTGCGCACCTAGCCCAGGTGGCCAGGCTGCTGAGGTGCCCCTGTGTCCCCAGGTACATCCAGAACCCGCTGCTGCTGGACGGAAAGAAGTTTGACGTGCGCTCCTACCTGCTCATTGCCTGCACAGTACCCTACATGATCTTCTTCGGCCACGGCTATGCTCGGCTCACACTCAATCTTTATGACCCCCATTCCAGAGACCTCAGCGGCCACTTGACCAACCAGGTAAGGGACAGACACCTGCTCTGGAGCACATGCGGTGCACCAGGGCTCTGGCCTCCCGGGCCCCAGCAGGAAGTGAGCAGGGAGAGACCAGAGAGGGAAGGACGATGGGTATGCTGGAGATAATGCCACAGCTTCTGATTTGCATGGCCAGCCTGATTGGTTCCATCACTGACTTCTTTTGCATAAGGGCTGATGGCCTCATCGCATGTGCCCATATAAGACATCTACAAATCTGGTTGTTCCACAATCACCTATGTGCAACTAGGTTGGTTGCTCCAATGGAATGACCTCTTAGGGTGTAACCAACCAACAGAAAGAACAGGGTGGGATTCAGCAAGGTAAATAAGCTCAGGTCACTTCTTCCAAGGGCTCCTTATCCCCTGCTTCTGAGCCAGAACACGGGCCAGAGAGGGCACAGTGGATAAGGCCTTGCACTAGGCCAGCCCTGGTTCAATCCCCAGCATCCCATATGGTCCCCGAGCACCTCCAGAAGTGATATCTGAGCACAGAGCCAGGAGTAAGCCCTGAACATTACCACGTGTGGCACAAAAACAGAAGCAAAAAAAAAAAAAGACCTATACTGGTACACTGAATTTCTCGCTCCACAAGAACCCAGAGCAGGGACTGGAGCAGTAGTACAGCAGGTAGGGTGTTTGTTTCATATACGACTGACCCTGGTTTGATTCCTGACATCACATAGGCATCCCTGAGCCCAGAGCCCACCAGAAGTGATCCCTGAGCACAGAGTCAGGAGTAAGCCCTGAGCATGGCCAGGTA
Source organism: Sorex fumeus (assembly GCF_029834395.1). Classification (NCBI taxonomy): domain Eukaryota; kingdom Metazoa; phylum Chordata; class Mammalia; order Eulipotyphla; family Soricidae; genus Sorex; species Sorex fumeus. The sequence goes on from NW_026606121.1 coordinate 5,788,973, forward strand.
TAACCAAAAAAAACCAAACAAACAAACAAAAAAAACCCCATCAGGTTGCAATCTGCTGAACCACCACCTTGGGGCATCCTTGTTCCTCTTTTACCTTGTAGTCACGTCTTTAGACTTCAAGACTGTTTCCTTTTTATTTATTTTTTTATTCACTGTCACTGTCCTCCTATTGTTCATCGATTTGCTCAAGCGGGCTCTGTAACATTGTGAGACTTGTTACTGTGTTTGGCATATCGAATACGTCACGGGTAGCTTGCCAGGCTTTGCCGTGCGGATGAGATACTCTCGGTAGTATCTTGGTAGTAGCTCTCCGAGAGGGGCAGAGGAATCGAACTTGGGTCGGCCATGTCGGCTGTGTGCAAGGCAAATGCCCTACCCACTGTGCTATCGCTCCAGCCCATTTTTAAAAATTATTTATTATATTTTTTTGCTTTTTGGGTCACACCCGGCAATGCACAGTGGTTACTCTTGGCTCTTCACTCAGGAATTACTTCTGGTGGTGCTCGGGGGACCATACAAGATGCTGGGAATCGAACCCGGGTCGGCCGCATGCAAGACAAACGCCTTACCAGCTGTGCTATCATTCCAGCCCCGACTGTTTTCTTTTTAGTCTCTCTGGAGAAGTCCATTTTTTCTTTACGTGGAGGATGCCCCCCTCACCCTCCAATAAAGTCATTCTACCCAGAAGTAGCTGTATCACAGAACTGGCCAGGCTGTCTGTGGACAGCACAGCTCAGCTCCAGCCAGGAGGAGGGGGCAGGAATGAAGGTGGTCAGCAGGAAGAACTGGAGCCCACCACAGAACACTCTTAAGGGGGCGAGTAGGGGCCCAGTGGGAATCTTCGGGAGATGTGGTAGGTGGGGGTGCATGTGGGGTGGCAGGGGTCTGGGAGCAGGGTCTCAAGCACTGCTGTGCCCCCAGTTCATGCAGAAGAAGAGCCCCCTCTACATGATGTTCAAAGAGGAAACAGTATGGAGCATGGAGCACCTCAACCGCTACATCAATGACAAGTTCCGCAAAGCCAAGGGCCTCCCCAGAGACTGGGTCTTCACCACTTTCACGGTGCGCGGAGGCTTCGATCCTGGGTGGAGGGGTGGTTTAGAGCCCTGGGGATTCTGCCTTAGGGTGTGCACGTGTGCATGGCCTGTGGGCACCACCAGCTGATGCAATGCCCCTCCTCCTCTCGGCTGAGGAAGAAACTGCTCGGCCGTGTCCAAAGTGGGCGTCTTAGACCCCCGTCCTATCTCTGCAGTCCCAAATCCACCATTTTTAAAGTCAAACCCTATAGGCCAAGGACTTGGCTCACCTTCGTTTGGCATATGTGTTGTAGCTGTGGGGTCCTGAGTTCAAACTCAGCACTTTACTCTCCCACAGCACCCAGTCTGGGCTCCACAGCTACAGTGAAGGGCAAGTGGGGGGGAGCTGGCTGGCTGTGATTGGTGGACGGACTCTGGGTGGCCGCGGCAGGGACAGCCCGTGGGGGTCTCACTGTCTGGGTGGTACTTCTGGGAGCTGAGCACGTCCTCCTCAGGGAGGTGTGCCCTCTGTTTTCTTGGGTACCTTCCTGGGAATTTGAGGGCAGGCCTGTGCCACGACTGTCTGCTGTCCTGAGGGTCTCCCCACGGGTCTGTCTGTGAGCACAGGTTCTTCCTAATGGTAGCAGCCAGTGAGTGTGAGGTGCTCCCTCATGTGATTTTTCTATGAGGGTGGGTGTGGGAGACCCTCAAAGCAATTCTTGGCCAATAGGCTCAATGTTCCATAGGAAGTTCTGAGGACTTGTACATCTGGATCTTGTTCGGAGAACTGTCGATGCAAACCCTTTGTTAGTGTCCTTTGTTAGGCCAAAAGCTCTTTCTACTCTGGATACTGGACCTTAGCAGACAATGTGATTTGCAAAGACTTTCTCCCATTCTGGGTCTTGGTTTCTCCCTTTTTGGTAATTTCGTATTTTGTACAGAATTTCTTCATTTTTGTGACAATCATCCTACCTAATTTTATTCATGCCTTAGAGATCATGCCTCAGAATCTGTAGACAAATGCCAATGCTTTCCTCTAAGTTGTGGGGCCTCTGGTCCACTGTGAGTTTTTGTGCCTGGGGTATAAGGTAGAAGTCCCACTTCTTTTACACATAGACATCCCATTGTCTTAAAACCATTTATCAGAGAGAATTCTATTGGCACATTGTTGAAAATCATTACATCGAGGGCAGGGAGAGAGAGTACCGGGGTTAAGGTACTTGCCTTGCTTGCAATCAACCCTGATCTGATTCGATACCTATCCCCACATGATCCCCAATCACTGCCAGGAGTAAACCTGAGCACAGTGTCAGAAGTAGTCCCCAGTCACTGCTATGTGTGGTCCAAGAAATAAAAAGAAAAAAATCACTCAGGTCGATGTGGGTTTGTTCTGGCCCAAGTCCTCCCGTACGTGTCTGGACAGCAGGACGCTGTTCAGACCACAGACTGCTTCATCCTGTGGAGGTGCTGGAGTGCACCGACTCAGTGCTCACACCTGTTTTCTGGGCTAAGTCCCACTCAGATGTGGCTCTGATGCTTTCTTTAAACATGTTGTTGAGTTGGGTTTGCCAAGGGTTCTGTGTCAACATGCAGAGGCTGTGTTCATCTACAACATTCTTGTCTCTGTCTGGCTTGGGACATGCTCCCGCTTCCCCTTCATTTTTGAAGAGTGTGTGAAACAATAATTTATTTAAATGTTTGCAAGAATTCACCAGTGAAGATTCTGGATGTTTCTTTGTGGGAATTTTGATTGTCATTATTTTATGTTGTTTTATTTTGGGCGGTCACTCCCAGTAGTTCTGGGGACCTTGCAATGCTGAGGTCAAATCAGCCCTCTGCATGCAATGGACACACAATCTGTTCAACTATCTCTGTGCCCCTAATTATTAACTTGATTTTACTTCACTATTCAGGTGACAAGCTAAAGGTTATAGAACCCTTTAACCAACCAGTCTTTGTTTCATGGATTTTCTCTATTATTTTCCCTTTAGTACTCCATTTATATCCACTCCATTACACATGTTCCTTCCTTCTACTTGCTTTGACTTTTGTTTTCTAATTTCCTTTGGGTGGTTCCCATGCAACATCAGGAGGTCATAGCACACTCCTGGTGAGACTTGGTCCAGCTGTTGAGACTGAAGGTTCAGTGCTTGGGCCACTGGTGAGGTACTCAGGCCCAGCAGTGCTCCACGGCTGTGGACAGGAGCCTCTCCTGGTTCCTATTTCCAGCTGTGTGCTCAAGATTCCACGTCACTGGCCCGTGCTGACCATCTCCCTCAACTCAAGCCTGTACGAATAATATCACGTGGCCCCCACATATTCATACATGCTCATATTATTTGTACAGTCTCACACTCACAACATGCTCACACACTCACGCATTGACACACTCCCCACAATATTCATAAGCTCACTCATGCACTCATACTCGTGCTCCTATGCTCACAATTTCATACGTACACATACACACTCTCACATATGTTTTCACACACACAGGCTCAGCTCACAACCACTTTCAAATAATCTTTCACACATGTGCACATAAGCCTCTGAATGCATACACACGCTCATACCTATAAATTCACACAAGCCTACATACACGTGTGCACTCACAGACTCTCCCTCATACTCTCACTAGACACAAGCACATACATTCAGCAAGCTCATCCATTACACTGTAGACCTTTCCCCTTCTCAGATGATGAGGTTTCCGTCCTTCTAGAGTCTCACCACACCAAGAGGTCACCCTTCACTCTGCGGCTCACAGTTCCACCCTTCCATCAGCCAGTCAGGTTGACTCTACCTGGAAAAACAAACATCCAAGGGCCAGAGAAATAGGACAGCAGGCAGGTCTTGCCTTGCACTGGGCCGACCCTGGTTTGATCCCCAGCACCCCATACAGGGTATGGGGTGTGTGGTCCCCCGAGCACCACAGGGTGTGGCCCCAAACCAAACCAAGTCGACTCCACACTCCTCCTGCTACCTACCCAATCCAATCCAGACTTCCTGACAGCTGATGGCTTCCCCCAGCCCTTCAAACTGCCAATACTGTGCCCAGATGATGCTAGCAGGACAGGTGTCAGAGTGCCACCATGACCGATTCAGCCAGAGCAGCTGTAGAGGAGCACCCTCATTTCAACAAGGTTGCTTGTCCCCTCAGCGCTGCCCCAACCCTGCTGTCCCCTCTGTCTCAGCCCCATCTCACCCCAGCTGCTGCCCATTCCCCAAGCCCCTCGGGTGCTCTTCCCTTGACATTTCGCCCACCCCACACCCCATGTCTTTTTTCTGCCTCGCTTTCTCCATTGAAAGCCTGTGCGGGCTGCCTAGAGACTGAGCTCCCCGTCACTTCGAGTGTCTGTCTGGCTCCGAGCCCGCTACTCCTCAAGAGTTCTTTGCCAGCACTCACTCTCCATGAGGGGGCCTGATGTGTGAAGCATGAATGGTTCTGCTGCTGGACGCTGACTCCCTGTGACATGTGAGCGGGTGTCTCTGCCGAGACTCCCAGACAGAGCAGGAGAGGGTGTGGCTGTGGTCACCGGGCCTGGGAGGTGGATGGGGCCTCCAGAAGCAGCCTGTGTCCCCACAGAGGCGGATGCAGCAGATCATGGTGCACTGCTTCCTGGCCGTCAGATCCAAGCTGGAGTGCAAACTCGGCTACTTTGACCTCATCGGCTGTGACTTTCTGATCGATGAGAACTTCAAGGTGCTATGGAAGCCTGGGGTGGGTGGAGCCTCGGGGCAGGGTAGGAGGCAGGGCTCTCTGGGCCCACCCTGGCCCACCAGACAGTACCCTAGAGGGCCTCTGTGTCCATTCCCGGGGGGCGGGGGGAATGTGTCCAGAGGGCTGTGTGACTCCTGCCGTGGGGGCACCCCCAAGACAGACCCATGGGATCTTATGCTCTGAGGCCACAGAAAACACAGCCTGCCCAGGGCCAGTCTGCCCAGAGGACCCAGCTTCCCACTGGCCAGGGCCGGCGAGGATCACTGAGCTGCGTCTGGCACAGGTGTGGCTGCTGGAGATGAATTCAAACCCGGCGCTGCACACCAACTGTGAAGTCCTGAAGAACGTGATCCCCACAGTGGTCATGGAGACCCTAGGTGAGAGGCTCCCTGCGCTCCCCCCACCGACATCCCAAGAACCCCTATCCTTGTCCTGCAGAAAGGGGGAAAGAGGCAGCCGCCACCTCCCTGGGGCCTTCCCACCCACCCAGATTCACTGCAGCTCAGACTGCCCACTGCCCATCCCCCCTTTTCCCCACTAATCTCCTCTACCCCCTCTCCCCAAGACCTGGCGCTGGAGACCTTCCAGAAGAGCTTGCATAGCCAGAGGATGCGGCCACTTTTGTCACAGCGCCACTTTGTGCTCCTGCACAACGGTGAGATGGACCTGTGGCCACGCCTGTGGGGGTCTCACGGGGTCCCTCGCCTGCTGCCCAACTTTGTGCCCCCCTTGCTCTGCACCTCTGACCCTGATAGGCTGGTCAGGCGCAGGCTGGCGCCCCCCCGGCGTCCCCTGTCGCCCGTCCCCAGCCCTGACCTCATGCCTGGCCGTGAGTGCGAGCAGTCACCCGATTGCGGTGAGGACGGGGTGCCGGAGCTGTCCCCAAGGTCTGCGGGGTCAGAATCATCGAGGGCAGATCATCGAGGCTCTTAGCAGTGCACCTGTGCCTATAAAAGCTAATTTGGTACGAACGCGGACTCCTGCACACCGCACCCCCAACTCCCGGCCAGGACCCCGGGTGCCCCGCCCACTGCTCCCACTGCAGGGGCCTGTCCTGGGCCAAGAGAGGGTACCAGAAGTGGGCCGGCTCAGGCGTGCCTGGGAGAGGGACCCCAGCCCCTCCTCTACCCCTCTCTGTGTGCCTCCTCTTTCCGGGGTCTCCCCATCACCCCAGCCTTCGTGCCCCTGCCCACATGGTCCCCACCTAGTGACTGTGGTGCTTCAGCGTCCACCTGGTAACTCCCAGACGAGGGATGAAGGATGCCTTGGGGCCCCGTCACCTCCACAGGGCCCTGCACTTTCCAAGTGATGCCGGAGATGGGCCACAGGGGAAGGCGGGAGGACCCCTCCCTGCCAGTAGATCCCCGTGGCCCTGACTCCCCCATGGACCTGCACGACAGCTTGAGGGCATTTGGGGGCCTCTCTCTGTCCCAGAACTCCACAAAGGCCAGTCGCACCCCCCATCCCCCATCCCCCCAGTGACCCACACCCACCCAGTGTGACCCAGGTCCCACCACCATCCCTTCACTGGGTCAGGCCCTTGGTGAATGGCTAGCCTACGGCTCTACCCTACATCTGCGGGCTCCACAGATGACAGACCAGCTTTTCACTCAGTGCCTGGCTCAGCACTGAGGGGGTTGGCGTGTCCAGGTGTTTCCCAGCGGGCCTGGCAGTCAGCCCACCCCCCAGCTGCAACACTGCCTGCATGCATCCCCGAGGACTGGCCTGTGCCAAAATGACTCAGAAGAAGGGCAGGTGGGAGGTGGCCTGACAGCCCTGATCTGAGCTGCTGAGTGTCAATAAAGACCCTTTCTCAGAATGACTGTTCATGCACCTCTGCCCTGCCCCAGGGCTACATCTGGGCTCAGATTGTCCCATCAGAACCACCAGACCACAGAAGGGAGGAAAGTTAGAGACAGTATGGATGGTGAGCTCTTGGGTCCCTAAGCATCCAAAGTCCCAGGGGCACCTGGAGTAGCTGGGCACCTGCAGTACCTGGCACCTGGAATAGCTGGGAATTTGGAGAAGCTGGGCACCTGGAATAGCTGGGCATTTGGAGTAGCTGAGCACCTGGAGTAGCTGAGCACCTGCAGTACCAGGCACCTGGAGTAGCTGGGCACCTGCAGTACCAGGCACCTGGAGTAGCTGGGCATCTGGAGAAGCTCGGTACCTGCAGTACCAAGCACCTGGAGTAGCTGGGCACCTGGAGTAGCTGGGCACCTGGAGTAGCTGGCACCTGGAGTAGCTGGCACCTGCAGTATCAGGCACCTGGAGTAGCTGGGTACCTGGAGTAGCTGGGCACCTGGAGTAGCTGGCACCTGGAGTAGCTGGCACCTGCAGTATCAGGCATCTGGAGTAGCTGGGCACCTGGAGAAGCTGGGCACCTGCAGTACTAGGCACCTGGAGAAGCTGGGCAGCTGGAGTAGCTGGGCACCTGCAGTACTAGGCACCTGGAGTAGCTGGGCACCTGGAGTAGTTGGACACCTGCAGTACCAGGCACCTGGAGTAGCTGGGCTTCTGGAGAAGATGGGCATCTGCCATACCAGGCTCCTGGAGTAGGTGGACACCAGGAGAAGCTAGACACCTGGAGTGCTGGCACCTGAAGTAGCTGGCACCTGGAGTATCTGGGTACCTGGAGTACCAGGCACCTGGAGTAGCTGGGCACCTGCAGCACCAGGCCCCTGAAGTAACTGGCATCTGGAGTAACTGGGCACCTGGAGTAACTGGGCACCTGCAGTACCAGGCACCTGGAGTAGCTGGGCACCTGGAGTAGCTGGCACCTGCAGTACCGGGCACCTGAAGTAGCTGGGCAGCTGTAGTACCGGGCACCTGGAGCAGCTGGGTATTTGGAGTAGCTGGGCACCTGGAGTAGCTCGGCACCTGCAGTACCAGTCACCTGGAGTAGCTGGGCATCTGGAGAAACTGGGCACCTGCAGCACCAGGCACCTGGAGCAGCTAGCAACTGGAGTAGCTGGACATCTAGAGAAACTGGGTACCTGCAGTACCAGGCACCCTGGAGAGGCTGGGCACCTGCAGTACCAGGCACCTGGAATAGCTGGGTACCTAAAGTAGCTGGGCACGTGCAATACCAGGCACTTGGAGTATATGGGCACCTTGAACAGCTGTGTTCCTGCAGTACCAGGCACCTGGATTAGCTGGGCACCTGCAGTACCGGGCACCTGGAGCAGCTGGGTATTTGGAGTAGCTGAGCACCTGGAGTAGCTCGGCACCTGCAGTACCGGGCACCTGGAGCAGCTGGGTATTTGGAGTGCTGAGCACCTGGAGTAGCTCGGCACCTGCAGTACCGGGCACCTGGAGCAGCTAGGTATTTGGAGTAGCTGGGCACCTGGAGTAGCTCGGCACCTGCAGTACCAGGCACCTGCAGTAGCTGGGCACTTGGAGTAGCTGGGCATCTGGAGAAGCTTGGCGCCTGCAGTACCAGGACCTGGTGTAGCTGGGCACCTGCAGTACTAGGCACCTGGAGTAGCTGGGCACCTGAAGTAGCTGGGCACGTGCAATACCAGGCACCTGGAGTATCTGAGCACCTTGAACAGCTGTGCTCCTGCAGTACCAGGCACCTGGATTAGCTGGGCACCTGCAGTACCAGGCACCTGGAGTATCTGGACACCTGTACATCTGGAGATTCAAAGTGTATCTGAATAGCAGGCAGAGAATAGGTGACCAAGACCCTTGCCATGGACCAAAGAGTACAGGGGACAAGTGATACTTGCTTTGCATGTGACCAGCACTGTTCAGTCTAGCACTGCATATGGCCACTGAGCACTGCCAGAATTGACCCCTAAGAACTTCCAGGTGTGGCTCCCAAACCCAAAATCTACTAAAACCCCTGTCAGCCTCACCACAGGGCAGAGTAGGGTCCCCGAGGCTGCCTGGGAGCTGCTCATCACTGAGGGAGTCTGTGACCCCACAGAGGTGGGCCCCTAAGTGCTGAGGTAAACTCCCACCTGCTCTCCTCCCCTCTCCCATACTCCTGTCTCCCCACCCTTCCCTCCTCCACCCCTTCTCCCAGACCATATCTATGGGGCCTTGCAGGGAGGGGGAATCTAGAGCAGTGTGGAATCTCTGCAGAAGATGTGGGCTCAGAACAGGCGTCTTACATTCCTGCAGTGCCCATCAGGGGAAGACGGCCTCTGGCCAACAGGCCCACAGCTCACCAGAGAGCAGTAGAGCCCAAGAGATGGGCAGAGCAGCCTCAGACCTCTCCCCTGGAACTGTCTCCTGGAGAGTGACTGGAGCACCTTGAGCCTCCCCTGGGAGCACCTCACTTCCTGAGACTTCCTGGAAAGATGAGTGTGTGAGCACCAGGTGTGTGAACATGAGTGTGTAAACATCTGTGTGGATATGTGTGTGTGAGTGCCGGGTGTGTGGACATGAGTGTGTGTGAGTGCCGCGTGTGTGGACGTGGGTGAGTGCAAGTGACAGGTGTGTGGACGTGTGTGTGAGTGCCAGGTGTGTAGATATGAGTGTTTGTGTGAGCATCAGGTGTGTGGACGTGTGTTAGTGCCAGGTGTGTGGACATGTGTGTGAGCGCCAGGTCTGTGGACGTGAGTGTGTGAGCGCCAGGTATATGGATGTGCGTGTGTATGTAGTGCCGCGTGTATGGACGAGTGAGTGCCACATGTGCGGACGTGAGTGTGCATGTGTGAATGCTGAGTGTGTGCACGTGAGTGTGCATTTGTGAATGCTGAGTGTGTGAGTGCCATGCATGTGAACATGAGCATGTCCAAATGTGGGAGTGCCAGGTGTGTACAGTGTGTGAATGTGCATGTGCCTGTGTGAGCACCAGGTGAACGTGAGTCTGTGAGCAAGATGTGTGTGACCTTGAGTGTGCATGTGAGTGCTAGGTGTGTGAAGATGAGTCTGTGGGTGCCGGATATGTGAACGTGAGTATGTGAGTGCCAAGTTTGGGTGCTGTGGGTGTGCCTGTGAGTGTGGGAGGGTACACATATCATGTGGGTGCATGTGCAAGGACACTGGTTTTGTGAATATGCGTGTGTATCATGTGGGGTGGGGTGTGAGTGTACTGTGGGAGCATCAGAGTGCGCGTTCATGGGAGTGCCTGCATGTACCACCTGAGTGTGCCGATGTGTTATGCAAATGTGAGTGTGAGCAAGTGTGTTGTATAAGTGACGTCTGGAAAGTCGTGCATGTGCTGGGATGCTGTGTTGTACCAGTGTGGGTGTGGGTGGGGTGTCAGTGCGAGTGTGTGTCCTGGAGGCCCCGGCTCTTCACTGGGGTGCGGGTGGAGGGCCACAGGGAATCGAAAGAAGCCAGCACCCACCAGCAGATCCTCTCTGCCCTCAGGCTCAGCACAGGCCTGGGGACACTCAAAGGAGCCAGGCGCTGTGGCCGGGCTTGGCGCCCAGGCACTCTGATGCCGGGGAGCAGCAGCAGCCATCGGGGTCCACCTGCCCCCAGACTGCGTGCCGGGGTTCACAGGTGGGGCTCTGCCCTGGCAGATCTCAGCCAAGATAAGGCTTCTCAGCGGGGGTGTGGCCGCAGGGCTGTGGGCCTCATAGCTTATCTATGCTGAGCAGTCTCCGGCCCCCGCACGGGATGTGGTTTCCAGAGTTCCTGGAGCAGTTCCCGGACAGATGGGGCTTTCCGGGGCACGGAGGGGGCAGCTCAAGGTGGCTACCCTGCCTGAGACACCTCACGGCAAGGCAGGGATGAGGTGGGACCCTCCTGCCCCTCCTCAGGCCCCTCACCCTGTCTGGGGGTACCTGAGCCTCCCATGCAGAGCCGTGACTCAGGGCTGGCAGCAGAGGCTCTGGCTCCTGGGACAGACCCTCCCAGCCTGCACTAGAGAGCCCCCGCCCACCCCCGCTCGGCCTCGGAATCCCCCGCCCGCCCGTGACTGCGTCACCAGCAGCACCCCCACACACACCCACATCCCAGTGGAGTTTCCTCGCTGACTCAAGGGCACGCACCCCACCCCCACTGGCCGCCCTGGCCTGTGGGAAGGAGCTGGGGCAAGCGGGCACCAGCCCTACCTGGCATGGGGGAAAACACCCAGCTGTGCTTGGGGAACTGGTGATGGGCAGGATGGGCAGGATGGGCACGGGCTCGGGGGGTGCAGCAGGCCCAGAGCAGCCTGGCGTCTCGGGTGTTCATGCATTCATTCCCGCTGTCCTGTCTCTGATGCCCCCGCCCTCCAGGCCCAGGCATGAGCACACCCTGGGTGCATTCGGGGGCCACCCCACCTTCCCCACGGCAGATGAGGGAGGTGGGCCCTGGGCAGCGAGCCGACAGGCAAGGCTGTGGCACGTGCCAGTCATGCCGCTGCCGAGACAAGTTTCCACAGGCTCTTGTGCCACATCCAGCAGCAAGTCCTTACGGCCTCCCTTGGGGGTCTGTCTGCCCTCTGGGGAGTGCAGCTCACTCCACTGGAGGGATCCCAAAGCAGAGCCCAGGGTCCTCAGGACAGGCAGACGCCCAGCCAGGGTGGGAGGCGGCACTCAAGCACCAGACAGCGTTTATTGGGGGGAGGGCTGTGTGGCTCTCCCCCCTTTTCCCCCCCAGAGGCAGGGCCCGGGCTGCCTCACACCCACAGGTTCTGCAGCCGCCCCTTGTCCTCCGGCCGCTGCTCACCCCGCTCCTCCTGGGGGAACTGGCAGCTGCAGGAATCGTCCGCGGGCGGCCCCCGGCCCGCAGCAGCGTCCTGGAGCAGCGGGCTCCCTGCGGAGGGCTGTGGTCAGCAGGCTGAGACCCCCGTCCTGGAACCCCTGCCCCCTCCCCAGGCTCAGCTGACCTGGAAACCACACATGGGGCCGCCTCAGCTGCCAGAGGTGCAGGCTCAGTTGGACCCCAACCAGGACCAGGATGCAAGCAGCCACAGCGAGGAGAGCCACGGACGACCCGCTGCGCCCAGCAGCCGGCGGGAACCCCGGGACACACACGGCGTTGTGGGTCCTGTTTCCCGGGAACACGGTGGAGAACCCCAACTGGGAGCAGCTGAGGTACAGGTTGCAGCCAGGTCAGCCCACAGGGCTCCCCACTGGGGGGGGGGTCAAGGGGTCCGCCCTGGAGGTGGCCCCCGGACTCACTCTGCCCATGGCCTGCAGTGGCCCTCACGGCCCCCGGAGAAGCGTCCAGGTTCACAGTCCACACAGTCGAAGTCAAAGACGAATTTTCCTGGAGTCAGAGGGATGAGGTCGGCCCCGAGTAAATGAGCGGTCAGAGGTGGGAAGCAGAGTCTGAAAACACCAGGTCTAACCCAGAAGGCCCACAGGAAGGAGCTGCTGGTGCCAGCCCCACACCCCATCACTCACCAGGGTCCTTCCCCAGGCCCCACACCCAGGGCCCTTCATGCCCTCCTGAAGTGCCCAGATGCCAGGGCAGCTTCTGGCAGAGCCAGGCGTGAGGCTGGGTGGGGACACCTATGAGCCGGGAGACCAGACAGAGACGGGGCTGGAGCAGGCGGAGGAGGTCTCAAAGCCACTCACAGGGCTGGCCAGACCTGGCATTAAGCCCCTCTCCCCTCCCCTCGTTCCCGGCTCCCACCGTGAGGCTGCGCCCGCTGGCCAGGGGGACAGGGGTGATGTTTGCAGCTGCTGCAGCCGGGGTCCCCGCAGTGGAACTCCGGGGTGGCACAGGTGCAGTTCGGCTCGGGGCAGGCGTCCTGGGCTGCAGGAGTAAGGCAGACTCAGCGCCGGGCAGAGGCCCCTGCGCCGCACGCGCGCGGGAAACCCGGGTGTCCCCTGTTCCCGGCCCCGCGGTCCCCGCCTCACCCGGCGCGCACGAGCGGCAGCAGCGCGCGTCCGTCCCCGTGCCGCGCAGGGTGCGGCCGGGGCCGCAGGGCTGGGCCAGGCCGAGCGCGCACAGAAGCGCCAGAGCGCACAGCCCGCGCGCGCCTCTGGACATGACGCCCGCCGCCCGCGCGCGCGCGCGCGCGCGCGGGGGCTTTAGGGGCTCGGGTCCGCCCCGCCCCGCCACGCCCCGCCCCGCCACGCCCTGCCGGCCCCGCGCGCCCCACCGTGCCCCAACGCGCCCCAACGCGCCCCAACGCGCCCCAACGCGCCCCGCCGCCCGCGCGCAGGGAGTGGGGCGCGGGCGCAGCTGTTCCCGAGACTGGCCAGGAGCTGCGCGGTGGTGGTGCATCGCCAGACCCGCGGGGGCCGCGCTGTGGGGACGCCCAGGGGCCTCGCGTGTGTTCAGGTACACCGGGATGTCCTCCGCGTCCCCTCTGTTTGGCTGGGAAACCAGAAGCTGAATTCACAGGGTGGATTTAAAAAAACTCCACCGTCCTGCAGGCTACTGCAGGGGGACCCTCCTGGCCTAGAGAGAAACGGGTCAGGCAGGACATGGACCAGAGCAGATTTGTCTTGACGTGTACACACACACACAGACACACACGCACGCACACGTGCACACGCACGCACACGTGCACATGCGCACACACTCACACACATGCACACACACATGCCTGCAGGACAGTGGCAGCAGAAGCAGGTTTGGGTCAGCAATGGCCAGTGCAGTGGGATCCCTGTGCCCTGAGCCCTAGAGCCTGCAAATGACCCTGGGGAGGGGTCGAGACCCCCACCCTCCACTAAGGGTGTTCTGGGAAAGACCTGCACCCTCCATACCCCCTTTCATCTCAGACCCCTACCCGCCTCCAGCCTCCAGGGGCGTCTGGCTGTGATTTCGATTCACAGCTGCTCTGAGGGTTCACTCCAAGCCAGCCCCCGACTGGGGCTCTGTGGGGAGTTGGCTGCCCATATATGCACCGCTGCCCTTGCCCCACTGTGGTCCCCACTCTGCAACTGTGGTCCCCACTCTGCAACTGTCCACCTCCAGCTGGAGCTTGTCAGCTCTGGGGTCAGCCAAGGGGCGAAGGGGGATGCCCGTGCCTCTGCTGTCCTGGGTTGTCCTGAGGACAGTGCTTCCTACCAGGAACTCCAGGCGCCCACAGGACCTGGCAGGCAACGGCAGCACCCCTGAGGGACACACACTCAGGACTGGCAGAATGTGGGGTCCTGAGACTCAAGGGGAGTGTCGGTGTCTGCTCAGAGCCCCACCTCTCGCACCCGGCTGGGCACTACAGACCCCACAGGCCTTGGCAGACTGACATACCCCTAAGCACAGAGACCCCCAGAACAGAACCTTCAGGGACTTTGGGGGGGTTGTTTTTGTTGGGGGACCACATCCAGTGATGCTCAGATTTTACTCCTGGCTCTGCATTGCAGGGACCACTCTTGATGGTGCTCAAGGGATCTAGGAGATGCTGGGGATGGAACCTGGGTTGGCCACATGTAAGGCAAGTACTCTCCCCACTGTCCTGTGGCTCTGATCCCATAGGGGCTTTAGGCTGTGGAGCCCCCTCACTGCCCAGCCCGCAGTCCAGTCAGGGATCTTGGTTTGCAGAAGTGGTTTATTGGGGCACAGGTGGTGGGCCCCAGGGGCCCAGGAGCACCTAAAACAGTGCAGCGGGGGGCCCCACTCCCCAGGGTCCCCAGGGAACGCAGGCTCAGATCTTGGCCAGGCTGGAGTGGGCGTCTGCGTGCTCCTCCTGGACAGGGGTTCGGAAGTTGTTCCCACCTGGGGAGGGAGAGCAGAGTGAGGGTCCTTCCCCTGCCGAGACTGGGCCAGGCCCAGTGCAGACACTCACCTCGGGCGCTGGGGGTGCCGGGCAGCCGCCTCCAGAGTCGGCAGTGCAGGAGCAGGACCAGCAGGGCCCCTGAGGCCAGGAGACCCAGGCCCAGGCCCAGCGCCAGCGCACGGCCTGCCGGGAACAGTCCTGCGGAGGCCACAGACAGGCTGGAGGCCGCTCCCCTCCCTCCTGGCCCTCCCTCCTCCATACCCCGAGACCCCTTACCCCCAGGAGGCTCTCTGGAGGGGCTGGAGGAACTCTGGGAGGCCAAGCCCTGGGTGCTTGTGGGGCTGGGGGTGTCTGTGGGGCGCGTGGCTGTGGCATTTCTCTCGTCACAGACGGTGTCCACACTGCTGTTGGCTGGCCGAAGGGTAGGCTTTCCTGCCAAGGAGCAGCTGGGGAACAGAGAGGTGGGGTGGGCATGGGAGGGGCCCCCATTCCCCTCACATCCCATACCCAGAAACCCTGGCCTTCCTGCCCCACCAGCATGGCACAAGGCTGCCTTGTCCCTGGCTGGCCCGGTGGGATGGAGGAAACGAGCCCAGAGGGCCCGGCTGGGCTCTGGGGAGGACAGTGGGCGCTGTGGGAGACAGGGGCCCTCGGTAGGTGGGGCCCCACTGAGCTGAAGAGCCACAGGCTCCTGCCCACCCCCTCCCGCCCACCCTTGGCTCGGATTAGCTTCTCACTTGGTCCAGGGCTTGCAGGCCTGGTGATGACCGGGGGAGAAGTGTCCTGGGGGGCAGGGGACACAGTCTGCAGGAGACAGCAGGACAGCGCCTCAGCGTCTGCTGCCTGGACGTCCCCATGGCCCTTACCACTGCCCGGCCCTCAGGCTCACCCGCTCCCAGCTTGTATCCGTGTCGGGGCTGCATGCCTGGCTGGCAGCTGCAGACGGTGTCGCGCGTGGACGTGCACTGCTGCTGCATCCTGCTGCCGCTTCCTGGGGACAGGGCAGCAGAGGGTAGCCCAGTGTCCACCTGCCCAATCCTGCGCCCCAGGGGCGCCCTCACCAGCGTCCCTGCAGCTCCCCAGGGCACCCGTGCCCACAGCTCCCCTGCCCCTCCCACCTCCTCCCCCCACCCACAGCTTCCCCGGGCCCTCGGCCCCCAACTCCCCTGCTCTATCCCCACCCCCACCCCCCGCCCCCCGCCGTCCTTAGGGGTGGTGCTGTCTGCGCCGAGGCCGGCACACTCCACTCACGGTGGAAACACTGCGTGCAGGGCTGGCATGGCTGGTAGTTGAAGGCCTCATTGTAGTAGCCGAACTGGCACGGCTGACACTGTGTGTCCTGGTTGTCGTCACAGCGCTTCTTCATGCCGAAGCCTGCGGCAGGCAGCCCTGGTCACCCCTCGCACCTCCCGGCCCCCCGGCTCTGCCAGCGTTCCCGCTGGGCCAGCCTGCTCACCTGGCGCACATTCCTGGCAACACCTGCCGTTCCCCGGGTAAGTGGCCCCGACACAGTGCAGCCGGGCCCCCTCGGCTAGCTGCAGCCCCAGGAGAAGGACCTGCAGGAGCTGGGGGGCTGTGCCGGGCGCCCCGGGCGGCCCCCTGGCCACCTGCATCCTTCCCGTGGTGCTGAGCGTGCGGTCGGGGTGGTGTGTCGGGTTTTTCCTTGCAGGATGTGGCTATAAGGGCTGCGGGGAGGGGAGGGCGGGAGGAGGAGGGACAAGGAGCAGAGGGGGTGGGGTGAGAACCCTGAGGGCACCTGTGCCCCCTCAGGCTGGTGCTGATAATGGGCTGGGATCTGGGTGCCCTCCACAGGGGCCTTCTGGTGCCACCACCCAGGGGGTCCTCAGCCTCAGACCTCTGACCCCTATCTGCAGCGCCCTGATGGGTAGGGACCCACAAATGGCCGGCAGCTGGGAGCGAGAAGAGCACACGGTTACACCGCCTGTGCAAAGCCCAGCGTGGACACAGGCTCCGGGTCCAAGCTCAGGCAGGTCCAAGCTCAGAGACACAGGGGCTCGGGGACTCCAGGCACCTCCACCCTGAATGCCAGCCCAGGCCTGGACGGCTGCGGGGGCTGTACAGCCACCCCCGGGGGCCGCTCCTGTGGGTGGAACGTGGGTATGGGAGCCTCTGAGGAGAAACTCAGCAGATGTGAGCAGGAGGCCCACACCCCGGGATCTGCACCAGCCCCACTGTCCTGCCTCTTGTCGGGGCCTTGGACTCCCGGCAAATGGCATTCATGCACACACACATGTGCACGATGTGTCTGAGCACGCCTACTGTAAGCATGTGCAAGGACATGTACAGTAAACTGTGTACACGGTACGCTCATCGCTCCATGACACACTGTTCACTCATGCCACAAGCACCTGTCTACAGCAGCACACACGTCACCTCCGCGCCCCTTGGCACAGACACGCGTGCAGCTTCCCATCAGCCTGAGCCCCTGAGGATCTGCTGAGTCGCCAGTTGTGAGGTTTCAGGTGGGGGCGGTGCCGGAATTTCCCACCAACCACACAGGTGAGGCACTTCCTCAGGGCCTCCTTTGGGGAATTCCACAGGGTGCTGCCAGCAAGGTGGATGCGGTGGTGTGGCAGGGCCCACCCATGGCAGTGAGCTGAGGAGCAGTTTGTAGAGACCGGCTCCCCTCTGCAGCTCAGACAGGGGTGGCCGGGTCAGAGCTGCCTCCCAGGGCCATCCAAGGCCACATGGCCCAGAGCAGGGCAGGCTGAGGGTTGGTGCCCACAGTCAGCTAGCCCCTCCACACGGCCGCTCCCGAAACCAGCCCAGGTGGGGTGATCCCTCAATGGTGCCCTGGGATGACCCGGCGGGCCACATATCCTCCCTCCTCCTCCACTGCCCAAGCTCAGGCCCACCTGACCCCATGGAGGAGAGGTGTGGTTTACAGGCAAAAGGCCTCCTACTCTGAGGCGCCCCGCTCACTTCACTCTGGAGCCTGGACCCCCAACCTTGCCCTGAGGACCCCCACGACCTGCCTCTCTAGCTGCTGCATGCATATATGCCCCAGTCCCTCGCCCAGTTCCCCCACACAGCTGCAGCTGGTGGGCCCCAGAGCTCAGGTCTTGGGGGGGGTCCCAAGATTACCCACCCCCACCCCCACCGGCCCTGAAAGCCACCAGCCCACAAATGATCCAAATTATTTTGTGTGTTTATCATCAAAGAAATGCAACTGGGAGAAAAAGGCAGCTCTCCTTGAACATGAATCTGCTGACTCTGGTCACTGAGTCTCCGTTCTTCTAGAGACCGTTAGGACGGACAGCCCCCAGCACCCCAGGGCTTGCCGCAGACACGGGCACCCAAAGCCTCCCTGTTCGTCTCCACTTTCAGTTCTCCTGGGACCAGCAGGAGCAGCTGTGCCTGTGGTCTCAGCCCGCCACAGGGCCGGCTCCAAGCACAGGAGGCGGCCTCAGAACTCCTCGTGTACGTTGCGGGCATAGTCCACCAGCTTGCTGCCCGTGAAGAACTCGCTGTACTTCAGCACCTCCTCGGGCTCCAGGTGCTGGTTCTGGTTCTCATCTGCGATGGCGATCATCTGCTTGGCCTCGTTGAGAGCGCTGTACTCATTCATGGGGTCCATGTAGCTCTGCAAGGCTCCCAGTCAGCCCTGCCGTCCAGCCACACCCAGCGGCCCGTGCCCATGCCCGAGACTGACCCATGACCAGCCGAGCAAAGTCCCCCTGCTGAGCGCTGCGTGGCCAGAGCAGCAGGGCACTGGGGAATGTTCTGGATGTGGCTCAGCCAGCCTGCTGTTAGCATGGTGTGTGTGCCATGCTGCTACCCCATCCTCACTGGGATGTCCCCTACCACAGAGGAAAAGGGGGACCCACAGAGCTGGGGCATGGAGGGAACGAGCCCGCAAAGCATGGCCAACTTTTCAGCACCAAGTGGGCAAGTGAGGCTGCAACCTGAGGCCTTCTGAGTGCCCAGTACCCAACACTCAGCTCATTTCCTGCCCCCTTTCCTCAGCGACAGCTAGAGCCTGTCTACAGGGCCCCTCGACAAGGCCCCCCGGCCCCCAGTCCCCAGGCCTCCGCATCCCCCAGTCCCCCGGTCTTCACGTCCCTCAATCCCCTGGCCTCCGTGTCCCTCAGTCCCCCCACATCCCCCACCAGCCTCTGCGTCCCCCAGTCTTCGTGTCCCCCAGTCCCCTTGCCTCTGTGTCCCCCAGTTCCCTGGCTCCGCGTCTCCAGTCCCCCACATCCCCCCCAGCCTCTGCGTTCCCCAATCTCCGCGTCCCCCAGTCCCTCAGATCCCCCCCAGCCTCTGCATCCCCCAGTCTTCATGTCCCCCAGTCCCCTGACCTCCGCGCCCCCAGTCCCCCGCGGCCTCCGCATCCCCCCAGTCCCCTGGCCCCCCACGTCCCCCCACGTCTCTCTGGCCCGTGTCCTCCTGTACCTCCAGCTCCTCCATGGTCACAATCCCATTGTGGTCGGCATCGATGAGCTCCTCAAACTCACGCTTCCTGTCTCGGACCCAGTGGTCGTCGATGTCCTGGCCCTGCTGGTTCTCCACGGTGCCCACCGGCAGGGAGATGAACTCAGACAGGGACAGGAGCTTGTCTCCGTCCTGGTCTGCAGGAAGGAGGGAGCAGCGTTGGCGCCTCCCAGGGCCCAGCCGCAGCCAGACCCGGGATGGCACAGGAGCAGCCCCGCCGGGCCTCACCCAGGTCCCGCACGATCTCCTTGACCATGAACTTCAGCATGCCACGGCTGTGCTCGGGGTGCAGGAAGGACAGGAACTCGTCCTCGGTCAGCAGCAGGTCCGAGGGGGGGTTGTCCGCCTGGTACCAGCGGTCCTTGAGGTTCTCCAGGACTTCCTGTGCTGAGAAGGGAGCAGCATAGGTACCCAGCACTTCGACACCTGCCGGAAGCTTCCACAGGGTCGTGACCCCCAGCGCCCTGGACTACCGGCTGTCTCACGCTGGGCACGGAAGAGCAGGGACAAGGAAGGCCTATGTGCACAGGAGGGGCCAGCAGGTGTTTCTGCACCCGGAGGGGTCCCCAGGGTGCAGGGACACCCAGCTATACGTTGTCCTGGGGGGACACTGCTGTACCCACCCATCCAAGTGGGCTGGGGGTGCTGCCCATCAGGGACAAGCCAGCAGGGAAGCCACATGCTGCCCCTGGGCTCTGATAGTGGCCCTCGAGTCACTCTGAGAGGCGGACGCCCCCACAGAGGCACCCCGGGAACCTCCAGGAACCCCAGGACATGTCCACAGGATGGCTGGGCTGATCCTCACTCTAGGAAGCAGGCTCGTGGCCACAAAGGGCAGCCTAAAGGGACAGCAGGGTGGGAGCTCCCAGCACGGAGACCCCTGCCCCCTGCCCTCATTGTGGCCCTGCCTACGACCCCACCCATAGCCCAGGCACACCACGGGGTGGGGCTCACCAACTGCAAGGGTACCCCGGGGAATCAAAGGTGGACAGTGAGAGGCCACATCCCAGCAGCAGGGACAGCTGGGCTCCTCACCCCCTGGATGGCCTCAGGGACAATGCAGTCCCCTCCCTCCGCACGCAGACCGTGCAGCCCACCAGGAAGGGCCCGCGAGAACCACCTGACTCCCGGCTATAGCGCAGGGAGCCTGCAGCACCCAGCCCAGCCTGACCGGACACCAAGGGCCCACGAGCCCTGCAACTGGGCGCTGCCCACTCCAGTCTGTGTGCACAGCCATGCGGCGACACCTCGAGATGCAGGAGGCGCTCTGGATAGAATCTGAGCCCCACCTGTGGGCCAGGCAGAGGGGACCTGCTGATGTCCCACCTGATAGGCAGGGTAGCACGCAGGCACAGGTGGGACACCCACGTGGGCACTCCTCACAGTTGCTCACAACCCCAGAAAATGCGTGCCCCCTGTACTGCCCAGGCTACTGGGTGGGATGCTAGCCCGAGACAGGAAGGCCTGGCACTGCGGATCCCTCAGCAAAGCTACCGCAGGGGGAGACAAGCCATGTGCTCGCGAGCTGCCTGAGACTCCCACAGGACCACCCGGCCTTGACAAGGGACAGCCGAGTGCCAGGTCACATTCCTGGCTCATGGGAGTGGGAACAGGTCCCAGGGGTGAGGGAGACTCAGCCATGCTGGACGCGGCCTCCCACACCCGCACCCCAGACACCACAAAGCTGTCCTGGCTTCTGGCTTGGGGCACGTCCCACACCGGCCACCCTCCTGCTCCTCCCCAGGGCCGGGCGCGAGATGGACACTCACTCTCCTCATCCACCTTCAGCTCCTCATGGTTCCTCATCTTCTCGGCCACTTCTGCCTCATCATGGCCTTTGCTCACCAAGAACTTCACCTTGTACTCGTCCCATGACACGCGGCCTGCGGGACACCGGCCCACCAGATCAGGGGACCGACCCAGCAAGGCGGCCGTGAGCAGCCGGGACACGAGCGACTCAATCAAATCGCCTTGCATGACAGGGAGCCACACAGGCCACTAGGGGCCAGGACAGCAGGGAGGGCGCACGCTGCACCATGCACCAGGCCCCGAGAAGAGAGAGCCAAAACCGGGGGCAGTTGTAGGAGACACCCACATATACCCCCACCATGCCCATGCCCACACACACACCTACACCTACACATACCCACACCCACACACACCTGTACCCACACATACCTGCACCCACGGAGGGACCCTCCACTGGTTAGATATCAACCCTAAGTGCTTTAGGCTTCATCAGTAAATTGCCCCCTTTCTTCCTCCCAGAGAAGTTTAATTGCTTGCCCTTGCTAGCATCCCTAACTAAAGTTTATCTTTAACCTTTCCCTTGTATTTTGCTGCTCATTGTCACAGTTCCCCAGTCAGTCTTGATTACTTGTAAGCCAAAAAGGGTTTTTTTTTCTTGCTTTTTGGGTCACAACCGGAGATGTACAGGGGTTACTCCTGGCTCTGCACTCAGGAATTACTCCTGACCATATGGGATGCTGGGAATCGAATCCATCGGACATGTGCAAGGCAAACCCCCTACCTGCTGTGCTATTGCTCTAGCCCATAAGCCAAAACTTTCTGGTAATTCTGAACTCGAATTTGTACTGTTTTGTATTTGAAGTGCTGTATAAATGTACCTGCTTTTCTATTTCCCTATAGCCTTTTTATATTTACTATAGAGCAATGTTCTTTGGTTAAACGCAGGAAGACCATTAATCAACTCCTAATATTTGGGAGTTGTTTGGCTCTGAAATCAACTTCTGCTGAAATCTCTCTGAAATATACCTGTTCCTGGGCATAATTACTTGGTCAGAATTACTTGACTCAGGTTTCAGTTGCTGTAGTTCCTAACACACCTAAAGGGAGGTCCCGCCGTGGGACTGGGATGGTCCCGGGGCGAGTGGCAAAGCTACCGGGCATCGAAATGGGACAGTCTAGAAAGCATAAAAATGCATGGTCTTGATGCAAGCTGGTACAACTTAAGAGACAGTACTCCCATGAGGAAGGACAAGCTGAACTGGTCTGAGGATTTAGTCTGGGATTTACGGTAAAAGCCTTGCTTGTTCTCATCCCAGAGAACTCAGTGTTGGGATCTTTGTCTCTTACTGTGTTTATCCAAACAACTGCAAGTATTGATAACATATACAATCAGAGGGAAAGATAACAACAAAGTCTCAACGAGACAGAGTGTCTCCTTGAGCTGATCTCCCCAAGAGAATTTAATTTCCTCTGCCAAATGTTTATCTATGTAAATGACCAATCACACCTATCCTTACCTCAACCTCCCTTTTCAGATGTTCTGTAAGTATGCTAGCAGCACTGCATTAAACAGGCAGTTTTCACAATCAGACTGTGGTCCCTGTCTCCCCATCTCCCTGTCGGGGAGCCCTGGGGAAGCAGAGAGGCAGTTCTGGGCCACCGGACGCAAGGCGCATCCCCCACGGTTTACTTTGTGAATTCACACCACCCACTCATATACTTGCATCCACACCCACACCTGCACCTCCCCCCACACACACACCTGCACCCCCTCCAACACCCACACCCGTACCCACACACTTCCACTCCACACTGAGAGATCCCCCATACACACCCACACACCCACTCCCATACCCACACACCAGAATCCACACCCACACCTGTACACACACACACACTCTCTCTCTCTCCAACACCCACACCCACATCCACTGAGGGACCCACCCCCACTGCCACACCAGCCTGCAAAGTCAGCTGGGTGTGCCTCCCTCCTGCTTCCTGTCCCAGGTTCCTGCGCTGCAGCCACGTCCGGGCTGGGTGGGCCCCACCTCACCATCCCCATCGGGGTCCACGGCGTGAAAGTGTGCCCGGCTCTCCTGCACAGCCTCCCGCAGGTGCTCGGCAGACTTGGCCATGATCCAGCGCTGCATCTCCTGGGCACTGATCCTCCTGTCGGTGTCAGCATCCACCCTGCGGACACAGGGACAGAAGCTTGTGACCAAGAGCTCCAGGCCACAGGGACATGTCGGGACAACCGGGGGGACAGACAACCTTCAGTCCCACCTTCAGCTGGAGCCCCACCTTAAGTGGGCCATGCTGGAGTGACAAGGCGGAGACACCTGACAGGGATGAAAAGCCAGAGCAGTCAGCTCACCAGGTGGCCCCCAAGATGGAAGTGAGGGATGCAATGTGCACTGCCTGCCTGTGTGGGGGTCCTGAGCTCAGAGAAATTGTCAGGACAGGGCCCACAGCTCAGGTGGTGCTGGCAAGAGCTGGCTCCTGTGTGGGAATGCCCCGCCCTTCTACAGAGGGCTCTGGGGCGCAGCCAGGCTGCTCCGTGCAGATGCTAGCTGCAGTGGGCACCAGGCACCACGGACCCAGGGAGCCTCCTTCACCACCGGGGCAGCTGGGCCCAAAGGCACTACAGCCCTCACCCCAAGTCAGGGGAAGTCACACCCACCTGCATCTCCAAGTCCTCAGGGCCTCAGCAGCCTGTCCTGGCGGCCCTCAGGTCCTCCGCCCAGACACTCTGCCCCAAGGCCTGCGACCTAAACCCTGCCCTGCAAAAAGGCCCCAGTGACCTGTGTCCATTAGTCCCCGTGTTCTACGCCCGAATCCTGTGTCCCCTTTGCCCATGTCCCAGGTCTGTCTCATGCTGGCAGCACAGTGAGCTCTGCATGCTCAATGCACAAGTGACCCATATGTGCTCACAGCATGTGTTTAAGTCACGTGTGATCACCACCATTCAATAACACCATACCTGTGTGCTCACTGCACACAGGTAATCTGCATGTGTTCACATACACATGGAACGTGTGATCTCTACGTTAACAGAACAGGTTATCTCTGTTTAAGTTCAATACACGTATGATCTCCGTGCGCTCACACAACTGTGTTCATGACACGATCTCTGCATGCTCACACACACACGTGACGTGTGTGTACACGGCACAGGGGATCTCTGAGTGTGCTCAACGAGCACGTAGTGAGTGTGCTTGTGTAGCACAGACTGCCAGTGTGTGCCCGGCACACATGAGCCACGCAGACTCCTAGTGCACGTGGGCAGGCAGGGTCGGTGCCTACTTGGAGAAGATGACCATCAGCTTCCGCCTGCTCTTGCGCGGCTCGGCATCCTCCTCAAACCCGTCCGTGTCCTTCCCCAGGAACACCTCCTGATGGAAGTCCTTGTTGAGGTGCCCGTCCAGCTCGAGCTTCACCCCGTTCAGGTGGTCAGGGGGCAGGATCTCGTGCTCGTCTCTGCTGGCTCGGTCCCGAGCAGAAGAGTGGTTGGCAGGCCGTGCAGAGGCGCGCATCAGCAGCACGAGCCCCAGGAGCCAGAGGCAGCGAGGAAGCGGGCTGCCCAGCGGGGCCAGTCTACACGCCATGGCCGGCTGGGCCCGGGAGGAGCTGGGGAGGGGGCGGACAGGTGAGGGAGTGTGGCGGGGCTGCATCGGAGCACCAGGCCGGACCGAGCAGGTTCGCCCCTTAGCCCCCCGGCCCACCTGTGCACCCACAGGCCCCCAGCAGCCGATGAGTGGCCCGGAGCTGCTGTCCGACAACGCCTCCGACACTTCCCGGAAAGACGGTTTCTGCGGACACAGGGAATACTGGGTCGGGGGGCACTGGCGGCCCAGGCCTGCCGCAGCCGGGCCCCTCCCCTCTAGGCCCGGATGACCTTGGGGCCAGTCCGGCACTGCCCACCGCCCCCGGTTTCCCACAAGACAGGAAGCTCCCGCCTCACCGCAGCCCTGGGCACACATCCTGGCGGGGCGACCGTACCCCCGGCGGCCAGCCCTCCGCCTCCCCACGGCGCTACCCCCGCGCGAGCGCGCACGGCGGGGGTCCCCGCGCACCCACGGGCGGGCGCGAACGCCGGCCCGTGCCGGGCCTTAGCTGCGCCAGTCCCGGCGGGCCCCGCGCCCCCGGGTGCGGCCAACGTCACGGAGACTCCGGAGCCGCCGGCGGGCGCGGGGGGCCCGGGCAGGGGCGGCCGCATGCGCCGGCGACAGACGCCCCCACGGCCCGCCGGCCCCGCACTCACCGCGGCAACCCCGACGCCCGGCCGGCCCACTCAGGCCGCCGCCATCTTGCTTCCGGGCAGGGGCGGGGCGGGCGGGGCGGGACGGCGCCATCTTGCTTCCGGGCGGAAGCGGGCGCCGCCACGTGACAGGCCGCAACGGCGCCTGCGCGGTGCCCGCCCGGCCCCGCCATGAAGCTGCCGCGGCGCGCGTGGCGGCGCCGCGCGGCGCTGGCCCTGGGCGGCCTGGCGCTGGGCGGCGCCGCGCTGCTCTACCTGGCGCGCTGCGCGGCCGACGCGCCCCGCGCCACGCCCGCACCCGCGCCCGCCGCCAACGCCTTCCTGGCCGTGCTGGTGGCCAGCGCGCCGCGCGCGACCGAGCGCCGCGCCGCCATCCGTAGCACGTGGCTGGCGGCGGCGCGGCGCGGGCCGCCCGGGGCCGTGTGGGCGCGCTTCGCCGTGGGCACGCGCGGCCTGGGCGCCGGCGAGCGGCGCGCGCTGGAGCGCGAGCAGGCGCGCCACGGGGACCTGCTGCTGCTGCCCGCGCTGCGCGACGCCTACGAGAACCTCACGGCCAAGGTGCTGGCCATGCTCAGCTGGCTGGACGAGCACGTGGCCTTCGAGTTCGTGCTCAAGGCGGACGACGACTCGTTCGTGCGGCTGGACGCCATGCTGGCCGAGCTGCGCGCGCGCGATCCCGCGAGGCGCCGCCGCCTCTACTGGGGCTTCTTCTCTGGCCGCGGGCGCGTGAAGCCGGGGGGCCGCTGGCGCGAGGCCTCCTGGCAGCTCTGCGACTACTACCTGCCCTACGCGCTGGGCGGCGGCTACGTGCTCTCGGCCGACCTGGTGCACTACCTGCGCCTTAGCCGCGCCTACCTGCGCGCCTGGCACAGTGAGGACGTGTCGCTGGGCGCCTGGCTGGCGCCCGTGGACGTGCAGCGCGAGCACGACCCGCGCTTCGATACCGAGTACCGGTCCCGCGGCTGCAGCAACCAGTATCTGGTCACGCACAAGCAGAGCCCGGAGGACATGCTGGAGAAGGCACGCACGCTGGCCCGCCTCGGCCGCCTGTGCGAGCACGAGGTGCAGCTGCGCCTGTCCTACGAGTACGACTGGTCAGCGCCGCCGTCGCAGTGCTGCCAGCGGAAGGAGGGCATCCCCTGAGCAGCCGCCGACCCCCCGGAGCGGCCCGCGCAAGCCCCAGCTGAGAGAGGAGAGGAGTGGGGAGGCCGCGCCGCACCCGAGCCACAGGGGAGAGCCGGGGGAGGGGGGGGGGGCCTGCCCCACCTCTGAGCCGGGGGAGACCGGGAGCCTGCGCTGCGCCCGCCGCCCGGAGACGCCTGTGCCGGCCCTGAGGCCCCCCCCCCCCCCCCCGTGGCCTGACCTCTGCGCGATTTCCTGTGAATCCAGGCCGACCCACTGCGCTTGGCGCCTTGATGTAAACTTGATGTAAACATGAAGTGCAGCTTTATGTAAACGAGAGTGATGAAGTGGGAGCCTGTGGGCTCGGTGCTCTCTTAAATTATTGAAGAAAAGGCTTGTCTTCCAGCCCTTGAAATGCTGTGTCTGTTTGCAAGAGCGCAGGTCCCTGTAGCAGCAGGAGGTGGAAGGGGAAAGAATCCGTCCTCTTTGTAAGCCCCACTGTCTGAGACGCCCCTGTTAAGGTGCTTCTTGGCGCTCCCTCTGCTGTGATGAAGAGCCTGGGCTGGAGTTCAGGAATCCCAAAGAACCCTTGCCGTTCCTTAAGCAGGTCTTCAGATTCCATTTGAATAACAGGCTTTGTTGGCCAGTGAGTCCCAGCCAAGGACACAAGGCCTGGTATCCAGCATGTGGATGCCTCTCTGACCTCAGTGCTGGCCCTGGGAAACTGGACAGTGAAGGTCTCGTGGGGGTCATGGGAGAAGTGTGGGCTGGGTGGTCACCATCTTTGTTTGGGCCCACTGCTGGGGTTACAGTCCCTGGCCATTGGCCCACGTGCTCATGTGGCTCTCAGCTCCAGTGGCTGTGGCCGCAGCCTCAGCTGGAAGTTGAAACCGGGTGCCAACAAGGCCACTCTAGTTTTCCCTACCGTGGACCATCCTCATGACCTCATTTGACCTGGTCACCTTCCAGAGGCCATCACACTGGGGCCTTCAGACAGATTTGGAGAACACAACCAATTCCTGCAGCAGGCTCGGGAAGTCTTTAAGGTGAAAGAAGGGGCTATGCAGCCAGTGGCCTGCCTGGCTTGCCCCTGTCACGGGGAGCCTGAGCAGAGGCCTGAGGTGCCTAGGGTCCTGATGACCAGGCCACTGGTCTGTGTCGGCCAGTAGAAGCTCAGCACCAGGTTCGTGAGACAGCGTCCAGGCTAAGGGTGGCAGAATGAGGTGCTGGAGGGGGATCTTGTGTGCAGTCGGCATGTAGAGGGGCCTGTGGAAGCTGGACAGTGTGGACGTGGCCCGTCCCCGGTCCATGAGCCCAGGAGCAGAAGCCCTCACCCTGCCCAGGAGCTCTGGGTCGACGTGGGGGGTGGGCCTGTGTGCATCCAGTGTCTGAGACGTTCAGGACAGAGCAGGCCTACCCCAACTTGCCCATCCACACCCCACACTGCAGGACACCTGATGCCAGGACTCAGGACACGGGAGGGTGCCCACAAAGACAGGCCCCTTCCTGGAGGGGCTCACGCCACCTGCCAGTCCTCAGACGTGTGCTGGTGAGGCCAAGCTGCCCGGCACGGAACCTGCCCCCTCCCAGCCTGCTTCTGTCAGCTCCAGTTTCCCCCTTGCCTTGGTACCTTCCTCTGCCACCAGTGCTGGACCGGAGCAGCAGGAAGTGAGACCCTAGAACAGTTGGCAAGCAATGTTCTAGAACATAGGTCCCCCAATTTCTCCAATTGGTTGCCTCTCCTTAGTTAATGTCTGCCTGTGCCCTCCCTACCAGAGCACCAGGGCCATGTCACCCATCGGATATGGTACCCATCAGGCACCATGAGGTCCTCTCCTGGGAACTCTGGTCCTGTCCCCAAGCCCTAGCAGAGGGCAGGCGTGGGATGGGACGTGTGGTACCAGCCTCATCCTTGCCCACAGGCTGATTTGACTCTTCCCCCAAGGAGGCTCAAGAAACCAAGTTCCTTGGCCAAGGCCCCAGAGCCTAAGAAATGGGGACGGTTTGAAAGGGTCCGCAAATGGGATAAATCTCCAGAAAACAATGTTTCATTTCTAGGACATTCTTGCACTAAAGTGATATTGATGGGACGTGGGCAGTGCCATGGGGTGGGGCAGGGCGAGCTTGGAGACGGGTCCTGATCTAGGGATGGAAGCTTCCCACACCTGGCCTGGACGTGTTGGCCCATGTTTTCTTCGCTAGCTGGACTCTGCCATGGGTGCCTGAGAGAAAAATCCCTTTCTCTACCTTTCTCACTCCCAGCGGCATGTGAGGCTGGTCAACCTGGGTACAATCCCCAGCACCCCACTTGGGCCCCGAGGCCTGCCAGGAGTTATCTCTGAGCACTAACACATGTGGGCCCTAAAACAAAATCAAATAATTTTCTAACAAGCGCTGTGAAAAATATTTGTGCTAGAGTAATAGTACAGCAGGTAGGCACTTGCCTTGCACCAACAAACCCACGTTTGATCCCTGGCATCCCCTATGCTCCCTTCGTCACCACCAGGAGTAATCCTGAGTGCAGAGCCATAACCCTTGAGCATTGCTGGGTGTGATTCAAAACAAAAATTTTAAAAATTCAGATGCTGACAGCGCTAATAAAATGCAGATATACTAGGTTCCTGGAACCAGTCCCGTTTCAGTCCAGGCCCAACTGCCCTGCAGAGGTCAGTGGCTGGCCCTGGTGCTGCCCCATCATCTTGGATCTGGGTCAAGATCTCCCTACCCACTGCCCTGACCCCAGGCCCTTTCTAGCTGCCATATGGCCATAGTCTGGGCTGAGCACTGCAGGAGGCAGCAGAGACAGGCCAGAGGGAGCAGGAGACCCCGCAGCCTCCCCCAAGCCCAGGGAAGGCACCAATACGCAGCACAGGGGGACTTCCAGCTGCCCTTTAGGCTTAGTCTGGATCCACGGGGCCCATGGCCGCCCAGGGCCCGCACTGGGCACTGGGAGACAAGACCTTGCAGCAGGAGCCCCTGGGTGCCACCAGGACTGGGCCATGCATGACGGTCTGTGAGGCAGCCACTGTGTTCCTCCCCAAAAGGGCTAGAATGCTGGAGAGCTGTCTCCCCCTGGAGCTGAGGACATGGCCACGAGGCCTGGCCTCCTGTGTCTCTATGGGGCCACTTCCCGGCCCCTCCGAGGTTTTTAATGGCTGGAGAGCAGAACAAGGAACAAGGCCCCATCCCCTTTCTTCGAGGCCAAGGGCCACCCAGCCAGCCTGTGGCCTCCAGTTACGGCCTCTGCCAGATTCAACACCTCCAATTGTCTCACAAAGCCACCGGCCTGAGGGACCCAGCCTGTGCTGGGGACATGGGACTGCAGAATGCTGTCCCTGGCACCCTCCTCTGCCTCAACCCTCCCTCCCCAAGAGCACCGGGGGTCTGAGCCTGGTCAGCAGGCATCATGGTCACCAGGGCAGGCATGTCAGGAAACAGCTGGTAGCCTGAGAGTGCCCAGGTCGCGGGGAGAGGGAGGCAGACAGTATTAGCCTGGCCATGCAGGACAGGCTGGCTCTCCCCATCATTCACCAACCCCCCCCCTCCCCATCACCTTCCCCCCAGGTCTCAGCGGGTGGCCCTGGGGATGCAGGAGTCTACTCGCTCCCCCTCCCCCTTGTTGCAGCATAGTGGATGGAGGTGGGTCCCGCCTCCTGCTAACCCTGACCTGACCCAGTGCAGTGACCGTGGAGAGGCCATCCAGGCCCCGCCCTATCCTGTGGCGTCTGAGGGTCTCACACTGCCTGGCTGCTGCCCGCAGGACCTTGCACCCTGATCGGGGTGATGGATGGACAATGCAAAACTCGACCCCCGCTAGGCATTGCCAGCTGTGTGCCTGGGGGTGTGTCCAAGTCGCTGCGGTTCGACCTGAGGCCCAGGGTACCCCCCGACAGGGACAAAGGTGGGGTGAGAGTGGAACCCGGCTGTGTCTGCTGTCTGCAGCCCCATGCACCATCAGACACGTGTGTCTGTCTCTGTATGTGTATCTGTATGTGTGTGAGACTCCGTGTCTGTGACTGTGTCTGAGATTGTGTCTGGGGACTGAATGTGTCTGTGTGACTGATGAGGAGTGTCTGAGACTATGTATCTATGACCGTGCAACTGTGTCTGTGTGTGAGACAGACTGTTGGTGTGACTGCGTCTGCGTGACTATGTGTATACTATGAGTGTATGTCTGTGTGACTAAGCCTGTGTGACTGTGTCTGTGTGACTATGTGTCTGTGTCTATAGCTGTGTGTGTCTGTATCACTGTACGTAACTAAGTCTGTGCGTACTATGGGTCTGTGTGTCTGTGTGACTAAGCCTATGTGTGTGTATGTCTGACAGGCTGTTGCAAAACTGTTATCACACCCCAGCACTGAGCGACTGCCCCAAGCAGAGGCTACACCCCAACCTTCCAAAACAAAAGCCTTTTGTTCCCACGCAGTTGGCTGAGCCCTGTGCTGGGCTCTGCGTGGGGCCACCCTGTAGCGCGGCCGTGGGGTCTCCAGAGCTGGGTGCTGAGGCCCGCCCCAGGATGGAGCACCCAGCTGAGCCAGTGCACAGCAACTGGACAGGTCAGGCAGGTGGCGCTGAGGCTCCCTTTGCCTAGCTGGGCTCTCCCTTGGCTGCAGGATTTTCCCTGTGGGTGGTGCCGTGGTGACCGTGGTGACCGCCTGCACTCTCCAGACTATCCTAGAGCCAAAGGATCCCCCAGCCCATGGACAGCTCCAAGGGCTGACTCTGGGCGGCTGCGGAGCCTGAACAAGGGCTCCCATGTCAGGCACCGCCCAAGGGGCTGAGAGAGAAGCACCCCCCTCCCCCCCTGGCCATCTGAGCAGGGACCAGAGCCAGCAGCAGACATCTGTCCTCGGTCCTCCTCGTGGAGGGCCCTGGCCCGCAGCTGGGACAGAGCTTCGAGAAGACATTCCCGAACCACATGCCACATTACCGCTGTCCGGAGTCAGCTCTAAACCCAGCAAAGACCCCCAGGGGCAGCCCTGCGGACAACTCCGAATGCCCATTCCAGAAGTGACCACAGGATGAGACAGATTCTGGGATGTGCCCTGGGAGGGTGACCTGGTCAGCTAGCAGGGTCGCTGCTCGAGGGAGACACTAGAGGTCAGGGGGAAAGAGGAGACCAGCCAGCCCTGGCTGTGCCAAGACTGAAGCAGTCACAGGCTGTGGGACCCGGCACACAGCCCCTGCCTCTGCCCAAGGACCTGTGGTAAGCAACCCAGGCGCAGGGGAGGGGACAGGCAGCACATTCCAGGGCGTTGCAGTGAGTGGCCGTTGCCTCTAATCAGGGCAGAGGGTGGGAGAGGCGGCAAGTGGTGGGGTGGGCAGCCCCTCACCTGCCCATCCTTCTGTCCCCACCTCCTGGCCCAGCCAGTCCCTGTGTCTGCGCCCCCTGTCATCGCAGCCAGCCTCACCCCTGCCAGGCCCACCGACACCTCTAGGAAAGGCAGAGCCCCACCCCCTCTCCCCTGTGGGCCCCAGGAGAGGTGGGGACGGGTCAGCAGCCGGCGCCTGCCCGGCACCAGCACTCCCGCCTCACTGCCCAGCTGCCTCCAGGACCGGACGGCCGCAGCACCACCCTCCCCCCATCCATTGCCCCAGTGTCTGCATTGCCGGACTGGGGTGCCAACCAGAGATGGTATCTCAGCCCCACTGCCGCTCATTCAAGACCAATTTACATTCTTTCGTCTGGGTTTACTAGAGTCTAAATGGCATATGGATGAGGGGGCCCAAATTCACGGGGCCTGCAGGCAGGATCGGCCTAGAGCCCCCCACCCCTGCACTCCTCCCCCACCCACAGCTCCTATGCCCTGGCAAGTGATTCAGTCCCCCTTAGGCCAGTTGGAGACTAGGACAGGCCTGGAGCAGTGCAAGGGGCAGGTGGGAGGGTCGGGGGGAGGAGGGGAGGCTGAGGGGCAGGAAACAGGGGGCTGAAGGGCAGCACCCGGGGCTGGGCTGGCTGGCGGCTGCCCCAAAGCCCGTGAGTTCCCAAATCTAGAGCAAAAGCCTAGGGAGAGTGTCCTGCACCCAGCACGAATCCCAACCGCCCCTCCACAATACATGGGACAGAGACAGGGTCAGGGCTGGGCTCTTTATTGCTGTGACCACGGGCAGCACCATTCCTCGGGGTCCCCTTTGCTCACACGCCCAAGAGCAAGCCGGAGAAGCTGGAGCCGCTATGGACGGTAAGGGCCGCCCCGGAGCCGTTGTCCACGAACACAGAGGCATACTGTCCAGCCTGCAGGCCCGGTGGGTTAGTGCATGCCCAGCCCAACCCGACCCCCACCCTCACCCCCCAATGCCGCTTACCTGCAGCTGCAGCAGCCCCTGGACATGCACCGTGAAGGCCCGGCCGCTGCTCTCCAAGCCTGAGATGGCCTCCAGGGACCTGGCCCCAAGCCCCGGCCAGCATGAGGCACCAGGGCCAGCCCTAACCTGTGGCTAAGACTCCCAGCCCCAGCCTGTCTGGCGTGGGGATCCCATGGCATAGCCCTCGGGACCCCATGGCACTCACGTGTGGTGGTGGCACAGGGACTCAATGCAGATAAGCACACGTACTGTGTCCCGTGCCCGCAGCCTCGCTCGGCCCTGCAGCTCCCGGGGGTCTGTGGAGATGGGAGGGGTCACTCGGGCTGGGTTCTGCCACGTGGGCCCTGAGCGGGATGGCACCCCCACACACTGCCTGCCCCTGGCTCACCCACGTGCAGGCTGGCAGAGAACTGGAAGATGGCGGCCACGGGGGCGGTGAAGCGGCCCGAGGCCAGGCTCAGGCCAGAACCCCGCAGGAAGGAGCCCTGGGCCGAGGGCTGGAGGGAGGGCAGGTGAGTAGTGGTACCTGGGGCCCACGGCCAGCAAGCTCCACCCACTTGCGCCTGGGAGGGTCAGTGGCCTGCCCTGCCTCTGGACACGAGGCCCCAGACCCCTCCAGCGCTGCCCTCCCGGGCCCCACTCACGGCCTGGAAACCTTGAAGCTCTGCCAGGGTCCTCTTGTCCACCTGCACAGGGCCACGCAGCCGGCAGTGAAAGGCCTCTTCCACCAGCCGCCCGGCTGGCCCCTCAGACAGCCAGGGGCCCAGCAGCCCCGAGAATCGGCGCTCGGTGGCCTCTGCAAACATGGGCAGGAGGGGGCAGCAGCTCAGCCAGGCACCGGGCAGGCCGGGCAGGGTGGGAAGGGCGGTGGCACCTCACCTCTCAGTAGCCGTTGGAACTCCTGCATTAGGGCATCCTGGGTGACCAGAGCACCGGGGGGGCCTGGGGGCCCAGGGGGGCCAGGGGGCCCGGGGGGCCCAGAGAGGCCTCGCTGTGGGTGGCAAAAAAAAGTGAGGGAGCGCTGAGCCATAGCCCCCACCCTGGGCCCAGAGCCCTGCTCACCGACTTCTTGTCTCGGCCACGGCAACGTTTCTTCAAGACCACGTCGTCCGGCCGGCGGACAAAGTTCAGCCACGTCGTGTGGGCAGCCGAGAACTCAGATGCAGAGGCCTCAGGGGACTATAGGGACAGGGGGTCAGGGCGACACGCGGCCCACCGGGCCTCCAGCCCACATCAGAAGGGCGTCCACCTTCTCTGGCAGATAGGCAGGCAGCAGGGAGGGGACTGTCATGACGGGTTCCGTGCATGGCAGCCAGACACCCACACAGCACCTTCCACGGCAAGCCCTGTCCCGGAGCAGTGAACAGGCCACAGGGGTGGAGTGCGGGAGCAAGCCCAGGTCTGTCCAGAGGCCCAGGCTCAGGGCCTGGAAGCCGCAGTGCCCGCTTCCAAGGCTCAGACAGGCAGTGGCCGTCAGAGCCAGGCTAGTACCTGGGCTTCACTGCAGGGGGTGGGGAGGGGTCAGTGGGCCCCACAGCAGGCTGAGAACAGGCCAGGGGCCAGGCCGGGCAGCAGCCTATGGTCCTGGAACCCATGCAGGGCACGTAGCCCACAAGGCACAATGGCCGGGACCGAGGGGCTCGGGGGCTCCTGCCCACCAGATGACCAGGCGGGTCCCTGTCCGGGGTGTGGAATGAGCTGGGCTCGGGCGTCTTCACTCAGGACAAGAGAAACATAAATGTCTGAGAATCCTGGTGGCTTTGTACCTGCTGTACGCTGGCCCTGGTCACACCTGGACCAGGGCAGCGGGGCAGGTGGAGGGACAGCAGGAACTGAGTTCTGGGTCCTGGACAAGCAGCCACCAAGCTGCATCCAACCCCTGTGGGGGCTGGAAAGCTTGCAGAGGCTCTGCCCAGCCCCCTGCCCAGTGCGGCAGGGCCAGGGAGAAGGGTGCAGGCTCCAGCGGCGCGTGGGTTGAGAGGTGCCGGGCTGGCCGCCACAGCGACGCCGGGGAGGCGGGAAGCCAGGATCAAAGGCTGCAGGCAGGGGGCGCGGCAGCCAGGACCCCTTGGAAATCACCAGCCCAGAAGGGTGAGGGTGAGATGGGCCCCAGACCCCTCAGGCCCCGGTGTGGTAGGCGGGGGAGGGGACCCAAGGTCCAGCCCATTTTCTGCCCGAGACCAAGCAGAAAGATGATGGGACATGAGGGTCCAGGCAGGGACCTCCGGCGGGGTCAGGCGCCCTGCCCGCAGTGCCTCCCCTCCCTGCCCGACCCTCCCCGCCGAGCCCCTACCTTGGGGGAGGCACCGCTGGACACTGTGGCGTTGGGGGGCGCGGGGCGCGGCCTCTTGTGCTCCCGCCGGGCCCCGACGCCCCCCAGCAGCGGAGGCCAGAGCAGGGCCACGGCGGCGGCCCAGGCCCAGCGCATGGCGGCGGCTGGCGCGCTCAGAGCCCCCGCGCGGGGGCGAGGCCCCGGGGGGCGCCGGGCCTCCGCCGGTGCATGTCTGCGCTCCCGTCCCTGCAGGCTGGGCCGGCGCCGGCCGCCTGCCCCGCCCCTGGCCGGGCGTGCACGGGGCGGGACCCCAGGCGGGCAGCCCGGCCTCCACCTCCTGGTGCGGCCCCCGCCCAGCTGCTAAGCACAGGGCGCCAGGGACCCCAGCGGGGCCTGAGCCAGCCCCACTGGCCCGATCCGACCGGTGTCTAGGGGGAGCGCGTGGACAGAAGTGCCTGGCCAGGCCTGGCTGGTATCCCCTCCTCCACAGGCTGAGCCACACCTCCAGGGACAATTCTGGAGAATGAGCCAAGGCACTTGCTGTGTCCCAGGACACACTGCCCACTCATTCACACCAGCTGGACACTCCCGTCCTGCTCCTCCAGCAGGCTTGAGTCCTACCTAGACAGGTCAGCACAGGCCTTCCTGTCCCTACCCCCATGACCCTCCAAAGCCATCTAGATGCAACAGCATGAGAGCCAGGCCTGGACAGGAGCAAAGGCACTGGCCCCGGGCACCCTGCACGCTCAGCTCCATGCTGTCCTGACTCGCAGGTCAGGCGGCACTGGCCGGGCATACATCCCCTATGGAGGCTGCGTGAGAACAGAGGTCCTGATTGGACTCTAGCCCATGGCCACAGGGCAAGGGTCTGGGAACACACCGACTGCTACCAAGTGTCCCTGAGTTGAGAGCCCCTGGTGTCCACCAAGTGAAGGTTCCAGGAAACCGAGGGGACAGCCCGCAGTGGGGCCCATGACAGACACTCGCAAACAGGCCCAGGCCAGGCCCTACCTGCAGGGGCACCACGAGATGGGTAGAGACGGGTTCGCATCTCCACCAACGTAAACAGCACAAAACTTAGGAACAAAGATATAATGAAAGGTTTTTGTTTCCACAAGAGTAGGTTAAATACATACAAGTGGTAAATCATAGAGGAATTTTAAATAAATTGATCAAAAAACAAAGTCAAAGATGTACAAACACATGAGCTGCCTGGCATCCTTCTGCCAGCATGGGGGTGAGGACCAGGCCTCTTGCCCGCCCTCCCCACCCAGGTGCAGCACGATCCTTCAGCAGACGAACAGCAGGTGGGCAGTGGGATCCTGTACTCCAGGTCGCAGGGCTCTCCAGGGCCCCACCCCCACCCCCAGGAAGAGCAGCTGTGAGAAGGGGCATGTCGGCCGTCTCAAAAGCAAAGACCAGGACTCAAAGCACACAAAACCCGTGGGCTGAGTCTCTACCCTCTCCCAAGTAGGAAGGGATTCGTGGGGATCTGGGCCAAGTGGGCGTGAGCTCAGGGCAGGCCCCGGGGCTCCGGAGGACCACCCCACACTGCCCGGCCAGCAGCTTTTGGGCTCAGCTTGGCTGAGCTTCTCGAAGGGAAGGCGCCACCCTGTGGTCTAAGCGAGCAGGTTGGAGATCTCTTGTGGGAGGGAACCCTCCAGAAGTAATCTGTTTCATCCCACCTCACCGGGCCCTGCCCGTGCCACTGGTCAGTGGAGCCCCTTCGGCCTGCGGCCGGCGTTCCATCCAAGAACGCAGGCAGTGGTGCAACAGGCATAGTTTTGTATTTGTAAGTGACCAAATCTAATAAAATGAAAAACAGGTTTACTAAAACGGGTCCAAAGGACAATACAGAGATAAGCTAGAAAACCCAAGTGTGAGGCCCCTTCTGCGTGGATGGTCAGGCTGTGCGGCCCCCAGCCCTAGGGCAGAGGACGGGCATTCACGCCTCCAAATCCAAATGACACACTTGGGTTTTGTTTCCCTTAAAGGTCTCTAAAGAGCTGAGCCCCGGAGCCAGGTGGGTCAGCCCTGAGCTCGCCAGTCCATGCCCCGCTTGGGGCTAGCGTCCCTCGTCTCCGCCTCTGCCGGTGATGGCTGTGGCTCACTCCTGCGCGATGCTTCTCAGAACGTATTTGACCGTGTAGGCAAAGGCTGCAAACCCAACTATGACAAACAAGTTCGCGAGGGCACCACCCAGGAGTCCGTGGTGCCGGTTGGCCTGCTGGAGGCCCGCGACGTTGGGCCCGGCCCCCGGCGCGTGCCCATTGAGTAGTGGGAGCCCATTCTGGCCGAGGTGTGCTTCCCCGTCAGGCACCACATCTGGCAAGGGGAGAGTCTGGGGTCTATTGCTGAGTTCGTCTTGCGCCTTCTGTTTCTGTTTGATTTCCTAAGTGAAATACAGAAAGAAAGAGAAGGGCTCTCTGAACAAACCAGTTCTATTAGGGCCTGCCACCAAGACCTCAGCCCGCACGGCGGTTCTGCATGTTCAAACCTGGCACCCATCTCACTAGGAGCCAGCTCTGCAAACCCGTTTCCAGAGACGGAGCGAAGCCCTGCCAAAGTCGTTTGGCCCACACCTTCCAGACCCTGGAATAAGCCGGGTGCGAGCAATGCGTCCGCTAACTCATAGCTGGGCTCCTTCTGCCACTTCAGGTTATGCCCAGAACCTCAGCAGCCTACCAAGCCCCATGCCTGGCTACTTCTGGCACCTCCCAGGACCTCTATCCAGCCCCAAGGACAGCTGCCCAGGCTTGGTGTGCCAGCACCGGGAGCAGGACACCCATGAGCTGTTTTCAGACAAAGCCTAATCGAAAACTGTTTTGGTACCAGGGAAGCAAACCTGGCTCCTCCTTCTGTTTTTTATTTATTTATTTATTTTTGCCATGGTGGCGCTAGGGGTCACTCCTGGCTCCATCCATACCCAGAATTACTTGTGACGGAGCTCAGGGGACCATATGGGGTGCTGGGGGTGGAACCTGAGTAGGCCACGGACAAGGCAAACACACACTGTGCTGTCCTTCCACAGCCCCCCACAATCCCCCCCACCCCCTCCCTGACTGTCTTACCTCCACGACTTCAGGAAATAATTCACAGAAGACTTTGTCTTTTAAGTTAAATGCTAAACTCTGTGCAGCCAGTTGTCTTTTCTGGAAGGGGGTGGGAGAGAAGGGGAGAGAGAGAAAGACAGAATGAAAGTGTGCGCGCACTCAGGCCAAATACTGACTCGGCCCTTTCAATCCTCAAAGCAAGCGCTTTCATAGTCGAAGACAACTGCCCCATGTCACCCAAGATGTTTTTTTGAGTTTTTATTTTGGGGGGCCACACCCAGCAGTGCTCAGGGGGGACCCTATGGGATGCCAGGACCAAGCCTGGGTCAGCAGCAAGGCAGCCTCCTCCCACTTGTCCTATGGCTCCAGCCTGAAGGTATGTTGTTCTTCACAACAAGCAACTTGGTCCTCGAAAAAGCTCTCCCGTGCCAGAGCACCATGGGTGGCTCGAACCTGAATATAGTCTCATGGGCACGAATCACAGTGCTAGAACCACGGAGCCAGTTATTTTCAAATGACCAACACTGAGCAACATTCACTTACTTCCTAATGAATGGGGGAGCAGGGGTTGGAGAGACAGGGCAGGGCTAAGGTGCTCGCACTAGACTCAGCTGGCACCACACAGGATCACCTGAGCACAAAATCAGGAGTCAACCCTGAGCACTGCGAGGTGTGGCCTCCCTGAGAACTAAGAGTGAAGACTGGTTAGCACGTGGAGCAGACTGGATTGTGCGCTGCCGGGGGTCGCTAAGGAGCTCCCCTAACTCCTTATTTTCAGAGCCCCTGAGTCCTGCTCCTGAGATGGAGGCTGTGTCTCTCACCGTAAAGTCCGAGGTCTCTATACTGCCCAGGGTTGGCCCCTTTTCCACCATGAAGCTCAGGAGCCCAGTCAGGATGGTGGAGACAGACCAGGCCGGGTTCCATGTGTCTGGGTGGAAATCCGTGATAGAAAGACACAGCCTGCAAGAGAGGGCCTGGTGATAGCGCCTGCCTATCCCGAGCCAGCCAGCCTCAGAGGTCCTGCAGAAAGGCCTTACCTCGTGTTGCACTTAAATCTTCCATTGGGAGTTATCATATAAATACTAGGAGGTTTAAAAGGAAATTCTCTGGGGAAAATTAGTTTTCCATGATAATAGCCACCTACATCAAAACAGAGAAAGAGCCTGTCACTGTCCAGTGTGACTCACGGGTGGTCGAGAGTAGCGTTTCTCAACTTGTCCCACTGTGACTCCCATTCTGATCTTCTGTCCTGGCTGTGGCCCCCAGCCTTGTGCTGTGGCCCCCGGGATACCCTGGGGGCCACAGGGGAGTCATATGGCCCTGAGTTGAGAATCGCTGATCTAGACCCCCCAATCCCTCTGCCAACCCCCTGCCCACTTGCACCCCAGCTCAGA
Source organism: Sorex fumeus (assembly GCF_029834395.1). Classification (NCBI taxonomy): domain Eukaryota; kingdom Metazoa; phylum Chordata; class Mammalia; order Eulipotyphla; family Soricidae; genus Sorex; species Sorex fumeus. Next base: position 5,827,878 of record NW_026606121.1, read on the forward strand.
GTAGGCCCTTAAGCCCCATTGCAGGCCCCATGCTGGCACCAGTCCTCCCCCCTCCTCCACCAAACCAAGCAGATGGCAACCACTATCATCGCCTCGTCCACCTTAACGCAAACATGAAGCTCAAATGTTCTCGCCATGGCCTACAACTGTTCCCACTGCTGTCCCCTGGCACCAAACCTGACCTCCAGGCCCTTAGCTGCCTTCCCTGCATGCCTCATGTCACACACACAGCCCCTCTCAAGTCTGCCTAAGACCCCACCCTGGCTGTCCAGCACAGGCACCCTAGAGCCCACCAATCCAAGGGCAACACCAAGGACTCCAGACTTTCCTGACTTCCCCCAAAAGGCAACTCCAGCCTCCGAAGTCTCACCACCCAGGAAGCCCTCCTCACCCACTGGAAAGGCAGCAGTAGGCTCCCTGACCAGCTTAGCAAGGCACATCCCCACGTAGTGAGGTCGAAGGAAGGTTACCCAGCCTCCCCCAGACCCCACAGTACCAGGCATGGGTACGTGGCCAGTTGGCAAGTAAGACAGAATACCAAGCCCCTCATGAGGAAAAGCAGCCCCACTCCCACCCCCCAGGAAACCGGCTGGGCCTCCCTTCACTGCAGCACTTCCCTGCCAGGGAACACTAGGGGCCACCCCTCACCCTCCGGCCAGGCCCACTGTTCTAGGCCCCCATCTTTCCAGTTCAATGTTAAGATGAGAACTACAGGAGCCGCTGAAATAGTACAGAGGGAAGGACATTTACCTTGCACATGGCCTAGGTTTGATCCCCGGCACCCACAGGGCCCCGCCAGCTTGCCAGGAGTGATCGCTGAGTGCAGAGTCAAGAGTAAGCCCTGAGCACTGCCAGGTGTGGCTCAAAAGCAAGCAATCAAAAAAACCCAAGATGCAGACCACAGGCTCGAGTTCCAGGTGCCACACATGATGGCCCTGCCAGACAGAGCCAGGAGCAGCCTCTGAGCACTGCTAGGTGTGTTCCCAAACTAAATGAAACACTGTGACCAGAGTCCTTAGAAGCCACATGACCAGACTGGAGGGCGTGTCAGAGGTTCCAGGAAAACAACAGGGTCAACGGTCAGTCCAGGCCCAGCCCAGACACTGGTGGGAGAGTGGCCACCAGTAAAGCCCAGTCCCAGGAAGAAGAGACAGCCAGGCCCACACAGGACCAAGAGCCGCCCCTCGGCGGTGACAGGGAGGCCCAGAGGAGCAGTCAGCACGGGCAGGGGTGCAGGACCTCCCTCCATGGGAGGATGCACATGACCGTGGTAGGCAGACCAGACCTAGCACTGACTCCCGGTGGAGGAAGACCAGCTCCACCCAATGCCATGTGTCCTCTCCACCCCACTCTTCCTGTCCAGGGCCCAGGACAGTGGGGCACCCTCATTACAAAAAGTGACTAAATGTGCACTCGGGCCCGAGAGGTAACTCGATGGGCGGAACGTCATGTCTGGGATGCAGAAACGATCCCCGACATGGCACTGTCTCCTGAGCACCACTAGGAGCAACCCCCACGGTATGAAGCCGATCAGGTATGGCTCCAAACAAAACAACAAAAAACTCCTATGCACTCCATACTTGGGAAATCCAGGAACAACGGAGAATAAAACAAATATCCGAAGCCAGGCATGACGCCACTGGTGTCCAGGCTTCAGACTTTAATGTCAAACTCTTATGAACTTCTATATTGTTCTAATACGCCTGAACAAACTCTACTGAAGCCCATCTTTCACCTCAGAGAAATCCAGCCACAAGCTCCCAGGACCCCAGATCACATTAGGCCACTAGCTACCTCCTGTTAGAAACCAGCTTCCAGATTTGTCTCCCTATGACAGGCCACCCTGCCACGGGCATCCTGGGCCAAACCAGAGTGTGAGGGACAAACATCCAGGAGGGTCAGGCCTGCCCGTGGCTGCTCACACCTCCGAGGCTGGAGATGTGTTCTCTGACTTCCTCCTCTAGCATCCCAACTCTTGCCCACTGAAATCTGGCTAAACTCCACACCTAATGAGACCAAATGTGCTACAGGCCCTATCTATGCAGCCACACTCACAACACGCATCTCCAGCTGGAGGCTGGGTCACACTGACAACTTCAGGAAGGGCCCTGAATATTTAGACCCAAAGGCAAAACCAAACCCAGCATTGATCGCTAGGGCTTGGAAACACTAGGGCAAGTGTCCATTAAGTCCTGTGTAACCAACATGTGTTGGAAACAAAGTGTTAGGTCTCTGCACCAGGCCTGCTGAAAACAAAGACACAGGCCCTAGTTCTTCAGGCTCAGAGCCCAGACTTACCTTCATAAGGAGTCAGCTCAGGACCTCGGACCACATAGTGCCTAGGGAGAGAATGACATGGTTGGCATTTTGGTATTAGAAATTTTCCCAAGACAGTCTGGCCAAGGCTAGGTGTGTAGATCCCAGCTGAAACCGAACAGTCATCAGCGGTCCCCGGTTCTGGGGGGCCTAGGGGTGTGGCTCAAAGATCTGGAGCATGTCCTTTGCATTCAGGAGCCCTGGGAGGCAACCCCAGCACCTACCTCCAGGTACTGCTGGGAACAACCCACAAGCATGAAGGCCAGAGGAACCCAAGCATCAGCTGCTCTATCCTGTCCTGCCCCGCCCCGTCCTGTCCTGTCCCAGTCCCAGGCAAAGAGGTGAAGGTCAAAGGCAGAAGTGAAGCCTCTGGCTGCTACAGGGAAGATATTGAACTATTTCAGAACATGCCTTCAGAAGCTCTATCTCCCACGGAAACAGTAACTTTTGTAGTTATGACACAAAATGAAAGAAGTGATTCCTCTCTAACCCTGATCATCAAAAATTAGAATGCTTTTTAACATCAGGATGGAGAAAGAGTATAGGAGGCACTTGCCTTGCACACAGCAGCTTTCTTCAGCTGACCCTGGTTCAATTCCTGGCACATTTGGTCCCCTGAGCTTCATCAGGGGTCACGCCTGAGCACAGAACCAGGAATAGTCCCTGAGCACTGGCAAGTAGGGCCCCTCCTATTTCTCAATTCACAATGTTTTTTTGAGGGTGCCTCCAGCAGTGCTCCAGAGACCTGGGGGTCCCAAATTCTGAGCCAGGTGGGCCAGTAGTTCAATGGATAGGTCTGAAGACGTGATGCTGCTTGGGGATCTCCAGGCCTGTGCCTGGTGACAATGGAGACGATGGGATTCCCCCCACTTGGAACCACAGATGGAGCAAACGCAGCCCTACCACTGCACTATCTACTGGACCCACTATCTACCAGTACACTTTTAGTGTGTGTGTGTGGGGGGGGGGTGGTGGTGGTGAGGGGGAGCACACGACGTGGCTCTGAGGACTCACACCCGGCCCTGTGCTCAGGGATCATGTGGTGCCAGGTGGGCCGTGTAAAAGGCAAGTACCTTTCCCCTTGTACCATGGCCCCAGCCCCCAGAATGCAGGTCTGAGTCACTGGTGCCAATGTCCTTGAGGAGCCAGGCTCGGCCTCTGCAGGAAGAGTGGGAGCAGTGACTGTCACTGAGGCCCCACATGGAGCCCCAGCCCAGGGCCTTCATGCCTCAGACCAGGTGCATCAGTGCCAACAATACCTGGCACTCTCACCAGCAAAGAGGTCAGAGGTGTTTGGATTTTACAGATTTTCAAACAAAACAGAGAAGTGTAAGGGACAGGGAAAAGAAGTGCCCGTCAGAAATGTCAGCCCCAGGGCACAACAATAGTTCAGTAGGGAGGAGATTTGCCTTGGGCGCAGCAGACCTGGATTCAATCCCTGGCACCCCATACAGTCCCCCAAACCCACCTGATCCTGAGTGCAGTCAGAAGTCCTAAGCACTTATGAGAGCCAGGTGTGCCAGGGAGGGTGGGAAGGAGGAAGTATCAGCTGAAACACAATGCACTCCAGGATGACCGTCCCCAGACCCACACACACAAAGCACCTCAACAGTCCCATCATTACGGCCTGAACTGCCTGCTGGTAGACAAATTTGACTCACAAAATGCAGCAGACCAGGAAGTGGTCTCCATGGTCAATGCTTCCAAGTCCTGCACCCAATGAGAGCCCCAAGAAGGGACAGTGGTCAGGACTGGGGAGACAGCACAGGAGGGAGGTACCTGCCTTTTACACAGCTGCCCGCCCCCCCCCCCCCGAGTGCAGGGCCAGAAGTAGCCCTGAGCACTGCCACATGTGGCCCAAAAACAAAGAAAGGGACAGTAAGCAAGGGCAGTAGTGTGCGTGCAGCAGGCCCAAGGCAGCCACCTCAGCAGGCACTTCAAGGAGTCACGAAGGGGGTCTCTCCATCCACCTGAGAGGGGAGCTGCTGCCCGGCTGGTGCCCACACCCTCAGCAGTTCCAGGTGGAGGGTCTCTAAAACATGGGCTGGGCCCACAGGAACCAGGAGCTGTGTGGGTCTCCTGAGGGTGCTGACCCTCTAACTTAAATCTCAGCAGTGGATCTCCTCGTGGATGACCAACCCCAGGAAAGTGTCCCCACACACTGACAATGTCCCTGCTAAGCATGGTGGGGGCTCACACTTGGCCTTCTTTATTCGGGACAGGAAGAGGATCGAGACTCGCAAACCCTGCCCAGCATCTGACAGAACTAGCCCTTTTCTGGAAAGGGACAATGGTCGATCCAGAGCCCCTGAGCTCCTGCTCATCTGGAAAACGTAACTCACACACTCTCTTTTCTCTGAATTAAAGGGAATAAATTAAAAATGGTAGACTGAAACACAGAACAAGGGATTAGCATAGGACGCAAAGCACTTGCCTGGAATGTGGCCAGCCCAGGTTCAAGTTCCTAGCTCTGCACAGTTCTGGGTTACTCTTTAATTCAGAGCCAGGAAGAGCCCAGAACTTAGGGAAGGAGGGGTGCTCCACAGGCTGGAGTGTATGCTCAGCTGCAGAAAGCCAGGGCTGACTCCCATACCACACGGCACCCAGTCCCTCCAAAAACAACCCCCGACACTAAGCATCACCAGGAGCCGTCCAGAAAACAAACGTAAAATATCTTTCATGAAAGAAAATACTAGCTAACATCTCAGTCCATATTTTTATCTTTCACAAGATCCCCAACAAGCCACCAAAGGTAATCTACACAGAAGACGATGTAACTCCACACATTAAGTTATCAATACAGAGAAGCGCAGATGGGGCAAGGGCAGGGAGGACAGTGCGTGGGCAGCCAACCCAAGGTCAGTCCCTGGCACCCTGAGCAGCACAGTGTCACATGTGCCCCCAAACCAAACCACAGAGCAGATGAGCAGCTTCTGCTCACAGCACACAGACTCCCTCAGCAAGGGCCAGCAGGCACCTGCCAGGGTCCTCACGCAAGGCCCGGGGAGAGACAAATCTAGGGTGACAGTTTCTCTCTGACAGTTGAAACTGCCAAAGGGCCCACACACAGTAACAACCGTCCCAGAGATGAGAGGTGTTGGTGGGCCTGTGTCTCTGTGCCCAGAGAACTGCAGAAGCAGCTCTCCCCACACCCAACGCTGCGTGAGCTCAGAGCCCAGAGACTGCGACAGTCTTACTGATATAGGCAGGTAGACAGGGAAAGGCCCTCAGCAAGAAACTTAGATCTACAGAACTTCTGGGAGGAAAATCCTAAGACTGATAGACCCTGTGGATAGAGGAAACAGATCTGATAGACCTTCAGCAGACTCTGAGGAGGTTGGATCCCTCCCCATGAAGTTCCTCAAACCCTGGAACCTCTCCCTTAATCTGATTAAAATGTGATCCAGACCTTCCAGATCAAGACAACCTGAGAAGAGCCTATAAAAGACACATTGAACAATGGAAGGGCGTGCATATGCTGCCCCAGCCCATGTGCTGCTTGTGCCCACGTGGCCAAGCACATGTCCACCATCTCCCCTCTGGAGATGCTTTCGTGTCTAATGCTGGAATGTGTATAGGGGCTCTCTCCACCCTTGGAGCAGCCAGCGTTCTCTCTTGAGCGCATTACTCTCTCTCTCCCTGTCTCTTTCTCGCTCTCCAAACCTTCAAAACCCCTCCAAATAAAACCTATTTACTTCACTGCTTGTCTACTCCTGAAATTCCTTTCTGTGAGCAAGACAAGAACCCAAGAACCAGGAGCTGGAGTGATAGCACTTGCGGGTAGGGCGTTTGCCTTGCACGCGGCCGACCCGGGTTCGATTCCCAGCACCCCATATGGTCTCCCAAGCAACACCAGGAGTAATTCCTGAGTGCATGACCCAGGGGTAACCCCTATGCATCACTGGATGTGACCCAAAAATCAAAAATATAAAACAAAATAAAAAGAACCCAAGAACCCTGGGTCCTGAGTGGCAGAGGCGGATCGGGAGAAAGTGACCGTCTTCTCCTCCCCACTTCACATGAGCCACCCGTGGGGCCCAACGACATCATTACCACTCAAGGATGTTGGAAGGGAGGGGCTCGGCACAGATGTAAGGCACCGGGTCTTTCTTAATCCGAAGATAGTCCTGCTTCAGCCTCTGCGTTGCTGTGGTGGGGGCTCTCTTACTGCTGTTGCTGCTCATCTGTGGAGACAAACGCCACCATCAGAAGGGACGGGAGACAGACCACCACAGCCCTTCAGCCCAGCCTGCTCCAAGTGTGTTGCCACAAGCCCGGAATCGAAGCTGTGGGCTGCCCTGACTGGCCCAGAGACACCCACAGGGGAGGAGGGGGCTCTCCCTTCAGTTCTACCCTAACTCAGAGATCTGAAATATCCTGACACCTCGGAGCTGTCCACAAACAATCAAATTTGTAAGAGTGTCCTGGATAAAGGGTGTAAGCATCTGGCCTGCTCTGGGGTGAGCCTACAACTCCCCAGCTGTTTGGGGTCCCACAGTTTATACCCAGGGAATCAAAATAATCCCAAACCAGCACCCCTATGTCCACTTACATGCCCATTAAGGCTGGATCGGGCATGGGTAGCAGGAACAAGATCAAGGGACAGCCCCCCAGCCCCCAGTGGCTCAGTGGTAAAGCGCAGGCCTTCAGGACAGAGGAGCCCCCCATCCCCAAAGGAAGCCTTGGGCCCCACGGGAAAGTTCAGCAGGTGTAGGGAGTCTGCTTCGCACGGCGCAGGCCGGGTTCGACTCCGAGACCCAGAGGTCCCCTGAGCACCCCGGAGTGATTGCTGAGCGCAGGGTCGGAGTCAGCCCAGAGCGGGGCCGGGTATGGCCCCAGACCAAGCCAGAACCCCTGGAGGAAACCCGTCTCTCCTGGCCCTCCGCCGGGGTCGGCAGAGGGCACCGGTCCCGCACGAGGCTCAGGGACGCCGGGCCGGGCCTCGCGCCACAGCGCGCCGGGTGGGAGGCGCGGGGAGAGGCGTCCCCGGCGGGCCCAGTGCCCCACAGTGCCGGCACCGGAACCGGCCGGCCCCTGCCCCGGGCGGCCGCGCGGACCAGGGTCATGGCCCGCGCCCGGCGCCCGGCGCCCGGCGCCCGCGCCCACTTCCGCCAACTGTCCCGGGGCCCGCCGGGCCCTCGCCGACTGGCCGGCCGCCCCGCCGCGGCGCGCGCTCACCTCTCCCCGCCGCCGCGCTCGGGCTCGCCGTGGTGGAGGCCGGAGCAGGGAGCGAGGAGCGGGGCCCGCGCCGGAGACCGCACCGCGCAGGCCGGGACGGGGACCGGGACCGCCGCCGCCGCCGCCGCCGCCGCCTCAGCCGCCAAGATGGCCGCCCGCGGCACCGGGCGAATGCTCGCTTCCGTTTCCGGTGCGAGGGCCCCTGAGGCCGGCCGTTCTAGGGCACCGGGAGGCCTTCGTCCGCCTCTCGATGGCACCTGTTGGCGCGAGCGCACTGGCTCCTTCACCGCCGGATGGAAGTGGGGCGGCTCAGAGGCCACCTGTTGCTTCCTAGGACCGGGGCCACTGGGTCCACTGCGCCCGGGAGAGGCACCCCTTGAGTTCTCTGGACCCAGTTGCCCGCCCCCCGAAGGACTGATCCGGCCCGGCTCAGGCGTCCAGTTCTCGCGCTCCTGTCACGTGGAGCTACCCCGGCCCGTTGCTGCAGCCGGAGCGGCCAGACAGGTGGGGCCGAGTCTGGAGTCCCCGGGGCCGCCCTGCTCCGAGCTGGAGCTGCGAGCGCAGCCGGCTCATAAAAATAGCTACACGATTTCCACATTGAATAGGGCCATTATTCATTATTCATCAGGTCCCTCCTTGGCCCCGGGCAGGAGGCTAGGGACTGCACTGATCACCCCTCCTGGACAGGGCCTCTTCCAGGGGTACTTGGAGCTGCAGCCCACCACTCCCCAGAGGCCCCACCGGGCTGTTCACACTTGATGCTGGGAAGGGAAGAAGCAATGGAGCAGGCAGCGCTACCAGACAGCATGGGGTCACAGCCCGGTGGAGGGCGGGAACTGCGTAGTTGGGCGTGTCCTGGCGCTGTGGTGGGCCTGCCAGGAGACTCTAGGTGTCATGGACTTACAGAGGCTTCCACCCTGTGGCCCCATGGCCTTGGCAGCTGTGTCCCAGAGCTGAGTAGGAAATTGTGACTGGAAGGCAGTTACCACCAGGTGTGCTCACACATACACACCTGCCTCCGATCATTGCCCACTTCCATGGCAGCCATGTGGGGCCTCAAATCCAATAGAGGTCTTGGAAGGCCTGCCCACACTCCTGCTGGCCAGCAGGGCCCAAGCCACCGTGCACACCGGCTGCAGGACCTGTGTCCTCTGGTCAGGCCAGGAGAGGTAGGCAGGTCCTGGAGTGGGGGAACTTGTGCCCCAAGCTCCCAGAGCACCCTGCACTGTCCAGTGTCCAGCACCTGGCTGGCTGCCCAGTGCTGGAGAGAGGATTCGCCTCCCTCTGCTTGCTCTGGTTTTGGGGCTATATCTTGCAATGCTCAGGGCTCAATCCCAATGGAGTTTTGAGGACCCTGTACAGTGACAGAAATGAACTGGTTGAGAACAGGCTAGCATCTTCTCCACTCAACTATCTCTCTGACCCATCCCTCACCCTGCTGCCCACTGCCTGCGCTGTTCACTTAGCAGATCCTGAAGACTCGTCCCATGACTAGGAGCACCAGGGACCTGGCTTATGTCCTGGAAGGGACCAGGAACAAGGTATTTGCCAGCCAGTTCTGTTGCTCCAGTGGACATCTGACCAGCCCTGACCTTGCAGACTTGCATTGTCCTCTCTGCCTGATGAGACTTGTAGTGGCAAACAGGATGTACCAAGTCCCTGACTGCCCCCAGCAAAGACCCCAAAGGTCTAGTCGCCCACATCTAGCTCAGGATGGCAGCCCAGGCCCATCTATGCACCATTTGACTGTGGGGCCCTTATTGCCCAGCAGGAGCCCCAGGGCCACATGTGCCCTGCCATGGACAGTATCCTTCGAAACATGGAGTGGCCAGACGGTCAGGATGTCCAGGCCTGTGCTCAGTCTGTGGCTCTGATGCTGGCCCCAAGGTGGGGAATAAACCGAACCATACCAAAGATATCTCTGCCCCCTGCTCTGTGCCTCAGGCAGAAAAAGGCTCTGTAGCCCCATTTTACACTTGAGGAAAACAGGCTCAGAGAGACTGAGTAATTCAGGCAAGGTCATACAGCTGGGGGCAGAGCTGGGACTGTCCCACACCTGGGCGGCTCCTTCCTCCAATTGACTAGCCCTGACGTGTACTCTGGAGTGATGGTATGGGACTCCACCCTCATAGCTGGGCCAGTGGGTGGGGAGGTCCTCAGCTCCTAGTGCCCCGGGGGAATTGGGGCAGTGGGGCATAGCCCAGCCGCAGACCTGACCCTTGGGATGGCCACACATGGGCTCCCCTTGGCATGGGGGCTGGGCTGGCCATGCTTCAACCAAGGATTGCCACCCCAGACCGGGGACTGGACCCTAAAACAGTGTGTGGTGTGCACAAGCATACCTTTGTTTGTGCCCTGTGTATGTAGGGGTGGGGTGGAGGTGCCTGTGTGGGTGTATGTGTGCTTGTGTGCTTGGGGTGTATGAGGGGTACGCATGGTTGTATGTAACTGTGTGAGTGAGGAGGAGTGGGGGGTTATGTGTGTGTGCATGTGTGGTATATGTGTGTGCACATGTGTGTACATGTGTGTGCATGGGGAGTGTTTGGGCACGTGCACACATGGATGTATGTGTGTTCATGTATGCACATGCATGTGTGCATGTGTGTGCATGTGGGGTGCACGTGTGTGGTATATGTGTGTAGGTGTGGGAATATGAGGTGTGCGTGCATGATGTATATATGTATGTGGGTGTGTGTGCATGTGCCTGTGGTATGTTTGCACATGCGCATATGTGATATGTGTGTACATGTGTATGTGTGTGCATGTGCAGTTATATGTTTGCACACACATGGTATAGTGCACTTGGGTGTATGTATGTTTGGGGTGTGCATGTGAGAGTGCCTGTAGTGTGTGTGTGGGTGCTTCGTGTACATGAGTGTGTGTGCATGTGGTTTGTGTGTGTGCATGGATATATGTGTGTACATAGGTGTGTGAGCACATATGATGTGTGTGGCTGTATGCGTGTACATATGTGCATGCGTGGTGTCTGTGCACACATGGGTATATATGTATACATGGGTGTATGTGTGTGCGCATGTGGGTGTATGTGTATACGTGTGAGGTATGTGCATGTGTGTGTAGTGTGTTGGGTGCATTGTGTACGTGTGGGGATGTGCATATGTGTGTGCATGTGGTGTGTGTGCAAGGGCATACGTGTATACGTGGGGTGTGTGTGCATGTGGTATGTGTACATGGTTTGTGTGTATATGGGTGTGCATACGTGCATGTGGTGTGGGTGTGCACAAGGTGTATGTGTGCACGTGGGTGTTTGTGTGTGTGTGTGCGTGCATGGATGTATGTGTATTATGTGGTGTGTTGTGCGCACATATGGGATGTGTGCATATGGATGTATGTGTGTACATAGGGGTTGTTTGTGCATGTGAGGTGTGTATGTGCACATGGCCATATGTGTGTACATGTGTGTGTACATGGATGGGGTATGGTCCTCCCATGGGTCCTAGTGTGGAGTCAAATGTTCCTCATGGGAGTTATGTGGTCCTAGTGTGTGCTGTGTGCACTCAGCTAGTGGCCTTTATGTCCATCGAGGAGGCCTTGCAAGTGCCACAGGACAGGACTGCCTCACACCCAGGCAGCTGCCGTTCCCACAGTTAGTACCTCTCCCCAGAACACCTGGGTGCTGGGAAGGGCGAACCTGCCCACTGTCATGGCCACAAACACCTGCGGTCAGAGTCGAGAGCAGGGAGAGCAGGCAGCATCCTGCCCTGGCGGGAGGGCAGCAAGCAGGCAGGCTCTGTCCCTGGGAGTGCTGAGGATTGCCCCCTCCAGCTGCTGGGGTCTCTGCCCTCCCCTCAGGAACCCACACAACCCTCACCCCTGCTGGGGAGGGTGCCATCCCTGCCCCTGAGGCCTTCCCTTCAGGCCTACCGCAGGTGTGGCCCCTGCCCGCCCGCTCCCGCCACCTGGCCCCACGCCCAGCAGCGTACAAATAGGAGGCCCAGTCAGTGGCACATCACACAGGGACCGGCTGGAGCTGCTGGAGCATGGAGCAGCCTGTCCCAGGAGGGGGCGGCCTGCAGGTACACTGGGAGCTCGGCAGCTGGGAGTGGGGCTGAGGCCACACTGGGGAACTTGAGCTGGGGCGCAGCAAGGGGGGCCACACAGCTGAGATGTGTGTGGGATGGGATGCGCCTGGCTCTGGCCGTGCCCACATCCACAGTGTGTGTCAGACCCCCAGCAGGTGGGGGACCCTGCTCTGTCCCCAGGACCAGCCCAGTGGTGGGGGTTCCCCCTGCAACCTAGGTCCCCAGCAAAGGCAAGCTCAGGCGGGGCTGCCTCAGGCATGTGGGGCTCAGAGCAGAGCACGCCCAGCAACCCTTGTGCCTGGGGCCCCTTGGAGTTGGCGGCTTGCCATGACACTCACACCCCTTGTCCCTGCTTGGAGGGGTGCCTACTTGCCACCTATCCTGGCGGCAGATCCTCCAGGATCACCCCGCCCAGAGCCAGCTCAGGCCAGCAGTGTGGTCACCAGCACAGAGGCGTGTGATTCAACGGCCATGGGGACAGGGTGGAAAATCCCAGGACCCCAGCTGACTGCCTGCGAGGCTGGGACAGGAAGCATCCCAGTGCTGGCAGGCAGGATCAGGGACACTTCCAGGGACACTGGGAGCCACCAGGGCAGGCCCGGGGTCAGATTGACTCTGAGCAGGGCCTCTGACACTCCCACTTGTCCTCAAGGCCAGAGTTCAGGATGCTGCCCCAGGGCTCTGCTGCCTGGGGACATTGCCCCCAGTAGCCCCTGGGCCTGACTCTGGCCAGTGTAGACAACTGAACATGGATGCAGGCCACCAGGACCACAGTCTGCATAGTGCCCCCAGACTCCAGTGGGAAGTGGGGGGGGAGGACAGTCTGTGCTCCAGACAGCACAGTCCCCATGGGAGCAGGTGCTCTCTGGGGATGGCCACAGGGGCTGCCTGAACTCATGATGGCCCTGGCCTGGGGTGGACGGGGCTGCTCTGCTACCAGGCACGTGTGTGTATGTATGTGTGTGTATATGTGTGTGTGTGTGGGGGGGGGATACAGATCAGTCCCAACTGTGAGCCAGCCTCCAACAGGACCTTCTGGGTGTCAGAGCAGACTAGACTAGACAGTTGTCTGTGCAGGAGTCACCTGGGCTCTCCATGAACCAAAAGCCCTGGGGGTGGCCAACAAAGGCCCAGAGGGGGCGGGGACATTGTTCGGTGCCGGCCAGTGTGGAAGGGCACCAGGCACAGTGCACCAGTGTCGGTACAGCGGAGGTATGGTCCTGCGGAGGCGGGGTCCAGGGGCGGGTCCGGCAGGGGAGGGTCCTGCGGGGGCGGGGACTTGGGCGGGTCCCTTGGCTCGGGGTCCGGGGCGGCCTCAGGTGCCCCCGCGGGACGCCCCGCAGTCCCTGAACCCACTGTCTGTGCAGGCGCGCCCAGAGGGACTGCTGGAGCTGCACACGTCCTTCGGGGAGCTGCTGGCCTTCTTCTGCACGCATGCCACCACGCACGGGGCCGTCCGGCTTGTGTGCTCCCGCCAGAACCGCCTGAAGACGGCATGCTGGGCGCTGCTGCTGCTGGGTGCGCTGGGAGCGCTGTGCTGGCAGTTCCAGCTGCTCTTCCAGGACTACTGGCGCTACCCGGTCACGGCCACCGTGTCCCTGCGCTCCGAGCGCAAGCACTTCCCCGCCGTCACCCTGTGCGACATGAACCCGCAGCGGTGAGCCCCTGGTGCCCCTGGACGGGCCTTCGGAGCCGGGCAGAGCGTGGGCGGGAGGGGTCGTGGGAGAGCCGCGGGCAGCCGGTCAGGGGCCAGACTGGGTCCTGACTCGCTGGGCCCGCAGCCCCGGCCCGCTCCGAGCCCACCTACAGGCGCTCAACGAATTCGCCCAGGAGAATGTCTTCTCCCTCTACAAGTTCAACCTGAGCCGGGCTGCCCGCCGGCTTGGCCCCGGGCCCCACCTCCCGCTGGACCGGAGGACGCGCCTGCAGAGGCTGAGCCCCCTGGGCGGCCCCGGCCGAGTGGGCTTCAGACTGGTGAGAGGCCAGCCCCAGGGTCCGCTCGCGCGCGGGGGTCGGGGACTACGCAGCGACCCGCCCCCAGTGTAACGGCTCCGGTGCAGACTGCTTCCACCAGGCCTTCTCGTCGGGGGTGGCCGCCGCCCAGGAGTGGTACCAGTTCCACCACCTGAACGTCCTGGCGCAGCTGCCCAGGGCCCCGCGGGCCAGCCGCACCGCCCACTTCGTCTTCTCCTGCCGCTACGACGGCCACGACTGCCCGGCCCGGTGAGTCGTGGGACGCGGGGGCGGCCCCTGCCCCTGCCCGGAGCGGGCGGCCGTCTGACGGCTCTGCGTTCCAGGCACGTCCGCACCCGCCACCACCCGGCCTTCGGCAGCTGCTACACCTTCAGCGGGGCGCGGGCCCCGCGGCACCCGGGCCTGGCGCACGGTGAGTGGGGGCGCGCGGGGCGCGGCGCGGGGGCGGCGCCGGCGCCCACCCGGTCTCACGGCTCGCTCCCGCAGGGGTCAGCCTGGTCCTCAGGGCCGAGCGGCCGCCGCACGTCCCTGCGCTGGCCGAGGCCGGAGTCAAGGTCGTGGTGCACCAGCACGATCGCTCGCCCTTCCTGGAGCACCGCGGCTTCAGCGTCCAGCCAGGCACGCAGACCACCATTGCCGTCAGAGAGGTGGGAAGCACCCCGAGACCCCTCCCCAGCAACTGCGGGGCTCCGGGGCGGCGGCAGTACTGAAGCGCCCTTCCCGCAGGACGAGGTGCACCGGCTCGGGAGCCCCTACAGCGGCTGCAGCCCGGGCGCTGGCGGCGACGGCTCGGGCGGGACACTGCTCTACGGGGGCGTCTACAGCCAGCAGGTGGGCCTGGGGCCCGGAGGGGCCTGGTCGCGGGCGTGTCCGGCTGAAGGCGGCCGAGGGGCGTGCCCGGGGCGGGTGAGGGGCGTGCCCGGGGGGTGGGGGTGAAGGCGTGCCCGGGGCGGGTGAGGGGCGTGCCTGGATCCGGTGAGGCGCGTATCCGGCAGGGGGCGTGTCCGGGGCGTGTCCGGGGAGGGGGCGTGCGCGGCACGGGTGAGGGCGTGTCCGGCTGGGAGGCGTGACAGGGGCGTGTCCGGGCTACGGGGCGTGTCCAGGGTGAGTGGTGCTGCGGGGGCCGTGTCCGCCGGGGGCCACGGGCATGTCCGGCGGGCGAGATAGCCAGCACTGCCTTCGCTACCCAGGCCTGCCTGGTCTCCTGCTTTCAGCAGCTGATGGTGAACACCTGCGGCTGCGCCTACTACCTGCACCCCCTGCCGGCGGGGGCGGAGTACTGCAGCTACCCGCGGCACCCAGCCTGGGGTGAGCTCCTGGGGACCCCTACCACTCACCTGCTTGGGGCCACTGAGCGCCATCGGGACAGCGGGCAGTCGACTGGCACCTCCCTAGCCAGGCTAGGAGCCCAGGGGTTTTCTGACCAGTGTCCTGTGACCCTGCAGGCCACTGCTTCTATCGCCTCCGCCGGGACCTGGAGATCCATAGGCTACCATGTACTGCCCGCTGCCCCAGACCCTGCAGGTGTGCTGATCAGTCCTGGGGGGAGGGTGTCGGAGGTGGCTCTGTCCGTGAGGGTGACCCGGCTTCTCTCCAGGGATTCCTCCTACACGTTGTCCGCTAGGACCTCCAGATGGCCATCCCCCAAGTCCACCGTGAGTCCGTGGATGGGTGGGCTGTGGGCAGGCCTTGTGCACAGGGCTGGGGCAAGCAGGACAGCTGTTCTTCTGTATGCAGGCCTGGATCCTGGCCGCGCTGGGGGAGGAGCATGCTGGCTGCGTGGCGGGCACCAGGTGGGGCACCCTCTTCCCCTCCCCCCTTCTCTCTCCTGGCTCTATTGGAATCCCACCAGGCCCATCCCCTAGTACCCCAAGGACCTTTTCAGGGGTCACCTCAAGGATCTCTCCTGCCAGCCCCTCAGTGAGCCTCTCCTGACCCTCCCCCCAGGTCACCCCTTGTGCTGTGACCCACCACCCTGGCCATCCCACCTGTTCCCTGACCCTCCCCCCAGGCCACCACACCTGTGCCTGACCCCCCCCCCCGTCTGGGAGCAGGAGCACTGTGGCCCAGGAACACTGTGGCTCAGGAGCACTGTGGCCCAGGAGCACTGTGGCCCAGGTACGCGTCTTCCTCCAGGATGTAGGCCACCATGCGGTGCATGAAACACCTGTTTACTCGGTGAGCCTATGGGCTGGCGGTTCACCTGGGGGGCGTGGATCCCCAGCCCTGCACCGGCTGACCTGGACGCATCCCTCCCAGGTGCCAAGGTTGCTCTCGGCCATGGGCAGCCTGTGGGGCCTGTGGTTTGGCTCCTCGGTCCTGTCTGTACTGGAGCTGCTGGAGCTGCTGCTGGATGCCCTGGCCCTCGCCCTGCTCCTGAGCTGCCGCTGCCTCCACAGAACCTTGGGGTCCCAGGCTCGTGGGCCCCCCAGCCAGGTGGGAAATGGTGCCACCCAGCAACCCTGACCTCCGGCTGCAGGGGCCCCATTGGCCCCTCCCACACCCCCTCTATGGACTCGTGCTGCAAACTCCGCTGAACATTCAGACCGAAGAGGGGCCACTGAGCGCAGCCAACCTGGGTCCCACAGAAATAGGACAGGGATGGCAAGTGCCTGCCTGGCAAACATCTGGTCACGAGTTCAAGTCCCCAGAGTACCCCATGCATCAAGCACAGTCCTGGCTGCAGAGGAGCCTGTGATGCGTGAGCACCATGATGGGGTGTGCTCCCCAGTGACAACCACGAAAGCCACGGCCAGAATGTACCCCAGGGTGAGCACAGTCAGGCGCCAAGTGGACCTGTGAGCCTGGTGCAAGTGCTGAAGCAAGGAAGACATAAGTCAGTGGGCATAACTGCTCTGCTCTCATGCATGTCCCCGAGAGGGACGGGGACCCAGGTCAATAAACAAGCCTGTCCTGAAAAGCCCAGGTGGTGGCAGCTTCTCTTGGCCACCAGGACGGGCCTGGGCAACCCTCTGGGCATGGGACAGCTCATAGGCCCAGGCCTCTGAGGGAGAGGGGTCAACCCCCATGGCTGTGGAGGTAAAGCACTACTGGTGAGCATATGTCAGTGGCACTTGCATGGCACATGCCACGTCCTGCCTGTGTCTCATGGCATGCATGCCACGTGTTGCGTCTGCGTGCTGCTGGTGCCAACATGCCCATCACGCCTCTGCTTGGTGTGCCCTCATCTGGGACTGAGCCACACCTTGCGGGCACCCGCATGCCTGCGGTGGACCTTGCCCAGGGACCAGCCAGCCCAGCCCAGTCATCTCCAGGGGTTGGTTCCTGATGATGGATGTCCTCAAGACCCTGGCTGTGCCAGGGGGGTTCTGAGGGCCCCCTGGGTCCTGGGGGGCTCCTGGGCCTTGGGGAAGTCCCTTCTGCGCTGCCTGGGGGCACACCCCCCCTCCCTGCACCGTAGAGCCGTGTGAAAGCGCTGAAGCATCCGGCGTGATTTATTGACTCCTCAGACGGGGCGGGGTGGGAGGCGGGGCCCATGCAGGCAGAGGGCTGGGCCGGGCGCAAGCGGGAGGAGCCAGCAGGCAAAGGAGTGGGCAGTGCAGCGCACCTCACCGCCCGTGGCGCGCCGGACCGCCTTTGCATAGTGACCAGCCCACTGAGCTTGGCGGGACCGAGGGCCCGTAGCGAGGAGAGGACCAGCCCCAGCCCCGGGTCCCTGCACAAGGGGGTGCGGAAAGCAGGCCTGGGTGGGCTCCGGGGAGAGTCCATCTGAGGGCAAGGGGGCCAGAGTCGCGGCCCCGGAGGCAGGCAGAGCCAGAGAAGGCGGCTGTCCCCGGCTGTGGGACTCAGGAGGGCAGGAAGGGACAGCTGGGTCCTCGGACGCCTGCGTCCAGTCGGGCTGAGGTCCCGGAGCCGGCCTGGGTGCGGTCACTGAGTGAGGTACGCGGTTGGTTCCTTCCCTGGGTGGTGGTGGACGTCTGCCCAGTGGCCCCCAGGGGTCCTGGGGGTGTTCGGGATGGGCCGGACTAGCAGACCCGTGTTCCGGGGCAGGAAACGTGGGGTCACAAGTGATACAGGCCCTCTGAAGCGGCCCTGGAGCCCTGAGCCCAGGTCAGAGAGGCCAGCCAAGGGCGCGCAGTCCCCGCCCCGGCGGGGGCACCCAGACTCGGAAGCTCGGGCTCCTACTCCTCTCCCTGCCCAGGGCCCGCAGCCACGGGGATGGCGGGGCAGGGGCGCAGCCGCCTGCGCGGCCAGGGCGAGCCTAGCTGTCCTCCAGGTGCAGCCCGATGAACTCCTGAATGCACCTGCGGTACTGGAGCTCCGTGGGGCTGCAGCCGCCCAGGGCGCACGGTTGGCCCGGGGCCGCCTCGGCCTCGCGCATCTCCTCCGCCATGCGGGCCAGACGGAGCCTGCGGGAGGCGCGGGGTGAGAGGTCGCCCCCCCCGCCCCCCGCCCACCGAGCCCTGACCCCACCGCTTCCCGCTACCCCCACCCCCTCCTCGCCAAGGTCCCTGCAGAAAGAGGCCCCGCCCCACCACCAAGCCCCGCCCCTCAGAGGCTCCTCCCCAGAGACCACACTTCCACTAAAGCCCCGCCCCTCCAAGGCCCCACCCACCGCGGCCCCGCCAAAAAGAACCCCCAACCTGCCTAAGCTGCACCCCCATCAAACCCCGCCTAAGAGGTCCCGCCCAAAAGAGGCCCCACCTCGCCTAGGCCACACCCCGCCAAGCCCCGCCCCCGATGAGGCCCCGCCCGCCAAGCCCCGCCCTCACCGAGGTCAGCCCAGTCCCCACTGAGCCCCCACTCCCAATGACCCACTGAGCCCTGCGCTCTTCAAGCTGCCTAATCCTGCCCCACCTTGACTAAGCCCCAGTCGAGGCCCCGCCCTGCAAGCAGGCCCTGTCCCCCCAGCCCACCAGTGACCCCTACAGCCCCGCCCCGCCTGAAAGTGGATCCCCTCACAGCGTGACGATGTCTGCGTTGGCTTCCTGCACGGCGATGCTCAGGGGGTCCTGCTGGCCCTCGTCCACGGCATGCTGGTCGGCGCCCCTCTTGAGGAACAGGCACACCTGGCTGAGGGCAGAGGGGCACGTTGGGTGGGCTGGGAGGTCGTGAGGGAGCCCAGGCGGAGCCCACAACTCACCCTGTGCGTCCCAGCAGTGTGGCATGGTGCAGCGGGGCGCGGCCGCGGCTGTCTCTTTGGTTCACGTCTGCCCCATTTTGCAGGAGGAATTCACACACAATCAAGGAGCCCTGTGGGGCCAGCAGGTCAGAGGAGAGGAAAGAGGGTCCCTCCCGGTGCGGTGCCTGGATGCCTACCCTCCCCACCCAGCTGCACTCACCCCCAGCACAGCCTGCACCAGTGGGGTCTTGCCCTCGTCCTCCGCATCCGCCCAGTTGACCTCAGCCCCGTGTGCCAGTGCTGCAGCCAGTGCGGGGAGGTCTCGGGTGCGTGCGGCCCGGTGTGCAAGCAGGCCTGGGTGCAGTTCACGCACGTCTGCCAGGGCCCAGGCCTCAGCCTCGCCGTCTCCGTCAGCCTCAGCCTCCCCGCTGGACTCTTCCGACTCTGCACCCTCTGTGGGAGGTGCAGGTCAGGGGTGCAGTGGGCAAGGGGGCAGGGCGGGGAAACTACAGGCTGAGGGTGGGCAGTGGGGGAAGGGCAGCGGCACTGAGGCCGACCATAGGCCAGACCCACCCTGCAGAGTGACGCTGTCTACTATTGAGCCTGCGAAGGCCAGGACATCCGCGCTGCCGTCGGAGCTGCCCCCAAGACCACTGTCGCTGCTCAGACCTGGGGGCCAGGCAAAGGGGCCTGAGCATCCCACCGGTCTGGGACTACCCCACCCCCTCCAAGGCCAGCATGTCAGTGCCCTGGGGCACAGGGCAGAGGAAGGGCTGTCTAAAGGCCTGTGGGACAGAGGGCACTGAGCTGGTGTGGCCAGGACATGTATGGCGCAGCCCAGTCCAAGGCCGTAGCCTGAACCCAAGGAGGGCTGAGGTGGCCGTGCCCTGTGGCCACATCCTCTGCCCACCCCTACAGATGGGCCTTTTGCCTACACTGCCCAAGCAGTGTGAGAGAAGCCCTGAGGGGTGGCCCAGGCCTTCCCCAGCCAGAGGGCCACAGTTTCCTCCCAGGCAGACTGTCCCTGGCCACTGCCAGCAGCCGGACAGGGAAGCTCAGAGCTGCCACACCAGCGTAAGGACACACGCCACGGCCACATACACAGGTATGTGTGGTATTCAGGACACACACCAGAGTGCACACACTCCACATCTCACTCATGCTGTCTGCAGAGTCATTGCTTGGCCTGGGAGAGACACCCCTTGAGACCCTTCCCAGCCTTAGCTCTGCTCAGCCCCCAGGGCCTGGGCACAGGCCACACTTACTGCGGGGACCGGCGGCTGCTGCCCCTGCGTCAAAGTAGGAGAAGAGCGAGTCCAGCTCATCTGGGCAGAAGAGGGAATCCCGGCGGAACCTACGCTCCACAGCGGCAGCTGCAGAGCAGGGAAACTGAGGCAGTGCAAGGGAGCCACCCCCATCACACTGGGCACTGGGCAGAGCCCAGAGTGCTGAGGAGGCCCTGCCGTCCAGCCCCACAACCCCTGTCTCAGCAGGGTGCGAGCCTCCCACCTGAGGACAGTGCAGCTACCGCGGGCAGGCCAGGCTCCAGCCGGGCCTTGTGGCGCGCAGCAGGGGCGCGCGGGGAGCAGAGCTGGCGCCCACACGTCTGGGCCCGCCAGCGCCGAGGGGCTTCCCGGGTGGGTGCTGAGGGCAGCTTCTGCAGAAACTTCTTCTCCACGTACTTATCCTTGATCCAGGCCTCCTTGTCCTGCCTGGACCGGGTCCAGTGTGAGGCTGCTGCCACACAGCGTTCCTCCCTCCCCCAGGAGTCCCCCTCACCTGGGGCTGCTGGCTGTGGGCTTCCTGCCACCTGGACCCTCGCACTGGGCCTCGTAGATCCCATTCACGGTGCTGTTGCCTAGCTCACACATGAGCTGGACAGACAAGGCACGCAGTGAGCCCCAGGCCGAGCCCCCCACTGCCCAGAGCCCGCAGCACACGAGCCCCCACACACCTTCAGCAGCTCGGGCTCCCAGGAGTCCAGAGTCAGGGACCGCACCTTGGAACAGTGGACACCCAAGCTCCTGGACAGCAGGGGAAGGGGAGAAGTGAGAGAGGCAGGGGCTGCGGGAGGAGAATCTGGCCGGGGAAGACAGGGGTGTGAGGCGCGTGCAGAGTGGAGAGAGGGTGAATAGGGCAGAGGGAAGGGTGAAGGACGGGGGATGGAGGGGAGAGACAGGCGGGGCAGGGGTGGCAGGCAGGGCCTTCACACCTGTGGATGCCAGAGCACTCAATACAGAGCAGCACGCCCAGATTGATGCTGGCCCAGCGGGGGTCCGGCTGCCCACAGTCCCCACACTGGCTGTTGCCGGCCACGCTCTGCACACGCTGCAGGACGCTCTCGCCCTTGACACTGCGCTCCCGGGCATCTGTGGCAGAGTCGATGCTGCTGGTGGATGGCGACGCAGTGCGGTCCAGCCGCTGGGGACAGTGCAAAGGGCCACTCAGTGCTCAGTTCCCCGCTGTGGCACCTCCCCTCCTTTTCAGGTTCTGGCACAGCCCTCACGAACCCTCGAGCACAAACTTGTGTGCAAACACCATTTACAAAATCACGCAGACATGTGCACACACACATGCACATACACACACCAGCTACCAGCTATGGACATCACCCACCCACACAGGCAGCACGCACCCCCACCCGTGGTGGTGGGTGTCTCCCTGTGTACACACATGTGCACACACACGCACTCACACCAGCTATGTAATCATCCACGCAGGCAGCACACACCCACACCCACGGCGGTGGGCATCTCCCCATGTACACACACGTGTGTGCACACACATATGCACACACACACACACACACACACCAGCTATGGACATCAACCATGCAGGCAGCACGCACCCCTTCCCGTGGTGGTAGGCGTCTCCCCGTGTACACACACACACACATGCACACGCACACACACCAGCTATGGATATCACCCACGCAGGCAGCACGCGCCCCCGCCCGTGGTGGTGGACATCTCCCTCACACACCTCACTGAAGCAGCTGTCCGGGCTCTCCCGGTAGGCAGAGGCAATGCTGGCCTGCACAGCGCGCACCCAGGCATGCCGCAGCTTCTCCGAGTCTGCCTGCAGCATGCAGCTCCTAGGGGTGGGGGAGGTGCTGTCAGGCGCTGCGAGGGCTCCCCCACCGCACCCCGGCCCTGGCACGGCTCCTCACTTGGTGGGTGAGACCACCTCGAAGCAGAAGCGCCGCTCAATGTCCTCGCATGGCTTCACGGAACACAGGCGCAGGTCATCCACCACCACCGTCAGCACGTCCTGCAGACAGGGGTCTGCTCAGCCAAGGCCGCACAGTCCACCCTGGCCTCAGGGATGGTGGGCTGGGCCCCTGGGATTTGGGCGCATGACCCCACGCACCTTGAGCTTCTTCTGGTAAACCAGCTGGCTGTTCTGGATGGAGAACCAGCGGCTGCCGGACAGGAGGGTGGGTGAGGCTGAGTGTCCAGCTGCCCAGCTGAGCCCAACCCCGACCAGGCCGCCCCATACCGGTTCCATGTCTTGAAGGCATTGCTGGCTCTCTTGAAGAGGTAGCCTTCCATGACCACCCCGCTGGGCGCATCCACGTCAAACTCGGCCTTGGGCTCCTCGGAGGAGAAGTCCTGGGGGCGCCGCCTGGCTGTGACACCACTGTCCCTCCCCACGCCCACGGCCAGGCCCAGACCCAGACGGGGTGGGGGTGGTGGGGAGACTGCTCCTGCTGCACCCGACCTGGGCCCAGCCCACCCCCACCCAGGGCAGCGACCCCCCCCTCCGCTGGGTGCAGAGAGCCGAGGTCTGTGAGGAAGGAAATGCCCCCACCCGGGCGTCCATTCACACGCCAGCTGGGCCGGCTGGGCAACCGGACAGAGCCCCATTCACGTATCTTGCTGGGGGAGAGGAGAGGCCACCTGCTCGGGGGCTGGCCACGCGGGGGCCGACGGACAGCTGGTGCGGCTTCCGCCTTGGGAAGTGCAGCCCAGCTCAGCCACCACGCTGGTGCCAGGCACGGCCATAGCAGGTGCTCGTCCTGTGGGACCTCCACCCAGGACATCTGTCTACTCACCTGCAGCAGTGTCTGGGTGGGAGAGAAGGAGGGAGCCAGTGAGTGCCAGCACCACCGCTGGGTGCCTGGGCCTGGGCAGGGACAGCCCCAGGACAGCCCCAGGGTGGAGGAGCACACTGGGTGGGTGTCCTGCTATGGCAGCAGGAGCTGTCCTCTCCCTCTAGGGCTGCCCCGGGCGTACCCGCTGCTGGATGGCCGCGTGCTTGTGTTCCATGTCTCGCTTCTCCACCGCTGCATCGATCACCAGCTGGTCCAGCTGAGAGAAGGGGGGTCAGCGGGGCACAGAGCCCCCTGCCCACCCGCCCGCCTGCCCGCCCCAGACCACACCTCACCTCCGCCGCCAGCTTCTTCATGTAGGGCTCCAGCTGGTGCAGCAGAGCATAGCCCTGCTGGAAGAAGCCGCTCTGCGCGTGCATGAAGGACAGCATCTGCGGGGAAGGCATGCTCAGGGTGGCCCGCGGCACCGCACAGCCCCGGGCCACGGCCACTCACCGAGTCCAAGATCTCAAACTTCTTCTTGGCCTGCAGGACGTTGATCTTCAGGAGGAGAGAGTGCCCAGATTAGCCCCTGCCTCCACCTGGCTCCGTACACCCCACCCTGTTCCAGCCGCTCCGGGCTGACCTGAAGCACATAGTCCAGGGCTAGGTGACGGAAACACTTGCGGGTGAGGGTCAGTGCTCCTGTGGCTTCCTCCACCTCGTGTGGCCGGTGCCGTGGGGCCTGTGCGTTGCGCACCAGGGCCAGCTCCATGTCCTCACGCACGCGGTCAAACTGCTTCTTAGTCTCCTTGAACTTGCGGACATCCCTGGGGCCAGTGGCGCAGGGTGTACAGGACGTGAGCTCCCCCTACCCTCTGTCCCGCCCCTCTGCCTGAATTGCCCTGCCCGCTGCCCGGCTCACGGTCCCCCAGCACAGGCAGGCACTGATCCGGGAGCTTGTGCGGTCCCCGCCCAGCCTGGACCCTGGCAGGCCCCAGGACTTACTCCTTCACAAAGCTCTGCAGCGGCTGTTGCACGGATCTCTGGGCCTGGTCAAACAGGATCTGGGGACGGCGGGTGCAGATGCACATTGGGGTCCATTCCCACAGAGCCCGCGGCCAGGCCCTTCTATGTCCCTAGCACAGAGCCACAAGAAGCCCAGCCCTGTGTCCGGGGCCAGCCTCAGGCCAGAAGGGCCTCCGAGGACCTGGGGGTGAGGGGCGCCCCAGTTCTGGGCTGTGACCACCTGGCCCCCACAAGCTGTCCCTGATGGCCCCTCATCCCCCACCCAGCACAACAGGGCAGGTGCTCACTGGGCACCCAGGAACAGCCTGGCACAGCTCTGGCATTGGGCCGGGTGGCATGGGGGGTAGGATGGCCCAGACCGGGCACCACGCAGGGAAGGAAGGGGCGCGCCTGCCAGAGCAGACAGACAGGAAAACGGTCCAGCGAGCGGATTTATTTCGGAGCTTCCCTGGGGGGAGGGGTGCTGGCAGGTGCCAGGCCCTGGTCTGCCCCCCAGCCTCCTGTGTATGACCATTCACAGCTGCAAGATGACACTGCCCCTGCCTCTGTCCCCGCCCAGGCCCCTGTGCACCCCCACCTCAATGGGGTTGGGCCGCAGACCCCACTCGCAGCACAGGGCTCACCATGTGGTAGTTGACCATCTCCTGCAGGCTGTCCCCAAACCTCTGCAGACACTCCTGCGGGGACAGGAGTCCAGCTCAGAGTTGCCAAGTTACCCTACATTCTCACCACACCCCCCATCAGCGAGGTGTCCCAGACAGAGGGCGGAGGCCAGCTGCCCTCACCGAGATGACAGTGTCCCCCTGACACTGCTGGGACAGGTCCCGGACGCCGCTGACAAAGAGCCTGTTGGTCGTGACATAGGCTTTGCCCGCCTCGATCATGCCGCTGCATAGCTTGGCCAGCTGCAGACAGGGCACAGAGGGCATGGGGAGAGATGGGGGAGCACAGGGTGTGTGGGGAGCACAGGGGAAATGGGGAGCACAGGGTGTATGGGGGAGCACGGGGAGCACAGCAGGGCACAGGGGAGCACGGGGAAGCACGGGGAGCACAGGGAGCACAGCGGGACACAGCGGAGCATGGGGAGCACAGGGAGTAGGCTCCCATGGGGCAGCTCTTTGCTGAGACCCAACGCACACGGTCAGGCCCCCATCCTTGGGTCCACAGTACTGGAGGCCGCAGTCCCCCGGTGATGGGCACTGTGAGGATGGCAGGGGCAGCGTGGGCCAGTTTTCTCCCTACCCTGAGCCCAGCAGCAGCCTGAGTGACTGAGGGGCTATGTGTGGATTAGGGGCTGTATGTGGGCAGGGAGGCAGAGGGCCCTGCATGCTCATGCACCCCACGAAGCCCACCTTGTCCAGCTTGGCCTCAATCTCGACCACATCTGTCTCCACCTCGTCGATCGTGGCTCTGCAACAAGGCCACGTGTGAGTTCACTTCTCCAGGGGGCCTACTGCCTGTACCCCTGAGACCTACGGTCATTGCTCTTGCCGGCCCAGCCCAGGGGGCAGGGCAGGGGGTTCAGGACACTCAGCCTCATAAGCACCCTTGGGGTCTGTCAGCTGGTCTGAGCCGCCTGGAGGTGCTGACCCTCTGCACCTCCCTGCACAGATGGACCCAGGGGTCCCGAACCCCCAACTCAGCTGCTTTCTCTGACTATGGCAGTGCAGGGAGAATACAGATCGGGGTACCCCGACTCTCTCAAACTCAAAACAGCAAACGGTCGCCCTGCCGCGCTTGGGGAGGAGAGAGTTAAGGTGAAACCTCAGCAGCAGGGCCAGAGCAGGCTTCGAGGCAGATGGACCGAAACCACTCGTGACACACATGACACAGGAGGTGTGTGGCCAGGGTCCTGGCGCCCCTCTGCTCACTGGGCACGGAGCTGGGGACAATGGTCTAGGAGGCTGGCCTCACAGAGGCAGGTTCTGGAGCCTCCTCAGTGAGGAGGTTCTGGGCTGCCCCACCTTCCAGGGCGGCCTCTGGTTCCGGAGCTGGGAGGGGTGTGGCTGGCACCTGGATTCTCCTCGGGACCAGGAACCCAGAGATGGCAGAGACACACCCCCACAGCAAGGCTGCCAGCTGGGTGGGCCAGGCACAGGGTCTTTAGAGCTGCTGGGCCAGGCACGGGGTCTGCAGAGCAGGTGGGCCAGGACCCCAGCTCCCAGCAGGGGAGGCTAGGAGGTGGCGGGCCAGGCTGGCTCTCCCACCCAAGCTGTGACTCAGCGCCTGAAGCCCCACCCAGGGGAGGGGGCAGAAAGAACCAGGCCAGCAGAGCGGGTCCCCCCTGGCCTGTCTGGAAGTGACTAGACCCTTAGTCAAAGCTCCTCCTGGGGTCCCCAGCCTAGGCAGGGTCTTGCTTCCCAGGCCTGGGACAACTAGAGCACAGGTCACATGCCCAGTAGGACCCAGGGTCCAGCAGGAGGGAGGTTCTGGGCTCCCAGACCTCGTGAAATTTCAGCGGGGTACGAAGGTCCCTCCTGCCCCACATGCAGTGGTCAATGTTCTGGCAGGAAACCCAAGTGGAAGGTGAGAAGGTGCCCTGGGCAAGGGTGAGCCCTCCCAAAGGAGCTGGGGTGGGAGGCAATGGCCTGAAGTCCAGGCCCTGCATGTCTGCGGCCGGACAGCGGGCAGTGGGGACCCGGAACTGGGGGCCTGACAGACTCACACCCCTATGCATAAGCCCTGGGGAGAAGGGGACCAGCCACCTCCCAGGGGCACGGTGGAGACTGCATCCTGCCCAGCACCAAAGCGGATGGTGTCCAGAGCAGATGGACCCTGCCCTGTGCCCAAATACGGAGCTGGGGACACGACCTCGGGGCGGTCCTGTCACCGGCGCCCCACGCGCTGGCAGGTGGCGCAGCTCCGGACAGGCGGTCCGGGTCTGAAGACACGTCGGTTCCCCCGGGAGGGGAGGACGGAAGCAGGCCCGGGCGGCGCGCCAGGCCAGCTCCAGCCCGCGCGCCGGCCTGGCCCCCACCCGTCCGGGGTCAGCGCTGCCAAACGGGGCCCGGGCCCGGAGGGGGTTCTGGCGGCCTGTCCCCAGCCCCACGCCGGACGCCGGACCGAGCCGGGCGGTTCCGGAGACGGACGCCCGCCCGCGGCCCCGGCCGGCCCGGGTCAGGGCTGGCGGCGGGGCCGCAGCTCCGCGCAGGTGGTCGGCAGGGAGGTGGCCCCGGCGGGTGGACACTCGCCGGCCGCCGGACAAAGCTGCGCGGCACCGCCCCGCCCCACGCGCGCCCCCTCCGCGCGCGGTGACCCTCCCGGGCGCGGCTTTTGTTCCGGCCCCGCGGCCCCGGCGCGGCGGATTTGGCGCGGCGGGGCCCGGCCCCGCCGGTCGCCGGCGTGGACGTCGCGGCCCCGACCACCCTCCGGCCGGGCACAAAGGGCCCCGACGCCCGCTCCACCCGGCCCCCGCGCCCCGAGGGGCGGCGCCGCGCCGAGCACAAAGGCGCCGCGCCGGGAGCACCTGAAGCGCGGCGAGTCCTTGATGCACTCCTCGAACTCCACCGTCATGGCTGCGGCGCGCGGTCACTGGCACGAGGACCGCGGCGCCCCGAGCGGCATCCCCGGGCCGGCCGCCGTCCCGCCCGCCGCCGCCGCCCGGAACGAGGCCGCCCCGCCCGCGCGCTGTCACCGCCGGGGAGCGTCGTGCAAGTGCGCCGCGCGCTGTCACGGCCGGGGAGCGTCGCGCAAGTGCGCCGCACGCTGTCACGGCAGGGGAGCGTCACGCAACTCGCGGCCCCGCCCCGGCAGGGAAGCTAGTCCGGCCCAGCCGCTGCCTGCAGGAAGTCTCCGGTCCGAGGCGCGGCGGACAAACACAGGAACGGACGGGCGTCGGCTGCCTGAAGACTGACAGCGAGTCCGCAGACCTGCACTTTGCACCCGCTCCCTAGGCCTAGCCTCGCCCGGGCCGGCAGCTGGCGCGGGTGCGGCGGGGGCGTGGCAGGGGCGTGACTGTACCGGGAGTGGCCGGATAGGGGCGTGGCCGTAAGGGGGCGTGGTCGGCGCGGCGGGGCCGGATGGGGGCGTGAACGGCGCGGCTGGGGCGTGGCCTGCGCGGCGGGCGGGGCCTGTGGGGGCGTGACCGGCGGGGAGGGCCGAGACGGGGCCGGGGCGGGACGAGGTGGGGGCGGGGCCTTCGCGGCGGGGCGGGGCCTTTGAGGCCCCGCGGACTTGGTGGGGCGGGGCCTTCGCGGCGCGGCGAGGTCGGTGGGGCGGGGCCGGTGCGGCGGGGCGGGGCCTTTGTGGAGCCTCGGGATCGGTGGGGCGGGGCCGGCGCGGCGGGGCGGGGCCTTTGCGGCGCGGTGCGGCGCGGCGGGACGGGAGCCGGCGCGCTGACGCTCGTGCAGCCGCCTGGCTGCTTGGTCGCCGCGTCATGGGGGCGGCGGTGCGGGCGCGCTACCTCGTGTTCTTCCAATACGCGGGCACCGACTTCAAGTAGGTCCCGCGGCGCGCGGTGAAGGGGGGTGGGCGTGGGCCGGCTCGGGCCGGGCGGCCGCGTTGGGCCGCGCGGGAGCCGGCCCTGACGCACTGACCGTCCGCCGCGTCTGCCCGCAGCGGGGTCGCCGCGGTCCGGGGCGCCCAGCGCGCCGCCGGAGTCCAGAACTACCTGGAGGTGAGCAGCCGTCCCGCGGGAGGAGGGCGGCCCGGGCCGGCGGCGGCACCGGCCACCTGGGTTTCCGCAGGAGGCCGCCGAGCGGCTGAACTCGGTCGTGCCGGTCAAGTTCACCATCTCCAGCCGCACGGATGCCGGTGTCCACGCCCTGAGCAACGCGGCGCACCTGGATGTCCAGCGCCGCGCGGGCCGGCCGCCTTTCACCCCCGAGGTGCTCACGCAGGCCCTCAACACCCACCTGCGGCACCCAGCCATCCGGTGAGCGCCCCGCCACGTGGACCCGCTCCCTGGTGCTGGGCGCGGGCAGCCCTCAGCACTGGGCTCGCTCCGCAGGGTGCTGCAGGCCTTCCGCGTGCCTGGCGACTTCCACGCGCGCTACGCGGCCACGTCCAGGACCTACCTGTACCGCCTGGTCACGGGCTGCCGCCAGTGGAGCCAGTTGCCCGTGTTTGAGAGGAACCGGTGCTGGGCGCTTCGGGCAGAGTAAGTGGGTGCAGGTGGGAGTGGCCCACCTGGACACTGCCCACTGCTGACCACTCGTGCCTCTGCAGCAGCCTGGACCTGGCGGCCATGCAGGAGGCTGCGCAACACCTAGTGGGGACCCACGACTTCAGCGCCTTCCAGTCGGCCGGCAGCCCTTCCCCCAGCGCAGTCCGCACCCTGCGCCTGGCCTGCGTGTCCCCCACCCCTGCTAGTCCCTTCCTTCTGCCCCAGGAGAGCAGGTGAGGAGGGCCCAGAGCTCGGGCACTCTCCCGTGGGTGGGAGAGGGGCAGGAGCTCCTGCCCTGCACTCACGCTCAATGGGTGGGTTTTGGCCCCTACTGAAAGGGTTTCTGGGAGACCAGGCTAAGCTGGTCCAGGGTCCCCTCCCCACCTCTCATGCACCTTGTGGACTGAGTATCCGCTGGTGCCTCTGTTGTGGCCACACTGCCAACCTGTGAGCCCCGCCTGGCCCAGCTTTGTGCCCTCTACTCCTCTCCTCTCCAGTGCTGGGAGATGCAGAGGGTAATCCCCCAGCTCTGCCATTCACCCACCCAACCTGTGTCCCCAGGAGGCTGCAGTTCTGGAGTGTGGAGTTTGAGAGCCAGTCCTTCCTGTACAGACAGGTGGGCACCCTGGGGTCAGGGGACGGACGGGGGTATCTATCATGCTGAGACTTAACCCTTCCTGTAGACAGGTGGGCACCTTGGGGACAGGTGGGGGTGTCATGCTGAGATCTAGCCCTTCCTGTAGAAGATGGGCACCCTAGGGACAGGGTGGACGCAGAGGCACTCTTGGCCTTGGGAACAGGTGCGGAGGATGACCGCTGTGCTGGTGGCCGTGGGGCTGGGGGCTCTGACACCAGCACAGGTGAAGGCCATACTGGAGAGCCGGGACCCCCTAGGCAAGCAGCAGGCACGTGTTGCTCCAGCCCATGGCCTGTTCCTCAAGTCAGTGCTCTACAGGGACATTGGTAAGGAGTCTTTATTAAATTTCTTTTTTGGGCAACACCCAGCAGTGTTCAGAGGTTACTCCTGGTGAAGCTCCGGGGGGTTGTGTGGGATGACACCTGGGTCAGCTGCATGAAAAGCAAACACCCTCCCCACTGCACTGTCATTCGGCTCCAGTAGCATTATGGGCCCCCTGCCTGGGTCTAGTCGGAGCATGGCCAGCAGCAGCCTGCCCGTGCCTGTTGTGACTGCCAGCACCCACTAGGCTAGCAGGCCCGTCTCCAAGCCTATCTGTCCATAGGTGCAGTCTCAGGATACCCAGGGATCCTGGGGTCATCTGCCATGTGAGGGGCCGCACACAGCAGCCAGCCACTGACAGCCACACAGCCTGGGCCACGCTCGGCCTCCCTCTGCCCAGTCCTGAGCACTGGGGGTAACTGGGTGGGCCAGCGTGGAAACGGTGCAAAGAACTACAAGCCGCCTTTGGTTCTGTTTTTCCTAGGGGTGGGGAAGATTTACTTTGGAACAAAAATAAAGGTGTTAAGAGCCAGCCCTGAGTCTGTTTCTTCGCCCGACACAGGTGTGGGCGTGCAGAGCGTGCCTCAGCCGGGGCCCTGGGGCAGGCCCTTCTTGAGCAGCGAAGTGAGGTAGCTCCCCAGCTCTTCATCCTGCAGCCAGAGGCGAGAAGGGGTGCTGTCATCGCTGGCAGGCTGCCCTGCCCAGGCAGCCCGGGGACCCACTACCCAGACCCTACCTGGTACGTCCAAGACACCAGCAGGACCTTGGTGCCCGGGTCCTCCGAGTGTGCTGCGGCCTGCACAAGGATGGACTCCACTGTCACAGAACCGTCAGGCAGGTGCTGCACACAGCGGTCCCTGAGGGTGCTGGGAGATGCAGGAGTCTGAGGCGCAGGCCCAGGTGCATGCATACACACACAAACACACACACACACAGCTGCAGGCACACACACCCAGACACACCGGCAGCTGGTCCCTGAGGGTGCTGGGAGAGGCAGGAGTCTGAGGCGTGGGCCTGGGCGCACGTGTGTATACACACACACACACACACACACACACACACACAGCTGCAGGCACACACACACAGATAGGCAGCTGCAAGCACACACACACACAGACACACACCTGGGCAGGCAGCTGCAGGCGTGCACGGATGTGTGCACACACAGGCCAGCCACTGCAGACACGTGTGCCCACCCACCTCTTTAGGTAGCTGTAGACCCTGGCAGCTGTCTCCTGCTCCTTGCGGGAATCGTGCAGGTACACGCGGCAGGTGAAGCGCAGCTGGTGCTCCGCCAGGCCCAGCTCCTTGAGGGCCTGTTCTGAGGACACGAGCCGGAAGTTCTGTGGGGAAGAGGCAGGTCAGGGGAGCTCAGGCCATGTCCCGCCCCACCCTGCGCCCCGTCCTGCCGCACTCACACTGTCCTTCATGATGAGGGTGCCGTGCAAGAGGCGGGGCTTTTTGGCATCCGGGAGCAGCCCTGGGGTGAACAGGGGAGGGGCAGTTGTCTTTTTTGGGGGGAGGCAGCCACGTGGGGTGCCAGGGATTGAGTTAGGTTGTCTGCGTGCAAGGCAGGCACCCTCCCTGCTGTTCCCTCTCCAGCTGGGGCTGCTGGCCCAGGCCCCCCGCGCCCCACCTACCCTGCGCCATCTCCCGCTTCAGCAGCCCGAGTGAGACGCCCACGGGGATGCTGGGGCTGGTGGGCAGTGTCACCGTCTCTCCATTGGCTGGCATGTAGCAGTTGACGCCTGGGTGGAGTGCAGAGTCTGTGAGTGCCGCCCCTGCCCCCCGCCCAGAGGGAAAGCCCACCCCAGCAGGCGCCCTGCCTACGGAATTCCTGCTCGATCTTCTGCTTCAGAAACTCCATCTTCTTGGCCTCTCCGTGCACCAGCAGCACGCTCTCGGGCTCGGCCTGGCCCACTAGCTGCATGATACCCTTGGCATCGGCATGGGCGCTGAAGGACATGTATTCCACCTGCATCTTCACCTCCAGCTGCGGGAACAAGCTCAGTGTCACCCAGCCACGCCCCGCTTCACTGGGCCCCGAGCTGCTGGGATGGTGGGCCTCCTACCTGCCGGCCCTCCATGTCCAGCTTGCGTGTGCCACTGAGGATCTTGTGGCCCACGGTGCCCTGCACGCAGTAGCCGGGCATGATGACCTGTGGGCACATGAGGCTAAGGCTGCCTGGCTGGGGCCCCTGCCAGCCTGCCTAGCCCCGTTTCCTCCTGCCCCCGCCCCCTCACCATGTTCTTTTCGTTCCCTGCCCACTTGCGGAAGATCTGGAGGGACTGGCCCGCATGCAGCATCCCTGGGGTGGCAAACACGACCTGCGGGGGGGTGGGTGGGGTGTAGGTCAGGTTGCCTGCCGCTGAGCCCCCACCCCCTGCCTGTCCCCGCGGGCAGGGTCCCCCACCATGGGTCCCGGGTTGTCGGCGAACGCCCGGTCAAAGGCCTTGATGTGCTTGAACTCAAACATGTTCCTCTGCACAAAGGTCTTGCGGATCTTCTGGTTGGTCCAGGTGATGAAGAGCTTGTAGTAGTGGTTGGCCTTCTCGGTGAGGCCCGTGGAGAAGTAGATGGGGGCCCGCAGGTTCATGCGCTCCCTGTGGGCACAGGGGGTCCTAGAGTCCGCAGCCAGAGTGGGTCACCATCTCCACCTGCAGTGTCCGTGGCTTGGTGGGACGGGGCCACTGCACCCTCCCGGCAGAGCAGCCCTCCCAACCCCCCAATCCCCCACCCCAGGTCACGCACCAGAATGTCTCCAGAAGGATGCAGAGCTCCTGGGCCCGGCCCAGCGCGAACACAGGGATCAGCACCTGCAGGGCGGCCAGGCAGGCTAGCGGCACAGCCCACCCCCAGGCAGTCCCGGGCTGGAGCCTGGACCAGCCTCACCCAGACGCCCTCACCTTGCCGCCTCGCTCCACGGTCTCGTGCACCTTCTTCAGGAAGTCGCGCTCCCGGCAGCGCTTCGAATCACGAATGGTAGTGGCGTAGGTGGACTCTGTGATGAGCAGGTTGGGACGGCATTTGTCGATCCAGGCAGCTCTAGGACACAGAGGGGTGTGGTCCCAGGAGCAAGGTGGCCCCCAGCCCCGCCCCTGGGCAGGACCCCTTACCCCAGATGCCGGTCTGGAGTCATGTTGTAGTCACCCTGCAAAGAAGGCAAAGGTGCTTCCTCTGTGCCTGCGCACAGCCCCCCTCCCGCCCCAGGCTCCCTGCTGACCGTGTAGACCACCGACTCCGAGCCCACTTTGATCTGGAACATGGCAGCTCCCAGCACGTGGCCCGCATAGTAGGCCTTGATCTCCAGCTCCTCGTCCACCTGCAGGGAGGGCCGTGCTCAGGGGAGGGAGGCAGAAACTCTGCGCAAGCAGCTGAGTTGTTACGCTTGTTTGCTCAGGCATGAAATTCAGTCCTTGGTCAGAAACAACTAGAATAAGGGGCTGGAGAGACAAGAAAGGGCATTTTCCTGCACACAGCCAGCCCTGGTCCCATCCACGGCACCCATATAGCCCCCTGAGCCCCATCAAGAGTGATTCCTGAGCAGAAAGCCAGGAGTGGCAGGGTGGTGACCTCTGACACTGCCAGGTGTGGCCCAAAAGCCAAACAAAACCAGGGAGTGCTCCTCTGAGCCAACACAGGCCCTGGATTCCGCTGGTCTTGGACTCAGAAAGTTGATGCCTAAGGTCCTGAGAGAGAATCTGGGGCTCAGGCCCACCTCTGATATCTCTCATGTGCCAAGTCTGGCCACAGCCCCAACAGCACAATCAAATGCAAGGCACCCCTTCCCGCTCACACTGCAACAGCAGAGAGGGAAAGTAATAATTAAGAGGTTAAGAGTCAGAACCACAAGGGCCGGAGCCACAGAAGAGCAGGTAGTGAGTTCGCCTTGCGCACAGATGTCATAGTGTCATAGTTCAATCCCCAGCACCTCACAGGGTCCCCCATGCCGGGCCATCCCCCCACTGCCAACAAAGAAACTCAGTGCGTGCAGTCAGACAGATGGCTCCAAGTGCTGCTGGGAACCTGGGTTCAGTACCAGCCCCTGTGTCGTCACGGGGTGTGGTCACCCAGAAACCCAACACCCCCAACACTTCACAACACATTCTGATACTGCCAGGGAGAACCAGAGGATGATGTGCAGTTAAGAGGAGGATGGCCAGGAGGGGTGGGAGCCCTGAGCCAAGAGGCCGCCCACTGGACAGCACCCCAGAGCACAGCGCTAGCACAATGCCAACCTGCTAGAGAGCCACAGAGCAGACAGAGGAGCTTGCAGGGGGACTTACCTGGGTGACACCCCAGCACCGGGCACGCTGACAGATGCTGGCCAGATACTGTTTCCCCGAGACACCCAGCCACAGGCACACAGGGAAGCACAATGCGGACACACAACACACGAGTACACACACACGTGTACTCACACCACACATGAACCAAGAGTTGGCCGGAAAGACAAGGTGACCATAGCTGAGCAGTAGGCCAGGCCCACGATACAGGGCCACTCCCTCCTCCTGGGGCCAGGTGCACCTGCGGCCTCCCCACCCTGCAGCCATGGGCCACTGCCTGCATCCAGGCCTCACTCCTGAGTGGCAGGCTCTCCCGCCTCCCCGTGTCCAACTCTGGCCCAGGGGCACTGGTGCTGCCTGACCTGGACGGTCTGGTGCAGGTGGACGGCCACCACCTTCTTCATGCAGTCCTTGATCATCTGCGAGGTGAAGAAGTTGGCCTCACCCTTCTTGTCCACGGCGATCTTGCGGTAGTCCTCCAGCAGGATGGGGCAGATGGCCTGGGTGGGGTGTGTCATGTAGATGGGCCCGTCGTAGCCCACCATCTCGCTGAAGTAGGGCAGCGCCCCACAGTGGTCCAGGTGGAAGTGGCTGGGGGTACAGTGCAGGTCAGCCTGGGCCAACCTAACCCCCAGCCCTGGGCCCCATGCTGCAGCCTCTGCGGATGTCATCCTGGTACTAGTCCAAGCACCCAGCAAGGAGAAGACACTGGGGACAGCAGCAAGTGGGAGGGCCCATGGGTAGGGGGAGAGACAGCAAGACAGAGGCCCCAGGGGCCAGCCATCAGCCCAGAAAATTCTGTGGATTGTTGGGGAGCAGCCAAGTGGCAGAGAAGGAAGGGAGTAAGAACACACAGGTAAGAACCACAAGTGTGTGTGGGGGGGGCAAGAGACCTGAGACCCCACAGGGGGTGTGAAAGACTGAGCGATGGGGCTGAGAAAGGTTCCTGGGCGGCAGCTTTCGAGGTGGGCAGAGGAGGGGTTGTGGGCACCCACCTGATGATCACGCAGTCCAAGAAATCGGTGAGGCGGCCGTTGCGGGTGATGTAGGAAAAGTCGGGGAAGCGGCGCTGGGGAAGCAGAGAGAAGGGACTCCAGAGCCAGTCGTGGGGTGCGGGGGCGCTCCCAGCCCGACCACCACTGTCCCAGCCCGCAGGCCGCCGCACGTGGGGACTCACGTCATCGTTGTAGCCCATGTGCATCCCGCAGTCCAGCATGACGTTCTTGCCCGCGATGGACACCAGAATGCAACTGCGGCCCACATCCTGGCCGGCCCCTGCGGAGCGGTGGTGAGGGCCAAGTCCCAGGCCGCGCCCCCACCCCAGCCCCACTCAGCCAGCGGTCCCCCTGATCTCGGGCACCCCGCCGCCCCCCGCCCCACTCACCCAGGGGCGTGCCCCTGATCTCGGGCATCCCGCTTACGCCCACCACCCCCCGCCTGGCGCCCCCCGTGCCCCCCGCCCCACTCACCCAACGGCGTCACCCTGATCTCGGGCATCCCGCCTGCACCCGCCGCCCGCCACTCCGCGCAGGCGCAGCCCCGCGCTTCCGGCTTCCGGCGCGCACGCTGCGGGCCGCACCCTGATTGGTCGGCCGGCAGCCAATCGCGGGCGGCGGCGGCAGGCGGAGGTGGGGCGCGGCAGCGGCGGGGGCGGCGGCGGCGGGGGCGGCGGCGGCGGC
Organism: Sorex fumeus; assembly: GCF_029834395.1. NCBI lineage: Eukaryota > Metazoa > Chordata > Mammalia > Eulipotyphla > Soricidae > Sorex > Sorex fumeus. The sequence goes on from NW_026606121.1 coordinate 5,863,559, forward strand.
GGCGGCGGCGGCGGCGGCGGCGGCGGCGGGGCGGGAGCGGTCCGCAGGTGAGCGGAGAGCGCGCAGGTGAGGGACCCCGCCGGGCGGGGCTCGGCCGGAGCCTGGGGCGGGCGCGGGGCGCGGCGCCTAGAGATCCCACCCGAGTCCCCTCCGCATCCTCGGTCCTCGGCCGCGGGTCCGAGCGGGGCTTGCGGGTCCGAGCAGGTTCTCGGCGGCGGAGCTTGCAGGGACTCCGGGATGAGTGGGGGCCGGGACCCTCTGCGCGGCCCCGCCGCCTCCGGCCCTCCGCGGGGCCCGGGCAGCCGCCCCCCGCGCCTGACCTTAGGAAGGGCGTGGGCTCCCGGGCGGCCTGGCCGCCGCGGCGTCGGTCCCAGCTGGCAGCTGGCCGGCCCGACCGCACACCCACTGCCCTTCCTCTGTTCCGGGCTTTGAAGGACTCCTGGCAGCTGCTGGCGCGCTGGCTCGCGTCCTGGGAAGGTAGACCAAGTCCACAGGAAATTTGGTGGCCAGGAAGGTGGCCCTGGGGACTCGGGCCGCCCGCTTGGGGCAGGGAGGGGAGTGTGGAAGGCCAAGGAAGGCCACTTTTTGGGCCTCAGCACCACCACCCCACCCATCTCAGACTTGGGCTCTGCCCGTGCCAGGCATGCAACAAGACAGGGTGGCCACCCAGCTTCCTGAGGAAGAACCAGGTCAGTCCACCGTACGGATGCGGCAATCTCCAGGGTCACTAGAAGCTGTGCTCCTGGCCTCCCTTCCTCACAGGGACCCTCGGACCCCTGAGGCAGAGGCTACAGGCGCGGAATCAAGGCCCCAGGAGCCCTGCCAGCCACGGTCCTGGGTCTAAGGCAGGCAGGTGCTGGGCGCTCCCTTGGCCATCTCGGGGATGCCCTGAAGCAGCAGCGAGGGCACAGGAGGCATGGGAAGAGGGCAGCCGCCAGCGTGGGCCGTGTTGGGACTTGCCCAGCAGGCTGCTGAGTGCCGGCCCTTTGTCAACCGTGTGCAGGATGGACAGCTCCAAGGAGGACTTCAATCTGCAGCTCGCCCTGCACAGCTTCAAACAATGTCTCAACGAGAAGGAGGAGGTGCTGCTGGACCCCTACCTGGACGGCTGGCAGGGTCTGGTCAGGTGGGTGGGCCTTTCTAGGGCCGTGTGGGCTGAGGGGAGGGGCAGGGCTGGGCAGCCCAGGCTGAGCAGGGCCCCATCTCCCACGCAGGTTTCTGAACAGCATGGGTGCCGTCTTTGCTTTCATCTCCAAGGACCTGGTGGCAAAGCTGCAGATCATGGGGCAGCTGCGGGCCGGCTCTCAGCGTGACCAGTACTGCAGCCTGCAGTCCATGGTGGCCTATGAGCTGGGCCACCAGCTGGTGGACCTGAAGCGTGCCTCCCGCCACCCCAGCTCGGGCTGCCGCACGGTGCTGCGGCTGCACCGCGCCCTCAAATGGCTCCACCTCTTCCTGGAGAAGCTCCGTACCAGCCCCCAGGATGCCAGCACTGCCGCGCTCTGCACCGACTCCTACAACGCCACACTGGCCGCCTACCACTCGTGGGTCGTCCGCCGGGCCGCCACCCTCGCCTTCTGCGTACTGCCCACCCGCACGGCCTTCCTGGAGGCCATGAATGTGGGCCCCCCCGAGCAGGCCGTGGAGATGCTGGGGGAGGCGCTGCCCACCATTGAGCGTGTGTACCACGTCTCCCAGAAACTGTACGAAGACCACGCACTGTTGGACCTGCCCTAGGCCGGCGGCAGTGCCCATACAGTCACCCAGCAGGCATCCCTGAGAACTGGGCCCAGGGGTGCTGCCTCCGCCACCCGGCTGTTGTGAGGAGCAGCAGAGAGGACAGGTGCTGGCCACTGTCCCGGCCTGTCTGCTCCACAGCAGCACTGCCACAGGCCAGCCTCGACAGGGTGTGATGTGGGGGATGTCACTGTTCCTCAGAAGCTGCCAGTGGCCCCCATTATAAACAAGCATAGACTCGGAGCCCACAGACCTCATTGCTGCGTGCCCCTCTCATCCTTCACCAAGGTGCCCGCCTGACTGGCCCCTCCATCCCCGACTGGCTGGCCGCCATCCCCAGCTGACTGTCCTGGGCAGCAGTGGCCACTGCGGGTTCCTCTGTCCCTTCTGCAGCATAGTCAGCCCTGTCCTGCGTGATGAGGGCAACAGGAGAAGCTGGAGCAAAGCCTGCCTGCCTCTGCTTGCATCACGGAGCCTCAGGGTGATGGCTGGTCCTTGCTGCCACCCCCAGCCCCTTTTGCTGCTTTCCACTCCTGCCCTGCCCTTGAGCCCACACCCCGTGTACAATAGATATGGGCGCAGGCACGCCCGGGGTGAACTCTGGGGCTGCTGGGAACGTACTGGATGTGGTTTTCCAGCATAAATAAATGGCACGGAACCTGCTGCATTCCAAGTGGGTTATGTGGCAGCAGGGCCCACCACAAGGGCAGGGTATCTTGCAGGGACCCCTGGGACACAGGCACTGGTAGCCCCTGGCAGGTGTAGTGAAGCCCCGCTAGCCTACACGGTCACGTCCACACACACACAACAGCCATCCTGTAGGATCTGCCCACACTGCAAGGCCCCAGCCCAGAAGCCAGGATGGGACTAGCCAGGCCAGTGGCCAGCGGACGGAGACTGGGGGTGTGTGTGTGTCATGTATAAGTGAACCATGAGCACATATGTAGTGAGGTGTGCGTGTAATGTGTGTGCCACGTAAAATGTCATGTATGCCATGTCGTGGTGTGTGTCTGCGGCTGCCACCCAACAGGACCCTCGCCACCAGGCATGGACAAGCAAAGATCGTCGGCCAGACTTGAGACCACCAGGCATGCCCGGCCTGGCCAGGGGAGAATCTGGGTGATGAAGGGTCTGCTATGCAGGTGCCCAGGGCCTGGACCCTGGCTCAGAATCAGCCCCAGCTAGGCTGTGTGGACACCTGGTCCTGCAGCTGGTGCCCATTTGGTTGCCACCCCCATCTGGTTCCACTCGGTGTCCTGCCACCTCCTGCCATCCTCTTCCGTCCTGTCCGTCCCTCATTTGCGTGGCCCCTGCGGCACACCTGCTGGCAGCATCTCATGAGCTAGTTCTCAGGCCTAGGGCTGCTGGGACCACACCCGCAGAACGGCACCTCAGCAGCCAGAGGGCCCAGACCCAGTGGCCAACACATGTCCTGGGGTCCCACCTCCCCTTCAAGGGTGGGGTGTGGGGGCATGGGCAGGTCATGGTCCATGGCATTCAGATCCTGCCGTCTGGCCCGGTGTGGCTCGGCTATGCAGCTAGTGCTGGAGTCTGGCCAATTGAGGTGGGGCGCTTGTGGCAACTAAACAAATCCTCGCCCCTCCCTGTCCACACTCCTTATCTACACACACTGGTGCCTGCCGCTGCTCACCACTGCCCGCCATGCACCTTCTTCTCGGCCTTATGGCTCTCCTGGGCCCTGGGTTGGCGGCCCCACTGTGCCTGTCACGGCAGCTCAGTGCCAGAGGTGACTACGTGCTGGGTGGGCTCTTTCCCCTGGGCACGGCTGCAGACACGGGGCTGGGGGTCAGGACCCAGCCCCAGGGCATCCAGTGCACCAGGTAGGTGAGCATATCGTGGGTGGGTGGGTGGGCAGGGTCCCGCGAGGTCCGAGGTAGTTCCTGCAGCCCCATTGCCGCAGGTTCTCTGCCGTGGGCCTGCTCTGGGCGCTGGCCGTGAAGATGGCCGTGGAGGAGATCAACAACAGCTCAGCCCTGCTTCCCGGGCTCCGTCTTGGCTACGACCTCCTGGACACCTGCTCAGAGCCCATGGTTACCATGAAGCCCAGCCTCAAGTTCCTGGCTGGAGTGGGCAGCTGCCGCGTGGCCGCACACTGTGAGTACATACGCTACCGGCCCCGTGTGCTGGCTGTCATCGGTCCTCACTCATCGGAGCTGGCCCTCATCACCGGCAAGTTCTTTGGCTTCTTCCTCATGCCCCAGGTGCGTCCCAGCCTGCCCCGGGCCCAGGTGGCCCAGCCGGCCTAGTCAAGGGCCCTGAGTCATGAGGTGTTCCTGTCCACCACAGGTCAGCTACGGCGCCAGCACTGACCGACTGAGCCAACGCGAGTCCTTCCCGTCCTTCTTCCGCACGGTGCCGAGCGACCGCGAGCAGGCAGTGGCCATGGTGGCTCTGCTGCGAGCACTGCACTGGAACTGGGTGGCCGCCCTGGGCAGTGATGATGAGTACGGCCGGCAGGGCCTGAGCCTCTTCTCCAGCCTGGCCAGCACACAGGGCATCTGCGTGGCCCACGAGGGACTGGTGCCGCTGCCCGGCCCGGCCAGCACCCCGCAGCTGGGGCCCGTGCTGGACCTGCTCCACCGCGTGAACCAGAGCCGCGTGCAGGTGGTGGTGCTCTTCGCCTCACCCCTTGCCGCCCGCAGCCTCTTTACCCACAGCACGCAACAGAAGCTCTCGTCCAAGGTGTGGGTGGCCAGCGAGGCCTGGCTCACCTCGGACCAGGTCATGTCGCTCCCGGACATGGCCCGGGCAGGCACGGTGCTCGGCTTTCTGCAGCGGGGAGCGTCCGTGCCCGGGTTTCCTGCCTATGTGCAGAGGCGCCTGGCCCTGGCCGCTGACCCCGCTTTCTGCTCCTCACTGGAGGCCGAGCAGTCGGGGCAGGATGAGCATGTACTGGGGCCACGCTGTCCCCAGTGTGACCACATCTCTCTGGACGACGTGTCTGGGGGCATGCCACCCCACAAGACTTTTGCTGCCTATGCCGCCGTCTACGGCGTGGCCCAGGCGCTCCACGATGCTTTAGGCTGCGGCCCCTCTGGCTGCCTCCGGGGGCCCCTGCGGCCGTGGCAGGTGCGGCTGGGCCTGGGAGGGGAGGGGGCTTGACCCTGGCTGGGAGGCTGCCACCCACTTTGCTGTCCACACCGCCTGCCTCCTGCCCAGCTCCTGAAGAACTTGTACAACGTGAGCTTCCGTGCACATGGCCTGGAGCTGAGCTTCGACGCCCAAGGGAACGTGGCCATGGAGTACGACCTGAAACTGTGGGTGTGGGGAGCCCCAAGGCCCGAGCTGCGCACCGTGGGTCACTTCGATGGCCGCCTGCGGCTGCGGCGCAACCAGATGCGCTGGCATACGCCAGGGAACCAGGTAGGTGCTGGCCAATAGCTCTGGCCCTGCCAGGCAGGCGCGGGAGGGGGTGGCCGCTGTGCAGGGCTGAGCCCAGACCCCCCCAGGAGCCTGTGTCCCAGTGCTCGCCGCAGTGCGAGGAGGGCCAGGTACGCCGTGTGAAGGGTTTCCACTCCTGCTGCTACGACTGCGTGGACTGCCCAGCTGGCAGCTACCAGCACAGCCCCGGTGAGCCAGCTGTGGGGTGGGCACACGTGGGACACATGAACTGGACATCGGGGTGTGTGGGGGGAACAGACATGTAGCATGGGGATGGTGGGATGGGGGAGTGTGCTCATCATGTGCCTGGGGGAGTGAGTCAACCTTGGGGTGGGTGAAGGGCAGGGTCGGGGTGACTGGTGCAGGGATGGGGCATGTGGGTGGGCGGGGCTTACTGGCCTCGGGGTGCAGGATGTGTGTGTGTGGGGGAGAGCCAGCTGCAGGGGGGGGCGTGGAGGTGAGCTAGGGACAGAGTGCCTGCTTTCCGCACGCAGGTGACACCCTCTGCAGGCGCTGTGCCCCTGACCAGTGGTCCCCTGCGCGAAGTCCGCGCTGCTTCCCCCGCACGCCCAGGATCCTGGCCTGGGGGGAACCTGTGGTGCTGGTGCTGCTGGCCCTACTGGGCCTGACGCTGAGCCTGGTGCTGGGGGCCCTGGGGCTCTTCCTGCAGCACCGACACAGTCCACTGGTGCGAGCCTCAGGCGGACCTCGAGCTTGCTTCGGTCTGTCCTGCCTGGGCCTTGGCTGCCTTGGTGTCCTCCTGTTCCCAGGACGACCCAGCTCTGCCCGCTGCCTGGCCCAGCAGCCACTGCTGCAGCTCCCACTCACTGGCTGCCTGAGCACACTCTTCCTACAGGCCATCCAGATCTTCGCCGGGTCGGCGCTGCCACCGGGCTGGGCAGGGCCGCTGCAAGGCTGCCTGCAGCGAGCCTGGGCCTGGCTGGTGGTGCTGCTGGCGCTGCTGGTGCAGGTGGCACTGTGTGCTTGGTTTCTGGTGGCCTTCCCGCCGCAGGTGGTGGCCGATGGGCAGGTGCTGCCCTCGGAGATGCTGCTGCAGTGCCACCAGCACTCCTGGCTGGCCTTCGGCCTGGTGCATGCGCCCAGCAATGTGCTGGCTGCCCTCTGCTTCCTGAGCACTTTCCTGGTGAGGAGCCAACCCGACAGCCATACCGGGGCGCGCAGTCTCACCTTCGCGGCGCTGGCCTACCTGCTCACCTGGACTTCCTACGTACCCCTCTCTGCCAACGTGCACGTGAACTACCAGCCAGCTGTGGAGATGGGCGCCACCCTCCTCTCAGCCCTGGGCATCCTGGCCACCTTCCACCTGCCCCTGTGCTACATGCTGCTCCGGCAGCTGCATGGCAACACCCCCGCCCTCTTCCCGGGGGAGGGGCCCTGCCAGGAGGGTGAAGTGCCTGGGCAGGCCCAGCACCCGCAGTCCTGAGCCTCACCCTGCACCCTTACCGCCTCGCTCTGTGGAGACCCAAGGCTAGCTGCTGGCCTGACCCTCAATGACGCCTCAGCCCACGGGCACCTGGACCCCGAGACTGTCCCTGTCTATGCCCAGGTGGCCGCTAGGAACCCCACCCACTGTGAGCGAGCCTGGATGGAGCAGACACCACATCTGCTCTGTGACCGCGGCAGGAGGAAAGGACACGGCACACATCAGTCCCAGAAAATTAAATGCTTTTCCATGTTTAAAATAGATGTACACAGAAGGTGCCTCTGAGGGGCAGGGGCTTCTGCCGGGCACCCCCATGGGCCATGCCCCTTCCAGAGACCCCAGTTGACACCTTCCTTGGCACCAAGAGCCAGCTGGGATGTGGAGGAGCCCTGGCACCCACCCCCACCCCCAGACCACACAGGCCAGGCAATAAATAAATAAATTAAATCCCTGCCCTGGGCGGCTGGGGGTCCAGCCTAGGTGCCAGCTGAGGGGGGCGGGCCCAACAGCCTCTCAGCTGGGGCCCGGGCGGTTCTGGAACCCCTGGTAAGCGGAGGGTCAGGGGTCCAAATGCCCTCCACATTCCTGCCCGCATCCCTGGTGAGCCAGCAGGGTGCAGCCCAGGACCAGGTACCCCTCACATGATGTCCACGAAGAACTCACAGGGGTTGCCCATGGCCTTCTGGAAGGACTGGCGGCTGCCCGTCAGCTCTGGGGGCACGGCAGCCAGCTCCCGCACGGGTGGCCCCCCGGGCGGCCCCCCCACCACCACGTGTGTCTTGGTTAGGGGGCGCGATGGGGGGAGGCCAGGGGCAGCAGCCGTGGCCTGGCTAAGCTGGCTGGCTGGACGCTCACGCCAGCTGCTGCCGCCCAGTCCACTAGGGGCCGTGTGGTCTGACTCGCTGCCGCTGCCCCTGGCTCCCGCTGTCCAGCACTCCTCTCGGCCCAGGGCTCGCCGGCTGCTCCCGCCGCTGCGTGCTGACCCGCTGCTCCGGCTCCCTGCGGAGGGGCGGGGGTGAAGGCACACGGTCAGCCCCGGCTGCTCCCAGGACTGGCAGAACCTGGTGGCCACAAGTCCGGTGGGGTGGGAGGGTGGCCATGCAGCAGGTGGGCGGGAGCAGCCGGGACACCCAGCCTCACCCCGACGCCTATGGTGAGGGCCTGGTCCTGCAGCTGAGAAACGAGACGCCAGCCAGCCTCCTGCCCCCTCCATGACCACCTTCCATCGGACCCTGAGCCCATCCTGAGGTGTCAGGGCACCAGCCGGCAAGGGCGTGCCGAGGGACGCCGGGCAGAACTGTGGCTTACCGGCCCGAGGTGGTTCCGCTAGTCCTTCAGTCTAAGGCTTGCTCAGCACAAAGCAAGGGATAGCACGAGTTACAGAGCAGCTCCCCGCCACCACCCCCTCCCGCCGCCCCTCCCCGCAGCCTGGGGCTCCGGCCACTGCAAGGCCCTGTTCTGCAAGCCCACCCGGAGGGCAGCCCGCTCGGATGCCTGCCCAGCCTGCCCAGGGGGCTCGAGGTCTGCCAGGGGCCCAGCACCAGCTCCCTGGAGGCTCATGCACACGGGGTATCTCCTCTGAGTCTGTCGCTCCTGTAGACCCCCAACTGCAAGTCTCCGGCCATGCCCCAGACCCCTCCCCCAGCAGGGCAGAGCACAGGGCAGGAGGGGGCCCAGGCAGAGACTGGACAGGGAGGCTTGTCTGGGCACGCACCTTCGCTCTGCTGACTCCCAGCGCTGCCACTGCCGTAGCTGAAGCCAGGGTCCTGGTAGGCGGGCGGGAAGCAGGGCGGGGGGCCCGGGTACTGGTAGGGGTAGCTCTGACCCAGGGGCCAAGGGGCACTGGGGTGGGGCAGCGGGGCCACAGGGTCCTGATCAGAGGCCCCACTGGAGCCGCTGTTGAGGTTCAGGGCGGCCAGGTCTGCAGGGAGAGGAGGGCGTGAGGGCTGGCCAGCAGGCGGGGGGTGGGGTGGCCCTGCCCACCTCCGGCTCCCACTCACTGCTGCACAGGCCCCCAAACACGTAGTAGCACTGCTCAGAGAAAGTGATCTTGTTGACAGTGTGCCGCAGGAAGCCGCGCCGCAGCATGCTGCTGGCGTACTTGCGCGCCTCCCGCCGCTCCTTGAAGCCCTCCACGTGCGAGTAGAGCCAGTCCACCACGTCAGCGCCTGCGGGCAGCGGGGTCAGCCGGCCCACAGCCGCGGGCCACCCTGCAGGGCACTCTGGCCGCCCTCCCGGAGCTGCTCACCGATCACGGCGTTGGCGATGGTGATCTTGAGCCACATGCGGTCGCGGATCTCCAGGCCTGAGTCTGGCAGCTGCATGACCCGCACCACAGCGCTCATGTCACTCTTCACGGTCAGCGGCGCATCCTCCAGCTCTACAAGGCACATCTCTCAGGGCGGGTGGGGGTGCGCCCACCGCAGCCCCGGGTGGCCAAGGGACCAGACCCTGACCCTGCAGCAGAGGCAGGCGCCGTGGAGGTGGGGGCTGGGCCTGGGCCTCCCCCGGAGGAGATGCCCCAAGGCCTGGGGCCCAGATCGGGGGGAGCCACCCCACTCCGCAGACCCCCAGGAGTCCTCTGCTGGCGCGTGTTAGTGGTGTTAGCAGCAGGAAGCATGTCCACAACGCGCCCGGCCAGAGCCGAGCAGGTGGCAGCGGAGCACGGGGGCTGGGATGGCCCTGGCGTGGCCCCCGGCCCTGCTCTTGGGAGCTGCCACTTACGTGGGGCGCCAGGCACAGAGCTGGTTAGTGAGGAGGAGCTGGTGCGGGTGACAGCGCTGGAGCACGGGCTCGTACCGTAGCGTGGCAAGGCTCCACTCAGCACTGCTGTGTGTGACAGCCAGGCCGCGGGGTCGATGGGCCGGACGGGGTCAGCTGGGCAGATGCCGTGGGGGGGGCAGAGGAACAGACACACAGGAGAAAAATCAGAGCTCAGGTCGAGTCCAGGGGTCCCTGCCCCTGACCCCATGGGGTCACTCACCCCTCGGGATCGTGAAGTAGCTCCGCGGTGTGGGGTCCCAGCACTTGGCCACCGTGAGACTGATGGGCCTGCAGGGGTCGGGAAGTGCGGGTCACCCCCTAGAGACTGCAGCAGCCCTCCCGCCCCCGTGCCCCCGCGCCCACCGCACCCAGTCTGGGACACCATCTCCCGCAGCACCCGCACAGCGTCATCATTGCTCATGTTCTCGAAGTTGACGTCGTTCACCTGGAAGGGGGGCAGGGCTCAGTGGAGGTGGGTGGGGAGGGTCCCGCCCTCCCGCCACGGGCCCCCAGCACACCTGCAGCAGCATGTCCCCAGGCTCGATGCGGCCATCGGCGGCCACTGCCCCGCCCTTCATGATGGAGCCGATGTAGATGCCGCCGTCCCCGCGGTCATTGCTCTGGCCCACGATGCTGATGCCCAGGAAATGGTGCCGCTCTGTGGGGGCAAAGGGTGAGCAGCGCTGCCCACCTGCCCACCCGCCCACCTACCCGTCCACCACGGGCCACAGGCCTCACCCATGTTGAGAGTGACGGTGACAATGTTCAGGGACATGGTGGAGTCGGTGATGCTGCTGAAGGAGGACGCCTGCGGGGACGGGGTCAGGGCTGTGGCTGTGCGGCTGCAAGGCAGCGTGCCCTGCCCGCCTGCCACCACCTACCCGGTCGGCCTGCCGCAGGCGCTGCTTCCGCCGCCGGCGCTTGTGCTTCCGGATGAGCCGGGAGGATGTGCTGTGTGCTGTGGAGCTGCTCAGCCTGGGGGTGAGTGTGCAGGCTCAGGCCCTGGACACAGCCCGCTCCCCCCCCCCCCCCCGGCAGGGGAGAGTGAGGCCACGGGCTAGGGGCACACCCACCAAGCACCTCCTGGAGGAGACGGGGACAAGGGCATGGATGCGGCCATGCATACACCTGTCCACACACACCACCTCCCGCATGACACATGTACACACACACACACACACGCCAAGACACGCTCCAGAGGTTATCAGGCACCTTCACCCTAGCACACACCTGTGCACACACACCTGTGCCATGCCCCCTGGCCCCACACATGTGCACACCTGTGCCACACCTTATGGCCCAACTCGCTCACCGGCTGGTGTTGTCGTCCTCGTCCGAGTCAATGAAGCTGCTGGACTCCAGCTCGCTGCTCAGCACAGTGGAAGCGCTGTCCGCGGGCAGCCCCACATCCCGCCGCCGGTCCCCCCGTGGGTGCCCATTGGTCCTGGTGGCTGTGGGGACAGTCAGGAAGGGAGCTGACTTCTGGGAGTAACCAGTGATCTGGGTGACACCAGGGGCCAGAGTCAGCAGGGGCTGCTGCATCTCAGACCTGGGTAGGCGTCTTACCTTCCTCACGGTTCCGACGCCGAGGTCGCTCCCGCCGGTGACCAACCAGAGACTCGGTACCAGTCTCATTGTCCATGCCATCGCGACTGCTGGCCACATTTGGGCTGTGCAGTGGGGGACGGGTCAGGTTGGGCCAGCAAGGCCCGGACAGTCCGAGTTCATTTCCTCTGGCTCCAGCAGAGGCACCTGCCCACCCAACTGCCCACCTCCTGTGGATGAGCTCCTCACTGATGGGTCTGCTTGCTGCCCTCCCTCCCCACATGCTACCGCTGCCTGGGTTCTTACTGGAAAGAAGGGGGCCGAGAGTCCCCAATGCCAGCCATCCGCTCCAAGGGGGTGGGAAGGTCTGTGTGGCCATCTGTGCCCTGAGACCCTGTGTCCGAGTGGGAGCCCTCAGCCAGGACCAGCTGCAGAGGAGAGGGGGTACTCAGGGCATGGCTGATGTGGACACCAGCCTCCCCCAGCCCAGCCTCCCGCCCACCAGGGCTCACCCAGGACACCACGCGGCCATTGAAACAGGGCAGCCGGGCATTGTCATCAGAGATCTCCTCCTTCACCACCCTGTGGCAGAGCGGGACCTGGTTAAAGGGGACTTCCCCAGACCCCAGGGGCAGACCACATCCCACCCCCAACCCCCGGCAGTCTTGCTCACTGAGGCTGCCCAGCTTGAGACCAGCTAGGGCCAGCCCTCCAGCAACACCCACAGCCCGGTGGCCAGCCCCTCGCCTGCCTCATACTGCCAGGTCACATGGCTGGGCTGAGAAAGGTGCACAGACAGGACCAGCCAAGGCAATGCTGACCGGTAGAAGATGACCTGGGGCTGGAAGCAGGTGTCAAGATCCAAAGGACTGAGGAGTGAACAGCCGGCAAACTTTCGGGACCAGCAAGATCCCATGTGCCCTCTGGTGACCCACACACCAGGGCAGGATGGCCCTGAAAGTGCCCCAGCATTGGGATCAAGCCCCGCCCCCAGAACGGGAGCCCCGCCCAGAGCCTTCAGCTCCACCCCCAGGGCCGGGAGCGCCCCCCCCCCCCGCCCCCACCCAGCCCAGATGCTTCCCCTGCCTGGGCATCAGCGGCCGCCTGCTGGCCAGACAGGAAGCAGCCTCTAGGTCGGCTGAGCGGCCGCCTCATCTTGGCCAGTCGTGGCAGCAGCAGGTGGCAGGAGGCCCTGCATAACTGGCCCCAGGCTCTCTGACAGGGAGCAGGGACCTGTCCACTCCACTGGGCACTGTGGACAGAGCAGACAGCTTGGGGCCCTGGGCCGATCACACATGGCCAGAAGGTGAGCCACTTCTCAGGACCCCCTCTCTGCTCTCAGCTGACTTCCCAGGGAAGGGTGTGACTACCCAGGAAGAGGGGGAACTCAAGGGACAGCGGCAGCGGAGACGGGGGTGGGGGCCTGGCTCTCTTGGCTATTTCTTTTCCTGGTGCCGGAAATGGAGCTCTGGGCCTCAGACACCAGGCGAGTGCCCCACTGCTGAGCCCTTTGCAAGCCCAGGTGCCTGGCGTCCTCCGCCACACCCCAGCCCAGCCCTTCTGAGTCAGCCACACCAGGTGGGGATGGGGAGGGTCCGATGCCAGGTTCCAATGTCCCAGCAGTGGCGACAAGCCCTCTGCAGGCTAATTCCCCAGCCAGAAACACCTCCCGCCTTCCACCCCGGAGAGGCAGCATGGGGCAGACAGGCCAAAGGGCACTCCTGAGCTCCACAGGGAGGGAGGGACCCCGTGCCACGCAGAGGAAGTGCCTCCGCCCTGCGCACCCCTGCTGGCACCATGCCCCACCTCAGAATTCCCGGCAAGATCCTGGTTAACCCTGAACTTGTGGCTGGCCGGCGCGCCCCCGCCCCCGCAGCCCCGCCCCGGAGAGGAATCTACTCACAACAGCCCAGGAGGTTCCCAGGCCAGCAGACCCGGGGGGCGGCCACACACCCCAAGTCAGGGACCACGGAAGCTTGGCCTCTCCCTAACCCGTCCTATGCACAGAGCTGGCCAGTTCGGCATGGGGCACCCCGCGCCCAGCCCAGCCATCAGTGGTAAAAGGCCCAGGCTCCTGTTAGGGGGCTCCGAGTCCCCACACCTCTGGCTCTATTGCCCCTCTTGAGCTAGGCCCCACCCTCCAGCTGGACGCCCTCGGCAGCACCTCCAGGGCCCAGCTTAGAAGGGGAGGTGCCTTCCTTGAAACTGTGTATCTCACGGTGATCCAATGAAAAATAAACAAATAAAGAGAAAGAAATGGGGGTGCCAAGCCTGGGAAGAGGCCACCCTGGCGGCCCACAAGCCCCGCCGCAGACCCAGAGGCCAGCAGAGCCTCGCAGGGTCAGGACAGCGCCCGAGAGAGATGGCCTGCACTCCCTGTGAGCAGCGGCTGGACCAGACAGTGCCCGTGCCCACTGGCTGTGGGCTCTGAGGACGAAGCGGGTAACAAGGGAGAACGCACAAGGCCGGCGCTCCTGCCAGCTGGAGGAGGGGCTGGGGATGACGGTGTGCGCCAGAGGAGGGTTCAGGGGTCACCGCGTGGGTGTGCAGGAAACCTTCAGGGTGCCCAGGATCCCTGGTGCAATTGCCAAACGTCCTTCAGTCCCGGATTCACGGTGGCCCCGTGGCCACGGCAGCAGGAAACAGCCTCAATGTCACAGGGAGAGGCCGTCAGTGCAAGGACGGGGCTGGCACACAGGCCCCGGCGCCGCCGTGGGGGCTCAGGTTACCCCGGGTGGTGCCCAGCCAGGACGGCCACCCCCCAGGCCGGCCTCCTCGGAGGCCCAGCGGCAGGGCGGCCGGAGGGCAGGGTCTGACCTCCGTCTGCGGCCTCGGGGCGCGCGGGCGGGCGGACCACGGCCCGTGCCCACCGGCCCGCGGACGGCCCGGACTGCGGTCCGCAGCCCCGGACAGTGTCGGGCGCCCCCGGCCCCGCCGGCCGCCCCGACGCCTGCCCGCGCCCTCCGACAGGTGCGGCGGCGCCCGTCCCGCGCCCCGCGCGCGGCCAGGGGGGCCCGGCCCGGCGGGAGGCGCAGCCCGCGGCCCAGGGCGCACTGACCCGAAGTCCTGGTCCATGGACTTGAAGAAGAATTTGTAGGCGTGCACGGGCCGGTTGCCCAGCACGCTCTTGAAGTCGGCCAGCGTGACGCGCTCGGGCGCCACGGGCAGCTTGACCAGGTACGGCGTCTCCTCCTCGTCCATGTGGTAGATGATCTTGGTCTCCGCCATGGCGCGGGGCCCGCGCGGCGTCAGGGCCGCCCGCCGCCGCCAGGCCACGCGCGCGCGCCCGCCGCCCCGCGCCGCCGCGCCCGCCGCCGCCCCGCGGCCCGCGGCCGCCCATCCGCCCCGGCCCCGCCGCGTCCGCCCGCCGCCGCCCCCTCGGGCCGCGCAGTTAAAGGGACCGCGGGCCCTTCTGAGAGCGCCGCCCGCCGGGGGGCGCCCGCGAGCCGGGCGGTGACGTCACGGGGCGGGGCCGTGCTGCGCACGCGCGCGGAGGGGCGGGGCCGGAGGCGGGGCCGGAGCGCGCGGGCGCGTGGGGAACCGGGCCGCGGGGCCGCGGGGCGGCGGCGGGGGGACCCCAGGGGCCGGACCGTGGAGGGACGAAGGGGCCGTGGCGCCGGGGGTGACCGGAGGAGACCGGGGAGCGCACGGGAACCTGGGCGCAGGGAGACTGGGGGACACGCGGGGGCCCGGGGCGTGAGGGGCGGGTCCCGGGGGCCGCGGGGCTCTCCCGTGAGCGGGCAGGGACGCGCCCACGTGGGGAGGTCGAGCGACCCTGCTCCCGCGTCCCCAGCTGTCGGAGGCTGCGGCCCTCACAACGCTTCGTCTCGCGCCAGGCGGTCGCGGGGATCGGCTCTGGCCTTAAGTGTCGCCGCGCCTGGGTTTTCGGTCTGTGGGCCGGGGATGGGGGTGTCGCCGGACAGTCCAGCTCTGCGCCCGTCCCGTCCGGCTCGCGGGCGCAGAGACCCCAGCAGCAGGGGGCAGAGTGTGAGGCCCCAGAGTTGTTTTCTGGAGCTGGGAAGGGTTCAGCTACATCCCGCACCCATATGGAGAACACCACTGGGGTCGGCTCCTACCAGGGGACAGTGAGAGGGGGTGAGGCTGCCAGAGAAGACCTGCAGGTGAGGGGCTACGGTGCTCAGTCCCCCAGTTCCTGACCACATGCCCCCAGCACTCCCACATCCCCATCCCCCCCACCCCAGTGGTCCAGCACTGACCTCCAGAACCTACTGGGTAAGTCATGACCCAGGCTGAGGCCCTGGAAACTTTCTGTTGACGTTACACCCTACAGCCTCAGTTTCCCCAGAGTGATGAGTGAGCCCACTGTGACTGGTGGGTGCATGCTTGCTCCAGAGGTGCAGGCTAACACCAGGAGACAGACCACAGGGTGCGGGTCACAGATGCAGCTGCTGGTGAGCCCAAGCCAATCTCTCCCAAGTTGCTGGTGCAGCTGAGAATAAGCTGGTCCTGTGGGGTGGCCAGCACCTGGACCCTGCTGGTAGTGGCTCCCTTCTCCAGATGAAGTCCAGCAGAGGTCACAGGACAAGAGCAGGGGATTGGTGGGGGGGGGGTGGGGCGACATGCACACCTGCCGTGGGTAGGTGTGGGAGCACTCGGCTCACTGGGAGCACTTCAGAAACCAGGGTGAGACTCTTCTTGCCACTGTCTGCTACCCACCACATCCCCCACCCTCTTGTCCAGGAAGTCCCGCCCACTCTGAGAAATGATCTGTGATCTTGAACTTCTGACCAAGGTGAGGAAAAGGGGCCAGAGAGATGGTGAGAGGGTGCAAGTGGGGTCGGAGGCACTTTCCACACAGCTGACCTGGGTTCTGTCATCCACATTGCATAGGGTCCAAGAGAGCCTGGCCAGGAGTAAGCCGCCTGAGCACCACTGGGTGTGGCCCAAACCAAAACAATAACAACAACAAAAGCAGTTAGGAAAACCAGGATACAGGGGAAATCAGCCAGCTTTTATTAGGAAGGGGAGGCCCCAGTGGCCCAGGGAGGAGCTGGTGCAGGGACAGGAGCCACCACAGGCTGCCCAGAACCTTCCTCACCCTGTCCTCAGACTGACGGAAGCCACCAGGGGCCCAACCCTGGACTCCAGCCAGTGGGCGGGGAACAGGGTCAGAAGTCACATGAGGACACGCAATGAGAGACACAGCAGATTGTGGAATGGGGGCTGGACAGGGGCAGGGAAGGGCAGGCAGGGACTGCATCCTGTCCCAGGCTGGTGGGCACCTCTGTTCACTGGGCAGGGAGGGCGGCTTCCCGGAGGGCTCTGCAGGCAGCCAAACCAGGGCAGATTGAGGGCAGCGGACCAGCCGCTGAAGGGGCAGAGAAGGTCCACGACAGGGAGGGCAGCGGGCGGGCGGCTCATTTGCAGTACTCCTTTCTGAGCTCTGCCAATGTGGGCAAGTGGTCAGCTCTCCGCCCTGGGCTCGCCACTTGTCCCCGCAAACCCCCAAGTCTGAGCTGGCTGGGAGGTGGGAGGGCATCACCCTCCCAGCCACTGACCTTTATCCAGGTCCAGGGTCTTGGTGGGCAGGGGGCTGTGGGCCAACCCAGCCTTCTCCTTCAGGATGTTGTTCTTGTAGTCTGGGATGGGAAGAGCGTGCTGAGGGCCCTGCCGGGGTGCCCCCCACGTGACCGGGTGAGTGGGGCAGGTGCTGGGCTCACCTAGTGGGATGTGCTCACTCCTGCACGGCGCCTGCTCCTGGGAGCTCCCCGTCCACTGGGCCACGCTCACGTCCTTCCTGAAGGTCAGAGCAGCCCAGGTCAGAGCAGCTGATGGGGTGGGGGTCCCCTGAGGGAACAAGCAGGACGAAACTCACCCCTTCAGCGTCCTCAACTTCTCCACGCCTTCATAGCCTGGCAGGGGAGATTCATTCTGGGGCCGCTTGCGCTCCCCGGGGCTGGCGTCTGCGCGGAGGCGCTGGCGGGTGACCAGGATGACGGTGATGAGCAGCAGGATGAAGAGCAAGAGCGTGGCCAGCACGTAGCCCAGCTGCTGGAAGAAGTGCGCGTGGCCCTCGGGCACGATGACATTGATGACGCTGCGGCCGCGTGCCAGCGTGGGGTCTGCAGTAGGGGCCGGTGGTCAGTGGGGCACAGGCCACCACGGGCCACGCGCGGGAGGGGAGGCGGCCGCACCTGGGCGAGGGGTGGCGCCGCCGGAGCCAGAGCCATTGCCCGGGGAGCCCCGCGGGGGCAGCGAGACGGGCGCTGTGACGCTCAGGCGGAACACGCGGCGCTCGTGCAGGCCGCAGTAGTGGTGGTGCAGGTGGCAGGAGTAGGTGCCCTCGTCGGCCGGCTGCAGCGGGTCGATGCTGAGCGAGAAGTCGCCGCGCGCGAACGCGTCGGCCGCCACGGCCACGCGGTCGTGCAGGAAGCGCGGCCCGTAGGCGCGGCGCTCGCCCGACGCGTACAGGTCGAGCAGGCGGTCAGCGCGGTCGTGCGACACCCCCGGAGGCTGCCGGTCCCAGTGTGCCACCTGCTGCGCCTCCTCCAGGTGCCGGTCGGTCCACACGTGCGCGCGGTTCACGCAGCTCAATAGCGCGGGCGTCCCGCGAGCCACCACCAGCACCTCCTTTTCGCCGTCCCAGAAGGCGCGGGCGGCCCGGGCTGCGGGGCGCGGGGCGCGGTGAGCGTAGGGCGCAGCGACCGCGGGGGTCAGCGACGGGGGGGGGGGGGTGAGGGGGGTGGAGGGGGCGCGGGGGTCACGACGGGGGAGGGGCAGGGGGGTGCGGTGAGCGCGGAGGTCAGCGACCGCGGGGGGGCGCGCGGGGGGCAGGACCGCGGGGGGACGCGCGGGAGTCTGCGACCGCGGGACGCGCGGGCCGAGTCACTCACGGTCTTCAGTGACGTTGAGCAGCAAGGCCCGGCTCTCATACAGGTGGCAGTAGTGGTGGTGCAAGTTGCAGCTGTACAGCCCCGCGTCCGACTCCTCCACCGCTGCCCCGCGAGAAGCAGCGTGAGGCCACGCGGTGCGGGTGGGCCCCGCGCCCCGCCCCGCCCCTTTGCCCTGTGCCTACCGCGGATGAGCAGCGAGAAGTTGCCGTCGAGGAAGGCGGACGGCGCCAGCTGGAGGCGGCCGCGGTCGCGGGGCTCGTACACGCGCTGCTCGCCCGCCGAGTACATGTCCACGAGGCGGCGCGCCGGGCGCTCAGGGCCGCCGGCCACATCCCAGTGCACCACGCGCTGGCGATCGTGCAGCCGGTCCTGGGTCCACACCATGCGCGGGCTCTGGCACATCAGCACCGCCCGGGCGCCCGCGGCCCAGCTCACGGCTGACTCGGACACCACGGAGCTGCCCCCGGGCGGCCCTGCGGGAAGGGGCAGGTGCTCGGGGAGGGGCCCCTGGGCGAGGGGCGGGGCGGGGCGGCGGGGCTGGGCACTCACCTGACGGCAGGACCGCGGACCCTGGAAGGAGGAGAGTCACTGTGGGGAGCCCCAAGCACCCCTGCTCTGGGCGCTGAAGCCAGGCCCTCGCTGGACCTGCATGCCCGCCCGGGCCAGGCGGACCCCACGGACCCCACAAACGGCCACGCCCACACGCCGGGTCGCCCAAGCCCCCTGGCTATCAGGGGCCCGGAGCCAGGACTCTGAGGACCGGCCCGCTGCCACTGCCGGCCCGTTTGTGCGCCTGCACTGCTGCGGGGCCCAGCGGGAAATTCCCAGCCGGCCCCAGGGGCGGGCTTGGGCCAGAGAGGCCCTGCGGCTCTGAGCCCCTGCTTCCTGACACACGCCAGGTGCGGCTTGAGGGGTTTCAACTGCCCCTGAAGGGCCGACACCCACCCTGCTCTGGGGGCCCCTGATCGTGGCCCCCAGGCCTGTCCCTTCTCCCAGCCGCCTCATCACTCACCCTGCAGGAGCAGCAGCACCCAGACGAGCAGCCCTGGACGGAGCTCCATGGCGCCCACTGGCCCGGCCAGCCGGCTTTGTCTGCTCCAACTCTCCAGAAAAACAGCTGGCCCTCCCCCTCCTCAGCACCCGCGTGACATCACGGAGCCCTGGGCTGGGTCAGACCTAGACTGCCCGCCCCTCAGCTCCTGCCAGGCCCCTTGGCCTCCCCCATCCTTGGCGGGCCTGCAGGGAGGGGAGGGCCTGGCCCCAGCCCCTCTCTGTTGTGGGCCCTGGACGGGGACAGTGGCCTCACCAGGACTGGCAGGAGGGACAAGGCATGTCTGCGACTGCCCCAGATCTGTGGTTCTGGGGAGCACCACCACCCCCCCGCCAGTGGCACCCCAAGGAGCCAGGCTGTGTGCTCAGACCTGTCAGCCAGTGCCCACCGGTGGCCTGAGCCCTGTGGTGGCATGAGTCCCCTTCCCTGTGTGCCCACCAGAGCCTGGCCTTCCAACGTGCCCACCCGAGTACGGACAAGGGTTCAGCCACCACAGAAGGCACCGAGTCGCATAAACAAATTGAAAATGACAGAGTACAGCCTGCGTGCTGAGCTGTTCCAGCTATTCAGGCAGACCTCAGAGAAAGTCCAAACAGCAAACCCACAGGCATTTGGGTTGAATTACGGCCATGGGCCACAGGGCCCAGTCCCTTGCAGGCTGGGTCTCACCAGACTATCTATCCTTCCTGAGACAAACTCTGGATTCAGGCTCCAGGGTTCGGAGAGTGGGACGAATGAGGGCTGGGTGCTGTGACCTGTGTCCCTGTGAGCCCTGCGACCCACCCACAGTCCTCAGCCCTAGGGCGGCCCCTTTCAGACTGGAGTCAGGGTCTGGCCTGGGAAAACAGCCCCGCCCTCGGCCCCCCTTGTTTTGCTAACTGGTTTGTGTTAGCCCTGGCCTCCCCGCCCCTGCCGCCTTCTGGCTCCCTGCTCTCCCGCCCTGCCTTCCCCCAAGACAGCAGAGATTCCGGGAAGGCCCTCTGCTGACCGAGGCTGGGGTCAGCTAGCCCTGGGGAGGACTCGGGACTCAGCCAGAGTGAAGGGCTGCAGGGCCCCAAAGCCAACCTGTGGCCTGCCAAACATGGACACAGGCTCACAGGCACTGCCGTCTCGTTTGCCTTCTCTGAGGCCAGCAGAGCCATCGAAAGCTTGCAGTCTCGGCCCAAATCCCGGCTGGAAGTGCCCCAGATGAGAGCCAACGGCCAGTGGGCATCTGGGCTGCCAACCTGGCTCCTTCACCCTCTCCAGTCGTTCCCGGAGGGACAAAAGTCAAGCCACTGACCTCACCGCATCCCACCCTGAGTTCTGCCTTGCCCCCCACCAGGCCTGAGCCCTGGACCCACTTCCTCTCTCTCAGAGGCGTGGCTGAGCTGCAGGCAGCCAGCCAGCCCCCCTGGGCTCTGGTTCCTGGGGTGCGGACATTCCAGGCCGCCTGGCTCACTGGAGGAAACCACAGTGCTGAAGTAAGCAGGGGCTCAGACGGGCACGCCCACGCCCGGCACAAGGATACACGCGGCCCCCACTCAGACACGGACCACCGGAGCACCCCACTCTCAACTGTCTCACCCCCAGTCAGGTGTGAAGGTGTCCCTTGGGATCTGCACCCCCCAGTCAGCCAGGTCATTGCTGGCAAAAGATTCAGTGTAAGGGTCAGGGCAACAGCACAGCGGGCAAGGTGCTTGCCTTGCATATGGCCAACTTGGGTTCTATCTCCAGTATCCTGTATGATCCCCGAGCCCCCCCAGGAGTGATCTGAGTGCACAGCCAGGAGGAACCGCTGAGCATGTGTGTGTGACCCCAGGAGAGTTTTCAGTGTGTGACTCAGCGCCTCACCAATGCCAAACTTTGGGCTCACAGGCTCTCAGCAGATACGGAAGCTGCTACCCACTCTCAGGATGGTCTATGAGGGGCACACGGAGGAACAGAGTAGCCAGGATTAGCCTGACCAGCAGGGCATCACACAGTCTGCAAGGATTGCAGTCCAGCTCCAGAGTGGACATGCTGCATAGAGGCAGGACAGGCTGAGCTGGGGCGGGTGGAGCCAGGCAGACAGAAAACAGCGCAATTGCATCCCACACTCAGCATCCACCCCAGTGCTGGGGTCTGAGTCCACCTTTGTCCAACATCCCCAAAGGGAGATACAAGGCTGGGACTTCTCATCAATCTGCTTCTACCCTGATCTTCCACAGAGCCAGGGCTGGACCCTGCAGGCCACGCATCAGGACACAGAGGCCCCTGGAGTCCTAGTGGGGTCATCCATGCAGGCAGCAGTATCAGGGTGACCACGGCCAGCCTCCCTAGAGAAAGCAAGGACCATTGGGTGAGCCCTTGGCATGGCTTCCTCATAGAGGGGCACTCAACTGCGTGCTGGGCATCCAGACCGGCCTGGTGCATGGCTCACTGGCTGAGAAGCCAAGACTCTGGGCCCAAGCCCTCCTGCGCCAGCCCTTCCCTCGGGTCCTCACACACAGGGGCCTGGACCTGGAAACCTTGTACTTCCTGCTTCTCCACGGCACTGGGCTTGTCCCTGGCTTGTTGGGGAGCAGCCTCGCCACCCCAGGTTGTGCACACAGCTGAGACCAGCTTCTGGGTGCCAGGCACCGTTCCCCATACAGCTGCCAGTACCCCAAATGGGCAACTGCAGCTCAACAGTGGGTGCAGATTTGCTTTGTATGGTCAGACTGTCGGACACAGGCAGTGCTTCTTACCCAGACCTTGGCACCACACTAAGGCCCTTTGCACCCCCTCCAGTGGTGCGAGGAGCCTGATTGGAGGAGGGGTTTTCCTACAGTGGCCCCTGCCAGGGCCTCTGCATCCACAGTCAGCAAGAGCAGTTGCCTCAACTGGCCCTTCCCCACAGCACAGGTTCAAGTCTTCAGCTTTGGTCCTATGACCAACAGCCAACTCCCACCACAGCGCACAGCACCCTAAGAGCCCTGAAGACCTTAAGGGACAGGAGCAAGAGTACAAGGAGGGCTTCTGCATAGTACATGGCCGATATGAATTCAGTCCTCACCTCCCCATGTGATCCCTGAGCCCTACCAGGAATGACTCCTGAGTGCAGAGCCAGGAGTCAGCCCTGAGCACCACTGGGTGTGGTCCAGAAACAAAGACTTTAAGGTGCTCCCACACAGGGTTTCCTTTCCCAAGTGTGAGTCTTCCCAGGGTGCCCACGACACAGCCAACAGCCCCATCCCTAACTCGCCCTAAGAGTGAGTGCTGCCCCAATCCCAGGCCAGGCAAAGCTGCCAGTGCTGCACACTGCTTCCAGCCGCCTGCTAAGGGGCCCTCTGACCCTTTTTTGGAAAGTGGCACGTTGCAGGAGTGCACTTGGCAGCAGCCAGACCCAGGGGGGAGGCCACACGAGGTCCTGATGGTCTGACTACGAGAGCCTGAAGTCAGGAAACAGGCCGTGAGACCAGACCAAGTGCAGCGGGGCAGCAGCTGCCTTGCACACGTCCGACCTCGGTTTGATTCCCACCACCCCATATTGTCCCCTGAGCCCTGCCAGGAGTGATCCCGGAGCACAGGGCAAGGAGTAAGCCCTGAACGCCTCCAGATTTGACCCCCAAAAGAAAAAGAAACAGACTGGGATCACCTTGGGATCATCAGCCTTGCAGCCAGCTCACTTCTGCTGCCACTGGCAGGACTAGAAGGGCTGCACGCTTGTGCTGATGGTGCGTCTCAAGGAGCTGCACTCCAGCTGTGGCACTTGCATGTCTCTGCATGTTAGTTTCTGCACTTGTGGTGCTGGGGATCTAAGCTGTGGCAGACCCTGTTTCGTGGCTAGGAATGGCCAGCCGATGGTGGGGTGTCGGGGGAGAGCTGAGCATCAGGGCTGTGCTCCATACATGTGGAACAGCATGGACCTGAGCGTCCATACATCTTTTTTGGGGGCCACATTCACCCGTGTTCAGGGCTTCCTCCTGGTTCTGCACTTAGATCATCCCTGGAAAGGTTCAGGACACCAAACGGGATAACAGGGATCAAGCATGGGTCTGCCACATGCTAGGCAAGTGCCTACCCACTGTGCTATCACTCCACGCCCCCCCTCCCTTTTTTTTTGCCACAACCTACTCTTGCAGCGGGTATTTTGGACAGATCCTGTGTTGACAATTCTTCCTAGTGGGCATCTGAGAAGCTTAAGTGTGGTTACTGGACTGCCACATCAGAGGGCCACCATAGCTGCTGGGGGACACAGGTATGAGTGTGAGGCTGGTATTTTGGGATCCAGCCCCTTCTGGGTCTGTGCTTACCCACAGGAGCCGTGCCCACGCCCCGGGGCTGCATTCCAGAAAGGCCATAGGATAAAGGACAGGCATCTCCATGGCTGCCCTCACCGGCTGCTGTGGCAGGCTGCTGACACAGTGGCCCGCTCAGAAGCCAGGTCACCAGGCAGGGCGGAGCTGCCTGTGGCCAGCATGTGCCATGTACGCAGATGGCAGCTGTCTTTCACTGCCTTTCTGTGGCCGTGTGCACAGGGGCACTAAACCCCTTGAGCATCTATGTCACAGGAAATGGCTAGTGTACTAGTCTTTACCCAGGGAGCAGGCAGGACTCTTGTCCCTAAGGCATACCTTATAAACCTCGCTGCCTCTGCTGCAGAACAGAATGAGGTGTGTGTGTGTGTGTGTTAAGTCGACACTGCCCAGCACTGCTGCCACCTGACAGGTTGGTACAGACAGGAATGCCACAACTTTCCCTCAGGACCTTTGCACGTGCAGCCGCAGTGGGAGGGCAGAGCCCCAGACCTTCCTGCTGCCCAGGAGCAGGACCCAGGTCTTTCCCAGCTCTCTGCTGGGACCTGGGGTCATTCTCTGCCTGAATTTTCTTGGTCGAACTTGAGTGTGGACACACCTGGCAGTGCTGCAGACTCTGTGCTGGTAGGGGCAGGGTTCTAGGCTCAGGATCAAGATGATAGTCTACATTGTAGAGGTAGCAGTGGGATTGAGTCCTTGTAGAGAAGCCCTCAGGACAAGGATGATTTGATTCCTGCCAGGAGTAATCCCTGGAGCCACTGGGCGTGGCCTCATCAAGGTCCCCTCCTCCTGACTAAAACCTTTGGGGTCTGGGGCTCCTCTAGGGTGCTCATGAGCCCTTCTGGGCTGTGGTCCAGAGGCCATATGGGGCACCGGGATGCTGAAACAAGGCAGATGCTTAACTCTTTGTCTCTCTAGCATTTCCATTTAAATGCTGGGGTCCCTGCAGCTGTGCTCAGATTTTGTACATATACTTTTTTTTTTTTGCGGGGGGGGGTGGGTGTGCGCTGTATTGGGGACACATTTGGTGGTGCTCCTGGCTCTGCACTCACATCATGCCTGGTGGACTCAGGAAGGAGTCATAGCAAAAATGGGGTATGCAGCAGGGGGGGCTGGGAAGGCCCAATGGGGAGCCGATGAGTCCAGGCTGTCTCCAGGAACCTGACAGTTACTCCAGGTTCCCACCCCCTTTGCCCAGGAAATCTCCAATCTCGGGGCTTCTCCAGCACCTAAAGACCCCCCCTACTTCATCGCCTGAAGTGCCATACCAGGATCAGAGGGCCACGTGCAGCTGCCGCCTCTGGGCACCTTCATCCCCAACCCGGCTGGCCACTCCTGTGTCCATCCCAAGGCAGTGCAAGGAGGCGGGTAGGCACTGAGAACGGCTTCAGCTGTGTTTATGGCTGGGGTCCACCCAAGGGGCCAGGGGGAAGTGGGTCTCATTTCCCCTTTAAGTAGATCCTGGGGGTCTGCCAGCCGGCGGGAGCGTCCTTGAGGCCCGCCCTGAGCCAGATGCGCCGCAGATCGCCCTCGAACTTGGCCTGCAAGAGCAGAAGGGGGGCGTTGCGGAGGTAGGGGAAGCGCGAGCGTGGAGGGGGGTCCCTGCGGAGCGGGGGGGGGGGGGGGGGGGGGCGCTGCGAGATGCCGGCGAGGAGGGGGACGTGAGAGAGGCGCGGGTGGGGTGGAGCGCTGCGAGACGCAGGCGGGGGGAGGGCGGGAAAGGCGCGAGGGGGGGGGGGCGTCCCACAGCCCCCAGTCCCCGGCTCTCACCTGCTTCCGCTTGAGGCGACCCTCGCGGACCTTGCGGCGCAGGAAGCGCGTCCTCTTGACCAGCTTGCGGTACTTGTGGTGGTTCATCTTGCGCCGGCGGATCTTGAGCACGTTTCGGCAGAGCAGCGGGAGGGCGGTGGGGTGCGGGGTGGGGGGTGGGCGCGGGGGTCGCGGGGCCCGGGGCGGCCCGGCAGGTCCAGTGGGGCGGGGAGCGAGGCCGGGGCCAGGGGCGCGCGGCGGGGCAGCGCGCACAGCGGGCGGCCCAGCAGGCCCAGCAGGGCCGGGGCGGGGGGGCGCGGCCGGGGGCGCGCGGTGGGGCAGCGCGCACAGCGAGCGGCCCGGCTGGACCGGCGGGGGCAGGGCCGGAAGCCGCGGGCCAAGCCGGGGGGCGGCCCTGAGCAGCCGGCAGGACAGGCGTAGCAGCAGAGACATGGGTCGGCGCGGCCTCCGGGCCGCCGGAGTGGCGGGGCCGTGCACGGAGGTAGCGGTACCTGCCTGAGCCGCCCCGCGCCACGCGCGATACCCCCTGACCGTTCCGCAGCCGCGATCCGGCACGTCCGGTCCGTCCCCGGAGACGGCCCGTGCTACGCGCGCGCGGGTTCCGGCCGGGCCGAGAAGGCGCCGGCTTCCGCCAAAGGCCCCGCCCCTTAGGCCCCACCCCCGGAAGCGCAGCCAGGCGGGGCCTGCCCCGCGTGTGGCCTCACCGCTGGGGAGTTGGCAGAGGGGCGGGCCTCGCAGAGGGGACCCACTGCGCGTGGGTCGCAGGGCACGGGTTGTCGCAGGGCCCTCCATCCCCCTACCCCGGTCCAGCCCTCGAGTGCTGGGGGGTCTGCCAGCCCTTTGCAGCCCTGGTGGCGCGGATAAGCGACTGAGCCTAGCCCTGGGCTTGCCCTGCAGTGGAGGGACACTCCACCACCCCTGGGGCCCCCTGCCCTGAAACTGAAGAGGGACCTCAGTGCCAGGCTATGCCCTGCGTTCTGTCCGTCCCGGTAGGGGGCTCGCTCTGAAGAAAGAACCCTTTTCTTCGGAACTCACCCCGTTGTTTAAAGGCAAGCCACTGTAACCTGGGCTCTTAGAAGGCATGTTAAGTCCATCCTCCAGTGCTGCGGCCAGCAAGGCCAGGCGCAGCTGCCGCGATCTTCCCAGCCCACTCAGGAGGGCTGTCAGAATGTTTGTTCTGGGGGCCAGGGCAGTCTTTGACAGAACGAGAAAGGAGGTGTTTAAGGCACTTTTTGCATGGCACCCACCAGCACCACCGAGTATGTTTCCAACACAAAACAGAACAAAAACAAAGACCGGAGCCCCGAAGCCAGGACACTGGACAGACACAAGCCAGTACAAAACTCAATGCCTACATGGGGAGCAGCCCCATTAGGGCACTGTAGGCTGTACAAGGTAACAAGCAAAAGGACAAACTAGGATTCTTCAAGGTTCCAAATGTCCTGAGCAGAGAGGATTGTTTATTAACCACATAAAATGCATATATAGGAAACTTCTCTATTTAGGAGCTGGTGGCCTGCACTCAGCGTCGCACAGATAAAAATAGACGACTTTCAACACAGATCTAAATACCTTCACATTTTAAAAATCAGAATTCTCTACACAAGTTTTAAGCTGACAAGATTCAAGTTCTGAGTTTTCATATATAGCTTTAACTTGTATTAAACACATGTTTATTTACAACGTGAATAGAGAATAAGGGGCTATTAAGGCCATTTTCTCATGTGAAACACTGCAAAATATGTACATAAGTACAACCTAATATAGGCAAAGGTAAGTCATTTTCTTGGTTCAACGTAATTGAGTGTGGGTTCAGGAGCAGAGAGACAGCCTGTTGCTAGCACCAAGGCCCCCGCCAGGACCATGGGTCTGTCCGCTGTGGGGCTGTAGCTGAGGAGGCCCTGGGCCCAGGCCAGCCTCTCAATTCCATTTCCGGATTCATCCCAAGGTCAGATCCAGGGCCGGCCACCATCGCCAGAACGAGTCATAGCAGGCCGCAAGCCAGGCCAGTCCCGATGAAGTGTGCACCAAGGGTGGAGGGGGCAGGCCAGTCCCGATGGAGTGCGCACCAAGGGCTGCCTTCCCCTTGCGCTCTGCCCTCACCTCCGATGCCTGCTGTGCCCAGGGTGGTCCCGCTCGTAACGATGGCCCGTCCGCTCGTAGGAGCGGGAGCGCTCACGTTCCCGCCGCTGCTCTCTGTAGTAATGACTTTTCTTCTTGTACTTCCCCGGATGGTCAGGCCGTTCCCTGGAGTGGCTTCTGGAGCGTGAGGAGCTCCGGCTCCGAGAGGTGGGGGGCTTCTGTGGGGGGCACTTGCAGTCCTTGGCCTTGCGATAGCTCCGCACTTTGGAGGCCTTGTAGGGGGCACCCCGGTGTGCCTGCCTTGGCGGGGAGTCACTGCGGCTCCGTGAGCGGCTCTGTGACTTGGATCCGCCAGATGTGGAGCCACTCTCACTTTTCCTGTGGGGAGGGAACCTCCACTCATGCCACTGGCCGCTAACTATCCCCTGCCCCCCCCACCAACTCCGCAAGGGGAGCCCTACCAGCCAGCACCCACCTCCTCTTTGGAGAAGCGGATCGCGACGGGGACCTGGAATAGCTCTGCTCGCGACTCCGGCTGCGACTCCGGCTCCCGCGGCCCTTGGGCAAGCTGAGGACAGAGGTGGGTGCGGTGAGAGAGGCCTAGGGCAGCCAACCCCTGCCCCCACCCTGCACCTGTCTGGACACTCACCCATTCACTGGGCTGTCGCCCTTGGCTCTCTTGGCACCCTCTGCTTTCCTCTTGGTACTCTTCGCCGAGAGCGGGGATGCTTTGCTCCCTTTGCCCTCTTTGGGTGATTCCGCTAACCAAATAACCGGGTCAGAAACGGCTGAGACAGGTCCCACGCTGACCCTGCTTGCCTATGCGTGGGACCAGGGCCAACAAGCCTGTCTCCCCATTTCCCCTCTGGGCCAGGGAGAGACTTTCTGCTTAACTGAGGTGCAAACCGTGAGACCCACTGCTCCCCATGGGAGGGTTCACCAGGGTGCTCAGTGGACAAAAGCACCTGAGAACGCTTGTCCACACCACAAAGTGAGTAACACAGCTCAGGGGACTGTGTGCAAAAGTGAAGGCCCAAATCTGAGCTCTGCAAACATGGAGCCTTGGGCCAGGCCGGGGAGCCCTTGGAGAAACCCAGTGGGAAAGGGGTGGGGGGAAGCAGTGCCAGGAAGCAATGCCCCCCCACGCCCAGACACTCACCCAGCTTGGGGGCAGGGGAGAAGCCCGCTGTGTGGTCTGGAAGCTGTGTGCCAGCAGGCAGCAGGCCCTTAGCTTGAGCCTTGGCCTCCTCGATGGCATGCTTTCTCTTCTCAACTTCACCTTCCAGGAGCGCCAGATCAACCTGTGAAGCCCAAACCATTCGTCACAGCCAGCCAGGTGCTGAGCTCCAACACAGACACACATTATGTGAAAGCACACACAAACCTTTTTTCGAGTATAAAGCTGCAGAATTTTTATGCAGATTTCCTGAATTTCTTCTTCAGTTGCTCCAAACAGAAGAAACCAATGGGGACGATTGGGCAAAGGGATCTGTCAATACAAAAACATCGGTCAGCAGAAGCCCCACCGAGCCACAGGTGGGTGGGAAGGCTAAGCAGCTCACCTCCAGGGTGCGTGCCGCCAGGTAGATGCAGGCACAGGCAATGCTCTCAGGCTGGAACCTCACAAAGACGTCGGTGCGAAGGCTGTCATTCATGTAATTCCTGAAAGTCAAGGGCAGGAGACTTGCAATGCCCACCACTCCAGGAGCCCTGTCTGTATCACCTACACAGGCACTAGTCCTCTAAGTGGCTACTGTCAGGGCCTAGGACTAGCCAGGCCTGCAAATCTCTAGAGTTATCGAGAAACTTTCTGGGTACATTTTATGAATACAGGGCAGAAAAATAGGGAAATTGTTGAAAAAAAAAATTAAAAAGCTGGCTGAATGTCAAACATGTGTTGCTATGAAAGAAAGAGAACCGACTTTAACTTTACTTTTCCCTCTCCTTTTTGGCCTGCTCTCATGCAAAGCACAATGCCTCAGAAAGATGCTGTCTACCGTGGTTAAAAGGTACCGGATCAGAGAAATCTAAAGGCTCAAGCTCCACAGTGCAGAGAAACGTGCAAACTCAATGAGCCGGCTGAGCAAAGAGCCCGGGAGAGCTTCTCTGAGACGCGGCGTCCACTGGCGTTCCTTCTCGAGGCGGTTCCAGCAGCCTGGCCCTTCTTCACGAGGGAGTCCACACTTGGAAAAGGGGACAGAGACGCCCTTGGGTGCATGGGGATGTCACGCAGAGGAAGGCTCAATACCCAAAGGGAAGTCCTCTTCTCAGGCTTATCAAAGAGCCATTCCAAACTGTCCCATTGCAACAAGGAGTCTTAAAATGAACATTCATAAAATCAGAAGCAACAAAACACTACAAGCTCTATCACAAATAGTACAGTTTAAAAGACTCGTATCATACTTTAGAAGATAAAATACAGAACATTCGTATTTTAGAAGTTTAACGGTTTTAAAGCTGACTCATTTTCAACATTTTTCTTTAGATATATTTCTCTAAGCCTTACACTTAGACCTCATACTGATTTTAATTGCTATTACAAAAACAGAAGCTGAATTCCACAAGAACAACTGGACAGGTCCTACAGTCATTGCTCCTCTGTCCCCTGCGAGAAGCGCCTTGGGGTCCAGAGTCATGACTGGCCCCCCACCTCCACCCATCATGGCTATGCCCCAGATCCTGGCCGAGGTGCTGCACAGACATACTCGATTTCCTCATGGCAAAGTACATTCTTGCTACTCAGGCATCAGGAGCAGTCTGAGTGACAGCACCAAAGCCTTGTCCCAAAACATAGCAAACAAACAGTCCCAACACAGTATACACAAAACCATCAGTACTTTTGTTTCTATGAAGAAATTTCAATATTCAAGGTGATAAATATTAATCCATTACGTTTTAAGTGCTCAGAAACTAAATCCTTAAAACATACATGTAACCTTATGGGTATACTCTTAAGTTACAATATTAAAGAGTGTCCATGAATAATTTAAAGATGCATACCTTTTACCATAATGTGTCAATTTTTAGTTGCTGAAAAGAGCAACTTTTAGACTAATGAAAATAAATACCACAATCCCATACTAAAATCTGAATCCCCATCAGCCAATTGTTAAAGATCTCTAAGAGAGAATTTGGTTGGAAGGATAAGGTACTGCATCTTTATTGCACGGTACAGCAGTTTTAAAGGGACAAAATTCAAATCAAGACAGTTATCAACTCTAATCGATACAATTACCAAAGCATGACAGGATTAACAAGAAGCACAATCGTCAGAGAACCACAGCAGCTGTGCGCCAGCACTAGACTATCGTGCGCATACCACCATCTAGAGCCTTCGGTGGAGAGCCTGCGCGGGATGGCTGAGGACGGCCGCTGTCCCTGCACCAAAGCGCTTGGACAGTAGAGGAGAAGTCTTAGTCACTTACCCTCAGAGGCTACCCTTCGATTGAAAGAGTACAGAAAAGAAAAGTCAAAATAGGTTCTCTACTAGACAGGGCATAGCACCAGACAATTCAGGCAGCAAAACCATGACCCTTACAGACTTAGCTCCCTGGAAAATGGTCACAAGGTGCCCAGAGCTACACTGTCCCTCCAGAGCGGGTCCAGCACACACCCTGGAAACCATCTGTTTCCAGAACCTCAGAAGAGCATGGATCCCGCCCTCCAAGGCTCGCTACCACGCCATCGCAGGAGACGGGACACTAGTCCCCGTGCGAGGCGGTCCCCGTGGGAAGTCCCCTGGCTGCGCTCGTCAGGAATCGGGCAGGGTGCAGGCCACCTTACCGTTCCAGCAGTGCCTGACGGCGGCTGGGATTCACATACTTATAGAACTCCAGCCCACAACCAAGTCAGTCATGGGACCGACTCCCCACTGCCCGGGAGCCTCACACCAACACACTCCTGCACTGCCCTGCTGCGCCCTTAAAACAAGGAAGGTCAACTCACCATGACGTCTGGACCAGGTGTTGATTACGCTCACACTCTAACACCTGAAGGTACATAACGATTATCTGGAAGATACGGGTCAGGCAGTTATTACCGAGAACCTTGAGAAAGTAGAATTCAGATCTTGAGGGTGTCCATGCAGCAATTAAGAGCCTCATGTTAGGTCTAGTGGCTCCTGGTCACATGCCCAGCGTTGCACAGCTGGAGGGTCTCTGGCTGAGGCCCCGGCTACCCGCTCTGGCAGTTTGGCGGTACACAAGCATGGAAGGAACAGGCCGATTTTCATTCTTGTCTCCGACAGCTTTCCATCAGCGTGCTTAGCCTGCCCTAGTATCTGTGCACACCAAGCACTAACTTAAACATGACATGAAAATTTTGGCTCATGAGAAAAGCTCTAAATTTCAAGTGATTCACAAAAAAAATGTAGTGTGGCCCGCTTCCTTCTACGGTGCCAGGGATCAAACTCTGAGCCTAACATGCAAAGCAAGTGCTCTGTTACTGAGCCATATTCCAGCCCCACAAGCAATAATCTGACCATAAGAAAGTCAAATGAGGGGCCAGAGCAACAATACAGTAGGTTGGGCACTTGCCTTGCATGTGGACAACCCAGGTTCTATCCCTTACATCCTGTATGGTCCCCCAAGACCACCAGGAGTGATTCCTGAGTTCAGAGCCAGGAGTTGTCCCTAAGGATCATCAAGAGTGACCCAAAAAAAGATAAAGGATAAAAAAAAAATACAGTCAAACAAGAAAGTATACAAGGAATCCCAGATAAAAGGGCTTTCCTTACCAGAGGCACAAAGAGCAGTTTACGTACCCAGAAATTTTTCAAGGATTACTCCTGACTCTGCACTCAGAAATCAGCCCAGCAGCTGTGTGAAAGGCAAGCGCCCTCCCTGCTGTACTATCTCTGCAGCCCCAAAGAGCAGCTTCTTTTAAGGAGAGTTTTGTATTTAAAGTGTCAGAAGTATTCAGTGCGGGAGAATAGCCATGCTCCCTCTTTAGCTAACATGTCACAAAACTGCTTCATTCACTCCCAAAGTAAAAGGGTTCAAAATACTTCCAGTTACCCTAAGCAGAATTTTGTTATTACTAACGTAAGGAGCGGAGGATGAAAACTGTAAAGATTCTGTTGTTCTAAGTTCATCAACTATTTTTCAAGACCCAAGTAAAAGATGCCATTTCAAAACTCTAAAACTCCAATAAAAATGAACAGACCAAATAATTGTACAACAGACAATACAAGGCTCATCCCTTCCAGGTTATAAACATCAGGTGACACCTTGGGTCCTCTTCAGAGCCGTCAGTCTTGTGTCCAGAGAAAGCCACAGCCCCACCCGCCAGAGGTGGCGCCGTGGCAGGGGCTCATACCCACCTTGTGAGGGTGCTTCACGTGGACACAGAAGCCCAATTCTTTGAGAACTCGTCTCTCGGCCTTGATGATCTGGTTCTTTAGGTTAACATAGTCTTGATCTAGCAGCAGAGGCACCGGTTTCCTTGAAGAGAAACCCAGAGCTGTGAAACCACCGATGCCTTCCCAAGGCAGGACTCTACCACAAAAACCACCACCCATACGAATCTGTGTCTCTCCTCCAGCACTCACGGGCCTCCTCCCCCAGAAGCCCAGGCCCGGGGAGGAGGGAGGGTTTTCACAAGCCATGCTAAACAGCAGGGGAGTGATGGGTGACAAGCAAGGGGGAAACCAGAGGACCAAGGGAAGCCCAACACTTAAGCACAGGCCGGCTATTCCCCAGGGCGGAAGATCCTCCCAGCTATGCCAGGACCACAGACGGCCACTGGGCCATGGAGAGGCGGTATGCTACTGCTGGAACAATCCCACTGGGACCATCCACCCCCAAATGTCGACCAGAACACAACTCAGAGGCGGCGGGCACATTTGAAACTCACCTTTTCTCTCGCAGATGTCGGAGGCGGTGGAAGACGTTGATCACGTCCCGGATACGTCTGGGCGCCTCTTCGATCTTGGAGGCCAGGTGAACGCAGGCCATCGACACGTGCTGCGGAATGGTCGAGCACAGGGTGACACCAGCTCGGGGCTCTCGGGCCCTGGCTACCACCCCGCCGCCCAGCCCGCCCGCTCACCTCCATGGAATGCTTCACGAAGGACTTGGTGTAGAAGAAGCGCTGGAACAGCACCTGTCCGGTCGCCATCGCCACCTGCAAGACAGGCCGGTCCGCCCCGCTCACCAGCGTCTCCACCCGGGCCGGACGCCGCCTCCCCGGGTGCCCGGAACTGACCTCCCGGCCCTGCCTCGCAGGACAGGCCCCGAGTCCGGGTCGGCGGGGGTCGGGGCCCGAGGTCGGCGGGGAGACAGCGGAGAGCGGCTCGGGGATGGGGGCCCGGGTCGATGGGGGCCCGGATGGGCGATGGCGGGGGGCACTCTGGGCGGCGGGGGCCGGTGGGGAGTGGACCGAGGATGGCCCGGGGCGGTGGGGGACGGCCGGCCCCACCCCGCCCCGCCCCAACAAAGGCGGCGGCGCTCACCTGCGGCAGACGCAGCAGGATGCCCGCCGCCTGGATGAGCTCGCAGCCCACCACGCGGAGGTCGGTCTCGGTGTCGGTGTCGAGGCCGCTCGACATGGACGGCGTGAAGCGCAGCTTGTCGTCGGGCAGGAGGCAGTTCTCTAAGGTGATGAGCACTCCGGAGTACAGCCGGTCCCCGATGAGCACCCCCTGCGAGCCCGGCGCTGCGCTGCCCGAGGCCGGAGCCGCGGCCGTCGCCGCGGGGAGAGCGGAGCCCGGAGCGCCCGCCCCGGCCGCCCCAGCCGCCGCTGCCGCCGCCATTTTGTGCCGCCGAGTCTCTCTCGGCTCCTTCCCGGCAGGGCGGCTCCGCGAGACGCCTGACGCCCGGCGCGCCCCGCCCCGCCTGAGCCATTGGCTCCGTCGCGGACGGCCCGGCGTCGCCGCATTGCGATTGGCTAGGGAACCTGCCTGTCATGGTTGAGCCCGCGGCCACGGCCGGAACCCTGAGCGGGCGGAGGCGGGCTCGTTACCCAGGGAGCCCCGCGGCGCAGGCGCGAGGCGGCTGCCTGAGCTCCGACCCGGAAGGAGTCGGCGGCGGCTCGCACAAGATCCGGAAGGAGTCGGCTCCGATCGACCAAGGCGCTTAAACGCGGTCCCCAACTCACGGCGGCGTCCGCTCCCCTCAGCGACCCCACGCTCTCAGGAGATTCCCGGGGAGTTGCGGGCCCCAGCGTCCGTGTGGCCTCCGTCCTCGTCCCGCCAGCAGTGTGTCCGCGAGGCTTCGGGGCAGGCTGGGGTTGCGGAGGCCGTGGTGGAGTTGGTAGGACAAAGGGCCTGTGCTCGCCGGCGTTCGTGTGCCGGCGCGAGGCCGCCGCGGGGACCACTCGAAAGCCCTGGAGCAGAGACCCCGGGCCCCGGGGACGGGCGAGGGCTTATCGGTTGTTTTCTAAAAACCTGAGTGAAATTGTGAAATCTCTTTTTTCTGAACCCCTACAGCAAATAATCTTCTAAATCCACCCCGCCCAGCTTCAACTTTCCGTCATTGCCATAGCTACCGGTTGTCAGACTTCAACCTGTGTTTTGTGCCTCTGCCTTCTGGGGTCGTGGTACGCAGAATTCCGAGGTTTGCCCCCCTTCGCTTAGCTTTCCACCTCCACTCTACAAACGTGCGATGAGAGTGCTTGCTTGAGTTGACGAGGCACGAAAAGCGATGAAAGCGCCTCCTTCCTGACTTCCTCTTCATCTGGGAATGGGATTTTCCTCTTCCCGTGGAGGCCCGGGTGACCCCTGCGCTTTGGGATCCACTGGGGTCTATTACAAGTCGCCCATTTGCCCAGGAAAGACACGGTGGTGTGCCCCCAAAGACAGCACCCCAGAGAAGCCCTTCTGTAGGAAGGCCAGAGAAATCTCACTCCTGAGAATGGGAGGACGCCCTGTGATGCACACCCACCAGCCAGGATGATCTTGCAAGTCAGAGCTCGCTTGTTTTGACTGACATGGCTGTATGTCTGAGGTTGTAACTGTGAGAGGGTAGAAGACAGGTTCAGGATCCTCTGTGGATCCTAATTTGCGTTTCCATGTACAAAGTCGGAGATTAGTGGGCATTTCCAAACAGCCTGCTGTTGGGAACTGGAACACTCAGCCCAACACCGGGGCAGCCAGCCAGGGCAGCCATAAGAGTCTGAGAATACTCAGCCAGATGGGCATCTGCATGAAGAGACCCCCAGATCTCTTTCCTGGTTCTCTTGTGACATCGTTCAAGGGGTGAGGCACATACAGTTTCCCCATGTGGTCCAGTCAATATAAGGCCCACCTTGGAGGTGATGCTCCACAACTTCAAGGATGGCTTCTCCTGAGACCAGGAGGTCAAAATGAAGCCCCTGACCCTTCAAACCTTCTGCCAACTGGTGTGGCCAGCCATTAGGGTCCATTGGTCAATAGAACAACCTCGATGTTTTTACTATTTCCCATGTGCATGACACTTGTTCGGGCGGACCTGGACATCCCAGTGAAATTCCTTACATTGACTCTTAGCTGAACCTGGCCATGGACCCTCTGGGCTGATTATGCTACCATCTCACTCGCCAGTGCCATGTCTCCTTGGAGGCTGAAACTGTCACATACCCTTCTCAGATCACTTAAGAGCCTTCTGACGATCCCATGGTACTCCCTTCTGCACCAGAAGATATCCCTACCTCTATCTCCTCAGGCCCCAGCCACCCTTGCTCCCAGCTGCCTCCTCCACCCCTATCTCACCAACCTCAGCTACCTCTGATTCCTCATTTCTAACCCACTCTGGTTCAGCACTGGCCTCCAAAAACTTGAGACTGCCCCAAGGAGGAAAGGAACCCCACAGTTTTCATTGTGCCCCTCCGATTCCAACCTACGCAGATTATTCACGAGGATGTAGTAGCTGTGCCCCAGAGGTATCCAATGTTTATCTACCCAGAGGTATCCGTATTTATCTACTAACCTTTCACCACCATCCACCTCCTGAATTCTGTCTCCGAAGTCTTCTATTCAGCCAGAAACCTTGGGGTGACCTAGAATTCTTGCAGATCCACAGGCCCTCCTGGGAAAACTGCCACCTACTCCTAACCTTGTTCAACTCTGAGGAGTGGTCTTGTACTTTCCAAGCAGCTCAGAGCCCAGACCCCAACAGAGAGAGGGACCCAGAAGGA
Organism: Sorex fumeus; assembly: GCF_029834395.1. Lineage (NCBI taxonomy): Eukaryota > Metazoa > Chordata > Mammalia > Eulipotyphla > Soricidae > Sorex > Sorex fumeus. The sequence goes on from NW_026606121.1 coordinate 5,899,577, forward strand.
TGGGCACAACAATCCTAACCTGATGAATGATGACTCTGGGACCCCAACACTCCTGCCAGAGCACACTTCCAGGACCTCATGAAGACTACTAACTTACATGGGGCTAGCATGGGCGTCAACATGCCCCAAATTTCACCAAGGTAGAAGCTGAATGAGATGCATTTTGACTATTTTGAGAAACTGTGAGGCTTAACATATCTATACTTCGTTGGATCCTAAGGACCCCAACAATCAGACTATGTTCAACTTCTCTTTAGCTTAACCTTCTCCATCTTTTCAGACTTATCCAGTTACTTGAAAAACTTCAAGAACTCAAGGGCTTCGCAGGAATGAACTGTTGGGTGTGGTCTTCGATGTGGTGGCTAACCAGGACTCTGGAGGCCAAGAAGGCCAATCATTAAGCTAATATACTCATCTCTGCTGCAGCAGGTCAACTGCAGGCCCACCGGTCTTCACAGAAGGGGTGTGGAAAGGAAAGCACTGCTGATGGGCTGAGAGAAGCACTCCTACTATAAGAATAAAGGTTATGGGGGGAAACCAGTGTTCCCAGAAAGGGAGATGACCAAACCAAGGGACAAAGGCACTGGTGACCCGGCGGTAAGACTCTTACACTCCAGATTTAGATAGGAGAGCTCCATATGAATTGTCCCCCAGGAGCTCTTGGTCACAGTGAATAAGAAGGAGCAGAAAATGGACATCGGTGGCCAGTAGTACAGCGGGCAGGGCAGTTGCTGTGTAGGCGGCAGATCTGGGTTGGATACCCAACACCCCTTATGTTCCCCTGAGCCTACCAGGAATCATTTCTGAGCTAAGAGCCAGGAGTAAGCCTAGAGCTCTGCCGAGTATTACCCAGAAACCAAAGAAAGTAAAAGCATACTTCATCGTGAACACAGGTGGCCACATCGGCTGTCATGAGACCAGTAGTGCCAGAGACCAATCAGACTATGACTACTATTGGGGTCACCTGCAAATCTCAGTCATGCCCCTTGTAGAGTCCAGAGAATGCACCACAGGGGGGATCCATTCCTGTCCAGACTTGGGGAACCAGCCGGTAGTCTTAGTACTCAAGCACTCACCTGAGGAGTGGTAACTGCACCCACTGTTTCACCTAGCCACCTTGGAGAGCTCCTGGAAAGCTACTCTGGCAATCTGGGCCGAAGATGGAAAGATTAGGCTGGCCCTCTGCCAACCCCTAGTGGTTGAAACCCCAAGCAGCCCCATATACAGCTCCATGCCCAGTTCCCCAAGGTAGCAAGGGAAAGCATAGACTGCAGCCTATTCAGTCCTCCTGGAACACTTTCTGCTGGTCTGGAAGCCAGGGAAGGATGACTGTCACCCCATCCAAGACTGCAAGCAAGTAAATGAAGCTATGGCAGGGTTGAAGCAATGCCCAGTCCCTACACCCTTAGCTGCCTCCCTCCCATAGCTACATGGTATTGCCTGGACTTGAAGGGTGCTGCCTTCTGCCTTGGATTGGACAAGATTCACCAGTGAATGGGAAGATCCGAAATCTAGATGAGAGGAGCTGGACCTGGTTTCCCAAGGGCTCAAAAACTCCTCCATGATCTTTGGAGAGGCTCTAGAATGTTACCTGGAAGAATCAAGCTGCCCTGCTTGGTCATCCTGCAGGCTCCTCCTGGCAGCCTCCACGAAAGAAGACTGCTGGGCTGGGACACACACACTTCACCACCTTCAAACCTTAGGTTACAAGGTCTGAAACAAAGCCTGCTGCCAGGGGGCCGGAGTGATAATCCAGTGGGCTGGGCGTTTGCCTTGCACAAGTTCAATCCCCGGTATCCCATATGGTTCCCCGAGCAACGCCAGGAGTGATTTCCCGAGTGCAGAGTAACGAGTAACCCTGAGCATCACCATATGTGACCTAAAAGGATTGAAAAATACAAAAACAAAAATAAAAACCTGCTGCCAGAAGTCACCTGCCTTACCTGCCAGCTTGAGAATGGGACCAAACCGAAAAGCTGAGCTACAGACTGAGGCAGCTGTGAGCATTCCTTGGGGCTTCGTTGCCTTTGGATCCCTGGCTTCACCAGCATAGCCCATCCCTGACACTAAGATACAAGAGGGGTGATAAGAGGAAGCATCTGCAGTGGACCCCGATTGTAAAAGCCAAGGTGATGGAGGCAACTGCCCTGGGCCTTTGTGACCCAACCAAACCAGTCTACGCTCAAAGAGAAGAAAGGAGAGGCTCTTGGAGCACTCAGCTTGGGCCACAGCACCAGCCAGTGGCGTATCTTTTTTACTTTTTTTTTTTTTTGCGGAGTATAGGGTGGCTGTGTCACACCCAGTGATGCTCAAGGGTTACTCTCGGCTCTGCACTCAGGAATGACTCCTGGTGATACTTGGAGGATCTTAAGGGATGCACAATTGAACCCAAGTTGGCTGCATGCAAGGCAAACATCCTACCCAGTATACTGCTGCTCTGGCCCCTCGGTGGTATATCTTCCCAGGAAAATTGACTGTTGTGCAGGTGGGCCCTCCTTTGCTTGTGCATGTCTCTCCTGGTTATAGTGGCTGACGAACTAATTGCAAGGCCAGTTAATCATTGAGTCCCACATCACATGTATGGTGGATATCCGGTGAGAGCCTAGACAGATACAAAACTCAGCTAATGGCAGACATTCACACTGAGGTCTGAACACTCCCTCACAGAGCAACAATACTGAGCGATCCTTGGTGTAGTCCATGCAACCTGACCAGACATACAAGACACCCTCCTGGGTCAGTTCAGGTTGGACTCGCCTTTCTGACAAGAGCCACCACAGGCAGGATGCAGGCTACAATAAGCATACATGGTAACCATTCAGTCATGAACAGCCAGGTCAGGGGCACTCCAAGCCACTGGTCAGTGCAGCAGGCCCAACTCTGAGCCCTCAGAAGGGTTCTGGTGCTGAGTGAAAGGAGAGCTATCAACATCCTCCTGGACTCCCAGTGTGCCTTCCTGCTCTGCACATCCATGGGCCCCTTGTAGGGAATGAGGATCAGAAACCAAGCCAAGATCCTGCAATCTGAAGCCCTGATGCACTGCAGGGGACAGCAGAAAGGGACTCAGGCTCACCAACAAATAGTAGAGGGAAATGATTTTACTAATCGGTCAGTTAAGGAAATGGTGGTAGTGACCCAATCAAGCCTACCTCCCTCTTGCTCTGGAACCCACTGAATGGTCAGATGCCCCAATATTTGGCCCCTGAGCAGAATGAGCAAAGACGGAAGCACTGAGACCGATTTAGGCTGGCTAACTGCCTAATGGGAGAGTAGTCCCTGAGGTCATGACCCTCAATGGGGCCAAGTAGCTTCACGACCAACTCCCCCAATAAAGACTGACCCTGACCAGCCATGGGACTCTTGACTGGGGATACCCAGGTTCCCCATGATTACACAAGCAGGAAGCCAGAGGTGCACCAAAACCAAAAATGAACAGGAACCTTAGAGATGGTATATTAGGATGCTTGCCTTGCACATGGCCAACCTGGGTTGGATCCACAGTATCCTGTAAGGTCTCCAGTCCCCGCCAGGAGTGATTCCTGAGCTCTGCTGCATGTGGCCCAAAAACAAAACAAAGGAAAGAAAACAAACCCAGGTAGCCCATGGAGGCCCAGAGAACAGGATGATTCAGATTGACTTGATGATTCGTAGATTGACTTGATGATTCAGACATTGACTTGACAGATGATGAGGTATCTGTACCTAAACTGGGTGGGTCAAACTGATCCTGTGTTTCGGTATAAGGTCAGACAGTGGACCAGCATTTGTGGCCAAGGTCGTCCAATATTTGGCCGCTAGCTTCCACATCACTTTGCACCTTCACACAGAGTACCACCCCAGAGCTCTGGACTGGTGGAGAGGAATCATACTGTAGACAACTGCCTTGCCAAACTTCTAAGAAAGGAACCAGAGATGGCCAAACGTACTTGCTTTAGCCTTGCTTTATGTATGAGGCACCCCCAGAAGAACAGAACTGTCCCTATTTGAGCTCCTATGTGGGAAGCCACCCCTAATCACACAAGGGGTAAATGGGTGGCTCCAGGAGAGAGGTGAGTTTCCAGTACATCCAGTTGGGCAGGACACTCCAGGCTCTGAGCAGAGAGGGAGGAATTTGACTCTGGGGAAGGGACAGTATGTTCACCTGAGCAGCCCAGGAGATCAGGCACTGGTCAAGGTTCTGATTTCCCAGGCCCTTGCAACCAGGTCATTCACATGACTCCCACAGCAGGTATTGAGCTGTGAGTACACCACAGCCAGAAGGTGTTCCAGGAAGCTAAGACTGGATGAGTGGATAGCCATGACCCTGCCAAAGTACACCACCAAGAACCAGCTCTGGAGAGGTCTTCTCCAGGCATGTGGCACCATGGAACCAGACACTCACCATGCTTAAGAACACAGCACCAGGGCCCCAAGAGATAATACAACAGGTAGAGGGGCTGGAGTGATAGCACAGCAGGTAGGGTGTTTGCCTTGCACATGGCCAACCCAGGATTGATTTCTAGTGTCCCATATGGTCCCCCGAGCACCGCCAGGAGTAATTCCTGAGTGCATGAACCAGGAGAACCCCGTGCATTGCCTGGTGTGACCCAAAAACAAACAAACAAACAACAACAAAAAAGTAAAGCACTTGCCTTGCATGCTACCTGAGTTCAACCCTGGCATCAGCATCCCATATAGAGCACTGCCAGGGTATCTCTGTATGGTTCCCCCCAACAATAAGGAAAACAGGACCACCAGTGTCCAGACCAGCTATCCCTGTGCTCCTGCCAGCATCTCAGAGCAGGACTGTCTTCCTCTATTCTCTGCATTCCCCGGAAGTGAACCCTCCTCCTGGGGCCGGGCAGACCAGGAATAGTGTCTATAAGCATTCTCTTGCTGGTGGCTCTATTAACTCCTTCCCTGCTTGCTCTGGACTCAAGTGTGCTTGCAAAGAGATGCCCTGGAGGACTCTGTGCCCTAACCTTGATTGCACTGGCAGTCACTTCACAGACTACCCAGATGATTGCTGGGCGAAGGTTTATTGGATAGTCCAGTGTGTCTGGTTGTGGGGGGTATGAGCCTTCGCCAGACTATGAAGTGAACAACCCTGGATTGTTTTCTAACATTCTGATCAGGCATCTGCTTGTGTGCAGAAAGGGCAACCCTGCTGGACAGGCACCACCAGAAGATACAGCATCACTGAATATGACACGGATATGACATGGGTATGTCATGGGCTTCTCCTTAGTAGACATCCTGCATCAGGTGCTAGAGGAACAAAGTCCCAAAGAAGCTCAGAAAGGCAGCCTTCCTGCCAGCGGTTAGATCTACCAGGTCAAGGTTGAACCTGTCAAACTGTGCCCCAAATCCAGGAGTTTGCTTCAGACTTCCCATTACCTCTTAAGTGCCACTATCCCGTCTTTCTGGGGACAGGTGGCTCTGCCCAGTGCTCTTCCCCTCCACATCATACTACATCCCAGACAACCTGACCCTGACCACAACCCAGGAAGCCAGTGGGACCACAGACCATGTTAGAAAGGGTGGGCCCAGCAGTACCCATCTGGAAGAAAGGAAATGGAACCATCAGGAGGCCTCACCTCGGAGCTGTACACTACGCTGAAGGCCCTACCCACAGCTGACCTCAGCTTGGACAGATCCGGTGAGACGAGCATGTGCCAGTGCTTGCTGGGATACTGCAAGGGGCTGTGCACTCATGCTCACAGCTTTCCTTGGATGAACACTGCCCCTAACAACCAAATCCCAGGGTTCCACTGCAGGCTTACAGATGTAGACTACAGCTATTCATCTCCTACCACGGCTCCCAGGGTAGCGAGTAGCCACTGGGAGTAGGACAGCTAACTACATCCCCCCCCCCCCAAATGGAGGAAAGAGCCAGTGACCAAGAGCATGCAGGGGACTTCATGGGAGCCCTCCAGGACAGACTGGACTCCCTGGCAGAAGTGACCCTATTGCACAAGAGGGGTCTCGAACTCCTGATTGCCCAGAAGAGAGGCCTGTGTTTCTTTCTAGGGGAGGAATGTTGCTCTGACACTCATAAATCAGCACAGTGAAGGATGTTTTAGCACATCATAAAACAGACAAGAACTGGCTGACTCCTGGAGTTGAAGGAGAGGGATGTGGGTCCCACTGCCTGGATCTTCCCTGTGGTGGTCTGTCTCTGTACTATTAGGACTTCACTTCAGCCCCTGCATACTCAGTGCCTTACGTGTACCCATCACACCCACTGTGGGAGCATTAGGAGAGATGATACTAGAACCAGAAATCCAACTAGAAGTGCCCTCAGACCAGAGAGGTAATGTAGCAGGCAGGGTTGCACACAGCCCACTCAGGTTCCATCTTGGAACCCAGTACGGCTAACGCCCCCCCAAGCACCACCAGGAGTGATCCCTGAGCACAGGAGCTATGACTAAGCCCAGAGCAATGCTGGATGTGGTTCAAAAACCAGAAAAATAGGGGCCAAAGTGGTAATACAGCAGGTGGGACACTTGCACAAGGCCAAGGCCAAGCTGGAATCCCATTCTGTCCCCCAAACACCACCAGGAGTGCAGAGCCAAGAGTACCGCCCCGCCCCGCCCCCCCCCCCCCCAGCGTTGCCAGCTGTGGCCCAAAAACAATAAAACGCAGAAAAATGTTCTTACCTGATCCCCAAATATAAAGCCTGATTACCCTGCCCTACAAAGCCTAAGCTTCTGTAGCTGCTGCAGGCCCCACTGGGTTTGGGAGCGTTGGGGAAGCCCCCTGTCAACAGGGCTGTGGACTGTTCCCACTCTGCACCCATAAGCAGGTGCCTCTTGTGCCACACCCTGCAGTCCCCCAGTGTCAGTTGGGATCAGCTGTGTAGAACACGGAGCGCACGGGCCTAAGGACAATGTTTCCAATCTGGCCCCCGTTCCTGGTAGACTTGAGGCAATCATGTGAGGGCTGGCTTGGATTGGTAATACTTGAGGACTTCTGTCTAGAACCTATGAATCAATTCATGTCGCACTTCCCTGAAACATGCGCACACCAAGAAAGGAGCGTTGTGCTGGAAAAGGCTCCCTAGCTGGTGAGAGCTGGCGGCATTGTGTCCAAATCTGGTAGTTCACAGGCCACGGTGACAGTTGCTGAGACACAACCAAGGGAATCAGGATGTGCCCCAGAACCTGGGAGCCACAGAGCTAGTCTGAGTCCTCCCCACACCACGGCCCTTTGTGTCTAGGTCCCCTGGTACCTCATTCATGATCCACGCTTTGTTCGTGCTGTGTTAAATGCTGCAATTCTGGCATTTATCTGGGAACCCAGAGTTTCGGGGTCTTATTTGTTTCCTCCTAAGTTCGAGTTGTGCCATTAAGCTCGCTGAGTGGGAAAGTCTTGGAAAGCAAACAGCTGTGCCAATCTCAGTAGGTAGTCCCTCTTGATTTTGAATGACCATACTAACCCTAAAACAAGCCTGGCTCAGCGGGCAACAGCACAGGATTCACATGCCAAAGCCAAGGCTAATCCTAGGCGTGGAACTGTCCCGAGCATCACCCAGCACTCCAGGTATGCCAGCATGGGACTAGAGATCCAGCTCTGGTTAGACCTCCAGCACAACACAACGCCAATCACCACCAGGAGTTACCCACAACTCTGCCTTGTGTATGGTCCAAATCCAACCCCCAAAATACAAACTGCTGTCACTGCAGACAAAATGGTAAGTGAAGTCCCAAGTGGCTGTCTGCTTGCCAAACTGCGTGTTACCAAAATAACCTTCCTGACCCATCCCCACCTCTCAATTGGTTGCCCTTGGGCAGCTATGGAAGGGGATCCTGCAGGAGGACTGATGGCAGGACTGTGGGCAAGAAGCAACACAACTGCTCCCCAAGCCTGAGGTGGTGTGGTGTGGACACCGGGGAGGAAAGCCCAGATCCTGGGATAATGGATAAACACCAGGCACCACAGGCAGCCTGGCTTTGCAGGGAAGCTCAATTGACAGCACCGAGGGGTGAACCAACAGCCCCAAGAATGGGAGGGATCGGGGTGGAGAGGTTGTCAGCAGCTCCAGAGGCTTCTCGGGTCTTGTCCCAGGTAGTGCGACCCCCAGCAGCGCGACCCCCAGCAGCGCCTCCTACCTACTCCTTGCACATGCACACAGCTTCAACATCAGACAGCCCTACCCAGGGTCCCATGTGCATGGGAAGAGCCGGGCCACTGCAGGGTCTCAGGGTACGGTTCAGGAAGGTGAGGGCCTGGCTTGGACGGGGCACTGCTGCCTGAGAGCAGTCTGCTGCAGACCCCAATTCCAGATGCAGGAGAGAACCTGGGCTCTGCACATGCCCAGACCACAGTCCAGAGAATTCAGCTCACACATGCTTTATTTGCAATCAAGTGCTATTTCTGAATCAGAGACTCGGGAGACCCGATACAGAAAGTGGACTTCCACCTACCACGAAGGAAGTAACCACAGATGACATCACACTGACACGCCATCCACCAACTGGGCGTCACTGCCATGGACTGGATTTCTGTCCCTGCGTTTAGTGTGAGGCTCACGTGGGCCATAGATGCCGAGGCACGCTCTGCTCAGCGGTACTGCACCACTCTGGAAAACACGCCTTCTGGCTCCTTCCCGTCATCCAAGGCAGCAGCAAAACCTTCCTCTCGCCTCCTTTTCGCCAAAGCAGCCAAAGATTTAAAAGTCTTTGGTTCATAAATGGCTAGATCAGCAAGTACTTTCCTGTTGAGCTCCACCTGGCACTGGGAAGAGAACCAGAGCCTGTCGTCAGCCTCAGAAACGCCTCTAGTACAAGGAGGGACAGGGGCGTGTCAGTTGGACAGCAGAGCTCGAGTTGTACGCTGGTCCCTCGTTCGACTTTCAGAGCATGTCCAGATGTGGCTGGCCAATATCACCGGTGTTATTGGGGGAGTGGAAATCACAGAACCACTTTATAAGCAAGACAAAGGGGTTTGTGAAGAAACGGCATTCCCAAAACCTAGGAGAGCCAAGCTACGTCATCGAAGTTCAAGTCTGGGTGCCTTCACACAACTGATGATCAGCGATGTCTGTGGAGCAAAGAGGGTGCTTCCCCCATAAAATATAACCAGGCAGATGGGCAGGCCATGCCTTAGCATGAGGCTGTACACCCAGGAAATATTCACTCCTTTCTGAGCCTCACCTCATCTATCTCCCCAAAACGGCAGCACCACAGCATTCAGACAGGATGTTCGCTGAGCACAGAGAGGGACGGCACACTCTTCCCACTCTTGTCTTTCTGGATCACTCACCACAGCACTCGGGGACATATGGTGGCGGGGATAGAGCCCGGGTTGGCTGGGTGCAAGGCAAGTGCCTTCATCCCTGCACCATCTCGCCAGCCCCTGGATAGGGAAACGCTGATGCTCCCATCCAGCAAATAACCTGTTTCTGATTCTGCTACCGGCAGGGTAAAAGCAAAGTAAGTATGATGAAAGTCTCCAAAAACCCAAAAATCCACTCTAAAAACAACAGTTATGGTGTCAAGACTTCACTGCCCAGGAGTAAGAGTAAAGAGCAAGCCTTACACAAGACTGACTCAGGTTCAGGCCAGAACCATAGCACAGTGGGTAGAGCTCTTGCCTTGCACGACCGCAGAACTATACAGTCTTCTGAGCCCTGAGCCCTGCCAGGAGTAAGGCCCAAGCACCTCCAGATGTGTCATCCCATCTTCCCCCGCAAAAGACCCAGATTCAATCCAAGGCACCACATATGTTCCCCAAGTCCTGCCCTGAGAACAGAGGCAGGAGTAAGTCCTGAGCATCATTGGGTGTGTCCTTTTTTTTTTTTTTTTGCTTTTTGGGTCCCACCGGGCGATGCACAGGGATTACTCTTGGCTCTGCACTCAGGAATTACCCCTGGCAATGCTCAGGGGACCATATGGGATGCTGGGACTCGAACCCGGGTTGGCCGGATGCAAGGCAAACACCCTACCCGATGTGCTATTGCTCCAGCCCCCAGGTGTGTCCAAATTGAAAAACAAAAACAAAAAAAAACCCATAGCCCTGAAATTGGGCCATGCCAGCCAAGCCAGGCTGTTACAGGTAAGTGTTTCCCAAAGTGAGGGAACACTGGGATGGGGTTAACAGGACAGTAAAGGTCCTGGGCACAAATAGGACGGGGTGGTAGTGACTGCTGTTTACTGACTTAATAGACACTGATTTGATTCAAAGGTATGGTGAACGATTTACCCCCTGAAAAGGAGTGGCACTACACGGACCCTTGCTTCACATGGCCAGATCTCAACAGGCCCCAAAGCCCAACCATACCTTAACTAAATTGGCAATGAATGTTGAGTACTTCAGGCCATGCTCCTGAGAGGCAGCAGTAATTCGATTGATCCAGAGCTGAAAGAAATAGCAAGAAGTTTAAGAACTAGTTGGGGGGGGGGAGGTGAGGAGGGGGGATAGAAGAGCAAAAGTACAGTGGGAAAGGCACATGTTGCATGCTTCGATTCTAGCCCCACCATCCCATATGGTTACATCAAGCACTGCAGTGAGTGCAGAGGTCAGAGTGCAGAATCAGTAGTAACCCACGACCATCAGTGGGTGTGGTCCCCAAAGTGAAAAACAAAACCAAAAGAACACAGGAACTACTTTTTGGGGGCGGAGAAATAGTGCAACAGATAGCCGTTAGCCTCGAATGTGACCAACTTGGGTTCCATCACTGGCATCCCATTTGGTCTACTGACCACCACCAGGAGTGATCTCTGCGCAGCACCAGGCGTGACCCAAAAACTTAAAAAGAAAAACAAACCCTGCTTCCCTCAAAGGCGGCACGTGCCCCTCGGGGCCCACCTCGGCCCTATCCTGAGGAGACGCACTAAGGATCCAAGTGCTGGGGCCGGCCAGGTTGTCGGAGGGGAGGCCCGGCCCAGGGGTCTCCAGGTTCTCCGGGGAGGACGCAGCCCACCCCAGCCGTGCACCGTGGAGCACGCGCCCGAGGCCGTCTGAGTGGGCGCCTGGGGCCACGCGGGGCAGCGCGGCGGTGCAGCCCACGGGCGCTCACCGTCCGCATGTTCCTCTTCTTCAGTCTCCGGGCTTTGGTGCACTTCACGAACGAGCGAGTAACAGCTCTGACCGCCAGGCGGTAGCAGCGGTTCTTGCGGCCCCGGAAGTGCTGCGGGGAGACAGGAGAGAGGGTCGGTGCGGCCCGCACGCCGGGGGCCCGGGGGCGCCGGGGGGACCGGGCCGGGGCGCGCGCCCACTCACCCGCGCGTGCTGCAGCACCTCCTGGATCCGCCAGTAGCGGTCGGTGAGGCGGTTCCGCAGCCAGAGCTGCGACGAGAGGAAGACCATGACCGCGTCTTCCTCGGGAAACACGCGCGGCTACCGGGGCGCAAAGTGGACGCGACGGCGCAGCAGCGCGCGGCCCGCGACCTCAGAGAACTTCCGGGGTGCCGCGCACGCGCCCACCCCGCCGGCTGCAGGGCGCAGGCTCGAGACAGAACTCAGTCTGCGCACGCGCCCGCACCACCGACTGCAGGGCGCACGCTCGAGACAGGGCTCCGTCTGCGCGTGCGCCCGCCCAGCCGGCTGCAGAGCGCATGCTCATGGCAGGCCCCGCCCAGGCTAGTGCACGCCGTGCTACGTGGACCGCCGCCCCCTGCCTGCGCGCCCCCGCCGCACTGTCCACCTCCCGGCTGGGCGCGCATGCTCGCGTCCAGGCCCCACGCACTGCCCGAGCCTGCTCAGCGTGGGCGGGGCGTCCCCGCCCCGGCTGGCAGGTATTGCCTGGAGACGTGGTGCTGGGAGCCGAGCGAGGTGGGCACTCCGTGGCACTTGGCCGGGCGCGAGGCTGTGATGGAGAAGCGGTTTCCTTTTAGGGCTGTTTTTCTTATTAAAATATTTCTTTTTTTTATTTTTTGGCCGGGGACCCACACCTGGCGATACTCAGAGCTTACTCCTGGCTCTGCAGCCAGAAATTATGCCTGGCGGTGCTGGGCGGACCATGTGAGATGCCTGGGATCTAACCCAGGTTGGTCGCGTGCAAGGCAGGCGCCCTACCCGCTGTACTTTTCCTCCGGCCCCCTACCTTGTTAAAGTGTCGCACAATACTGTCGTGTTATTATTTTTTTCTTTTTGGGTCACACTTGCCTTGCATGCAGCCAACATGGGTTCGATTCCCAGCATCCCATATGGTCCCCTGAGCACTGCCAAGAGTAATTCCTGAGTGCAGAGCAAGGAGTAACGCCTGTGCATGGCCGGGTGTGACCCAAAAATCAAAAAAAAAAAATTTAAAAAATAAAGCACCCTGGGACCAGAGCAGTAATATAGTGTGTTAGCCGGTAGGGAGCTTGCTTTCACGTGGCAGTCACTGATTTTATCTCTGACATCCTATATGGTCCCCAGCACACCACCAGGAGTAATTCCTGAGGGCAGAGCCAGGAGTAACCCCTGAGCATCATCTGGTGTAGCCCAAAAAGAAAAAAAATAAAAATAAAAAATAAATTGGGGCCTGAGCAGGTACAGCAGGTAGAGGGCTTGCTTGCTCATGGTTGACCCAGGTTTAATCCCTAGCATCCCATGTGGTCCTTAAAACCTGCCAGATGTGATCCCTGAGCTCAGAGCTACGATTAAACCCTGAGCAGTACCACGTGTGGTCCTATAGAGCTGGAGAGACAGCATAGGGGTTAGAATGCTACATTACACACTGCCAACCTGAGTTAGATCCCCAGAGTAGTGTATAGTCCCAAAGCACCACCCAGAGTGATCCCTCAGCGTGAGCCAGGGGTAAGCAAGTCCTGAGTGCTGCTAGGTGTAGTCACACTGAACACAAAGATGGAAAATCCTAAAACTTTAAACCTTAAAAACCAAGTACCTACCCAATACCAATACTGGGAGTGACAGAGAATTAGTGGTAGCTTCTGAGTACCGCTGGAGCGATGCCAAAATCCAAAATTCAATAAATAGATAAAAGCTAGCTTTCTGTTCATGGCTACATTTTTTATGTGGATATAATTTTATTTATTTGGGGGCTTCCCAAACAGTTCTCAGGAGGCCTAATGAGGCTGGTGATACTCAGCCACCCTGACAAATGGTTCATTGTTTGCCAGCTAACGTGGTATCGCTTCCCACCAGCGCTACCCCTGAAGAGCCAGGGTTCCAATCCAGGGCTCTGGGCATGCAAGGCTTGTGCCATCACCACTGTGTTATCTCTCTATCCTGTGGATAGAACTTTAAACCATAGAAAAAGCACAACGCTGTTTCCAGAAACTTCCCAATGTGCAAATTACCAAATGTTTAAAATCATTTTCTATAAATATTTAGACACAGCAGTGGAGTTTTTCTGAACTCTTTAGAGGAAGTTGGAGATTTTCTAAATTCTTTGTGGGTTTTCTAAGAGCAAGAACATTCTCTTCCAAACCACAGAGTTGCCATCTGGAAATAGAAACCTGCAAGGACTCAGTCCAGCCCTGCGCTGCTCTTCCCTGCCCAGGGCCCTCCCTTTCTTATGTGTTTTCTGCTTTTGTTTTTATGGTGAACAAGGTACATTTAGAGTCAATGAGTTAGACTGGAGTTTCAGTGGTCCCTGATTTGCTGGCGACATGGACAGCTCCGTTGTGAGAACCAGCAACTCTGGCCTTGTGTCCAGCAGTCTAACCTGGAGGACCTGGCCGCCTCGGGGTCAGGGCAGTGCCATTTGCTGCGACTGGGAGAGTGTACTTCACAGCAGACTTGGCCAGACAGAATTTGGTGGTGCTATGGTGGTTGAGCTGGTTCCTCTGAAGGGCGCCTTGCAGAACTGCAAGCTTGTCAGCAGCAAGCAGAGCAGGGCCCTGGGAAGCTGGGTGAGGAGTCGGGGTTTTTCTGGGGCTAAGGATCCCCTTTTTTATGTGTTTTTGTGTTTGGGGCCACACCCAGCTATGCTTAAGTCCTACTCCTGGCTCTGCACTCAGGGATCTGTCTCCTGGTGGGCCTTGGGGATCATATGGGACGCTGGGGACCAAACCCAGGTGGGCCACGGCAAGGCAAGCACCTTCTTGCTCTACTCTCTCTCTCCCACCCTGTTGTGTCTAGGTTTTAGACTTTTTTGGTTTGGTTTCTGTTTGGGGGCTTACTCCCAGTTTGGTGCTCAGGGGATCATGTGCTGCCAGGGATCGAACCAGATCACCCACAATGTACATCTGTGGTACTTTGCACATGGGCATTCCAGAAGTGCCAGACTCCTGGACCCTGACCTCCACAGCCCCCATCTGGTTCTTAGCTGCATTCAGAGTGGCTGCCTTCTTTTGTATCAGTGGTTAGCAGGAGGCAAGACAAGCGAGGTGGTGGGGAGGGGTTAGTTGGGGTGGTGGGGGGGACATTCTGCTAGTGCAAGAGCTCTGGGACAGGAATGTGTGTCACTGGAGTCTAAACATGCCTGGGTTTTGCACGTGGCGCCCAGAACACAGAGGGACCAGTTTCCTGGGGCACAGTCAGGTGTGGCTGTTGGCTCCAAGGAGACATGAATGCCCTGTTCCACATCTGGCCTGCATCCTCTCCTGAGCATTACTGTGCATTTTCTTGCGCTCCATTGCTCAGCCCAGATCATGGGCTGCTTCAGTGACTCTTCCTTTCGGGAACTAGGGTGCAATTTCACTCACCTTTTGTTCCTTTTTGGTTCTTTTATAATTTGTTGACTATTGTTTTGGTCCCACCAGGGACCCTTTCTAGTACAACAGTCAAGAGTAGCTCCCAGAAGTGCTGAGGGGAGCACAGGGCAGAGACAGGGGCTGGGGGACCGGGTCAGACATGGGCCCTCCCCACAAAAGGCCTGTGCTCCCTCTCTGAGCATCTCCCAAGCCCCTTGGGTGCTAGTGTTAGGAGAATCTACTGCGAAAGATGGTTTCTCCATTTCCTAAAGAAGGAAGTTTCTGATCAGGGCTGGCAGAGATCTGAGAAGGGAAAACTGTGCCAGGGAAGGGGCCTGAGGCATGTGTCAAAGCAGCCCAGGTGCTCAAGTTTAGCAAATGCCAAGGGTGAGCTGGGTCCCGGGGTCAGGCCCCTGGCCCCCATGAGTGAGCCTGAGGCCAGAGACCGGGAGATGGGAAGGTTGTTCGGGATCATCAGTGCCCGTGACCAGGCTGCAGCAAGGACCGTGCCAAAGGAGAGCCTTGGGCCAACCATTTTATTTGAGTCACTGTCTCAGGAAGTAGGGGCTGAGGGAAGATGGTGGGCGTGTCTGACTCAGGTGGGCCCCAACCGAGGGGCCGCAGGAGTGGGGTACGCAGGCCCAGAGAGCTGCAGGCCTTGGTCATGTGTGCTCCTCCTCCGGTGTAGCACCCTGGCAGACCGAGTGGCTCAGGGTAGAGGGTGCTGGGGACCCCACGCTCCTGCGCTGTTGCCCCATGGAAGGCTCGGGGCTGGGCTGGCCCCTCGACCCAGTAGGAGCTCGACAACGTGGCCATGCCCCTGCTCCATGGCCAGGTGCAGTGCCGTGGTGTGAAGCCGCCCCTCGGTGTCCACTTGGGCGCCCTTGTCCAGAAGGTGCCTGGCCACTTCCACGTGGCCACCACGAGCTGCATGGTGCAAGGGCGTGAGGCCCAGTGCGTCCTGGGCATCCACCTCGGCGCCCCAGGTGGCCAGCAGCTGAGCGGCCAGCAGGTGTCCGCGAGCAGCTGCCCTGTGCAGGGCAGAGCGGCCATGCTTGTCCCGGAGACTTGGGTCAGCACCATGGTCAAGAAGCACCTCCATGTCCTAAAGGGAGGAAGGCCCGCTGTATCCCAGGCACTGGGAAAGTTGAGCCCGGCTGGGGTGAGGCGGCCACCACCTCCACTGGTCTCAGCACCAGGCCTGTCCTGCCAGTTACTTGCCCGCCGCTCACGTCCTCTGAGCAAACCCTGCGCCCTCTCCCCGCCCACCCGGTGCCCAGAGGCCGCGAGGACAGGCCGCGCCCCCCGGACGTACCTGCAGGTGGCCCGCGCTAGCCGCCACGCCGAGCACCGACGCCCCCGCGGCGTCCCGCGCGTCCGGCCGCGCCCGCTGGCCAGTAGCAGGCGCAGCGCGGCACCGCGGCCTGCCGCGGCCGCCACGAGCAGGGCCCCGTCCAGGTCGGCCACGCCGGCCGCCACCAGCAGCTCGAGCACCGGCAGCCGCCCGCCCGCCGCTGCCCAGTGCGCCGCCGTCCAGCCGCGCGCGTCTGCTGCGCGGGCGTCGGCGTCGGGCGCGGCCAGCAGGCGGCCGGCTAGCAGCGTGCGGCCCAGTGCGGCCGCCCAGTGCAGCGGCGAGAGGCCGCCCCGCGCGCGCGCGTCCACCGGGGCCCCGCGCGCCAGCAGCAGCTCGGCTGGCCGCGCAGCGCAGGGCCAGGCGGCCGCATGCAGCGCCGCGCGGCCCGCGCCGTCCCGGGCGCCTGCGAGAGCCCCGCGCCGCAGCAGCAGCCGTACGAGCCCCGCGTGGCCGCGCAGCACTGCCAGGTGCAGCGGCGTGCGGCCCGCGGCGTCCCTGCGGGCGGGGGGCGAGTGGTAGGCGGCCGGGACGCCCCGACCCCCGCCCGCCCGCCCGGGCGCGCCCCCCACGCCCCACCTGCACTCCACGTCGGCTCCCTGGCGCAGCAGCTGGGTCACTCGGCCCACGGGTCCCCGCCACACGGCCCGCAGCAAGGGCGCCGCGGCCCCCGCGTCCTTGCGGGCCGGGGCTCCTTCGGAGGCCAGGTCCACCCACTGCAGTTCCGGCTCCGGCTCCGGCTCGGCCGCCACCGGGTTCTCCTGCTGCCGACAGGAATCCTGACCCCAGTCCGAATGGCGCCTGCCCCACCACCCAGACCGGGGGCTTGGCTGGTTCCCAGCAGAGGTGCTACCTCCGGGACTCCTGCGCTCTCGTTCCGCTGCGACTCGCCTCCGCCTCCGCTGGCCCTGTCGGGGGGCAGGGGGTGCATGCCGGCCCCCTCCAGAGCACTGGGCCCCTCTGCTGTCTTGTGACCTCACTCAGGCTCAGGTTCCTCCTGCACCGTGCCCGGCCCGTGACCCCTGCCAGCACCCAGTTCCCCTGCCAACCTCCGGGCCCCCTGACTGGGCCTTTCTCCCGCAGACAAAGGCCAGGCGGGCTGGGACAAGCCTTGCAAGGCTGGCCTCCAAGGACATGCCTGAGGGGCTGGGCCCCCCTCCCCTCCCCAAACCACAGATGGAATGGGGAGCACCTGGATGGGGTGGCTAAGGCAGGCCAATGAGCAGGGGATAGGGGTGGAGGCTAAGCAGGAGGTGAAGGGCCCACAGGACTGGAGCCCTGGGAGCACCTCTGCCTCCTTGCCAAGTCCCCTGTCCTGCGGCATGGATACCTGCAGCTTGTCAACCCTCTCAGGGCAGCACAGCTTTGGAGGGTCACTCCCACCCGGTGTCCTGCACCCCCACATCTCAGAGGTCCCTTTCAGGTGCCAGAGCGAAGGTGTGCTCAGGGCTACCTCCCCGTGGGTCCTTGGACCTGACCCTCTTGACTCCCTCTCAGCCCCCAACTTTGGTTTTCCTTTGTCCTCTGGACTCGGCCTTCCATGGGCTCTGTCAACCTCTTGTCTATAAGGCTCCCAGAATGGTCGGCTTGGAGGGTTCCAGCTCATTCACTCAGGCCTTCCCTCCCACAGGCTAGCACAGAGCGCCTGGGTCAGGTGGAGACCCTTGGGGGAGCCACGGGGGAGCAGGGGCCTGAGGGTGAGGGAGGTGGTTGGGGGAGACACGCAGGACACACCCTTTGGGACACACTTATCCAGACTTACCCAGAAGAATATGCCCTGGGACACAAACACCCTATTGGGACGTGCCCCCCACTTCGTACTGGCTATGGGCCTCCCTCCCTCCTCATGCAGTGAGGAAAGGGACCATTTCCTGGGGGAGGGGCCTCTGCACTCAGGAATTACTCCTGGTAGTGCTCGGGGTCCATCTGGGGGACTGGGATCAAACCGGGTCAACCCTGTGGAAGGCAAATGCCCCAGCCGCTGTGCTATGGCTCTGCCCCCCCGAAAGGGGCCGTTTTCTTTGGGGCCTCACTCAGCGATGCTCAGAGCTTGTTTTTGGCTCTTTGCGGTCAGAGTTCGGGGGACCACCTGGATGCAAGGATTGCAATGCCTTCACTCCTGTCATGTCTGGCTGGCCCAGAGGCCCCATCGCACCTCCTTCACGGGACCTGCCGCTGAGCCTCATCCCTGCAGGGTCCGGCTGGAGGCTGAGCCCTTTCCCAGGCTCTCTGGTGGGACTTGGTGAGCCAAGAGCTCTGGGGAAAATGCAAGAAAATTTGGAGGGATGGAACAGGGGCTGGAAAGAGCCCACAGCTCTGTGCTGGCTTCAGGCCCAGAGAGAGCGGAGCAGAATGATATATACTGCAGGTGCAAAGGGTGCCCACGGTGCCCACGGTGGGGGTCGGGGGTCTGCCCCAGGCCTTCCGCAGGGGCTAGGGAAGCTCCCTGCTTGGCAGTGACAGAAGGCAGCCTCTCTGGGACTCAGGGTGGACGGTTCCCTCAGGGAGGGCGCTGCTGCCCTTCCTGGAGACCCCACACTCTGCCCGGCGTGAGGAAAGGTGGAGGTGGAGCTTCCAGGTTCAGGGGGGGTTGGTCAAGACGGGCCAGGGCTGGGGCATGAGGCCTCAGCGCTGCAGCCGAGACGGTGGCTGAGAGATGAAGTCACTGTGGGGCGCTGGGCGCCGGGTACCACACAGAGGGCGGGAGCAGACGGAGGAGGGCCCGGGGCAGGCTGGAGGGACAGACAGATGTGTGAGCCAGCACAGAGCTGGGGCAGCTGTCACCAGAAGGAGAGGCAGGCTTGTAGCGGGGAGACAGGTGAGGCTCCAGCAACTGCCGCTCAGGCCCCTGCCCGGACCAGCGGGTGGTCTGCACGGTCAGGTCAGAGGTACTGGGAGCATGAGCGAGCAGGAGAGGGAGACAGAGGAGGAGGAGGAGGGTGGGAGCATGGCAGATACGGCCCCCATGCTGCCGCAGAGGCTTCACGGCCGCCAGAGCAGCGCTGCCCGGGCCCTGGCCGGACTGTGCCACCTGCTGCTGTCCGCCCAGGCCCTGGCTGGGCTGCTCCTCCACCTGCTGCTGCCGGCCACCGTCTTTCTGCTGGTGTTGCTGCCCGCGGCCACCACCGTCTATGTGGGATTCCTGTGCCACTCCAGGGTGAGCAGAGACCCTCGCGCCCCCTCCCAGAATGAACCCTTCCCCGCAGAGCCCTTCTCCCAAGTCCTTCCCTGGGCTTCTGTTTGCTGAAGAGGAGCTTTTGTTAGGGCCGAGGGGACAGCTGCCCCTGCCAAGCCTCCCGGCTTGTACCAGGAGCCACCAGGGTACAGGGTGGCTATGAGGGGTGGGACCAGGAGGAGGTTTCAGGACAAGGAGATCCTGCGCCATCTCATCACTAACAGCCCTCATGGCCCCTCCTGCCTTGGGACGTAGGGGTGGACCGCTGCGGGGGAGGCCTCTGTCCTCCTTTCCCTCTGCCTTGATTGACACACGGAGGGGCTACAGGCCAACACAAGCAGCTGGGAAGGTCCCAGGGAGAAGGGGAGGCAACAGGAGTGCCCCCTGAATCTCCTCCAGGGGGCATCTGCTCTGGCCACTGCCCAGCTGGTGGGGCTTCAGCTTCCTCAGCAACTCAGCCCCGCCCTGTGAACCGCCCATCCCCCCCCACTGATCGCCCATCCACCTCCCCACTGACCGCCCATCCCTCCATTCCCACTGACCGCCCATCCTCCTCCCCCACTGACCGCCCATCCACTTCCCCACTGACCGCCCATCCCTCCATTCCCACTGACCACCCATCCTCCTCCCCCACTGACCGCCCATCCACTTCCCCACTGACCGGCCATCCCTTCATCCCCATTGACCGGCCATCCCTTCATCCCCACTGACCGGCCATCCCTCCGCCCCACTGACCGCCCATCCCTCCATCCCCAGTGACCGCCCATCCCTCCGCCCCACCCCACTGACTGCCCATCCCTCCATCCCCACTGACCGCCCATCCCTTCATCCCCACTGACCGCCCATCCCTCCACCCCACTGACCTGCCATCTCTCCATCCCCATTGACTGCACATCCCCCTCCCCCACTGACTGCCCATCCCTCCATCCCCACTGACTGCCCATGCCCCGTCTCACTGACCGCCCATTCCTCCACCCCGCCCCACTGACCGCCCATCCCCCGCCCCATTGACCGCCCATTCCCTGCCCCACTGACCGCCCATCCTCTGCCCTGACTGACCGCCCTCGTCCGCAGGTCCACCCTGCGCCCCGGCCTGCCTGCCGGGCGCTGCTGTCAGACCGCGCGGCCGCGGCGCTCATCGTGTCCGGTTTCCTGGCGCTGCCCCCGCTGCTCGTCCTCGCAGCTGCTGCCCGCTCCCGCCTGTCTCGGCGCCTGCGCTCGCTGCTGCCGCCGCCCACATGGACCCTCGGACACTGCCGCTCCCTCGGTTCCGGCGACCCTGCAGAGGAGGAGCAGCTCTGCGCCTGGGCATGAGCCAGAGGCCCGCCACAAACCCGAGGGCTCCAGTTCCGTACCCCCCGTCGAGTGGCCCCAAGCCAGCTCCACTGACCGCGCCTGGGTTTCAGCCGGCTCGTCCCTCAGCAGCGCTGTGAGTGTCCGCGAGGTGGCACCAGCCTGCCTCGGACCAGCCGGCCTTCGGGGCGTCCAGGAGGAGGCAGGCTGGGGAGGGCGCACTTGCACCCTGCCCCTGCAGCAGTGGCCACTGGCCTCCTGCCACCTGCTGCGCAGCGCTGTGCTCAGGGCCAGTGCAGGGGCCTCTCTGCTGCCCGGCTGGCCAGGGTGCTGAGCGGGGTTGTGAGAGCTCAGCCTGAGACATGCATTGAAGGGTGACACTGGGCAGGTAGGGGTGAGCCTGTGACAGGGCAGGGCAGGCACATGGTCAGGGATCCATCTCCTCCTCTCGTGCTCTGTGGACAGTCCTGCTTGGCTGTCCATCTTCACGCAGGGTCTACCTCTGCGGATGGTGTGGGCAGTTCTGGACCTTTCTTGCCTTCTCCAGCTCTGGGCTGCAGTGCTGAGCATAGCCTGAGACAGGGTTGGTGGTCTTCTCTCTGCATCAGTAACTGCCCGTCTTCGTGGGTCAGCCTATGCCATGCACACGCACAGACTCTGCGCCTGTCTGTGCCCCTAACCCAGCCCATTAGTCCTCAGTGATATTTAATGTCATGGAACCAGAGAGAGAGAGAGAGCACAGTGGGTAGGGCACGTCCCTGCCCCGCAGCTGACCGAGTTCGATCTTCTGCTCGACAAATGGTCCTCCCAACACCATCAGCAGTGCTCCCTGTGCAGTGCTCTCTGTGGTCCCTACACCCTAGAATCAGTTACAATAAATCATACTTGGTTCATTTCCAGTCGGAAGCAGTCTAGTGTCTCTGGTCTCCGGGTGCTGTGGTTCCCTGGTGCAACCCGGCTTCTGTCTCCACATATGTCTCCAGACCTACAAGTCCCATTCCTCCATCCTCATTGGTTGGCTATTCGTGATTCCTGCTGACTCCCACTAGCATAGAGTATCTTGGAAGTTTTGCTGATTTGTTTTGTTTTGTTTTTTTTTCCTTTTGGGGTCACACCCGGCGATGCTCAGGGGTTACTCCTGGCTCTGCGCTCAGGAACCACCCCTGGCGGTACTCAGGGGACCATATGGGATGCTAGGAATCAAACCCGGGTTGGCCGCATGCAAGGCAAACGTCCTACCCGCTGTGCTATTGCTCCAGCCCCAGAAGCTTTGCTGATTTGTATTTATTTATTTTGGGTGTTAGTTTGGAACCTAGCCACACTCATCTACATGCACATGCACACACATGCATGCACACACACATACATGCTAACGCACAGACACGTGTGCACACATGTGTACACACATGGCTTGGAGCCTTTGGGGAGTCTCCGTGTGCACTCGTCCAAGTCCAAGTCCTGGACTCCTCCGGCCCAGCAGCCCATGTGGACACCCCCTGGCCCCCTGGGGCAGGCGGGTCTCCTTTAAGGCCTTCTACCTGGTCTCTGGGCACTGTCCCTTCTCATCCTGACTAATCTGGGGTTCGGTTGGCACACCTTGGGGAGGCACCCTTCCCAGGAAGCCCAGCAGCTCCTTGTACTTTGTACTTTTAAAGGGGCCCAGCCAGCAGTGCCTGGCCTCCCACAACAGGCTCAGGGGTTGACAGGCCCAGCAGGAAGTCCGGGGTGATCTGTGCCCCCTGTTCTGAGCCTGATCTGGTCTGCACCTGCTCTGACCCCTTCCCAGCTGCACTGGCTGCTGGCCACTCCCCCAGCTGGCTTGAGTTGAGTCTGTCCTGAGCACCCTTGGGTCTGGCGGAGTGCAGCAAACAACAGCTGGGTGGGGGCGGAGGGAGTCAACTCGCCTTTACAGGGCACCCCTTAGGGAGTCGCAAAGGGACAGCACCCCGAGTCAGAGGTGGTGACAGGGGGGCTGCCAAAGGAGAGGGCAGGAATAGGGCAGCTGGCTCTGCTCCCAGGTCTGAGGAAGCCTTTGTTTCTCCTTCAGGGTGTAGGGCTGGTCCTCTGGTTGGAGGCATCACCTGAAGCCCCACATTCCTGCCTCCTAATCTTGGCCAGCAAAGAGCCACTACGGACAGCCCCGACCAGGGCCCCCAGGCCCAGCTTCCGTCCTGGTCCTGAGGAGACCCTGGTTGCAGGTGGCAGGCCCTTCCTCAGGATGGAGGTGCTGAGCTGAGGTCACCCTGAGGGAAGCAGACGCCTTCCTCAGGATCAGGCACCAGCACCCCAGTGTAGACACGTGCATATGTATGCATGTTGACTGCATGGGTGCACACGTGTGATGGTAATTGCACACATGCATGTAGATGTGTGCTACACCTGTGGGTGTCAGAATGTGGGTGCACACATGTATGCTGCTGTGTAGATGCGGGTGTGTTGTGTGTAGGCTGTACATGTGCATGCTGCTGTGCAGGTTCATGCATGTTGTGTGCAGATGCACACATGTGTGCATGTACGTGTGCTGTAAACATGTGTCTGCAGGTGCACGTGTGTGTTGTGTGCAGGTACACATGTGTTGTATGCAATGGATATGTGTGCTGTGTGTGAGTGCACACATGTATGCTGCTGTGCAGGGCCATACATGTGTGGTGCACTTGTGTGTTGTTTGACGGTGCAAATGTGTTTTGTGTTTGGGTACACAGATGTGTGTTATATGCAGGTGTATATGTATGTGTTGTGTGCGGGTGCATATAGGTGTTGTGTATTGGTGCATGTGTTTTGTGTGTGGGTCCATGTGTGTTGTGCATGGGTATGTGTGTGCTGTGTGCAGGTGAATGTGTGTGTTCTATGTGTGTGCACACATGTGTGTTGTGAGTATACATGTATGGCTACTGTGTGGATGCATGTGTGTATTGTGTGTGGGTAAATGTGTGTTGTGTGCCGGTTTATGAGTGTTGTATGCAGGTGCATGTGTGTGTGTGTTGTGTGTGGGTGCACACATGTGTGTTGTGCGTGGGTGCATGTATGTTGAGTTCAGGGCATATGTTTTGTTTGTGCACACATGTGTTTTGTATGTGGGTGCATGTGTCATTGTGTTGGTGCATGAGTGTTGTATGCGGATGCATGTGTGAGTGTTGTGTGTGTGTAAGTGTTTTGTATGCAGGTGCACACATGTGTGTTTATGCAGCTGCACATGTGTGTATTGTGTGCAGGTGCAGGTGCATTGCATGCGGGTACATGTGTGTTGTATGGAGGTGCATGTATGTTGTATGCAGGTGCACGTGTGCTGTCTGCCTGTGATGTGTGTTGTGTGCAGGTGCACATGCGTGGCTGCTGTGAAGCTGCACATGTGTTGTATGCAGTTGTGTGTGTTGTGTGCGGGGTCTGGGAACACTGTGGGCCTTGTGCACGTGTGATCTAGGTGTGACTTGCCCTGACTCCTGCACTATCCAGCCAACCCTGTGTCCTGTCTGTTCGGCTCACGGCCCCCCGACCTGTTCCCCAGGTGTGCATCCAGTCAAGAGCTCTGTTGCTGGCTGAGGCCCCTCGCCCCACCCTGGGCCCCTTCTGAAAGCCGGCACAGCTCTGCTGCTCTCTGCCATGTCCAAAAGCTGAGGTTCCACAGACAGTCCAGGGTGGGCCTCGCTGGCCTCACAGATGGGCTCCTGGTGGCTGAGAGAGGGGCAGCTGCTGCCCCCTGACTCACATTTCACTCTGATATGTCAAAGTGCCTGTCCCTGGCGGGGCCCCATCGCGGCCTGTTTTATTGTGGTTTTTGGACCACACTGTGCTCAGGACTTATTCCTGACAGGGCTCGGGGGTCCTATGTGGTGCTGGGGACCCTCTGGAGTGCCCTTCCCACCTGCACCATTTGCTGGGTCTTCTGTTCTGGTGTTGAGTCACACACATGCAGCAGGGCTTGGGAGACTGGTGAGCCCAGGCCTCCTGTGTGCTCGGCTCCCTGGAGCCCTCCTGGACGTCCTGCCCACCCTGCACTGCCTGTGCCTGGCTGGGTTGGCATGCCGGCGGGCCAGCACCACAAGGAGGGGAGCAGGCAGAGGGGTCTAAGTTTTCCCAAGTGGGCGACAAACACCCTGAGGGCACTCGTTTGCTCAGTCATCTTAGGGCTGCTCTGGGCTTCTCTATCTGAAAGGGGCAAAACCCTGGGTGGCGCCACACCATGGCTGGTGGCCTCTGTGGCTGTCGTTTGTCCTGGCCTTGGCTACAGAACCCGGGAGGGGCAAGCTCTGGGCTGTGGGGGTGTGCTGGGCCCTCCAGCTCCCAGCACAGTCTAAGAGCCCACCCTGCCCACAAAGAAGAAGGAAATTTAGAAGAGTGGGGTCCTGGGCCTGTCACTGGGTGGCTCGCTAAGCCCCTGCCCCCCTGTTCCGTCTGCACCCACCTCCCCAACTACTGGGGTGCACAGAGGCACACAACACAGAAAACAGGGGCCTGGTGCGGTGGTGGGGACCCCACGCTGGGTCAGAGGCCTGGGCTGACCTCCTCTGAGGTCTGCATGACCACAGCGGGGACAAAAGGCCCTTCTTCTCTGTACAAGCTGTACTGTGTGGAGGAGGCAGGCAGGCGGGGGCAGAGCACTTCCGGGTTCCTTCTGGGTTTCGGGAACCCCTCCATTGTGGGGGAACCAGCTCCGGGAAGGATGCACGGGACTCCGACGGCGAGGCCAGTGTGGGGCTGTGACCTCCACACCAGCTGCACCTTCCTGTGTAGATCCTGGTCTCTAGGGCTGTCTGGGCCATGTCCCCCTCGCCCCAGCAGCTCTCTGCCGTCAGAGAGGGGGTTTCCGGGCCATTATATTTTTGCTTCCTTTTGTGTCTGCTTCAGCCTGGCCCTGATCCCACACTCCCTGGGGAATCTCTGTCCAGGTCTCTCCTTGAAGGTGGGGCCAGCAGAGTGCCGGGCAGGGCAAGAGAAGCAGAACTGACCAGGGGGCTCTGAGTCCTAGAGCTCAGAATGGCCAGCCCTGCCAGGACTGGCCAGAGTTGCCTAAGCAGGTGGCAGAGCTCATAGTGAGACGGAGGGTGGCTGTGTCCTAGAGGGCTGAGTCATGGCCAAGACAATCCGCTCACTTTTTCCAGAAGGGACGGAAACTTCCCCAATGGCCCAGCTGCAGGGAGCCCGCCCCGGGCAAGTAGGCACAGCTGCCTAACTGCTGGCATCACCCGCCACACCCAGCCAGCAGGTGGTGCCCAGTGAGGGCAGCGTGGCCTGGCCTGCCGCCTACACACAGTCCAGGCCCGGTCAGCCTAGCCGGACACACTCTCAGCGGAAGGCCCGGCAGTCTGGTCCTCGTGGAGGCCGTGGAGCACAGCCAGCACCGTCACTGCCAAAATTCCCGCTGCGTGAGGGTGGGGTGGCCGGAGGCCGGTGGCGGTGCTTGGTTCTTCAAACTGGTCTGCTCCGCTTCCTTTTTTAGGCAAAGGCGTGCTTGGGCTCTTACCTGCTGGACCCAGAGGAAGGAAGACCATTGAGCCCCATCCGCTCACCCTACTGAGCACCCTCTGGGGGCTGGGTGGGGGGAGGGGGGAATCCTGAAGCCCCACAGAGAGGATCTCAGGCCTATGTGGCAGGAGCCATTGGTGGAGGAATGTCGCCAGCCTCACCTAAGGGACAGCACTGGACCTGAGCACCCTGGGGCATCCGGCCTCGTTCTCAGTGCTGGGTAGGGCACAGAGGCTGCTAGCTCAGCGGGTCTGCACCAGCCCCCTCCAGACCTCCTCCTTCTAACAGGTCTCCTTCCAGGACCCCATTTCTTAAGTTGGGTCTAGGGGACTCAAGACCAGCTGCTCCTCCATTGGCCCTGTGTGTGTGAGCATGTTGTGTGCGCCTGTGTGCATGTGTGCGTGTGCGCATGCATGTATGCGTGTGTGTGCGCGTGCAAGTGTGTGTGTGTGAAGTCGGGGCAGGATCTGGGCCCCAGGGACTTTGCTCCCCACACACCTCCTAAGCTTCACTTGCGCTTGGCTTCAGAGACTCGGGGAGGGCTGTGGAGACACGGGCAGGGACCCTGGAGGTGACGAGTCCTGTGGCTGAGGGCGGATGAGACAGAGTGTGCGCGTCCACGTGCTCGGGAGCCTCCCGGGGAGCGCGCCCAGCCCCCGAGCGGCTGATTCCTCGGCGAGCGCGCCCGAGGGGCGGGGCTTAGGTGGGCGGGGTCTGCTTGGGCCCACGCGGTTGGTCCCCGGGCGCCCATGGGCGGGGACTCATGGGCGGGGCCTCGGTGGGCGGGGCCGGCCCTGGCCCGCGCGGCGGCGCGCCCTGCGGCCCCGGACCGAACGAGCTGGGGCGCGAACGGCGAACAGAGGCCGAGCGCGCCCGTCCCGTCGCGCAATGCTGCCCTGGACGGCGCTTGGCCTGGCCCTGAGCCTGCGGCTGGCGCTGGCGCGCAGCGACGCGGAGCGTGGTGAGTACGTGGGGTCTGGCCTGGGCGCCTGTCCAGCCGCTGCTGCCTGCGCTGGCTAGGGAGCGCGTGGGGCGGTCTGCTGGGCACCCCACCCACCTGCGGCCGCAGACTAGGTGCTCCAGGCGGCGGCTGGACCTGTGCAGGGTGGACGTGCCTTGTGCCCCGCCCGCATCTCTGAGGCATGGCTGGGTTGGACAGAGCGGCCAGCCCAGCCTCCCTTTCCCTCTCCTTAAAGTGACTCTGGAGAGGGCGGAGGCAACACAGGTACCACTGGTGAGGGACCGTCACGGAGGGGAGGTCCCTCCGTGGGGTCGCCCTGCTTTCTGGGTGCAGATGGGGCCAGGGGAAGGATCCCGGCGTCTGGTCCTTAACCGTGCTGTACCCAGCTGTCCCCTGCCCCCCTCTGGGTGCTTCACTGGGAGGCTGAGCCAAAGGCTAAAAACTTCTGCCTCAAAACTGCTTCTCCAGGTGCAGATCCCGAGGCCCGTCCAGGCTCTCCTGCCATTGGCCAGGACCCTTTGGGGAGCTTGAGCAGGCGTCTGTGCCCCAGATCCCAGACATACTCAGTGGGGATGCAGGTGCCTTTGAATGGCGCCATCCCACCTTTCAGGACCTGCAAGGTGGAGGGGAGCAAGTGCCGCCTCTCCAGGGGGGTCTCACTGTGGGGGCTTCCTGGGAGCCAACACCTGGGCCTGAACCCCCTCCTCTCCCCTAGGTGCCCCTACACCGGCCTCCCAGGGGGACCTGCTATTCCTGCTGGACAGCTCGGCCAGCGTGTCGCACTACGAGTTCTCCCGTGTGCGGGAGTTCGTGGGGCAGCTGGTTGCGCCCCTGCCCGTGGGACCAGGGGCCTTGCGCACCAGCCTGGTGCATGTGGGCAGCCGCCCGCACACCGAGTTCTCCTTCGACCAGCATGGCTCCAGCGCAGCGGTGCGAGATGCGGTGCTGGGGGCGGCCCAGCGCATGGGCGACACCCACACTGGTCTGGCACTGGCCTACGCCAAGGAGCAGCTGTTCTCCGAGGCAGCGGGGGCCCGGCCAGGGGTGCCCAAGGTGCTGGTGTGGGTGACCGATGGTGGCTCCAGCGACCCCGTGGGGCCACCCATGCAGGACCTGAAGGACCTGGGCGTCACCGTCTTCATAGTCAGCACCGGCCGCAGCAACCGGCTCGAGCTCCTGGCCGCTGCCTCCACCCCAGCAGATACACACCTGCACTTTGTGGATGTGGATGACCTGCCCATCATCGCCCAGCGGCTCCGGGCTGCCATCCTCGGTAGGGGGGCTTGCCACCCGGGCTCCCCGAGCCTCCTGGGGGGTGCAGCCATGGGTCCCGACCCCCTTCCCTGTGTTTTAGCAGGTCAGAGGGCAGCAGATGGGACCCCACCGGGCACTCTGCCATGGAGCACCCAAGACTCGAGGGCCTGGGAGTGGGAGCTGGGGGGAAAACAGGGACCAAGGAGGAGAATGGTTTTCACTGGGCCTTGCCCCCGCCCCCCCCAGAATGAGGTAGCCCACTCTGAGCCCCGCCGTGCTCCCGGAAAACTGTGAGAACTGGCTAGGAGGGGTTTGGCCACGGTGCCTGCCAAGGGCTGGGAAGCACTTCACACTCCACTTCTTTTTTATTTTTTTGTTTGTTTGTTTTGGGACCACACACCTGGCAGTGCTCCTGGCTCTGCACTCAGGAATTGTTCCTGGTGGGCTCAGAGGACAATATGGGATGCCAGGGATTGACTCCTGGTTAGCTGTGTGCAAGGCAAGCACCCTGCCTGCTCTACTATCCCTCCACTTCATTCTTTTGGTTTTTGTTTGGTTTGGGTTTGGGGTCATACCCGGTGGTGATCAGGGCTGAATCCTGCCTCTGCACTCAGGGGTCACTCCTGGTAGGCTCCGGGGACCAAATGTGGTACCAGCGTTGAACAAGGGTCAGCCGCATACAAGGCAAGAGCCTGAATCCCTATTCTATCTCTCTGCCTTCCAACTTCCTTCTGGACCTGCTGACCCCTCAGCCACACCATGCAGGCTGAGGAACTGTCCATGGCTTGGCCTGTGGTGGCCACTGGAAAGTGCTGCTTCCCAGGGCCACTCGTGCCTGCCTGCCCAGTTCTGCCGCTGTTCCTGAGTTTAGAGTGTCTGGCTCGGGTCACAGGGGCCCCACGCCCTGAAGGCCCTCAGGGACCCCTGTCTCTGCAGCTTGGCTTAAGTCCTGAGAGTCTGGAAGGAGGGTGGGCACCAGGAAGGATGTCTGGCACTTGGAAATGGGTCGGGGGTGGTGGTGGGACAGTGTGGTGGGGCTGGGGCTGGGTGCACATCAGGGCAGGAAGGTTCATGCGGGGCGGGACTCATGTTGGGGTGTTTGCCTGAACTTCTCTGACTTCTAGGGTGCTGAGCTCCCCTATACCCTGTGCTGGTTCTGAGGTTCTTGCACCTTTGAGGGGCCAAGTGAGAGGGGCAACCCCTGACCTCTGGGCTTGGTACCTAGGCAAGCTTACTGGGTCCTGATGGGGTGGTGGAGCATGGCCCCGCCGCTCCGCTCCAGGGCAGTTCAGATCTGCCACCCACTCTAGCCTTTCTCACCTCGGGATTCCTAGGGTCAGTCCCTTCCCTGATTCCCTGCCCCGGCTCCCTGCAGACGCGACGCAGCCACAGCAACTCCGGGCCTCCGAGGTCACGTCCAGCAGCTTCCGCCTGGCCTGGCCGCCTCTATTAGCTGCCCACTCCGGGTACTATGTGCTGGAGATGGCGCCCAGCGGGCAGTCAGGGATCCCACTGCGCCAGCAGCTGCCTGGCAATGCCACCGGCTGGGTCTGGACAGGCCTGGACCCGGACACGGACTATGATGTGGCGCTGCTGCCCGAATCCAACGAGCAGCCAGTGGCGCCACAGCACCTGCGGGTGCGCACGCTGCCGCTCCCAGGTGAGTCGGGGCTGCGGGAGGGACGCGGGCTGCGTGAGGGACGCGGTAGTGGGGGGGCGAGGGGGCGGGGCTTGGGACCGCGTAGCCGGATCTGGGGCAGGGGGCGGGAGTGGTGGGGCTTGGGGTGCCCGGCGGGACCTGGGGAGCGGAGCGGTGCCCCGGGCGGGGCGGGGGTGTGGCTGGGGTAGGGCGGGGCCAGGAAGCGGGGCGGGGCTGGGGCGGGAGTGGGACGAGGGCTGGGCCCGGACGCGGGGCGGGGCGGGGCGGGGCCTGGGCGAGGCGCGGTGGCCAGGGGCCCGGGAGGGGCTTGGTCGCGAGGTGGGGCGGGGCTCGGGATAGGGCGGTGCCGGAAGCGGGGCGGAGTCTGGGTGCGGGGGGGCGAATGGGGCGGTGTCGGGGCGGGCCTGGGCGCGGCATAGGAGGGTCCCAGTGTGGGGCGGGGCCAGTGTGGTGGGGGGGGACCCGGGGCCTGGGCGCGGCGCGGGGTAGCGCGGGGGTGGGGGGCAAATGGCCCGGGGCTGGGCAGGGCTGGGCGCGGCGCAGGGGAACCCGGTGTGGGGCGGGGCCAGTGTGGGGCGAGGCCTGGATGCGGTGCGGGGGGAGGGGGGGGCGGGGGACCCGGAGCTGGACGGGGGCGTGGGCGCGGCTTGGGGGAGTGCGGGGCGGGGCCGAGGTGGGGGCGGGGCCCGGATGCAGGGCGGGGCCGGGGTGGGGCAGGCGTGCGCGCGGCGGGGCCCGGGGCGTGGGTCCGAGGTTCACTGGCTCTTCCCTGCAGAGGAGGCCGGGCCGGAGCGCATCGTCTTCTCGCACGCCAAACCGCGGAGCCTGCGCGTGAGCTGGACCCCGGCGCTGGGCCCGGCCTCGGCGCTCGGCTACCACGTGCAGTTTGGGCCGGTGCGCGGCGGCGCGGCCCAGCGCGTGGAGGTGCCGGCGGGCCAGAACAGTACCACGCTGCAGGGCCTGGCGCCCGGCACCGCCTACCTGGTGACAGTGACCGCGGCCTTCCGCTCGGGTCGCGAGCGGGCACTGTCCGCCAAGACCTGCACGCCCGAGGGCCAGCGGCGCGCGCGCCCCCCGCCGTCGGCAGCCGTGGCCCCGAAGCCCTGAGCCGGCCTAGCCAAGGACCCCTTTGCCCAGCCCAGGCGGTGGCACCCGCCTCGAAGGCAGGATTTTGCCCGGGGGCGTAGTCGCGACCCGATCTACTCGCACGAGATCCCCAGCCCAGGCCCCGCCTGCCGTGGCCGCTCTTCCCTTCCTGGCCCGGAGCTGGACACAGGGACGACCTTGGGACCTGGCCCACGGCACTGGGTGGGAGACCCAACCTCCCGCTTGATCGTGTGGTCAGGGTAGTAGTGGTGAGTGCGAGGGACCCAACCTGGCTGCACAGGACCATTACAGAGGCTGCCAAGGAAAAGGTCGTGCTGGCCGGACTGGGGGCCTGGCTGAGTGGGCATTGTTGTCTTCACCAGGACGCTCAGATGACGGGGGTTGGAGGGGTGGGCGGGGGGAACTGCCCTCCTGCCCAGGACTCCAGGGGTTGCGGAGGGCACTTTGAGAGCGACCCTGGGACCACGGCAGGTGGGCTCCGAAGACAGGCCAGCACTGCTGGGAGCTGGTGCTGGGAGGGGGCGCGGCAGCCGCGGGGGTTCTCTGCATCTCTCCTGACCTGACCCCACCCAGACGAGGTCCAAGGATGGGCAGCACTTGGCGGGCACCCGGCTGCCCTCTGCTTGACTCAATGTTCACTTTGCCCCCTTGCCCACTAACGCCCCAGACCCCAAATACAGTCGTATGCCAGCTGAGCGTGCTCTGGTCTCCTTCGCGCCGTCCTGACCCTGGACGCGCTGTTTGTGCGGGCGTGGTGGGGGCTGGGGCTAGTGGGGGCTGGGGCTAGCACGGGGCCTGCGGCTAGCACGGGGCCTGCGCCTAGCTCCAACGCGCCCTCTGCGGCCGCCGCTGGCCGGAAGACCCCCGAAGGCGGTAGGTGGAGCCCGCGCCCCGGTGTGTGGGTGTGCAACCCCTGCTGTCGCACCTGGACCATCGCTGACCCCAAACTGGTGGTTGGCAGGCAGTGAGGCCCAGAGGCCGGACCCAAGGTGCTGTCTGAGCAGTTGGGCCCGGGACCCAGGAGACACCAGGGCGACCGAATCCTGCTGAGCTCAAACAGAGGAGCAGAGCGCCCCCTGCAGGCCCAGCACTGGGGCGCCCCCCTCCCCCGCCGCAAGCATCGAGGTCAGTGGCAGCTGCTGCTGTCTCCAGGGAGCCCTGCAATGGGTGACCCTGAACATCAGGCCAAACTTGGGGACCCTGCCTCACGCCTCTGGCCAGTTTCTGGGGGAACAAGAGAAGTGTGCACTGTGTGCCAGCCGCCAGTGTGGGTCCCCGAGGACAGCTGGGTCCTCTCTCTGAACTCATTCCTGAACCCCCAGCCTGCCATGCTTAGGGAAGGGTGTTACCACCTCTTTGTCTACTCTTTTAATTTTTGCTTTATGGGTCACACCTAGTGATGCTTAGGGATTATTCCTGGCTCTGCACTCAGGAATCACTCCTTGCAGAGCACAGTGTACTATGTGGGATGCTGGGAATTGAACCCATGTCTGCTGCATTCAAGGCAAATGCCCTCCCCGCTGAAATATCGCTCCAGCCCTAGTCTAGTTTTTTTGGGGAGCCCTTCACCACAGCCCTGCTGCACTTGGCAGCTTTAGAAAAGGTGTGGCCAACCTCCCCAGCGGCTCCCATTTAAGTGAGGTTGGAGCGATAGCACAGCGGTAGGACATTTGCCTTGCACGCAGCCAACATGGCGAACCCGAGTTCGATTCCTCCGCCCCTCTCGGAGAGCCCGGCAAGCTACCGAGAGTATCTCACCCGCACGGCAGAGCCTGGCAAGCTCCCCTTGACGTATTCGATATGCCAGACACAGTAACAACAAAGTCTCCAATGGAGACGTTACTGGGCCCACTCCAGCAAATTGAGGAACAACGGGAGGGCCTTTACCTTTACCTTTACCTTTTGATTCCTTTTGGGGGGGTCACACCTGGGGATGCTCAGAGTTCATTCCTGGAGGTGCTTAGGAGACCACAGTGGGTGCTGGTGGAACATAGGTGGGCTGCTTCCAAGGGGAATGCTGTCCCCCGTACTGTCTGTCTTTGCAGGTTAGACTGAAAACATTCAGTGCAATGTTTGATTCTCAGAGTCAGGGCGCAGAGAGGGCACCTGGGTGGCCAGAGTGCATGTGGTCACCTCACTGCCACAGGGCACCTCCTGTGTGGCTGGAAGCTCACTTGCTTTTTCAAGCTTAATCTGAAAACACTTTTTCTTAATAGGATTTGAAAAAAAAAAACATTAAGACTAGGATATGGGCTGCAGTGATAGCACACCGGGTAGGGCGGTTGCCTTACATGCGGGCAACCTGGGTTCAATTCCCAGCATCCCATATGGTCCCCTGAGCACTGCTAGGAGTAATGCCTGAGTGCAGAGCCAGGAGTAACCCCTGTGTGTCGCCAGGTGTGACCAAAAGAGAAAAAAAAAAGACTAGGGTCCATCAACAATGAAGAAGGCTCTTGAGGCTGAGCAATAGTGCAGCAGGGAGGGCATTTAACGTGAACGTGGCCATCCTGGGTTTGATCCCCAGCATCCCATGTGATCCCCCTGATGTCGGAGGGCCCCACAGGTGGTTCATGTGAAGTGGGGAGAAGACGGTCACCTTCTCCCGATCCACCTCTGTGGGTTTTTACTCGCAGAAAGGAATTTCAGGAGTAGACAAGCAGTGAAGTAAAAATAGATTTTATTTGGAGGGTTTTTGAGGGGAGGAGAGAGAGAGTAAGGCACTCAAGAGAGAATGCAGGCTTCTCCAAGGGCAGAAAGAATCCCTAGACACGTCCCAGCATTAGACACAAATGCATGAAAAGTACACATCTCAAGAGGGGAGATGAGAGCGACATGTGTGCTCGGGCCAAAAAAAAAAAAAAAAAAAAAAAAACGAAAAGCGAACTTTCCGCATTTGGGGCACAGCGGGATCCTAGGCCACCACGTGACCTCCGTCTACTTTTGTCCCTCCGCGGCCGCAGAGCCTCACGTGACCTTCGGAGCAGCGGCGGGGCGCCTGAGGTGGCTGGTCCCTGGCCGGGCCTCTACGTTCCGCCCTCCGGGCCGTCGCGAAAAGCTCTGGCCGCAGGTCAGCCGCGCCGGGTGTCCACAGCCACTGTCCCCACGCGGACTCCCCGCGCCGGCCTCCTGCCGTCCGGTGCTTCCCTGGCGCCGGATGTCAGGAACCCGGTGGCGCCCATAGCAACGGGACCCGGAATCGTTGCTAAACGGACGTGACGTTTACCTGAGCGCAACGACTAATTTTGTCCCTAGCTAGTCCCCATAGATCAGGCGCTAGGTTCCGTCTCCGTTTGCGCCCCGCCCATTGGCCCGCCGGGACCAATGACAGCGCCGCGGCCCAGGGAGTCGCGGCCCTCGTGGCCAATCTGCAGGCGCTTCCGGGGCGGGAGAAAGGGGCGTGTGTCGCGCCTGCGCAGTGGCTCCGGCCGCCGGCTCGGGGCGCGTGGAGGCTGCCCGGCGCCGTGCGTGTCCAGCTCTACTCGGGGCGCGGCGCTGCGGGGCGCGCGGGGGCTGCAGCGATACCATGTCGTGGCTGTTCGGCATCAAGGGCTCCAAGGGCGAGAGCGCGGGGCCTCCACTGCCCCTGCCGGCCGCGCCACCCGGGGCCGAGGGCGGCGGGGACCGGTCGGCGCCCAAGGACAAATGGAGCAACTTCGACCCGACGGGCCTGGAGCGCGCGGCCAAGGCGGCGCGCGAGCTGGAGCACTCGCGTGAGTGCACGCGGCCGCCGCCGGGCGGCGGGAGGGGGGACCCGTGTCCGGGAGGCCGGACGCCCTGCCCGATCACGCGAGCGGGGCGGGAACTTGGGCGCACGTGCCGGGCGTCGCGGCCGGCCGGGCCTGGCTGGCCTTCCGGGTGCTGGTGGGGGCTGTGCTTGGACGAGGGACACGCCACGTGGGTGCACATTGGTCCCCGAGCAGCTTGGGCCGGCTCAGTGCCTCCCGCTCCTGCAGCCTGAACCCTGACCCTCCGCCCCGTGCACGCTTGTCCGCTGCTCGCCGCGTCCGCTTCCTCCTCGCAGGCCCCGGAGTGTTCTCTTCCCGGGTCCCGGGACTTTGTCCTCTCCCCTCCCACACCAAGCCCATGTCTCTCCACCTTGCAGCTTGTCCCACACAGGTGTGCGGCATCCGCTCGGTGGACTGTCCCCGCCTTACCTTCGCCTCCCGCCGGCGCCGCAGGCCCTGCTGCCACGGGAATAGACGAGTGGCATCAGCTAGGGGCTGGCCCTGCTGGCGGCCACTCTTTTTCCCGAGAAAAAGAGACATTTGGACGTGGGGCTGCCTGCTGTCCCTCTGCCCCCTGCTCTGCTGCCCGCGGGTTTCTGCTCGTTGCTCGGAGCTGGTGTACTGCAGGCCGTTTTGCACCCTAGACTAGAGGGCGCTCGCTCCTCCTGGGTGCTGATAGAGTCCACCCTGGGCTGGCGTCTGTCTGTGCAGGGAGCACTCCCCCCGAGGCCCCCCCTAGCCCACTCTGCAGGTCCGCACGCTCCCCTCGCAGGGCGACCTCAGGGGTTCGATATGGGGTGGGGGGAGTTTAGTAGTAAACAGATGGTGTTATGGAGGGACAGACTGTGGGTTCCTGGCCTGGAGTGCTGGGGTCACAGGGCACCTGCCTTCCCTGATTGTCCAAGGATTTTGGAGTTCTGCTTGTTCTTTTGCGGTGGTGTGGAAGTGAGCTGAGGGTCTCGGGTGGGCTAGTGCTTCAGACTGAGTCACACCCCTGAACCATGAAGGTTTCTCTGAAAACAGAGTGGGTTACCTGTAGACAGGACGGACCTGTGTGTGCAAAGGGACTGTAGAGCTGGGCCCGGGCTTCCCTGCTCCCCTCCGCCTGCTGTGTTCCCTCCTCCTCCTCCCTTGTATTGGACCCGGCTTCCTGGGGGGCGGTGGAACTCTGTCTTTGGCGTGACCATGTCCATGAAGCCCTGTCCTTGCCGGTGGGGATGATCTCAGGAAGACTAGGTGGGCCCCTGCCTGGGTGAGCAGCAGGGGCTGTGGCCGCTGGCAGGGTCCTCCGTGGTGGCTGCCCTGCCCTGACACGTCTCCCTGCAGGACATGCCAAGGAGGCGCTGAGCCTGGCGCAGATGCAGGAGCAGACTCTGCAGCTGGAGCAACAGTCCAAGCTCAAGGTATGTATGGGCGCC
This sequence comes from Sorex fumeus, assembly GCF_029834395.1. Lineage (NCBI taxonomy): Eukaryota > Metazoa > Chordata > Mammalia > Eulipotyphla > Soricidae > Sorex > Sorex fumeus. The sequence goes on from NW_026606121.1 coordinate 5,935,548, forward strand.
GGGTGGGGCCCAGGGAAGCCCGCCTGAGCCTGGCTGTGCTGGCTGCCCTGGGGCACCTGCCCTGAAGCGCTAACGTCCCGCAGGAGTATGAGGCTGCTGTGGAGCAGCTAAAGAACGAGCAGCTCCGCGTGCAGGCGGAGGAACGGAGGAAGACCCTGAGCGAGGAGACGCGCCAGCACCAGGCGGTGAGGCCCTTGCTGAGCAGAGGGAGGCTTGGGGGCGGCAGATGGGGCAGGTCACTGGCAAGCCATCCCTTTGTCTTTCCCCCAGAGGGCCCAGTACCAGGACAAGCTGGCGCGGCAGCGCTATGACGACCAGCTGAGGCAGCAGGTGTGTCCCCCGGGGCCCAGGGTGCTCGGGACAGGCTGGGTCAGGGGCTGCTGTGGACTGAGTCCAGGCCACCATGCCACTGACCACCCCTTTCTGGCTTCTCAGCAACTCACCAATGAGGAGAACTTGCGGAAGCAGGAGGAGTCGGTGCAGAAGCAAGAGGCCATTCGGAGAGGTGTGCGGGGCGGGCAGGGCACCGCTGCTGGGGCCTGCCCGCGGGTGGGTGCAGGGCGGCTCAGCTGTGTCCGCCTGCCCACAGCTACCGTGGAGCGGGAAATGGAGCTCCGGCACAAGAACGAGATGCTGCGGGTGGAGGCAGAGGCACGTGCCCGGGCCAAGGCCGACCGGGAGAATGCGGACATCATCCGTGAGCAGATCCGTCTTCGGGCCGCCGAGCACCGCCAGACCATCCTGGAGTCCATCCGGTAAGGCCAGGAGCGGGTGGCACCTCTGCCTTTGCTGGCCCCGCTTCCACCCGCTCATCTGCCCTCCCCGCAGGACGGCTGGCACCCTGTTTGGTGAGGGATTCCGGGCCTTTGTGACGGACTGGGACAAGGTGACAGCCACGGTATGCCGCAGGTGACCCCTGGCTGTGGTGGCTCGTGGTGGGGTCTCCTCCTTCCTGGTGTTGCCTGCATGTAGCGTCCCCGGGCAGAGCCCTTGTTGGCGTGGGTTCCTGCCACTAGAGGAGGCACAGGAAGAGGGCCTCATGACCTGCACCCATCGCAGGTGGCTGGGCTGAGCCTGCTGGCCGTTGGGGTCTACTCGGCTAAGAATGCCACGGCCGTTGCTGGACGGTACATTGAGGCCCGGCTAGGGAAGCCGTCACTGGTGAGGGAGACATCGAGGGTCACCGTGCTGGAGGCTCTGCGGCACCCAGTGCAGGTGAAGGCTGGCCCTGCCCATCCGTCCTGCCTGCCCTTTCTTCCCCTTTCCCTGTCCCTTCTGCACACACAGCTAGCCCAGGGGATCCCCTGGCGCAGGGAGCCCCGTGTGGCCTGCCCTGGCAGTTCTAGGCGCTGCTCTCTGGGGCCCCTGCCGATGACCCTGTTGTCCCCTCCAGGTCACCAGGCGGCTCTTCAATAAGCCTCAGGACGCGTTGGAGGGCGTTGTCCTCAGTGTAAGTGTTGACTGAGGGCTCCAGCCTAGGACAAAGCCCCTCGTGCTGCCCAAGGGGCCCTGGGAGCCAGGGCCAGTGCCATCCCCAGACCGTGCTGTTCCCTGCAGCCCAGCTTGGAGGCACGTGTGCGGGACATCGCCATTGCCACGAGGAACACGAAGAAGAATCGTAGTCTCTACAGGAACATCCTGATGTACGGGCCCCCCGGGACTGGCAAGACGCTGTTCGCCAAGGTGAGCCCTGTGCTGGGTGAACTGGGCCAGAGGGCGGCAGTGCGGTCTGGCGGGCACTGAAGAGATGTGTGTGCTGCCACCCTTCCTGCCCAGAAACTGGCGCTGCACTCCGGCATGGACTACGCCATCATGACAGGCGGGGATGTGGCACCTATGGGCCGTGATGGTGTGACTGCCATGCACAAGGTCTTCGACTGGGCCAACACCAGCCGGCGAGGGTGAGTTTCCGTCCCACTGCACAGTCACACACACATGAGCACACTTGCACATTCACTTCCATGCACATGTACTCATGCTCCTGCGGTGTCAGTCACACTTATTCTCCTGTGCACACATGCACACGCCCACAGATACATTCACACTCATACATGCACGGTCTGAAATGTATTCTGCATGGTCATACTTGAATTCTCTCCACACACTACCGCATTCCTGTGCTCACGCTCTATGCACACACTCACATTCTTGCACACGTGCACACATTCACACACGCTTAGCATGTTTACACACAGATCCAGACAAGTTTCTCACACTTCTTCTGTTTTCTTTTGTTTAGAGCTATGCTTGCTAGTTCCCAGGGCTGACTTCCGGCTCTGTGTGCAGAAATCAGTTCTGGTGGGCCAGGGACAATATGGGGTGCTGGGGGTGGAACCCGGGTCAGCCTGGTACGAGCAAGTGCCCTCCTCACACACGTACACACCCCGGGTTGGGCTCTTTGAGGTGCCGGAGTCAGAAGGCTGTCGGGCTGTGTGCCAGGCTGCGCGGGCTCTGCCTCGGTGGACGGGGACCGCATTGCTAATGTGTTTCTTACAGTCGTGCCTCTGGGCCATGTTCCGGCCTCACCGGCGCACAGCAGCTTTTCCCCATCCCAGGAGAGCTGGGGTTCAGCCAGAGACTCCGGGCCGTGTGGTACGGCCCCCGGGCCTGTGCATTCCGCTTAAACCATTGAGTCTCTGGCCCTGCTGATGTGCGTCCCCTTCACAGCCTCCTGCTCTTCGTGGATGAAGCAGATGCCTTCCTCCGGAAACGAGCCACGGTGAGCACTGTGGCAGCTGGAGGCCTGCGGGCAGCCCTAGGGAGCGGTCAGGGCCATGCGGCTAGCCACTGGGTCTCGGTGCGTCTGCTCCTGACTCAGCGTAGCCTGGCCCTGCCCCTCACTGTTCTCCTTGCAGCCTTGGTGGCATTTTGTCAGTCGGCTTGCTCTCCCTGTCTGGGCCGGCAGAGGGCCCTCAGCTCTGCCCCTGCCCCAGGCCGCCCAGGCCTGCTGCCTGATGCTGGGCTCTCTGTGTAGGAGAAGATCAGCGAGGATCTCAGGGCCACTCTGAACGCCTTCCTGCACCGGACAGGCCAGCAGAGCAGCAAGTGAGGCAGCACCCCGCCGCCCCCGTGGCAGCCCCAAGTCACCCGAGGTGCAGGCGGGCGCAGCCTCTCGCCAGTGAGTCATGGGGCCAGGCTGTGCCCCCTGCCTGCGTAGCGCCAGCTGCTGAGGCCCCACCAACCTCAGGCAGAGCTGCCCACCCAGCACCCCTGTGCCTATGTGGAGGGTGGAGGTGCCACTTTCCCGGGAAGCTTCTCGGCAGGTGGCAGGCCCAGCCCCAGGTCTCTTCCACCTGTCCCTGGCAGGGGGTGGGTGCTGTCTGCGGGCTGATGGCTGAGGACAGGGCTGGGCCTTCCAAGACTCAGGGTATTGGCCTTTCTGCCTGGGGCCGAGGACACCCCTTGAGGGATCTCTGGCTGCAGGTTTATGCTGGTCCTGGCCAGCAATCAGCCAGAGCAGTTTGACTGGGCTATCAATGACCGCATCGATGAAATGGTCAGCTTCGACCTGCCAGGGCTGGAGGAGCGCGAGCGCCTGGTGCGGATGTATTTCGACAAGTACGTGTTGAGGCCGGCCACCGAGGGCACACAGTGAGTATCCGCTCTCACCTCACCTGCCTCTCCCGTCTCTACCCCCTCCTCCCATTCACCCCATCCCCATCTCACTCACCCTCATCCCGCTCACCCTTGTCCCGCTCACGCTCATCCTTATCCCGCTCACCCTCATCCCACTCACCCTCATCCCACTCACCCTCATCCAACTCACCCTCGTCCTGCTCACCCTGTCCCTTTCCTGCTCCCCTGGCCCATGTCCCCATCTTGCTGGGTCAGGCTGGCTTTCCTGACCTCTGGTGGCAGCAGAGGGCGTGAGACCAGTGACCGCTGTTGGCCGCTGGGTGGGCAGAGCCCTGCTCTAGCACGGGGTTGGGGTGCCCCCACTGCCGCTGGCACGCTTTAGATCCAGGCTGGCCTACTTGTGTCTTCTCTCTCGGGAGTGGGGTTGCCTGCAGCAACACCGACCTGTGTCTGCCTGAGCTGTCCCCTGCTCCCTCCTCAGGGCCTTCCTGCGCCAGGTCTGGGGGCTTCGGGGGCTCCCTGCCCTCAGGAAGAGCTATGGGCAGCAGGCTGCGGAGAGGTGGGGCTCAGCACAGCCTCTGCCCCTCGTAGACCCCCAGTACACGGACACAGACGCTCAGACACAGGCTGGCTCTGTGCGTGCGTGCTCTGGACCTGCCCTGGCCTCCTTGCAGGCGCCTGAAGCTAGCCCAGTTCGACTTCGGAAAGAAGTGCTCAGAGGTGGCGCGGCTGACGGAGGGCATGTCGGGCCGCGAGATCTCCCAGCTGGCTGTGGCGTGGCAGGTGAGTGGGCTGAACCCTGTTGAGAGCCAATGCTGCCTGCCCGCAGCTCTGGTGTTTGGGCCTCTGGGTCACACCTGGCAGTGCTTGGGGGTGCCCCAGTGATGCTCAGGGACCTTGGGGAGCAGCGCTCACACAGTGACACTTGTGCCCATCCAGCACCATCCCCCTCTGACCAGTCCTGGTGTGCAGAAAAGCCAACGGCCACGGCTGTTCCAGGGGTCTTAACTTTGGGGATCGCAGAACCTTGGTGCCGTCAAGGGGTGCACCTCCTTGGCACCTGACACCTGGCCTTCTCTCTGAGGTGGTCCAGTGACTCCCAGAGCATGCATCTGCCACCCAGGGTGGTGCTGGCCCTGCTGAGTGTGTATGTGTTTGTGTGTGTCTGTCTGAGAGAGCAGGGTGGTGCTGATTGCTGTGTGTGCATGTGTGTGTCTGTATCTGTCTTGTCTGTCTGAGAGAGAGCAGCCTCCTGCTGGCCCTGCTCTGTGTGTGTGTGTGTGTGTGTGTGTGTGTGTGTGTGTGTGTGAGAGAGAGAGAGAGAGAGAGAGAGAGAGAGAAAGCGAGCAAGCAGCGAGCAGGGTGGTGCTGACTGCTGTGTGTGTATGTGTGTGTGTGTCTGTCTGAGAGAGAGAGCAGGGTGGTGCTAACTGCTGTGAGGGCCAACAGAGAGCTGGGCCCTAGGGTGGAAGCCCGGAAAGGCACAGACTGCATCCCCTCTCCCCATGCTCGGCCTGTTTCAACCGGAGTGCAGAGTGTCCCCATCCAGCTTGCTCTTCTTTCTCCTCCTCTGTCTCTCTTGAGTGCTTGGAGCTTTGCAGGTTCTCTGGTGGTGAGATTGTTGCTTTGTTGTCACTCCCTGTGACTTCTGGCTACCCCTGGCTCAGGTAGCTCCTGGTGCGGGGCTTGTACTGGGTGAGGCCTTGTTCACAGGTCTTTTGACATGCACTCCCCACCCATGTACAGGGGGTGGCTAGAGGCTGCGGAGGTCGCCTCCTGCCGGTGTGCAGTGACTGAGGCTTCTGTGCTTCAGCGTCCCCTGCTCGGGACAGGCGTGTACCTGCGTGCGGGGGAGGGTTCCGACCAGCCCCTTGACGGTGTTTTTTTGCTTTTGGTTTTGGGGTGATATCTAGCGTGCTCAGGGTGCTCTGTGGTGCCAGGGTGGAACCTGGGCCAGCTAGCTGCAGGACCCGCCTTTGTGGACAGCAGGCTCAGACGTTTTCTTGCACGCCCTCTGCGTAGCTCTTTAACGGGGAACGCTCGTTCACTTGGAGCTCGAGCAGTAGTACAATAGGCAGGGCACTTGCCCAGCCTGGTTCCATCCCCAGCACCATGTACTGCTGGGTGTGGCCAAAAACCAGAGAATTGTTTGGTCAGACCCACTTCGTCTGTCTTTTCCTTGGAAATCAGGCCATGTGGGACCCCTCGCCGCTCTCTTGAGGCGGCTGCGGCACTCCCGTGCTTGGGTCTTTGGGCACTGCTGCATGTGAAGCCACAGCGCCCAACTCGGTTGGATCTTTCTAAGGCTGCTGGGGCTCCCTCGAGAACGGGCTAGAGATTGCTCTGCAGGCTAAAGGGCCCCAGTTTGATTTTCCATGTGGCCAACTCGGCTCCAGGCCCTGCAGGAAGCAGCTGAGCAGAGCTGGGAAGAGTCCCAGTGCCAGAGACAGTCTGGCCTCCACTTCCTGTGCCCATGCTCCTGGGGTGCAGGCCTGGTTGGTGCACAGTGAACCCACACTCAGGCCTGAGTTCTGTTCTCAGGGAAGCGGTCCGCCCGGGCTTGGGCTGCTCCAGTTCCTTCATAGGCTGCAACCCCCTCGCCCCCCCCCCCCCCCACATGCAGGCACAAGCCTTTTCATTTGGTTCTGGGGGTTGCCAGCCATGCCCATGGGGCACACCTGCCATGCTTCGGAGTATCTGGCCTGCTGGTATGGTGGCGCCTGCAGGGCTGGGCAGGAAACCAGACCAGCCGAGCAGCTGCTGCCTGGTGGGTCCCGGCCTGTGGCTCCCTCAGACCCTGCTGGACACTGAACTTGCCTTAGAATAGCTTGGTGGCATCTTTGGGCCCTGCTCCCTCTAGTGCCCTGTCACTCCCCTGGTATCTGCTGCTGGGCCAGTGCTGATGGCACCAGTGAGCACTGGGGACTCCTGGCCTGTCCCCCCTTGGGGGTTCTCTAGGTCCCCTACATGTTCCTTACCAGTTGGGGACACTATTCTTAGGTGGTCGAGAGCAGCCTTGTCTGCCTAGCCCCTGTGGGTTTGAACCTTGTGACCTTCAAGCACTCTGGGTCACATGTCCCTGGGGGGTCCCTTGGTGCTGCTGAGCTTCCCTGGGGCCCACCCAGACGTAGGAGCCTTCATGATGAGACCTGGTGTGCAGTACGTTCTGGTCAGGAGCTCCGGCCCAGTGGGGTGCAGCTTGGCCTAGGGTTCTGCTGACCCTGCTCCCCAGCCAGGACTGCCCTACCACAGGCCTCTGCACTCTGCCTGCAGGCCATGGCGTATGCGTCTGAGGATGGGGTGCTGACCGAGGCCATGGTGGATGCCCGTGTGCAGGATGCCATCCGGCAGCACCAGCAGAAGATGGAGTGGCTGAAGGCGGATGGAGTGCGGCCTGTGGGGGCACCATCCCCCTCCTGAGCACTGAGCTGCCCGGTGCTCTGGGGGTCAGTGAAGCACAATGCATGTGGGCAGGAGTGACCCAGTTCAGCGACCCAGCATTGGGCTCCTGCCCCGCCAACCCCACCAGGCGGTTCTGGCTGGGGGATCTGGCCTGGACGCTCCTGAGGAGTCCACAAGCCCAGAGGGCAGCAGGCACCGAACCCAGGCCATGTGAGAAGGCCATGGGGGATGGGGGTCTGCCCAGCCCCCCAGGAGAACATGAACCAAAGAGGGAGAGTGGGGCAGGCCCTGGAACTGGCACCACTGGATCAAGGGTCAGGCCCCCCAAGTCCAAGGGGGTCTCCTGTTCCCAGCATGGGTGGATACCCTGGCTGGCAGTCCAGCCCCCCCCACCCCCACTCCAGTGGATTTGGGCGTTGACTGGAACCAAATAAAAGGCAGAGCTCTGCGTGCGGGTCCTGGCTGGCGCGATAGACAAGCGAGGCGGCGGGGGCTTCCGGAGGGTTTACTGACCGGCGGGGGATCACAGTGAGGCGCCCGCCGGGGTGCGAGTCCGGGGCCTTATTGCTGCTGCCCGGGCCTCCCCAAGAGCCCGCCCCACGCCCCCCGCGGCCCGAGGCCCCCTGCCCCATGCACATGCTCCGGGTCTGCGCCCGGCCCCGCCTGGAGAGAAGAGGGGACAGCACCTTCCGCGGGGCGCGCCCGGGGCTCCAGTCCGCGTCCCGCACGGCCCGAGTCCTGCGCGGTCACAGGTGCCGCGGGCTCGGGTGGCCGTTATGGTAGAGTTTCTGTTTCACGTGCACCATGTTCCCGGCCGCCTCCTCGAAGGGCCGGTGCGGCCTCCGGCCCAGCTCCCGTAAGCCACACAGTTTGGGCAGCCAGGTCCACGAGCCGTCTGCGGGGGAAGGGCGCGGTCGACGGGGGTCCCCAGCGGGAGTTCACCGGAACGCTGGCTGGCCCTCTGGGGGGCGGGGCCGGTCAGGGCTGAGGGGCGGGGCGGGACAGGTCGGGGGTCCCCGCGCGCACTCACCGCAGCTCTGGCAGGCATTGCAGGGGACGGGTCCGGTCGGGGCTGGGGGGCTGGAGGGCGGGGCGGGGGTACCCAGCGGCACTCACCGCAGCGCCGCCAGCCCTCCGGGGGGCGGGGCCGGGGGTCGGCGGGGTCTCCGCGCGCGCTCACTGCTGCGCCGGCCGGCCTTCCGGGGGGCGGGTTCAGGACTGGGGGACCGGCGGGGGTCCCCGCGCGCACTCACCGCAGCGCCGGCCGGCCCTCCAGGCGCGCACGGCGCAGTGCAGAACGCCGTCCATCCACACCAGGAACCAGCTGATGCAGAAGCCCAGCAGCAGCCCCAACATGAGGTCGATCTCCTGCTTGGTGACGTTGTCGGTCACGAAGTAGTTCTCGGAGGCGTCCACCACCGACTGGTCCCCGTCGTACGGGATCACGTAGTGGACGTGGTGCCTGGGGGCGGCAGGGCGCGCTGGCACCTCTCCCGCGGCCGCCCCCCCTCCCCGACCCTTGGTGCGGCAGGACGAGGCTTTCCCGGGGCGGGGTCCCTGGGCCCGGCCCTGACCCCGCTGCAGGGCACAGATGAGCAGCTTGGGGTGGGGGTTGGGATGCCAGCCGAGGCCTCTCCCTGCTGCCCCGCGCTACTGACTGGAAGTGCCAGTAGGACCTGCGTCGCTTCCCCGGCACTGGCCGTGCCCCCACTCCTCCCTACCTGCTCCGGGCAGATCCGTCTTCCGCCGCCTGACCGCCCCCGTTCCAGCCGAGGGTCTGCTGGGCCTATCCAGGCCCCTCGTCGCGGGAGTCACGGGGATCGGCCCCCTCCCCAGCCTCTCCCACCCCTGAGACTCACCCTGCCCAGGCCACACCCCAGAAGCATCTCTGCAAGGTGCTGCTGACCCTGGCTGGAGCGCTGTCACCTCCCCCGGCCCTGGTTGGATTTCCTGTGCCCCCCGCCCAGGTCTGTGCTGTGCGCAGATGCCTCCGCGGAGTCTCCATGTGGGATCCACAGACACCTCAAACTCGCACCTAAAAATAGCTCTTCCCGCCCAAACCCGCCGTGGGGGATGCCAGCACAGTCCCTCCCTGCTGGCCAGGATCCAGGCCCCTGGCCATACCCGGTCCCTGCTGCCCCACGGAGACAGGGTGTGGCCACACTCTTCGCCCCCAGCTGGCCAGGCCCACCAGCCCACTCAGCCACGGGACTGGCCGGCCAGCTGGGGTGCCTCCAGGGTAGTGGCTCAGCACCCATCTTCACACCTCAACAACGACCTGCAAGGCCTGCAAGCTTCCAGCCTGACGCCTCGCCCAAATGCCCTGGCCCCAGGCTGGCTGGGAAGCCCAAGGGTTAGTTGAGCAGCCTCTGCCTGCCCAGTCTTCCGGTCAAGGACCTCTGTTGGGATCTTCCCTGTGGGTTGGCAGGAAACTACACTTGGCAGCCTTCAGTGAAATCAGGTCAGGCCTGAACCCGGGGCCTGGCACTTCTGGGGATTCACTGTGACCCCTCCTTCCTCCGACTTAGGGCCCAGTTGGGGACATCCTGCCCCCAAGTCTCCATGTGTCTGTCCAGGTGTCCTGCTGTGGTCACACATGGCGCATGTGTCTGAGGTCTGACGCATGGCGTGGACACACTGCGCGTGCATGAGGTGTGGCGTGGACTCTGGGACGTGGCCCAGGCAAATGTGTGCAAACATGCCCGCGGGCACAAGCGTGGTGTGTCACGTGTAGGCGCATGCATGGCTGCGGGTTCTCCGGAAGGCGTGGCGGGTTCGTCCACAGGCAGGCCCACACATACCACTACACGGAGCGCACGCTTGGCTGTCCACAGCTGCAAACAGGCACATGTCCCGTGGTCACATGTGCTAATACACATGTGAATACAAGCAGACAGAGCTCCCTGCCGCGCGGGCATGAGCCCATATAGGTCCTGGACCGCTACACAGGATGCCACACACACACGCCAGGTATAGCCTGTCCCAGACGCGGCGTGTGCAGACACAGGCACACACATGCGGTCACAGCACAGAGAACCGTTGGCGGCTGGTATCACCCCGCTCAGGAGTTGCACTGCCGACCCCGGCAACCCGGCCAACGGAGCACAGGTGGGTGGGTCGGGGCTGCAGCGGGGGGTGGGCAGGCGGGCAGGACAGCCTGTGTGGGTCCACCACCTTGACCAGTGGGGCAACCTTGGGCTTGTGCCCACCTGCTCCCGCCCGGGACCGGGTGGGGGAACATGCAGAGGTGTGTGCCCTGGGCACACATGTAGACGCAGACAGTACACACATGCGCGCCTCATGGTAAGATGTTTATTTTGTACGTGGACAGACGGACATGCGTGGCCGGGGCAGCGCACTGCCTGCACAGGACGGGGGTCCCACAGCGCCCCGCCGTCTGGGTGACCTTGACCAGCCCCGGCGCCTGCCTCAGTTCCTCGGTGGTAAATGGGTGCAGGCCGGGCACCTCTCCGGCAGGCCCTTCCCACCGCGACCCGCGCGGGCCGGGACGCGGCTCCCGGGCGCGGCGCCGCCCCCGTGGGCCGCAGGGCGCCGGGCACGGCGGCCGGCGCCGGGGGTGACCTCCCGCCCACCCCGGGCCCGCCCGGCCTAGCGCGGCCGCCGCGGCGGCGCGATCACGCGTGTGCCCGCGCGCGCACTCACCGACCGCAGTTGCAGTGGCAGACCCGGTCCTCGCCCCGCAGGTGCGGGAGGATGTAGTTGTGGAAGCGGTCCAGCAGCGCGTTCATGTCCATCAAGCACGCGATGGCCTGGAAGAGCCCATGGCGGGTGAGCCGGAGGGGCGGCCGGGGGCGCGGGCGCGGGCCGAGGGCGCGGGCCGCGGCCGGTAAACAAGCGCGGGCGGCGCGCCGGCGGCGCGGGGGCGGCGCGCGGGGGCCCCCCGGCTCACCATCACGATCGACGCCCCCAGAATCATGAAGATCATGGTGTTCGCGCTCATGGACATCGGGCGGGGCCGGGCCGGGCCGGAGCGCCGCCCCCCGGCCCCGGCGCGCCCCCGGCCCCGGCCCGGAGCTGGGCCCCCGCCGGCCGCCTCCGCAGAGGGCAGCGCCCGAGCGCGCCCGGGCCCGGGCAGCAGGCGCGGGGCGGGGGCGCGCAGGGGACGCGGCCGCCGCCGGGGTCGCTCGGCCGCCCGGGCCGCCGCGCTCCGCTCCGCCCTCGGCCCGCCCTCCGCACCGCCCGCGCCCGGCCGCCCGCGCCCCTCCCGCCGCCGCCCCGCGCCGGCGCCGCCAGGGGACGCCCCCGGGCCGCCCCGCCCCGCGCGCCCGCCGGACCCCTCCCCGGGCCCCGCGCGGCCAGCGCGCGCCCCCATCGCCTCCCCGGCGGCCGCCGCGGCGGGACGGGCCGGCCCGGGCGCGCCTCCGGACGGCCGAGGGCAGCGCGCCGCGGGCCGCCGCGCCCCCGCCCGCGCCCGCGCCCCCCGGTCCTCCCCTGCTCGCAGCGCGCCCCCGCCCGCCCCCGCCCGCGGCGCCCACGCACACACACACGGAGACAGCCACGCGCGTGGGAAGGAAAGAACTTTATCTCAGTGTTCGCTCCCGAGCGCGGGGCGGCGCCGCGGCCCCCGCGGGCCCCCGCAGGTACACGCGGCTAGGCCCGCGGGGCTGCTCAGTAGAAGCACACCGTGTGCAGGAAGGCCCGGCCGCTCTTCTCCTCGAACTCCTGCAGCAGCTCGTCCATGTCGTTCTCCATGTCCTCCGTGTGCTGGATCTGCGACACAGGCCACGAGTGAGCGCCGGCCGGGACCCCCGCCGCGACCCCCACTGCCCAGCCATACTCACACACTGGCAGAGCTCGCAGATGAGGAAGGCGCCCAGGGTGGCCTCCTCGTGGTTGTCCTGGATGTCCACGTTGATGACATGCACCGGCTGGCAGGTCTCCTGCTCTCTGGAGTTGAGGTCTGTGGGGGCAGTGAGCAGGGCAGGGCATGGCAGGGCAAGCTGGCCCCGAGTCCCGCGCCCCCTGCCCGCAGGCGGAGCTCACCTTCCACCACCTGGTCGTATACCCTCTCCTCGCACGTGAGGATGAGGTCGAACAGGTCCTTGCAGTTCTGGAACCGCTCAGGCCGGGGCTTGATCCTCTTGTTGCGATCCAGCATGTGAAGGATTCCGTTCTGCGTGTAGCTGGAGCGGCGTTAAGGAACTCCTGCCCAGACCCCGGCCTGCCCCCAGACTGGCCCGTGCAGCTGCTCCTCGCGCAAGGTGGGCTGCAGGGTGATTGGCACTCTCCCCTTTTCTGAGCCCTGCCTGTCCTTATGTCCACCCCTCCCCAGCTGTCCTGGGAGCCAGGGGGAAGGGTGAGGGAGTGGCAGAGTGCAGACCCCCTATCTAGGAGACAGAGCTTCTGGGACATAAGCAGTCTTGGGGGACAGGAGGCAAGGTCAGAGGGCACAGATGTGCCATCCCCTGCAACCATAGGCTGCCAAGGGAGCAAGGGCAGAAGCCGGCCAGCTCAGTCACGTGAGGCCCAGCCCTTCAGGTGCCCCTCCAGGTTGGGGGTGCTGACCCACCCTACACCACAGATCCCATGAGGACAGTGTGGAAAGACTCGAGGCTCTGCGGCCAGTGCCCCTTCTCAAAGCCTGATGGGGGAAGGCACCCCTGGTTCGGTCTCTGGCACCATAGCAGTCCTGGGTCCTCAAACTAATGGACCCAACATCACTGGAACAACTCCCCTCACCTCCCCCCACCCCAAGAAATAGCACCTGGTGGTGTGTCTGGCCAGGAGGGGCCAGAGGCCCAGAACAGCCCCACCAGGTAGCACCTGCAACGTCTTTGGGACAACTCTGGGCGGGGCCCAGCCAACCAACACTAAGCCCCACAGAAGCCTGAGCATAGTACAGCCAGTAGGTGCCTGCCTTGCATGTGCTGGCCTGCATCTGACCTGTTGGGAGGGGGTCCTGAGGACTGCTCCACAGGGCCCAGAAACACCCCTTTCATTCCCCAGAGGGCACCCAGGGTCATCACACGCAGAATGGACACTGATACTGGGGGGAAGGGTCTCAGTGTGTGGGAGCCCATCCCAGAGAAGACAGCACAGCCCACCTCCATGGCGACTTGGGGACAGACAGGCTGGCCAGGAAATGGGGCCACTGCAAGGCATAACTCCCTGTGGGAGGGAACGTGGAGGCCAGGGCCAGGCCACAGCAAAGGCCCACCCGGTACCCAGACCCCGGCAACCTGTGCCCAAAGAGTGGGTGGTGCTGGCACTGAGGGGCAAGACCCATAGGACAGTGGCAAGAGTGTTTGCCTTGCATGTGGGCAGCCCAGCTTCAATACCTGGCATCCCCTAGGGTCCCCTGAGCACTGCCAAGAGTAATTCCTGAGCACAGGGCCAGGAGTCGGCCCTGAGCATTGCCGAGTGTGGCCCGAAAAACAAACAAAAACTAAAACAAAAAACTCAACAAAGACACAAGTATTTGACAGCATTGAACTGGGAAAAGAGGGTGAAGCAGTTTATTCTCACCTGAAGAAAAGCCAGAAGTTGGGGGTCTTGCTGGTCTCCTAAGCCGTGCTCTGGAGGCCAGGGGTACACCTTCCAGCTCTCAGCACGGGGCTGACTGGGCCACCACGCGGTGCTGGGGCGCACTGTCTGGGATAGGCGGGTGGGGGTGGGAGATGTGCAGGAGGTGCTTGGGGACACAGGTGCTAGAACAGAACCAGGTCAGGCGCCTGCATGCAAGTGTCCTACCCACTGTTCTAGCTCTCGGGCCCTGAAACTGCAAGGAAATGCATTGTGAAACTGTCTTTAGCTTCCGGGTTTGCTCTTGAATAAACAGCACTCCCCCAACCCCAGCAGCCACCTCTTTAGTCAAAACAAAATAGGCTGCAGAGCCTGGGGAATTTTGCATCTTGGAGCAGGGAGGTGATGCAGGGGCCAGGCCGACTCCTGGCACACTGTGGACCCTGAGCATCACCAGCCAGTAAAAAAGGAAAAGCTGCTAATTTGGGTCTGGAGCCATGAATTGGCCACACAAGTCTCTCCAACAGGCCGAACTTGAAGAGAGTGGGCCCTGTTTCCTAAGCCCAGCCTGTCTGTCCTCTGGGCGCCACACCAGAGAGCAGGTCTGGAGTGAGGACAGCTCCCACCCTCCCGGTGAAACATGGTCTCGTTTCTAGAGAGTCGGATTAATGCGGAGACACCACACTCACCAGGTGAAGTCAGACCAGGCCCCAGTGGGGAGCACACGGCCCCTGGGGACCCTGTTCTGGAACATGCTCTCCCTTCGGACTGACTCTACCACCCGCTGGCCGAGTTTCAACGAAGAGAGAGGCCTGGGCTAGGGGCTCGGCAGAGCACGCCAAGCCCAGAGCCCTTGCGAACCCACTGCAGGCCCGAGCCGCACATGCGAGGGGACTCCAGACCATCCTGCCAGGACAATGGTGCATTGGGATTTCACAGAACCCTGCTTCCAGGCATCTCTGGGCAGGCAGAGGGCATCCTAAGTGTGCCAAGCATACGGGGAGTAGAGGGACCAGCAGGTGCCCCGGTCACTGGTTTCAGGAGCAGGAATGCCCCACCCCCCGGCCCCAGAAGCTCAGAGCTAGCCCTACACCACAGGCTGAATCTGGAACCCAAGTCCCCTAAGCTGTGCCTGCAGGAGCAGTTAGTAAAGACAGGGAAGCCCCAGCCCCCAAACACACCCCTGGTGCTGGCTGGGGCCCAAGCAGACACACTTCCTGCCTCCGACCCGGACACGACTCTGCTGCCATGTGGGAGGTCACCCAAACCAGACACCCCTCAGAACAAAAGAGGAGACGAGGTGAGCCCTGGCAGGAACAAAGCAAAGACAATCTGGCCTGGGCCATGTCCCAAAGCTCTGGGAGAGAAACCACTGTCCAGACCAGCACTGCGAGCACCACTGCAGGTCATGTCTGGGGGAGTCTAGGGGGCTGGTCGTATGGAACACCCAGCTGAGGGCAGTGCCAGCCAGGGCCAGGGGTCTATCCTCCCCTCTGAGGTGTGGCAGGATGCAAGAGTGATGTGCTAAGTGTCTGGGCTGTCAGCAGACCAAGGGGAAGTCCCAGCAGAGCCACCTAACTCTGGTGCCCTTGGGTGTGAGCCAAAGGGGTTCTCACTGTGCAGGGTGTAGGGAATGAGCTCAGACCACACGCTCTGAGCTGAGCTGAAGCCTGTGAGAAACGAGGCACCCAGACAGGCGGTGGGTGTGGTGGGAGTATGTCCGGGGAAGTCACAGAACCTCAACCAACAAAAACAGTTTCTAAAAATTGCCCACATAGTTCAGGGGGGAGGGTGCTTGCTGCATGCCTTGCACAGTCACCCCAGGTTTGCTCCCGGCACCCCAGATGGTCTCCCAAGCACTGCCAGGAGTGATCCCTGCACAGAGCCAGGAGTATACTATGAGCACTGCAGGGTGCAGCACAAAAACAAAAACCAAAATCCCTCAAAAACTGGGGTCGAGCTCATTCTCAAGCCAATGTTCTCCCTTGAACACACATCTCGTTTGCTTGTCTTGTTTCTTTGCTCCCTTATTTTCTCTCTCCCCTCACATCTTCCTAAGAAAGTTTCAATAAAAACTACCTTGCGGGGCTGGAGCAATAGTACAGCAGGTAGGGCGTTTGCCTTGCACGCGGCTGACCAGGTCTGATCCCCAGCATCCATCCCATATGGTCCCCCGAGCACCATCAGGTGTAATTCCTGAGTGCACGAGCCGGAATAATCCCTGTGCAACACCGGGTGTGACCCAAAAGGCAAAAACAAAATAAAAACCTACCTTGCTGGGCCAGAGAGATGATAAGCGGGTAGGGCATTTGACTTGCATGTGGCTAACCCAGGTTCAATCCCCAGCATCCCATGATACCCCAAGCACTGCCAGGAGTAATTCCTGAGTGCAAAGCTAGGAGTAATCTCTGAGCATCACTGCGCATGAACCAAAATGTAGGAAAAAGAATTCTTCAGTGAGTAGGGCCTTCCCGGGTTTGATCCCCGGCACCCTATACGGACGGTCCCTAGTGTGCCAGAAGTGATTCCTGAGCGCAGAGCCAGGAGTCAGTGATGCTGAAGGGCTAAACACAAAAGAAATCAGGTACACAGGACAGCAGAGAATGACCCCTCCCCCATCCCCTTCCTTTGGCCTCCCCACACTTACTTAGGCAGGCCAGGTCAGGGAAGAAGCAAACCTGGAACCCCGGGGGTGAGCAAAGGAAGCGCAGCAGGTGGCTTTGCTACCTGGGCCATGTGGCTCAGGGGAAAACAGGCACTTCCCAGCAGGCATGCAGCCCGACTCACTGGCCCCCAGGACCAGCTACACGTACTGTGCCACTAAGGAGCGCAGAGGGGCCCAGGATGGAACCTGGGACTGCTGTGTGCAACTGCCTACCTGCTGCCACATGGCTCCAACCCTGACACGGTCACTTCTGATGCTCAGACACTGCCTCCCAGCTTCCTAATCCACCTTCAAACAAGACAATGCTCCTCGTTTATTGACAGGGACAGCTTCCCAGGTGGGTGTCTTTACCCACCGATTCAGGGGAGGACAATTAATCTGCTCAGGAGAGAAGCCCAGCCCCGTGCCAGCAGCCTGGCCGCTTCCTAACCCTGGTCCCAGCAGGAGGTATTCTCCCAGGCACAACACCCGGGTGCAACCACAGGAGCTGTCAGGGTCCCATCGTGCCACCCTGCTCTGCTCTATTCCCACAGACCACCCTCTGTGTGTGGCCCAAGAAGAGGCGGCGGAGGTTCAGGGCTTAGCTCTCGGTCCTGAAGCTGCTCAACAGGGATTGCAGACCCCCCAAGGCCCTGCCCCATCTGCCACGTGGATGCCATTTGCTTCTGCAAGTCCACTGCTACTCGCCAATCCCTGTCTGCACAATAGCATGGACACCTTCTCAAGTGCCCCTCAGGGGGTCAGTACAACGTCTAAACCAGAGCACACCTGTCAGAGTGACCTCAGGGTGGGCAAACCGGTCAGACTGTCCTGGGGCAGGGAAGCCGGTTAGACTATCTCAGGGTGGGCACACCGGTCAGACTGTCTCAGGGCAGACACACCGGTCAGACTGTCCCGGGGCGGAGACACTGATCAGACTGTCCCGGGGTGGAGACACTGATCAGACTGTCCCCAGGGTGGGCACACTAGTAAGACTATCCCGGGGGAGGGCACACCGGTCAGTCTGTCCTGGGGTCGGGAACACCGGTCAGACTGTCCCCAGGGCAGGCACACCAGTCGGACTGTGCCGAGGAGGGCACACCTGTCACTGTCCCCCAGGCAGGCACACCTGTCAGACTGGCACCTGGGCAGGCACACCTGTCGGCCCGGGGTTGGGGTGGCGGGATACAGCTCTTTGTCTTTCCTGAGCAGGTCGTTGTACATCTGGTCATAGGTGGTTTTGAAATCATAAACATTGGGCTTGTCAGGGGCAGGCCCAGGAAGCTTCACATGAGTTCCTGTTCCGAAGGAGCGGACGCTGAAGCCGCGTTTGCTGAAAGACACAAATGGAGAAAGAAATTCCAATTGGATGGTGCAAGACCAGAGCATCCAAAATCAGGGAATGAGGGAGCTGAGCGGTTGTGGGTAGTGACTGGAGAAAATGTTTTCATCTAGAACCTTCTTAGAATCTCCCACATTCTGCAGCCAGCTGCACCCCAGGCGAGAGGTTACCTAACCCCCCCCAGAAGCATGAAGTCCTACAGCGGGGCTCCCCAGGCACATGAGCTGCCCCCGCAAGGGTCCCTACCCTCTCCCCGGCCCCAGACCCGCAGGTCAGCCAGGGCCCCAATGAACCTCACTGGGCCCGCTCCAGGAAGGCAGGGACGGAGAGGTGACCCCTATCCACGCTAGTCCTTGTCTCCCATGGGTCCTTCTAGACTGCAGCGAAGGTCTGTGGCACCCACAGTGCTGTCATCCTCCCCCAGGTCAGGGAAGTGCATGCTCCCCGCCCTGCAGGACCATCCACACAGCAGTAGCTGTGGTGGCTGTGGACGCATGGACCAGAGGACAAGGAGTGGCCACCACAATCTCAGGGTGACAGTACATCAAGCTGGAGTGTCCATCTGTCCACCAATCAACCGTCTCTTGAAGCCCTGCCACTTTAGTGGCCCCATACCATGCCCAACACCCACCTAACAGCAGGGCAGCTGGCCACAGCCACACACCCATGAGGAATGGCCATGTGCTGGGAGCTGAGTTTCAGGTCAGAGTGGGAAGGGGGGGGGGTTGCGGGGCGGGGGACAATGGCAGGCAGCTGGGACCCAAGGCTGTGAGCAGTGGCCTCCATGCACCTGCCATGGCCTGCCCAGTTCATGCCAATCCTCAAGACAATCCTGAGTTGCCTCCCAGCCCCAGGAGCCCGAAGGACACGCTGAAGAGGAGGCATGCTTCTCAGAGGGTTCCTGGGGCCCCGGGAGTGCACAAATGCCCCTGCTCTTCAGCAAAGCAAGGACTCTGAAGGCCGTCTGGAGGCAAATGGCTGCAATTCTAGCGCTGGCCTTCACGCTAAGAAAGGACACGGGGACCCTCCTGGCCAGTGCCCACCACTTCGTGGGCACACAGTGAGTGTTTTGGTGCTGACCTCGCACTCGGGACACAGGGATAGTGACCCCTCTCCTTTTCTGAGGAGCACAGCAGGGACAGGTGAGAGACAGTCCTGGAGCAGTCCACAGCCCCGGGACACCCCCCCACACACACAAGCCCCTAAATTCTGCAAACATAAAGTTCCTTGCTTTCCCAAATACATGCTTACAAATGTAAAACCATTTCCCCCAGGACTGGGATATCTCCTGCTGCCTAGTGGCCACAGGGCCATCTGTCGCCATGAGTCTCTGTGACTGGATACTGCAACCCAGCAGAGGGAATGGGGACATGTGCAGCGGGCCTGGCCTAAGCAAGGGAGCCGTGGCCAGAGGCCGGAGCAGGGTGTGGGGAGATGAGCCGTTAAGTAAGGCCTGAAGCCTGCTGGACACACCAACTGGCCCCTCAGTGCCAGATGGGGTTCCCCAGTGGCTGCTGGGGCCAGAGTAGCCCCAGAGCAGGAGAGGAGGGAGAGTCCCCCCAGATCAGAACCCCTGTGGCTGTTGGGAGGAGGCAGTGTCCTCTTCTGCGTCCGTTCCCCCTCCACAAATGCTTCTTGGCTCTCAGGGCCTCCGACACAGCCAGGAGGCAGCCCACTGTGTCCAGGCCTGCAGGGCCCCGCTGTGCTGGAGGGCCAAGCACATCCTGCCTTCCCAGACCATTCTCCCCATCTCCCCCTCACCATACCCCAGCAAGTCTGGAAGCCCTGGCCCATCTACACAGCCTAGCAGCTGACCTGGATCAGGACTCAACACTGAGCACCACCAGGGGTCACTCATGAGCAGAGCCAGGGTGCAGCCCAAACCCAAAACAATCTCTTGACACCCCTAAACCCTGAAGGACCCCTGAAGATGGGCCCCCTCACAGGCCTGCCCAAGAGTCATCCCGCACCCCACCCCTCCAGACCACTGCACTGGCTGTGTGGTCACAGCCCCCCTTTCCTTCTTCCTGACGCTATTCTGTGTCCTACAAATAGCACTTTTTAATTTTTGGTTTGGGGCCATACCCAGTGGTACTCAGGTATTACTTCTGGGAGGGACTGGGGCCCCCAATGGAGTGCTGTGGATTAAACTCCAGTCAGCTACTGGCAAGGCAAGTTCCTTCCCCCACTGTACCACTCCCCAGCATCACAAACAGTACTTTTTTGTATGGTTGTCTCTTTGTGGGTCACACGCAGTGGTGCTCAGGGTTTGGGAACCATAGGGGGAGCTGGGATTGAACCTGGGCAGGCCACATGCAAGGCAGGTGCCCTCCTGTTGTACTACTGTTCTGGCCCCACACACATCAGCATTTCCTTTTCTCTTTTTTGGGTCACAGTGGTGGTGCTCAGGAGAATCCCATGGGGCCCCAGGGATTGAACCCAGATAGGCGAAATGCAAGGCAAGAACTGAACCCGTTGTACTATTGCTCTGGCCCACCAATCAGTACTTTTAAACCTAACTCAATTTCATTTCATAAACTTACGCAGTTCATGAAAGCAAAACATCATAAAAATTTCTTAACTGTGCTTTAGAACCCTGCAAATAGGGGCTGGAGCGGTAGCACAGCGGGTAGGGTGTTTGCTTTGCACACAGTTGACCTGGGTTCAATTCCCAGCATCCCATATGGTCCCCCGAGCACTGCGAGGTGTAATTCCTGAGTGCATGAGCCAGGAGTAATCCCTTTGCATTGCCGGGTATGACCCAAAAAGACAAAAAAAAAAAAACAAAAAACAAAACAAAACAAAAAAACCCTGCAAATAACGAGGTACAAATCACATACTTCTCAAAGATAAAAGACACGGAGTAAGCTCAAGCCTCAAGAATAAGAGCTAAATTCTTGACACCACAATGGAAAAATGGAAATAACGCCCAGGGAGGCTGTTCCAAAAGTGCCACTGGGAAAATGGTGGGAAGCTTAGAGATACCTACATCTGGGGCTGGAGCAATAGAGTACAGCAGGTTGGGTGTCTGCCTTGCATGTGGCCGGACCCAAGTTCGATTCCCAGCATCCCACATGGTCCCCCAAGCACCGCCAGGGGTAATTCCTGAGTGCAGAGCCAGGAGTAACCCCTGTGCATTGCTGGGTGTGATCTCCCCCCCCCCCAAAAAAGATGCCTACATCGAACAGTCCTGGGAATGGAGGGAAGCTTACAGATGCCTGCATTAGACACAGTCCTGGGGAATGGAGGGAAGCTTAAAGATGCCTACATCTGGCGGTCCTGGCTTGGCCTCTGGGGAGTCACAAAAAAAAAAAAATACATAAAACAGCAGGGAAAGAATGCTAGGTTTGGGCCAGAGCGATGGTACAGCAGGGAGGGCATTTTGCCATGCACGCGGCTGACTGGGGTTCGATTTCTAGCATCCCATATGGTCCCCCAAGAACTAACTACCAGGAGTAGTTCTGAGTGCAGAGCCAGAAGTAATCCCTGAGCATCGCTGGATATGACCCAAAAAGAAAAAACAAAACAAAACAAGAATGCTAGGCTCTTCTAGAGCAGACTGCGGATATGGTGAGACCAGAGAAAAGGATGCCAGGGCAGCAAAGCTGGAAAGCGGCTAGGGCACCCCAGGCAGCTGACCATATGCGCAGGCCAAGAGTGATCCGTGAAGAGAACCAGGAATAAGCCTTGAGCACTGCCAGGGGTGGCCCACAGACAAAAGACAAAGGGCCTGGGCCAGATTAATTGTTGCCAGGGCCAGCCAGAAGAAAAAGGCTCTGGGACCTGCGTGGTTCACCCAGACCAGTTGCGAGTCAGAGCAGGGGGTGTCCCTGAAGCAGCAGGGTGAGAAGAACCTAGAAAGGCACACATAATGGTCCGGTTGCTGGCCTCCAGGTTTCTACAGTGTTTCTGGCAACTGTATCACTATTTCAGTGACACAGGTGATGGAGCCTGGTTCCACCCTGAGAGCCCTGGCTCCTCATGCCTCCTGGGGTCAGAGGGACATCACAGCATGCACTGAGACAATTTGGGCTTAATCCCTGGCATCCTGATGGGGCTGGAGCAATAGCACAGCGGGTAGGTCGTTTGCCTTGCACTTGGCTGACCTGGGTTCAATTCCCAGCATACCATATGGTTCTCTGAGCACTGCCAGGTGTAATTCCTGAGTGCATCGCAGGGTGTAACCCAAAAAGGCAAAAAGCCAAAAAAAATAAAAATAAAATGAATTAAGTCCTGAGCGCAGAGCTGGGAGTAAGCCCGTAGCACTGCCAAAAGAAGTCAAAAATAAAACAAGCCTGTGACAATGGGCACTTACCCAGACTTACCGCCTCTGCCTTCTCCTGAGTCTGCCTGGTGCAGGCCAAGACTGCGCGGCAGATCCTAACACGCAGCTCTGCCCCACCCGCCCCGGGCCCTGTCCTGAGAGCGGGCAGGCTGAGGCCACTGGGAGACTAACGTCCTTAACCCGGTCCCGACTACACAAAGGCGAACGTGCAGAATAAACTGGGGACTCTCTGTGCTGAGGGGCGTCCTCCGGACTGGGAGCACACCCGGCCCCACCCCAACCGGGAACTGGTCAGGGCAGCACAAAGAGACACGGGCAGTGGGGAGGGTACCGGCCCCGCAGGTCCCTAGCACCACATTCGGTCCTCTAGGTCCGCCAGGGGGGACCCCTGAGAACAGAGCCAGGACAACTCCCTGGAGCCCATCTCCCACCCAAATGCCGAGCTCTCTTTTGGGGTTGGGCTTCTGGAGCCCATCCGGCGGAGCTGGGGTAAGGTGGAAGCCTCCTGGAGCCTGGAGATCAAAACGGTGTCAGTCCAAAGCCAGGCAAGGGCCGGACCTACTGGACTGCGTCTCCAGACCCCAGGTCCCAGGGAGTCCCCAGCAGGCACGTGGGGCGCGGGGTTCGGACCCCTAGTCTTCTGGCGCATGCCGAGCGTTCTAAACGTTTTAAAACTTGTGGCTGGGTCGCCCTTCGCAGTGCTGACTCGGGCTCAGGCCCCCACACCACGTATGCGCCCTCCGCGTCCCGCCAGGAACGACCCCGAGCACCGTCGGGTGGAGCCTCGAGACAGCCCACCGAAGTCCCTGTGCGGGGCCGGCGAGCCGGGGCGGCGGGCGGGCCGAGACCCCGTGCGGGGAGTCGCCGCGGCCCGCGGTCCCGGGCGGTGTCGGGTGTCGGGCGGAGGGCGGCGGGCGGCGGCGGCGGCGGTGGCGGGTGCCTCTCACTCGGAACATGGCCCGGGAGCAAGCGAACTCCGGGCCCGGGGTTCCGGCAGCGGCAGCGTCCGGCCCGCGGGGCCTCCCGGGCACTTCCGGCGGCGGAGCGGGCGCGCGCTGGCCGCGCCTGCGTTGCGGGGCGGCGGCCCCACTACCTGAGGATGTTGTGCGCCTCCATGCTCCGGTTCTGGTTGCTCGAGCACACCACCGCCACCCGCAGCGGCGACGACGGCATGGCGGCCGCACCTCCGCGCCGCCCTGCGCTGCCAGCCGGCCCGGCGCCGCCGCGGAGCCAAGATGGCGGGCGCGCCGGGCGGAAGCCGTGACGTCAGCGCGCCGCGCCGGGCGGAAGCCGTGGCGTCAGCGCGCCGCGCCCCTGCCCCTCCCCGGGCGCGCGTGGCTGCGGACCCCGCCCCCGAGGAGCGGCGCCCGGGTTCCCGGGAGGCAGCTGCGGGAGCGATGCGCTCCGCGGGCCCCGCCTCGTCGCAGCCCGCTGTGTCCTCGGCGAGCTCGGGTCCCAGAGGCGCCCCTGAAGCGGCGTGACGACCAGCGCCTCTTGACGCCACAGCCTCCTCTGGGCGGCCTGCTCAGACGGCGGCCGGGGCCGTCCCGCACGTCGCCCGCCGAGAATGACGCCTGAGCAGGGCCTGAAGGAGCATCCCCCGCCGCGGTGGGCCCAGCAGCGCCGTCGAGAGGACGGCAGGGGCGAAACGTGGGACGCGGTGACGAGACGACGCGGACTCGGGAACCCCTTGGAGGCAGGAAGGCGGTCGCCAGCGGCGGCACCGGGACCGCCTCAGAGCAGGGGTGTGTTTGGGAAGCTGCTTAGGAAAAGGGGCCCAGTGTCGGCGTTAAAAACTTGGGGTGCTTCTGTTTTGCACCAGATTGCAAAGGGAAGACAGTCTCGATACCTCCACTAGTTCTGTTCCGCACGTGGGAAGTATTCGTTCCTTTGTGTTTTTGTGAAAACAGGATGGCGAGGCCAGACAGGTGGTCTGAGGCACTTTCCTTTCGTGTGTTTCTGACCTGCATTCGATCTCTGACAGGGTCTCCCAAGCACCACCAGGAGCAACCCTCAATACATCTGGGTGTGGTCCAAAAACACAAAATAGGGGCTGGAGCGATAGCACAGCGGGTAGGACATTTGCCTTGCACGCGGCTGACCCGGATTCCATTCCCAGCATCCCATATTGTCCCCTGAGCACCATCAGGGTTAATTCCTGAGTGCAGAGCCAGGAGTAACCCTTGTGCGTCGCCAGGTGTGACCCCCCCCCCCAAAAAAAAGCAAAAAAAAAACCACAAAACAATTGTGACACTGGAGAGATAGCGCTGAGGTTAAGGCACATTGTTGGCACCCACCAACCCTGATTTGAATCCCCAGCACCACACAGGCCTGCTGAGCACTGGCTGGGCTCACTCCTGAGCACAGAGCTAGAAATAGCCCCTGAACATGGCTGATAAATCCCAACACCCACCTCAAATTATCCCCAGGGGGGTGGGGCAGTGGCTCAAGGACTGGAGTGGTGCTTAACCCTGGGTTTGATTCTTAGCACCGCAGGGTCCCCTGAGCACTGCTGAGTGGCACAAGAAAAGGAAATGTAAGGAAGCTTCTTCACATTTCAAGATTTTGCTAGTCACAAGGACAAACAGATGAACTGCTGCTGTGGATTGTGGGATTCACTTCTCCACATTTCAAGTTATTGCTGGTCACAAGGACAGATGAGTTTCTGCTATGGATTGTTGAGGGTTCCACACCCAACCTAGAGGCATTGACTTGGGGTCCGTGTGTGGTGCCAGGGATTTGAACTGGGTCAGCCACATATGCAAAGACAGTCCTCACTCAGCCCTGTACCATCATCTTGAGGCCAGGATTGAATTGTGTTCCCCAGAAGAGTGGCTGATGTCCACCCACTTGTGGATGTGGCCTGATCTGAAGCAGAAGTATCTGCAGTGAATCAAGCCCTGTGAGAAGTGTCTGGGCGAGGGAAGGACAGCCTGATACAAGACCCAGTGACATAGACCTCGTCAGTGCTTTGAGGGGTGTGCCAAGATCCAGGCTCAGCACAGCACCAGCCTTCAGGCCAACAGGAAGCCCCTGCCTCTACCTCTTCTGACCGCTTGCAGAACATGGGAGGGCTGCTGCTGCCTCAGTTCTGAAGTTGCCTCATACCCACTCACCTATGGCAGTAGACACAGGGGCCTCCTCTGCCAACTTAAGAGCCCTCTTACACGGAATGGTCCAGACTGCTGGTGGAGCTATAGGAAACTGAGAGGAAGAACTCACAGAAGCATTTGAAGCCCAGGAAGAAGAGGGCTAACATGCAAGCACCCCAGCAAACCCTGATCAACTGAGTTTCTATGTGTAGCTTGTATCAGCCTTACCCAGGTGGCAGAAAGTGACCATGCACTGAGGGGTGAGCGACCCCTGAGAATGGCAGACAGGTCTCATGGAAACATCCACAGCAGCTGCTCTTCACAAGGCCAAGATCAGAGAGGAGGATGGATTCCACTCCTCAAACAATGGATACTAAGCACCTTGGTGTAGGAGACGTGTGGAAGAACTGGATGAGGGCGTTGTTCTAGAAGGAGGGAACTGGGAATGGGACAGAGTGGGCAAGAGTAGATGACATGCTGACAGTACCCCCATCACACACACATCACACACCCTCACATTATAGACCAACACCCACCCATCACTGACCATACCCCCATAATACACCTCAGACTAAATTCCCCCACATGTACACCACAGACCACACACATACACACCACAGACCACACACATACACCACAGACTACACCTACACCCCCACAAACATACCTCAGGTCACACACCATAGACCAAATCCCCTGCACATACACCACAGGCCACGGATAAAATTCCTAACTACACCACAGACCACACCCCCATACACCCACACACATCCCACAGACCAAACCCCACAAAAACACAGATTCCCCCTACACATACACCACATCTCACACACACCTTACTCTATAGGCCACATACCCCACACCAGAGACCACAAACCAAATTCCCCACACACATTACACTGCAGATCACACACCACACTTCCACAAATACCCCATGCCCACACATACAACAGACTACACACTTCACGTGTACAGATTGCAGCCCAATACATACACCATAGGCCCAATCCTATCCCACACATACACACCATAGACCATATATACACCACAAACCTCACACACCCTAGACCACACCCAACATGTACACCACAGAGCACACATCTACACACACCATAGACCATACCCCCATACCACAGACCTCACCTCACACCCAACATAAACACCACAGACCACATACCACCACAGACCACACACCACCACAGACCAAATTCCCCCCTCACATGTAGCACATACCCGCACATCACAACTCACACACACATTCACTGTAGACCACAGATCACACACTACAGACTGTACCCCCCACACCACTCCCAAATCCACCCCACAGACCACATACTTAATACCCCAACCACAGACCACATACCCCACACCCTAACCTTAGACCATCACATCTCACAAACTACACATCCACTACACTCCATACCCACACTACAGACCAGACCACACAATTCACACCCCAGAACATAGATCATACCTCCACATATATCACACACCTATACACCATAGACCACACACCTCACAGATCTCATATATCCCCACACCCATTCAGACCACAAACACTTACACTCAACAGACCAAATACCCCAAACCCACACATACTCTACAGACCATACGCCCACAGGCCACATACACCCTATGTACATCCATACACCACTGACCACATGCACTCCACACACCCTAGAGATCCCCACACCAAAGTACACACCACACACACCCAACATACACCTGCCCACCCACATGTAACAGACCACATACACCACACACACATACCAGACTACATAACCCCCCCCATATAACCAGATCTACATACCACACTCCCTATATACATACAACAGAGACCACATACATCCCACCCACATCACAGACCAGTATATTCTCACATCAGAGACCACATTCCCACACCACAGACCACACCCCCAATCAGACCACACCCAGATCACATATACTACCATATCACAGACCTCATACACCCCCAAACCATAGACCAAGCACAACATGGAGCACACACACCCCAAGTGAGAAACCCAATATATATCACACTCCATACTCCCCTAAACACATCTAACAGACCACACACTCTACATCACACAAACATTCCCTCACTATACACCCCACCCCACACATATACACCAAACTCCACAAACTAGCACCACACCCACTCTATACCTACACATAGCACAAACCACCCCCCACATACATCACATCCCCCCAAATCTACCATGCACCCCCCACACCATGTCCCACAACATCCTCACATATATCAAGCCCCCCATACCAGACCATACATGCCATACATGCCCTCATCCAGATACACCCGTATCACAGATCACATCCCCACTGCAATCACAACACTCCCAAGACCCATACCACAGTTCAGGCCACACACACACACAAATTACACCAGATCCCCCAGATTATACCCCCATACCAGAGGCCACACACACACCAGCAGACACCCTATATGCACCTACACGGTTCACCCAGGTCAGCTTTTTAGCAGAGCTTCAAGAATGACGGGAGTGAGGAAGTTAGGGGGCGCTCCCTCACTCCGCCCCTAGCTTCCCTCTGGGGGCACTGCAGGGTGCAGCTCTGAGGGTTTCCATTTGGAGGAGGCATGTCCCCTCAGCCCAGCAGAGGCCAAGATGTTCTGCGTGCTCTGGTGCCCCAGATCTCATGGAGACCAGATGGAACACCTGGGGCTGTCAGTAGGTCCTGGAGACCAAATCCAACCACACCCTGGATCAGGTGCTGGGGGAAGAGGGGCTGTGAAACGGACTCAGAGACTACTGCAGCCACAGCCCAGGAAGAGCAGCCCTATGGGGACAGCAGCACACATAGAGGGCACCTAGTGAAGGGTGAGAAGGTGCTCAGAGAGCCCCTCCAGTGGTGCAGCTGTGCGGGTGCTCAGAGAGCCCCTCCAGTCACCAGGGGACCCCAAGCAGCATTCCCCTCCCCCTCCCCCACCTGGATTCTGAGGTCAGGGCTGCATGTGTCCAGCTCTAGCCTGTGTAAAGATGACTACCTGGAAAGGGATCGATCCCCTAGGAGCAGACACACCCAGGGACACGAGGTAATGGAACCCCAGAGGGGTGGGGGAGGCAGGGAAAGTGCATCTGGGTGTTTGGGGGCAGGGCTGAGCGCCCCCAGGAACCTCAGGAGGTCTGTTGGGGCGCACAGGCTGTCACAGCACCTGCTCCTGCATATGGGACCCCTTCCTCCGCCCCCATGAGTCCCAAGCCCTTCTGCTGAGGGTCCCTTGAATGAACCCCTCCTTTTCACAGAGATCCTTGTTTTGTTGGGGCATTCAGGGCAATGAAGGGGATCTGGTCCCAGGGAGTGTGTACTCAGCCTCCACCAGGTCTTGCCTTATGTTTCTGACCACGCAGCCCACATGCCTGGTGCAGCGCTGATGACCCTCTGAGCACCGAATCCCTGCAGGGGCAGCAGGAGGCCCAGGTCCCCCACCCCCGCAGAGCTGTCAAAGCCACAGCTGCGCCCACCCGAGGGATGAGTCATCCCGAGCAGGCTGCCAGCTGCGGGCTCCCAGGGACCTTAGGACTTGCAGAGCCGGGGAGCCCTCAGTCCCCTACAGCCCTCAGGCGCTGCCCACCCTGGTGGAGGGGCCAAGCAAGCTCTGCTGAGAACCACACATCCAACTCCCCGCACCCCACTGCCTCCCAAAGAATCACACCAGACGCCGTCTTGGTCTGAGGACGATGGACGTGTGGATATGGACACAAGGCTCAGCGGGGCGGGCAGGGGAAGGTCACGGGACAGAGGTAGGGAGCGCGCTGGGGGCGCTAACGGCCGCGGCAAGAGGACGAGGGCAGAGCCCAGAGCCCCGGGGTCCCTGCGCCACGTGTCTGTCCGGGGGCTCGTTCGGCCCGCACGGGGCGTCCAATCCACGGAGCGGGGGTCGACGGGCCCGAGGCATCTACTTAGGCTCCAGCCCCAGCCGCGACGGTGACGCTGCCCTTCGCCCGCCCGCCGCTCCCGCACGTCGGGCCGCAGCGCGAGCGCGCACGGGGGGGCCGGCGAGAGCTGCCCTGACCCCCACCGGCTCGCGCTGGGCCAGGCTCGCCTGCAGGCTGGTCACACTGGCGTCAGCAACGCCCGAGATCGGAGGGGCCTCCCGCGGGGCGGCGGGGCCAGCGCCGGGGCCACGGGCGCCCTGGGAAGGCAGAGCACAGGGGCGGCTGCGGGGGTTCCCATACTAAGGCACGAAGCTAACCTAAGCCCGCCGGGGTGACGCGGGGACACCGGCTCCGAGGGCCCCCCTCGAGCCGGTAAGCGCACGGTGAAGTAGCAGTGGAGGGGGGGCGCCGCTCCTCGCCCCCTTCAGAGCGCCCCGGCCGCGCCCCCCGCTTCCGCTCGGGCCCCAGGGCCAGTTCGGGCCGGGGGCTGGGAGTCGGCCGCGGCGCCGGGAAGGGGGCGCGATGACCGGGGCAGTTCTCGGCTCTCTCCAGCTGGCCCCGCGTCGAGCCGGTGGGGAGCCGATCCGGGCGGGGTCGGGAGACGCTCCAGCGGCTCACGGCTGCCGGCGCAGGCCCGGACGCCCGAAGGCCGGGTGCATGAGGTTCTCGGTGATGTAGGCCACCAGCAGGCAGATGACCACGAGCATGACGCAGATGGAGCCGCCCACCGCCGTCATGGCCACCACGATGTCCCGCATGCCGGCCGGCTCGGCGGCGAACTCCACGCATTCGGCGCGGCCGGCGGGCTCCGGGGCGGCGGCGGCGGCGGCGGCGGGGTCGGCGCGCAGCGGCAGCGGCTGCAGGCACAGGCGGTAGCGCACGCCGTCGTGCACGTCGGCCAGCAGGTAGTCGCGGCAGGCGGCGCCCAGCAGCACGCGCTCGCACGGGAAGCGCGTGTAGGCGCCGCGCCACGAGCAGTTGAGCGCGAAGGCGCGCACGCGGCGCGCGGCGGCCGGCGGCAGGCGCCACTGCAGCAGGACACTGCGGTTGCGCAGGACGCTGGCGCGCAGGGAGTCGCTGGCCGAGGGGTGCGCCGCGCAGCCGGGCGCCTGGCACTGGAAGCCGCGCGCCGGGCTGCGGAAGCACAGGCGCCCGCCGCCCGCCTCGGGGCCCTCGGGCAGCACCTTGTAGGGGCACCAGGGCGCATCGGCCGGCGGCTCCCAGCCCGGCGGCGTCGGGACGGCCGCGGCGCAGGGCGGCGGCGCGTAGGCGGCCAGCAGCAGCAGCAGCGGCGGGGCGCGCATCCTGCGGCGGGGCCGGGGCGGCGGGGCGCGGGCTCGCGGGCGCACGGCGCGGGCGCTGGGTCACGCGGGCCGCCGCTCCCCGCGCTTGCCCCGCGCGCCGCGCCCTCAGCCGCCCGCTCCGACCCGCCCCCGCGCCCCGTGCGCGCTCGGACCCGCGCGGCGGCGGCGGCGGAGGCGGGGCCGCCCCGAACCCCGCCCCCCTTAACCCTCGCGGGGCCGTGGCCCTGGAGGGCGGCCCGGTCAGCGCGCGTTCCCGGGGGTCGGGCGCGGGGTGGGCGCGCGGGTCGTGTTCCTGGCGCCGCCCCAGACGGCCGGGACGCGCTTTCCCCCGCGAGGGGAACCGCGGAGGCGAAGGAAGGGTCCCGCCTGCCTGGACGGGCGGGCGAGGAGGGGAAAAGGGCGTTCGGTTCCGCCCGGTTGAGAGTGAACGGGCCTGTGCGAAAAGAGCTCCCGCTCATCAGGCTCGGAGGAGGCTGCCTCCGTCGGGCGCAAGGGCCCGCGCTCCGCTGCCTCCGGGACCGGTCCCACGACGTCCTCCTCTGTGCCCGCTCACGTTTAGGACACTCCCAGGTCAAGGGACAGGCCACTGCAAGGGGGCTTCTGGCTGAGGGAGATGGGATGGTCCTTGTTCCTGAGGGTCAGAGCTGGGTGCAAGCCCAGCTGCTGTGTGGCCCCTGGGGCAGGACCCCCTCCCGGATCTGTCGCTCGTTCTGGCCAGGACCCACTGCTGGGGAGCTGGGCAGTGTCCACAGGCTCCTCAGGCAGGAAGAGCCCTGGCTCTCCCCTACCCCCAGCTCTGTGCGGGACCCTGAGGACCCTGCTCGGGAGCAGAAGATGGTGGGCACGCTCCTTGGGGCACTGGGCCACTTGCCAGGCCTCTCCCGGGCAAAGCAGCCGCTCAGGGGAGTACATCTTTGGGTGCTGACCAGCCTGAGCTCAAGGGTGCCTGTGTACCTCCTGCTTCAGGTAGGACAGTGCCTCTGGGGCACTGAGCTCAGACCTTCTGGGGGCAGAGGAAGCCTGGTTTGCAGGAACCTGCCTTACCCAGCTCTGCCGCTGCCTCCTGGAGACACTCAGGCCCAGTTCCCCGCCAGCCCGCGAGAAAAGTGCGGAATCCCAAGGTGGGGGCCGTTTGTTCTGGTCCCGGGTCCCACAGTCCAAGATATGGTGGTGAATAGGCCACCCACTTGGCCAGCTGCACTGAACTGTGTGATCTGGGACACCTGCTGCCCTCAGAAGCAGGTACCACTGCCGGGCTGCGGCGGGAGGCCTGGTCAGGATGTCTGCTGCATTGTTCGGTCCTGCCTCCCTGCCCAATCCAGCCTCCCTGCCTGGTACTGCCTGCCTGTTCTTGACTCCCTAGTTCTGCCTCCTGCCCTGCCCTTCCTTCCCACCTGGTCCAGTCTCCTACCTGGTCCTACCTCCCCACCCGGTCCTCCTCCCTGCCCAGTCCAGTCTTCCTGCCCTGTCCAGCCTCACCACCCAGTCCATCCTCCTATCCAGTCCAGCCTCGCTGCCTGGTCCAACCTCGCTGCTCGGTGCAGCCTCCTACCCAGTGCAGCCTCGCTGCATGGTCCAGCCTCCCTGCATGGTTCAGCCTCCCTGCCCAGTCCAGCCTCACCACCCAGTCCAGCCTCCTACCCGGCCCAGCCTCGCTGCTTGGTGCAGCCTCCTACCCAGTGCAGCCTCGCTGCCTGGTCCAGCCTCCTACCCAATCCAGCCTCCCCTCCTGGTCCAGCCTCCCCACTTGGCAGCAGGGAAATGATCTGACACATGTGGGCTGGCCCTGGGTATGGGTTTCCAGGGAGGGGCCCGGCTCATGTGTGTGAGGCTGGCTGGGAGTGGAGGCTGCGGGCTCTGTAGTGCCTGCCCTGTAGCTGAATGTCAGACATGTTTGTCGGGGACCTGAGGCACCAGCTCTGCAGCTGTTTCCTGTTTTCTTGAGAAACTTCTGCACAGAAAGAACAGAAGGTGCCAGAACATCAGGTGGTCTTGGCTTCTTGTCCTTGGAGGACATCCACCTGCCACCTACAGTCCCAGTGCCCACAGGCTCCTGCTGACCAGCTCAGTCCCCTGCTTCCCAGGTCTGTCTGTGCTCAGCCTCGGGGCTGCTTAGACAGTTGAGCCGAGGGAGCCTGGGCTTTGAGGCCCCGGGGGACCCCAGCCTCTACTTTGCTCACTGCTTCAGTGCAAGTCTTTTGTGTGTGAGAGCACATGCTCTCGGGGACCCACCCAAACCAGGGAGGGGCTGCCCTGTGGGGGCTGGAGGGCACCCACCCCATAGGCTGAAGTGTGTTGTCACCCTGGACCTGTGTCCCATCTGGGGCCTCTTTGTCCTCCCCATGGGCAGGGAGCACACAGGGCTCCTATGCCTGAGACTTTGCGGTGACTGGAGCTGGGGCCCCTGGGGTGAGGCTGGAGCAGCCATGGGGGTGTGGGGGTGTGGGGACCCCTGGGACTCATGGCAAGAAGAGCAGCCAGGACAGCACCATGTACCTGGGTCTAGAGCACAGGGTGTCCCCTGGGTCCCCAGGACGGGGCATCTTTGGAGTTCCCAGCATGGAGTGTCTTAGGGTCTCGAGCCTGGGCTATCTGCGGGGTCCCTATCACAGGATGTCTGCATGGCCCCCAGGATTGGGCCATTGGTGGGAGCCCTGACAGGAGTGTCTTAGTGTCCCCAGCATGGGGCATGCATGGGGTCTGCAGCCTGGGGTGTCTTAGGGATCCTAAAATGGGGTGTTGGGGCCAGGTGGGGTCACCTGCACCCGTCCCACTTCCTGCAGCTTCTCGGGCTGTGAGGACTGACAGAACCTCCAGTGTTCGCTGAGAGACCCTAAGACACCTGACTGGCTTTTGGGGTCCCTGTAGTACCGCGTGCTCTGTGGTCAGGGCTCTGTGGCTGGGTGAGCTGGGGAGGCGCTGCCAGCTTGAACCAGCTGGAGACCCCCTCATGTGTGAGGAAGGGTGGGGACAGCATCGTGCTGGAGCCTCAGGGGCCCTGGTGGTGACCCAGGGAGGGATCTGTAGCATCCTTCCACCCCTGCCCGCCACCGACCCACAGTGCAAGTAGGGAGCCCCAGGTTCTGCTGGGCGGGTGTCTCCATGGCCACACCACAATGGGCAGCGGTCACCAGACCCTCAGGACAGCAGCAAGGGGGCATGGAGGGAGTGCTGCTCGGACTGGGTCCTTTCTCTTTCTGCCTGCAGGTAGCCTGAGGGAGAGTGGGGGGCCTGCCCATCTCAGCTTGGCCCTGGGACTCCTGGCCACGGTGCCGTGGGGCCGGTGAGGAGGGCAGCTCTTTTCCCGTGTCTGTCTACTCCCGTATTTCCAGCTCCGGGTTGGCCAGGAATGCCCACCCGTCCGTGCTCTGAGCTCTGGGGCCAAGAGGATGAATTCTGATATTCAGAATTCAGTGAGACTTGTTGTTACTGTATTTGGCATATCGAATACATCACGGGTAGCTTGTCAGGCTTTGCCGTGCAGGCGAGATACTCTCGGTAGCTTGCTGGGCTCTCTGAGGGGGTGGAGGAATCGAACCCAGGTCGGTCGGGTTGGCCGCATGTAAGGCAAACACCTTACCGCTGTGCTATCGCAGCTGGAACAATATCACAGCGGGTAGGGCGTTTGCTTTACACGCAGCCAACATGGCCGACCCAAGTTCAATTCCTTTTCTAACCCTCTCAGAGAGCCCGGCAAGCTACTGAGAGTATCTTACCTGCACGGCAAAGCATGGCAAGCTACCTGTGACGTATTCAATATGCCAAAAACAGTAACAACAAGTCTCACAATTTGTTGTGAGATGTTACTGGTGCCCGCTTGAGCAAATCGATGAACAACAGGAGGACAGTGTTATGAACAGTGCAGAATTCAGTGGAGTCCTGGGGATTGCTTGCCTTGCCCCTTCAGCTCTACTTCCTGAAGGTGACATTCACGGAACACCTGTTTCTTTGGGGGCATGCCGGGTGCCACTTCCACTCGAACGCTCAACCCTCTGAACACTCTCTCTGGTCCCAAGTGACACCAGCTTACAGGGACTGTCAGCGAATCTGTCAATGCAGCTTTGAGCCCGTGGAGGGGCAGGCACAGCCCCCCAGCGAGCATTGTGGCGGCAACCACCCGCGTCTCATCTCTGTAGCCACTTCTTGCTCCCTGGGGCTGACTGGGTCTTTCATGCAAACACTCAGGTCTGGCATCATGCTTTGGGGGACACTGCTGTGACCCCAGTGCCTCAACCTCCTTGGCATCGAGCATCCACCTTGGGAGCCTCTGTTGAGGGGACCTCAGTGCACTTCCCCTTTGGGCTCCAGGGTCCTGCTTTTGTCCTTTCTCTCCCAGATGGACTTGCTGCCATCCGGTGCTCCTGTGCCCTTCAGCACAGGGCATATCCAAGAAACGGTCCCCTTGTGCCCTAAAGACAGAGCAACATCACACA
Source organism: Sorex fumeus (assembly GCF_029834395.1). NCBI lineage: Eukaryota > Metazoa > Chordata > Mammalia > Eulipotyphla > Soricidae > Sorex > Sorex fumeus. The sequence continues at coordinate 5,970,023 of NW_026606121.1, forward strand.
TCCTAGGTATGGGTCACTTAGCAGGGGACCACAGTTCCTGTGATCCATGCCTTCCTCATCTGTACTCACCTCATGCCTGTTGTAGTCATGTCCGCGGTGGCGGCGGTGCTGTTTTTAGGGGCCCTCTATTTGCTTTTGTTTCTTTGGACTATGCCTGGGAGTGCCCAGGGTCCACAGTGAATACACACTGTCACTCTGCCCTCCTTGCTGGGGGTGCTCTCTTCACAGTGTCTGATGAACAGGAAACTTTCCTTTTGAAGCTTAGTTACCTTCTTGGGGGACAGATGGCAGAACTTGGAGGTTGGATACCGGCAAGCACCTCTCCTCTATACCACCTATCTCTGCCATTTGTATCTTTGTGTTTTGGGGCCATACAGTGCTCAGGAATTATTCCTGGTGTTGCTCAGGGGACCATATTGGGTGCCAAACCCAGGAACCAAATTCAGATTGGCTGCATGCAAGTCAAGTGCCCTACCTGCTGTACTATCTTTCAAGCCCCACTTGTGTACACACACACACACACACACACACACACACACATACATTTTTTGGGGGTCACACCCAATGCTTAGGTTTTTTCTGGCTCGGCACTCAGGAATAACTTCTGGCGGTGCTCGGGGGACCATATGGGATGCTGGAAATCGAACTCGGGTTGGCCATGTGCAAGGCAAACACCCTACCCACCGTGCTATCACTCCAGCCCTTATTTTTATTATTTACAGTTCAAATGCCAAGTTTAAGGCCATGAAGACCCACCCTTGGATTTCTCTGATTGTACTTTGAGAGTGCTGTTTCGTTTGGGGGCCACACCCAGTGGTGCTCAGATCTTCTTCTTGGCCCTATGCTCAAGAATTGCTCCTGGCAATGCCAAGTAACAAAGCAGGGTCAGCCACATGCAAGGCAAGTGCCTTAGCCCTGCCCTCATTTCTCTGATTCAGAAATTGTTTCCTTAATGACCTCTCCAGACCTTTCACTGCTCATGTGGGCCCACTGAGTGTGTTGATCTGATATTCTGCAGTTTTGCTGGTCTGGAGGTGACTGTGCCTTGTTCACACCAGACCCGGGGCAGTGACTTGTGTGGGCTGCCTTGTCTGCACCGGGAGGCCATGGGCAGGGAGGTGGCTCCCCAGGCCCCTGCCAGCGAGTGGGGTCAGGTGGGTAGGGCAAGGGGACTGGGATGTTCCTTGTGCTCCGGAGACAGACAGGAACAGTAGCCGGAGTCACTGTTGGGCAGACCTGAGTTCCTGGGGGAGCCTCCCGGCGAGCCTGCATTGCCTGGGGCTGCGGACGCAGGAACACAGCCATGCCTCAGTTTCCCTCTGTAAACCTGGCTGGAGGGCTCAATGTGGGCACAGCCCCCCAGTCACAAGCAGGAGAGTCAAGAAAACCAGTCTGAAGTGGGGTTCCATGGAGAGAAGCCCCCTAAGACCAGCACAGGCGGTGGGGAAGGCCCTGCCCTGGAAGCACCCACCTTCAGGGGGGTGCAGCCAAGCTTCTCCCATCACTCCTGGGATGTCACCCTGGCCGGCCTGGCCATGGCCTCTGTGGTTGCTGGGGTGCCAGGCCCAGTGTGACAGTCAGCCAGGAGCTGGTGACCCCTGCGAGACCTGGTGGGCAGCCCTGAGGAAGGCAGGTGCAGAGGAGAGTCAAGAGGGGTTCCAAGGTGGGATGGGCTCCCTCAGGAGAATGGAGCAGCTGGGTGGGTGCCTCGGACCTGAGCTCCTGGACCCTGTGGCGGGGCACACCCACTGGCAGGCCACTCAGGCCACTCCGCAGGCACCCAGGAGCAGTGGCACTAATCCACACGTGGGCGCAGGGAGCAGAGCCCATCCTTTCTGCACCAGAAACAGCTGAGAATGAGGTGCCCTTGTCAGTACAAGGGGCAGTTCCCCAACTCGGTCTGCAGGAACCCTCCCATCCCAATCCCAACGGCACAGGGTTGGCCCAGGCAAGACTAGGCTCCCAATGTGGGCAGAGGTGCCACTTTCCTCCCCCACTTCCTGCCTGTTCCCACAGCTCGAAGACTTGGAAGTACTTTACTGACTAGATGACTCATTAAAGGAGAAAAAAGAACAAAAGAAAACCCAGGTGCCAGGGCGATAGTACAGGGAGCAGTGTGCTTGCCTTGCATGCTGCCGATCTGGGTTTGATCCCCAGCACCCCAGATGGTTCCCCGACACCCATGAGATGTGGTCTTGGGGCACGGCCAGCAGTAAGTCCTGAGCACTGCCAGCTGTGGGTCCCCTCCCCAAAGGAAAACAGTGCCGCTGTTCTTGGAGTGTGAGGGGGAGACGACGGTGGGTCCAGCACTCTGCACGAGGCTGGTGGGTGGGCACTCTAGCAGAACGTGTCCCTGAGCCGTCAGCAGTGACCTCTGAGCCCAGCCCCAAGTGGCCCAAACCCAAGACCAGAGTAAAGAAGAGGGCAGAGAGACTCCGGGAGGCGGAACGCCCGGGAGCAAGGCTGCAGGGATGGTTCAGGTGCAGGCTCCAGGGTGCTGGGCACTGTGTGGAGCTGCGGTGTCCTGGCAGGTATAATGTGTGTGTGGGGGTTTGGGGGGATGGGGGGGTGGGGGGGTGGGGTTGGGGGGGCGCGGTGTGAGTGCCCAGGGGTGTGAGTGACCCGGTGGGGGTGAGTGCCCGAGGGGTGTGAGTGACCCGGGAGGTGAGTGACCCGATGGGTGTGAGTGACCCAGTGGGTGTGACCCGGGGGTATGAGTGACCCGGCGGGTGTGAGTGATCCGGGGGTGTGAGTGACCCGGTGGGTGTGAGTGACCCTGGGGTGTCAGTAACCAGGGTGTGAGTGAGTGACCAAGCGAGTGAGTGACGGGTGTGTGTGTGTGGGTGTGTGTGTGTGGTGAGTGACCCGATGGGTGTGAGTGACTCGGGGATGTGAGTGACCTTGCGGGATGTAAGTGACCCGATGGGTGAGTGACCCCGGAGTGTGAGTGACCGGGGTGTGAGTGACTAGGCGAGTGAGTGACCGGGTTGGCGCCGTGACCCAGGGATGAGTGACCGGGAGGTGAGCGACCCTGCGGGGTTGGTGCGTGACCAGGCGGGTGAGCAACCGGGTTCGGCGCGTGGCCCGGGGGTGAGCGACCCGGCGGGAGGCGCGTGACGGGGGCGGCGCGGGGTGCGTTCTCACGTGACGTCGCGCTCCGGGCGCAGCCAATCAGGGCGCGGCGGCGGCCCTCACTGCCGGCGCTCTCCGGGCGCCCGGGGATGGCGGCGCCTGCGGGCTCGGGTCACGCGCGGCGCGTCCGCGGCGGCGCAGAAGCAGGCGGGGCTCGCGGCGCCCCCTGCCGGCCGCCAGCCCGACGCGCGGCCTCCTGGGAGTCGTGGTTCGGGGCCGCCCGCCGCCCACCGCCGCGCCGCGCCGCGCACTACAACTCCCGGCAGGCGCCGCGCGGCCGACGGCGGGGCGGGGGGCTCGGCTCGGCCTGCGGGTGGGCTCGCGCGCGGCGCGGCGGCGCGGCGGGGCGGGCGCGGGCTAACGGCCGCCGCCGCCGCCGGTCCCCGCGAGCGCGCGCGCCGCTGGGCCGCGCGTGGCGGCTGTCGGGCGCCCGGGACCCTCGGAGCCCCCGCGCCGGGCGGGCGGGGCGCGAACTTGCGGGCAAGTGCGGGGCGGCGGCGGGCGCGAGCCGGGCGGGCGGACGCGGCGCGGGTCGGGCGCGGGGGGCGCGGGCGGCCCGGAGCCGCGGCGGGGCCGGGCGGGCCGGGGCCGGGGGCGCGCGGCCTGTTGCTCCCGACGCAACAAGTCGGGCGCCGTGGACGCCGGGGTCCGCGCGTCCTCCCCGTGGGCCCGCGCGTGCCGCAGCGCCCCGCCCCTGGCCGGCCGCGGCCGGGCTGACAGCTGTCCCCAGCCCCCTCCCCCAGGTCGGCCGCGGCGCTGGTGGTGGGTCCCGGGTCGCTGATGTCCAGTTTCCGGCAGGAAACCTCGGTGGTCGCCGTGCGCACCCCCGGAGACGGTCACTAACACTCTAGGTACGGGTCCATCGAGCATGATGGCAGGACCGAGGTCAGCAGCTCTGCAGGGTCGCCCGCCCCGCGTCTGCTGGCGTCCCTTTGGCCACAGCACAGACCTGGGCGCAGGGAGCTGCGGCCCAGGCCAGGGCCACGGGGAAGGCTTGGTGACAAGGAGACTCCCCGCCCTCCTTGGGGGGGGATGGGCCGGGGGCCCTTGGCAGTGGCCCTTGCGGGGACGTGTGGGAGACATGACATGAGGCTATTCTGGCTCACTTGACCTGCCCTTGCTGCCTCCTTGTTCGGGGTCAGGGTCAGGAAGGTCTTTGTCAAGCCCATGGGGACAGGGTGGTCGGTCACCTGCCCTGCAGATACCGCAGAATGTGGCCAGCTGCCATGGGAGTGGGGGCTGCGGCCTGACACCCTGGTCCTGCCGGCCAGAGGCCTCAGTGTGGCCGTCCAGATACCAGGGGCGGGCGGCCTGGTCCCTTGCTTTGGCTGCCTCTGGAGAGTGGGCGGTGCCTCTCCTCCCACACCAGGCCCAGCCTGGGCAGTGCCTAGAATAGTTACCCTGGGAGCTTTTTGAGGGCCCAAGCCCGAGAGTTCTCTGGAGGCCCCGGATGAGAGGTGATAGCACCCCCAGCTCACGAGGGGCTCCTGTATGGGCAGCTTCCTGTCCCTGGGGACCTAGCATCTGCGCCTGTCCTGTCACCAGGGCCTTGCCCTCTGGCACTGTTAACCATGTGTGTCCCCCATGTCTGTGACTGCTAGGGAGGCCCCCAGAGGTTGCCTTAGGGGGGTAAGTGGCCGCGGGGCTGTGTGTGGTAGGGGCTCACATTGGGGGCGCCTGTTGCTGGTGGTCAAGGTCCGCAGAGAAAATGTGGTGGGTAGCAGTGACCCTGGGGTGCCACCCCCTCTGAGTGCCCAGTGGCTGCAGCCTAAAGCCTTTCCCCTACACTGAAGTAAACCAGGGTCCTTGCTGCTAGCAGTCGAAAACCTCGCATGGGCCAGTGCCCACCAGGAAGTCACACTCACTGGTCAGCATCATAGAACACAGAAAGGGATTGCCGCAGAAGTGCCTGCGGGAGGGGGCGGAGGGTCTTTCACTACAGGCTCTCCCTGAAAGCTGAGGGTGTGCCCTGCCCACAGGCCCAGCAGCATCTACCATGGACCCAGACCCCCAAGCCGGTGTGCAGGTGGGCATGCGCGTGGTGCGAGGCGTGGACTGGATGTGGGGCCAGCAAGATGGCGGTGAGGGGCTCGTTGGCACCGTGGTGGAGCTCGGTCGCCACGGGAGCCCTTCGACCCCGGACCGCACTGTGGTGGTACAGTGGGACCACGGCATTCGCACCAACTACCGCGCGGGCTACCAGGGTGCACATGACCTGCTGCTCTACGACAACGCCCAGATCGGTGCGTGAGCCTGCGTGTCTGACGATGTGGGTGTGTGTCTGTGTGCCGGCGTGCATGCGTGCCAGGGTGGGCGTGTGCGTGCTGGCGTGTGCCCGTCCTGCACCTGTGTGTGCGTGCGCCTGCCTGCATGCGTGCTGGCCTGTGCACGTCTGTGCTGGCGTGTGCGTGCCCGCAGCACAGCTGCTCCTGTCCGCTTGCTCCCTAGGCGTCCGCCACCCGAACATCATCTGTGACTGCTGTAAGAAGCACGGCTTGCGCGGCATGCGCTGGAAGTGCCGTGTCTGCTTCGACTATGACCTCTGCACACAGTGCTACATGCACAGCAAGCACGACCTGGCACACGCCTTCGAGCGCTACGAGACGGCCCACTCACGCCCGTGAGCCTGCCTGCCTGCCGGGGTCGGTGGCACCACGCGCGCGTGGACGGCCCGCAGAGCACTGCTGTGTGGGGTCTCCCCGCCCATCCCCTCCCCACATGGAGTCAACCCCAGGCCTCTCTCCTGGGGGGGGCAGGAGTCCACACGTGGGGACCTGGGGTGCCTGGCTTCTGGAGGCAATGGCAGGGTTGACCCCCATCTTCTGGGCCTGCATGGTGGGGAGGGCGCCTCTCGCCCAGACCTGCCCCTCTCTTTCAGGGTTCCACTGAGCCCTCGCCAGGGCCTCCCAAGGACCCAGCTGAGGGGCATCTTTCAGGGCGCCAAGGTGGTGCGGGGCCCTGACTGGGAGTGGGGCTCGCAGGATGGTGAGTGGGGGCCGCGGGCGGGTGGGGGCTGCATGGCCGCGGGGCCTGTGCTCAGCTCCACCGGGGCTGCTGTCTCCCCAGGAGGGGAGGGGAAGCCAGGCCGTGTGGTGGACATCCGGGGCTGGGATGTGGAGACGGGTCGCAGTGTAGCCAGTGTGACCTGGGCAGATGGCACCACCAACGTGTACCGCGTGGGCCACAAGGGCAAGGTGGACCTGAAGTGCGTGGTGGTGGCGCCTGGCGGCTTCTACTACAAGGAGCACCTGCCCCGGTTGGGTGAGTACCTGGGGCGTGGGCAGCAGCAGCATAGGCCCAGTTGGGGCACCCCTGAGCATGCCCGCTTGCCCACCCACAGGCAAGCCAGCAGAGCTGCAGCGCAGGGTCAGTGTGGATGGGCAGCCTCTCCATCATGGGGACAAGGGCAAGTGTGTGCTGGACGCCGACATCTTGCGGGAGATGCAGGAAGGCCGTGGTGGGTGGAACCCCAGGATGGCAGAGGTGAGCTGTCTGCTGAGCTCTGTCCCTCGTCCCCACCCCGCTCTGGCCACCATTTGGGGGACAGACCTTGGGGACATGCATGTCCAGTTCAGCTACAGGCCCTCTGACCTTTCCCCCTCGGGCCCTCATGAACCATGGGGGGCTGGGCCCAGCCAAGTGCCCCTCTGCATGCCAGCCTGGCCCCAAGGCAGTGGGGTTCGTTCAAGTGTGGAGTGCCCCCTCGGAGGTCCGCCCTTAGAACCTGCAGGGCCTTGGAGCAGAGTGCCTGGGGGCAGCAGGGGATGGGTCAGGGTGGTGGGTGTGGTTTGACGGTGGAAGCAGGATTGCAGGCTGTGGGCAGGGGCCAATGGGAGGGCTGCCTGTGGGTCCTGAGATGGCCTGGAGCTCCTGTAGGTGCTGGTAGTGGTACAGCTGCAGAGCCCTGCCCGAGCCATATGCCCCAACAGCACAGACCTGCTAGTGCTGGGAGGGGGAGGGTCAGGGTGCACCTGCCGCCTGCTCAGGGCCACCACCCACCCGCACCTCTCTCTCAGCGCCACTCCTTCTGGGTGGGTGATGTGGTACGAGTCATTGACGACCTGGACACGGTGAAGCGGCTGCAGGCAGGGCATGGGGAGTGGACGGACGACATGGCTCCCGTAAGTACATCCACTTGCCTCCCCTCGCCTCCCTGCCGCCTCCAGGCCTGCTGTGACGCCCCTTCCCCTCTCCGCAGGCCCTGGGCCATGTCGGGCGGGTGCTGAAGGTGTTCGGAGATGGCAACCTGCAGGTGACTGTGGGCGGTCAGCTGTGGACCTTCAGCCCTTCCTGCCTGGTGGCCTACCGGCCCCAAGAGGACGCCAACCTGGACGTGGCTGAGCGCGCCAGGGAGAACAAAAGTGCGGGCAATCAGCTGGGCGCCACGCGGGGCAGGGAAGCCCCGAGGTCGCCGCTCACCCCAGTGCCATCCCCAGGTTCACTGGGGGTTGCTCTGGACAAGCTTCGAGCCCAGAAGAGCGACGTGGAGCGTCCCGGGCGCCTGGTGGTGAACGCGGCGCTGGGGGATGTGGCCCGAGCTCTGGATGTGCTGCGGAGGCACCCAGAACAGGCGAGCCCGGCCCGGCCCCCGCGACCCCCACCCCCACCCCTCCCGCCTCAGTTGCCAGAGGGAAGTTGCTGACCTGGCCCTCCCAGCAGGTGGACACCAAGAACCAGGGCAGGACTGCTCTGCAGGTGGCCGCCTACCTGGGCCAGTTGGAGCTGGTACGGCTGCTGCTGCAGGCCCGGGCAGGCGTGGACGTGAGGGATGAGGAAGGCCACACAGCGCTGCACTACGCGGCCCTAGGGTGAGGCCTTGGACCGGGGAGGTAGGGGGGTGCCGCAGGTCCACCGTGGTCCCTCCGCAGCATCTCCATCCTCTCTGCCAGGAACCAACCTGAGGCCGCACGAGTGCTGCTCAGTGCAGGGTGCCAGCCTAACATTGTCAGTGGCACCCGCAGTGCTGCACTGCACCTGGCCGTGCAGCGGGGCTTCCTGGAGGTGGTGCGGGTCCTGTGCGAGCATGGCTGTGACGTCAACCTGCGTGTGAGTGTGGCGCCCTGGGCCGGGCCCCGGCACCCCGGGGATCGCCTCCCAGTGACCTTGGCCAATTGTCGGCAGGATGCACACGCGGACACACCCCTGCACTGTGCCATCTCTGCGGGCACCGGCGCCAGCGGCATCGTGGAGGTCCTCACTGAGGTGCCCGCCACCGACGTCACAGCCACCAACAGCCAAGGCTTCACGCTGCTGCACCTCGCTGCGCTCAAGGGCCACGCGCTGTGAGTGGGGGCCGGCGCACAGCCACGTCGCCGGGGGCCCTGGCGCCTCGGCCTCCAGACGCACCTTCTGCCCCCGCAGAGCTGTCCGGAGGATCCTGGCGCGGGCGCGGCAGCTGGTGGACGCCAAGAAGGAGGACGGCTTTGCGGCGCTGCACCTGGCCGCCCTCAACAACCACTGCGAGGTGGCGCAGATCCTCATCCGAGAGGTGGGATCGATGCGCCGCAGGGTGGGCCGGGGGCGCGGCGCCCGACGGTGCTGAGCCTGCGCCCCTCCCCCCAGGGCCGCTGCGACGTGAACGTCCGCAACCGGAAGCTGCAGACGCCACTGCACCTGGCCGTGCAGCAGGCGCACGTGGGGCTGGTGCCGCTTCTGGCCGATGCGGGCTGCAGTGTCAACGCTGAGGACGAGGAGGGAGACACGGCCCTGCACGTGGCCCTGCAGCGCCACCAGCTGCTGCCTTTGGCGGCTGGCGGCGCCGGGGGCGACCCGGGGCCCCTGCTGTCCAGGGTGAGAAGTGTGGGTCCGGGTGTGGACAGGCGCTGACGGGGCCAGTGTGGCCTGTGGACGTGCCCCGGGGTGGGGCTGGTCTTGTGGGCAGGAGGCACCTTCGCGACCCCGGGCAACCCGGGGGCTGGGGAACAGGCCAGTATGGCCAGTATGCGGAGGGGGACGGTGGGGGCCTGACTGGGGCCAGCCCGTGACCCCCGCGGCCTCGCCCCGCCCTCAGCTCCAGGCCTCGGGCCTCCCGGGCAGTGCGGAGCTGACGGTGGGCACGGCGCTGGCCTGCTTCCTGGCGCTGGAGGGTGCCGACGTGAGCTACACTAATCACCGCGGCCGCAGCCCGCTGGACCTGGCCGCCGACGGCCGCGTGCGCAAAGCCCTGCAGGGCTGCGCCCAGCGTTTCCGGTGAGCCCGCGGGGCGGCGCGGGGGGCCGCTGTTGGGCTCGAGCCCTTGCCAAGCCCCACTCTCACCCGACTGCAGGGAGCGGCACGCGGGGGGCGGAACCGCCGCCCCGGGCCCCAGGCTGACCCGCAGCACCCCCAACACCGTGACGAACCTGCACGTGGCCGCCGCGTCGGGACCCGACGCCGCCGAGTGCCTGGTTTGCTCAGAGCTGGCGCTGCTGGTGCTCTTCTCGCCCTGCCAGCACCGCACGGTGTGCGAGGGTGAGTGCGGGCGGGCAGGGGGCGCGGGGTGGTCCCACGCTGGCCGACACCCGCCGACGCCCGCCGCCCCCCGCAGAGTGCGCGCGCAGGATGAAGAAATGCATCCGGTGCCAGGTGCCCATCGTCAAGAAGCTGCGGCCAGGTGAGCGCGGGCGGGGTCGCGCGCGCTGGGGGTCGCGCGGGCGGGTCTTCCTTCCCCCCCACACCCCCCCCGCGCGGCCAGCCCTGACCGCGCCCGGGCCCGCCCACAGACGGCTCGGAGGTGGCGGGTGCCGCGCCCCCGGCCGGGCCGCCCCGGCAACTGGTGGAGGAACTGCAGAGCCGCTACCGGCAGATGGAGGAGCGTATCACCTGCCCCATCTGCATCGACAGCCACATCCGCCTGGTATTCCAGTGTGGCCACGGCGCGTGCGCGCCCTGCGGCGCCGCGCTCAGCGCCTGCCCCATCTGCCGCCAGCCGGTCCGCGACCGCATCCAGATCTTCGTGTGAACCCGCGCCCGCCCCGCTCCGGAGCCGCATCTGTCCCGCCACTTCCACTCCCGTCGCGCCCTTCTGTGTTTTATAAAAAGATTCTCGGACTTGGCGCCTGGTGCCTGCCTGGGGCGGGGCTGCGGCGTGTGTGTGTGTGTGTGTGTGTGTGTGTGTATGTGTGGCGGTGGGTGGGAGGGTGGGGGGCGTTCCTGGATCTCGGCGCGCACCCCCGGGACGCCCGGCCTCCCGCCCTCGGCCAGCCCCTCACCTCGTCGCCCCAATCCCGGCCCGCTCCGCCCTCGCGGCGGGGCTCCTCCCCGGCGCAGCCCCAGGTTCCGTCCAGTCGAGCCCCCGACCCTCCCCGCATCCTGCCACCCCAGTCGTGGAGAGTTTGGGCCCTGGACCTCCAAAGCCGGCCCCGTGCGCTCCTCTCCGTGCACCTGCGGGCGGCGTGTGTGCCTGTGGTCCCCGCTGGCGTCTCCCAGGGTGCGGCCCCTGCCCCAGCCTCGCCCCCAGCTGTTTCTCTAGGCCTCGCCACGTCCCCCACTCGCCATGTGCGCTCCCTGGCAGGGGCCCAAGTCGGGCCCCGCAGGAGCGGGCGTCCAGGGCTTGAGTCCATCTAGGGAAAAAGCCGCTAGTCCGTCCGGGGCGCCCGCCCGCCTCCAAGGCGGCGCTCGCTCTCGGTCCCTCGGCCGTGGCCTAGGCGTCCCGGACCAGCCTCCCGGCAGCGGCGGGCCAGCTGGTTTGCTTCAGGCGGCCCGGCTCCCCCCCCCCCTCAGGGCTGTAACCCGAGCCGCCCGCCGCCACCTCCCCGCCGGCTCCCTCCTCCGTGCTCAGCCCCGCGCCGCGGCGCCCCGACAGCCAGCGCAGACGCCATGCAGCGCGGGGCCATTGCGCCCGCGGCCACGCCGGGGCTCCCGGGCCGGGGCGGCCAGCGACCCGCCTGGCTGGGCGCCTTGTGCCTGCTCCCTGCGCTCCTGCTGCTGGCGCGGCTGGGGCTGCCAGCCACCCCGAGCGCGGTGCAGGTGAGGCCACGTCGGCGCGCCGCCGTGCCGCAGAGCGTGCCCACGGCAGGGTGGGACAGGGGCTGGCCGCCCGCCCGGACCCTGGCATCTGGCCGGCTCGGTGGGACCTTTTCTCTCGTGGCCGTTCATGTGCCACGGCGAAGTCGAGACCCCGAGAAGGAAAGAGAAGGGGATGCTCCCAGTCGGCCACTGACAGTCCCCGCCGCCAACCCGCGGCTCCCGCTTCCCCCCAAGGAAGATGTGGCTTCGCCGTACCCCACGGGGGTCTCGGACCCACCGCCCCCGCAGGCGTCCCGCATACGCCGCTACACGCTGACGCCAGCCCGGCTGCGTTGGGACCGCTTCAACCTCACCTACAGGTGGGTGCCCGGCGCTGGGGGCGTGGCTACGGCCGGCCGCCGCCCTAACTGGTGCGCATCCCAGGGTCCTCTCCTTCCCTCGGAACCTGCTGAGCCCCAGCGAGACCCGGCGGGGCCTGGCCGCAGCCTTCCGCATGTGGAGCGAGGTGTCCCCCTTCAGTTTCCGAGAGGTGGCCCCGGAGCAGCCCAGTGACCTCCGCATAGGTGGGTGCCATCTCCCCGCGCACCCCGCCCCGCGCGCCCCACGCGTCCCGCTCAGCCCCGCGGCCCCGCAGGCTTCTACCCCGCCAACCACACGGACTGCCTGGCCTCGGCGCTGCACCACTGCTTCGACGGGCCCACCGGGGAGCTGGCCCACGCCTTCTTCCCCCCGCACGGCGGCATCCACTTCGATGACAGCGAGTACTGGATCCTGGGCCCCACGCGCTACAGCTGGAAGAAAGGTGACGGCCGGCCTCTTCCTGGGGCCCCTCTGGGATGGGCACAGGTGGGCGCGTCCAGGGAAGGGCAGGCAGGGAGACTGGGCGGCGGCAGGCCCCGGGTCCCAGACGCCAGGTCCCGCCCGTCCCCGCGCCCCGGAGGGGGCGGAGCTGCATTCCTGGGGGCCGAGCTCACATCCTTATCTCTTGCCCGAGCGTTCCCAGCGCAGCTGCGCGCCGGGACGCCCACTCTGACCGGGCCTGCAGGCGTGTGGCTCACCGACCTGGTGCACGTGGCGGCGCACGAGATCGGCCATGCGCTGGGGCTGATGCACTCGCTGCAGGGCCGTGCGCTCATGCATCTCAATGCCACGCTGCGTGGCTGGAAGGTGCTGTCGCAGGACGAGCTGTGGGGGCTGCACCGACTCTATGGTGGGTGTTCGGCTGTGGGTGCGGCGGGCCGGTCGCAAAGGCCCCGAGGTCCTACTGTGCTCCCTCCCGCAGGCTGCCTGGATCGGCTGTCCTTCTGTGGCTCCTGGGCCAGAAAGGGCTTCTGCGCAGCCCGCCAGCGGCTGATGAAAAGGCTCTGCCCCAGTAGCTGTGACTTCTGCTACGGTGAGGTCCTGGGGCCCCGGCCCTGGCTCCCAGGGCCAGGGTGTGCAGCTAATGACATGTCCCCACTGGAGCAGAGTTCCCCTTTCCCACGGAGGCCACCACCCCACCCCCGCCCAGGACCAAAACCAGGCTAGTGTCAGAGGGCAGGAACATGACCTTCCGCTGTGGCCAGAAGATCCTGCACAAGAAGGGCAAAGTGCAGTGAGTGGCCGGCCCCAGGCCTGCATCCGGGCGGGCAGCAGGGATCGGGATGGCCAGCCTGAGTCCCCTTCTTCCCCCCAGCTGGTACAAGGACCAAGAGCCCCTGGAGTTCTCCTACCCTGGCTACCTGGCGCTGGGCGAGGCGCACCTGAGCATCATTGCCAATGCCATCACAGAGGGCACCTATACCTGCGTGGTGCGGCGCCAGCGCCGCGTGCTCACCACCTACTCTTGGCGCGTTCGTGTGCGCGACTCATAAAGTACTTTTTGTCTCAGTCTCAGCTTGTTTTTGGGAGAGGTGCTCCTGGGGCCAGGACACAGAATCCCACCACCACTGCGGCGACCATACCAGATGGGCAAGAACTTTCCCTGACTACTCTTGGGAAGTGAACTGAGGCCTGGTGTTGGGGTTGGACAGGGCACCTGTCTCTCCCTCAGCACCCCATTCCCTCACCAAAGCCAGCAGGCTGCCCTCAAGAGACCAGGCTTCTCCGAAAAACTTTACTACATCTCAGAACACACGACGAGCTTGTACAAAATCAGGCGGCCCGGTGGGCTCAGCTCCGGGGCGCGGGAAGGACCCGAAGGTCCCACGGCAGGAAGTGCCCAAGGTTCAGCTCCACCAGGCCCTCCCCGGGCTTCTGGTGGGCGCTGCCGTCTCTTGGGGGACCAGCCCATCTCAGCTGAAAAAATACATCCTTTGCTTCCACATGGAGGCCATGTGGCTTAATTCTACACATTTACAAGCCCAAAGGAAATAAAAAAGGAACGTAAAAACCAAACCCAGTCCAGCAGCTGCACTTGCCCCAGGTGGCCACGTGGGGGCAGCAGGTCCCCCTTTCCCAGCTCTGGCCCCCAGGGCCTGCTGCTGGTGTGAGTGGAGACTTGTGGGCTCTGACCTAGGAAGCTCAGAACTTGAGGCTGAAGCCAGGGCCGGCGGCCGAGGCTCCCTGGTTGGTGGTGGTCAGGTGGAATCCTGTCTCCTTCAGGTCATCCTCGCCCAGCTGGCTGTAGCCCAGGCCTCCCTCAGGGGGCCGAGGGCTGGTGCCCCGCTTGACCCGCTGCTGCTCACTTTTGGCAGGCCACGTGGGGAACATGGAGGGGTCAATAGGGAGAGGGGTCTCTCGGAAATACTCGTGCTTGAGTCCGTCTTCCGCGCTGACCCTCCGCCCAGGGAAGTAGGTCAGGAACCTGTGAAAGACCATGGGTGAGACGCCTGCCAGTGGGGGAGGGGAAGGGCGGGGCGGGGCGGGGGGGGGGGGGGGGCCGCCTACTTGTTCATGAGGTCGAAGCCCTGGTCTGAGAGCAGAGCCCCAAAGCGCTTGCGGAGGTTGTTGTAGGGGTATTCTGTGAAGCTCATTTTCTTGACTGCAGGAAGTTCATTGTAGCCTGGCCAGATCTTCTCACTGGGCGTCCCCAGATCCTAAAAGCAGAGACCCCTCCAAGTACCCGTACCCTGCAGAAAGCGCCAGCCGACCACCCAGTGGAGAGCTAGGGCCCCAGACCCACCTTAAACACTTTGTTGATCTGGTCAATCTCCGACTTCCCAGGGAACAGTGGCTTCTGCGTGAGCAGTTCCCCGAAGATGCAGCCCACCGACCACATGTCCACAGCAGTGGAGTACTCCTGGGGGTAGAGCCAGGCTCAGGGTGGGCGAGGCCCCAGGGTGGGCCGCCCAGCAGAAGGCACTCACCTTGGCACCCAGCAGCAGCTCTGGGGCACGGTACCACAGGGTCACAACCACCGGCGTGTAGGCCTTCAGGGGGGAGCCATACTCGCGGGCCAGCCCAAAGTCCCCCACCTTGAGGATCCCGGCGTGGCTCAGGAGCAGGTTGGATGTCTTGAGGTCACGGTGCAGAATCCAGTTGTCGTGCAGGTGTTTGACACCACGCAGCAGCTGGATCATCAGGGTCTTCACTTCCCCTAGACAGTGATGCAGCAACATGCAGTGCCCGGCCCAAGGCAGGACTTGCAGCCTGGCGCCCCCGCACGGTGGCACACGTGCAGCACAGAGCCTACCTGGCAGAAAAGGCTGCTTCATGGTTTCCATCAGACTCTTGAGGTCGTGCTCCACGTAGTTCATGACGATATAAATCTTGTCCATGTTGCTCCCCACCACGATTTCCTAGGAGGCAGCATAGGTCAGAGGGCCGCGATCCCCAGGCTGCAGCCCCGCCACGGCTCTGCGGAGAGGCCTTACCCTGACAGTGACAATGTTGGGGTGCTGGGCCTTAAGGATGGTGTTAATCTCTCTCAGCGAGGTGATGGGAAAGCCCTCCTTCTCCTTCTCCATCTTCAGTCGCTTCAGAGCCACAATCTCATCTGGAAAGATGACCAGGTGTCCACGGGTCACTGGGATGTGTCTGCCACTAGGTGCCCTCCCTCAAACAGCTCCAGTGTGAGAGCAGCAGGAAGCAAAGCCCCACTCTGCGGTCCCTGCCAAACTAGGGGCACACAGCAAGCTGAAGGGACAAGCCATTCCCACAACACCCCCTGTGGGTCCCAAGGCTGGGTGCTCCTGGGCCATGCAGGCCACTCTGCCAGGAATACCCCTCCCCTGTGCCCCCAGCAAAGCCTCAGGGGCGGCCTGGAAGCAGCCCCACCCAAGCCACCTGTCTTCTTGTCCTTGGCTCGGTACACCACCCCGTAGGTGCCCTCTTCGATCCTGTTCAGGCACTGGAACTCCTCCACGCTCCGACAGCCCTGTGGAAGCAGCCACGAGGGGGACTTGCAGCCCGTCTCCTCCCAGAGCCAGGCGGGGACCAAGCCCTGATCAGGGGCACCACTGGATCCTGCAGGGATGCAGTGCCCCACTGCTCCTCGATGCTGGCTGTGGGTACTCCTTTAGCAAAAGGAGCCCCCGCTCCCACCTCCCTTCCCTGTGCCTGACTGCAACACCAGCCTAAGACCCTGGCAGGGGTGGCAGTGCTGCTTGGCTGGAGGCCACAGGCCCCTCCCCCCCAGGTACCCCACCTGGGGCCTGGCCCCTGGCCCCTGCCAGGCTGACCTGCAAAGCGGGCAGGTACTTGGGCAGTTCCTGTTTGAGCTCGATGGGCGACAAGGCGGGGGAGTCGGGCACGAAGTCCCCTTCGGTCAGGGCACTGCTCTGCGGGGTGCCCTCTCCCACTCCCTCATCCCCTTCTTCACTCTCCCCGGAATCCCGATCGAATCTTGACTCTGGAACTTCAAAGGGACATTGATTACTCCTGCATTTAGGCATGGGACAGCGATGACAACAGGGACACTGGGAGCAGAGACGACACCTAGCCTAGCCCTAGGAGATTGTGCTTGAGGTCTTGGAGCTGGCACTCAGAGCGCCTGGGGGCATGGGCATGGCAGGGCAGGCAGGCTGGACAGCAGTGCTGCCTCCTTCCTTGCTGGGTTCTGAGGGTGGGACGTTGCTGGGACTTCCGAGGCTCCCGCAGGGCCAAGCCAGAGGCGCTCAGGATGGCAGTAAGTCCTGTTCGTTGAGAGTGCCGCCACGGGGACACATGGCCCCAGGTCAGGCTGTGTGTGGCGGGAGCATACTGTGGTGCATGACCGCCATGCCCTAGAGACCACTGTGGACCAGTGGCGGGGCCAAGGGGAGTGTTTGCTGGAGGCGCCTGCCACAGCACGGAAGGAGTGTCAAACCCCTCTCCCCACAAACGGGCCCCCATACTCGGGTGCGTGAAAGCAGAAGCAGTACCAGGAGCTCTTACCAACTAAGATATGGTTCTCGTTCTCTCGCTCTTCATCCTCACTCATTTCCTCCTCACTCACTTCTTCTAGAAGAGAAGGCAAAACTAAGCAGACTGCACAGGGCCCAGGAGGCTGTGGTGCTTGACCCCAGGAGTTCACAGTGTGGAAATGCCTTTGATTCTGTTCTGGGGCTCCGGCACCCCCGCAGCCGGGTGCCCCCACCAGCTGACTGCCCGGATGGCCTCTGGGGTTCCGGCATCCCTGCAGCCGGGTGCCCTCACCAGCTGACTGCCCAGATGCATCTTCTGAGTTGCTGCCAGTCTCCTCCTCCTCTTCCTCCTCCTCTTCTTCTTCCTCCTCCTCCTCCTCAGACTCTTCACTGCTGCTCCCTTCCTCTTCTTCTTCCTCTTCTTCTTCCTCCTCTTCCTCCTCAGACCCTGAACCGGACTCCGCTTCAGGAAG
This sequence comes from Sorex fumeus, assembly GCF_029834395.1. NCBI lineage: Eukaryota > Metazoa > Chordata > Mammalia > Eulipotyphla > Soricidae > Sorex > Sorex fumeus. Next base: position 5,986,839 of record NW_026606121.1, read on the forward strand.
GAAAGAGTCAGAAGTGCACACGTGGCCCCACCCACTGTGACCAGTGCCCCGGGCCCAGTGAGCGGTACCTGACGATGACTCAGCCGAGCTGGTTTTTCGCTCGCTGTCGCTGATGTCCTGCAGGTCAGACAGTAGGTCTCTCTCCTCCATTTTCTCCTCTTTCACTTTAAGAAACAAGTCATCGAATGTGGGAAAGGCCGAAAGCAGCACTGAGATGTGCCTTTGGCCCAGCTCAGCCCACGCGTGCGGCAAGAACAAGGGAAGGCTCAGAGTCCCCCGGACTGTGCACAAGCTGACAAACGGCCCTGCAGGTGCTGCCCAATCTCACCTGGCTTCCGGCTGTCTCCCAGTTCAAACCTCTCTCGAGGCGGTCGCAGAGGGCTGCGGCCCCAGTGACTGGCTTTCCCTTTCTCACCATAGTCCTCCCTCATGGTTCGGTGATGAGCAGAAACAGCTGCAGTGAAGACAGAACAAGTGACTCCACAGTGAGCAGGGTGCCCCTGGCTGTGGGGACCGAGCACAGGGCCTGTGGCAGCCGTGCCCACCATGCAGACTCCTAACAGTACCAAGGAAGCCCGGGGAGGCACCCCTTCCAACCCCGAGCTGTGGGCCAACCCCAGAGTCAGGGCTGCCTCACCCTTACACTCGCCACCCTTTCCACCCGAGAAATGCACAGGTCAATGCTGCCAGAAACACGTAAGATTTATGATGCGGTTTCGGGTGTTCGTGGGTGATGCTAAGGGCTGGACCCCAGAGCTGCCCATGTGAGAAGCCCATGTTCCCCACCTGCGTTCCCCAGCCCAAGCATGCAGCTGATCCCATGTTCGTTTTTACTGCTGCTGCTGCTTTCCAGACCCCACATTCAAGAAGCTTGTCTTTCAGGCAGCTGGCGTGCAGCCACCAGTCCAAGGGAAGAGGTCTGCAAGCCACGAGTCTCCACTGGCCAAGAAGGAAGAGTCCAAGTCCAGATGGCAAACCCATTTCCAAACTCCTGTCCCCAGCATAGCTGTTACCAGCCCTGGACACAAAGACCAGCCGTGGCTCCACCACCTGCCGCTCCCTGGCCTCGCTCCGCCCCTGCCTCGGCTCTGGCGAGAAGGCTGGGTCCCAGATGGGCACTTGCCCACTAGCTCGTTACCTTCCCTCCGGGCCTCGCGCTCCTTGCGCCGCTCCTCTGCCCTCCGCTCCCGCTCCTTCTGTTCCCGCTGCTCCTTCTGCTGCTCCCGCAGCTTCCGCTCCCGCTCCCTTTTCCTCTCTAACTGCTCAAGGCGGTCCCTGCAATAAGCACATGCCAGCTGGTTCCCTGGTTCACTCTTTTCTCTCTGCTTTCTGCTTCAGGTTACAAACTCAGTTGTTCAACCCCTGGTCCTGCCTCTGCTCCCTGGGATCTCTGGCAGATGAAGCCGAAGGTCAATCCTCAACTCAGGCTGGCAAGGAAAGTGGGCACTTGGGGCACAGTGGGTAGGGCGTTTTGCCTTGCACGCGGCTGACCCGGGTTCGATTCCCAGCATCCCGTATGGTCCTGAGTGCATGAGCCAGGAGTAACCCCTGTGCATTGCCGGGTGTGACCCAAAAAACAAAACAAAACAAAAAAAACAAACAAAAAGGTCAGTGGGTATTCAGGGAAATAGGAAGGCAGTGAGGGGCTGGTTCCGGAACGCTAGTAGGTGAAACAGATGTGCCACCTGCACCATCAGGTGGCCAACAAGTGGAATTGCATAGACACTGGAAATACTCATCTTCAGGGTGACAGCCACCAGTACAACCTGGTACTGCTAACACCTTCGCCGCCTTCTTTACGTATTCTATAGGGGTCAGAAATACTGCAGCAAGGAGGGTGTTTGCAGGGCTGGAGAGAAAGCACAGCAGGTGGGGCATCTGCCTTGCACACGGGTGACCCGGGTTCGATTTCTAGGATCCCATATGGCCCTTGAGCACCGCCAGGAGTTCCTGAGTGCAGAGCCAGGAGGAACCCCTGTGCATTGCCAGGTGTGATCCAAAAAGTGTGTGTGTGGGGGGGGGAGGAGGGTGCTTGCTTTGCACGCAGCCCACCCAAACTCAATTCCTAGCACCACATAGGGTCCTAGAGTCCTCCCCCAACCCCCACCAGGAGTGACCCCCTGAACACGTGCAGGGGTGAAGGTGTTCAAATGCAGCCAAACCTAGCTGAGATGGTCTTTAGCACTGGTAGCAACTACCCAGAACAAAGAGCCAGCACTAGCTCCTGGAGGCCAGAGAATGTATAGCAGGCAGGGGACTATGCTTGCACGTGCTGGCCCAGGTTCCACTCCCGGTGACTCACAGGGTTTTCCAAGCACTATTTCTGAGTGCAGAACCAGGAGCACTGCTGGATATGGAGCCCCACCCCCCCAAAAAAAAACTGTCACGAATCAGGAATCTCTTTAGTTACGACACCATATACAGCACTCTCCCTCTCCTCCAAAAAAAAAAAAAAAGATCAAGAAATGAACTGTAAATCTGATTATATTCCTAACTCAGCATGAAACGATCTCTAGGTCCCAAATGAGAGAAACCGTCAAAAAGAAAACATCTCTTCGGAACCTGGGGTGAGACTACCCAGTCAGGCACTCGCCCTTGTGTGTGTGGGGCAAGACTCAACGTTCCAGCCCTGGCACCGTCCCTCATGGCTGCCAAGTGCTGTGGTGGCCAACTCTGCCTCCATGGTTCTGAGCAGCATAAGCATTACGCGAGCACCATGCCATGCCCTCTACCGCATTTGAGGTATCCTAAGCTGTGCACTGCCTTAGTCTTCCTGGCTCAGATCATCTGGAGCTAAGCAGGGCTGAACAGACGTCCAGAGCAAGGATATGCACCGGGCTCCTAGTACTGATTATATAACAACCTCCCGGAACACTGCCCTAAAGCCAGCTACTTCCCGAAGGAAGCTGCCCTGTCAGACCCCCTCAGCACCAGCAGGGTATCTCCAGAGCAAGAACAGGAATCGCCTCTGGGCATCCTAGGAACTGTTTGCACACACATTCTGGATGAGCTTCCTGAGAAGGCCCAGGGCAAATGCTTGCTCTCGCCTGGTTCCTGTGGGGCACCCACTCTCTCCTTCCCTTCCAGCCTTCAGCTACCAGGCCAGGAAGCCCCTCCCCTACTTGGCCCCCCTCTGTACCATCTCTAACATTAGGGTCTCTGGTAGGAGTGACCCTGCACAGCCTTGAGCAGTGACTCCACCACAGCTGCTTCTCTCAGCCAATCCATGTCTAATTCTGTCTTTATTTATAAATCAATGGCTTAACTTTTAAAAAAGTTATTTATACTTGAGTTTTTAAGGCAATGTGCCAGTACAATTCCCACCATTAACTTCCCTCCACCAGTGTCTCCAGGTTCTCCCCCCTACTCCTAATTCTATCTTCAAGAGGGGTCCAAAAGACAGTATAGCAGGTAGGGCGCTGGCCTTGCACACAGCTAACCTGGATTCTATCTCCAGCACCACACACAGTCCCTGAAGTATCCCAGAGTGCAGAGCCAGGAGTAAGCCCTGTGCTCACCCAACCACTCCCTAAAAAGCAGCAGCTCACTTCTTCCAGACAACTCTCCACCATGACTTCATCAGAATGGCTACGTGACCCTTCTGTACCCAATTCATGCTGGCAAGTTTTCTTTCTTTTTCTTTTTGGTGGGTTACACCCAATGCATGATGCCTAGGGGTTCCTGGCGGTGCTTGGGGGACCACATGGGGTGTCGGCGATTGAACCCGGGTCAGCTGTGTGCAAGGCAAATGCCCTCTCCACTGTGCTATGGCTCCAGGCCCACCGGCAAGTTCTTATCTGTTGCTAAAATGATCATCTCAGGGCTGGAGAGAGTACAGGGGGAAAGCAGTTGCCTTGCACATAGCTGGTCCGGGTTTGACCCCTGGCACTAGGGTACTCCAAGCTCAGTCAGGAGCAATCCCAGAAATCGGAGCTGGGGTAGCCTTTGAGCACTGCTGGAGGTGGCCCACCGCTACCCCACCGAACAGAAAAACGACCAGTTCTTTCACTGTTCCCAGGAGATGCCCAACTTCCTGATGTTTTTGCTGAGCTGCAGTGCAAGCCTGCTCACCTCTCTGCCGGAATGCCCTTGCCAGGCCCACTCACCTCTCTCTCCTGGAATGCTCTCTCGCCATCTCCCGCCTCTTCTGCCTTTCCCATTCCCGACGTGCTTTGTCCTGTTCTTCTCTGTGACGTTTCCGACGTTCGTGTTCTCTTTCTTTTTCTTTCACCCTAGCATGCTTACCTAGTGAGAAATGATGGTGTCATGCAAACAAACTGAACTCCCAAGAATTTAATAAAAAAGTACCCAATGAGAAAAACATTTAACTGGGACAGCTGTCGGAATAGTGGAAAGAAATGCAGTTACCACTGTGAAAAAGTAACTTTCCATTCCTACTATTCTGATTAAAATGATAGGGCCATGTTAGGCCCTCATTTAAAGGGTATGCAATGAGGCCTTGATCCTCTTAGCAGGTTAAAGCCACGCCTGGGAGCCAGAGGGACAGGAGAGGGGTGAGCCACTTGACCTGCCTGCTGCTGGCCCCAGTTCATCACAGACCAACCCCCCGCCCCCCCCCCCCGACTGATCCCTGAGCAGAGCCAGGTTATGTTCTGCTGGGTGTAGTCCCCAAACTGCAAAACAGAAACTACATTGTTTGGGGGGTGGGGAAGAAGATGGAAGTGGTGCACTAATGTGATGGCACTCCTGAGTCAACCGCTCCTCCCCAACCCCCTGAGAAAAGGACACAAGTGGAAGGTGGTTGGAACTCTGGGGATGGTGGGGTCACATTAACGCCATGCAGTTGAGCAAAAGAACCAATATTCACACACTGCTTTTTATTTTCGGGGGGGGGGGATAGGCAGCACACCCAGCAGTGCTCAGGGCTTACTCCTGGCTCTGTGTTCAGGGATTACTACTATTTTACTACTATTAGGTTCAGGGCACCAAATGGGGTGCTGGAGATGGAACTCATGTTGGCTGTGTGCAAAGCAAGTGCTCTACGCACTGTGCTACTGCCCAACACTGATGCTCTCATAATAATAAAAGTCACCTCCATAACATAGTCTATTTTGATAAACACAGTATACTTCTATGTGACTATTAGTATACCAGTGCTCAGAAACACTATATGGACTTAAACAAACGTTTTTCAAAAAAAGTTAACACAGTTTAACATAGAAGGGTGTTCCCCCCCACCCCCATACTCACTGACTGAAAGGATTAATTTTTTGGTGGGGGGTGCTGGGCCACACTCAGCAGGGCTCAGGGCTTATTCCTGGCTCTGTGCTCAGGAATCTCTTCTGGCAGTTCTCAGGAAGACCATATGGGATGCTAGGGGCCATAACTGGGTTGGGAGTATGTAAGGCAAGTGCTCTGATCACTGTTCTATAGCTCTGGTCCCAAGATTAAATAATTTTATGTTGAAACAAAGCCCCCCCAATGAAGGAGAGAAAAAAATCCAGAGGACTCACGAAATAACCTATAATTAGTTTATGCTTTGAAACTAAGTGATACCATCGTACTATGCAGAAGATAGACAGTGAAATAATCATACATGATATAAAGAAAAAAAAAACAAATGCTCTGTACCCCCTTCTGCTGAATGACTACGATGCCTACGTTTCTCTTTTCTCTTTTCATCTTTTCTGTGATGAGCCTTTTCTTTTCTAGACATTTGCTGGGGTGGTTTGATAGCCAAAGAGTCATCTTCCTCTCCTCTGAAATAAGATACAGACACACACCATGCTTGAAAAAGTCACGTCGGAGTACTAGGATGTTAGGGTGTTTCTTCAGGTGAGAAAACTCCGCAGCTGAGAATAAACGACCACATCAACTCTGAGGTTAGAACCCAAACCATACGTTATACACAGGTTCAGATGGACAGTGTGACCCTCGGAGCTTTGTGGCTGGGAATGGCACGTAGGACTGGGGCGCACGTTCTGCAGAAGGTTCAGGTTCTCTACCACAGCCACCCACCGTCTCAAAGAAAAAGACCGACAGAACGTGGCTTGTAACAAGCTACCATAAATGCGGTTCTAACTTCGTGGGCACGGAAATACGTATCAGATTGCACAGAGCTTATTTCCAGTTCCGCCTCCTCCATAACCTCCAGAAAGCTGTTTTTATTAAAAACAGCCGCGTGGGCCGGACAGAGAGATAAGCACGACCGATCCTGACACTGCTCGCTGTCCCCAAGGCCCTGCCAGGGGCACAGAGCCGGAGTCGGACGGACCCTGAGCACCACCAGGTACGGGCCCCCGAACGCCAGGAGCCCAAAGTCGCCCAAGGCAAGTGGGTCACCAGGAGGCGCCGCCGGCGACGCCCCCTCACCGAGACCCGGGGCCCCCGCCCCGCCTCCTGCTCCGGCGCGGTGGTCAGTCACCTGTCCTCCGTGGAGTCCTCGCGCCGGTACGGCGAGTTGCGGATGGTGATCTCCATGCGGTGCTCCCTCAGCTCCCCCTCCTCCAGGGAATCCCGCTTGGAGTCGCGGTCATCGGCCTGCGGGGTGGGGGGCGATGGAGAGACCGCGGCCACCGGGGCTGGAGCTCGGCTCCCGCCCCCGGGCGCGCGGCAGCCCGGACTCACGTTCTTCAGGCGTTTGATCTCGGCTTTCTCCTCCTGCTCCTTCCGGCGCTTCTTCTCCTGCAGAATCTCATCTAACGTCTTCACTTTCCAGGAGTCCTTTTCATCACCCATTGGGGTCGCCCCGCTGCGGAGAGGCCGCGTCCCGCCACAGCCCGTTAGGCGGCCGCGCAGGCGGGGGGGCGGGGCCGAGCGCGCCGCCGCTCCCGGCCCGCCAGGCTCCGGGGCCGCCGCCGGGGGTGCCGCTCGCTGCCCGCTCGCCGCCCGCACGCCGCCCGCCCGCCGCCACTCACCCCTGCGCCTCCGCCGCCGCCACCGCCGCCGTCGGCCTGGAGCCTGAGGAGAAACAGCGCCCGGCGCGCGCAAGGAGTGTCGTCACTTCCTGCCCGGCGCACGCGGATGATGCGTCCCCCGGAAGCTCCGCACGCGCCCGCACTCGGAGCCTCTCGAGGTTGCTGCGCAGTTGGGGCGCGACTGAGCGGCGTGGGGGAGGGGCCTGGAGGCGCGGGGGCCCGTAGGGGCGGGGCGAGGAGCGTGGGGCGCGGGGCGGGGACTGAGCCGTTTGGGGGCGGGGCCGAGGAACGTTTAGCACGCGGGGGCGGGGACTGAGGAACGGGGAGTCCGCGGTGGGGGAGGGACTGACGGGGGCGGGGACGAGGAGCGCTTAGTTCGCGGAGGCGGGGACTGAGGGTTGGGGCGGGACTGAGGAGGGTGCGGGACGGGGACTAAGGAACGTGTAGCCCGCGGGGGCGCGGACTGAACGTGGGGGGCGGGGAAGGTGGAGGGCGCGGGGCGGGCGGGGACTGAGGATGTAGCCCCGGGGATGGGGACCGGGATTGAGGAGGGCGCGGGGCGGGGACTGAGGAGCGCTTAGTCCGTGTGGGCGCGGACTGAGGCATGCAGAGCCAGCGGGGACAGGGACTGAGGGCGCCTGGGGAATGGAGGTGCAGGACAGCGGGGCTGTCCCCAAGGACACAAGGGGCGAGCACTGGGAGCGGGGCAGGGCGAGGCTGAGGCGAGCGGGAAAATTGAGTGGGTCGGCCTAGACGGTCGGGGCCGCCAGTGATCTGGGTGGCCGGCGGAGTCCCCGGGTGGGCGTTGTTCTCGCGGCCGGGGGGCGCGGACCTACAGGCTGCAGACGGGAGGCCTACAAGGCGGCTCCGGGCTTGGAGTGCGTCGCGCATCGTCTTCCGGCTCGCACGACGGTCCCCGAGTCCCGGATGGCCCCAGCAAGCAGAGACAGCCGGGTCAGCACAGTCACGGTCAGCACAGCATCCGTTTATTACAGCTCCCAGGTGGCCTGGGCCTGTCTAGCCACAGGGGCACCGGGGCAGGCACCGTGCAGAGTGCTCACCAGCCCTGCGAGCCACTCCTCAGGGAACTCGGGCAGAAGCAGGCAGGGCTGTGAGTACCGTTTTCAGGTTTCTCAGTGTGGATGAAGCACCCGGTCCGCCTGTGCGGGGCACTTAGGCCCTCCTCCGGCTGACTTGGCTCACAGCACCATTCCTTCCTCTGTCACTGTCCTCCTGTTGTTTTTCTCTAGCAGGTCCAGTAACATCTCCATTGTGAGACTTTGTTGTTACTGTGTTTGGCATATCGAATCCGTCACGGGAAGCTTGCCAGGCTTTGCCAATACTCTCGGTAGCTTGCCGGGCTCTCATTCCTCTAATGAAACCAATTAAAGACAAAAAGGCATTCAACTCGTGTCCAAGGTGCTGTGGGCATCTGGGCCGTTATATGCCTCGAGGCCACAGTTGCCAAGTTCTGGATCCTTTGTCAGGAGACTCAGGATCTTGTTGGATGGGCAGAAACGCTTGTTTATGAAAAGGAAAATTATACTTCCAGTAGGTAGGCATTACACCCACTAACTGTCCCCGGCGCCATGTTTTCCCATCAATGCCAAGACCCAGAGACTATAAACCCCAGCTCCTGGAAGAGAACAGCACAGTCTCCTGTTCCATGCCTGGCTCTCATTGGCCCCCTTTGGGAAGGGGGAGCAGGTTGAGTTTCCCTCTTCACCCAGGGCAGAGTCCCCACAGCTGAAGACCTCCGGAACCAGCCATAGCCATGCTTAAGACCACTTTCCACATGTTCAGATGAGCCTCACGCATGAAGGAACCGGCAGAGGAACCTAGGGCTGAGATCTCCAAGCCTGCTCAGATAGGGACTGGGCCTCCTCCACCCAAATCCGTCTTGCCGTAGGTAGGCGTTACACACCCACCAACTGCCTCCGGCACTGTGTTATCCCATCAACAGCCAAGACCCAGAGACTATAAAACCCAGCTCCCAGAAGCTTATCCAGTTCTTACTCTTGGAGAACCCAGCAGGCTACCGAGAGTTACCTGCCTGCATGGCAGGGTCTGGCAAACTTCCCATAGCATATTTGATAAGCCAAAACCCAGTAACAATGATGGGTCTCATTCCTCTGACCCTGAGTTTCGAATGTGGCACTAAAATCTAAAGGCTAGGATGGAGATGTTACTGGTGCTTGCTTCAGGAAATCAATGAACAAAATGACAATGATGCAGTGTGATTACTTTTTTTGGGGTGTGTGTGTATGTGTAGGATTGGGGCCACAAGTCTTATTAAATCTCCAGTTAGAAGGCAGATTTGTGTCCTGGGTGGACAGGTATGGCTTGACTGGGCACACATAAGTGTATTATGGGGAAAAAGAAAACCCTTTGGTACGTGGCAGAGATATGATGTATAGTCTCCATGTTGAACTTCCCCAGGCAGGGAACCAGCAAGAAGGCTGGAAATGCCAGGCCCAGTGCCTTGGTACCTTCCCACTGGGGAGCACACAGAAAGCAACCTCAGAACCTCTTCACTGGTGGAGCAGAGCTCAAGGTGGCTTGCTGATTCTTCAGTCAGTCAAATCTTCCTTTAGTTTCTAATCTGCCACGTTTTCTTTTATCAGATATTGTGAACTGAGCCAAAGCATTAGCATTACCTATTCTTAACGCTGACATGCAGGAAATTAGCCCATTTTTTGTTTTTGGGCCACACTAGGTTATGCTTAGGGATCATTCCCAGGAACCCGAGTCAAACCTGGGACCACCATGTGCAAGGAAAAGCACCCTGCCCACTGCACTCTCTCCAGTCCTAATTATGTCACTTTTTTTGGGGGGGGGGGGTGGGGGTCGCACCTGGCAATGCACACGGGTTACTCCTGGCTCTGCACTCAGGAATTACTCCTGGTGGTGTGCTCAGGGCACCATATGGGATGTTGGGAATCAAACCCGGGTCGGCAGCGTGCAAGGCAAACATTCTGCCCGCTGTCGCTCCAGCCCCATAATTATGTGAATTTTAAACAAAATTAAACACCATTTACTAGTTGGGCAATCCTTTGATGATGAGAGCTGCATCCACCTGCAGTTTCCATTTCAGTGAGCTGAAGACCCAATTCAGAAATGTGGCTGAAGTGTTTACAAAGGCACAGACAAGGACAGACAAAGGAATGAGCCAGTGCAAGTTTGACAGCCAGTGTCAATGCTTGTGTGATCTGCAACAGTGTGTGACAGTATCCTGTCTGCAAAGTCATAGGACATGGGGACCAACCCTACTCAGGCTGTCCAGGAACAGAGCAGCAGCCAGCTCAGAGGCAGCAAGTCTGAAAGATGGATGTTGGCCTGAGTCGGCCAGGGGCTCTGTGGTCTTCCACCGGGCAAGAAAAAAATCACAAAAGCAGTTTTTCAGGAAAACTGCCTTACTGAGAACATTTCTACAAGAATCCTAGTTTTGTTTCCAGTCCAAAAATTTAAAAAAAAAATCAAAATAGAAAAAAAAAAAAGAAAATCAAACGGGCTGCAAAAAGCTTTTGAGAGTACAAGTTTGTGGACCACCACCATGACAACCTGGGATCCCCACAGACGTAAGAATCTGGGTGTGGGGGGGCCTCCAAACACCCCTTCTGAGCCCAGTTCAGCAGCCTGTGGGAAGTTGCCCTTCTCTGAGTCTCATGGAACCACACCACACCCCAAGACCTTCCATAGATCCGGGAGGGGAAAGGTAAGAAGCCGCAGAGTGTCAGGGGCCTCAGGGCAAAGGACATGGCAGGCTGCAGGCACTGACCAGATTCAGGGCGTGCTGCCAAGGAAGCGTTTTTTGCAGTTCAAGGGCTTACTGTAATCCATCATCATGGCACACTTTTCCCAAGAGGCAGGACTTTAAGCTGAGGTTATTGCTCCGTTCCTGACACACTGGGTTTCCTGGAGCAACTAGGGCTGTCTTTCCCAGTGGGGAGGCCAACTGGGAAGCCAAGGAGCAGGTTCGGGCCCTCAGAGTGGACAGCAGGGATGTGAGGACCGAGATGAGGAAGGCAGGGCTTGTGACCCTTCAGCCTGAGTGCTGGCACAAACCTGGTGCACTGCATCAGGCCGCATGAGAGTCCTCAACTCAAGCTCATGGATGGAGGGTTGCAAAGACCTGAAGTGACGATGGTGTTCTGCTGAGAGATATGGCGACAGGGATGAGGTGAGGACACAACTGCACAGGTCAGGGTCTCTCGCAGGGCTGTGGCTCAAAGTGGATGAACCCACACTTTCAGACCCATCTGTGCCCAAGTCACCTGAAAAGCAGCAGACAGGAGGAAATGCTCTTCCAGACACTCCTGTATGAAGGGTGAAACAAGGCTGACTTTGGCCAGCTGAGGCTTCTGAGAGTTTCACACATGCCCCAAGAGGCTGCCCTGGTACATCCTCACCCTCCTGGGCCACAGGCAAGGCGGGGAAGCAGGAGGAGCTGGCACAGCAAGGACCCTGGCTAGTAGGAGTGACACGTGTGCCCACCTCCCACCCTCAGCAGTGGGAGTTGGCTGTTTTCCCAGGACAGTGGGGACGTCCCCCGTGGTCACAAGGATGTGGGACAGCCTGTCTCAGACCTCTGGCCCTCGGGGACACAGCCCGGCAACACTGGTATCCACTGCAGCCATTTGGGCCCTGAAGTGAGTTCCAGCTGCTGTGGGCCAAGTCCTGAGAAAGGAGCGGAGGGACTGACGGTGCCCATTTGTCCGCCATGAGTGAGGCTCTGTCACACTTAAAGGGGCTCCTCCCTGGACCTATGATCATTGGTGCCCAGGCCTGGGGTCCTTAGGGCCCAGCAGCTTGCTGTCCTCCTCTGTGGAGTGGCTGGTGGTGGTGACAAGACTCTGCATGGCCTCCCGCTGGTGCTGCTTGGCTCGGTTGTAGAGCAGGACACCTGCTGTCACCAGGACGGTGCCAATGGCTGACAGGCTGGTGACTTTGTTGCCGAAGATGAGAATGCTGAGCCAGATGGACAGGGCGTGCTTCGCGGTGCTGGCCACGCTGCAACAGAGATGGGCCTGAGGTGGGAGGGCAGCAAGCACTAGAAAGGAGGCTTACGGCCAAGCTACCCTCTCCCTCTTTTGGGGAGAAGTGTTTTTCCCTCATTTTTAAGTGCAGTAAATTGAACCCGAGCCTCAAATATGTGAGAAACCCGCCTTTCACTGAGCATCGCCCCAGTGCTGGTGGGCACTTTTTCCTGTGGGGACGGGACTTGGGCCCCTCCCAGCAGTGTTCAGGGGCTACTTCTGGCTCTGTCCTCAGGGAGCCATCAGGTCAGTCCAGTGCAAGATAACCATCTAAGCCCCGGTATGGTCCCTCCAGCCTTGACTGGAAAAATGTGAGACCAAGAAGCAGGACAACAGCTGATGGACAGCATGTGCCCACCTTGTGGACTTCAATAACCCTATGTTCCTTGTTACATCCCGTGTGTGTAGCCCTGGGAATTATACCCTGTGTGTGTGTGTTGGGGGCAGTGAGGGAGCCCTAGAACTCAGCCCTGAATTGCAGTAATTCCCTCAGAGCTCTCTAGAAGGATCGAGCATACCCCCACAGTGCCGAGGAGCCAGTCCCCTAGCAGCACTGCCCGACAAACATACCACCAGGCCTTTGCTTTGCAAGCAGAAATCCAGCAAGATGCAGAAGACACTGGTCAGCTGGTCTCCTGGGTGGGGACCAGGGTCACTTGACCAGGAGGGGTCTGACAGAGCATATGGGTAAAGACACTTGTCTTCCATATGCCTTCCACAGAGGCCCCTCCACTGTGTGGGCCCCTGAGCACCAGAGCTACCAGCAGAAATGACCCTGAAACAGAGTAGTCCTGGGCGTGACCAAACACTTCTCTGCCTTTCCCAGACCACCTGAGTGACTGTGGCCGACGCAGTCGGGTGAGACCAGGAAGGACTACTTCTTGGGCAGCAGCAGTAAGACAGTGGGCAGGGTCCTTGCATTGCATGTGGCTAACCTGGGTTTGATCCCCAGCACCACATAAGGTCCTCCGAGCCCACCAGCAGGGATCCCTGAGCACAGAGCCAGGAGTAAGCTCTAAGCACCACCACATATGGCAAAAAGCAAAAAAACTATTTCTTTTAAAAAACAACTGTGTTTTAGGGCTGGAGCAATAGCAAAGCGGGTAGGGCGTTTGCCCTGCATACAGCTGACCCAGGTTCAATTCCCAATATCCCACATGGTCCCCCGAGCACCGCCAGGAGTAATTCCTGAGTGCATGAGCCAGGAGTAACCTCTGCGTATCGCCGAGTGTGACCCAAAAAGCAAAACAAAACAAAACAAAAAAAAAACCCACAAAACAAAAAAAAAAGACAACTTTGTTTTGAACCAACACTGAGAGTCATGAAGAAGTTTCAGGGGCCAGAGAAGGTCCAGGGCTGAAGGCTTGTGGCCATCTCAGGTGAACCTCAGCACCTCCTTGGAAGCCCCGGGATGGGGAGAACAAGCAGCACCTTGGCTCCTTCACGTGACCCTGCCAGTGCAGCCCCAAAGACAACAAGAAGAAATACGGCCGAGAAGACCTTACAAAAATGAAGCTTTCACAGCAAAAGAGGCAGTAAAGGGTGAAGGCACTGGCCGGAGTGTAGCTGAACCAGGTCTGATCCGGCACCACAGTTCCCCAGCATCGCCCCAGGACCAGGTGCTCCCTGGGCCACCTCAGCTGAGAACTGCTGAGAGGGGCCCCACCACGTTTTAAGGATACTCAGAAGCTGGAAGGCAGGCCTGCCCACTGCAGACGCTGCTCTGCACTCTGATCTGCCCCGGGAGTTCCTCATTGAGGAACCTGGACAAGACAGCCAGAGGGAAGCCGCCCCGGAGGCAGAGGTGCTGCAGGCCAGCCACAGATGCTCATACCGCCTGCCAGGAGAGAATGACTGCACAGCCCTGAGAGAGCTTCAGAACCTCGACTGCATATGTGAAGAGCCCTGCCCATGTCAGGCACCGCCTCACCCTACCCAGCCTCAAGTAAAGTCACTGCTCCTGTGAACGTCGGCCAGGCAACGCCCCAAGTTCACAGCCTAGAGCAATTTAACCACAAATACCAAAAGGAGCCAGAGATATAGGACAGTAGGTGGGATGTTCACCACGAACGTGCGGCTGACCTGGGTCTGACACCCCATAGGGTTGCCAACCCAGGAGTGATCCCTGAGCACCAAGCCAGGAAGCAGCTGAGCAGGGCTGGGTGTAGACCCAAACAAAACTAAACAACCAGAGGCTGGGACGCCACTCAGAGGAAGAGCTCTGGCAACACGTGGGAATGGCCACGGGTGTCTAGACGTGAAGAGGCAGGGCTGTACCTGAAGGTCACAGGCGAGACCTTGCCCATGAGCGCATAGGCCGTGACGCTCTGCAGGTGGAACAGGACACCGTCTAACAGCAGCAGCGCCACCACGTCCTGGCTGTAGCTGACGCTCCTCCCGCTCCGACCAATCACAGGCAAGTCCTGGCGGCATAACAGCGCTCTGAAGAGTGTTTTTGCGGGGAGATGGGCGCCGCGCATACACACACGCACAAACACGCGAGTATATGCAGACACACACATGCGCACAGGCCTGCACAGGCTGGGAGTCTGGTCTGATGACGCCGAGGCGGGGCCAGGAGGGGCTGAACACCACTGGTCAGACTACAAAGAGGAAGCACAAGTGGCCACCAGGACAGGGACAAGACATAGGGTAGCTGGCTGCTGGGCACATGCCAGGACCTATGGGTTCAAGAGGAGTCACTCTGCAAAGTGTCCAATGACCTGACTGAGAGACATGCCACAACCCGAACAAGCAGCTGCATTCCAGTTCACTGCAGTGCGGCATCCTAAACCCTCAGGTGGACTGTCCCCCCCCCCCCCCCGACCCCATGTCCACGGACAGTCCCCCAGATGGCTGTGAGGACACTGTCAGGGACAAACCCCAGCTTGGCTCCCACTTAGGGAGGTCCTAAGCCTGAGTGGTACATGTCGGTTTTAGCACAGTCCTAAGAGTCCTTCTGGGCTTGTGAAGGATGGCCATGAGAGGTGTCTTGTGGCCTGCAGGTGAAGGACCCTCAGTGGGGACAGGGAGCATCATAGTCACTGGGTCTGAAGTGGAAGCTGGAGACTAGGGTCTGCTTCGTGGCCCGCTGAGGGCCTGGCCCCTCCTGTGCGCTGCTGCAGAGCACGGACACTCCTGCCCACATGCAGAGGGGCTACTCTGATCCGGCTCAGCAGGACATGAGTGAGGTCTGCATCTTTCATACAGCTGACCAGAATCTAACCCTGGCACCCCTGTGGTCGCCAAAGTCTGCTAGGATTGATTCCTGAGCGCAGACCAGAAGCAAGTCCTGAGCACTGCCAGGTGTGGTCTAACCCCCTGCATCCCCTTCTCCCCCACCCCCAAAAAGTCAGTAAAGGAGCAAGGGCTCCCAATGGGTTATGAGCAGCAGGGCCGCCTGCACTTCTCACTGGAGCCCCAGGGAAGCCGTCCCTGCCGTGTGGCCGCGTGGGGGACGGGACTCACCATGAAGAAGACCCAGGCAGGGACGAGCATGGCCACGGCCGCGGCGCTGGTGTAGAACTGGAGCTCTGCAGCCCTGCGGGGACAAGGGCCGCCACCCGGAACTGCACACGTGGCACCTACTTCCACCCGACCCCACGGCCAACCGTGGGTTCCATCCAGGTTCAGGAAGGGCCCCGGGCACGCCATGGGCATGGGTGTGGAAGGGGTCCCTGCTTATGGTACTTACGAGAACCGGTACTTGTCCCCACTGAGGAGCTTTTTTGAGAAAACATTCTGCAAACTGGAACAGAAAATAAGGGGTGACGGGGAGAGAAGCCTGAGCCGACCGTTAACAGGGCAACACTGACCCTGCACAGGCCCGAGATGGCCAAAGACCTCCAGTCACAGAGGTCACAGTCCCTCTCCTGACCACCGCTCTGACACCCGCTGAGCAAGCAATGGGGTCAGGACTGAGGGCAGGTCCCCATGGATACGTATGGGGATCCCCTCCTCACACTAGCAGCCTCAAAAATTCCTGGATCGGGGCTGAAGCAATAGCACAGTAGGTACGGCGCTTGCCTTGCACACGGCTGACTGGGGTTCGATTCCCAGCATCCCGTATGGTCCCCCGAGCACTGCCAGGAGTAATTCCTGAGAGCAGAGCCAGGAGTGACCCCTGTGCATCGCCGGTGTGACTCAAAAAGCCAAAGAAAAAAAAAAACAAAAAACAACAACAACAAAAAAACCCAAAAAGAAATCCTGTATCAGGCACTGATGCACCTCCTGGGAGGCCACGGATACCAGGAGGCTGCCAGCGGGTGTCGCTGACATGGTTTCTGGGCCACTGGCACTCTGGCAGACAGATTTCTGAAGGCAGTGGAGAGGGGAGAAGCGTCAGGAGAATTGGACTTTGGTCTTGCTTTGATTGGCTATATTAACTGGCAAAAACACTTAGCACAGGCAGGCAGGAAGTAGTTCTGCACAGTGCTGGTGGAGGCGGAAGGCAGGCAGTGAGCGGAGCCTGGCTTGGTCCCGCGGCAGGGCGGGGAGCCGAGGCAGCAGTGAGGCCGGAACTCCTCAGTTTGAGAGCACCCTCCTGTCCAGCCCCACCCTCTCTTCCCAGGCAACTGTGGCAGGACCCTGGGCCATCCTGGACAGCAGCTGGCAGTGGATAAAGGCGGACACGCTCAACGAGGACCGCCAGTGGGATGACCGGGCACTGGCCATGTGTCACCTGGCTGCATGGAGTGGCCGAAGGGCATGCCCTTGCTTGTCAAGACTGAGCGACATGGGACTAGAGATGAACCACCTCCAGCGCCACCATGTAAGCTCATCTACAGGGCCTGCTCCAGAGATTCACAAATCAATCTCAAAGAGGATCAGCTACTGCCAAAAGTCTATGGACACCTGCTTCTGGCTGAGATGTCCAGGCACCCTGGAGGGTGACAGGTGGACCCAGGACCCACCTAAATAGAGCCCAGCAGCCACTCACTCCACACTCCAAAATCACTACTCTGCCATCCATGGACTGGACCAAGTTCACTGAGAAATTAATCTGTCAAAAATGTAGGCAACTGGCTCAAGAAATAAGTGAAATCTCTGGACAAGAACAAAATGCTGAAAGTAGTTAAAGGGACAAACATGATAACCGTTCAGTTCCTGTACTGCAAACCATAATGACCAAAAGGGGGAGAGAAAAAGAGCGCGCATGAGAAAGCGAGAGAAAGCTTGTGTGTGGAAGAACAGCCACGGAGGTGGGAAACGTATACTGGTGAAGGGACAGGTGTTTGACTGACTGAACCATACCGTGAACAACTTTGTAACTGTGTTTCCCACTGTGATTCAAAAAATAAAAAATCCCATACAACTGTACTGCCAGGGACCAGGACCACAGGACAGCAGAGAGGCACCTGCCCTGTACCAGCTGACCCAGATTCAAGTTCCAAGTCCCACCAGGAGTGTTCCTGAACAGCGCCAGGTGTAAGCCCTGAGCCCCATCAGATGTGGCCTAAATCCCACGTTCCCAACCTCCAAACATACTGACACAGCCTTAGGCAGCACGGAACCTCAGCTTGTGTGGACAGAGTTCCAGGGATCCTCAGGCCGGCCAGCCACTGCAGAGGACAGAGCCTCCAGCACAACCGCCTCACTTGGCGCCAGGAAGAAAGGCACTTTTCAGTGTTTGGATGTGAGCAAGGGTTTGGTGGAGGAGGCGGCAAGAGAAACCACAGCTGCCTGCTGGTCAGACCTCTGGAGGGGGTTGGCCAGGGCCAGGGGATGGCTGCCAGCTGGGCCAATGGCTGTGCCAGCAGCACAGGGTGATATCCCTGTCACTTCTGGTCTCAAGGATGGCCACATGGGCATGGCCCCAAACCCAGCCCCAACCAAAGGGACCTCGCTGGACCCCTTTATGAAAAGGAGCCTTGGTGGGCCTGGCTGTGGCCCAAGAAGCAACTGAGTCAGACTCAGTGGCCGCCCAGCCCCATGCACTCCCCTCCACTCACCAGTCCATGATGTTGGTGGACAGCGCAGCCGAGAAGCCCAGAATGTTGAAGCTGATCTCGGTGGCAGTGCACAGAGCCAGCCCGCCCATGACGGGGATAAGGGAGAGGTTGACCAGCAAGCCTGCAAAGAGCGTCACACCGGAGACCTCGGCTGTCAGCCCTTCCACGGCACTGGAAACAACGACATCTTGTACGTTGCAGCTCTGTGGCCTCGGCACCATTCGAGTCCTGGGACCTGACCATCCACCAACATGCCCCAGGCGGTTTCTTCTTCCTCCCTCCCACTCTGCCACACGCGGCAGGATCAGCACACACTGAACTCATCAAGCTGTCTTCCTAGACCCCAGATTTCCTTTTGCTGTTCCCTTTAGCTCTGCAAACTATTTAGCAAGCAAGCACGTGCTGCAGCCAACATCACTGCAGTCTCAAAGCCACTCGTGTAGGTCTCCCGCTGGGGACAACCAGGCCCCTGTCACGCTGCTGGCCGGGCGGAACTGATCACTCTGGAATGTCTGCAGTTTCCCAGGCACATCTGGAAGAGGTCGAGCCTGTCCTACTCCTCTCGGGACTCAAACATCTTGTCATTCTTTTTTCTCTTCGGTTCTTGGGCCACACTGGCTGTGCTGCTGGGGGCCCAACCTTGCTCAGCTGAGTGCAGGGCTAGAGCCCTAACCACTGTCCTGTGTATGTCTCCAGCCATGCCATTCATTTTGTTTAATTAGCTTTGGGTCACGCTGGCAGTGCTCAGGTTACCATATAGGTGCTGGTGACTGAACCCAGATTGGCTGAGAACACGGTTAAATATGCTGCCCACTGTCCTATCTCTCGGGCCCCTTTTGTCGTTTTCTGAATAGGACCCACCCGTGCCCATTATCCACATCTGCGGGTGAGCATTCATTCTTGCCCGCAGCTCTATCCATGCCCACCACCCCATATCCGTGTCCTGTATGGAAATCTCCTTCCAGATCCGTATCGAATTCTACCTCCATCTACGTCTGCACCACACCTACTGTGGTCCCTAACTACAGCTGCGCCCAAGCCTGGAACCACATCTATAGCCACGCCCACCCTGTCGCCGTACCGTACCTAGGCCTGCACCCACCCACGTGCGGCTACATCCATGCCACGACCCGCTTGGCTGTACCTATCAGATCTAGCTGGCCCAGCAAACGTGTTGCTTTCCTGGTTTGCAGGGCAGGGAATGGCACCAGGGAGTGGCATGCAGGGAGGGCCTCGCCCCGCCCTGAAGGTGGCCAGAGGGGAGCTGCCCATGGGCCCCCTGAATCCGTTCCTTCCACAGCTGCTCTCCGCACCCCGTGTCCCTGCCCCGCAGACAGCAAGCTCCGATGCAGCTGGGCACCCCGTGTGGTGCGGACTGGGGGGGGCGTTACCTGTGTACTCCCCCAGAATCATGCGGGACATGATGACGGTGAAAATGGGGGCCGAGCTCTTCACAGTCTCAGCAAAGGAAACCGCCACATTCTTCAGGCTGACCAAGCCCAAAACGACCGTTGCGAATCTAAAAGTGAAAAGACCACGAGATGGGTCCCACCCCCCCAACTGCCTGTCAGCCTGTGTACCCCACGGGAACACCCTGAGCAGGCCATGAGGGGGTGCAGTGCGTGCCGGGGCGCAGGGCCTTCTACCGTGCTCGGTGTGACACCCACCCGAAGGCTGTGGGGAGCCCGCCCTGCGCCCACCTCATCAGGCCCACAAACAACATGGTCAGAATGAAGTTAGGCGGGTAGGAGAGGCGGGCCTTGTGCTGAGACAGGCAGCAGGGCACGAAGACCTTCACGCAGCCGATGCAGGCGGTGGACAGCATCTGCACGGCACCTGTGGGGAGGAGGCCCGTGAGGGGTGGGTCCTGGGCCCCGGCCCTGCAGGTGGGATGTGCCCCCCCGCCCCGGGCAGGGATTACCCAGCACGCTGGGCTCGCCCTCCAGCAGGGACAGGATGTACTTGTTGAGGAAGAGGGTGCAGAAGCTGAAGAAGAACCAGAGGCTGAGGTAGACGAGCGCGCGGGCGCTCCAGGCGCCCAGGTCGGACTCCAGGGCGGTGCTCTCCGTGATGGTAATGGTGAGCACTGCCTCCTCGGGCGCCCCCTCCGCCCTGCTCAGCACCAGCTTCTCGCTCCGGGGCCCCAAGAATGAGGCCCAGGAGAGGAGAGGTCTCCCCCTGGGCTCCTCCGGCGCTGGGGCCTTCGCTGAGGCAGCCATATTGACTGACCCCCAGGACGGTCAGCATGGGCCCCACAATGTCCAGTGCTGGCGCTCAGGCGGGCTCAGGCTGCAGGAGGGAGGGACAGACAAACCCCAGTCAAAAGGGCTCCTCCCTGGCCGCTTGACCCATGGGGGAGCCCAGACGCCACCTCCTCTGCCCCCCAGAAGGACATTCGCAACCGGCCCTCTGCTTCCCGAAGGGGAGGGGTCTCTGAGGTGGAGGCAGGAAGGCACTGCAACCACACTCTTGGGCTGGTGGCTGGTCACACAGCTTGGGGGTGGCCGAGGGTCTCACCTGCTCAGCCCTGTTGGCACGCCTAGAACCCGGCTCCCAGGACACGTCCTGGCAACAAGTCCTTTGCAGGAGGCTCTGGGGTGCCTTCCCAGCCAGCCTGCCTCAGGGTGATGCTGGCCACACCAGAGGTCACGAGCCCTGATGGGTCCACAGCTGCACATGGGGTGTGAAAAACCTGACAACAGTAAAAGTTTTTTTGGGGGGGTTTGTTCTGGGTCACACCTCGTGGTGCTCAGGTTTTATTCCTGGTGGGCTTGGATGACCGAATGCTGGGGACTGAACCCGGGTGGGCTGCATGCAAGGCAAACGCCCTACCTGCTATGCTGCTGCTCTAGCCCAGTAAAAGGTTTCTGAACATGAAATGGCCCAGCTTTGAGTCACAGCAGCCACATCACAAAGCTGAGGCTTCTGGCAACACTTGCCACCTTTCATTTCCCGAGGAAACAGAACCCAAGAAGTCTGCAAATCAGGCTGGAGTGACAGTATAGTGCGTAGGGCTCCTGCCTTGCAGCGCCCGTCCCAGGTTTGATCCCAGCACTCTATGTGGTCCCTTGAGCCCCGCCAGGAGCAAGTCCTGAGGCCAGGTGAGGCCCCCAAACCAGAAATCAAGGCAAATCTTACAGGCGAAGGCCTGGACATGGCCCAGTTCGGGGACTCCCCAGTCAGCCACAGGCTTAGCCAGCAGTGGGCTCCCACATGTGGGGGCATCATGAAGCCAGAAACCCCAGTCCCGTGCCCATGTCCCTCTGTCTGTCGACCTGCCACTAGCCCCCACCAACAGGTGCCAGAGCCCATGCCCAACACTCCAGCACAGACCAACTTTTTGCACTCCCAACCCCGACAGGTCAGTGGCTGGGAGCAAGATGGGGCTGAGAAACCTAATCAGCACCCTCATAGTCTACTCTCAGGGCAAAGCTTCCGTGTGCTCCAGAACCCCTCACACCAAGCAGGATGCAGGGGTCCTGCCCATCCCGAAGCAGGTGCTGGAACAGGAGGCTAGGGGCATGGGAAGCCCCACAAGGCCTATCTGTGGACACCCATCACCCACTGCCTAGGGACCTCATCAGGTGCCACCCCCAAGAGGCCACAACGGCCCTACCACCCAGCGTCCAACCCGATGTCATCCCCCTCACAGGAGTCCCTGCATGTTGGCTAAAGGCCACCCCTAGCCAGAACGTTCGTGTGAGAGGAGAGTGTAAGCCTGTTTCCCTGGAACCAGCACAGGTTGCCATGACATCACGGGCACCAAGGCCAGCAGGCATGAGGTCACTGAGAGATGCCAGGAGACAGGGTGCTTGTGAAGCCAGAGTGCAGGGGTGAGGAGACGGGGTGTGAGTGGGGCCCAGAGCTGGGGTGAATATATAGAACACTGGCAGGGCAGCAGAATGCAGGGGTGAGGAGATGCGATGTTAGCTGTTGCCCTGTATATAGCCCACCCTGGTCCAGCCCTGACAGGGCACCATGGACTACTCCTGAGCAGTACCAAGTAGCCCCCAAACCAAAGAGCCACAACAAGTCCCAACGGGGGCTCCTCGCTGCTGGGCTGGCGCCATAGCATGGTGGGGAGGGCACTTGCCTTGTACGTGCCTGACCAGGGTTCAATCCCAGCAACCCATGTGGTCCTCCAAGCACCGCCAGGAGTTACTCCTGAGCACAGAGCCAGGAGTAAGCCCTGAGCACCGCTGGGTGTGGTCAAAACAAACTCCAACAAAACAAAGCTAAACATCCCAAATCCCAAAGTACCTGTGGCTCAGTAAGAGCAGGGCAGGAGCAGCCCGCTGCTGGCCACAGGTGATGGCCAGTCCCAGCCGGGTAAATGCTGTGTGACGGGGGTCAGGGGTCAGGGGTGCTGCCTTAAAGAGGGACCCAGTGTGCAGCTCTGACCGCTGCCCCAACGACGAGGCGGATGTCTGCCAAAAATGCCTCCCACCCCCCCCCCACCCCCGCACACACACACACAGGAGTCTGTCAGGCACGAGGGATTTCCAGAGCTGGCAGAGTCCCCAGGTGGCAGAAGCTTCAGGGGTGAGAAGGTGAGGGGGCTCGAGCAGGGCATGAGCGCAGGGCAGGAGGTCCAGACACAGAAACCAGAGGGAGAGGGTGGCTGCCCAGGAACACCCTAAGCCCAGGCTGGAGCCAGAGAAGCCAATGCTCACCAGGTCCCAAGCAGCCTCGACGGGTCAGGGTGAGACCGGGGCTTCTCCGAGAGCCCCACCGGCTGCACAAGTAGCCCAAATCCCCAGCAGGCAGGCAGACAATGTGGCCGCTGCCCCCCAGAGCAGGGGCGGCAGGCGACTCGGGAAAAGCTTCCTACACTGGACCGAGGACCTTTGCTGATGAAGATCGATGGCTGAGGGTCAGAGATCAGAACACCCGGGGAAGCCAGGGCACAGGAGCCGAGTAGGGACAAAATCCCCACCGTCCACTACGTCAGACCCAGACCCCACAGGACGAGACAAGACTGGGTCTCTAGAGAACGGAAGGAGTCACCACATCAAAGAAGGAAGGAGGCAGGGGCCAGCCAGAGGGCGGAACGGGAACGGAGGTGGGGCCCTGCGGACACAGGCCAGCGCTGCAGTGCCCTGAGGTCTTGACCCAGGATCCTGTGACGCAGAACCAACTGGCCACAGGTGCCAGCACTAGGCCCAGGGATTCAGCCTCACGGGCGCCGCACTGCGGAGAGGCACATCCTGCCCTGCGAACACAGCTCTCAGCGCTGGGGCCACACTCAGCTCACGTCCCACAACCTTAATGGCAGAAGTGACAGCGTCCAGATAACTAGGATGAGGGCTAAGGCGCTTGCCCGGCACCATGGGATCTGGTTCTGAATCCCTAGCACCACTTGTGGTTTCCCAGTGCACCAGGGGTCATCCTGAGCATGGCCAAATTTGGTCCCCCCCAGCAGGTACTTGACCTCCAGTGCCACAGTCCTGTGGAGCAGCAGGTTGTTTCCAGGCAATAAGGGACAGTGAACTCATAATCAATACTGACCATCTGTGAACAGCCTGGAGCCGAGATCCTGCATAGAAATGCCCACTCCAGGGGCGAAGGAGATTCAGAGAGACGGTGCCGCTCGGGCAAGCTGGGGGTCAGGAAGAGCGGCCTGCTGTCCGCAGACACTCCGCCTCACCACAGGTCCCCATGGCTTGCCGTCCATGCATGCAGGGCCACTTTCAGCAAGAGGTCATTCTTGTCCTGTAAAGAGAATCAAGGTCAGACAACGAAAACTGTTTGTACAAATCACCGGCTGCCCGTACCTGCATCTAGACACAGGCAGAGCATGCAAAGAACAGGGTAGGGCTCAGCTCTGCCTGGTCACTGGGAGTGGCCACCCCACCACTGCACGAAACATCCATGGCTACCTGCCACCCCTCCTGCCCTCCCGTTCAAGACCTTTGCCCAGAGTAGTAAGGAAGCATCAGTAAGGTGCTCGTGGTCAGCTTCAGGGCTGAGCTGCCCGACTTGGCAGGTATAGGCTTTGCACTAGAGCAGCCTGAATGGGGTGACCGCCCGAGAGTCCACAATGGGCTCATGCCACTGGGAAAGGGACTGTGCCCTGCAACGGTACCATCATGCCACTCCAACTCTACAGCCTGGCAGGTTCATGCCTGTTCTTCAGAGGGACGATGCTAAACTGGGAGGAAGACACAAGATGAACTCACTGACACAGGAGCAGGAACAAAGTACTGCATGAGAGCAGTGAATGCGAACCAGAAAAAGGGAGGGAGGGGCAGGCAGGAAGACCAGGGACAGCAGGAGCACTGGGGACATGCAGTCCAAAGCACAACCGTGATCTCTATCGAAAACATTATCTCCACAAACAGCAACCCTTCCGGGAACAAAGGAACAAGGTGCTCCCAAGGCCCGGTCGGCTGACTCCGGTTATCAGCAGGGCTTCGGACCGAATGCGGTGGAAAGGCTCTGACTGTCCCATCCGCCATGCTTCAGAGACCAGATCTGTTCTCGCCCACAGAAACTGCCCCAGGAGCCCAGGTCTGACCACCGCACCACTAGGTGGTTCCCCAACTTTGCTGAGAGACCTCAGAGCACCAAGCAAGAGCCTCTTCTCAAATCACATGGGCCTAGGGGGGAGAGAAACCCCAGCCCCTTCAAGGCCTGGGCCTCAAGGAAGCAGCGGGGGCTTCAGTTGTGGGGGACCCCACTGTGACCCCCCCAAAAAAAAGTCGGTGGAGGGAGGGAACACTGGCGCACCTAAACCACTTCCAGCTGCAGAGTGTGCCCGTGGCGGGGCTTCCCCTTCGTGCTGTACATGAGCGAGAACGCTCTCCGGGTTTTGCTGGGAAACAGATCACGCCGCGTCCCAGGGCGTATGGGCGCGCCTCTCCAGTGCCTGGGGGTTGGGGGGCCCAGGGAGAGGCCAGCCCGCAGCCTGGGCCCTGCACCGTCCCGCGTCCCGCACCCCTCACCGCGCAGCACGCCCACCCGCCCCGCCCCTACCCGCACCCTTACCCGTCCCGCCCCCCGCCTCGTCCCGCTCCCCGCGCCGCACGCCTACCCGCCCCGCCCCTACCCGTCCCGCCCCCCGCCCCTCACGCCTACCCGTCCCACCCCGCGCGGTCCCGGACCAGGAGCCGCTGAGCCCGCGGGAGGCCGCGCCGTCGGGGCTGCGGGGCGGGCGGCGCGGAGGCGGCGCCCCGGAAGGGCCGCGTGCGTCAGGGCGGGGCGGGACCGCGGCGCCCCACGCCGGAGCCGGCCGCGCTGCCGGGAGCCCGGGCGGGCGGCGCCTCAGCCGGCGCGGCCGCGTCTCTCCGCCCCGAGTCGCGCGCCGAACCCGGGGCGGGGCGCGCCGACAGCGGAAGCGCGCGGGGCCGGAAGTGACGCGCCGGAAGTCGCGCGGCGGCGGCGGCGGTCGACGCCCTCCCTACCCCGGCCGGTCGGGGCGCCCGCCGGGCCCATCCCCGGAGCAGGTGGGGGACGCCGCCCGCAAACGACTTCCACTTCCGGCCCCGGACGACCGGGCGGCGGCCTCCTCGGACGGCCGGGCCCCGCGCCGGGCGGCGGGACTGAGGCCACGCCCCGGGCGAGACTGATTGGGCGTCTCGGAAACTCTGGGCGAGCTGATTGGTCGTCGCGGAGCCTCTGGGCAAGCTGATTGGTCGTCGCGAAAAATCTGGGCGAGCTGCCGAGGCCCCTCCTGAGGGCGGCGCTCGGCGTGCGTCTTTTCCGCTCTGCAGCTGCCGATCCCCGTCACGGGTCCGACCTGGGGCCAGCTGCTTTCCCGCTCTCTGCGTCGCTCGGTGCTTTGAGTCCGGTTTCGGCCCACAGGCCTGCATGGGTTTTAGCAGTACTTTCTGTTGTTCTAAAGTCGGTGGGCCGGCAGAGAGCAGTTGGTGTTGTTCTAAAGTCAGTGGGCCCGCCCTCCGCATCCCGCAGGGACCCGGTGACTCGCCCTGGGCCGGGTGACACAGAGCATGCGAGGAAGCAGAGCCGAGACGACCGATTCCACAGCATGTGCCTCTAGTATCAGGAGCTCCCTTCTGCATCCCTGAACTAAGCCGGACGACCCCACCAACCCGGGCAAAGTGGGCAACGGGAATGCACCTGCTCTCACAAAGCCCCGAGTTGTTTGCGACAGTCTTGCTCGCAGGGGGTCCTGGAGTTGTTGGGAGCTGAATTACTTCGAAAAAAATTTATAAAAATTTATTTTGTATGTTCTTGTGCCGATAGGAAGCCAGACCTTGTTCACATTTCTGCCAGGCTAATGCCAGAGAGCAGGAGGGCAGATGAGTCAGCTACAGGACATAACCATGGGGTGCATTCGGAGAGTCCTTGAGATGGTCTCAGTCCTAATCTTGCTTTGTAACCTTGGTAATCTGGGAACATCCTCCCAATGTGCTCACGCTCTTGAGGTGGTCCAGACCCTGTTTTGCAAAACTAAGATGCTTGGGAATTTCTGCTTCTGTACTCTCCTGCCAGCTGCCCACAAATGCCCCAACCCCTATCATAACTCTATGGATGAGAACTCCCACCTTTGTTCTGGGCCCAGCTCTGGAGCACGAGTTCAGCTGGGTTCACTGACTCCCCCCACTTTGTAAGGTGTGCTGCCTGCTTCTTCACTGGCTTTTGTTGAGAATTTCCACGTTTTCAAGGCTGGAACCCAGGACCTCACACAAGCAAGGAAAGTGCCTCAAAGCTGAGCTACATTCCCAATTCTGTTTTTAGGACCACACCTGACTGTGTTCAGGACTTAACTTACCCCTGGTTCTGTACTTAGGGATCACTCCTGGCGTTGCTTGGGGATCTGGGGATCAAACCTGGGTCTGCCACCTGCAAGGCAAGCTCCCTAGCCACCATACCATCCATCCTGCTGGCAACCCCCCCCCCCCAAAAAAAAAACAAACCTGTCTTACTGGGGCAAGAGTAATAGTATAACGAGAAAGGCACCTGCACATGCTCAACCCAGGCTCCATCCCCTCCTCAGCACCCCATGTGGTCCTCTGAGCCTGCTGGGAGTGATCTTTCAGCACAGAGGCAGAAGTCAACCCTGAGCACTACTGGATGTGGTCCCAAATTAAAATAACAGTTGACCATTGACCTCCCAATGTAGCTGTTCCATGCCTTCCTCCTCCAGTTCCTGGGCTCCCCACAGGCCTCCATTCTGGGAACCCGCCTCTTGTCTGAGAACAGTTGTCTGTTCTGCCTTGGAGGGAGACAGGCAGAAATTTCAGGCCAGGCCATTCCAAGTTTCATTTTTGTTTCCAACTGCATTTGCTTAAGTTTCAGCTTGTTTTGGGGCCACACATGGTAATGCCCAGAGGTTCTTCCTGGCTCTGCACTCAGGAATCACTCCTGGTGGTACTCAGGGGACCATAAGGGATGCCAGGGATGGGACAGGGTTGGCCGCGTGCAAAGAAGCGCCTTACCCATGTCCAGCCTGCAGTTTCAACTCTGAGTGGATTCCAAGTAGACTTTCAGGGAGAAGGAGCACAGCAGCCTCCAGGTTGGGGCAGACTGACAAGTTTCCCGAGAAACCCACTAAGAACCCTCAGGAAGGGAAACTGAGGCAACATGTGGGTTCCCAGGCCCTAAGAATACTGTAGTTCTTGCAGAATTCTTCCCTCTGGGCTGCCGGCCCTCTGAGCTCCAGCCTCCGTCCAGAATCTGCCCTACCTGTCTCCGTCTCCTTCCTAGCGTTTCCAGCATTCAGAAACAGACTTCTGGAAGGTGGGAAAAGAAGTGTCCACAATCCACAGTCATGGTGTCCCCTGGCCTTCTGTTCACCCTCCAGCACAAGGAAAGTGGGAAGGAACAGCTGTCATTTTACACAACCACTTTGTCATTTTACACAACCACATTTCTATAGGGCATTCCGTATCCAATTAGTTACTTCTCCAATTGAAGTAAAAAACCTAACTTACATAGGACAGCTAACTAGAAACAACAAAGGGGAAAGAAACGTTTGGACAGACACATGTCACCCGCGGAGAGCACACAAGAGAGGATGGCGCAGACAGATGGGTGTCACACAGGTGACACAGGTGTAACTGGAAGCTTGCGAGGGGGTGAAATGGTGGTTGGGTTCCAGATGTAGGGGTTCACCTGTCAGAGCTGTGAAGTGAAGCACCTTCTCTGACACACCTAGAGACCTGGTTGGCACCACCCTCACATTCCCACTGAGTCTAGTGTCCAGGGACCCAAGGGGGCCTTAGTTCTAGGGGACAGTGATGGCAGCAGGGTCAGGAGCTCACTGTGGGTAGGAAAAAGGTTGCTAGGGCTTGGCTAGAGCCACTTGCCCCTGTGCAATGTCCTCAGGAGCACTGGCCAGCGCCTCTCTCCCAGGCATCAGCTGCAGCCCCAGGAGCTCGTGTTCAAAACTGTGTCTGGACTCAGTGTCAGGGCCCAGCTGCCCAATGCTTGAACCCCTTAGGGCTATGATCGTTCCAGGAGGAAGGCAGGGGTTATGGGGAGGGCTAGCAGGGGGGAGGGAGGAAGATTGGGGTCTCTGTGGATGTGACCCTGAGTAGGTGGGATCGTTTTTGTTCAGAGTCCTTCAGGCTCGACCCAGCAGTGAGCAAGGGGCCACGCATGTACAGCACCCACCAGAACCCCGTGGCCCCAGGCTCCCCTTCACTCCGTACGACTTGCTGGTCCAGAGGACAGCACAATCTGCCCAAATCTGAGGAAGCAAGAAGTTCCCTCCATGGAGCCTCCCTGGGTCTTCTCAGCTCCTCCTGCTGGCACGGTCGCGCCCCATGCCCCATCCGTCCTTTCCATGGCTGCTGGTGTGGGAACTGGACAGGCAGGCTAGTCCAGGCTGTGTTCAAGCCAGACCCAAGCGGCCTCAGCCGATCCCCAGACTTGCCCCGGAATGTCTGTGCCAAGCTGGAAGCAGACAAGGGGCTGCAGCCACCTTTGACAAGAAGGGCGGCTGTGCAGACAGACCGGGTAAGGCTCCTGTACTGGGTGCAGCCCCAGGGCAATCCACGTAGTCTCGGGTCCACACTGGTCCATTCTAGCCCCGTGGTCAGAGCAGCTGTGCAAACCCAGCCAACACAGCCTGGTGGAGGGGAGCAGAAGGCTTGGGGGGTGCTGGACAGTGGGGGCGGCAGGAAGTGTGCCCAGATGGGACAGCCCCACCTGAAGCCAGCAGGTCCTCATGCCCGCTAGCAGGGTGGGTCACAGTGCTCAGAGAGGGCCACATGGTCCATGCTGCAGTGTCCTAGGCTGTTGCTACTGGAGGGCCATGCATGCCCCCAGAGCTGCTGGGGACGCATGTGCGACACCCCACCTCTCCAGACCCTGGAGCCCAGCCTGCTGGCCCCAGAAAGCCGAACAAAACAGCTCCTCACCCCAGCTTCTTAAACAAGTCTGTTTATTGAAAGAATCGGAAAATAGTGATAAAGCTTTTCAACATTGAACAAACTTTCGAGATATTAACAGTATGGACATTAGGGTACCAGGCCCTTCCTTCCTGTGAGCAGACGCGGGCAGGAGTCAGGCAGTGGTCAGCACACCCGGAGCAGGGCCAGCTCTGCAGACCCATGCCTGGCCAAGGGCACCATGGGGCCACTGAGGCCAGCCCATCCCGGCCTGGCGAAGGCACAGGGCTGCCCAGGAACTCAGGGGCCTCCTGCCCAGCTGGCGCCAGGGTCACTGGTACGTGCACCCGCCCCGCGGGGCCCACGGGAGCTCAAGAACACGTGGCCTGGGGCAATCCCTTGCCAGGCCCTGGGGCACATCGTCAAGGGGTGATGGGGACCCCAAAAGCCTGACGTCCTGAGAATAATCAACCAGACAGCCCCCACTACTCCACTCATGGCGGTGGAGCCACAGCGCCCACAGTCCCCTCGCTGTCCATCAAACCAGGCTGGCACTGAGTCCCTCAGTGTCCCTCCAGCATTCTAAGGACAGGTGCAGAATCAGGGAGAATTGGTGCATTGAGAGAATTTAGGCCGTGACAATTGCTTTCACACCAAAGAACAGACTGATTAACCACAAGCGCCCCCAAGACCTCACTGACTCAGAGTAGGCGCCTGGAGGTGACCCACTGCCCAGTGCCTGCCGCGCGCTGGGCACCTCACTTAGAAATACAAAAAAGAATCAGATCTGAAACATTAACAGGTCATGTGGTGGACAAAGGCTGCCTCCACGTCCCTGGCCGGGACTCTAGCCATCGGCACCACCCTCTTCTTCCTCGGAGAACTGTGCCTGCTTCTTGCGCACATTCCAGTGCAGACACTGGCCCAGGCTCTCGAACCAGTCGCTCACGGGATCTCGCACGCAGATGGACGGCAGCGGGTAGCAGGATGTGGTGATGCTGATGCTGCGGGCAGTGGGAACGTGGGTGACCCCCAACCCCGCAGCCCCCAGCCGGGCCTCAGGGTGCTAACTGCAGGCAACCCGGAGGTCCCTCAACCCCCAGGGTCAGGGGAGGGAACTCAGGGCACCAGGCAATCCAAGCTAGACAGAATGTCAGCTGAAAGAACGCAGGTGGACCTGAGACGCAGCCTCCACATACTGTTCCTTACATAGGTCCCACCGCACGGCCGGCACCCCCTCGCCCTTCACCCCTGCCCCACACCTGTCTCCGTGGCGTATCTCCTGTCGCTTTCGTCCATCGAAGGATACCCAAGCAGTGTTCCTGGCTTCTGGGGACAGCATGATCTGAAAGGTCAAGCAAAACAGGTGTGGGGCAGCTTAGCTTCCCAGGCTCAGGGTCGCCACAGGCCCCCTGGGGTCCAAGCACTCTGCCACCAGCCAAGGGACTCAGACCGCAGCCCAGGCAACCATTCCTCGGGGACACACAGCCAGGGGCAGGGAAGCCTGCAGGGGTGAGGGGGAGCACCTGGGGTCTCTGACCTTCAGCTCTACCCCTGCAGGGACCACGATGGGCCGGAAGGACAGCGAGTGGGGGCAGATGGGTGTGATCATGATGGCCGGCACATTGGGGTGGATCATGGAGGCTCCGGCGGCTGCCGCGTAGGCTGTGCTCCCCGTGGGGGTGGAGACAATCACACCTGGAGAAGGTGGGGGAGGGTCACAGGTGCGCCCCAGCGGCCTTCCACCACGGCCCCTGGGCACCCCGCCCTGCCTGCACCTACCATCCCCCTGCACCGTGGTGATGAGGTGCCCGTCCAGGTAGACGTCCACGTTGGACAGGTAGGATGAGGGGCCCCTGTCAATCACCACCTCATTCAGCACCTGGGGGCGCAGGAGGCACATGCAGGAGGACTGACCCCCACGCAGCCCTGAGCACCGTGGGGGCTCCCAGGGTGTGTCCTGCGGTTGGGCACACACACCTGGTACTGCATCACTTGCTTCCCCAGTTCCATGTCCAGGGCAGTGGCCGGCACCCCGTGCTCACTGAGGTGCTCACTGAGTCCGTTGGAGACGGCAGGCGGCTGGGCGCGAAGTTCCTTCACCACCCGGACCTTCAAGCGGCTCCGCAGAACAACAGCCGCGTTCCCTGGGGGCCGCACACAGGGCAGTGAGCAGGAAGCACGCCCGCCTGGCCCATCCCTCTTGAGCAGGACCCCACAACTCTCTCCCCAGCACTTAAAGGCTTCCTGCAAAACCAGTTCCGGCCTGGTTCCTCTGACTCAGCAGGCCACACATCCAGTGACTGGTCACACATAAGTGACGTGCTGAGCCTCCTCCAGGCTGAGGAAGAAGGGGACGGTTACAACACCTTGAGCGAGAACCAGTGCGTGCGTTTCTCACGCACTTAAGGCCCAGACGCCTGGGTTGGAGGTGAGGAGGCGCCAATGCGCCCAGAGCCCCGCCAGTGACCCCCGAGCAGCACCAGGTGTGCTGACACCCCCCAGCCAAAACCGCGCGCGAGGAAGACCCCGCGTGCAGAAGGGCCACTCACCCTGGATGACCTGCATGACCTGGGGCTGGAAGTTCTCGAAGCTGAAGGGCGTCAGAAAGCCCAGGGAACCCAGGTGGAAGGCCATGACCGGGGGGACACTGCCCTGCGGGGGGGGGTCGCGGGGGGCCGGCATGAGAGGCCATGAGGGGGGGACATTGCCCGAGGGGGCAAGGGGGGGTGGGCGGGTCCCGCACCTGGAAGAGAGAGGATGCGTACAGCAGCGTGCCATCCCCGCCCAGGCAGATGATGAGGTCAATCTGGTTGGAAATGTCGTCGTAATCTGGAGACACAGGCACGTGGGTGTCACACGACGCCCAGAAGGCCCCAGGGTGCCCACAGCCGCCCGGGTCCACAGCCACCCGGGTCCTGGGGAACTTGCCTTCGCGGAAGGTGCAGAACTTCTTCTTCACTGGTCCAAAGTGAGCGTCACTCACAATGGCCGGGTCTTCCAGAACTTTCTTCTCCACATACACGATCATACCGTTCTCCTGGAATGAGGCCCCCGTCAGTCCCACTGGGCCCTGAGCGGTGGGCTCGTGCCTGCCCCGCACCCGGGGGCGGATACGCACCTCCGTCAGGTACGAGCACAGCTCCTTGAAGGGCTGCAGTAGGCTGGCGTCCCGCAGCTTCTTCACCACCAGCACACTCTTTGGCGGCTTGTTCCAGGCCAGCCGCTGGCTCGCAGGGTCCTGGATGTGCCTTGGAAAGAGCGGGGCGCTCAGCGGGCTTCCTTGCCGGGCCTCTGGCCCCCAGCCACCCCTCACCCCCGCCAAGCAGGTGGCTGCATGGATAAGGAACCCCACAAGCAGCCAAGTGGGACTGCAGGGGCCCACACTCAGTCCCTCAAGTCAGGGGGAGGGGGCGGAGCAGCTGGACTGAGGGGCCTGGCCAGGACCCAGCTGCGCCCCATCCACTGACAAAGCAGGAGGGAGACGAAAGGAGCCGGCTGGGGTGCTGCCAGGGTTCCGAGGCCCACGGCACGTACGCTCCTCGTGCCCGTGGTGTGGCCTAGGCACACCCACCCCAAACCACCCTGACCAGGGAGCGCTCCACCTGGGCTCTAGAGGCCAGAGGGTGGGGAGAGGTCACAAGGGCAGGGCCGTGCCAGTGTAAACAGGAAGCAGGGGCACCGGGCTCTGGGTTCAGCCCTGCGGGCGATGGTAGCAGTCATGTGGACATGCCACCTGGGGCCCATCTGCATAGCAGGCCTGGCCTGGTGGTGGTGCCCCTGGCAATCCCTGTGCCCCGAGCCCAGGCCAGCCCAGCCAGGCCCGAGTCCCCAAGCAGTCAGACCTAGCAGGAACCCCAATGTCTCAGGAAGAACGAGGGGGCACAGCGGGATGCCCTTCCACTGGAGAAAGTGCCCCTGTGTGCTGGGGATGCCCCAGGGGACCAGGGAGGAGAGCAGGCCCCCCTGGCCCGCGAACTCACATGATGGCCTGGGGGTTCTGCAGCACGCAGGCCTTTGGTCCAAATGTGGTCACCGGGCAGGGCCCGTGCAGTGAGCGAGTCCTCCTGGGGGAAGAAACGTGCCGTCAGAGCCAGGCACTGGCGGCGCCACGAGAGCCCCACGCTGTCCACGCAGCCACTAGGGGCACTAAGAAGCCTCGGGATAGGGTCACTGCCTCTGGGAAGCTCTTGGCGAGTGTGGGGAAGTGGCCGGTCAGGCTGCAGTCTCCAGAGAGCCAGGCTGAGCCGAGGGGCATCTGGCTGCTGGGACACACGTCCCGACCACAGTGGCCTCCACGCGGCCTCCCGCGCCCACACCTGCCATGTCAGCCTCTTCAGCCCTGCCCACCCACATGGAGGTGTCACCCCACATCCACGAGCACTCCAGAACTCTGCACAGGCTGTTCCACACTGGGCTCCTCCTGGCTGCCCCGCTCACTCACCACACAACTGTCCCGGAAACTGCAGTGGCCCCTGCAGGAGCCATCCCCGCCCGGCCGGGCCGGCTCCCAGGCGCTTACTAAAGCGGATTGTGCAAGGACCGCTGCTATGAGTGGCTGGGGAGGGGCCGGGCCACGCGGACCTTGCCTACCGGCCCCACCCCCCGCACGTAAAAGGGCCAAACCAGCCTCGGGCTCTGGTCCCCGGCAGCCCTGCCCAGCCCCGCCCTCAACAGAGATCAGAGCAAATCTTTAGGCAGCTTCAGCCAGGAGCCCATGGAAGCCTCTGGAACAGTCTGGGAGAGCAGGTCTGGAGCCTGAGAGGAAGGAGCCGAGTCCTACCTGAACTCCTTGTTGCCAGCCAGTGCCGGGGAGGCAGACAGGCTGCGGGACTTGGCGCGGCCCCGGATGGGGTGGCTGAGGCCCCAGTCCTCGTCCCCATTGCAGGCCGAGCAACGGTACAAGGGGGCGGCCACGCCCAGCTCCTTGCTCCCGCCGACGTGCTCACGTTCCATGTCTGCAGCTGATGCTCGGTGGCTCGGGAGAGACGCACACCAAGGCCTGAGGGAGGACACGGAGGGTCAGCAGACAGCGCTCGGGAGGCAAGAGCCAGGCACACTGGCTTCAGTCCTGGGCCTGCCCTCCAGAGTTCAGGCACGGGCCCCACGTCCCACCCGCCCCGATTCAAGTCTCTGCACCTACAGGGTCGTGGAGCACTGCCAGGTGTGACCCCAGCGGCTCTTCTGCACTCACAGCCGTCAGCCCTGCAGACGTCTCCCCCTCGCCAGTCCCAAGGGGATGGGGTACTGGGCAGGGGAACCATGGCACGTGGCTGGCCCAAGCATAGGGCCACGGAAACACCCTGAGCCAGTGAGGCTGGGAACACCCAATCTCCTGACCGCAGCACAAAACTGAGAGGGGCCAGGAGTGAGCCCAAACCCAGACTGGAAACTACAAGCCGGAAGAGAAGGATGTGCGGGAATTCCACACTGCTCCCCGCGGCTAAGGGCTCCAGAGGGACGCAGGGATGCAGGGTGAGGGCCAGGGCCACCACCAAGCCTCCCCGCTGCCTGGGCCCCGATGAAGCCAATGCAGCTATGAAAGGAAGAAAAGCAGAAGAAGCTATAAAAATAGACCAGAAACCAGAAAGATAAATGGAGTTTGGAGAAGCGGGCAAGCGAGAACTTTGACTTTCAGACTTGGAAACACATCTGGCCGCAGGCCCTGGCTGGGCTGGGCGTGAGGAAGCCCCTGCGGGCCCGAGCTCCTCCTATGGGGCTGGAGAGAACCCTCCAGACCCAGCAGCCGGAAGACCCACAGAACAAGCTAGAAAACCCACCATTTTCTTTTCTTTCTCATTTTTTTGTTTGGTTTGGAGGTCACACCAAGGATGCTCACAGGGTACTCCTGACTCTGTGCTCAGGGATCATTCTGGAGGTACTCAAGGGACCACAAGAGGGTGCCAGGGATGGAAGGCCAGCACCTGACCCGCTATACTGCCTTTCTTTCTGGGTTTTGAGGACAAACCTGGTGGTGCTCAGAGGAACTAAATTCATACAACCCAGGTCAGTCACGTGAAGGCAAGCACTTTCCCCAGGCCATCCCTCCAGCCCTCAAAGGACCCTGCCTGCCTGCCTGGGTGAGAGACCCAAAGAACAGATGACCGAGGGCAGGTGAATCCAGGACAGATGACCCCGGGGGCAGGTGATTGGGCTGCAGAAACTGGCCACACCTGCCTGTTGTCCTCAGGAAGCCAAGGAAAGGTGGCAGGAACAGGTGTGGTTCTGGAGAGTGAGACAGCAAAAGCGCTGGCACCCAGACTGAGCACTGCAGGGGTAGGGAGGGACTGCTCAGGGCCTAGGCCACAGTCACAAGCAAGTGACGGCATGGCTCAAGCCTGCTCGGATGCCAAAGCCAGAAGAGTTCCTAAGAACTGGGCAAACACCTCATCCTCAGACCCCCAAGATAACCCTGACCTACCCCCCGGGGACAGGCCCCTCCCCCTGCTGCAATGCTTGCACCTGGCAAGAAGCGTGTCAGTCTCTGCACAGCCGGCCCCTCTGAAACATCGGGAAACAGCCGTGGTGGCTGTGTGGTTTGGGGCCGGGGTCCCATGCAGTCTCACCAGCTGATAAAACTCAAAATTTCTGGTTCTCTGACTCTCAAAATCTGCAGTCCCACGACAGTAGACTCCTGAGCAGAGTTGAGAGTCACCCTCGAGCACTGCCACAAACTCCTGCAGAACCCAACCTGCTGGTTCCCAGACTGTAGGACGCGGGTAAAAGCCAGAGCTGCGGAGAGCAGAGTGATGGCAGTCACAGGCCAGGTGAGAAGCACGAGGCGGAAAAGGCCGCTGGGCTGAGACTAGGCAGAGGAGCTCAAGTCACAGGCTCTACTCCTGCCGGGGCGGGAATGGAACCTGGGTCAGCTTCACGTCAAGCAAGCTCCCCTCTCCAGCTGCTCAACTGCCCTTCCTCTAGGCTGGCTCCCAGGTCAATAAGGGCTAACTCCCGGCTCTGTGCTCTGGGTTCACTCCTTGCTCTGTGATCACTCCCGGTTCTGTGGTCAGGGCTCACTCCTGGCTCTGTGCTCAGGTATCACTCCTGGCTCTGTGCTCGGGGATCACTCCCAGCTCTGTGCTCAGGGCTCACTCCTGAGCACACATTGGAGAACCACATCAAATGCCTGGGATTAAACCAGGATCAACTACTGTGTCTAAGGAAAGCACCTTACCTACTGTACTCTCTGGCCCTCTCTCTTGCTCACAATTTAACAATTTAACAGGACTCATATTTATTTTTACATTTTGGTTTTTGAGCCAGACCTGGCGGGCTGGGGGACCATATGTGGTGCTGGTGATCAAACCCAGGTAGGTCATATGTAAGGCAAACACTCTACCTGCTGTACTATGTCTCCGATCCTAAGATTCACATTTAATTCAAGTTTATTCAGTATGTTGAAGTGTTTACATTTTTTTGGCGGGGCGGGGGGCTCAAGGGATCACAAGGGATGCTGGGGGCTGAATCTGGGCTGGCCAGGAGCGAGGTGAGCCCACCGCCTATACTCTCCAGCCCTATACTCTCTCCTGTACTCTTCAGACAGTGTAACTGTCTGAAAGGGTGAAACCTTCTGCATTCGGTTTGAACAGGCGCCAAGCACACGAACACGACTCTGAACCAACCACTCCTTCCCCAGGTGGCCTGACTGCAAAGGCAGCGGGGACAGCACAAAGCCAGGCCTTCAAGAAGGGTGTTCCCAGAGTCCCACCCGGAGTCTGGCCAAACGTGCTCCAGGCGCGGGCACACAGCCAGTGACCGTCACATCCCTGGTGACCTCTCGGGGAAAGGTCCACGGAAGCAGAGACGCTGGTGCCGGTCAATCATCCCTAAGTGCCACCCAACCCTGACGAGGGTGTGGTGACACTGGCACGAGCCTGTGTCTGTGAAGCAATGAAGACCTCGGGGAAGAGCACCAGCTCTGCACGCAGGGGCCCCGCGCGCTCCCCCCATTCCCGAAAGTCCACAGGTGCGGGCAGACTGGGGCAGGCGGCTTCCCCAGGCAGAACGAACCCCGGCCCGGCCCTGGCCCAGTCCACCCGGCCTGGACAGGGGACTCCGAGCACCCGGGCGAGGGCAGGCCCGAGTCCACCCTGGGTCGGGTCCACCGAGCCCCGCCCACGGGCGCATACCGGGTCGGCCCTACGCGCTCACCTCGCGCTCTCCGGGGGCACCGTTCCGTCCCGCCTCCTCTGTCCCGACCCTGCCCGGACCGGGGCCCTCCGGAATACGCGGGGATCGGGCTCCGGCGGCGTCGCCTTTCCCGCACCAGGGTCGAGGGTCACCAGTTCTGGGCGGGTCACGCACCCCCACGCCCACAGCCCGCCCGGGCCCGCCCCGCCCCGCCACTGCCCCGACCCCGGCCCGACCCCGCCCCCCGCGCGCTCCCGGCAGGAGCGTCCGGCCCGGGCCCAGCAGCGTCGCCGGCGCGAGGCGCGGCCCGGCCGGGCCCACCCGGTGCCCGACCGGACCCGCTGCAGGCCCCGCCCCCGCGCCGGGGCCACGCTCACTCACCGTCCGCTGACGTGGGCGCCCGCGTGGCCGCCCCCGGGCCGGCTCGGGCCCACAGGGCCGGCCGCCCCGCCGCCGCTTGCCGTCCTCAGCCGGGTCCCGACGCCGCGGCCGCTCCCCGCCCCATGGCAGCCCCTCGGCGCCCGGATCGCGGCGCCGCCGCCGCCAAGCAGCAGAGCCAGCCAGTGCGCAGGCGCGCCCCGCCCCGCCCCGCCCCGCGCAGGCGCCGTGAGCCGCGGGGTCAGCCAGTGCGCAGGCGTGCCCCGCCCCGCGCAGGCGCCGCCGAGCCACAGTGTCAGCCAGCGCGCAGGTGCGCTCCGCCCCCTATGCAGCAGGGCCACCCAGTGCGCAGGCGCGTCCCGCCCCGCCCCGAGGAGGCACCACGAGCCGCAGTTTCACCCAATGCGCAGGCGCGCCCCACGCCCCGCCCCTGCTCCCCGCGCAGGCGCCCTGCCCGCCACAGGGCAGGTCCTGGGGTCGTCGGGTGCGGTGCTGCGCTGGGGAATGGGTGGAGGCCCGCGCTCGGCTCTTTTCCCCGTGGATGGCGGGGAAGGCCGGCGCCTCGTCCCCACTAGCTTTGGGATGTGCGTGTCCCGGGACTGTCCCGCCACTGGCGCGGTGGGCGCGGGACCCGCGTGCTGGAGCACCCTGGGCATGCACCACCCCACCCTGCCTTGTCTGCTCCGAGGCCCCGTGACTCAGGGCGGGCGCTCGGTCCCCTCCCTCATCGGTGCTTGGAAAAGGGGTTCAGCGCAGGGCATTCCCCTAAGAGCGACCTATGCCCGAGCCCCCCGGC
Source organism: Sorex fumeus (assembly GCF_029834395.1). Taxonomy (NCBI): domain Eukaryota; kingdom Metazoa; phylum Chordata; class Mammalia; order Eulipotyphla; family Soricidae; genus Sorex; species Sorex fumeus. The sequence goes on from NW_026606121.1 coordinate 6,025,305, forward strand.
GGGTCCCAGCAGGGCCACACAGCCAGTAGGGAGTGGGGGGAGGGGACACTGAGGATGCCGACCTTACTGAACCCGTTTGACGGGGCAGCTCCCAGACCCGAACCCGGGGGTGTCAGCCTGCTCTAATTCCAGACAGTTAAACCCGGGGGTGTCAGCCTGCTCTAATTCCAGACAGTTCCGGGCACCATTCTCGGAACCTCCCTGGGTGCCCCGTATTTGCATGTCACGGTTCGACTTCCTGCTTCTGGGCTCAGGGCTAGTGACTCACATCTATTCTATATATACGGCCGGCTGCATGCAGTGCAAACACACTAGTCTCCAGCCCCTTTCACACGTCTTACACGCCCGCAGATCTGACTGCAACACTCCTAACCAGGAATGGCAACAGGCAGCCCTGGCGGCTCCAGCCCCTCTCAGGGAACTTGAGCAACGCACCTCCCTTCCCGTTTCCTGAAGAACTTCCCCTTTCGGAGCTGAGGAAACTGCTTCCCCTCCTATAAGCATTGTGCAATTTCTCCCAGCAGGCTCTGGGCCTCTTACAGGCTGGGTGGGCCGCGGTGGGGAGAGGGAAGGGACTGGGTGGAACTACTGGGCTTGGGCGTGAGGGGTCTGCAAAGGGGATCACTCTCCAGGGGTAGTTTTTTCCCCATGGCCAGAGTGGCAGGCAGTGCCAGGGTTCAGTGCTTGTGTTTTCCCAAGGCCCATCTTCCACCTGGGTCCTCCCAAGGGTAGAGATGGACAAGATGGGTAGGGAGGTGAAAGCCGCGTGCACCTGGGGGAGCCTGCGGGTGCTACAGGCTCCTCGTACAGCCCTGTGGAATGGTGGGGCACACCAGCTCTGCCCTGGCCTCTGGGATCCAGGTACCCTGAGGCCGTGGTTCATGAGCATCCGTGGCCAGGGACCAGAAAACAGCACTGGCCTGGGCTGTGTGGACTTTAGGAAGATCCGCCAAACACAACAGTGCTCTGGGGAGGGGGGCTCCAAGGGAGAAAGGGGGGGTTCCAGTGGAAATGGCACTCCCCCAGGCAGTCCCAGGGGCATGGCGCAGGGCTGGGTTCGAGGATGTTGGCGTGGCACCTCAGGCCACCTGGTCCTTAAGTCTGGAGGTCTGAGAGGCCGAAGTGAACAGCTCCCCATCTACGAGCACACCCCCACCCTGGTTTGGGGGCAGCTGTTAGTGATGGCTGGGCCTTGGAGGCCCAGAATAAGGTGCCAAACAAGGGATCTGCTTGGATGCTCAGGGACGGCCAAAGCAGTGTCATGGGGGAGGGGAGGGGAGTCCAGGAGATCTCCCCAGGAGCCCTGGACCTTTCGTTTCTGGTACAAGAACTGGATGCAACCAAGGCCCCCCCCCACCCTCCAGTGAGACAGCCTGCAAAGAAACAGCCACACCAGCATCCCTCATGTCAAACTGCTTTATTACGTCTTAAATAACAGTACAGTTGAGTATAGTATCTATCTTGCATCCAGCTTCCTTGCAGTACACGGACTTTAAAATTAAATACCAGAGGTGAAGAGGGGGGACGGGCGCAGAGCTACAGAGGGCGGGTGGGGTGGGGGCAGGGGGAGGGCTTCGCGCTTCCTCTCTGCCAGGTCCAGGCCTGCCGGTGACAGCACAGTTCACGGACGGACAGAAGCCACTACTGCTGCTAAGGAGGAGGCTGGGTGGGGGCGGGGGCCACCATGGGGCCTCCACTGCCCCTGCCCAAGTGTCACCCAGACGGGGCGTTTGAAAGGAACAGAGAAAGGCGGGGCGCTGCGTGGAGCAGCAGAGTGGGTGAGCCGGGGGTCGGCAGCAGACAGAGGGTCCATCAGAAAGGAAAGAACATTTAAGGGCCGAGTCCTATATGCACTTTGGAGCATTTCTACAGCATGCGATTCTAAGAATAAACCCACCCAATATGGTAAATGATCAAATTTTTAAAATTTAACTTAGAAAGTGTGAGATCGTTATTTCCAAAACATTGATTTGTACATTGTTCATACACAGAGAACTGACCGCTGACCAAGCGCAGGAAAGGGTCCTGCCGGGGTGGGCACGGCCATGTCTGGCTCGCCCCGTCAGCTTCCTCCGACTGCACAAGGAAAACCCAGCTGAGACTGAACGGAAGTGCGTGGGGAGAGGGCGTGGGCGGGGGAGACGCCGGACTTGGCCGAGTGGGCGCCGCACACGTGGGGCTGCGGTGCGAGGTGCGTCTCTGCCAGGACACTCACGGGAAAGAGACCCCAGAGATTAGGTGACGGCAGCGACGACTTCTGGGAGGCTGCACTGGCCTTTCTCTGCTTGACTACAGAACACAAAGGAGTATTTGAAAAAGGAAATCTGAGTGTCTTCAAAATCCTGCTACAAACACAACCTGCAACTCAGAACCGATTACAAGCTAATGCCCTCTGCTCGCTTAGCAGGAAACCAACAGGGTCACTAGCGAAACGTGTGTCTCTCACAAGCACACCAGTTTACCTGCTGGTTAACATGTTTATTATAGTATTTCCTTTTAAATTCATTCAAGACAAAAATGAAAACAAAGACAATGGTCCCGGAAGGAATGCACAATTTGTTTTAGTTGCCAGCACAGAAATTCTTCTCGCAGTGGGAATTGTGCTCTTAGTTTCAGCAGTAAGTGAAGGAGAGGGGGCCCTTCAGAGGCTCGGAGGGAGGAGCAGGACGTCCACGTTAGTAGGGGTGGAAATGCTATCACTGCAACGCTGTGCGTTGGAATGGTCCGCCAGTCGCTGCATGTCCGGTCTGCTGTGGGAGAGGCCAAGGCATGAGGGTGAGACTGCAGGGCAGGCTGCCCACCTGGGGGACAGTGGGGCAGGGCCGCTCCCTTACCTGGTGGGCCTCAGTTCCAGATCTTGAGGAAGCTGTCCCAGGACCCGGTGGCCACGGCCATCCCGTCATCGGTCACACCCAGGCAGCTGACACGGTTGTCGTGTCCAGCCAAGACACCTGGAGTGACAACGGCATAGCTGCTGCAGAGGCAGGGCCAGGAGGACGGGAGCAGGGCAAAGGGTCTCTCCCCTCTCTCTCCCTCTTCTCCCCTCTCCCCTCCTCTCCTCTCTCTACCTTTCACTCCCCTCTCCCTCCCTCTCTCCCTCTCTCTCTCCCCTCTCCCCTCCTCTTTCTCCTTTCTCTCTCTCCCTCCCACTCTCCCTCTCTGTCACTGACAGACTTGCGCTGAGCTGGGGACTCCAGCAGCCTCGGTGAACAGTGCCCAGGCAACCAGTTAGAACAGTCCCTCTCTTTCAAGGCTTCTGTGAGGGCCCATTTGGGGAGCCTGGTCTAGCCTCCACCCTCCCAGGTCCTTGGTGGGTCTCCTGGGGACCAGCCTCAGCTCTACTGCCTCAATGGGCCTCTCTAGTCACCACGGCAGTGCACGGCAACCTCTGGAGCTGCCGCGATAGGAGGAAGGAGAGGGCTGTGGGCCAAGGCGCTTGCCGTGAACCGGCCCCAGATGCCTGGCACTGCCTAAGGTCCCTCGAGTCCCCCAGATGCGGCCTGAGCGCACACACACCGCAAGAGATACAGCAGGGAGGCCCACGCCGCCGAGAAAGCGCCGAAGCACCTGGCTCCCCGCCCAGCCGAGGGTCACCAGCCACTCACCTGCCCGGTCAGCCTTGAGCGCATCCCAGACGTTGCAGTTGAAGTCGTCGTACCCTGCGAGGAGGAGGCGGCCGCTCTTGGAGAAGGAGACGGAGGTGATCCCGCAGATGATGTTGTCGTGGGAGTAGGTCATCAGCTCCTGGTCCGCACGGAGGTCGAACAGCCTGCAGGTGGCGTCATCCGAGCCAGTGGCAAACGCATTTCCGTTGGGAAAGAACTGCGAAGGGAGGCAGAGTGAAGGTGGGCGCAAGCGCAGTGTGGAGAGAGGGACCTGGGCCGAGAAAGAGCACCCCCGCTGGTTGTGGGGTCTAAGGAGCGCCCCCCCACCCCCGAGCCCCACTCACGCAGATGGCGTTGATGTCCGACTCGTGGCCAGTGAAGGTTTGCCGGCACATGCCTTCCCGGACGTCCCAGAGTTTGGCTGACGCGTCGCAAGCCCCCGAGACAAAGAGTCTGGTGTCAGGAGCGAGGGACAGGCTCATGACGTCCCCAGTGTGGCCAGTGAACGTGGTCGTCTGCTGGCCCGTCTCAATGTCCCACAAAGCACTGCATTGGGAGCACAGAACAAGCCATGGAACCCGGTTAGATGCCCGGTGAGGAGACATCGCCGAGAGTCACAGTGGCCCTGGGCGTGCCGTCACAGACACACGTCCTGGGGCGGTGCTTAGGAGACACCACACTCCAGACCACTGACAGCAGCATAGGGGACGCGGGCTCTGGGCAGGTCACCGTACCTGGCCAGTGCCTCTCTCCAGGCATGGATGCAGAGACACTGGCAAACAGGAGAGGTGCTGGTGGCGTGCGGGGACTGCTTAAGGGCTGGAGGGAGGCGAGTCCCCAAGGCGATCAGGGCAAGACCACTGCTGTCAGCCTAGGTAGACTGAAGGGGCCAGCACATGGCCCCAGAGAGCTGATGATGAAGGCCACGCACGGCCCGGGCACTCACCAGGTGGTGTCTCCAGAGCTGGTGACGATCTGATTGTCATCCAGGAAGCGGCAGCAGGACAGGTAGCCTAGCAAGGACAGAGACCAGTGAATGCCGTGCAGAGCTGCGGACTCTGGCCCCTGCTCCTGGGACCCCAGTCAGGGGCACACCCAACAGTGGGCACTGAGCATGCGGGACTCTGGGCCCAAACACCTGCACACTGGCAACAGCGGCACTCAGCCTGGTGCCCAGGAGACCCTGCTGGCCAATGCCCGCATGAACTTGAGGTACAGTGCGAGGAATAGGGAGAAGGCCCCAGGGACTGGCCGAGGAGGTGGTGCGTGTCCAACCCGCCAAACTCACTCGCTAACCACACCTCCGCCACAGTTCTGACACAGTGAGTATTCTAAGCTTTCAAAAAGAAAATGTGTGTGTGTGTGTGTGTGTGTTTGTGCGAGCGCGCGTGTGTATGTGTGCGCACGTGTGTGGAGTCCAAATCGAATCCAGGCTGCTCAGGGCAGCCCTGGTGGTGCCAGGGTAGAACCCAGGCCTCCTACAGGCAAAGCTTACCAAGTGTTCACCTAACTCAAGTGAAATTGAAAAGTACACAAAAGATCCGAAGAAAGTCCTGAAATACTCTCAAGAGATACAACATGTGGAAACTACAATCACAAATCAATCTTGGGGACAGACAGCAAGCCCGGGGGGAAGGTGGTGCCCTACACATGGCCATCCCAGGTACAATCCCTGGCATGGCACAGGGACCCCACACACCACCCTGAGCACAGAGCTAGAATTAAGTCCTGAGCACTGCCAGAGGTGACCCCAAAACCAAAACCAAAAGAAACCAAAATCTTAATGATATGGGAGGCAACAATTTCTAAAATCCTCCTCCCGACACTGTCTTGCTTTTTGCTGGGGCGACAGTTTCCTTTCTGTCCCTTTTTAATAGGTGCAACGACCGGCAGTGCTAAAGCGACACGCAGTGCCAGGGACAGTCTGTGGTCTGCCACTTGGGCCACCTTTCCAACAAGATGTCCAACAGCAGAATGAGGGTGACCAACACCAGATGCGTACACTGGGAGAAGGAAATGTACGGGGCCAAGGGGAGACGGGACACCCCATTTACCCAGGCCCCCAGGAGTGGGCAGGTACGACCAGAAGCCAAGGGGCAATAAGAGGTGCAGAGTGGTTGCAGGACGGGGCCTGGGTGGCGTAGAGAGGTAGGCACATGCCCAGACTGCCAAACCAACAACACAAGACCCAAATGACAGCAACCAGACTCAAAAGCGGGAGGGGAGGAGGCCAGGACACTGAGAACAGGAAGGTCACTCTGGCAGAACAACTCTGTCAATCATGGTGCCTTAGCTAAAAGGTAGCACCAGCACTGTCCTCCCGTTGTTCATCGATTTGCTTGAGCGGGCACCAGTAATGAGCATTGTGAGACTTGTTGTTACTGTTTTCGGCATATCGTATATGCCATGGGGAGCTTGCCAGGCTCTGCCGTGTGGGCGGGATACTCTCGGCATCTTGCCGGGCTCTCCAAGAGAGATGTGGGTCGGCTGCGTGCAAGGCAAGTGTGTGTGTGTGTGTGTGTCCGTCCGTCCAAAAGCTTGGGCTGGAAAGATAGCACAGAGATGACTGACCGAAGCTTGATCCCAGCACTCCAATGGTTTCCCAAGCACCACAAGGTGTGACCCCTAAATACTAAGCCAGGAGCAGCCCTCCACCAGATGTGAACTAAACCACTCCCCTTCCAAAAACTGGAGCCCACGGGTCCAGGAATGATGGTTCCGAGTGGCAGAGCCCCAAGGTAAAATCCTGCCACTGGGTCCACAGTCAGGGACCCAGGATGCTGCTGGTGGTGGGTCCTCCTGGGTCTCAGATCTCTGTCCCCTCCCCCCAGAACCAGCAGGAAGAAAGACAAGAAAATCAGTCTAGAGAATGTGATCAGAAAGATAAGACTGTTGGTAAGTAAACCAAGTACTTTGAGAGCACATTCTTCAGGGCTGGAGAGATAGCAGCATAGCAGGAAGGGCACCTGCTTTGACCCTTGGCACCCATATGGTCCCCAAGCCTGCCAGGAGTGATCCCTGAGCACTGAGTCAGGACTAAGCTCTAAAAACGCTGGGTGTGAGTGACCCCCTCAACCCCAAACAAGCACCACCACTAAAAAAGCATCTCCTCAGGGCCCGGAGAGACAGCACAGGGGTAGGACTCTGCCTTGCACGGCGCATGGCAAAGCCAACTCGCTCCTGGTGCTGCACCAGGAGTGACCCCTGAGCACTAGTGGGCATGGCCCCAAAACAAAGACGCACTCCTCAAAGGCATCTCTGTGAAGGGTCCTGCAGCAGAGGTCGGGCTTCTGGGTCGGGCCAGGGAGCAGTGTCTCCTGCGCCTTTCCTGGGGCCACTCCTGAGGTCCAGAGGGCAGCAGATGGTGAGGCCAGCCCAAGTGAAATGTGACAACACGGATGGAGACAATCCGGCCGGCCAGGCTCCTGGCCCAGAGTGTGACATGGGAAGGAGCTGCCAGCCAGCAGCATCAAGAGCAGCACGGGAGCGGGTGGTGGCACCCGAGGGCAGCTCAGAGTTGAAGACCCGACTTGGGGGGCGGGGGAACAGGCCTGAGGACAGACGCCAGTAGCCAGGACTCACAGGGACCCGGCAGAGTGGGCGAAGACGCTGGCTGCACAAACAGACCCAAGAACAGAAACGATTTTCGAAGACATTATTGAAAAGTCTCAAATTCATTAAAAGACAAATTCAGGGCTGGGGCAATAATGCAGTGGGTAGGGCTTTTGCCTTGCTTGTGGCCAACCCAGGTCCGATCCCTGGTACCCCAGATGGTCCCCCCCACGCATCTCCAGGAGTGATTTCTGAGCACAGAGCCAAGAGTCAGCCCTGAGCACTACAGAGTGTGAATCCCAAACAAACAAGACAAAGCAAACCAAGATTTTACACTAACTGAGAAAGTAGTTAAAGCCAAGCGTAAGGGTGAGATTAGAGTGTCACTGCTTATGCCTGAACGAGAAGAAAGGCTAACGCCAACTTAGAGGCTACACAACTAGGGTCAGAGCCACAAGGCACTCGCTCAGCTTGTGGCTGTGGATGCAGTGACCCTGGTGTGAATCCCGGCACCTCATACAGTCCCAAGCACCATCAAGGGCTCACTCCGGAGCACAGAGGGAGGAGTACCCCTGAGCACCACCAGTGCGGATCCAAAACCAACCCAACCCAAACCAAGTCAGAAGCTGAAAAACTAAGAAATTCAGGAGAAAGGAGCCTCAAGGTAAGAGGAAGGCAAGGACAAAACAGGGGCTGACATGGAGTCTCTCCGAAGGACAGGCAACTGGTGGGCTGGGACCCGGCTACACACAGAGTAGATGGGCGAGCAGGCATTCCTGACAAGTGGGGACTCTCAGGGTGAGACACGAGCCCTGCACGAGCACGCACGGCCCCGTGGTGTCCTGCACTGTGGGGTGAAGGAGGCCAACAGTTGGGCATGGAGCAGCTCCGCCCAGGCACCCAGGGGGACTCAGACCTACACAGGCCAGGCCGACCAAGGATGGGCGTGGGTCCCTTTTCTTGATGTTGGCTCTCTGGCCATCACCGCACCTGATCTCATGAAATAAACACAGTGCTGATAAGAAAATTACCTGTGTGTCCGGCCAATTCACGACTCACACGTACATTCCCTTCACGTGTTTTCAGATTGTAAATGGAGCAAATGTTATCCAGACCACCACAGGCCACGTAGTTCCCAGAAGGGGCGTATGCACAGGTCATGACCCACGAGGAACGCAAGGGGATGGCATGGACCTGAGGGCAAAGCACAGAAGACGCCAACTCACACAGGTGGGAACCAACAGTGGCGCCAACTCTTATTTCTACTCTCCAACTCGCTGCATATATGACAGAACAAGACGAAAATAATGGCAAGGATTATAATCTCTCTCTCTGGGGGTGTTTGGAAGCCATGGCTCACCCCGTGTTCTCTCTCTTCTCTCTCCTCTCTCCCCCCGCCCACCTCCAGTGCCAGAAATGAAACCCAGGGCCTGACCATGCCAGACAAGAGTGGTGCACTGCTGACTCCATCGCTGACCCTCAGAGACTGTGTCCAGCCACACAGGGCGACTGCTGAAGCACAAAGGGTGACCCCAGTCTGACACAGGCTTTGACACAGCTTCCGGCTCCAACTCCCTCACCGAGAAAGGGGTGCCAGCCCCTGTGGAAACAGCCACAGGTTCATTTATAGACACCCTAACGTTCGTGGGGACTTTGCTGGAGGAATGTTTGAAGCTCTCTGCTCCTGCCAGGAGGCTCTGTCCAGCACCGTGTCTGTGGGGGTTGCGCCAATGATCAGCTCGGTGGCAGCTGACCTGAGGCATCCAGCCGGGCGGCCCCCTGCACCCAAGTCATTGCCTGGTTTGAAGCTGAGAGACTCAGTGTCCTGAGGGCTGGGTCAGCGTCAGGGACTGGACAGGCAGAAACACATGCACAGCCCGTTGACCCCAAACAAAGGGTTTCTACTCACATGACCAAATCAGACTTATTTTTTGGGGGGGCGGAGGGGTGTCACATCTGGAGTCAGTTGGTTCTGGGCTCTGTAACCAGGGCCAGAAGCAGTTCCAAGATCCAAACTGTGCTCAGCAGAACACAGGACCAGCACCTTAACCCTTGTACTATCTCACAGGCCACTAAACTACATATAAAATTATTTTAATAACTTTAAAAATAATTCTGCTGCATAGCTCCCTGGATTTTAGGTAGATTTGGTTTAAACAGTCTTTTCTTTTTGGCATACCTGGCTGTGCTCAGGGCTGTCCTGACTCTGCTCAGGTGTCAATCCTTGAGGGACTCGGGGGACCATATGGGATACTACGGCCCAAAGCCAGGCAGGCGACATGCCCTGGCCAGTGCCCTCCCCTCTGTGTCCTTATTCTGGCCCCTATCATGATCATTACGGAATAATCTCCGTAAATTAAATACAATGAAGTTCATCTTTCAAAATATACCTGGACCAATGATACTCTGTTTTCATTCAGTACAGCTTTGCATTAAATTCCCAAAAATTATGCTTGTGGGATTTAAATAGTTTTACTTTGTCTTTGGGGCCACAGCTGGCTGTGTTCAGGGGACGGAACTGGGTCAGGTGACAACTAGGTAAATGAGGTGGCAAACCATAATGGGTAATGCTCACGGAGTTCTGTCCTGTTCACTTGCTGTGTGTCAAGAACCAGACACAACTGTCCGTAGGAGAGAAACGAAAGCAGCCCCATCTTTCCCCGGGTGGCGTGAGGGAAGGCAGTCTGTGCCTACCTTGTTCGTGGTGTAGCTATCCCAGATGATCAGCTTCCCATCCTGCGAGGCACTTACTAGGAGCCTGGAAGGAAGAGACAGACATAGCTCAGTCCCCAGCAGCCGCTGACACACGAGCCAACCTTTCATTTGCCTAAAAAAAGGGACGCTCGCTTAGACCATCAAAAAAAGAATCTCATTCTCAGAGTAGACTGGAAAGCAGGGAAGAAAAAAACCTAACACCGAAACAACCTCAGAGGGCTGGAAAGAGCACGGTTTTCAGGTGCTTGCCTTGTCTGGTTCTCCAGAATGGCAGGTCACCCCTGGGCAACACCAGTCTGATTCAAATCCCTCAAATCCCCACACAAAAGGAAGCAAACTCTGCAGACAGTGTCATTTCCCAGCAAGCACGTCCGAATGAAGGCCGCACCTGCACTCACAGCCTCTTCCTGACTTGAAGGAACTTCTGACCGCGCCTGCTGGGTTTCTCACCATCAACCAATCCTGACACGAACGCACCTTTAGTAAGGGGTGTGGGGGGGTGGAGGTGGGCGGGAGCGGGGGTGGTGTTTGAGTGGCACACGGTAGATCCGGGTTTGGTCCCCAGCACTACATGTCAGCCTGGGCACTGCCCGGTGTGGCCCCCAAACAAGTGAAGAGACAAAAGCCTAAGTAGGGAGGCATAAATTCTGATACTCAGAAAGTCCAGATACAAAGAATTAACAGTTTCTAGACATTTCTCACTAAAAGCCCGTGCACATTTCCCAGACCGAGCTGCCGGTGGAGTTGGGGTAAAGACAGCCCCTCGCTCCCCTGCCCTGCGCTGAGCAGCCGGGGCTGTTGGTGGAGGCTGAGTGAGCACCCTCGTCCTGCCCGCGTGCAGCAAAGCCCAGAGACTAAGCAAGGAAGTGGCAGCAACAGGCAAAGGCACTGACTGGGAAGAAAAAGCATCCGAGGAGCACGAAGGTCGAGCTCCAGGTGTCAGCGTGGTGAAGAAGCAGAGCAAAAGTGTCAGCACACGCGGCCCCGAGGGTCACCTTACAAAGGCTCCTGCGAGACTTAAGACCTGCTGACTCGCTGAAGAGTCGGGAAGTGCTAAGCTGCACACTGATCCTCGGGAAGGTGAGAGGGGACATGCCTAATCCCAGGCCGAGGGGCAGACTCTACAGACTGGCCCGGGGAGGCTGGACCCTCTCTTTCCCTGGTTTCTGTGGGGCCTGGAGCAGAAGCCAGCATCACACATGCCAGGCCAGTTCCGGCCTCAAAGTCTGACTGAAAGAAAGAGCATCTGTTTGCAGGACTGCACCACCATGTGGACAAGCACGAATGCGCCGAAAACACACCAAAACACTCAAGCACATCAACCTCCGGCTGATTCCCAGAATCTGCAGGCGACATGTTAGGAGCTCTGGCAGGGTTAGGGATCAGTCACAATGGATGCAGTGAACTAGGCAAGAATCGTTCTGAAGACAGAAATGTGAGTGAAATGGCCTCAGCAGAGTGTGCATTTGGAACAAGGAACCTAGGAACTGCAGAGAGTCCGGGGTGAGGGTGCCCGGAATAAGCCCAAGCACCCGCATTTGATCCCTACAACTACACAGTTTTTCTTCTACATCACTGGGTAACTGCAGAAAGCTTTGTGGGTGTGAAAGCCAAGAATGCACCTGGATGGCAAACGCAGTGGTCTGAGACGCTGGCCAGAAGAGAGGTCTATGAAGACCACTCTGCATCTTCTTTAGTCCAGGACTGGGAACAAAGCCTCCGGGTCAGCAGGACGGTGCTCCTGACGCTCCATCCTGCCCCCTCCAGCCTGGAAGGAGGCCAAGATCCCGCACTGCCCAGTGCCCTACCGCACCCTTCCACACCTCAGCCCTCGCCTCACTCACACCTGCAGCAAGGCCAGCAGCCCCCGGTCACCACTCGGACAGGAGGAAGGCCCCTCCAGCCCCCCTTCCCTGGCCAACCCGCCAGCTTTTCATCTGCCTTCCAGCTCCTTTTGATGACAGCGCTCATTAAAATGATCTGAGCTGGCTCTCATTTGCATTTGGAATTGTATGGAATACTGTATAGAACAAACTAAAGATAGCATCCTTTGTTCGTAGCTGTTTACACTCTAAAGCAGACAATTTTATGAACAAAGAGAACCCCGACAAAGACAAAAGTATACTACTCAAAGACACTCAAAGAGCAGAGCACAGGGTGGGGCCACAGAGGACAAGTGCCAGCTCTGGGGAGGGAGGGACGGGCCTCAGAAGAGAAGGAACCCAGAGAGGCTGCTGGCCATGCCTGGAGGTGAGCAAACACACCTGGAGAGGGGAGGGTGGCAGCGAGATGCCCCGGCCTGCTGGGCCAAGCATAGCATGGGCACCCACCCATGCCAAGAGTCAAGTCTGCTCCTTCTTGAGTCCCCCCGGGCACAAAGCCTCCTCTGGCCAGGCTACAGAGAGGAGGTACCCCAGAGATAGCACAAGAGCCCCAATCGCGGCAGGGAGTGAGCACCGGGCACAGGAGGCAATGCGTGACAGCTGGCCCCAGTGCGTACATCTTCCTTCCGGGCAAAGCACTGCCAAGGAGCTCAGGCTACTTCCCCAAGAGGCCCAAACCTGGGCGGAGCCGCGGCCACACACCTGGAGTCTGTCCCCCAGTGCATGGCGTAGATCTTGGCCAAGTGGCCCCTCAGTGTCCTCCTGGTGCGCATCTGGATTCTGCCCACTGGGTCGATGTTGTTTGTGATCTAGGAGACAGGAGTGGCAGGTGAGTAACCTTGATGCAGAGCTGACATGGCGCCCGCCCACCCACAGCCCTGCCAACCCGGGCTAGGCCGAGGGCACAGAGCTCCTGACAACACTGGTGAACAGTCCAACATCAACAGCTGACATTCACAAAGGACTGAATGAATGCAGCATGGTAGCAGCTTTTCCAAATGTCCGGTCTCGAGTGTGAGAATCCTGTGCAAGAATTCTGTGCAGCGACTGTTTTAGGTCTCATTTGACCCTAGTGAGTCTGTGCTTACTTGCAGGAGCATGCTAAGGGGACACGCTTCCTTTCCCCTCCGTCCTGGGCCCCTACACCCCACTGGTGCCAACCCATCTGTGTGGCTCCTGTAAGCGGGCCTGAGGGGCGATCTGCCCATTCGCTCCAGCCTCTTCTGGAGGTTCTCCCAGCTGTGGTGCAGCCAGTGAAAAGGCCTCCAAGGCCTGAGCGGCCAGCACGGCCATGACCCCACGCACAGAGGACGCTTAAAAGTGTTCAGGAGCCCACCGCTGAGGGCGCCTGAGCGGGCACGTCCCAACCCAGATGCCGCCACCCCCCAGGCCCGGCCTGCAGCCATGGCACTTACCTGAGAAAGAGTAGCGTCCGCACAGGCTTTCCTGGCATCCTAGTGCACGAGAAAGAGAAGTGGAACGTGAACCGACCCCAGCTGCTCCCTGCCTCCTCCGGGCTCTCCGCAGTCAGAAGCCTCGAGACCCAGAGGGAACAGCGTGGGGCCTGAGAGCACTTGCCTCACACGGATGTAGCCCTGAGCTCCCTCTTGGCTCCCCCAAGCAACCTTGGTGACTATATCTCCCCCGAACTAAGCATTAATGCTGAACTCGATGGAAAGCTGCAAAAGGTCTGGAGTGAAGAACCAAGTTCAAGGGGAAAGTTCCGTTTTCAGTCCATGGCACCTTTTGACGGCCAATGTGACTACGGCTGTCCACAGGGTCAGCGGCAGGAGGCGGGCGCCATTGCAAAGGAAACACGTCCACCCAGTCCCTCCAGAGGCCGCCCCTGTGCCAGGTTTCTGGTGCACACTTGGCGCTGCCAGAGGCTTACTCTGGGCTGTGCGCTCAGGGCTCACTCCTGATGGGGTTCCAAACAATCCTCAGCCATGGAGATATTTACCAACAAACACACAAAGATCCAGTCTAAGGGCCCGAGTGTGGCCCGATGGGCTGGAGCACGAACACACAAAGGTCTGGTCAGCTGGGCACCACAGGAGAGACCCCTGGACAGAGCTGGGAATGGCCCCTGGATCACCCATCCAGTGGGGCCCAGAGAGATGGCTGGTGACAGATCTCGTTCAACCCCTGAGCATTGCTGAATGTGCCCCTGCCACCACCAAAAATAGCAATAAAAAATAAATTTGGGGTGGGAAATGCTTGGCTCAGGCTCCCTCCTGATGAGGCTAGGGACTGGCTGGTGCCAGACCCAACCCCAGGCTGGCTGCATGCGAGGCAGATGCCCTCCCCGCTGCCCATAACTGAATTCTTACAGTAAAAGGCTATTTTGGGTTCCCCTTTGGCTGCAGATTTCTCAGATAAGTCCATCACTTAAGTTCAAGGAAAATGATGCTGACGCTTTCTCCTCCCCTGAGATTAGACTTTCAGAACACAGACCCAGTGCTTTAGAAGAACATAATTAAGCTCCGTCCTTATGGTGAACTCAGAAAACTTAAATGGCTGTTGAGAAGTGTGTAGAAAATACTGCTTGGCGAGCAGCTGACGCCTGGGCAGAAATCCGACAGGTCAGAGAGAAGCTCCTCATCAAGGACAAGCTCCAGCTGGGCCATGTTTGGCCGGGCCTGTCCACTCCCGTCACTTTCAGGGCAACAGTCGGAGAAAGGAAACAGCACCCTGTGGTCCTGCAGGTCCTCAGTGTCAAACAGGCACCTCTGGACGGAGAGAGCTGGTGCCCTCAGCCCCTCTCCCCACCTAGCCCGGGGAGGCCAACTGCAATGGGGTCTGCACGGTGCAGTTCACCGGCTAGCGACCTGCAGTGGGTGCTCTCCTCTCGCTAACAGCCTGCCAAAATACCCAAGATACGCATCAATCTCTGGGCACATTTACATATATTCAGAAAACGTCACCCTGAAAAATCATCTGCTAGGACAAATTTCTGGGTCTGATCAGTACATCCTAGGCCAGTGACAAGAACTTTTCTTCCCCCCTTTTTCTTTTCTGGGCCACACTGGGCCTAAAGCTGGCTTGCCATCAGGGTCACTCCCGGAAGTGAAGGGACCACGGGGCAGGGCCAGCACATTGCCACATACTCGGATCTGATTCTTGAGCTGCTCCGCCTCCTGCCGCAACTGGTCAAGCTCGCTCATCTTTGACGTCGGCGCTCGTCACTGCTGTCCCAGAGAATAGGAGATCTGAAACGGACACAAGCACGAAGCATTAACGAGGCTGAAGTTGTCGGCGGAGCCCAGAGCCCAATATGGACCTGCAGGGCAGCTCCCAGAAGGCCCAGGGCTGCTAGCTCAGGGGCACCCAGTGACCCTGACACATGACCGAGTCCCACAGGACAGCGCATGCTACACAAGGTGGGTGACTAGACCACCACTTGGTCTGCGCAGGTGCGGGGGACACGGCCCAGGCCCCCAAGGCAGCCTGCCATGCAAGTCAAGGCAAGCAGCCTGCACGCCGCCCGTCAAAAGTAAGATCACCAGGGCTTAGGGGCTTGTCTTGCACATGATGGATCCTGGCTCGATACCCAGCAACCCACAGGGTCCTGCTGAGCACCGCCAGGAATTACTCCTGAGCAGTCAGGAACAGCCCGAGTATCCCAAAAGTGACTGTGATTGGGAGGCAGCTCGGATGGGAGAGGGTATAGCTCAGATCCAGTCCTCACATGGGCTCTGCCAGGTGCAACCCCTCAAAATAGATTTTATGACCAATATAAATTTAAATATTTGATTATTTAAATATAATTATTTAATTAGCCCCCACATGCAAACCCAATTTACATTTTTAATGCAAATACACTGGGAAAATTCTGCACAAGTTAGTTTTTGTGTCAGTCACAAGCACACATGCCAACAATTAATGTAATCATTCGAGATTTCAGGGACCCAAGAAACCTGGTAGCTGAGAGGCCCCGAGTGCCACTGCACAGTGGTGCGTAGAAAGCCTGCTCTGCACAAAACGAAACCCAAATCACAAGTTCCGAGCGGGTGGAGGGGCAGGAATGACAGCACAGTGGGCAGGGCCTTGCCTCGCAAGTGAGGTCAACCTGGGTTCGAGTGCCAGGAGTAAGCCGTGAGCACCAGTACGTGTAGCCCCCAAAGGAAAACAAAAGCTGTGAGCTAAGGATACCTGCCTCTCCAAGACCTGGCACAGGATTGTTCCTATCACACCTCTGTCCACGCGCCCTGTCCACGAAGCCCATCAGCTGAGGAGCCGAGCCAACCCCAGTGTGCGCAGAGCATCACGCAGCACAGAGGCTGGACAGAGCCAGTGTGACCACCCATGTGTGGCTCAGGGAGAGAGCCCAGAGCAGAAGTGCCTGTGAGACGGGAGATAAGGGTGTGCTCCCGAGCCCTGTTCCTAACTCAGGACTCACTTCCACATACTTGGGGCACTTTTATCTCAGATCAACCCCCTAAATCTCCACAAAATCAGTGAGGAAATCACAATCACAACTTTCATAGGAACACTGAATTAAATGGTTCGTTTTAGTCAACGAAAAAAAAAATTTTTTTTTTTTTTGCTTTTTGGGTCACACCCAGCAATGCACAGGGGTTACTCCTGGCTCATGCACTCAGGAATTACTTCTGGCAGTGCTCAGGGGACCATATGGGATGCTGGGAATTGAAGCCGGTCGGCAGCATGCAAGGCAGACGCCCTGCACACTGCGCTATCGCTCCAGCCCCAATAAACATTTCTTTTTGGATCACACCCAGCAATGCTCAGGGGGTTACTCCTGGCTTTGCACTCGGGAATTACTCCTGGCATGCTTGGGGGACTATATGGGATGCTGGGGATTGAACCTGGGTCGGCCACGTGTGAAGCTGAAGCCCACCCCAATGTGCTATCACTCCAGCCCCACAATTTTCTTTCTTTTTTTTTTTTTTTTTTTTTGCTTTTTGGGTCATACCCGGCAATGCACAGGGGTCACACAAGGCTCTGCACTCAGGAACTACTCCTGGCGGTGCCTAGGGAACCACATGGGATTCTGGGAATCGAACCGGGGTCAGTCGCATGCCAGGCAAAAGCCCTACCCGCTGTGCTATTACTCCAGCCCCATAATTTTTTATTTTAATATAAAAGACAGAAAAAGACAGACTCATTTTAAAGGATGGAAAAAAAAACCCACTCTCTTCGGATCAAGATAAACAGAAATTGGTGTGGGGAGGCTGGTGGAAAGACCACAAACCCCAACAGGAGAGAATGAGACTTTCAGTGTAGTCCAGTCTCTGGAGATGCCTCTGCTGCGAACCATACACGACATTGTACATGAGATTACATCAACACACAGTGACCAGCCAGCCAGTTATTCTGTTTTTATCTGGAGAAGTTAATTTTCTCAAAACCTAGCACTATAGCACTGTACCACTGTCCTCCCATTGTTCACTGATTTGCTCCAGCAGGCACCAGTAACGTCTCTATTGTGAGACTTGTTACTGTTTCAGGCATACAAATACACCACGGGGAGCTTGCCAGGCTCTGCTGTGTGGGTGGGATACTCTCAGTTGCTTGCTGGGTTTTCCCAGAGGGGTCGCCGCATGCAAGGCAAATGCCCTACCCGCTGTGCTATTGCTCCAGAAATGTATACTTACCTCAAAACCTAAGTAATTTTAAAATTAGAAGCTCACTTAATTCAGTTATTTGTAAAATTCAGGCAAAAATGCTTCCCGCACTCAGCGACTTCAATCTTTACTCACAAAGAAAGCCAACCAGCTGCATTTCTTGTCATCAGTCACGATGAATTTGAGCATGGCCTTTGGCATTGAGGGCTCCAGGAGCCCAGAGTTTGCCCCAAACAAGAGCTCTGGAAAGTCCTGCAGGCCCTCAGCAGCACCACACCCAGAGGCCTGCAACTGAATGCCCAGTGGCGCTGGCTGAGGTGAGCACATAGTGAGGCTGGACTCATGTCGAGTGCTCCTGTTTCGACCAGCAATGAAGAGAACGATCTTGCAAGACCTAACCCGAGCTGTATGAAGGTCCAGGGGAGAGAAGAGGAGCCGGCCAGAAAGCACAGCACGTAGGGCGCTTGCCTTGCAAGTGGCCCAGCTGGGTTCAGCACCCCATATGGTCCACTGACCCGGTCGGGAGTGACCCCTGAGTACAGTAAGCCCTGAGCACAACTGAGTATGGAACAAAAACCCAAAAAAGAAACCAGATCAGGGAGAGGTTGATGGGCACACGTGTGCCTACTGTAGGGCATAGGGCCGGTCCCAGGCACTTCCCGACCGACAGGAACACAGCACTTGTTGGGGGCCTTAAGCAAGCAAATCATGAGGAGAAACTTGGGAAGAGCAGGTGAACGACCTGCCAGCCTCACAGCACCAGGGTGGGTCTGGCACAGGGACAGCATCAGCACCCCCCACCCCAAACTGGAGAACACTGCCCTGAGGGTGGAGAGGGAGAGGGAGCCACAATCATCTTGTGCAAAGAGTAGAGACGCCATTGGAGCTAACAGGAAGCATGAAACTCCCGGTTCCCGCTGCCTGGGAAGGCTCCAGTCCTGAGGAGATGCAGCTGAAACAAACAAGACCCAGAGTGCCAGAGAAAAGCGACACTTCTCCTGTACACAATGAGAAACATCTACGCTCATGTAAGCAATCTTTTCTGTATATATGAGAAAATGTTAACAGTGTTATTTTTGGAGAAAGACAGGAATGGTGGAGCAGCTTTGGTTTCACACATTATTGATTTCAGTTCTTATAAAATATATAAATACACACACACACACACACACACACACACACATATACAAAATTAACAGGGTGTCTGAAGCCTGGAACCAAGAAAGAGCTATTTTACTTTCTCCATACTCTGTATTTTACAAAGCTAGTAGGGGGGTCAGAGAGATAGTACGTAGATAAGGCACTATTTTTGGGGGTGGTAAGGAAACATCATTTTTCTTGAATAAAACTCACCTAGGAAGACAAGACTGGGGAGAAAGTGGGAATAAAAAAGGCAAAGATAGAGATGAGCCAGTGAGCTCTGTGTTACATGGAGAACATGCTTGAAGAGAAAGCCAGGGCACTTGCCTTTCGCCAAGCTGACCGGGGTTCAATACCCGGCATCCCAGGTGGTCCCCCCAAGTCCTGCCAAGAGTGATCCCTGAGCACAGAGCCAGGAGTCTGCCTGGACCACTGCCACATGTGCCCAAAAAGCACAACCAAACTCCTTTTTTTTTTTTTTTTTTTTTTTGCTTTTTGGGTCACACCCAGCGATGCACAGGGGTTACTCCTGGCTCTGCATTCAGGAATCACTCCTGGCAGTGCTCAGGGGACCATATGGGATGCTGGGAATCGAACCCGGGTCGGCCGCATGCAAGGCAGACGCCCTACCTGCTGTGCTATTGCTCCAGCACCCCCCCTTTTTTTTTAAAAGAACCTAGTTGGAGACCAGAGAGAAAGTAGAGGGGTTAAGAGGGATGCTTTGGTTCAGTTCCCAGCACCATGTGGTCCCTGTCTCAAAGCCCTCGGGCACCATCTCCCCATCTGTTCCTGAATCACCAGAAGGATGCCCAGGGCCTGTGGCACTGCCTGGAAGGAGCCACCTCTTACTGTGAGATCATCGTTTTCACATGAAATTGTCACTGGACGAAGTATTACAGATTTCTAAGAATAATAAGGAACACATGAAAATCTGGAAAAAACCTAGATCATAGTTAAATGAAAACATTTGTGTAAACAGTTAAGTACAAAAAGACAGTTGACAACACTAAAAAGCATTTTTGTTAAATTATATCCTCATTTTCAATGAGGCATATATGGAGATGGCTATATCCCATTTTTTTGTTGTTGTTGTTTTCTGGGTCCCACCCGACAATGCTGAGAGTCATTCCTGGCTCTGTGTTCAGGAATCATTCTGGCAGTGTTCGGGGGAGCATCTGGGCCCCCAGGGACTGAACCTGGGTCAGCAGTGTGCAAGGCAAGCACCCTTAGATCTCCGGCCCCTAATCCCACATTCTTTGATTTAAAAAATGACTGGCAATATCATTCTCTTCACTTTCCCAGAATGAGTTTTCCTTATTTTGCTCGAGACCGCCCATCTAAACCCATACTTACATGGAAAGAAACACTTCTCGCTCGATCTGGGTGCCTCTGGAACCCTCCCTCCAGGTGGCTGGGCCCCTCGGCAGCGCCAAGTCCCGCTAAGCCCTGGCTGTGCTGACGCGGCGCCTTCGCCTGCTTAACCCACTAAGACTGGCCCTGCTGAGAGCCCCACATCTGCCCACCGGCCCACACCCGCCAGGGCTCAGGACACCCTTCCGCACTCCACAGCTCACACAACACATTAGGGTGCCCCAGGCCTCTCTGGAAGCGGTTCTCACCTACGCCGTCACTCGGGGTAACAGCGACTCCATCTGCGCTTCCATCTTTTATATTCTAGTTTGTCTGGGGGCCGCAGACGCGATGCTTGGGGAGCTCCTCACAGCACGTGAACTCTCCTTGCAGCTTCAAGGGTCCCAGCCATGTGAAGGCCAGCGCCGCCCCATGGCAGCATCGCTCTGATTCTACTAGTTCTTTAAACTATCATTCCCAGGCCCATCTCAGTCCCAATTCAGGCTGCCAGAGGGGACACCCCAGTACCGCATGGCGTCTCAGTGAGGTGAAGGTGCCCTGCTCACCACACACACACACACACACATCCCACCTAAAATTAGCCAGAGCCACGCCCAGGGCTCCCCTCATTCTCCCACACTCTGTCCCCGCGAGGCTCCAAGCCCCCCTAGCCAGTCACCCTGCCACCTCAGGCACCAGTGATCACAGGGACAACGAGAGCCTGAACTGGCTACACTGCCGCAGGGGCAGGGGCAGGGGCAGCAGCAAACAGTGGGGAGGGCGCTGGACTTGAACCATCCCCAGCGCTCCATATGGTCCCCTGGACCCCACCTGAGTGATCTCTGAGCACCAGGAGTAAGCCCTGGGGTAGCCCAAAAACAAACAAAAAAAACATAAAAGACAGGAAACCTAGTAGATATAAAATACGAATTTAACCGTTTAAAGTATAGAAAATATGTTTACATCTATTACTTGAAAACACCTATGTATAGTTAATTGATTAGGTTGCACATACTTCAACATTCTACCCTTACGATTTACATCTCTCTAAAGATTTTCCTTCTGTTCAGTTTTCTGATACAATTTTTTTGTTTTATTTTGGTGTTCGGGCCATCCCCAGCGGTGCACAGAACTCACTAATGAGAAGCCCAGGAATCTTATTAGTGCCTGAGATTGAATCCAGCCCACAATACGTGTATTTTATTGTTTTGGGATCACTCCTGGCTCTGTCCTCAGGAATTACTTCTGGCGAGGTTGGCGGGACCATATGGGATGCTGGGGATCGAACCCAGGTCAGCAGCATGGAAGGCAAGTACCCTACCTGCTGTACTATCACTTTTGCGTACAATACAATTTTAAATGAGAAGTGAAGTCCCTTAGTTAAGCAGTCTTCAGCTGGATAAGGAGAGGGTAAAAATCCACATTGTACAGTATGGATCCTGTTTGATTTTTCCTCCTTTTCCTTTACAACTGCAGACAAGGAAGTGCTCTACCGCCTTAATTTCCTTATTTCTACGTATGTGGCACATGATCTAATACCTGGGGATAGAGCCCAGGGTCTAACACATGCTGCTCATCCCTTGCCCACGCCTCTGCCCTGAACTCAACATATTTTGACAGGTACACACACCTCTGAAACCTCACCACAATTAAGGTCAATAAATGAAACTGGAGAGAGACCAATGGTGTGAAGATGTACTTTGCATGTAAGAGGGCCAGGTTTGACTCCTGGCATGGCATGGCCCCACGCACTCCTGGGAACAACCCCATAAGGAGGCAAAGCCACTGGGTATGGCCCCCAAAGAAAATAAACATGAAAATATCCATCATCCATGAAACATCCCCACCGCAAGGCTCCTCAGGGCCCCCATGGTCCACCCTCTGCCGAGACCTGCTTTCCTTCACTCTCGGCATTTTCTAGAACATTCTGAGTCCTTTCCTACTAATGCGCATGTGGCCGTGGCCCTAAGGTGCCAGCTCACCACATGAGGGTGAGCAGACACAGTCCCCAAGGCCCAAGTCATTCTGCCACGGTGTCGGTGTGGCTAAGCCAGTGCTGCAAACCCTTGGAGGAAGTGCCTATCCAGGACGCGCTGTACAAAAACGGAATCAGAATCCTACGTCCTGGAATAAGGTCACCTGAAAGACGTGAATCCCCCACCCCACCCTGTCTTCTCGCTCTCATCACTAAATCTTAAAAGATGCTTTGAATTCCAAAGAAGTTCAGTGTAAATTCAAAAGAAGATATATAAATGGTCCAACGGCCATATGAAAAAAATGAGGTCACAGCGCTAGCACGGCAGGGAGGGCGTTTATCTTGCCACGTGGCTGAGTGGGGCTCAATCACCAGGAGTGATCCCAATGATCCCAGAGAGCAGAGTCAGGAGTAAGGCCTGAGCACTGCTTGGTATGGCCCAAAAACAAAAACCAAAAAATACTCTGCAACACTAAAGAGTTGCACTGCAGCACTGTCCTCCCGTTGTTCATCAATTTGCTCAAGCAGGCCCAGTAATGTCTCCATTGTGAGACTTGTTGTTACTGAGTTTGGCATATCTAATACGTCACGGTAGCTTGCCAGGCTTGAGAGGGGCGGAGGAATCGAACCCGAGCTGGCCAAGTCGGCTGCATGCAAGGGAAATGCCCAACCGCTGTGCTATCATTCCAGTCTTACACTAACTAGGAGGACTAGGAGGCGACAGGATGGCTGAGCGGTCTAAGGTGCTGCCATTAGACAGTTCAGGTCGCAGTCTACCCTGGAGGTGTGGGTTCGAATCCCACTCCTGACACGTTACGCTAAAGTGTAGGAACATGCAAATCAAAACAGCAATGAGAGCAAGCACCTTGCACCAGAGACAGACACACATCACAAAGAGCAAGAACAACCAGTGGGAGACGGGGACTTTCGTTCCCTGCTGAAGGGAATGTGGACCAGTCCAGCCTTTCTGGAAAGCAATAGGAACAACCTTCAAAAAACTAGGAACTGTGTTCTCCCATCTGACCCAGTAATTCCACTTCTTGGAGTACACCCCTAAGGGCCCAAAGGCATGTGCATAAAAGCCCTCTGCACCCTGTGTTCACTGCAGCCAGAACCTGGACACAACCCGAGTGCCCAAGAAGAGACAAGATAGATAAAGGAACAGTGGTACAAACACACAGTGGAATATTTCTCAGCTAGAAAAGAAAGATAGAATCACGCAATTCTGCCTCTCCATGGATGGATCTGGAGAGTATCACACTGAGCGAAGTCGGTCTGAGGAAAAGAGATCAACACAGAAAGGATCCCTCTCATATTCAGGATGCGAAGGAACAAAGTGAGAGAACAAAAGCCCAACGGCAAGGGAAACAATGAAAACCAGAAGTGACCTTGGGCAGAGAGCCGGGGAAGGGACAGAGCAGGAGGCGACAGGGCAACAGGGCGGTAAAAGGTGCTAAAGCTAAAAGGCACTAAAACATCATGCATAAACCTCTCCGAGACAGCTCTGTAAGCCATAGCACCGAACATACTTATTTAAACAGAAAGCACAGAGGCAGCAAGTGGGTGGGCACAGGGAGTGGACGGTGGGGAAAGGATTGCTGCTGGATCACCAACTTTGTAGTTCACGGTGGCTAAATATTTTTTCTAAGTTCAATGTAAAATATTTGCCATTTTAGGCCTGGCATAGTAACTGAGGAATTCTCGCCTAACTCAAGTCTCCAGGGTCTGTTCTCCTGAGGCTTTCTCATCTGTGAGCGCTGTCGATCCCGCCTCCCCTAGACGGACGCCCTGTCGTAGCACCTGACTCATTCCGTTGAGCTGACTCTTTTTGTTGTTTAGATTTTGGGGTCACACCCAGACTGACCCCAAGTGTGGGGCTCGTGGGGGTCACTCTGGTGCTGGAAGGTCCTATCCCCTGTCCAACCTCTCAGACGAAGCTCACTGCATCTAAAATGATTTCACAAGCACAGAGAACAGTAAGAGCGCTGCGGCTGGATCCCTCTGCCTCATCCCTCCCTGAGGCTGTGGCCAGCCACAGGGATGAAGGTATCAGTCTAAGGCAGTGCTGGGGCTCACACATACATGTCCCTGCCAAATAACATGCTGGAATGTTTTTCTAAATCTCTGACCTTATCTTTTTACATTTTCTATAGATATTCCACCTAAGATTTAGTTTGGGGAAGGGGGGAAGCTCTACTGATTAGAAATGTGTAGAACAGTTGGAGAAATTCTTTTCCAACTGTTTTCTACTCAAACCCGTAATCCCCTGGACCTTCATCCTTGCTGAAGATGGCTTCATCCTTATAAAAAAAAAATTAAAAAGGGACTGAAGAGATAGCACAGCATGTAGGGCATTTGCCTTGCACACGGCCAACCCGGGTTCAATTCCCAGCATCCCATCTGGTCCCTGAGCACTGCTAGGAGTAATTCCTGAGTGGAGAGCCAGGAGTTAACCCCTGAGCATTGCCAGATGTGACCCCAAAAGAAAAATAAAAGCAACTTGGCCAGGCCAGGGATGTAACTCAGTGGGAAAGCACGTGGTCCGGCCCGTGTGAGTCCAGGCACCTGATCTGTGGCACCATAAAAAACAAAGTATGAAAAATTACACGGAGTCACGGAGGTAGTATGGGAAATAAAATGCTGGCCCTGCACGAGGGCTAGTCAGGTTCATTCCCTGCCGCCCCACACGGTTTCCCCAACATAGGACAAGAGGAAGCCCTGAGCACCACTAGGTGTGATCTAAAAGACAAAGCATAACACAAACCAAACAGAAATTTAAATATATTTGAAAGACTGAATCAGAATTACACAACAAAATTACCTTTAATCAGAAGTGTTTCTGGTCTGGTCTCCACAACATGTAAAATAGTCTGCAAAAGAAAAAGAACAGGCTCATCCGCACTGCATGCGGGCAGAGGCAGTTCCACACTCAGAACAGGCCCATTCGCACTGCACGTGAACAGGCAGTTCCACACACTCAGCCCAAGTCTTCCCCAGAAGCATTTCCTGCCCAGAATCACTTAGGACTTGTTATCTTAGCTTAGAATGAGGTTCTCAGAGGGGGGAAGGGGAAAGTATCTGTTCTCAATTTCTTTTAAAATTCCTCATAGGCACTGAGTGACAAACAGGAGGGAGGGTGTTGGACTTCCATGTGGCGGCCAACCCAGGCTCAATCCCCGACACGCCACACGGTCCCCTGAGCTCGCCAGGGGTGATATTTTTTTTTCCCCTCTTTTCTTTTTGGTCACACCTGGCGATGCACAGGGGTTATTCCTGGCTCTGCACTCAAGAATTACTCCTGGCGGTGCTCGAGGGACCATATGGGATGCTGGGAATCGAACCTGGGTCAGCAGCGTGCAAGGCCAACGCCCTACCCACAGTGCTATCGCTTTAGCCCCAAGGAGTGATCCTTGAGTGCGGAGCCAGGAATAACCCCTGAGCATCCCTGGGTGTGTCCCCCCACCGCCACTCCTCCCAAAAATATCCTTAGAGGGTTTGGGAAGCGAGTTCAGAGCAGATATTGCACTGGCTGGGACCCAGATTATGCTGCCCAGGGTATGGCCTCAGGGATGGGCTGCACCCTGATTCCTGGTACAGCTCTACAAGCACGTCTCTACCACCACAAGACCCAAACAGAGCAGGTTCCCCACTCCCGCCCCCCCTGCAGTGAGCACCAAGTATGTTCAATACCAGATTTCTTCAGAAATATCTGCTGTTCTTCCACAGAAACAAAGTTTCAAACACTTAAAAGACATTCTGGTAATCTCCCCCAAACTGAACATTGCATGGAAAACCACTATGAAGGGCAGGGAGACAGTTCCGGAGGGCACCTGCACCCAAAATGGTCCCCAAGCCCCAAATACAGCGAGGTGTGGTCCCAAACCCAAAGATAATCCCTTTGGGGAGAGAAGAGAGAACACAGTGGATACGGCACTTTCCCTCCACACTGCCAAGCGGGTTTAGTCCCCAGGAGCCTCATGCTCCTCAGAGCCCTACCAGGAGTGACCCTGGAGCCCACCTGGGCAGACCCCGCCCGCACCATCACTGATCATTGATGAATACACCACCTTGTCCATGGACTCAGTCTGGCAGCAGGAGAGGAATCGGCCAAGGGCAATGTCCTCAGCTGAACTGTGAATTCTAAGGTATTTATTTAACAAAATATTTTAATTTTTGATTTACACTGCTTATGTTATAAGGAAGCGCATATTTTTCTGGCAATAAGTGAGTGTGGAAGAAAACAGTTTGGTGATTCCTCAAAAAGTTAAAATTTTGCGGAGCTGGAGAGGTGCTAGGCCAGTAGGGTACTTGCCTCACCCACGGCCAAGCTGGCTTAGACCCCTGGAACTGAGAGGGTCCCAGAGCCCCTCCAGGAGTGATCTCTGGAAGACCCGAGTAATGCCAGGAACAGTAACAAGTCACAAAGTTGGAACTGGAGAGAGCGGCAAAGGTGCTGGCCTTGCTTGGACCAGACCTGGTTCCATCCCGAGACCCACCAGGAGCCCTGGGCACTGGAGGGGAGAAAAGAGGGTCTCTGGAACAATATGCTGTGGGGGGCGGTGAGCCTGCCCTTTAAAATACGACACAGTGATTTTCTACTATCTGGGACCTGGGCTCACTCCCTGGCACCACATGGTTCCCTAAGCCCCCCCCAAAGTGGTCCATTAGCACAAAGCCAGGAGTAAGTCCTGCACTTACTCCTAGTGACCCCAAACCCAAAAGACACCTGCTCACACACCCCCACCCATAAGCATCCACCCTGCAGGCCCCCGTGCCCGCCCACAGCTGGACTTCTGCTAAATGAAAGGAAGTTCTGGGAACCATTTCCAAGGACCAGGAGCTCCAGGGCGCCGCCCCTGGCAAAGCCACACACAGCAACAGAGGGGACCGGGCAGGCAGGCTGGCTCCTCCTCAGCACCCCAGAGGGCTCCAATCCTCGCCAGGTCTAATTACTGGGCACCCTCCACCCTGGGTTTGACCCTAAACACAAGCGAAATTCAACACAGCACACGACAACAACACATTTTTAAGAAACCGAAAGGGGGCCAGAGGTAAGTACAGGTCAGACGCCTTCCAGGGGGCCGCCCACAGGGGTCACTCCGGAGCTCGGCCAGGAACAAGCCCTGGGCAACACCTGGTGGGACCAAATCCTGCCCTGAACAACTTGAATTACAAAAAAAATCCACAACATCTCACCGGCGTTCTTTAGAAATATTAGGGAATATTTCCAAAAGCAAGACATTCTAGGCGGTGGCCAAACTCTCCCCCAAAGTCAGTGCCACAGAGGGGGTGAGTCCAAGGCCAGTCCCGGCCTGTCTAAACCCTTACCGACACAAGGCCAGGGGAGCAGCTACGTGGTGAAGCACATGTCCAAAGGGTCCATGCCCCCCCACCCCCCAGAAGCCTCACTGGAGCTGTCTGGTCCCCGAGACCCCACACACCCTGCGCCTGCTCGAAGATGGCATTTTGGAGATAGCAGAAGAAATTAAGTTACGTTTTCTAAGTCCTTCTTCTGTAAAGATTTACTTTTATTTTTAACTGTTTCAGGAGGGGGACTCACCCCAGGGCCTCACAGAAGGAAGTCTCCGTGGCCTGCTGAGTTATCTTCCTGGCCCCATGAGACCTTTTCAAATCCGAGAGTTCCAGCTACTTCACCCAGTACAGAAGCTTGTATTTTTGTTACTCATAGGGCTGTAGTTGTATTGGGGCCACACCCAGCGCTGCTTAGGAGAGGGTCGCGTTTCTACTGCTGCTTGGGGGCTGTTCTCAGGAGTGCAGGAGGAATGGGGCCTGGGGCAAGCGCAACAGCACCAACAGTGCGCAGTTGCCTCCTTTACCACTTAGCTCCACCCCTCAGCTTTCCTGTTCATCTACCTTGACTGCTTGGGAGGTAACAAGAAGAACATTTCCAGGCCTTACTCGAAAGAGCCAAGATCTGGAAACAAGTGCCCACAGTAGCGGATACAGAAACTGCACCCTCTCTCTTCACCACGGGGCACTGCTCAGACGCGTGAGAAGACAGGCTGCTCAGGAGACTTGGTACATGGACAAAGGCCTGGCCTGCAGCTGTGATGATGCTTAGAGCCAGCGCCAGGCGTAAGAGCCCCTAGCCCAACCCCCAGTACACGACTAACAATTCTTCAAAGAGATAAGGGGCCAGAGCAATAGTGTAGCAGGCAGGGCACTTGCATTGCATCAAGCCTGGCTTTGATCCCCAGCACCCAGTATGGTGCCCTCCCAAGCTTGCTAGGAGGGATCCCTGAGTGCAGAGCCAGGTGTGACCCAAACAGCAAAAGAGGAAGGGGAAAAAAAAAAAAAGAAATCATGCAGTTCATTGCTACACAGGAGGAACTGGAGGGAATCAAGCTGAGCAAAATGTGTCAGAGAGAAAAGGACAAAAGCCAGGTGATCCCCGCTCACGGATGACCCCAAGACAAGAGTCTGGGACAAGTGAGCTTAAAGTGGGGCGGGACACTGGGCTCTGGCGGCACACAGGCGCCAGTGGAGCTGCCCTTCCTGAACACTGGCAAAAACTGCACGGTAGCACTGTCCTCCCGTTGTTCATCGATTTGCTCGAGCGGGCCCAGTAACGTCTCAATTGTGAGACTTGTTGTTACTGTGTTTGACATAACAAATCTGTCACAGGGAGCTTGCCAGGCTCTACTGTGCGGGCGAGATATTCTCGGTAGCTTGCTGGGCTCTCCGAGAGGAGCAGAGGAATCAAACCCGGGTTGGCCAAGTCGGCAAAGTGCAAGGCCCTACCGCTGTGCTATCGCTCCAGCCCACTGGCAAAAACAGTATTGTCAATCCTGGGGAACATAGATAGGGCCAAGTTAAGGCACTTGCCTTGCACGCAGTCAACCCTGCTTCAATTCCTGGCACCCTATGGTCCCCTGAACACTGCCAGGGGTCACTTCTGAGCACAGATTCAGAAACTGACCCTGCGCGCCGTCAGGTGAGGCCGCAAACTTCTTTTCTTTTTTTCAGATGAAATAACTTACACGTCCCGAGTCAGCGGCTGCTGAGTGCCCCAGAGTGCAGCCCCAGGCTGAGACAGTCAGGCCTTTCGGGCGCCACCCCACCAGACTCTGCAGTGCTGACAGCCCAGCAGGAGCACTGCAAAACAGAAGGGAAGGTTGCATGGGGCCCACGAAGCTCAGCTGGTGAAAACACTAAAGGGCAGCTCAGCAAAGCCCTGGACAATGACTTCAGCAACACCATCTGAGGTATTTGCTGTAAAAAGCAATATAAAGTAAGTAATTTTCAGGCTGCTAAGGGGGGTGGGTGGGGACCTGGGGATACTGGTGCTGAGACCACTGCTGGAACACTGAACACTTAAAACAACGACATTGAGGAAGCTGGAGCGACAGCACAGCGGGAAGGGTGTTTGCCTTGAACGCGGCAGACTCAGGTTCAATTCCCAGAATTCCATATGGTCCGCCGAGCACTGCCAGGAGTAATTCTTCAGTGCAGAGCCAGGAGTGACCCCTGAGCATCACTGGGTGTGACCCAAAAAGCAACAAACAACAAACAAACCAGAACAACTACATTATGAACAACTTTATAAACGATGGTGTTTAATAAAACATAAAATTTCATCTTAAAAATAACTTAAAGTACAGAGCTCAGGGGCCAGAAGCTGACTCACCTGATTACTACGTGACTTTGTGTGCAGAAGGAGACCTGGGTTCAATCTCCAGCACCCTAAGATGCCTGGGGCACTAACTGCCAGGAGCAACCCTTAAGCACTGAGCAAGGAGTAAGCCCTGAGCACTGCTGGGTGTGGTCCAAATCCTCCACCTCATCCACAAAGGGTGTCAAAGGAAAAAGCGGAAACAAATTTTTTTTTTGGGGGGGGGCCTTTTGGATCACAACCAGAGATGTTTAGTGGTTATTCTTGGCTCTGCACTGGGGAATAACTCCTGGTGGTGCTCGGAAGACCATATGGAATGCCAGAGATCGAACCCGGGTCAGCCGCGTGTAAGACAAGCGCCCTACCCACTGTACTATCGCTCCAGCGTAGCTCAAATGATTTTCAACCCACCACAAATGTGTGCCAGGCACTCACTCCAGACCGGATACCGTCACTAAGGGCTTCATAGGCAGCATCTGATTAAGCCGCAGGAACCCAACACAATTATCCTGTCTCGCGACTGTGAGCCTGCAGAACTGCAGCAGAGACACCTGAGAGCAACCGGAGGCCAGTGACTAGCTCAAGCCAGGGGGTCAGGAGCAGCCTGCCTCAGTCCAGGACGTGAAGGAGTGAGCCCTGCCACTCACACTAGATCACATTCATTATGGAGCTACGGGGGGTGGGGGACACAGTGCTGGTGACCAAAGCAAAGCTGGGATCCTCGAGCCACGTTCCCAGCCCGACTCTCATTTTAGAATCATGAATCTATATTTTAAAAGAAAAGCAAACGCAGTTACTAGAATGTGTTCCTCTGCCCTAACGCATCTGGCAGGAGACACCACCCACCCTCAGAGAGGACCAGCGCCAGGCGCCACCCGCCCTGGAGCACTTTCCCCCCTCAAGATGGTGGGAAGGTCGGGGGCAGCAGGGGTGTTTGCTCAGCTTCCCCCTCATCCTGCTCCCCCAAGCACCCAGCTCAGGAAGACCAAATGAGCCCCAGCCCCAAACAACGTGGCCCTGAAACCCGCGAGTGGGGAATGGGCAGGGACACGGGGAGCAGCTGCCCAGAGGCAAAGGGCGCGGGCGCTCTCCCTTACCAGGCCGTTCTGGGCCCTGCCAGTCCTTGTCCAATACTGTTCTGGTGTGGGGGGTGGATGTGGGATTCTTTTTGTCAATTAGAGCTGCAGTTGCTCTGTCTCCTGCCATCAAGTGACCAAAATGAAAGCACGAGACGCAGAACCACACCGACACAAAGCACCTGTGGCCTGGCTGTGACCTCCTGGCTCTAGGCCCCACTGAGTCTGCCACCGTGGCTTCAGGCCTTCCCTTCCGAGACCACCAGCCGCCCTCTCCCTCACTCAGCGTTCTGAAGGACGGCTCTGACATCTGACTCCCTGACTCCTCCGCTCTGCAGGCTTTAAATAGGCCTCCCACGGAAGGAGAGCGAACTTTCCGCCGACCTAATTGAAGCCCTTTCCCTTCCCCACCAGCGTCCCAGAGCTCCCCCATGGCTGTTCTGTAGGAGTGAAAAAGCCCCAGGAGGTGCGCCTGAGGCCCTCCAGAGCCCAGGGTACTGTCTGTCTGTCAGGGTCGGCACCCTTACTGCTATTCTCTCACACAGAAATCCTAGAAGCATGAAGGGGTTCCTGCCTAGAAGAATCAGGCTAAGAAGCAGAGTATTACCCCACCATCAAGAAAAAGAACACGCGAGCGGGGGACACAGCACAGCACAGCACACGGGGTGCTCACCTTACATTCGAATGACCCAATTTCAATCCCTGGCACCACACAAGGTCCCAAGCACAACCAGGAGTCATCCCTGAGCACCAACCGAAGCGGCCAAAAAACAAAAGAAAGGACCAATCTCCTCACACCCCCCCTAACTCCCGCCCTCACAGCCACAGGGTCTAACTCCTATACCAACGCTGGGCTCACTCCCCACACCTCACAGTCCCGAGTAGCGCCCGGGAGGCCCAGAAACCAGAGCCCCTGCACAGAAGGCGGCCCCGAGCTAAAGAGCTGCTCTGACATCCTCGGCCATGTGGGGCTGCCCCATGCCAGCTGAGGTCTGCCTGAAGGACAGACACAGGGGCACGCACCTCCACTTAACTCACAGCAGCTCAGACACAAGCTCCCCAGGTGCGCTTCAGAACGAGGGGTGGAGCTTAAGCACCAAGCCCCTAGGTAAGTCTCCAGCTCCTTTACCTCCAGCTCCTATTACAAACAAATCTTGGTGTTTTTCTAAAGCAAATTAGATCTGGAAAATGAGGAGGAGGATGAGGATGAGGGGAGGGGCCCAAAAAGAGAAATTATGCACCCCAAGCCAACTCCAAAATGGAGTGTCTTCCAAAAAAAAAAAAAACAAAAAACCTTTTTTAAAAAGGGGGTCAGGTGGACATAGTAAAGAAGGAAAGCACATGCCTTGCACACAGCCAACCCGAGTCCCACCCCTGGCACCACTATGGTCTCATCAGCCCTGCCAGGAGTAAGTACTAGCACAGCTTAGTGTTCCAGAGATCAGTACTGCAGGGAAGACACTTCCTGAGCCTCTAGTCGATCAAAGTTCAATTCCCAGGGCTGAAGAGAGTACAGTGGGGAGGGCGTTTGCCTTGCATGTGGCTGAGCCAACTTCAACCCCCTGCACTCCATGTGGTCCCCCAAGCACCGCAGGGTGTAATCCCTAAGCACAGAGTCAGGCGTAGTCCCTGAGCACAGTAAAATGGCCGGGCATCTGAGTTCATATCCGGGAACCACCCTTTCCAGGTGCCAATCAATTCTGTGCCAGACATTGGCGGGCAGACATCGGTGGAGGCCTCAGGTACCCTCCAGCACTTAGAGGAACAATCGGTTGAGAACGGCAGGCAGCAGGGAAGGCCCTGCCTCGCACATGGCCAGACAAGGCCCAGCTGCTCCCATGCGTGTCTGGGCCAGCACAGGAGTGGACAGACCTACTTTCTCCATTCCTGAAAAGACGTGCCCATGTGCTTCCTCCACCCAGCACCCAGTTCAGGAGCTTCCAGAAGCCAAACCTGAGCCTGCGCGGGGGCAGCTGGGGGCGGCAGCAAGAGTTTGTGGCCCAGGCTTTCCTTCCTAATCTAGCTGCCGGCAAAGACTCAAGGAAGGTGAAGCTCCTTAATCACTAGGTGCAAAAATTCCCCCAGAAGCCTTGGGAATAACAAGGGAAGAGGCAAGGAGGGATCCCACCCACGCGCCTGAGTGACGGCAGAGCCGGAGGCGCCGCCCACAGCCAGGACTCAGTGTCACGGTAGGCAAATGCCCAACCATGAGCTGCCCGAGCAGAGGGCAGTGAGAGCAACTGGACTCCCCACCCTGTGGCAAGTTGCCTTAGTGGCCATGACCCTGGTTTGGATCCCTGACATCACATATGGACCCTGGGCATCAGCAGGGTCAGGAATAGCGCCGGGCACTCCTAAGTACCAGACCCTGCAGAGCCAAGGTTTGTTTTCTCTTCTTTTTTGGCTCACACCTGGCGATACTCAGGGCTGACCCCTGGCTCTGCAGTCAGGAATCACTCCTGGAGGTGCTCGGGGGACCCTATGGGATGTCGGAAATCGAACCTGGGTTAACTGTGTGCAAGGCCAACGCCCTCCCTGCGGTACAACGGCTCCAGCCCCTGCAGTGCTTGTTGTTGTCCATCCTTCTTTCCTCCACCTTTCCCCTCTCCCTCCATTCTTTTCCTCCCTCCTTCCTTTCTCCATTTCCTTCCTTCTTCCTTTTCCCTCCCTTATGCCAGGGATCAAACCCACGGCCTCACAGTCAGGGTGAGTACTTTACCACTAAGTCACATCCTTGCACCCCTATTTCTCCAACATGTGGTTTCCCCTCGTTCCAATTCAACCTAATAGAATACCAATATGATGACGTGTCAGGCAATCAGGAATATAAGTTTGGATGGGGCCAGAGCAATAGTATAGTGGTAGGACGCTTGTCTTGCACATGGTTAACTGGGGTTTGATCCCCAGCACCCCATCTGGTTCCCTGAGCACTGCCAGGAGTGATCCCTAAGCAGCACTGGGTGTGACCCAAAAACCAAAAAGAATTGAAAAAATTAAAGCCCAAAATAGCATCAATTCAAGGATAGAAAAGACATTTCCGAACTGTTGAACCTCCGAGGGAGTGCCCAGAACAGGGGGTGTGTCCATGAACAGGCCATTCCGACCAGCCTGCCGATGTAAACCTCTCTCCTGCGCAGGCGCCACAGGCCTCAGGGGAGACAGAGGGGCCTGTGGGCGCTGCTCTCTCCTCCCCACCACCCTCTCCACCAGCTCCGCTGGGAAGCGCCTCACCCCCCAGGGCTGGGAGAAGCCTCAAAGGAACAATGCTCAAAGGCAAGAGAAAGGGAAGCAGGACGGGGAGGCCGGAAGGTGGAGGGGGCAGCAGGGACCAGCCCCCAGTGTTGGGACAGTGCACGCCAGAAACGTATCAGGAAGTGTTCAGCCCTGCTCATGGGCTTGCTGTCCCCAGGCCAGTGGCACAGGAGACTAGGTGCCTCCAGCCCGTGATGGGGTATCCGCCATGCCCCTGGCTTCTCTCTGCAGGCAGGCAGGTCACGAAAGCACTCCCAACAGCCCGGGGCCCACTGCAGCTGAAAAGGGTGAGTCACAAAGTGTCACACACCATCCAAATACATAAATCAAGTAATAACTCGGCTCCCAGAAACAGACGACAAACACGAGCTGCCCCCGACACACTCCCAGACACCAAGGCTTCCCGTCGCATCTCCCTCTCTCTCTGCCATACCTGCCCACTCCCCAGGCGCGTTACCTGGCAAACTCGGATTCCGGACTGTGACCTCCCCCCAGCCAGTGCCCCTCCCCCGTCTCTTATCTTGTTTCCTCTCCTGCTTTCATACTGCCCCAGTTTCCTGCTTCCATGGACCCAGAGAAGACGTTCCTGTCGGGACCAAGGCCCCAGCATTGCGTCCCTGCTCTCCCACCCCCGGAAGTCGGGGCTGTTTTCGGCAGCCGTGCCCGGCCGTGGCAGGGATCAAGCCCAGGGCTCCAGCAGGCCAAGGCAGCGGCCGTGCTGTTTCAGTTTCCTGGCAGGGGACAGTTCTGAAGCCAACTCCTCAACTGAGACACAGCTCCCATCAAAGGCCACTGCAGACACCATCACAACCAAACTGATCTTTCCTTCAACCTGTCCAATTTCCCCCTAGCCACCAGCAACACCAACACCACAAGGCCTTCACTAAACTCAGTCTCTGTTGGGCCACACATCGGCCCCCCTGCTGTGGCAGGCTCCAGGCCTACCACAGTGAAGTGTGGGAAGTGCCGCGTGTGCATTGGGGGAGGCACCGCCTGCCCTCCCACCCCTCCTCCCTCGAAGACCCAGGCTCGCATCTTCAGCCAAGATTTCCCAGTTCGTGGTGTCCTTGGCGTCCCGAGTTCCACGGTGCTCCAGACCAAAGCAGATACTTGGTTCCCCTTTCTGTTCACGGTGCTCTGGGGGCCAGCGCTCTCGCCCCCAGCCAGTACGGGGTGTCCAAGGTTCAGCCCAGTATGTTCCCGGAGAAGGGTGTGGCCCTGAACGTACTAGGGGGAGGGGTGGAGAGGGCAAAGGGAAATTATTTGGGTCGTTTCCCCTCACACTTCTAAGTAGTACATTTCTCTCCATAAAAAGTATTCACCATGGGCTGGAGTGTTAGTGCAGCGGGTCAAGTAGAGGTTCAAGGGCT
Organism: Sorex fumeus; assembly: GCF_029834395.1. Lineage (NCBI taxonomy): Eukaryota > Metazoa > Chordata > Mammalia > Eulipotyphla > Soricidae > Sorex > Sorex fumeus. The sequence goes on from NW_026606121.1 coordinate 6,060,441, forward strand.
AGCACACGTGGCTGCAGGTGGGAAGTCCTGCCTGGATGCCCTGGAGGAGCGGCGGGAACAGCCCCAAACCAAGAACACCTAACCTTCTGTAGTAAAACTACAGATCTCTGATGTCCTCATTCCATCGCTAAGAGCTGGGGGTTCAAACAGAAACGATCCACTTCTATATCTCTTCCAAAATGAACACACATTTCCTCAATTGTCACAACATTGGCAAAATATTTCCACACACCTACGGAGAAAATGCATTTTTTTGTTTTGGGTCACAGTCAGTGGTGCTCAGGGGCTACTCCTGACACACTGCTCACGTGGTCCCAGAGATGGAACCCAGGGCTCAGGCACAGCAAACGTGAACAAGCCCTTCCAAGTGACCCCCAGCAGAGGAGAATGTACCTCGGTGCCACATGTGCCTGGTCCCTGCTCACCCCCACAACATGGAATCTGTTCTTGGGGGAAGGGCCAGGCTCACTTCTGCAGTGCTGGGGATCGAGCTGGTACAGAAGTGTACAGGGGAGAGTGCCTTAACCCCTGTCCCTTCTGGGCCCGACACCTCTAATACATCCAAAACCCACACATGGGTGCAAAACTGTGACCTGGACTTTATTTCATTTGTTTCTGGCCACAGCCCACAGTGCCCAAGTCTTACTCCTGGCTGTACTGTGGGGGGCAGGGGCAGGATAAGGGGGAACTCCATGCAGAGCTGGAACAAATGACAGGAGTCAGCCTCGTGCAAGGCAAGAGCCTTAACCACTGTGTTCTCTCTCTGGCCCCTGCCAACGTGACTCTGCAATGGACTGCCGACTGACCCAACATCTCACTGCACGCCACATTCTCCCAAGTGCCCAAGATGCTGCACCAGCCATGAACAAGCTCCCCTGAACTCCGACACTGTTAGACTCCTCATCCTGCTCACTGCCACACTCTCATTTCGTTTACAGCCGAAAGAACAATGTCCCCTCATCTTTCTGTTACAGAAAACTCATTCCTAGGACATTTATTCCAGCAAAGAGACGCAACATCTTTAAAATACTCCAGCATAAGTATTTTGCATGTTAAAGGCCTGGGTGATGTGCAACACTGGATGATCCCCAGCACCACTGGGAGTGACCCCCTAAGCACTGGGCCAGAAGTAACCCCTAAGCACCACTGGGCCCCAAAACTAAACCAAATACTCAGTCATGTAATATAGGAAAACTGCATTTGTGTTTATTGACTTTTTTGGGGGGCACAACCATTGTGCTCAGGGCTTACTCTGGGGACAATATGGGATGCAGGGATGAGGGTCATGGTCAGGAGAGGGGGAGCAGAGGTGAGGGTCACGGACAGGAGAGGAGGAGCAGGGCTGATCCACCTGCCTTGCAACTTGCCAGCCCCGGTTCGAACCCCCAGCGCCCCATGCCCCACAAGTGTGGCCCCCAAACAAAGCAAAAACAATACCAGAAATGAAAGTGAAAAAATGGAAATGGCATTTCCTATTTGCCTACGAACTCAAAAACAACTCTTTTTTGAGGGCCTCATCTGGCAGTGCTCACTCAGTGGGGTGCATGGGGCTGGACCCAGGTCTCTGGCCATGCAAAGCAGTCACTGCACCCCAAGGTTAGTTCCTACTAAGGACTAAATTAGGAAAAAAAAAGTGCAAAGCCCTTGGTAGATCCCAGCATCTCCCAGCCCCTGGCGGCCACAGCCTCTTCCCTGGCTGTGGGGCTCCCACCCATCACTGACTTCGGCAGAAGCTGTGTCTCCAGCGGGGTGTGGCGTGAGGTCACAGGATGGGGCGGGGCGGCACAGCTGCACCTGGCACTGTCCCCACTTCCTCCCCCATGAATCTCTGCCATCTCGCAGGCAGTCACAGTCGCAGGAAGAATGGGAGGGAAGACGAGGGGGCGGTAGTGAGAGGAACCTACCTGCCTAATCACAGTCATTCAGCCCCTTGCGGTGACCCAGTTACCCTAAGAATGCGCCTGTTCCGTAACAGGTCAGTAAGGGGCTCTGCTGTGTGTCAGACAAGGGACAAAGACCAGCCCTTCAGACCTGCCTTGTCTCTGCAAACCCACCTGCACTCAACAGTCAGGTTAGTATTAGCTGAAAGCTGACATTAAACATGAAACAAATCAAAACTTAAAACAAATTCACACGGCTGTTTACATCACGGAGTTGGGCTGGAGACTTGCCGAGGACCCAGCAGCACCTGTGGCCGGAAGCAACGCCACGGCCTCTCCAGAACAGCCCAGTGCGCCCCCCCCCAGCCCCCCGCTCCGCTCCCCAACTGAAAAACAAGCCGCGGAGTCACTGGACAGAGGCCAGAGGATGCCAGCAGCCTCCCTCACCTGTCACCAGCTGAGTGCGCTCGGGGGCCTGTTAGCAAAGCTGCTCCAGGCGCCACACTGCAGCTAACGAGCCCCCAGGGGACTGGGACGCGACCCCAATTAACAGACAGTACAAACCTCCCTTCACGGAGCTTGCCTTGCACAGGGCCGAGTGATCCCTGAGCACAGAGCCAGGAGGAAGCCTGCACACCGCCAGGCGTGGCCAAGAAAAGGAACAAAGTCCACTCCCTCATCACACCGCAGCCACTGGGCCCTTCTCTGCCACAGCAACGTACCCTCAAGCCATGGACAGGGCGGTTCCTTCCACACGCAGCACGAAGCCAGCAGAGTGCGTGACCCTGAGAGCACAGTGAGGGGCCCAAACTTCAAAGGTGCAATCAGAGTCCCTGACCTCTATGCCATAAATCTGCCCCACCCGATCACCCCAGCGGGTGAGGGCTTGGCCCGCACACACAGCCCAGTTCAATCTGCAGAACTGCAGTTGAGTCTAGCCCCGCCAGAAGTGAGCCCACAGCACCAACAGATGTGCCACCCCCAAGCTGGAGAAGCAAATCTCTAGGAACCGCTGCAGACTCCCTCTCTCCTTCCTCCCTGAGCCAGGTATGGACAACTGCCCTTCGTATCAACAGAAATACAACCAGATTTCTTTTATATATCTTTTTTTTTGGGGGGAGGGGGGTTGGGTCCACACCAGCGATGCTCAGGGGTTTCTCCTGGTGCCTGGGGGACCATACGGGATGCGGGGGAGGGGGGTGGGTGGAGACCAGGTCAGCTGTGTGCAAGGCAAACGCCCTACTGGCTATCCTACCGCTCAGGCCCCAGCAGAGCCATTTCCTCCCTTTGTTTCGGCATGCTTGGGGCCACACAGCAGTGTGCACGGCTCGCTCCGGGCTCTGCACTCAGAAACCGTAACTCTTCAGACCACGCAATATCACTGTGTCCATTTAAGGCAGTTTCTCGACCTGAGCACCGCAGGCATCTGGGGCTGGCCGACCCCTTGATGCCAGACAACACCCTGGGCCATGACCACCACATGGGGCCAGACCAGAGACTGCACACGGCAAAAGCTGATTCATGGCTTCAGGAGCATTCCTGGCTGGCCGCTCACGAACCTTTGCTCCAACCTGACTCCTAGCATACAGTGAGCAGGAGCCTTACTTACTCGGACGAAGCCACCCACAGGGTCGTCAACCACTGCTCTGGGACAGACTAGCACAAGGGGAGGGTCTCAGCTTGACCTGAGATGAACACAACATGCAAAAACCCTCCCAGCGGGGAGGGCATCCACCTGTATGTGGCCACCCAGGTTGGACCTCTGGCATCCCATATGGTCCCCTGAGCTCACAGGACAGATTCCTGCATGCAGAGGGCGTTTGCCTTGCATGCGGCCCACCCAGGGTTGATACCCAACATTCCACATGGTCCCAGAGCACCACCAAGAGTGATTCCTCAGTGCAGAGCCAGAAGGAACCCTGAGCACTGCCAGGTGTGGCCCAAAACAAAACAAACACAAAGCCATAGTACAGCAGATGGAGCATTTGCCTCGTAAGAAGCAGCTGACCTAGGTTGGATCCCAGCGCTGCCAGGAATTAATTCCTGAATGCAGAGCCAAGAGAAAGCCTGAGCATCACCAGGTGAGGCCCCAATAACAACGAAATAGCCCTGTACGTGCCAGACACTGGGTGGGCTGGGGGACCCAGCACTGGGTTTGAACACCCGGCGGTCAGAGATGGCTCCTAGGGCTGAGCACATGCCTTGTCTGTGAGAGTCGGGGTTCAATACTCCCCTACAGAAGCAAGCACACTGAGGAAGGGCCAGGGATAAGAGCTGGCAGGCTGGGGCCTGTTTCTCACAATCCAGCCCCAATCAAAAGGTAAATCTCCGGGCAGGATGGTACAGTGGTTTGGGTGGTTGCCTGTCCAGGTTTAACCCCCAGCACCCTGACGGTCTCCTGAGCCTGTCAGGAGTGATTCCAGGCACAGCACACTGCAGGCTCTGCATTCCAAGGCCAGGCATCCAGCCATTGGTAATCCTGCACGAACACTGCCCAAAGTGGAACCCAAACAAACCACACTACAGACACCCCCAATCACTTGTCCCGACTTAGAAATCTCAACAAGTTTAGGGTCCAGAGGAGCAATGTAGGGGCTGAGGAACTGATTTGGTCACGAGTTCAAATCTCTGAGTCCGCACGCGCAGAGAACAATCCAAGGCAGGTATATGCAAGTGCCAAAAACGGGGTACGATCCAGGTGAGCACCGAAGCAAAAAGACACGGCCATATCATCATCTCTGCCTTCTGGCAAGCACATGAGCACCACAGCCACCACCAGGAGTAAAACCCTGAACACTGCGGGAGTGGCAGAGGAAGGAAGGGGGTGGGGGGAGGAAGAGGAAGAGAGAAGAGTGGGACTGTAGACAGGGAGAAAGGCTCGACTGAATAAGCGCATTGTTCTGCGCAGTGTCAGGCAGAGACTACCTGTTTGCTCTGATTCCCTGAAAACACTCTCCACTTCCCTTCAACCCACGAGGTCTTCAGCAGCACCTCCAAAACCACAGCATCTGAGTGGGCCTTAGACCAACGGCTCCACACGCCCCGTCGCTGCTGGGCGATGCCAATGCCAGCAAGGCAAGGACTGAACAACATTTGAGCATGAATGGCAGGGGGCTGGAGAGCCCAAGAGGTTGAGCGCGGCCTCTGCCTGCGGGAGGCCGGTCGGCACCACTGGGTGTGGCCCAGACACAAATCCAAAAGCAGGAAGGAGACGACACTCAAGTTGGCCCGGATGACTGGGACACAGGAGAGCCCACTGCTCAGGGCAGCCTGCCCGAGGAACCAGTGGCAAACAAGAGCTTTCCAGTTTCCGTTGCAGAACTGGTGGGCATTTACGGAGCCGATCTTTTGTTTGGTTTTGGCTTTTGAGCCACCGTCAGTGATGCTAAGGGGGTTACTCCTGGCTCTGCACTCAGAAATCACTTCCGGTGGTGCTCATGGGACTGGGATGCCGGGGATTAAACCCAGGTTGGCCACGTGCCAGGCAAGTGCCCTCCCCACTGTCCTACTGCTCCAGCCCTGCCTATTTTTTGGTCTAATAAGATGAACACAAGCCAAGATTTCAGGCAAACAATGATCAATTCCCCTTCATCTTGAGAGTTGATTAGAAATCCACTGAACATTCTGGAATGTAAGGAATTAGAGAACAATATCAAGAAAAATGGTTCAACTGCATAAGTTAGAACAATGTCTTCTGGCCTTTCAGAATTGGCCTCTCATCAAATTACCCTGCTTCACGGTATCAGACGAGATTAGAATCCCAAAGCTGACATGGACGGAGTTCGGAATATTTAAAGGCAAAACTGTCAACTTGTGAAGTCTAGGTTTAAAGGCTTTATTCTTTGTATTAACTGTAATAAAGATGATGGAAGCCATGTTAATTTTGTTATGAAGGAAACTGTATTACTCAAATCAGTGACCCTCTTGAAAACATGTAATACTCCCCATATTTTTCAAAATAAAATAGTAAATGGTTGTATATAAAAAAAAAAAAGGCAGGCTGGAGGGCTAGTACAGGGAGTAAGGCGCTTGCCCAGCTGGCTCCCACAAGGCATATGGGTTCCCCACCCTGACCCCTGAGCACTGCTGGGGGTGGCCCAACAGTCTCCTCCCCCACCAACCAAAAGCACAACAGAAACAAAGATGCTGGGGCCAGAGCAGCAGTCCAGCAGGGAGGGTACTGGCCTTGCACACAGCTGACCTGGTCCCACAAGCACGGCCAGGAGTGACCCCTGAGTGCAGACCTGAGCACTGCTGGGGGTGATCCCAAACCAAAATATGAAATACATAAATACAAATGGTGGTGGCCAGCTGGAGGGATGGCCCAAGGTCAGCAAGACTGGGGTGCAGACCTGGCTCTAAGCCATCCAAAGTCAGGACAGCGTGCAACAGCAACAGATGGGGCAGATGCGAGCGCAACAGGGAGCTCTGAATCGAGGGTCGTGGTGGCCAACGGATGCATCAGGTCAGGCCCTGCAGAGCAAAGCACAGGAGGGACCTGCACGGGGCCAAGGGGCCGAGCCATCGCGCAGCAGGGTGGCACACACCCAGATGGACCCCAGCACTGCTGAGTGAGATCCAGGCCAGGCGGAGAGCCACACCCGCTATCTACACGGCTGCTGTCCCACTCTGGAGAAGCCAGTGTCCTGACCTTGCCTCTCCCCTCACATCTAAGTCGAAATAAAAACTATCTTGCTTCAGAAAAAAAAAAAGAAAGAAAAAAACAGAGCTGGCACTTGTTGGGAAGAGTGCTGAGAAGGGCACGCTCCGCACAGGGTCTTATGCCCGACCCCACACCCACCAGAGAAGCCCTGCTCCTTTCCCACGCTTGGGTCTGCAGCATGACCAGACACCAGGCATTTTTGCAAGTGTTTCCTGGGGGCAAGTGTGCTCAGGAGTGACTCCGGGGGACACAGCAGGGTCAGCTGCAGAGAGCAAGAGCCTTCAGCCTGTACTCTTCCCCCAATGAGGCTCATCCCACAGGACTGGCAGAGGCAGGGGCAAAAGGATGGTGAGAGCAATGCCAAGGGCAGGGCCAAAAAGCTCTAAGACTGCAGTGGGCGGGAGGGCATCCCCTGAAAACTTCCCAGCCACCTAGGACTGTAAAGGACTGTTTAGGAAAAGGGTCTTCCCTGGTACAATTTTCATTAAGCTCCCAGTGCGTGGGGTGGGAGGAGGCAAACCCAGTGACTGGCATCAGAAGCAGAGGAGAGGCAATATGAAGGCAGAGAGGCTTGGTCTGCATGGCCAGCAACCACCAGAAGGGAGAAAAGGGCAAAGGTCTGCCCTGTCAGTAGCTGAAATTTCTGGCCTCTTAACTCAGGAGAGTTGGGGTCGGAGAGATAGGACCGTGGGTAGGACACTCGCCTTTCAGGGCTGACCCGCATTCAACCCCTACCATCCCACACGCTCCCCCAGCATCGCCATGAGGTGATCCCTGAGCACTGCTGGGTGTGGCCCTAAACCGAAAAGTACAAAGAACCATTGAGAGTCACTGCAGCCACATGCCACACCCAGAGGAAGAGCTCAAGGCCAGCAGAAGGGCCCTTGGAAGCTAAGGCAGACACCACCAGGGAGGTGGGCCACATGTCCTAGATGTCAGCAGGAAGGAGGTGTCATAAGCAGGGGTGGTAATATCTGAGCTACTGCGCAGGCGAAGCACACAGGTGACAGCAGCTAACAGGCACTTAACACCTGTATGCCTACATCAGGCTAAGCACACAGGTGACGGCGGGTAACACCTGTGTGTCTACATCAGGCTAAGCACATGGGTGACAGCAGCTAACACCTGTGCTCTCACTCAGGCTAAGCATGCAGGTGAAAATGGCTAACAGGCAGCTAACACCTGTGTCTACATCAGGCTAAGCACACAGGTGACAGCAGCTAACACCTGCACCCCGACTCAGGCGAAGAACACAGGTGACAGCGGCTAACACCTGTATGCCTACATCAGCTAAGCACGCAGGTGACAGCGGTTAACATCTACAGTCCCACTCTGGTTAAGCGCGCAGGTGATGGCTTACACCTGCGCTCCCACTCAGGTGAAGCATGCAGGAGATAGCAAACAGGTGGCTAATACCTGTGTGCCTATATCAGGCTAAGCACGCAGGTGATGGCTAACACCTGTGCTCCCACTCAGGCTAAGCATGCAGGTGACGGCTGCTAACAGGCAGCTAACACCTGCGCTTCCACTCAGGTTAAGCATGCAGGTGATGGAAGCTAACATCTGTGCCTACATCAGGCTAAGCATGCAGGTGATGCAGCAAACTCCTATGCTCCCACTCAGGCTAAGCACACAACACAGTTAATCCGATCTGTGAGATATGATCGCACTGAGCCCTCAACTATTCTATGAAAGGAGATAACTGTGATGCAAGTCATGAGGAATCTGGTCAAGGCGTTAAGCTTGAAGAGTTGGCCATAGGGCTGGAGAGACAGTCCAGTGAGGAAGGCAGGTGTTTGATCCAGTTCAGAACCCAGCAGTGCACGTGGTCCATGGGTTCCCCCCCCAACACTGCCAGAAGTGATCTCTAAGCAGAGTCAGGAATAAGCACTGAGCAGTACCAGGAGTGGCCCAAAACAAATGGGATTGGGGAGAGAGTAATGCGGGCAGTCCAAGCAGTCACTCACGTTGTCAACCCAGGCTCAATCCCTAGCAACCCATAGGGCTTCCCAAGCACTGCCAGGAGAGATCCCTGCAGTCAGGAGGAATAGAGGGCCTTCAGGAGTGGTCCAAAATCAAAAAGGAATAAAAGAGATGTGGTAGTGGAATTACGTTTCTCTTTGTGTTTTCCTGTTGTTTGTTTTTTGTGGAACCATGTTGGGTGCCAGGGATAAAACCTGGGTCTGCCTTGTGCAAGGCAAACTCTCCACCCACTGTACTATCTCTCCAGCCCCCAGAGTCACCTCTTCAAAAGGAAACTCCCATTTCCACCTGAAAGTGCCAATGTTATCACAGTCACCAATGCCGTCAGTGGTTTCCCTTTTAGATTCTGGTTCACTGTGTTCATGCCTGAGAAAACATCTAACCCCCACCCAGTAGCCATCACAAGGCTGGAGCCATCTCGAGGAGCTGCGAACTAGGTCTGGGTTCACTGCCTAGCACTGCACAATCCCCCGAACACTACCAAATGTGCTCTGAGCACTGAATCAGAGAACCACAGAGTAGATCGGTATAGCCCACTCTAAAAATTAATGAGCAGGGGTTAGAGTGATAGTACTGCAGGTAGGGCGTTTGTCTTGCAAACTAGGGTTTGATTCCCAGCACCCCATATGGTCCTTCAAGTCCTGCCAGGAGTGATCCCTGAATGTAAAGCTAGTAAATTCTGGACACAATCAGTTGGGACCCAAATATCAAAATAAATAAGTGAATAACTTGTTAGAAAATCATTATTTTTTCAGGTTTGAAGAACAAGGCACTTAGGATATCAAAAAGAATTTTGAGTTCACTTCTCATATAACCTTGCTGTTCAAATTAGCTTACTTTTTTTTTTTTTTTTTTTTTTTACTTTTTGGGTCATACCTGGCGATGCACAGGGGTTACTCCTGGTGGTGCTCAGGGGACCATATGGGATGCTGGGAATCGAACTTGGGTCGGCCGCAAGCAAGACAAATGCCCTACCCGCTGTGCTACCTCTCCAGCCCCTCAAATTAGCTTACTTAGTTCTTTTTTTTTTCCCCTTAAGATGGCTGGGCAGGTGGGATGGTGGGTTTGGGGCCACGCCTGGTGTTCAAGGCTTACTCCCAGCTCCCGGTTCTTCACTCAGCATTCACACCTGACAGAGATCAGGGGACCATGTGATGCCAGGAACTGAACCTGGGCAAGTGGGCAAGTCCAGCACCCTCCCCGCTGTCCTATGGCTCCAGCTCCCGTTTGTCCTCTCTGAAGAATGGCTTAGCCTTCAGAAAGTAACTCCATACAGAAACCCCCAGGACCTCCTGCCGCTGTTCTCTGCTGCCTCCCTCGGATGTTCTTGTGTCCTGGGACACTGTCATTTCCCCAGATTACAGGGGAAAGGCCTTGAATCTAACAGATCTTTACCACTTCACCCAGGAACTCTTGTCTTAACCCGAGCACGTGGCAGTGAGGGTGGTTCCCAGCCCTGTTCGCTGCCCTCACACGGATGCATGCTGGCTCATCTACCTGTAGTTGCACCCACCACAGCTTCTGTCCCTTCAATGCAATGTCCAGAACGAAAGCCAGAAACACCGGATGTGCCTGTAAAGGTGCATCAGCTCTAAGTCCACAGGGCTGCTTGGAAGACCGAGTGACCACACGCCAGGAATCCACTCCCCACTTAGTGATGCCCTGAAAGGCCCCCAGACTCTGCTCATAGCCCTGAAGTCACCCCCCCCCACACACACACACAGTCTTGGGGCAGGCTAGCCCCAGCAGAGCTCAGGGGCGACTCCTGGAGATGTTTGAGGGACTTGTGGTCTAACCCTGGGGCCATCACAGGGCCAGAGAAGACAGTGCAGGGCTCAGGTACTTACTTGTGTCCAGTCTACCCTGGTCTGATCCTTGCCACCACCAGGAGCAATACCTGAGCAGAGGTAAGACTTCTGCCTCAGTCTCTCCAGGTGAGGCAAAAATAAAATGAAGTAACAGGGCCAGAGTGAAAGTAGAAGAGAGGGAATTTGCCTTGCAAGTGGCCAACCAGGGTTCAATTCCCTGCACCACAGATGGTCCCCAGAACACCAGAGATAATCCATGATCCCGGAGTAACCCCTGAGCATTGCAGGGCGTGGCCCCAAAACAAAATAAAGCAAAATGGACGTATGTGTGTGTGCGCGCGCGCGCACATGCATGTCCAGCCCTACTCCTGGGCCCAAGGGCAGCCAGAGCATCCAGAAGGGATCTTAGGCCCCCCCCCTCAACAAGGATTGGGGCATCCTTGGTGCAGCCCCCTCGACTACAGACCAGGAGGCACTGCTCAGTACAAGGGGCCACAAGAAGAGGTCAAGGCACTGGCCTAGCATGTGGCTGGTTTGAATCCCAGGTGCCATGGATGGTTTCCCAACACAGCCAGGGGTCTCTCAATCACAGGACCAGATGCCCCTGAGCACCACTGGCCGAGCACCCCCCAATAAACTTCAAAGTCTGTGTCGCAGCCTACACTGACTAGGGTATGGAGCACGGAGACCCAGGTCTTTTCCTGCTCTCTGTTCTCGCGGACGGTCTCCTCACCATTTCCATCCCTTCCTCTCCTCCCTCTAGAGCAAGGCCAGTGAGGGTCCCTCTGATGAGGTCAATCTTAGCCCCGCTATCCAGGTGAGGGAGTTCTCACTCAGCACCCATTTCCTCTACTTCTTTTGGGCACACTCTGGCGGTGCTCACAGATCGCTCGTGACAGGGCGCAGGGGAACCATAGGCGACACAATACTGGGGGTGGCCCCTAGGCTGGCCACGGGGAAGGCATGCTCCCTGCCTCCTGTACTATGGCCTATGGCTCTGGGTTCCCCTCTCTGCATGTGTTTTGTGGTGAGGGTATGTGGGGGGGGGGGGGGGGAGTAGTTCTCTTGATTTTGTAGCTTTTTCCCCCGTAATATTTTACTGCCTAAAAAAAAATTTTTTTTCTTTTATTCTAGTAGATAAGGTACCGTGTTTACTTAGGTTTTGGGCAACACCTGGCAGCAATGCCCAGGGCTTCCTCCTGGCTCTGAGCTCAAGGATCAGATCCTTCCAGGAGGGACCAGAGAACCACAGGGGATGCCAGGGATTGAACCCGGTTGTACCACATGCAAGGCAAGCACCTCAGTCGCGGCCCTATCTCTCGGGTTCACAAGGTACCACCTTTAAATAGTGTTAACATTGTGGTCCCAATAGTGCTGTTGTCAAGATAGTTATTGCCCCTCACCACCACCAAGTGGCCAATAGCGCACACCACCATCCCAGTGTCACACCCAGTCCATTCCTTCAGTCCCCCCTTGCTGGTCATCTCAGCTTTGTGATCCCAGGCCAAGGTCTTGTCACCATTTTCATATTGCCTATGGCCATGCGCTGTCTCTCTGGTCCCCGGATCATCCTGTATGTGTCCTTCTCGGACTCACCCTCCCTCCATGCCGTCTCCTCTCCTGACATACTCACCTGTCCTCCCCCTATCACGAAGATGGGATGGCATCACAGGTGGACACGATCTTTTAGAATTAAAGGGCTTGTGTGAGGGAAAACCAGTGAGTCATATGCGAGTCGGACCTCAGTGCTGTAGCCAACCTTTCAGCACAGAAACCACTGCGCTCTTTCCCCGGCTGTGCCGTGCTGCTGGCACTGGCCACTGTGTGTGCACCCTCCCCCGCCCGTCTCCGTCCCAGACTGGGCCCTGACGTTGGTGCGTCCCGAGCCCCATTCCTTCCACACACTCGCATTGTGGGCCACAGGAGGCTTCAGGAGCAGCGGACCTCACGCAACCCCAAAGACCGCAGGTCCCCAGAATAGTACCAGGAGCATCCCGCATACCACCAGGTGAGGCCCAATATTAAGCCCCATAAACTAACTTCCAGATAGAAGAATAATGAAAAAATCTGTCATTATTATGGTCTCTAACCAAGGGACATCCCTAAGAATGGAGAACTCTAGAAATTCAGCATCACGGGGCTGACCCAGACTCAATCCTCAGCTCCGCCATGGTCCCACAAGTGCAGAGCCAGGAGAAAGCCCTGAACACAGCCAGCCCTTCCCAAGACTCAGCACGCAAGAGGAGAGAAGTAAAATCCCTAAGAAATGATTCTTAACAGTTTTCAAAACCTACATAGTATCAGGTACTGTTAAGAGAACATTCCAAGGGGAAAGTAAGGACCAGAGAGGGTTCAAAAGATGGGACTATAGGCTTTGTGTAAGGGGGAGCGCTGTGTTCAATCCCTGGCACCACGTGATCCCCAGAACTGCCAGGTGTAGCACAGCTGCCCCCAATCCCCACTCCCCCCCAAAAGCGGAACGGCCCTGCCCCCCCACAAGTAACAGCACGGGAGCAACAAGAGGGAGGAAGTGACAGGGGTCTGTCTCCATCCCCTGTTCTGCTGGAGCCCTTGGGAAGAAAGACCCGTGTGCCCTGGAACATTCCCTAGGGAGCAAGGGAGCGGGCATCATCAAGGGGGGCCCTGGGTAGAGCCTCCCGAGATGCGGTTGGCAGCCCAGGCCCCCTCAGCCCCCAGAAATAAGGAGTTCTCTCCTCACCCTGCCTGGATTTCAGGAACCTGAAGTTACAAATATTGTTTCTGAAAGCTTTTTTGTCCAATTATCAAGTATCTAAATTTTTCAAAGCTACATTGACTGGTAGGACAGGTAACCAAAAGACTCTGCAATCCTCTGTGGGAATGGTTTAAAATCGCCACAGGGCTGAGGCCGGAGACACATAAAGGTACAGATAACCGCATGCTCTCCGCCTCCAGTTCTGGCAGACTGAGACTCGTCTCCGGCCAAGGCGAGTCCAGTAAGCCCAGGGCCCGCTTACAGGCAAGAGCCAGGAGGACCCCACGGACGGCAAGGCGTGGTGGGCCGAGCAAACACAAGGGCCGGAGGGACAGGACAGCACAGAGGCCGACCAGGTCGTGGCTGACTGGGTTCGATCCCCAGCAACTCCAGGAGTAACCCGAGCACCGCCAGGCCGGGCCCCCAACCCGCCACCCCTCCCCCCACTTCATAAATTTGCTTCTCCACTGTGGGAAGACAGCAATTACTGAACAAACTACAGCACGCCCTGCCACCAGGAGCCACGGGGCTTAAACGCATCCTTGTCCCCTGGGCCCACTCTCCAGACCCTACACTGCTTAAGGAGAAACTCAGGCCTGGACTCCGAGCTTCCGAGGGAGGAACACCGAGTCCTCTCAGCGCGCCCTGTGGGCTGACACTTGCTCTCCAGTATTCTCTCCCTTGTCTCTCGGCATATGCATACAAGTTAACAATTTGGGTTTGGTCTGGGGGCCACAACCGGCAGTTCTCGCTCTGCACTCAGGTGGGGTTCTGGGGTGGCAGGGATCGAACTCCAGCTGGCCGCTGTACACTCAGCCTGCTCTAAGTACATGATTACTGGACATTCGAGGGTCAGAGGCGTCTGACGGGCTGCGGCCCAAGCTTTGCATGTGGGACACCTCCCAGCACCACAGAACCCCCCAGAGCAATTCCAGGTGTGGCCCAAAAATGTACATTGGGCCGGAGCAATAGCACAGTGCCCACAGCTGACCTGGGTTCGATCCACAGCACCCTATACGGTTCCCTGCGCACAGCCAGAGGTAAATTCCTGAATGTAGAGCCATGAGTAAACCAAGCACTGCCAGGTGTGACCCCAAAACCAAAATAAATAAATCAAATTTTTTCAACAAAAAATAACCCTCCACATAAAATTGAGCTGTGTTTTTTCAATGTTATACATTACATTTTGTCAACCGTTCCTCTAATCTCACTGCCAAAAATGAAGATTACCTCCTCCCCCAGCCTATGTTCTCTGATCAAACTGAACTCCCTGGTTCATCAGGTCTTCGACTACTGCATCAATGATGGAAGCATGAAATCAGAACTTGCAACAAAAGAGGGTTAAAAAAAATTCAAAACAAGGGACAGAGACCAAAGCAGGGAGGGCACTTGCCTTGCAAGTGACAATACAGGTTTGATCCCTGAGCACAGAGTCAGAAGTAAGGCCTGAGCACCACCGGGTGTGGCCAAAAAAAAAGGGAAAAAGAAACTCTGTAAAACATGGGGCCAGAGAGATAATATAGCAGGTAAGGCACTGGCCTTGCATGTCCAGCCCACTGAGCGCCAATCCCCAATCCAGGAGTGACCCCTGGACACCACTGGGTGTGGTTGCCCCCCCAAATTCTAAAACGCTATGCTCAATACGTTGCTAGACTTATGCTAACTAGGGGTTTCAAAATAATACAATAGGCCATATGGCCAAGCCCAGCTAATATAACTATCTATTACCAACCCACTAATGCTAAAAGCCAGTCTGTAGGCAGTTAAGAATTTAATCCAATTCAGAGACCAGCGTGAGCCAAATCTTTGGGCAGAGAAAAAACAATCCAATGAAGCATCTCTAATAAACACTGCTACCGCACATCTGAAATAGAACGCGAATCCACTCAGTTATCAGCTGAAAGTCAATTAACAGTAGTAGCTTGAGAGGGGATCGGAGCCCCTTTCCCGATGCCATTTGCAGAAATAACCCTTGCGATAAGCCTACTTTGCAGGAAAGTCAAGCTGACAAACAGAGCTTTGAGAAATCAAATTTCTCATAAAATCTGTCCATTTCTCAGGACTGCCCAGGGACCCAGAGGCCGGGACCAAAACAAATATCCACGGGCCGGGGCACCTCCTCGGGCAACCTGGGGCTGCCCAGGTTGGGATCATCGGAGAGGGGGCTCGAATGGAGCGGGTGCCCGCTCTGCCTGGCGCCATCCCACCACCTCGCTGCCCACTAGCTGCCCACCCGCATCTGGGGGCGCGATTCCAGGCAGGGCCCCGAGCACTGCCGGGTGTGGCCCAGAATCAAAAACCAAACAGAATCTGGGCTAGCTCACTGTACGGCTCCGTCTCCGGAACGGAACAACACGGCAGAGAAAAGCCTGAGCGCCGACTCGGCCCCGGGAGGGTCCGCCGGGAGGGTCAGCCCAGGAGACAGCGGGCAGGCAGCGAGGGCGCGGGCGTCTTGCCCCTGCTGAGTCGGGAGGGCCGGGGCCGCACGTCCGGGGAGGGGGGGGGGCTACACGTCCAGTGGGGGCTACACGTCCACGGGGGCCGCACGTCCACGGGCCCGACGTCCGCGGGGCCTGCGTGTCCATGCGGGGGCCGCACGTCCCCGGGGCCTATGTGTCCAAGGGGGCTGCACGTCCGCAGACGGTGGCAGCAGGGCGGCCCCGCGGCTCCCGCCCCGGCAGGAAACGTTACCGGCGGGCGCGCGGGCCGAGCGGGGCGGGGGTCGGCCGGCCCAGGCGGGGAGTCGGGGTCGGGTCCACGCCGGGGGTCGGCGGGCCCGGGCGGGGGTCGGGATCGGCGAGCCCGGGCGGGGGTCGGGGCTCCAGTGGGGGTGGGGGTCCGCGGGCTCGGGCGGGGGTCGGGGGTCGGCGGGCCCGGCGGGGCGGGGGTCGGCAGGCCCGGGCGCGGATCGGGGTCGGGGATCGACAGGCCCGGGCGGGGCGGGGGTCTGGGTCGGCGTCGGGGGGCGGGGGTCGGCGGGCCCGGGCGGGGTTCGGGGTCCGGGGTCGGCGGCCCGGGCTGGGCGGGGGCCGGCGGGGGTCGGGGCAGCGGGGCGGGGGCGGCGCGTGCCCGCGCGGCGGGGGGCGCGGGGGGCGCGGGACAAAGGCTTCGCGCGCGCCATCTTGGGGCGGCCGGCCGCGCGGCCATTCATCGGAGCGGGCCGGGCCGGAACCGGGACCGCGGCGGGCCCGCGCCCCGCCCGCTCGCCCGCTCGCCCGCCCGCCGGCCCGCCCGCCCCGGCCCGCGCCCGCCCGCCCGCCGCGGCCCGCGCCCTCACCTGGCGCCGCGTCCCGGCCGGCCCGGCGTCGGGCGTGCGGCGAGTCGCTCGGGCCCGCGCGGCCGCTGTCTCCCGGCCGTGCGCTGCGCCGCCGCCTCAGTCCGCCCCTCAGACGCCTCCAGCCATCGGGATGGGCGCGGCGGCCCCTGCCCGCAGCTCGGGAAACCCCGCGGCCGCGTCACCGCGCAAGGCGCGCGCGCGCCCGCCGCCCGCGCGCGCCCGCCCCGCCCCGCGCGCGCGCCGCTTAAAGGGGCCGCGGCCGGAGCCCGGGCCGCGCCGCGCCGCGACCCTGCCCGCACGTGCTGCTGCCGCGCTCGGGGCCGGCGGTGCGCCCGGGGTGAGCTGGACAGGCCCCCAGAAACCTCCAGAATGTTCCTCGAGGGCAGGAGGGCCAGCTCCGGAGGGACAGGCTCGGTATTCACGGCGGCCCTTATCTCATCTGACAAGCCCCGTGCTGTGACCCCTGGCCGGGAATCGCACCCCTCCTCGCTTCCCCGCCCCTCCAGCCCCTCCAGCCCCTGGTCCTCCCGTCGCCGGTCTCTCAGGGGAGGGTCAGCAGCCTCTCAGGGGAGGGTCAGCAGCGGGCGGCCAGAGACCCCCCTTGGCCTCTGTCCTACCGCGCTGACTCCTCGTCCCTCTGGGCCAACAGGCCTCCCAAGCCCAGGTCCAGTGGCCCCCCCACTCTGGGCAGCGCTGCTTCCTAATCATAGGCCACTGCGTTCCACCCTGGGGTTCCCCCCCTCCCCGCAGGACATCTCCCAGGCACACCGCCCCTCCCCTGCACTTTCCCAGCACTCACAGCTCCCCCTGCCCACCAGCCCCAAGGACCAGAAGGACACCGGGGGGGGCCTGGGGAGCACATGCTTGGGAGTGCTCTGAGTCCTGGTCTCGTGGACCAGGAGAGGACCAGGGGCTGGGCAGGAGGGCTGCAGTGTGTGGGAGGGGCAGGAGCCCATGGCTGCAGTGTGGGGGTGGGGGGAGGGAGCCAAGGGCTGCAGCGCAGGGGAGGGCAGGAGCAGACTGGGCTGTAGCGTCAGGTGGGGGTCTCCCCCTGAGGTGGCCCCCCTGGTGAGGCCCGTCCCGGCCTGTGACAGCACCCGCAGTGCCATCCTGGCAGTGCCACCCTGGCCCCAGCAAGGCGGCAGGGCCTTCTGCGGAATTTGCCCTCGTTTATGCGTTTACAGGCAGGGTGTGGGGGGGCAAAGGAGCAGGGCAGGAAGGGGAAGGGGCAGGTTCTCGCTCTGGGTGGCCTGGCCTGGGGTCACTGGGTCCAGCTTGCGGGCTCCAACTGGGCTCCCCGGGGTGCCTCTGAGGCAAGTCTGCGCCCTGCCTTAGGCCCTCTGCGGGGAGCAGTGCTTGTGTGATTTCTGGGGATGCTCCCTCCACCCCCTGCAGGCGCCTGGGCCCTCTGACCAGGGAGCCCCTGAATTATTCAAATCCGCGCACAGCAGCAGAGCTGCATTTCAGGCTTTGAAGGACCCGGCACCCCCAGGCCAGCCTGGAGGGGCCTCCTGAGCCGGCAGGCAGGAGGCCTGGGTCTGGCTTGGGGCCCAGCTGGAGCCAGTATCCAGGTCTGGCCCTGCCAAGACTGTGCCCAGCCCCCTCCCAGGCAGCTGTGGCCAAATGTAGGTGATCCGGAAGGCGGCTAATTAGTCCTGGGCTTCCTGGGCCACGCCGGGAAGAACCGGGCCAGGAGCTCTAGGGGTCCGCCCCTCCTTCCTTCTCCGGCAGCCACCAGTGCACCCTGAGGACCAGAACGGTGCAGTCCCAGCTGTGGCCACTGCAGGACCAGGGGTTGGTGGGTGAACTGGTGGGAAGGTGGCTTGAAGCCAGCCAGAGCCCGTCCTTAGCCAACCCCACCAGCCCTGACCTCTGGCCAGTCACCTGCGGTTGGACCCAGACACCATCGGGGCAGAGAGCGGGGAGGTCCCATGTGAAGGGGGATGCACCCCTGGCAGGCAGCTAAGCAAGGAACCCTGGGGCCAGACCTCCCGTGGGGTAAAGGCATTAAGGAGCCCCAGAAAGGCAAAACCAAACCTTAAGGAGGTGTCAGACGGGGTGATGGGGAGGAGTGATCACAGGCACTGACTTAGCTCTGGATAAGGTCCCTGCCTGAGCAGAGGGCACAGTGAGGGCAGCTCTGCCTCTGGGGGGTGGTTGGTTTGCTTGTTTGAGGGCCACACAACCAGCGGTGCTCAGGGCTGACTCCTGGCTCTGCACTCGGGTCACTCAGGACACGGCGGGGCTCGGGGGACCTTATGGGTGCCAGGGGCCAAACCCGGGCAGATGCCTCCCCGCTGTGCAGTCTCCCTGGCCCCACTTGCTGCCCCTTTTGTGCCTCTCTTGGAGATGGGGTATTAACTAGCCTCCACAGACCCCAGGGACCCCATCTTTGTCTCTCTGCGGGAGGGGGGTGGCACGCCTGCTGTGGGCACATCACTTCCCCGTGATGCTTGGGGACCCCTGCATGGCGGAAATATAACTGGGGTCAGCGTCTTCATAATGCCATCCTATCTCTCTGCGCAAGGCCCATTATTTCCTAATAAAGCTGGACAAAGCCGGCCGGAGGCTGCAGCCAGTCCCCACCTCCACAGGGGCCAAAGCCTGGGCAGCTGGACCCGAGCTGGGGAAGGGCTCCCTGGGGGACCCAATGCTGGGGCAGAGGCCGATACAGTCCCTAGGGCTCAGCTCAGGTGCCCTGTTGCAAAGCTGAAGCAAGAATGGGCCGAGAAATCCACTGAGGAGAAAGGGAGCGAGGTTCTGTCTGCAGGACAGCCCCGGATGGGGGACAGGCAGCCGGATGTGGGGCCCAGCCCGACTGGACAGACAGACCCCCCAGCCTGAGCGCCTGCCAGAGCCCTCAGCCGCCGCCCATTTCCTGGCCGCCCTGGGCGGCTCCCTGGCTCCCAGGCCCCAATTGTTCTCCTGCAGCCTGGCGGGACCCCCAGAAGCTTCAGGCTTCAGGCCAGCTGTCTGGTGCAGGGCAGTGCGGGGCTGGAGAGCTGCAGTGACTGAGATGGAGAAAGGCCAAGAGTACCCCAAACCCCACCCACTCACAGGCGATAGGGCCCAGTGGCCGCCAAGGGGGTCTGAGCCCCAGCCCACCCACCGGCACTTCATTCTGGCCTGCCTGCTGGGCCTCTGCCCTCAGCTGCCACTGGCCCCAGGGGCCTTGGGGCCACAGCTTTGTGGCACAGGCTCCTGCGGGGATGCAGTTCTGTGGGGAATCAGGTTCTGCTGCGTAAACAGCACCTGGAGTCTGCGGGGGATGGGCAGGAGTCGCCCCTAGCCCTGACTGCGCGCTGCCTGGTGCTGCCCTTTCTCCTAGAAGCTGCCTGAGCTGGTTGGGCCTTTGCCAGAGGCGGTGGGCAGCAGGGTGGCAGAAGGCCCCAAGCCCTCAGCCACCCCACCCTGGCTGCCGCTCCCACTCTGGTCAGCACCCGCTGAGCCCTCCCGGGCCCCGGCTCTCCGGGCTGCTGCCTTGGGCACCCTGGCCAGTCTAGGCAGCCACAAAATTGTCCACTAATGCCTATGAGGGCTCAGACCCGTGGCACGTTAGCAGGGCCGTTGATAGTCCCCCCATGTGTGGCCCCTGTGCAGGTCTGGGGGCCTGGCAGCTCCAGCCTTCTGAGCACCCTCGTGGCCACACCTGGGGATACCAGGGGCTCGAGGGTCCATGCCCACGGTGTGGGGCTCCAGCCCAGGTGGACACATTCACTGCTGTGCCATCCGCAATCCAGCTGCAAGAGTTTTCATGTTTTGTCTTCTGGGCCATGGGTGGTAGTCAGGATTCACTCTAGGCAGGCTGGGGGCGGGGGGGGGGGGGGGGGGGGGGCCATAAGAGATGCTGGGGGTCAAACTGGAGTCGACCACACGCAAGACCAGCACCTGCCTACAGCACTGTCGCGCCTGCAAGTTGACTTTGGACACAGGCTTTCGAGTTCTGAGGGTATTGAGGGTCTTTCCCCTGGCTATGTGGCCCTGGCCCAGCCCAGCAGGGGCGCTTCGGGGACGTGTGGGCGCGGCCCCTCTGCCTGCTGCCCTGGCTGTGGCTGATGAGGTCTGGATGCCAGTGCAGGGTCCCCGTGGAGTGCCCTCCGAGGCTCCGCTGGCCTCCTCCGGTGTCCTTCAGGCTCTGCCCCCTCCTTCTGAGGCTGGAGTGGGGGGGGGGACCTGCTGCCTCCTCACCTTGCCCCAGTCTCCAGTGCCGTCCCCCGCCCGTCCCCTCCATCCCTGTGGGTCCGTGGCTGCCCCAGGTGGGTGCCCTGAGCAGTAGGGCCGAACAGCTGTCCTGCAGCCCAGCACCGGGGAGGGGTGGAGTGATGGCCCCTGGCTGAAGCTCATAGCTGGGGGGAGGGGGACAGCTGTGGAAGGACATCAGGGGTTGAGAGCCTGTCCACCTGCAGCAGGAGGTGGGAGGCTGAGAAAGGGGCGGGATCCCGGGAGGCACCTGACACTGAGTGGGGGGCACAACAGCACCCCCAGGAAATGGACTTGGACCTTCCTGTGCTCGGCCCCCAGTAGCCGCTCCTGGGGGTCGTGCTGGTTAGAGGTGAGTCCGGATCCCCGACCCCCTCCCCGCTGCCACACTCCTTTGTCCAGCCCCTCCGCTGAGTCCCGGGGGCTGAGGCTGCCCGGTCCCGCAGGGCCCCTGGGAGCGGCTGTTTTGGAAACCCGCCCCGGAGCCGGCGCGGCGGTCCCGGTGACGCGCGCCTGGGAGCGGCGGGCGCAGCCTGCGGTCCCCGGGGCGCCGCCAGAGTCCCGGCGGGCCGCCCGGCCCCGCGCCGCCGCCGCGCTCCTCGGCCTCGGGGGACTCGAGGGTCTCGGGGGGTACCCCCCGGGCCTGGAGCTGGGGCACCGCCCGGCTCCTGCGCCCCGGGCCGTGCTAGCGCCGCCTGCTGGACAGCGCCAGGAGACGCCCAGGGCGCTTCCGGGGCCGGGCGCTGGAGAGGGCGGGGCGTAACGCTGGAGAGGGGCGGGGCCGAGCGCTGGGACGGGCGTAATGCTGGAGAGGTGTGGGGCGGGGCCTCGAGCTGGAGAGGGGCGGGGCCGAGTGCTGGAGCTGGTCCTCAACCCTGCGGGCGGCGCCTGACTTTGGGGCGGGGCAGGAGCTCTCTGGAATGGCCACGAAGGTCTATTGCGAGACAAGACCCCTTGTTTCCGTGTGTTGTGAGGTTGTGGGGTCCGCAGGACGGAGTCTGGGAGCTCCCACTGGGCGTAAGGCGGCGCTAAGCTCCAGAGGTGACATGTTGCATGACGTTTCTGCTGCTGGCTGCACCACCACCGCATCCCCTCTACCCTGGTCCCTGGTTCTCTCCTACTCTGACCCTCCCAACACATATTTTTAAATCTTGGAGGGTGGTGCCCAGTGATGCCCAGCTCAGCACAGGGGAAGTTGGGTGTCCAGCAACTCACACACACGTCATATGCTCTGCCTCTCCAGAAGGGCCTCAGCCAGGAGCTTGTTTTCAGGCACCCTTGGGCGTGGGTGGGTTACACCTGTGCTGAGGGATCTCTCCTGGTGGTACTCATGGGGTGCTCTGGGGTCCCAGGGTTTGAACCCCATCAGCCACGGGCAAGGCAGGCGTCCTCCCTGTTGTTCTATGGCTTCGACCCAGGTCTTTATTATTATATTTTGGCTTTTGGGGTCACACCCGGCGATGCCCAGGGGTTACTCCTGGTTCTACATACTGGAATTACTCCTGGCAGTGCAAATGGGATGGGGATCAAACCTGGGTAGGCCACATGAAACTGCCCACCCCACTTTGTGGTTGCTCTGGGTCCTTTGGTCTAGGTCTTTAGTCTTCATTCTCTGACAATCAATCTCCTTTTTTAATTTAATTTTATTTTTGCTCTTAGGATCATACCCAGCGATGCTCAGGGGTTACTCCTGGCTCTTCACTCAGGAATTACTCATGGAGGTGCTTGGGGGACCATATGGAATGCCGGGGATTGAACCTGGGTTGACCACATGCAAGGCAAACACCCTCCCCGCTGTACTATCACTCTGGCCCCACAATCTCCTTTTTAAGTGGCAGTTGTCTGGAGTCTGACATAGGCTTTGTATGAAGGAGGCCTGAGTTCAATGCCTGAGCACTGCCTGGTATGTTCCCCCCCCCAAAAAAAATAAGTGACAACCACTGTAAAATGTTTTGTTTTGTTTTGTTTTGGGCCACACCTAGCAGTACTTGGGACTTCCTGGTTCAGCACTTAGGGATCTCTTTTGGTGGGGCTGGGAAATTAATGTGGTGCCAGGAATGGAGCTTGGGTCAGTCGTATGCAAGGCAAGTGCCATCTCACTGTACTGTACTCTGGTCCGAAAGGCTTTTTTAACCTCCCAAATAGTGTCCAGGGAGTACAGGGAACCCCGGCTGACGAGTATCGGCTAACAAGGGCAGTTCTTGGCAAGGGCCCAAGGACACGATGCTGCTTGGGTCCTGTGGCACTATGGACCACCGGGATACCCAGAGCCATGTCCAGTTATGCTCAGACCATGTGGCTGGGAGAAGACCCTGGTGACCTGCATGCAAGGCTCCTTAGCCCTGCGGGATCTCTCCATGCTATAAGGCATTATTTTTTATTTTAAAATATTTATATGGCATTATTTTGATTAAGGATTTATTTACATTTTGGCTCTGTGCTCAAGGGGCCATATGTGGTATTGGATTGGAACCAGGGTTACAGCCCCTCCTATGTGCTGGGCAAGCGTCTCAACCTTTGTACTATCTCTTGTGTTTTTATTAGGGTAATTTTGGAGTCTCCCAGGCATGCTTAGAGGACCCCAGGGCCACTCTCAGTGATACTTGGGCCCTCTAGGCGAGAGTTTTTATTATTAGGACAGTAAATGTCTCTGCTTGGCTGTACTGGACTCAGCCTGCCTCAGATCCAGAGCCTCTTGTGGGCCCTCACCTTAATTTCTTTAAGGAACAGTATTTTTGTTGTTTTTTTTTTAATTTTTAAATTTTTTTTTTAAATTGTTCAGTGATTTATTACATTTTACTATACCAATCCCACCACCGTTATACCTTCCCACTACCCCATTGTTTTCTATTTTCCCAGCCAACAGCCAAGCCTGCCCCAAGAGCAGGCCCTAAATGATTTATTTTGTATTGCTTGTTATGATGAATTCACTAAAAATGATTAAAAAAGACTTCCTTAAAAGAAAATGTGTGAAGATTGCTGTATCTCACCCTGGAGCCCTTGTATGAGATTACTTGCATGTTACTACAGAGGAAACAGTTGTTTTTTTTTTTTTTGCCTTTTGGGGTCACACTGGCTATGCACACAGGTTACTCCTGGCTCTGCACTCAGGAAGTTCTCCTGGTGGTGCTTGGGGGACCATATGGGATGCTGGGAATCGAACCTGGGTTGGCTAGGTTCGTGCAAGGCAAACGTCCTACCTGCTGTGCTATTGCTCCAGCCCCTGAAACTGTATTTTTTAATAGCTTTAGATTAGGGAAGAATTGCTGAGACCTCAGAGCCCCTCCCCATCCCATCTTCCCCTCGGGGTAGCAAGTGTTCATGCTGCTTGGAGACAGCTGCTTCCTCCTGAATTTCCCTTCCATGCTAAGGCCGGCAGTAGGGGACCCATGTCTTCTCCCTGGGGTCCCTGTTGTCCTCTCTGCCCTGCATGGCCTCCTGTCCAATTCTCGTCCCATCTGGACCAGGCTGGACTCTCAATGGGACTGGAGGCAGGTGGCCTTCATCACAGACCAGTTGCAGGGAGATGCTGGCGCAGAGCCAGGGGTGCAGCTTGTGGACATGCCTGGGCATGGCCCTTCCTGGGAACAATTAGGTTTCTCTTCAGAACTTCAACCTTGGAGCTCCCCAAATTCACAGCAGCTTCTTTACCATGGACGGAGGGTGGCCCTGACTCAGTCCACCTGAAAACTGAGTGTTAGTGCCACAGAGAGGATTCAGGGCATGCATGGTCCCAAGCATAGCAGGGAGGCAGCCCTGGAGGCCCTGAGCACAGAGGGCCTGGGGTTCAGGTATCACTGTCACTGCGGCCCAGGCCCTAGCACTGGGGTGGTGACTGGGGTGCTGGGGACTTCCAGGAGGGCCTCTGAGCAACACTTATGAGTCCTCCACAAGAAAAGAGAGGTTCTCAGGAACAGGTGACCCCCCCACCTCCCCTTACTTCCAGCAGCTTGGCAGTCATTCCACAAGCTGCCGCTGGAGTCATGCAATCTCATCAACAGCCATGATCCAGAGACTCAATAGAAATCTCTCAGAAGAGAGCACAGACAGGTCTCCAGACCCCAGGCTAGGCTGTGCCTTTCTGGGCAACCTGGAGGGGAGTGGGTGAGGCCCCTCTCTGCCCCAACGAAGCCAGCCCTGACAGCTGAAACCCTCCAGAACTCAACCACCGCCATGCTCACAGATGTGCTCCACATGCTCGGATGAGCTCACCTGTGAAGTGAATAGATGAGTGATTCTATTCGTGGACCGCAAATTCGTCCACGCGACATCTCATACTTTACACCACCAATATACCAAGTGTAATGCACCGCATTTGATTGGGTTTAAAGTAGAAGGCAAAGTAGAAGGGGAAATATATTTACACACACACATATATAAATATATATATATATCACCGTATCACTGTATCACTGTCATCTCATTGTTCATTGATTTCCTTGAGCAGGCACCAGTAACGTCTCCATTTGTCCTAGACCCGAGATTTTAGCAAGTGCCACATTGGAGGCTCTTTCAGGGTCACACACACACACACACACACACACACACACACACACATATCTGTGTAAATATATATACCCAGTCCCAGCAGCTGACCTCCACTACCCAACTGCCACCACGCTCCAGGCCACTTTCCAGACCACGCAGCTGCCAAGCGGCCGCACAACACATCATGGGACACTTCCTGCCCATTGTCCATAATTACCACACCATGTTGATGGAGTTCAGACAATAGGCAACAGATGATAGAGAGAAATATATATATATATGTATGTATGTATGTCACTGTCACTGTCCTCCCGTTGTTCATCGATTTGCTCGAGCGGGCCCAGTAACATTGTGTGATTTGTTACTGTGTTTGGCATATCGAATACATCACGGGTAGCCTGCCAGGCTTTGCCATTTGCCATGCGGGCGAGATACTCTCGGTAGCTTGCAGGACTCTCTGAGAGGGGCAGAGGAATCGAACTTGGGTCAGCTGTGTCGGCTGCAAGCAAGGCAAACACCCTACCCAATGTGCTATCGCTCCAGCCCATATGCCTCTCAGAGTGCCCGGCAAGCTACCAAGACTATCCCGCCCACATGGGCAGAGCCTGGCAAGCTACCAGTGTCATATTCAATATGCTAAAACCAGTAATTAGTAACTATAATGGGTCTCATTCCCCTGACCCTGTCACAGGCAGAGTCTCCTGCCCCCGCTCTTGGCTGTCCTCGCCGGGGCCCCTTGGAGGGGGCGGGTTGAGTTTCCCTCCCCGCCCCGAGCAGAGCTCCAGCAGCCGAAGACCTCCAGAACCAGCCACAACCATTCTGAGACCACTCTCCACATGCATGAAGGTACCGGCAGAGGAACAAAGGCATGCGGGTCCCGGGGCTGAGATCTCCAAGCCTGCTCGGATCGGGGCTGAGCATCCTCCACCCAGATCCTCCATCTTCCAGTAGGCAGGGGTCACACCCACCAACTGACCCCCTGGCGCCGTGTAATCCCATCAACGGCCAAGACCCAGAGACTACAAAACCCAGCTCTTGGAGGCTTATTACCTCATTCTTACTTTGGACAACCTGGCAGGCTACCGAATGTAACCTGCCCACACGGCAGAGTCTGGCAAACTCCCCGTGGCGTACCCAATATGCCAAATACCAGTAACAATGATGGGTCTCATTCTCCTAACCCTGAAAGAGCCTTGAATATGGCACTTTAAAATCTCAGGGCTAGGATGAAGGAGACATTACTGATGCCTGCTCGAGGCAATCGACGAACAACAGGATGATCGTGATCGTGATCGTGATCGTGACCCCTGACCCCGAAAGAGCCTCCAAACGTTGGGAAAGACGGGTAAGGAGAAGCTGGGGGGTCGGAGCGATAGCACAGCCGGTAGGGCGTTTGCCTTGCACACGGCCGACCTGGGTTTGATCCCCGGCATCCCATATGGTCCCCCAAGCACCGCCAGGAGTAATTCCTGAGTGCAGAGCGAGGACTAACTCCTGAGCATCGCTGGGTGTGACCCAAAAAGTAAAAAAAAAAAAAAAGTAAAATCTCAGGGCTGGGACGAATAGAGACGTTACTGGCACCACTCGAGTAAACTGACGAACAACAGGATGACAGTGATATATATATATATATATGTATGTATAAGTGGGCTGGAGCAATAGCACAGCAGGTATGGCATTTGCTTGCACGCAGCCAACATGGCCGACCTGAGTTCGATTCCTTTGCCCCTCTCAGAGAGCCCAGCAAGCTACCGAGAGTATCTCGCCCGCACGGCAAAGCCTGGCAAGCTACCCATGACGTATTCGATATGCCAAACACAGTAACAAGTGTCACAATGGAGATGTTACTGAGCCCGCTCGAGCAAATCGATGAACAACGGGTGGACAGTGACAGTGACAGTGATATGTATAAGCACACAAGGCTCAACTTTTAACAGCATGTTACTAATCTCTTATAGGTCTTCTGGGTGAAATACAACAATCCTCACACACTTTCCTCTAAGGAAACTTTTCTGTCTCATTTTTAGTGGATTATTCATAACAAACAATACAAAATAAATTATTTTGGTTCTGCTTTCGGGGCAGAGTTTAGGTTTCGGGTTGGAAATACAGTGGTGGGAAGGTGTAATGGTGGTGGGATTGGTGTTTGAATGTTAAATGTAATTAAATATTGTGAATAACTTTACAAAAATGAAATTAAAATTTAAAAAAAGAGGTTCTGACCCAGCCCAGCCACACATGAGGACATACACAAGGACACTGTCAGGGGACAGACTCAGACCCTCATGGACAAACTCTGGGCTGGATCTCAGCTGGGCAAAGACCCTGCAGCCCCCAAGTTCCAACAGATGGGGGAAAGGAGGGCAGAAGAGGCTGCTCAGGGATGAGGGCAGCAGGGCCAGTGCAGGGGTGGGGGCAGCGGGGGCTATGCAGAAATGGGGGCAGCGGGGGCAGTGCAGGGGTGGGAGTTGGGGGCTTGCAGGGGTGAGGGGCAGCGGGGGCTGTCCAGGGATGGGGTAGAGGGGACTGTGCAGGGGTGTGGGGCAGACAGGCTGTTCAGGGAAGCTTCCATGTCAGGAAAGAAGAAAAAGGGGCGTGCAGGTGCTCCTGTGGAGGCCAAGATGTTGAATCTCCCACACAGAGGAGCCACCACACCACACTCCCCTCTGAGGATATCTCAGGGCCGCACCATGGGAACCAGCATGCACACACATGCAGATGCACATGTGTACACACATAAACACACGCACACATGCACACACGTGCATGTGAACTCATAGGCACCCGTGGACACACATGCACTTGCATGCACACACATGCACATATGCACGTGCACACGGACTCGGGCCCTGGCTGGGCTTGAGTTGAGTGTGATGCACCTCATGTCATCCATCTCTTCGTGACTCTTTCTGGGGCCACCCAGGCTCCGGCTCAGGGCCTCCCTCCAGGACTTACTCTCCATGGATTCCCCATACCCGCGGGGGCACACACACCCTTGGCGGGGTGTCCACCCATATGGGCTTGGGTGTCCCTGTCTGTCATACTTCACCTGATGGGCTGTGATCTGGGTTCTGGAGGTCAAACCCCACAGCGGCTCAGGCACGGGAATGGGGCTCCGAACCTTACCCCCTCTCAGAGCTGAAAGCCACTGCCCGGACAGTGGGCACGAAGAGGGAGACCCCTAAACTTCGGTGGGCCCTTCCTGCGGCCTGCCATGGCGGCCAGCCTGGGGCTGCTGGAACCTTCCTGCCCAGGGCTTCAAGGACAAGCCAGGTGCACCTGCCTGCCGCCCCATGGCCCACCAAGCACGCCCCATTCTATCAGCCCCGCCCACCAAACTCGCTGTGCAGACTCTGGTGGGGCCATGGCCCGCTGAGCAGCCTAGGGGTACGGGCCTTGCTGTTCTGGCTGAGGAAGATCCAGATCCCCATAAAGCCCTTGGGCCCATCCCACCCTGCTGCTTTACTCTGCTCCGTAAGTAAAGTACACCCTGAAAGTGCCACCCAGCACTGGGGGCCGCCAACAATGCCTCCCTGAGTGGGCACTGGAGGGATGAGGGGGGCAGGACCTGGCACGCTGCCCGTGCCTCCTGCAGGCCTCAGTCCCGGGGACAACAGGAAGCCCAGGCCCTCCAGGGAAGCCCGGCCAGGGGAGGGCAAGGCTCTTCAGCGTCAGGGCCTGCAGAGAGCGCCCCCCCCCCCAGGGGAGGCCTCCCGTGGGTGGGGGACACTCCAAAGAAAGGGCACAGTGGCGCGGAGGCTAAGCTCTGGGCCCCTCTGCCCCGCCAGATCTTTCTGGGTTTCCCTAGGCCGGCGGCCCTGAGCCTCACTCAGGCTCCCCGCTGCTGTCCGCATCCTCCCTGCCGACCCCACAGTGCTCCCTGAGTTCTGATCACCCCACCCACCCACCAGCCTGTGCTCCTGCACCGAGGATCACCTCTGGCTGGTGGCCTCGTCCTGGGGGTGGCCAGAGGGGGCTGTGGCCTGAGCTTTCACCTTCCCTGCTGAGGCAGGTCTGACGCCTGACATGGAGTGAAGGAGGCGACAGGGGGAAAGTGAACTGCAGAGACTCGTGAGCTGATCAGGCGTCCGCCCGCCAAGTACAGCAGCAGCCGGCCAGGACGTGAAGAGGAGGTGTAGAGTCCTGGGGCTGCCGAGCCGGGGCCGAGGGGCGGCTGGGGGCAAGGGCCACATGCACCGGGCATGTCCAAGCAGGACCCCCCACAGCGGGCCTATCACGCCATGCCCACAGGTGCAGAGCCCTGCACTCGTGCAGGCGGGGATGATGGTAGCATGACAGGAGGGTGGGCAGGGGCCACTGGTGACCAGCCTCTGCCATCAGGACCCACGATCCTTCAGGGCGGTGCAGGGGGGGCAGCAGCCACAGGGTAGGGTCACGAGGAAAGCGCTGCTGCCCCAGGGCCCTCCCCCAGGCGGGCGGTTAGTAAAACCTCTGGCCCTGCTCACGTGTACATCTGTTCTGGGGGTGACAGAAGGGGGCTTCTCGCAGGTGGGCCTGGTGGCCTGGGAACTCTGACACCTCCTAAGCACAGGGCACACTGTGGCCTGCAGGCCAGGGTCCCTCCCAGAACCTTCCTTCAGCTGGTGGTGAGGGGCTTTACTCTCTTGGCAGCCTCCGGGCTGGGCCAGAGCTGCAGCCAACCCATCCAGCCATGCTGGGAGCACAGGGGATGATCCCGGACCCTCTGCTGGGCCTCGGAGTGGGGGCTACCTGGAGGGGGTGTGGACACCTTGACCACCTCCTCATCGGAGGGGGCTGCTCAGAGACACACGGGCTGTAGGCTGAGGGGCCATGGAATCCAGGTCCGGCTCCTGTAAGGGCAACAGTTAGGCCCAGGGGGTACTTCACAGAGCTGTGGGCTGTGGGGGAGAGAGGGCAGGAGGCCCACCCCTCCATAACCATGGCCTGCACTGGCCCTCACAGGTCACAGTGCCACGGACCAGGCTCTCACTGTCCACCCTGCAGTTTGGAAGCAGGCCCGGCGGGGGTGTGGGCGGCAGGTGCCGTGGGCTTCTGTCCAGAGGCAGCAGAAGCAGGAGGGGCCTGGGCTGGAGGAACAAGAGCTGGCCCTGCCGGCTGGCCACTCTGCAGACCACCCAGAGTGCAGAGGACACAGGGTCTGGGCTAGCCAAGGGCACCAGGCCGTCCTTGGCTGTCCCTGGGGTTGGGCTCACTCCCAGGACACACTGTCCTGGGCCTCCTGCACAGCCCTGCAGCTGGCAGGGACATCCATGCTGCCGTGGCCAGCGGGCACGAGAAGGCAGGCAGGAGGGACCCAACCAGGCATGACAAGCCGTGGTTCCTGCCGTTGACCTGGAGGCAGGGCGTTGGGGACAGGTAGCATTTATTGAGGGGCACTGGGCCAGAAGCTCCAAGGCTCATGGGGGCTCATGCCAGCTCTGAGGTGGAAGCAGGGGTGGGTGCTCTGGCCTTCGGGACCAAAGAAAGCAGAACTGGGGGACTGGGTGGGGTGGCGCTCGTCAGCACCTGAGCCACAAAGAGGATCTTGTAGGTCTCCTTGACGTCCCCACGGAGCTGCAGCAGAGCTGACACCACGAGGGGGTGGTCCGACTGTGGGGGGGGGGCGAGGGGGACACTCAGGGACTACTGCTGCGCTTCCCCAGCCCGCCCAGGGCCCGTGGGCTCTTGGGGGTTTCCTGGGCACCTACATCGAAGTTCGGGGGTGGCACCCAGGAGATGCTGATGGTCTTGGTCTGGCCGCGCTCCACAAAGCCCTTGGTGGGCTCCACAGTGAAGCCTTTGTGCTGCAGGGACGAGACACTGTCCAGGCTGAAGTCCACCACCTGCAGGGCAGGAAGGCCCCAAGGAGCACAGGGCAGGGAGCACGAGGATCACAGAACAGGGAGAGCACATGGCAGGTAGCACGGGCAGGGCGTATGGGAAGCATGGGGTAGGAAGCATGGAGCATAGGGGGCAGGGAACAGGGGGACATGGGGCAGGGAGCATGGAACAGGAAGCATGGTAGCACAGGACAGGGAGCACGGGGAGCATGGAGCAAGGAGCACAGAGAGCATGGGTACATGGGACAGGGAGCACAGGGAGCATGGGATAGGGAGCAGGGGAACATGGGACAGGGAGCATCGGGGAGCATGGTACCGGGAGCATGGGAAGCATGGGGCAGGGAACATGGGGGCACAGGACAGGGAGCATGGGACAGGGAGCATGGGACAGGGAGCACAGGGAGAACAGGACAGGGAGCATAGGACAGGGAGCACGGGGAACATGGGACAGGGAGCATCAGGCAGAAAGCATGTGGAGCATGGTGCTGGGAGCATGGGGAGCATGGGGCAGGGAACATGGGAGCACAGGACAGGGAGCACGGGGAGCACAGGACAGGGAGCATGAGACAGGGAGCACTGGGAACATGGGACAGGGAGCACGGGGGAGGGAGCACGGGGCAGGGAGCACTGCCCAGCATCTGGGGGTGCACTCACCTTCTTGGAGGTTGGCTGGTTGCTTCGGATGCAGCCCACCTGTAACTCTCGGGTGGCTGGAGAAGCCGGTGTGTCCTCATCCAGCTGGATGTAGTCCAGTGTCACCAGTATGCCCTTCAGCTCCTCGCCTTCTAAGTGGGGGGCACTGCCTAGGGGGCACCAGGGGCGACAGAGTCTGGGCGTTACCGGGCCCCTGAGGAGGGTGCGTGGGGGGACGCGGGAGAGCCCCACCTTCTCCGTGTTCCAGCAGCGGGACGGTCGACAGGGACTCCACGGGCACATCGAGTGGGTCCCCCCCCTCCACAAACATGCTGTGCTCGCGGGCGGCGCCCTTCAGGAGGATCTGGCGGGACGTGTTCTGGGGAAGGCCACACAGCCCTGGTCAGGCTGAGCCCCGCGGGCAAGGGGGGGCGGCATGGGTCCCACCCGGCCACCACCTTATTGAAGAGCACGACCCGCAGCCGGTCCGAGAAGTAGAGGCTCTCGTGGTCAGGGCTGAAGGTGAGCGTGAAGTCCTGCGCCTGGCCGGGCTCCAGGATGCCCTCCACGGGGACCACACTGAACACGCTCTGCCCGCCGTAGTTCTGCGTGCCTGTAGGGTGTGGGCACTGCAGCGGTGGCCCTACTCAGCCCTGCCCGGCACACGCCCGTCCCGGGCCCACCGCACCTACGACCTCCGTCCGGTGTAGCCCCACGGCCCCTGCTGCCAGGAAGCGCGGCAAGGGCACCTGCGTGTTGGACCTGCTGTCCGCCAGGCTGTCCAGCTGCATAGAGAACTCCACTGGCAGCGACGAACAGTTCTGCAGCTGGGCGGGCAGGGGGCGCTGTGGGCCAGCCCATCCGAGCCCCGCCCTCCGTCTGTCCCTCCCCTGCCTCCCTGCCCTCTCCTCTGTGTCTCTGCCTCTCTCCTGCGTCTGTCCCTCTCCCCTGTATCTCTGTCCTCAGACCCCTGTGTCTCTATCCCTCTGTCCCAGGGGCTGCTCTCCCCTCCAGATCCCTTCCTCGATGTTTCACTTTAACGCTACCCGCCCCCTTCCCTCCCCCCTCCCCCAGCCTGCAGGGCCCAATTCAAAGCTGGGCCAGAAGGGAGGAGGGGGAGGGCTCTAGCACATTGGCCCACCCTCTTGAGCCCACTCTCCCAGGGCACCTTGAAGCCCACAGACACACTCTCCCTGGCGATGACGTAGCCCATGTGCAGGATGTCACCCTGGATGGAGCAGGTGATCCTGGGCTCCACACCCGTGCCCCTCAGGGTGAGCGTCAGTGCGCCCCGCTTGGTGATGATGTCCAACGCCTCCTGGGCCTGCGTGGGAGACGGGCGTGTGTGTGTGTGTGTGTGTGTGTGTGTGTGCTGGGGCGGGCAGGGCTGCGGGGGTGGGCCCGGGGTCGCGGTGCTCACCAGGACATTCTGGCGGGGAGAGAAGGACAGCACCAGGGTGTGGCTCTCGCCTGTTGCCAGCTTGCTGATGGGGTTCAGCAAGACAAAGGGGCCGTCGGGGTTCAACAGGGAGAAGTCCACCTGAGTCCCACGTCAAGGAGAGGCGGGGGAGGGCATGCCCTCCCCCCCCCCCCCCCCCGCTCGATGCCCGGCCCCAGAGCAAGGATACGTCCAGGTCTTGGGGGCACACATTCTGGATAGAGACCTTCCTCAAGATGCTGTGGCCTGCAACAGGGGCGGGGGTCACAGCCGGCTGGGTGGGGCGGGGCGGGGCGGGGCGGGCCAGGCCAGGCAGCAGGGCCACCCGCAACTCACCTATCGCCACCTCATCAAACTCGACCACAGTCCTGCCGTTGTTGGACATCACCATGATGGATGGGGCCACTGTGGGACACCACAGCTCCAGGTAGAGGGTGTGGTGGGGGCTGCAGGGGCAGCACAGGCTCATGGCAGGGCCCGGGGCCTCGCCCCAACCTTAGCCAGGGAGAGCAAAGACTGGGCTGGTCACACCCTGCCCCTGCCCAGGTTTCGCACCTGAAGTTCAGGGGCTCCATCCCCTCCTTGTCCCTGAGGTCGCCGCTGGCCACAACGCAGGGGACCACAAACTTGTCAAACTTGCCTTGGAAAGACCTGGCCAGGCTGCCCTGCAAAGCCTGGTACTGGTCCAAGCTGGAAGGAGGGATCAAAAGGCAGCCTCCAGCCCCTGGCACAGAGGACAGGGGCTGGACAGTCCCTGCCTTGCACCGCAGGACAGCCCCCAGCCCCAGCAGTTCCGGACAGTACAGGGGAGCAGGTGCCCTGGACCGCCCCCTTGAGTGCCACGTGCCCTGGGCCAAGCTGGCAGGGGGCAGCCAGGTCTCTGGGCAGGGGCAGGTGCCGGAGAAGGTGAGGTCCAGCCCACCTGGACACTAGCTCTTTGCCCGGGGGCTCCTGCAGGTGGGAGGCCTGGGACTGCCGAGCGCGGTGCTCTTGCTCGTGGCTCTGCCGCTGCGACACTGAGGACTTCCGCGGCTCCCTCCTCTGGGTGGTACTCCTGCGGTGCTGCTGGGGAGACGCCAGCTGAGCCTCCACCCAAGGGGAAACCGAGGCAGCTGCAGTGTTCCTGTGCCTTCCCAGCTGCTGCAGGGGTGCCTGGGAACCACCCAGAAGGCTGGGGGGGGGGCTCCCCGGTGCTGCTCTGCTGCGTCCCTGAGGCCTGACCCCCTGGCCAGGACCTGGACATCTGTCCCTGAACAGAGGCTCCCGTCAGCCTCCCAGCCATCCTCCAAGGAGCTGGCTCGAGTGTCAACACGACAGAATGCTCAGGTGGCTTGTGCCCCAGGTTCCAGTGTGGGGTGCCAGGGGAAAGGTGGCGGGAAGCAGGACCCCCACCCCCATCCCTCCCACCCCTGCCAGCCCCTCACCAGCTTGACCTCATCTTTGGTCTGGAAGGGTTCCTGCTGCTTGAGCTCCGCAGGAAGCTTGGGCCCGAAGGTCACCTGGACCAGGCACCTCTAGAGGGAGTGCCGGAGAGTGGCCCTGGCTGGGTTGACCCTCACCTCCCCAAGCCGGGTCAACTCTGATTGGGCCGACTCCTCACCTCCCCTAGCCTGGCCAACCCTCCCCTCCCCTCCCTTCCCCTAGCCAGGCCAACCCTTACCTCCCCTGGCTGGGCCAACCCCTCACCTCTCCCAGTCAGGCCACCCTCACCTCCCCCCAGTCTGGCCGACCCCTTACCTCCCCCAGCTGGGCCGACCCTCACCTCCCCTGAGGCCGTGCAGCCGTGCTCACCCTTTGGCAGCTGCTGAGTAGCGCAGCTGACCGGAACGAGGAGCAGGCCTGTGGCCAAAGTGCTGGGTCCTCTGGGCCCCCTGCTCTGGCCCAGAGGACCCACGGGGCCCAGACCCACCTTTCCGGGAAACACGGTTCCCACACAGGGGGAGATGGTGATGGGTGCGTCGAGGGGCACCAGGAACTCGAAGGAGGTGGGCCCCGCATCCTGGGAGCCGGTGGGAACGCCGTGAGTGCTGACGACATACAGGGTGGCCACCGAGGAACCACTCAAGGCGGTGGCAGCAAACTTGATCTGGCAGTGGGACAGCTCCAGTGGTGGGGAGACAGCCACTGCCTGGCACTCCAGCTTGAAGCACCTGTGGGGAGCCATGAGGGGCAGCTGAAGCCCCTGCCCCCATCTGGAACGCCTGCGTGGGACAGTCAGTGTGTGTGGCAAGTCCTGTCTCAGGCACCCACGCGGGCCAGCAGTGCCTGAGGTGAGGGCACTCCTGGGCTACAGGTGAGGCTGTCAGCTGCATCCCCTCCTTCCTCTTCTATGGAACCCCAAGCCACAGGACTCTGGGGTCCCGGGTCAGTGGGGGACCTGACCCCCAATGGCTGTTCTTTAGTGAGAGTCGGAGGAGTCACACGTGCTGCAGGGCCTCTGAAAAGCCACCAGCGTGCAGGCTTGGAGCTATCATCCTCCCACCTCCTCTGCCCCATTCCTCCCCATCTGAACCCCGGAACTCTCCAGGCAGTGAGAGGCGTCTGTGCAGACTGGGCTGGAGCTTCTGCGGGGCCCCTGGGGCTCCGGGCGACTCTGGTCCTCTGACCTCCACTTTGTGCTGCTGTCACAGACAGTGTGCCAGGGACTGGGTCCTCGCAGCCACTTTCGGCCACTCACCTGCCCCTTGGGCCTCACTTGTCACTTAGGGGTTACTGTGCCAGCATGCAATTTTTTTATGCTCCCTCAAATAGTAAGACCACAAGAGCGAGGCGCAAGCTGCTCCCCCCACTGCCGTGGAGAACGCCGCACACCCTCAGGGGCCCAGGGCACTGTCATCCCCACAGCAGTGCACCAGGAGATCAGGCAGGAGTGGCAGGGAAGGAGGGCGAGGGGAGCACAGGCAAGCCAGGAAAGTGAGAGAGGCACCCACACATGAAGGCCCCCAGCCAGGAGCAGCCAGCACTAGGCCCGTGGGGGCCGGTCGCTGAAAACCAGAATCCAGGAGAACAACAAAGAGTAGGAAAAGGACTGGGGCTAGAGCGATAGCACAGCGGGTAGGGCGTTTGCCTTGCACGCAGCTAATGTGGCCGACCCGAGTTCGATTTCTCCACCCCTCTTGGAGAGCCGGCAAGCTAACCGAGAGCATCTCGCCTGCAAAGCCTGGCAAGCTAGCCGTGATGTATTCAATATGCCAAACACAGTAACAATTGTCACAATGGAGACGTTACTGGGCCCGCTCGAGCAAATCAATGAACAATGGGAGGACAGTGACAGTGACAGCGAGGAAAAGGACTTAGCAGGGTCCAGAGACACGGCACAGAGGGAAGGTCCTGCATCCCATAGGGGAAACCTGAGCCTGACATGAGTGATCCCTGAGCACAGAGCTAGGAGTAAGCCATGAACACCATTGGGCATAGCCTCCAAACAAACAAACAAACTAAATAGTGAACTGGAAGGCAGTGGAGGGTAAGGCCAGCAAGTGGCCCTCTGACCGTCTCAGGAGCTGCAAGAAGGGGCGCTCAGGCTGTAGCTCTGAACACACAGCCACGTGGCTAGCTGGACAGAGTATCTCCCATGAGACTGGCTCACGTGGACGGTCAGCAAGCAGCGGGCCCTGAGACTGGCTTCATGACAACCTCACCAAGCATTTTCTTGAAAGCGGCTGGACCCCTCAGGTCCAGTGCTGGCAGAGGCCACCCTACACCTCCCAGCACCCCAGCAGGTACTCAAGACATTTGAACAAAGCCTCGTTTTGGCTCAACATGACCCTGATTCCAACGGTGTAAGAAAGGAGTGATGGGGCTGGAGAGATAGCATAGCGGGCAGGGCGTTTGCCTTACATGCGGCCGACCTGGGTTCAATTTCCAGCATCCCATATGGTCCCCTGAGCACCGCTGAGTGCAGAGCCAGGAATAACCCCTGTGTATCGCCAGGTATGACCCAAAAAGCGAAAAGAAAGGAAGGAAGGAAGGAAGGAAGGAAAGAAGGAAAAAAAAGAAGGAAGAAAGGAAGGAAAGGAGTGAGTAGACTGTTTCCTGCGAGCCCTGCGAGGCTTCCTGCAGTGCCGAAAGGACAGACAGTCCCCACAGTCCAGGGGTGCTATGCCAAGGCGGTGTGAGAACAGAGCTGCCAGGAGAGAGCGGACAGCAGCTACAGCACCCAATTCTGCCCACAGGACTCTGTGAAGAATGTTTCACAGACAGCAACGTAAGGCAATGAACTAGCTGAGGTCGGGGGCTGCTCTGGGCAAATCTAGCTGGAGAATCTGAAGAGTCTGACCAGCTGGGAACGTTGGTACCAGGAAATGTGCCCTGGTGACATTGCGGGACTGAAACCCAATCATGAACAACTTTGTAACTATACCTCACGGTGATCTGTAAAAAGCCTCCAAACATCCCATAGGTGTACAAGCATCGGCCTGGAGGTGGGAGGCCAGAGTACGCTGTTGGGGTGCAGACTCTGTGCTCTGTGCCCGGGACGCCTGGCGCCACATCGAAAGAGCACCCTGCAGTGAGCCCTGCCCCAGAGGCCACCTGGAAAGCATGTGCTGACCCCAACAACAGGGGGACACAGACTTTGCTCGTGCAAGCCCTCGAGTCCAGTCCTGGCCATGCATGGCACGCTGAGCCCCTGACCACAAGCCCACCCTATCAGGCTGTGTCACCACCAAATGGGCCAAAGGACAGGACACATGGCCAACCTCAGGACCGACACTGCCCTCGGCCCTCCGACCCCCCACCCCAGGGCAGTGCCACACACGCGGTGGCTGGTGGGAGCGCTGCACAGTGCTCAGGAGCAAGTCAGTGCTTTCCTATGAAACCCAAAGCCAATATACCAGGCTGCCGTAATCCACTCTCCACCCTGAGGCATTTGCCCAGGCAGAGGGAGGCCCAGGTTCCCAGCATCTGCGTGTGAGCGCTGGGTACAGGCGCCCAGAGGGGCAGGCACCAGGTGGGGCTGTGGGGCTGCTCCGGGGCCCTGCCAGGGGCTCAGGGCCTCCATTTCTTTCTCAGGGGCTCCATTTCTTCCTCTGCTTGGGAAGCTCAGACCTGGAATCCTGAGGCAGCTCTGTGCAGTGTGAGCGCCACGTGCCGCCTGTTGTCTTCCTGCGCAGTGCAAGCAGCCACATGCCGCCTGCCGTTTTCCCCGCTCAGTGCGAGCTGCCACGTGCCGCCCACTATCTCCCACGCACAGTGCTGCCCAGGCCCTGGTGTCTGTCCCTGATCTGAAACCCCACTGGCCAGCAGTGTGTCTCTGGGATAGAGGAAGGTGCCCCCCACCCCCGGCAGGCTGTGCCAGGCTCCCTGTACCCCCGATGCCAGGCTCACCGGCCAATCTCGGACTTGCAGATGAGCTCAAAGCTGTACTCCTTGGCCTTGGTGGGCTTGAAGATCACGTCGAGCTGCAGAGTTTCCAGGGGCAGAATCGTCCCAAAACCATCACTGGGCTGAATGTCCACAAACTGGCCAGCAGGAACCGTGGAGGAGAGCAAAGACACAGATTGCTTGCGAGTGCCACAGGGCAGAGCTCCTGAGAGCGCAGGGTGAGCGAGCGTATGTGTCACGAGGTACCTGTGTGAGCACATATGTCCGTGATACCTGTGCACGTGTATGAGCACACATGTGCCATGAGTACCATGTGAGCATGAGAGTGAATGTGAGCCTAGATGTGCCGTGAGCACTTATGTGAGCTTGTGTGAGTGTATGTGAGCATTCATGTTCCATGAGAG
This sequence comes from Sorex fumeus, assembly GCF_029834395.1. Lineage (NCBI taxonomy): Eukaryota > Metazoa > Chordata > Mammalia > Eulipotyphla > Soricidae > Sorex > Sorex fumeus. The sequence continues at coordinate 6,099,096 of NW_026606121.1, forward strand.
CTTATAAGAGCATGTGTGTGAGTACAAAAGTGCCACGAGTGCTTGTGCAAGTCTGTGAGAGTGTAAGCAAGCATGTGCAAGCATACGCCATGAGTACATGTGAGAACATGTGTGAGTGTATGTGAGCACGCATATGCCACGTGTGTGAATATGATCATACATTCACCATGGGTATCTGTAGGAACATGTGTGCTATGTAAGTATGCATGTCATTAATACCTCTGTGAACATGTGCGTGAGAAAGTGTGTACCATGAATCCTTATTGGAGCATGTGTGTGAATGCACGTGTGCACATGTCTATGTGTGCACCTACATATGCGAGCATGTTTACACCTGTTGTTTATGTTTCTATGTGAGCATGTGTGCATGTGGGTTTGTAAGTACGACACATGCACGTCTGTGTCTGCATCATACGCACACTTGTGTGTGCCTGTGAGCCAGCATATAGGAGTGGATGGGGCATGGGGCAGTGCAGGGAGGAGTAAGGGAACCTGATCTGGGACCCTACAGACTGGAGTGGTGAAGTCTTGGGTTCTGGGTCTGTGCCAGGATGGAGAGGGAGAAGGCAGAGGAGGAGAGAGGGGGCAGAGAAGGGAGGAGAGTGAGGGATGGAAGAGAGGGAAAGAGGAGGAGAAGGATAGGAGATGTGAGGGTGGGGAAGGTGGGAGAATGGGAGAGGGCAGGGATGAGGCCAGCAGAGCGGTGTGGGCACAGCAGCACAGAAGAGGGATGAGCAGGGGATGGAGGCATTGAGGAGCACTGAGCTAGGGTGGTGTCTGGGGAGGGACAGGCTGCCCCGTGGTGGCCACAAGACCTGGGCAGCAGCTGGACGGGCCTTGACCAGAGAGTCCTGGCTCTGCCCGCAGCCCCCTCTCCCTCTCCCTGCAGCAGGAGGCACCTGGGGGAGCCCGACAAATCCAAACTCCTGGGGCAGGAGGGAGCAGTTACAGAGGTTGATCTCAGCTCTGATGGCTTCATAGATGGTGCAGTAGCCGAAGTCCACCACTGAGGGGCTCAGCTGCAGGTCTGATGTGGTGACGATGGCGTGGACCGTGAACTCCACGGGTCTGATCTGAGGAGCAAAGGGCACAGCTGGTCATTCATCAGCAGTTCATGCAGCTGTCACCACCACCCAGTGCTGGAGAGGAGGTGCCCGAGAGGAGGGAATGAGCTTGCACATGTGTACATGGACACACAATCAGACAGCCAAGCAGGCACAGGCAGGGGGCAGGGGGATGGCGCTAAGGGGCAGAGTCTGCCTCCTTGGGAACTGTTCAGCTCCCAGAGATCTCCCAGAAGACCCCCACTGCATCCCAGGAAACACCCGGTACAGACCTGGTCAGCCACCCTGATGGTCATCGGGGCCTCCAGAACTCTGCTCTCTTTGTCAAAGTACTTCCCCGCGTCCTCTGGGAGAGAGTGTCTGGAAGAGGTGTGTCAGGAGCTCCTGCACCTCACTAAGCCCGACCCCAGGGGTCTGAAGCAGGTGGTGGAGGGAAGGGGAGGGGGACACTGAGAGCTGCCACCCCCCTCGCACCGCCCAGGGGCACCCGTGCCTTCGCTCCTCCAGAGCGTGTACACGGTGCATGCATGTGGAACCCTAAAACGGCACCATCACTTAAAGCCAGTTTTCTTTCTGGGACTGGAGCGATAGTACAACAAGTAAGGTGTTCGCCTTGCACGCAGCTGACCAGCTGACCAGGGATTGATCCCCTGAGCACTGCCAGCAGTGATTCCTGGGCACAGAGCCCTGAGCGTCACCAGGTGTGGCACACACCCACAAAAAAAGTTTTCTTAAAATTTCCTGAAAGGGAGTTAAGTTGGTAAGAAATGTCAGGAGAAGGCAAAGGGGTTCCTGGGGATGGAGGCCGCATGGTGGACAGGGCCCTGCGTTCACTGCGTCCTGGTACTGCGTGGTCCTTGGGTGGCCTTGGAGTGCCTGAGCCCCCAGGAAAGAGAATCGAAGACAAGGTCAAGACAAGAAAGGAGAGACAGAGCACCAGGCCCTAATGGTGCGAGGACTTGGTCACTCTGGCTGTGACTAGGGGCAGAAGGCGGTACTGGCGGGGGGCAGCCGCAGACCCAATGTGTGGCATCAGTCTCAAAGCACAGGCCAGGGGGAGGAACAGTCTCGGAAGTGACAAGAGAAGGATGCAGGTCCCCCTAAGTTGTGGGGTCACCTCATGGCACGAGCAGCAGGCATGCACGGTCGCTGCGGAAGTGGAGGAGTGGACAACTCAAGCTCCAGGAAGGCCAGGTGGTCATCAGCATGAGGGGCAGGGCATGAGAACAGTAGGCCTGACAGTCACTCCCCTGCCTGCACGCACATGCAAGCACACCCACACAACATATGCACACACATGCAGGCACATACACATGTAAGCACACAGACATGCACACACATGCACAAACATGCTAGTCACACACATCCACACACATGCAGGCACACACCAGCCATGCATGCAGGAATATACATGCAGACATATATATGCGCACACATGCAGACACACACATGCACACACATGCAGGCACACACATGCAGGCACACATTCAGGCAAATACATGCAGGCATACACATATGCATACATGCAGGCACACACACACGCAGACATACACAAGCATACACAGACAGGCACACACTCACCGTGGCAGGAACTTGAGCTGCACCGAAAAAGACGATAGGGCCTGGATGTAGCCCATCTCGGGAAGAAGCTCGAAGTGGGCCCTCAGCTCCTTGCACACTTCCAGCTTCAGGCGCAGGGCCACTTTGGACCTGAGGGCCGCGAAGTCCCAAGTCAGTCAGTGATGGCAGGACTCATCTCCACGTATCCCTCAGGCCTCAAGGGCGCTGCTGAAAGGCAAGCCCAGGAAGGGTGCTCCCTGCTCAGGGCCTCAACGCCCTCGGAGATGGCCATGTTTCCCGGAAGACCTGGCTGGCAGGCGCAGGGTGCGGGCATGTGCCAGCCAGGCTCCGCATTTCTCCAGACCGGGGGTGTGCTGTGGACAGCGCTGGCCTCACAGCCCTCAGCAGTAGGTCTGCATGATGGTTGGGTCCCTGGGAGGGCCGAGCCACCAGCCCCTGGCCTCTAGCACAAAGCTCTTCCATTCTCCGCCGGCCAGGGTTTCTGCTAACCCAGGGCCTAGGGACCCCTCCCAATACTTGCTGCACCCACCACAGGCCCTGAAGCCAGTCGGCTGGGCTACAGGAAGGAAGGGCAGGGGCTGATCCTCTCCCATGGCCACCCAGAGTCCCTGGGCCTTCCTGCACTGGTGCTGGTCCCCACTGCACATGTCTGTGCTGGCTCGGGGGTCCCCAGCATCTCACTCGCTCCTGGGCCCAGAAAATTGGCCAAATTAAGCAGAACCAGAAATCACCCTACAAAGCCCACTGTGAGTCAGCTGAGGAGAGGGGCTCTGGCTGACCCTGCTCCACCCCCAGGTTCCCAGGGAGGCTGGACTGGCATAGGAGGACTGGTCCTACTGACCCAACCCATCGGCGCTCCCAACCCAGAGTATAGCATCAGACACCCCAGAAGGCCCCGGCTCACCGCGTTTGGATCAGGATGGAGGTCTGGTACAGTCGGTCATACATGCAGATCTTCAGGTCCACTTCAGGGTCCGGCACCCAGACGGGGACATCCACAGCAGTGCCAATGGCGCTGAAAAGGAGCTGAGATGGACGAGCAGACTCAGTAGCCATCCTGTCTGTCAGCTTCGAGTGGACACAAACTCAGTGGCAGAGTCTATGTTACGCTACTAAAATGGGAAGGCTGGTCACCAAACTGCCATGGTTTAGAGTTCTGTGGCACTACTCAAGATTACCAGAGTGAAAGTCCCTGGGGCAGGGGCTGAAGAGATAGCACAGCAGGTAGGGCATTTGCCTTGTATGCGGCCGACCTGAGTTCGATTCCCAGCATCCCATGTGGTCCCCTGAGCACTGCCAGGAGTAATTCCTGAGTACAGAGCCAGGAGTAACCCCTGTGCATCGCCAGGTATGACCCAAAAAGCAAAAAGCAAAAAAAAAAAAAAAAAAAAAAGAAAGTCCCTGGGGTGGGAGAGAGAATCTACACATAGCCAGCCTGCATTCGATCCCCGGCAGCCACAGAGTCCCTCGAACCCCACTAGGAGTCATCCCTGAGCACAGATGGGGGCTGTCCAAAACCAAATAAAAATCCTTTTAATTGCCAAGATTTTCAAAGAACAAAGTAGGATGATGGAAGCCTTCTGTGCAGGCCATGCAGCACCAAAGGGTCCAACCCTCCTCTCCCGACTCTGCCAGGGCCAGCCCAGGAGAAGGGGCAACTCGGCCCTTCCAGCTACTCTCTATCCAGGTGGGCCAGGAGCACGTGTGTACGCATTGCAGCTGCCCAGGAGCAGCCTACTGGGGCCATAGACGCCACCCACAGACACCCATCATGGGCAGAGCTGTCCCCAGGAGCCCATGAGCAGGGTGGGGGAGGAAGGAAGACCCTATTTGAGCCAACACCTCAGCTGCTACATGCTCAGCACAAGGGCCCTGAAGGTCCTGCTGAGCACTGCAGGGCTGTGTGGGGTATGGTGGGGTACACTGGTGTACAGTGAGCTCTGTGAGGGACTGCAGGGTCATGTGACCTAGACCCGAGGGAAATGAAATGAGGGAGAGTGACCTGAGAGCCGCACAGGCAGACGTGGGAGGAGCAGGGCTGATCTGGGCACTCACCTGTCTGCCCCAGGAGGCTCAGGGAATACCTGGCCAGATTTCTCGTTGGTTTTGGTTTCTGGACAATACACCAGTCTTAGTGCTTAGGGCTCACCTGGGGACGGTGCAGTGCCCATATTCCAGTGTTTCCCCTGCTCTTAGCAAATTTCCAAGTTTTCAGATCAAATTCTGAGGGGCCACAGATGCTCTCTGTGTGTGAGACCTAGGGTTTGATTCCCAACAGCACCAGGAGACAAGAATATAAAAGTAAAATGTCTCATCATCTTGGAGTGCAATTTTGCACATATTATTTTTGATTTTGTTGAGTTCTGGAGCCACACCGCAGTGTGTAGGACTTAGTCCTGGCTCTGCACTCAGGAATCAGTCCTGCTGGGTTCAGGGGACTGTGGGATTCTGGGGATTGAACCTGGATAGGTCTTGGGCAAAGCAAGGCCCTATCCACTGTACTATCTCTCTGGCCCTTCATATGTGTATCTGGAAGCCCACTCTGCAGTGCCTGGGGCTGATGGTGCTGTGACTAGACCTCAAGAAGCAAGAAGCTGGGGCTGTATCTGGTGGTGCCTGGGGGCCACACGCTGAAGGGGTCAACCTTGGGGCCTTTTTTTTTCTCTTTGGGTCACATCCGGCGATGCACAGGGGTTCCTCCTGGCTCTGCACTGAGGGATTACTCCTGGCGGTGCTCAGGGGACCATATGGGATGCTGGGAATCGAACCTGGGTCAGCCGCGTCCAAGGTGAACGCCCTACCTGCCGTGTTATCGATTCATCCCCCGACCTTGGGGCCCTGGACACACAGATGTGCTCCCACGCTTTGAGCCTCCCCATGATGCCTGAGGCTGTCCAGGTGGAGATGGACACTGGGCGTGACCAGGGGCAAGACCGTCTCCTCCCATGATGGCTGCACAGGAAGCAGCCGTGGGTACTCACTGCCTGGCACTGCTGATTCTTGAACAGGATCTTGAACTTGGCTCTGACCACTCCAGGGGTAGCTGGTGTGAAGATGATAGGCACTCTGACAGAGCAGAAGGGGTCGATCTTGCCCTCTCGGACCTGCACAGCCAGAGAGAGGCCACGCTGCCTGAGTGCCGCGGCGGGCCCCGCAGCCTGGCCCCTCTGCCAGCTTCAAGCCTGAGTCTCGCTTGGCCTGTCCAGAGCTTTCTGCCCCGAGTGGCCGGGTCAGCTGGAGGGCCATGCCATGCCCGGGTTGGGGGTATCTGTTGGAGGTGGCCTGCTGACCTCTCCCAGTGAGATTTCGACTCGGTCCTCGCTCTGGGGAGACATCACGAAGGTGGTGGTCATCATTTCATCCGATTCTGCAAGAGAGACTCATGTGAGGGCAGCTGCACAGGCCGTGATGGGACCCCCTGTCCTCCACCCTGGGGCACTGGGGGCTATCCTGCCCTCTCCTCCCTCTCAGGGGCCAATTAATGCATTTGGAAAAGGACCTCCTGTCCCTCCCTGCTCTGTGGCTCTGAGCTTTGCTGAGGAGGAAGCTCCCAGCATTCCTGTTGGTCTCCTCCCTCCGGGAGGGGGTCACCAGGTAGTAATGGCCAGGCTGTCTCTCTCTGACTGATGGGCAGGCCTGAGGCTCTCAGGAGGACACCACCTGAGATGTCCTCATCCCCCTGTGGGGGATGGTGTGGGATCAGAGAGATGCGGACTATGGAGTGTAAAGCAGTCAGCAGGAAGGATGAGGGTGTGAGAAGGCAAGTCTGTCCTGATGGCGGGTGTGGGGAAGGAGTGTCTGTGGGAAAGAGGTTCTGTGGGGTCTGTGGGAAAGGACGCTGCACACGCCTGACTCCTGGCCCTCCAGTGTGCAGGTCCTTGGCTTTGAGCAGCAGCTGTCCTTCCCCCAGCAGGCTCAGCTTCTCCACAGGAACTGCTTCCTCCCCGTGGCGGATGCTCAGCAGCGAGGGACAGTCCCCGGTCTCTCCGGGGACTATTTGTCCCTCTCTAGGTGTGTTTCGCTTCTCTTGCCCTCACACACACATGCAGCCTCTGAGGGCCCTGTTCATGGCCGGGAGACCGGCATAGCCCCACACAGCAGCTGCGGGGCTCAGCCGGGGCTCCTACAGAGCTGCTCTGTGACCCTCCCCGGGGCTCCCAGCGGGTCTATGTGAGGCTCTGCTCAGAGAGAGGCTGTGAACCCATGGCAGCTGAGGTCAAGGCCATCTCATCCGACTCCAGCCACACCCCCTTCTTCCTGCCACAAGATCCAATCCAGCAAAATCATCTTTACAGAGTTGTTTTCTCTTTGTTTTGATTTGGTTTTTTGGAGCGCAGAGGCACACTCAATGGTGCTCAGGGCTTACTCCTGGCTCTGTGCTCAGGGATCACTCCTGACAGGGCTCCGGGAACCATATGGGGTGCCAGGCAGCTGTGACCCTCCCTGGTTGGCCCCGGTTGACTGTGTAACACTGTTCTTCTCGCTGTGCTAAGGCTCTGGGCCTCTTTTGCTTTCTTTGTTATGATTGCGAAAATGATGATGAGTGACAGTATAGTGGTAGGGCATTTGCCTTGCATGCAGTGGACCTGGGTTCAATTCATGGCATCCCATTTGGTCCCTGGAGCACTTCCAGGAGTAATTCCTGAGTACAGAGCCAGGACTAACACTGATGCGACCCAAAAAGGAAAAAAAATTATGTTTTCCGGTAATTTTTGTTTTGGGGCCACAGCAGTTGACTCACTTTGAAAGTGCTCGGGGAAGCATGTGGTGCTGAGGACTGAGCTCAGGGCCCTGCATGAGAAGCCTTGCACAGCCCACTGGAGTTAGCTCCCTGGCGGGGGAGAGCTCAAGGCCATACCAGTGAGCACACAGGCTGTCCATGGGTGCCCCACAGCCCAGGCAGATGGTCCCCACTGGGGCAAAGTGGTTCCGTAGGTGCATGTGTGGTCCCTGTCTTAGGGTCTCGTCAAAGGCCCAGGAATTGTGTTAGAAGGAACTGTGCAAGTTCCGATCCATTCCGCAGCCAGCACATTTTGCACACATAGTTTAAATATATGGGTGCTTTCCTATCTCCTATCACCAAAAGTCAGAACCCTAGAGGAACAGAGACCCGGCCAAGCATCATGGTGGTAGTGGGATGGCCCCAGCAGCCCTCTCCCCCGCACCCCTCACCAGAAGAGCTCTTCTCCTCCTGGTCCCTGCTGTCCAGTTTTCCCAGCCCCCTTGGGATGAACATATTGTCAGTGAAGAGTTCAGGTGCCTCTGAAAAGTTCTCAGAGTAACTGGTGATTTTGTCATAGAGAGCTTTCTCTTCATATCCAAACGGGTTAGTCTGCAGAAGAGAACATGGACCTTTATGTTTGTTTCTTTGGGGGTCACAACTCAGGACCTGGCAGAACTGAGCTGCGGCTGGGGCCTGCTCCAGGTCCTGTCTAGACCACAGTCCTGCCTCTCGCAGAGGCTAAAGCCTGACCCTCTGCCTCACTCCCTCGAGCCCAGCTGGGCATGCCCCACTCTGTCCTGCAGAGACTGACGCTGGTATGGAGTCTGCTGTGTGCTGGGCCAGGCCCTGTCTGCGGGCCCTGTCCAGCTGACCATTCTCCCTGTCCATTTCTCTCAGTGCTGGGGAGCCTGGTTCTTCCTGCCCCACTGCCACAGCAGGCCCTGGCTCAGCCCTGTCCCTGCGGGCCTGTGAGCTGCCCTGGTGCCACAGGCTGCCACCCACCGTCTCCTTTCCTACATCACCATTGGGTGACTGAGTCTGCCACCTACGACTCAGATCCCGGGGACAGCGAGGGCACTGGGGATGAAGTTCCACCCTTGGGACTTCATCCGTTGGCCACAGGGCCTTGCTCCCAGAGCGCCAGAATAGCCTGGGCCTGAGTCCCATCCTGCCCCTTCAGCCACCGCCCACTCTGATCCATTTGCCCTGCCCCTGCCTCTGCCTTCTGGGGGGTCCATTCTTCCCTGGAGGAGCTTTCGAGGGAGGGCATTTGCAAAGACCCTTAATCCTGTGGACAGCTTCCACTCCAGCATAACCACTAAATGACCTGCAGTTCTACTGACGGGGCAGAAACCATCTCGTGGGCCCCTAGAAGCGCAAGGCCCCTTCCACCTGCTAAGCTGAAACACACAGGAGGCTGGGCACCTTCCAAGAAGTCGTAGACATGAGGTGACCGTTTGGTCTTCAGGCCAAGCCACTGGCGGAGGGGGTCCTTGGGACCCTCAGCTCCCGTCTGTCCCCACATGCCCCAAGGGGGTCCCCGCACCTCCCCCCAGACTGGTGAGTGTCCTGGCACCCGCACACTCACAGCTCTCGCGTCCAGCTCACAGAACTCTGACTCTGGGAGGATGATGAAATCCGTGGCCAAGCCCCCGACGTTGGTCATTGTGATGACACGCGTTACTGTCTCACCCACCACATAGCTGCCGAAGTCGATGAGCTGCTTGTCCAGTTTCAGCTGCCAGGGAAGCCCAGAGAGCTAGGAGCAGGCAGCGGAGCTGTCCTCCCTACCGGGGCACCCCCACTGCTGCCTTAACTCTGGCTGACACTCTCCAGGTGAAAGAGGTGTGGCCTCTGCTGCCTCTGCTCAGACCACGGTGACATCCACAATCCCAAGTTAGAGATCTCTGCACGGCTATGGTGATTTGGGGGCAATCTAAGTCTGACTCTTCAATATCAAGCCAGCTAAAGAGGAATGAGCTATAAGCCACACATGTGGACAAACCTTAAGTGTGTGTGTGTGTGAATAATAAAGAAGCAGCCTGGAAAGGCTGTGCCCTGTGGGGGTAAAGGTAGAACCAGGGAAGGATGAAAAGATTAGTTGTATTTTATTAAATGTTTCAACAGAGCAAGATGAAACAAACATCAACACTTCACAGCTATGTCACATTACCAAAATACAGAAAGCTGAAGGGATGCTTTAAGTGCTCCTCTTAAATAACAGCCAGAACAGCCAGACAGACAAGGACGGAAGAACCAGATGGAAACAAGGAAGGCTCGGGAGAGTTGAGGAGAGGAGAAAGAACCCAGAGCACCACCAGGCAGTTGAAGGCTGTGGAAGACTCCAAAGACACAGGTCAACCAGATCTAACGCTGACAGGCCTGAGGCCCACTCAGCACACAGTCCTGAGGACACATGGCATACTCTCCGGAGTGGACAGATTAGGAAACTAAAGATCGGGCTAGAGTGATAGAACAATGGGTAGAGCATTTGCCTGGCATGTCGCCGATCCAGGTTTGATCCCTGGCATCCCACGTGGTTCCTTAAGCACTACCAGGAGTAATCCCTGAGCACCACCGGGTATGGCCCCCAAACAAACAGACAAAAAGAAATATAAAGATTTTTGGGCTGGAGAGAAATGTAGCAAGGAGGGCACTTGCCTACATGACCTACTGGGTTCAACCTCCAGCACCCCCTTTCGTCCCCTGAGTCCCACCAGGAGTGATTCCTGAGTGCAGAGCCAGAGTAAGCCCTGAGCATCGCCAGGTGTGGCTTTGAAACTAAAAAAAATATATATTAAAATTTAAAAAAGGAGAAAGAAATAAAATCCAAACCCTAACTTTATAATTTAAGGAAATAAAAGAGGTAGATTAGTAAGAAGGAAATGACGCTGACTAGAGAAAGTAGTCTTCAAAGGCTGGTCTGCAGACCGGTGTTGATGGGTGTAAAGTGGATTAAAAACAAAGTCGGCTGCAGTAGATAAACTGCCACTTACAAACAGATACAGGACAGATACAGGTATGGGGCAGACGCGGGTATGGGTCAGATGTGGTTCTGCAGCTATGAAAAGTCTGAAGAAAGTTTGACTAGGACACAAGTACATAAAACAATATAAAAACAATAAAAATAAGCAATAAACTCAACTAGTTGATTCTTTAAAAAGATAAACCAAGTGAAAAGGCCCTCCTGTTGATCGTCGATTTGCTCGAGCGGGCCCAGTAACGTCTCCATTGGAGACTTTGTTGTTACTGTGTCTGGCATATCGAGTACTCTCGGTAGCTTGCCGGGCTCTCCGAGTGAAAAAAACCAAGTGAAAAAAATCTTTTAACTGGATGGACAGAGACTGACTCTAGGGAAATGCAGCATGAAATAGGGACATCACACTCTATAGTCCTCAGACACAGAGAGGGGATGGCAGTCACCACAGTGGGGGTAAAGGGTGGACAGCGTGAGAGAAGGTGTCAAAAGGCACAAGCCCCCCCAATTCTAAGTCAGGGAAGTTTAACTGCAATTCCAGCCTGAGGAAAGAAGGCCCAGGCCAGGCTAGAGCTGCCTGAAGCGAGTCTCCGCAAAAACCCCGCCTCCGGCTCTGACCCGAGGGGCCCTACCAAGGAGCCGCCCCGCTATGCCCATTCTTGTCTCAGCTGCCACACGTCAGTCACCCACTCCCACCCTGGGCTCCCCACCCCGGGCCCCCAACCTGGCTTAGATATCTTTGAGCTTACAGAACATTTCTTTGTGGAACACTTCAGTGGGACAGAAAATCTGCCAGTCTGCGCCAGAAAGGAGACGCTCCCTTCCATATCTTTGTTCACCTGGAAAAGTCCAACAGCCCCGGCCCATGGACATCTGTCCACTGACCCAGCACCCAAGGGAGCACACACAGAACCAAAGCCTAGGTCCTGCTGCCCACTGCCTGCTGCACGGTAAGCTCCAAGGACAGGCCTGTGGCTGTGCCTCATGAGACCTGTTGGCACATTCTGATGAGCCTCATTTAGGCAGAAGGGCACATCTGGTCCAGATGACCAGGACCCACAGGGCTCCAGGGTTCGGGAGTGTGTTGGATATATTCCAGAGAGCCAGGCAGAGGCCCTTGCACCCTCCCGAGGTGCTCCCTCCCCGTAAGGGTGTTGCAGAGCCGAGCAGCAACAGGAAACTTTCTCCCACCCCCGAGAGAAAGAGCGGAGCCTCACTCACCAGGGGCTTGAAGGTGACGAGCACTTCACAGGACATCCCAGCGGACATGGGACCAGGGGGGTCAAAGCTGCAGGCACAAGGACCCCCAGCACGGTCAGATCCCCAGGTGAGGATTAGAGGCCAGGGACGGTCCTCTCCAGGGTCTCCCTCCTCCAGAGCCCGACAGGGACCCTCTTGGCAGCACGGGGAGGCAGGTCCTCCAGAAGGCCTCTGGAGCCAGGCCCCGACACGCCGCTTGAAAGCAGATAGTCATTTTGAGAATGAAAACACGTCAGGAAGGGTGTTTGCCTGCACACTGCCCATCCAGGTTTGCTCCCTGGCACCCCAGATGGTCCCCTGAGCTCACCAAGAGTGATCCGTGAGTGCAGAGCCAGAAATAAGCCCTGAGCACAGTCAGGTGTGGCCCAAATATAAACAAACCAAGCGCTGGGAACATAGCTCATGGGGTAGAATACACACCAAGCACATGGACCAGAGAACCTGCAGCAAAGGGCCACTGGAAACACAAGCCAAATGGGTGCAGGGCACATGAGCAGAAGAAAGGAGGGACTGCCCAGAAAGAGGAGAGGGACTGCCCAGAACACAGTGGGGAAGGGGAGAGGGACTGTCCAACACAGTGGGGAAGGGGAGAGGGACTCCCCAGGACACAGTGGGGCTCATCAGGGGAAAATGGGGGAAATAAGAAAGAGAAGAAAGCATTAAGGGGGCCAGAAGGGGGCCAGAGCAATAATAAGGCAGGGAGGGCACTGGTCTTGCACACGGCCAGCCCGGCTTTGATCCCCAGTACCCTATACAGTCCCCTAAGCACAGAGCCAGCAGTAGCCCCCAAACAAACAAAACAAAGTGAACAGAAAGACAATTACAGCCATACAGAAAGATCCATCTTATGCTCAAGTGGGGTCTCCAAAGAGAAAATTGAAACATTGGAACAGGTGAAGAATTTAGAGCTGAAGGAAGTAACCCTGGAGTAAAAGATGGCGTCAGGGTTGGGGAGGACCTGGGAAGGAGGAGAGCAGAAGCCTTGCATGCGGAGTCCTGAGTCTCTCCCTGGCACCAAATGTTCCCCTGAGCATCACTGAGTGTTGATGGCACTGGTGCACAGTAGCAGCACTGAAACCAAGTGCTGCCAGAGGGGCCCTGGCTCCTGAACACTGGAGAGACGCCCCTACCCAAAGAAACATAAACAGAGACAGCTCCAATATTCAGATAGAAAAGATGTGTGGCTACCAGGGAAGTCTTAGCTGCAATGGTCCACAACACACTAGCCAAGCGTTTATGTGGGCAGCAGAGCTGGTCTCAGACAATCGCAGCTCAGAGACAGTAGGCACAGCACCTTGGGATACAGCCCTGGGTTCAAACTGGGGCAGTCCTGGGTTCACACCAGGCAGAGTTGGGATCACACCGGGCAGTGTTGGGACCACACTGGGAGAGCTGCGATTACACTGAGCAGTGTTGGGTTTAAACCATACAACCATACATGGCTTGTTTTTTTCTTTGTTTGTTTTGTTGTTGTTTGTTTTCTTTTTTTTTTCTTTTCGGGTCATACCCGGCGATGCTCAGGGGTTACTCCTGGCTTTGCACTCAGGAATTAGTCCTGGTGGTGCTCAGGGGACCACATGGGATGCCGGGAATCGAACCCGGGTCGGCCGTGTGCAAAGCAAATGCCCTACCCGCTGTGCTATCACTCCAGCCCCACACATGGCTTGGTCTAACCCAGTGTTGTACTCACACTAGGCACAGGTCTGGGTTCACAACAAGCACAGTGTTGGGTTTATGTTGGGCACGGCATTGGGTTCACACCAAGCATGGTGCTGGGTTCACACCGGGCAGTGTGTGCACAGTCTCTGGACTGTCTGAGCGGGAAGGGCTGAGGACACCTACTGGATGTGAATGAAATCCCGCAGGTGCTCCTCCACACCCTCCAATCTGCAGTAGTTGATGGTGTAGGTGGCGTTGATCAGCGTGATCTTTTTCTTGTACACTTTGCCAACGTCAAAGTCCTAGAAAGATCAGAGAAGCCCTCGAGGCTTCCCGAAGACCACTGCTGAGCCTGCCAAAGCAGCTGCGGCTGTGAGCAGAGGCCGCCCCTACACACCGGTGCTAATCTAACGGTTATGAATGGTGGCAAAGATGCCAGGCCATGGTGCCACAGAGCAACCCAGAGGCATGACTGAATGGGAGTCGTCCCCATCACGGTCGAAAGGGACTTCTGGGACCCAGAGTTGGAGTCCAGGTAACAGCTCACATGACCGAGGACACCCACCCTCTTGGCTACCCACCCCTTGTGGCCCCACCGGAGCCACGGAGCCACGTCCCTGGGTGAGAGCCTCAGGCCGAGCTCCGGGATGGGAGGCTCAGGAGTGCTGCCCCACCCGCCTCACCTTGAAGTGAATGACTTTGGGTTTGCTGTTGAAGGGGCAACCTTTGAACTCTCGACCTGACACCACCTGCTTGTGGACCAGCCCACTGCGTAGCTTCTCCAGGGTGCGGGCCAGGATGTCTTTTTCCATCTTTGTCCCACCCACGGGCTTCCGGTCCATGTCTTCTTTGGGTGCCTGGGTTCATAAGGATAGGGGCGTCATGCAGGCCTCCTTCAGGGCCACATGTGTCAACACAGAGTCAAAGGCCACAGCGGAAGGGGAGTGCAGGCCACTGTGCAGGCCCATGGCAATGAGGTGGGAGGGCCTTTCTGCAGGGACAGGGACCATGAGTGGCAGAGCAGTGATAGGTCCAGGTCACCAGGCTCCTAGATCAAGAGCAGAGGAATTTTCTATGTTTTTCAATCAGGCCAAGATAAAGTCTTTTTTTTTTTTGTTTTATTTTAGGGCCATGCCCAGCGATGTTCATGGGTTACTTCTGGCTTTGCACTGAGAATTTACTCCTGGAGGTGCTTGGAGAACCATATGGAATGCTGGGGATCAAACCCAGATCAGCCACATGCAAGACAGGCGCCTACCTGCTATGCTATCTCTTCAACCCAAGAGGGTCTTTTTCGTTTTGTTTTGGGGCCACACCTGGAGATGCTCAGGCAATGCCAGACTCTGTTCTCAGGGATCATTCCTTGCAGTGTTTGGGGGACAGTGTGAGGGTCCAGGGACTGAACCCCAGTTGTACTATCACTCTGGCCCTGACAAAGTCAAGAAATGCTCTATAGGAAGCAACACATTCTTGTGAGGGTTTCCCTGCCTACCAACAGTGGCTCGGCATGGTGACTAATATCTGTGAGCAGTACCTGGCTACAGGGACTGGTTAAGTCTATGTGGGCATGGTCAGAGGGTTCCCCAGACTAACAGGAGTGAGTGGGAGAGATAACTAGTAAAGCACCTAGTATGCAGCTATAGGAACTGTCTAGGTCTCTCAGCCTGGGGGTTCCAGGGCCTGCTTCCTGTGGTCAGTGTTCAGAAGTAGGCGTGTTTGAGGGATGATCTGTCATCTTCCTGGCCTGGTCAGTCACTTGTCCCCAGAACCAGCAGAATCACAGAGATCTTGTCACCCATGTGTCCCAGAGCCATGACAGGTGGGTGGTGCAAGGTGGCGCCTGGCCTTGAGTGGCCATGGCAGTACTCTGGCTTCCTGGCTCACAGCATGGTGCCTGCTGGTTTCAGAGCAGCAGGACAGAGAATTCTTGGAAAGGGGGCCCCAAGCAGCGGGGTCTCCTGCTGCAATTGTCTCCCCAACAGGGCACAGAGTAATCTGGAGCCATCTGCTCAACTCTCATTTCCTTGACTCCAGCCCTCTGGCCCTCCTGGCCCTGTGGACCTGTGTGTGGCCAATACCAAGACTGTGTGGTATGAATGAGGAGGGAGGTGGGCAGCAGCTTGTCAAAGCCGAGGAAGCCTCAGGACTGGGCTGCCTGGGTTCTGGCACACAGAGGACACAGGATGTGTACACCCATTAAAAACACTTCATGGGGACTGGTCAATGACTGGTCAGTGGTGTGGGAGATGGAGAATAGTTAAGGTAGAGGAGGGTCCATTATGACAATAGTTGGAAATAGTCACTCTGGGAAAGAACTAAGTGCTGAAAGCAGGTAAAGGATATACAGGAATACCTTTCAGCATCTGTATTGCAAACCATAAAGCCTAAAATGATAGAGAGAGAGAGAGAGAGAGAGAGAGAGAGAGAGAGAGAGAGAAAAGAGAGGTGCCTTCCATAGAGGAAGGCTGGGGTGGGGGGTGGCTTGGAGGGGTGGGAGGGAAACTGGGGATACTGGTGCTGGAAAATTATACTGGTGGAGGGATGGGTGTTGGAATATTGTATGACTGAAACCCAATCATGAACAATTTTGTAATGCTCTATCTCACGCTGATTCAATAAAAAAACAAAACAAAACAAAAAAAAAAACAACAAAAACCCCTGATGGCATCTAAAGATGAGGGATTTCAAAGCATGAGCTGCTGGGGAAGATCACAGTGGGCAACACATTTTCCTTGCAAGCAGCTGATCTGGTTCACTCCCCAGCTCTCCATAGGGTCTACACAGCCTCGCAGGAGTGATCCCTGAGCATGGAGCCAGGAGCAAGCCCTGAGCACAGCCAGGTGTGACCCCAAAATCAATGAATCAATTGAACCAAAGAGCCAAAGATGCTACCTGGCAGAGCTTGAAGTCTTCGTCCCAGAGCCCGGGGATTTCTGGCTTGGCCAGCGTCTCCTCCTCTGCGTTGAGGGGCCACAAGTCACTCTGGGCAAAGTCAGTGGAGGCAGCTTGCAGTAACTGAGAGGACTGAGGCGTCACAGAGAAGTCGTACTCCTGCGCCTAGGAAGGGGAGCAGCACGCTAACCTTGGCACAGAGACATGCCCAGGAAGGAGGGCAGGAAGCCACGTAGTGGGACACAGCACCCCTTTCCCCCACCCCTTTCCTCCTAGCGTCGTTCCTGCATGGTGCCACAGAAGGGTCTCTGGGTGTTACTCAGTCCCCTCCACCACACCCTCAGCCCACACAGGCAGGCGCAGGGACTTCTGCCTTTGCTGACAGCCCCACGTTTCTCTGCTTGGCCTGGGTGGGCTCTCCTACAGACCTACAGATCCTTTCTCATGTGCCTCTGTGCCAGCAGTTGAACACAGCTGGAGGGTGACACCCGGAGAGGGCCCTGAGAAAGACGAGGTGCCAGAGCCACTACAGGAACAGCAAGGACAGCAGAACTGAGGCTCAGAGGCTCTGAGACAGACGGAGGTGACAGGTGCCAAGCCTCCAAGGTGCCAGCAGCCATGGGGCTGAGGCCCAGGGACAGCAGAGCTGGAGCACAGGTGGGGCTGGGACGTGCAGCAGCTGTGAGTGCTGAGACCTGGGCCAGCCAGAGTCGGCCTCCAAGTTTGGGTGCCCAAGCACAGAAGCTGAAGTGCCCCCTGGAGCTCCAGGTCGACAGGCAGAGGAAAGTCCCCTCTGCGGGCATCCCTACATCCGCCACACACACAGCCACCCCCAGCACTGGGACGTGAGGCCGAGGAGCAGCAGGGGGACAAGCTTCTTTACCGGGGGACACACCTAAGTCTCCCCTGGCCCAGGACTGACCTCTGCTCACAGATCTATCCACATACCGGCCCAGTCAGTTCTGCTGCAGCAGCGCCATGATTAGGGGCCTTTCCCCGTGGCACCCAGTCTGCCCCCCAGGAGATGGTCACTTCTGGCTGCCGTCCACTCAGGAGGAGCTGTGTGGGGGTCCAAGTCCCTCCAAGGAAATCTGGGGGGACGTGCAGACCTGTGCCCATAGCAGTGGCCAGGGGAACTGGGCTGAGGAGGAGGTTGCCAGGAGCCCAGGGGAGGTGGCCTGGAGGAGGGGTCTTGCTTTGGTTTCCTGACCTGTGCCACACTCACTGGTAGGTGGACAGTGCCCGCAGGCATGGCACACCCTCTGGAGAAGTCGGAGATGTACTTCCATGTCTTGTCCCGCAGAGTCAGGCGCCTCGTGGTCTGCGCAGGCTCATGCTGCTGCTTCTTCCTGTTCTCTTCCTCGCTCTCCTCTTTCAAAATCCGACTCACGATCTCCAGCTTCCTGAGCTTCTGCTCTTCTTCAAAGGCTCTGTGGGAAAGGGGACACCTGGCAGTTGCCCGAGAATGGGGCTGGGGGTCTGGGGGGGGGCAGAGGAACTGCGGCCTGGAGGGAAGAGGCGGGGTGGGGGTGTGGAGCTCCTGCTGCTGGGCCCCTGGGGACAGACACACTTCGTGACCCCTTCGTGCCTGCTCCCAGGCCTCACTTTGTCTGGGCCTCCAGCTCCTGGCGCTTGCGCTGATGGACGAGGTGCTTGAAGGCGTCCCCACCTTGGGCCAGAATCTCCTTCTCCTCAGCCTGGGCCTTCTGCTGCGCCACATTGGTCTTGGCCTGGCTCCAGGCCTGAATCTTGCGGAGCAGTTCCTGAATACGGAGGAGACTGCAGTGACCACACCTGCACCTGTGTGAGTCCGGCCACGCGCACAGGGGACACCGAGGTGGCCCTTGACAGAATCAGTGTTCTGGCTCCCATCCCCCTCCCTGCTCTGCAACACGGGCTCTTGCCAGCTCCTGCCACTGTGCTTCCCAGCTAGGCTGTTCTCTGTGAGGAAGCTTCCTCGTGCCTCTGAGCCCTTTGCAGCACTGCGGCCCCCTCAGCCTTGGAAATGACTCAGGCTCCGGTGCCCTGGAACACTCCCCTGGAGGCAGGGCTTTCTGCTTTCTGCCCTGTGAAAGAGGGGCTGGGAGCGGATGGAGCACACGCAGAAAAGCCTTCTGCTGGGACAGACCCTTCCAGATGGTGTCCCGGGCACTAGCCAGGCTCTGAGAGGGGCGAGTGTGTGGCCCTAGGACCTACGCGGTTTGCAGTGATGTTGTTCTTCAGGGCCAGCACAGCATCCATGCGCCTCCGCATGTGCTCCTGTGATGCCAGCTCCTCCTCTCTCGTGCGCTCTCGAACCCTGCAGGAAGGTCCATGGGAGCTGGAAGGCACCAGGGCCTGCTTTCGTGTGGCCACAGGGCTGGGAGGAGCTTAGGGTGATGCAGGAGTATGTATGCGTGCATGCGTGTGGTGTTGTGCACGCGCGTGTGTGTGCGCGCAAGTGCGTGTCTACAAGGAGAGAGTTCAATAGAGCCACACGGCACTGACGGGGGTTGTGGCTGACCCCAGACATTAAGGAGCCATGGCCTCAGGTGTTCTGGGGGGATCATGCACCTTGTGGATCTTGTCTGAAAATACACTGGCAATCCGTTCAAAACGAAAAGCACAGACTCAATCTTTTGGGATGAGGAGGGTTGCATAGTAAGTGGGGGGGGGGGGGGGATGCTCCACCACAGAGGCGAAAGCTCCCCAGCCCGCGGCAGGAAGTGCTACCTGCCTAGGGTCGCCTTCAGGAACTTCACTGCCACCCTGTGGTTCCTCTGCGCGTCAGCCAGCAACTTCTGGTGCCGGAGCCCCTGCTCCTTCTGCATTTCCATAGACTTCCTGCAGCAACAGGGCGAGACGGCCACGGGCCTTGGCACATCTGCTCCAGGGACCGTGGACAGAACCCCAGAACCGCACTCTGTTCTCTCCCACCTGGAAGGAGCCCATCAGACAGGGCACAGCGGGCACACCGCAGGCAGCTCTGCCACTAAACCACCAAGAGAACACCAGAGGGAGCCTGGAAGGAGCAGGGCTGCGAACTCTGGGGAGGACAGCGCGGTGGGCGCTAAGATCCGACACTGGGTTAGACTAGGTGGGAAGTTAGAGGCCCCATCTGAAGATGGGGCTGTGGGGTGAGATGGAACTGGGAACAGGGAGGGGACTGTGGGGACCTAGGCAGGGGCACACGGGAATGCTTGCAGCCCTCTCTTGCCCTGAGATAGGGGCTGCCCTAGGGGCACTTCAAGCAAAGGCAGAGGCCAGTGGAAGAGCAGTGGACAGGAAGAGAGCGGGAGTGTCCAGGGTGGGAGGGAGGGCAGGGAGAGGGCGGGAGTGTCCAGGGGAGGGAGGGCAGGGAGAGAAGCCTCAGGACTTGAAACAAAGGCATGAGGGAAGGACCTGAATGACCAGACAACAGCAGGGCCAGCGGCCAGCTGGCTCGACAGGACAAGAAACAAAAAGGATGCCCAGGCACTGACCTGACCCTCAGCAGTTGGCTGCGTGCCTTCCTCGCCGAGGCCGCCTCGTGCTGGCGCAGCTGCTGGGCTGCCCTCACCTGGAGGCACCTGCTAGCCGCCATGGCCTTCTCATGGACAGACTTTTGGAAATCCTTAAACTTCACCTTCTGGATCTCAATGTGCCACATGGCGTTCCTGACAGATAGGAGATGCGTTTGTTTATGCTGGCAAAGGTGCTGGGACCTGGGCGGGCCATCCACGGAGCGGTCACTCTGGGAATCTGGGCGGCTGGGTACTGGGTTTTAATCACATCATCCAGGCAGACCTTGAGCACTTTTACAGGTTCATCTCCATCTCCACGGAGCCCCTGGCCTCCCCAAAACCACGCATGAGGAAGGGTATACATGGCATGGAGGGGCAGTTATCCTGGCCACGGTTGGGAGGTGACACTGGGCAAGGATTGAGGAGACACTGGGCATGGAGGGAGATAACATCAGGCATGGAGGGAGGTGACACTGGGTATGGGTGGAGGTGACACTGGGCAAGTGCAGCGGTGATACTGGGCATGGAGGAGGTGACACTGGGCATGGAGGGAGGAGATATCAGGCACAGAGAGAGGTGACATCAGGCATGGAGGGAGGTGACACTTGGCATGGGTGAAGGTAACATCAGTCATGGAGGGAGGTGACGCTGGGCATGGAGGAAGGTGGCACTGGAAATGGAGGGAGGTGACAATAACCATGGAGGGAGGTGACAATGGGTGTGGAGGGAGTTGACATCAGGCATGGAGGGGATGATGTCTGGACGGGATGACAGGGTTGGAGGAGGGGCCAGGACCCTGATGGAGGAGGGCCAGCACCCTCGGCTGAAGGGTTGTGCTTTATCAGTTCTGGGTGCCTAGTGCAAGAGCAGTGCAGGTCCCACCATCCCCACTGTGTCTACGACAAAGGGACTGTCAGAGATGCAGCATCACTAGCTTTGCAGATGACAGGAGGTGCCACCAACCAAATTCCGTGGGGACCTCTGGGAGCTGAAGGGCAGGGAGAGGCTGTCACAGGGCTTCAGGACAGAGACCTTCACTGTGCTCATGCTACTAGGACGGTGTCTCTGCGGCAGAGAAGTGCGGCAGCGCCCCCTGGGGACAGCTCCTACAGAGCCTCTGTTGGCCTGCCCCGGGACAGTGGGCAGGACCTAGAGTGTGGCAGCAGGCAAAGCTCGGAGAGCGGAATGAAGGCTCTGGGAAGCCTTGGGTGGCTGCACTTCTCTGAAGAGGCCTGGAGGGTGAGTGTGTGAGAACGGAGGCTGTGGGTGCGCTGCCACAGGCTAGCCCAGCTGCTGCCACCCAGCCTCCATCTCCTTCCAGAGCCGAAGGCGGGAAGAGCACTGTGCTCTGGGGGGCTCTCACCTATTCTGGGCCTGTATGTCCCGCACGTCTCCACAACTCTCTGAGGGGTCACAGTGACTTACCGTGGCAGTATTTCCAACACAGCTTCCGCACAAGAAAACGGTTACAGCAGAGCTCAGAAGCGATGAGCTACCTTGGAGAACTCCCAGTGTTTGTGAGTGTCTGTGTCCCCAGACGACAGTGCTCCAGACCTGATGACGCCCTTTTGGTGGCTCCTACCTGGCCGCAAGCTGCTCCGCGTGCAGGGGCTTCCCAACACACACAGGGTTCCCTCAGCTCTCTCCTCCCTCCAGCTCAGACACTCGCCACCCTGTTCCCTAGCCCAGTGAGTTCTCCCACTGGCTCTCAGGAACCCTGCACCAGAACCCAATTCCACTGCTTGTGGGCCCCTGACGCCTGGACAGCTGAAAGTGAAGATTTGTTACTCGGGGCCCTCAAACCTCACAATTCCCCCATGCACCACCAGGAGTGATTTCGAAGGGCAGAGCCAGAAGAAACTTCTGAGCACTGCCAAGGTGGCCCAAAAATCAAAAACAAAACAAAACAAAAAAATAAGGGTAAAATAATAAAGATTTGCACAGAAAATGCAGCTGGGAGAGACACTGGATCTTTGAAGTGAAAGTTCATGAATAGACGATGATGTGCATGTTGAACTGGACTCCACGGGGGTCTGAGTCTCACGCCTAGTGGCTGGAAAGCACGATGGGGGAGGGGGGCTGCAAGAGACATTTGCATGCCCTTCCTGGAACATTAGGCACAGGGCAAGGGAGTGGAAAGGAGACAGGGCGACCCTCTGGCAGCAGCTCGGGGGTGCACAGGCAGAAGGACAGCATCAAATGGTGGCAGTGGAACCAAGACTGATCAAGACTGGACAGTGAGAGGCAGGCAGATCACCACCACAGGCAGAAGACAAACGCAGACAGGAGGGCAGGAATCTACAGGGGGCCAGGGCACAGGAATACCCAGGGCACCCAGCTCAAGGCTGCTAAACACCATCTTCCTGCAAGAAGCAAGGGCTCCTTGGGCAAATGACCCGGCCAGGTTGGGGCAGGGAAGTATATGTGCACATGTACCAGAGTGTACCCAGAGAAACAGAAGGACATGTCATAAAGTCACAGGAGTCAGCTTGAGAAAACCTGCTGGCCACATGTGCAGTGATCAGAGGGTCAGTAACAGTAAGAGGAGCTGGAGCAATAGCACAGTGGGGAGGGCGTTTGCCTTTTACACAGCAACCCAGGTTCGATCCCTGGCATCTCATATGGTCCACTGAGCACCATCAGGAGTAATTCCTGAGTTCAGAGCTAGGAGAAACCCCTGAGCTCTGTCGAATGTGGCAAAGAAAGAAAGAAAGAAAGAAAGAAAGAAAGAAAGAAAGAAAGAAAAGCAGACAGAGTGCAAAAAAGACAAATAACTCATAGTCCATTTTTCGGGGTTGTTTTGTTTTTTGTTTTTGTGCCACACTCAGCATTGCTCAGGGCTTATTCCTGGCAGGCTTGAAGGATCAGAGATTGAAACCAGGTCAACCTCATGCAAGACAAGCACCTTAACCTCTGTATTATCGCTTCAGCCCACCATTTTTAACACAAAGCATTCAATCCTGATACTGACAGAGGTCTATAATAACCAAATGACACGACGTTTGGACAAATAGGGAGGGGGTCGATGTAGGAACTGATTACATGCTAGAAAGCACAGACCCCAGGAAAGCCTTGAAACAGCCAGTACCCACTTCTCAAGCCCCAGGCAATCCCCAGGAGAGCATGCCTGAAGATTATCCAATCAAACTTAGGCGATATCCAGGAGGGGTGTGCGCACCACAGGACTAGCCAGTGAGGACACGGGCAAGGATTTGCACACTGGCCAGCATGCCTGTGGGGGCCACCGGGGTGCCTGCCTGCCAACCAGCCATAAGACCTGGTCTGAGCGCTGGCACAGGTGTCCATGTCCACTTTTTGACTTTCTGGACCAGAGAACGCGTTCCTCACAAGACTAACCCACCCAACAGAAGAGAGTCCACACTGGCGAGTGACCCGAGGGGAGAGGAAAGCTCCTGCTGCCAAAGAAAGCTAACCGACTCAGAAGGGGCTCTGCAAGTCATCTTTGGCAGCTGCCATCATAACCAACACATGCAGAAGCTCGTGGGTAGAAAGGGATGAGAGAGGGAACTCCCCTTGACATGCCCACTGATTTTCCAACTGCCAAAGGTAAGGGTTGGTCCGACTGGAAGAACCCGGCACACCATCACAACCCAACAATTCCTGGTCTCAGGTGCCCCACCCCCAGGAATGGGGCCCAGGGTTATGAGGTGCCCAGGGAGCAACTCTCCAAGGCCGTGGTTCTGGGGGATGCAACCTCCAAGGTCATGGTCTGGGGCTGTGTACCCTCCAAGGCCATGGTTCTGGGGGTTGTACCCTCCAAGGCCTTGGTCCTGGGGTGTACCCTCCAAGGCCATGGTTCTGGGGCTGTTTACCCCCCAAGGCCATGTTTCTGGGGTATACCCTCCAAGGACGTGTTTCTGGGGTGTACCCTCCAAGGCTGTGGTTCTGGGGGTTATATCCTCCAAGGCCTTGGTCCTGGGATGTACCCTCCAAGGCCGTGGTTCTGGGGGATGCAACCTCCAAGGTCATGGTCTGGGGCTGTGAACCCTCCAAGGCCATGGTTCTGGGGGGTACACCTTCCAAGGCCATGGTTCTGGGGATGTGTACCCTCCAAGGCCGTGGTTCTGGGGGGGTGTACTTTAACAGGCAGGAGGAAATGGCAGACACTGCAGGACCAGATGACAGGTCACTGGCCTGTCATCTAACAACTACAGGATGTGGAGCTGTGCTTATGGGAGGCAGGACAGCCTGATGTGACCCCAAGAAGGACCCGTAGGCTACAGGACATCACGGACCACTGAGTAAGAGAACATGGAGTGTTAGAGCTATTGTTCTGACTTATCCGTAAACATAAAAACAGTTCAAAATGAAAATGAAGAAAGCCCCCCCCCTTTCATTACTCAACTGCCTAAAACTCTGCTCCCACCCTGAGCCAGAACCAAGCCTGAATGATGCCGAGCCTTGCTCCTGTCCCACTTACTCGTTCTCCCTCAACATGGCCATGAGCTGGGACTTCTGCTCCTCTTCCTTCTCCAGCTCAGTACACAGGCTTCTGGACACTGCCTGGAGGCGGCCCACAGCGGCACTGGGGACAGGAGAAACAGGAGAAAGAGTGAGCAGAGGCCAGGCCCATGGGGGGTCCTGCAAGGCCTCTCTCAGCCTCTGTGCCCCCTTCACAGCCATTTCACTTCCAAGAGAGATCACTCACAAGGTCAACTGCACATGAACTGCAGCCACAGAAAGTGGCCAGGAAGCTCTGGTCTCCCTGATAGGACAGAGCAGAAGTGGGATATCTGTGGCTGCAGCCACACAGAGCCCCTCTGGCTCTCCTTTCTGTCCAAGGAGACTGTCCTTGTGCCTAGTCTTTCTTCTTCCCCTCTCCCACAGGCAGCCCAATGACACTCAGAGATGCGGCCATCCCATGATGATTGGTGTAGAAGGACAGTGACCAGAGGACCTGGTCACCTCCTCATGGGGACAGAATGAGACGAAGTGGTTTGGGCATTTGTTTTCAAAGATAGGCAAGCTTGGGGGCTGGAACAATAGCACAGCAGGTAGGGCCTTGCATGCAGCGGACCCGGGTTCGATTCCCAGCACCTCATATGGTCCTCTGAGCGCCGCCACGAGTAATTCCTGAGTACATGAGCCAGGAATAACCCTGTGCATCGCCGGGTGTGACCCAAAAAGCAAAAAAAAAAAATAAATAAGATAGGCAAGCTTAAAAATCCTTCCAGGGGGCCAGAACAATAGTACTTTGGGTCAGGTGCTTGCCTTGCATGCAGCTGACCTATGTTCAATTCCCAGCACCCTATATGGTCCCCCAAACACACCAGGAAGGATACCAGAGTACAGATCCAGGAGTGAGTTCTGAGCAGCACTGGGTGTGGCCCTCAAACCAGAAAAAAAATCCTTCCAAGGATCAAAAAAATGGTCCAGGAGGTAAGGCCCCTCCTCGCATGTAGCCATCCCTGATCTGATACCCAGCATTGCATAGTCCTGAAAGTACACCCAGGGGCAAACTGTGAGCACAGAGTAGGCCCCAGATTACCCCTGGGTATACCCCCAACCCTTCCAAGTGGCCTTATCCCTGCATCCTTGGGCCTTGGGAGGCTCCTGCCCAGGTTGTGTTCCATCAGGCCTACATCCTGTGGAGTCCCAGCTCCGGGAGCCCGAACAGGTGGATACCCCTGTTCTCTCCATGAAGTGAGTGGGTTGACTGCCTCCAGAGCTTCAGACAGAGAGTCAGGACCAAGATCCCCCTGAACCTCTCAGTTGGGAGACCTTGGGAAGGTGAGAGAATGCCCCCGAGAGCCTCAGAGGCTGCCGTCAAGAAAACAGGATAGACACAGGAGGACAAGGCACCACTCAGGGGAGCTTAGTGTGCAGGCACGAGTGGTCTCTGGGCTGCTGTGTTCAAACTGGTGGTCTTTTAGTGTGTGTTTTTGGGGGGCCACACCCAGCAGTACTCAGGGCTTCCTCCTGGCTCTGCACTTAAGAGTTTTCCTGGTGGTGCTTGGGGGGCCATATGTGGTGCTGGGGATGAACGTGGCCCCATGTGGGGTGGTTTTGCAGGCATCTCTTCATCCCCCTTAAGTAAGCCAGTGCTGATGCTTCTTCGCTAGCCAAGCCCGCCCAGTATCCTAGACCGGCCCCACACTGGCCCATTCCCATGGGTATTTCTCATGGGGCCCAGAATGAGCCTGACCATCACGCTGCAGCCCAGCACCTCTTCTTCAGTGATACCCAAGTGCCTGACCACTGGATCGCCCATTCCTGGAAGCTCCAGTCTCGTTCTCAACACACAGGCAGAGGCTGGTATGTTTCGTTGCCTTCTAGCATGCGGCAGGTGCATGATACACACACCCTGACAAATGAGAGTGCTTCCCGGCGACACTGCTGAGCCCACGGCCCCCTGCTTCCTGCCCCACCCCCAGCCCAGAGGCAACCACCTACATGTTGTTGGCCTCTCTCTCCACAGCCAGATTGGCGGACACAGTCGCCTGCTGTTTGGCGATGAAATCCATCCTCTGGCGGCAAGCATGCAGCTCCCTTCTAAAAGTTGAAACCAGAGTTTAGATCAGCATGGCCCTGAAATCCAGGGCTTTTGCTTCTGAACACTAGAACCAGAGTTTAGATCAATATTTCCCTGAAATTCGGTGCCTTTGCTCTCCACTACTGCTCCACTAGCCCAGAAGATGGCAGTTGGACTAAGTGACCTCTCACCCATCAGGGTTTCAAGATTTTTCTAGTACAATCCAGCACATAGCAGAGTATTCCGCTGCTTTCTGGAAACCCTATCAGGTGAGCAGGTAGACAGGTGACCTCAGCCTAAATGGTCTTGTGCTGAGAATCTTCGAGCAGAGTTAACTTGGACCTGCACAGATGAAGGGCACTGGAGAGTCCCACAGTGAGAGTCCCAGGGGGCCACACAGGGCATCATCCCTCCTTAGTATCCCTGCTGGTTTGGGAGCCCTGGTGGGATCCTTCCATTATGTGACTTTCACCGCAACTAAAGGCCACAGACAAAACTCAAATACTGACTCGAGAGGACATCTGGAGGACGAACCACAACACAAGCGGCTTCACGATGGTAACGGGGAAACATTCTTGGCTTTGTTAAGTGAAATAACAGTGCTGGGATCAAGCAGAAGAATATTCAATTTGTTTTAGGAAACACTGAAGCATTTAGATGAATTGCTTGTTTGTTTGAAAGAGGGGCCACGCCTGAGGTGCTGGGGGTGGGTATGCTTTGCCAGGAATTGACTGAAGGGTCTCACATCTGCTAGACCCGAGCCAGTCCTGGGCTGACACAGAAGCACTTCAGAGTAAAGTATCATGAAACTTGCTTTCAAACAAATTCCCACTAGAAATCTCAGGTGCAACACATACTCATAGATGCAGTGAGGAAGCCAGGACAGGAGCTGGTTGTTCCCACAGTCTGTGAGTTGGAAGTCTCAAACCTTCACCAACATCAAAAAGTGTCGAGTGACCTGAGTGTTGGTTCTGGTGTTGGTGCCCACCACACCGTGACCAAGGTGGGGTGGAAAAGGAGCAGGGCTGTCTGAGCTGAGCACCGCCTCCTAAGGGGCCGCTCTCTGCAGGATTTAAGCAGAGTGCCCAGAAGGTAGGAGGAAGCCTGTGCATTGCAACTAAAGGGCTGTGGAGGCTGTGCTCACCTGGGGAGGGGGGGTGCTCATCTCTGTTCTGTTTGGTTGGTTTAGCTTGGGAGACACACCTAGTGATGCTCAAGGGTGGCTTCCAGCACTGCTGGGGGATCATGCAGTGCCAGGAATTGAAGTCAGGGTTCCAGCAAGCACAGTTGTACTCCAGTCTTTGAAGCCATCTCCTCAGTCCTCACCTCATTTTCTGAATAGAGAGTTCTTTCTTCTTGTGCAGCATCTCCAGGATGTTCAAGTCCTTCCTCAGCTGCAGCTCCCGGCTCTTGGCCTGGATGTCTCTTTTCTTCTGCTCTTTCCCTGAACTTAACCAAGAGAGGACACAAGCTGCTCACTGTGTGTCAAACATGCCCTGCAGCCTATGTACACGCCAGCTTCCCTAGCTGGGATGAAAGCTACAGTTGGGGGCAGGGCAGGAGGTGCCCACACAGAGCAGTTACCAGTAGCCTGTGGCTGTATTTTCTGCAGCTTCTGGAGAAGATTCCTCCAATTCTGAATGGTCTGGTGCATCTCTTTCTAGAAATAAGCAAGAGTTAGAAAACAAAGAGCCATTCTGAGCATATAAAAATGAGTTCAACAGGGCTGGAGCGTTAGTACAGTGGGTAGGGTGTTTGCCTTGCACGCGGCCGACCCAGGTTCAATTCCCAGCTTCCCATATGGTCCCCCAAGCACTGCCAGGAGTAATTCCTGAGTGCAGAGCCAGGAGGAACCCCTGAGCATCGCCGGGTGTGACCAAAAAAGAAAAAAATGAGTTTAACAAAAAAACCCTGACAAGCTCAAACTTCATGGACAATGCATTGAGGGCAAAGGTTCTTAAACAGTGCAACCTGGGACCTGGAGGACTCTGGAGCTCTTTCAGAGTCTGCAAAATCAAGGCTATTTTCACTATAACGCAAAAAGACACTATTGGATTTTAACATTTTCATTCGATGTGTGAAGCTGAGTTTTGCCGAGCCCACGTGGCAGATGCTTGCAACAGACTAAGCCTAGGGTTAAAAGAGAATCCAGCATCTCATTAAACCGTACTCTTCTTTATAGACTTTAGGCTGGGGCTGGAGCGATAGTACAGCAGGTAGGGCAGTTGCCTTGCACACAGCCGACCCGGGTTCAATTCTCAGCATCCCATATGGTCCTCAGAGCACCGCCAGGAATAACTCCTGAGTGCAAAGCCACAAGTAAGCCTTGTGCATTGCCAGGTATGAACCCAAAAGCAAAGCAATATATAGACACTAGGCTTCCCTATCTCTCTGATTTTATTTTTAGGGGAGTTGGGGGCCACACCCAACACTGCTCAAGGCTTATTCCTTTGTACTTAGGATCAATCCTGGTGAGTGACCATATGGAGTACTGGGGAGTGACCATATGGAGTACTGGGGATTGAACCCAAGTCAGCCATGAGCAAAGCTAGCTCCCTACCTGCGGTGCTTTCACTCTGACCCTGCCTTTCCTTCTCTCTCTCCCCTTTCTCCCCTGCCCCCTTCTGTTGTTGTTGTTGTTGTTGGTTTGGGGGAACACCCAACTTTGCACAGGGCTTACTCACTCTTTGCCATGCTCAAGTTCATATGTGGTCAGGGACTGAACCTGGCTTGACCACATGCCTTTCCCACTGCAGAGTCTCTCTGACCCACTCATTATTTCTAACTTAAGTGAGCATACATTTCTTCAGCTTCTGGAGGCAGTGGAAGGGATCTAACTCAGGGCCTCACAGATGTGAGGCAGGTGCTCTTCTGTGAGCCTCAGTTCTAATTTTAGTACAACAAACATTGAAATGCATAGCCTATAAAAGTCTAGAGTCTTCAATAATTTTTAAGACTATAAAGGAATTATATAATTTAAGTAAGTTTGAGAACTACTATAGGATAACATTGGTTTGTCCTTTTTCCCTTGCCGTAGGGAGCTTAGGTTTGTAGGATTACCCATCACAGTGCTCCCATTTGTATAACGGTTTATCTTAAACTTCTCCTCTGTGCTCTGCTACCCCTGTTAATCATCTATATCCCCAAATCAGACCCTGTGACTTGTAGGGTCAGATCCTTCTAAGTTAGAACTCCGGATTTTGTATATGTAAGTGAAATATTGCTTTTTTCTTTCTCTTATGTCCTTTGCATAGTTTACGTTAGAGCAATGTCCTTTTTGTATAGAAACAGGAAAACAGTTTATGCTATGCTTTTGTAACTTGGGAGTTAATTGACTCTGAATAATATTTACTCCTAGGCATCTGTCATATTTACTTGACTTAAGCCTCAGTGGCCCTTAGTTCCAAGCACCCCAAAAGCAAGGTCCTAATGAAGGGACTGGATGGACCCAAGGCAAGCTGTAAGCTAGCCTGGCATCAAAATGGGATAGGCCAAGTGCCATAAAACTTAACAATAAGAGCAGGGTCACAGACAAATTCTGTATCCAAAGAGAAACAACTGATAAGGACCCTGCTGAGGTTAGGAAGGACTAATCTGGCCTGAGCACTGTAGTCTGGGAAATGTAGCGAGATGTTCTCAGGAGAGCCATCCTGTAAGCTTAATGTATCTCTTACCGTGTCCATAAAAAATGACTAGAAAGATAATTATGAAGTAAATCTAAGGTGATTGTTTATGGACTAAGGAAAGGAGAAATACGCCCTTGGATGAAATTCTGCCCTAGAGCAGATCTCCTAGCAGGAGATCTTTGTTTTAGAAGAGCTTCCCCAGAAAAAAGGGCTTTACATATGTTGATTGTGCTATCTGAAATGGGTGGAATTGCTACCCTCATCCTAGGAGGCTGGGCTATTAATACCGGGCACACAAAGTAGCATGGTGGAAGTAGGAGATGGTAATAAGGAGCCATAAGAGACTGTCATGAGGTGCTCAGTGAGATTGGAATAGGCACACGGGAAGAATGGAGTAAACAGCAGGATGTAGATTGGAATAAACTGCAACTGATCACCAACCAGATTGGCGGCCCTGTTCCTTCCTTCATGTGTCTGTTGGTGGCGGCTGCTGGAGGGGTGGGGAAGAGGTTCAAGGCCACCAAATGGACGTGGTGAGAGAGCCCATACACACACATTTTGCGAACACACAAATTACTATCTTAGAGAATGACTGCAACTTTTAGTAAAACAAAGCAAATAGAACTATTGGTTTTATCTTCACTCATGTTGAATCTCAGTGTGGCTGGAAAAGGATTCTAAAAGGAACCAATTCACAGATACAGGAGAATGGGAGAGGAAAAGTGGTGGTGAGAGGAAGCTTAGCGTTTGGGTAGTGGCAGCTGACTACTCACACCACACCCCAAAACACTGAGGTGGGGAGTGAAGGACCATAGAATCTGGTATTTGCAGGAGGATAGGGGCACATTAGGCTGCTCTCGGGTTCACTCTTGGCGAGGTGTCTGGGGGGAATATGAGGTACTGTGATTAAAATCAGATCAGCCATGTGTAAGGCAAGGGCCTTGAACAATCCCTCTGGTCACAGAACCTGGTATTCTGACTGGAATGTTCTCCTGGTGCCCAGCATAGCTTAGAAAATTTTGGATCATCATTTTTTTTTTTTAAATCTAAAAGCTTCCAGGCAAAGAAAACAAAAATAGGTCATATTCAAAGGACTGGGATAAAAATGGCATCAGATTTTTAAATAGATGTTAGAAACTAAAGAACTATGGTCTGCCACTTTCAAATTTTTCTCTTTCAACTGAAAACAGAACAATTTAAGCTTCCTTACTGAGGAATAAAAATGAACTGAAACGATAAAGTCCCCCTTAAAAAAAGGGAACTCAAGGACAACTGTGAAGCATGCCACTTTGTGCCCCTTGATGTTGGAAGGCTGCCCCCAGGGAAAGACCTTTATTACCATTTTCCACAAGAGGGTCATTGGCTAAAAGCACCTCCTCAGGGAATGAGTTGGCATCCTCTTCCATGTTGGGAAGCAGAAATCGGCTGGAAAAAAAAAGATGAACAAAATCTGAGGTTAAAATACCACAGGGCCTAGGGCTGGAGAGATAGTACAGAGGATAGAGCACTAGTCTTGCATAGCATGTGGTTGACTTGGGTTCAATCCCAAGCATCCCATATGCTTTTCCAAGCACTTCCAGGATTCCTGAGTGCAGAACCAGGAGTAACCCCTGAGCATTGCTAGTGTGGCCAACCCCCAAAAATAACCGAATTTGAAAAGCCTGAGGTCTAGAGTGACAATACAGTGGATAGGGCGTTAGCCTTGCATGTGGTCAAACTGAATTCAATCCCAAGCATCCCATATAGTCCTCTGAGTGTCACCAGGATTAAGTCCATAGCTCAGAGCCAGGAGTAACCCCTGAGTATCGCTGGGTGTGGCCCCAAAACAAAACAAAACAATCCTAAAAATTGAATTTTGTAGGCACAATTTATCTTGTAAAAAGACATAAATATGATAAGTGAAGATGTAGCTAAGTGCTGAGCTTGTTACTCAAATGTTATGAAGCAGAGGGGTGAGACACAAAAAAGTGTGTATTAAACCCAAATACTGGTAAACCACTTGACAAGGATAGAAGTCGGTGGTTTGAGTAGTGGCGAATGGGGCCAGAGAGAGAGAGGGCTTTAGAAAATTGTAGTGGTGGAAAGACTTTATACCTGGTTTTGGGTGGTTGTTACATGTTGGATAACATTGATTTGTTCATGTTCCTCCCTCAGGGAGTTTAGGTTTATTGAGTTACTCCCACGACAGAGCGCCTGAGGCACACCCAATTCCATCAAGCACTAATAATCCTATATTGCTTTTCTCTTTTCTTTATGTCACTCGTATGGTTTAGCAATATCCTTTTTGTATAGACATAGAAGACAGTTCATGCTATGCTTTGTAACATGGGAGTTCACGATCACGATCACTATCATCCTGTTGTTCGTCGATTGCCTCGAGCAGGCACCAGTAACGTCTCCTTCGCCCTAGCCCTGAGATTTTAAAAAATGCCACATTCAAGGCTCTTTCAGGGTTAGGAGAATGAGACCCATCATTGTTACTGGTATTTGGCATATTGGGTACACCACAGGGAGTAAATTAAGAATGAGATAATAAGATGTCGCGCAGCCATGCACTTCCAAGAGCTGGGTTTTATAGTCTCTGGGTCTTGGCCGTTGGTGCGGGGGGGGGGGGGGGGGGAGGGGGGCAGGGAGCAGTTGGTGGGTGTGTCTGTGACCCCTGCCTACTGGAAGATGGAGGATCTGGGTGGAGGATGCTCAGCCCGTATCCGAGCAGGCTTGGAGATCTCAGCCCCGGGATCCTCATGCCTTTGTTCCTCATGGGAGTTAATTGGCTTCAAAATAATATTTACTCCTGGGCATCCATATTTACTTGACTTAAGCCTCAGTTGCCCTTAGCTCCTACCACTCCAAAAGCAAGGTCCCGATGAATGGACTGGATGCACCCAGGGTAAGCTGTAAGATACCCTGGCATCGAAAGGGGACAAGCTAAGTACCATAAGTATAAGTTAAGCGCACGGTCATGGACAAACTCATCATGACCCAAAAAGAAGTGACTGAATAAAGACCCTGATGGGGTTAGGAAAAACTAACCTGGCCTGAGGACGGTGGTCCAGGATATATAGAGAGATGTCCCCAGGAAGAGACAAACTTTAAGCTTAATATAATCTCTCACTGTGTTCATACAAAATGACTAGAAATATTATAAGTAAATTTACTATGATTGTTTGGGCTGGAGTGATAGCACAGTGGTAAGGTGTGTGCCTTGTGCGCAGCTGGCCCAGCCGAGCCGGGTTCAATTCCTCCGCCCCTCTCGGAGAGCCCGGCAAGCTACCAAGAGTATCTCACCCACACGGCAAAGCCTGGCAAGCTACCCGTGACGTATTTGATATGCCAAACACAGTAACAAGTCTCATGATGGAGACATTACTGGGCCCGCTCGAGCAAATTGATGAACAACGGGAGGACAGTGCAGTACTATGATTGTTTAAATGTATTACCAGCTGAGGAAAGGATAAAGCAATACACTCTGGATGGAATCCCACCCTTGAGCTGATCTAATAATTTGGAGTGCTGAACCCTCAAATGAGATTTTGTCCTTGAGTTAATCCCCTAGGACTACCCCTGAAGGAGTGGCTTTACCTCTGTTTGTTGTTATGACAATGTAACCCCACCTTTGTGTACCTCACCCCTCATGATTTCTATATAATTATGCTGTAAGGGGAAAACAGGGACTAGAAGGAGGACTAGATGATGTCGATGACTGGAAGCAGAGGACTTTGAGGATGACGAGGATGAGGATGAGAGAACTATGATGACTGGGACTATGACCAAAACTACGACTACGATTGTGCTATAAGGAGAGAGATTGGACTATGCTGAGGAGGAGAGAGAAATAAACTGACTACTGACCAGTCTGGGGCCCAGGCCCTGTTCCTCCATTCCCCAGTGCTTCATCCGTCCGTGGGCTGATTAGGGGAACAGTTTTTGGCCACTGAATGCTCGAGTCTGGTGCGCCACTGCACCTTTCTTTTGAAACTCACAGTTACACAGGGAG
This sequence comes from Sorex fumeus, assembly GCF_029834395.1. Taxonomy (NCBI): domain Eukaryota; kingdom Metazoa; phylum Chordata; class Mammalia; order Eulipotyphla; family Soricidae; genus Sorex; species Sorex fumeus. Next base: position 6,132,850 of record NW_026606121.1, read on the forward strand.
GGCAACTGTCAAAACTCATCAAAGGACCAGAGCAGTAGTACAGTAAATTGAGCACTTGCCTTGCATACAATTGGCACAGGTTCAATCTTAGGCACCCCCTATGCTCCTGATCCCCACCATGAGTGATCACTGAGTGCAGTCAGGAGTAAGTCCTGAGCATCACTGGGTGTGGCCCAAAAAAGAAGGTGGAAAAAAAGGAGGGAAGGGCAGGGGAGGAAGGAAGGAAGGAAGGAAGGAAGGAAGGAAGGAAGGGAGGGAGGGAGGGAGGGAGGGAGGGAGGGAGGGAGGGAGGGAGGGAAGGAAGGAAGGAAGGAAGGAAGGAAGGAAGGAAGGAGCTAAAAAGTGGGAGAACTGGATTTTCAGGCACACACAAAGAAAAAGAAAGAAAGAAAGAAAGAAAGAAAGAAAGAAAGAATAAATTCAAAGAGACAAGAAAAATTTCAAAACATTAGAATTAATGCAACAAAAAGAAACATGATAAGAGATGTCCCTCTGGGGATAGGGGTGGGGGAGAAGGGGAGAAAGAGAGAGAGAGAGAGAGAGAGAGAGAGAGAGAGAGAGAACTTGGGCTTGGAAACAAAAGCCACCTTTAAACACTCAGTATACAATTCTAACAGAGGCTTAGTTGTAACATAAACACAAAACAAAATCATTATCAACCGTAACAGAATTAACATTGATTTAATAAAATCCAATACCAATTTATAGTTATTTTCCCACAGATTCTCAAGAAAAGTATTTTACAGTTGCTTGCTTGAATCAGGATCCAACTAGGATCTCCATATTACTTGTTCTCTCATTGTCTCTTTAGACCCTTTTAATTGAAAAGTCTCACCGCCCCACCCCCATGACATTGACTTATTAAGGAAACTGGGTCATTTACTCCATTTAATTTCTATTTCGGTCTCCTTTAACTTTACACAGTGGGACTTTGTCATTTTCTCTTTAGAAGGAGGGTCTATACTCATGAGTGAGATTCAGATATGTCTTTCCTTCCTTCTACTTTTGGTCAAGCTTGGGAACTGAATGAGTTCAGTGAGGCCCATGAAGTAAGCCAGGTGTATCCTGGGGTTCTCCTGCCTAAAAAAGTGTTTATGAAGATCAAATATTTTGTTCCTCGACTATATTGAAAAGGAGCCTCTGAACTGAGATTCTTTTTTTTTTTTTGACCATTGATTGAAGGATTTTCCAAATTTCTGCATTTTTTCTTGAAAACATTTTGTTAGTTTATTTTCAAGTCATCTAAATGTTCAACCTTATCGGCATAAAGTCTGACAATCCCCATTTCCTTATTATTGTTGTGGCTGTGTGACTAGAATTCATGTGCCCATACACTTGGCTGGAGAGCACTGGAGACCACACTCTGTAACGGTGCTGGAGACCCCAGGTTTGCGCTCAGTATGTGGTTGATGCTGAGGATCGAGCTTGAGGTTTCCCATCTGCAAAGCAAGTGCTCTACCAACTAACCTCTCCTGCCCCCATATGTGTATATATCTGTGTGTATTTAATATCTGCAACATCTGTTGTTCTAGATTATTATGTTTTGATATTGATTTTTGCTTGGGTGCCACACCCAGCTATGCTCAGAGCTCACTTCAGGCTCTGCACTCAGGGATCACTCCTGATGGGGATAGGAGACAATATGGAATGCTGGGGATTGAACCCGGATCAACTATGTGAGAGAAAAACACCCTACCCACTATACTACCTCTCCAGTCCCCCAAGTTCTCCCTTAAACACATATCTCTCTTCTCTCTTCTCTGCTTTTACCCCTATGGAGAAGCCTGTGTTCTCTCTTGCACCTGTTTCTCTCAATTCCTCTCAATAAAACCTACTTTGCTTCCCTAATTGATAGGTAAAATGATACTTTCTTTAGACTGTATTATTTGGAAACTAAAAGTGAGGAGTCTAGAGAGATAGTACAGTGGCTAGAGTGCTTGCCTTGCATGAGGTTGACCCAGGTTCAATTCCTGGCATTACATATAGTCCCTAAGCCCACCAGAAGTGACCCCTGAGCACAGAGCTGAGAGTAAGCCCTGATTACTGCTGGGTATGGTCCAAAAGCAAAAACAAAAACAGACTAAAAGTGGGAGGAAAAGATAAAATTCTATTAACTCCCAGAGTAGAATGATGGATACATGTAGTTCATATTACCACTCTAGACTTTTTGTGAGTTTGAAATTTTGCACAATATAGTTAATATAATTAAGTAAATGGAGAGATATACTTTCAACTACAGAGACTCAATGTTGTCAAGTTACCTTTCTCTCGCCAAATCACTCTACAGATTCATGAACCAACACCTCTACCACCACAATCCCAAGAGGAGGCGGAGTGGGGTGAAGGAGGAGAGGGAAGTATGTGGACATCTCAGCAGTGGCTCAAACCAACATGCTAGCTGAATACCCACCCAATCGGCATGCCTTATGGATTAAAGACTGTAAGGTAGGAATAGCTAAAGAGGACGAAGAACCTCCGGCTCTGGTCACATCTCTTCGACTCCACCATTCTCCCTGTACTAACATACACCTAAGAGACCTGGGCCCTATGAAAACAGGATGAGAACGCTATTCGGGTCACCCAAAGAGGAATGGAAAGAGCTATGCTTCAAGTATCACACTTCACTCAAGTGAGAGAAGGAATCTTGAGTTCTGATCTCCATTGACAATTGAGAATAAGGGACGCTGTCTCATTTGCCAAGATGTTGAAAATCAGATGGGCTGGACACGTAATGCGATTTGAAGATGACCGCGGGACTAGAGCCATTACCGACTAGTTTCCACGAGACGTCAAAAGAATGTGTGGCCGCCCACCTATGAGATGGTCAGACTTCATCGTCAAGACCCTGAATGAACATCTTGAGGCTCTTCGTGTTCCTGGAGCAAGCAGACACCGTTGGGCTACACTAGCTCGCAACAGGGACAAATGGAGACGTTACTGGTGCCCACTCGAGCAAATCAGTGAATAATGGGATGTCAAGTAATCAAGTGATCAAGATAGAAAGAAAAACTGCAATACTGAGAAGTGGAAGGAGGTTCTTGACTTCAGGGCTTCTTAATATCAATAACAGTAGACACTTGGGGAACACAAACATTTAAAAGCTTGTTTAGATTACAATCTAAGGAGAACTCAAGAAAAGCTCCAAAAAAGCAATAACCCACCCAGAAGATTGACCATTAAGACCACACTGCAGGTATTCAGGAAACATGAAGATAGTACACAGTTTAAGGTGCTGGCCTTGCCTGTGGCTGACTCCTGAGTGCTGGCATGGGTCATTCCTGAGCAGAGATAGGAATAGCCTCTGAGCATCATCAGGTGTGGCCTTGGAATCCAAAGCCAAATGGCAAAACTCTGAAAGACACTTGACAGTAAAGGACACTTAAATGCCCAGAAAAGGGAGCTGCTACGTGTTTAGTATCTCCCAGATCATACCTCTTTTCCTGGCACCATTAATACTTTTCCCTTTAAATTCTTAACCGAGTCCTAGTTTAGGAAAACTATTTCTTGGTAATACATGAAAAACTCCGCTCCTTTGCAATTAGAAAATGCAAATGAAAACAATGGCATATTATCACAGAGTATCAGATACAAGTCATAGTTGGAAAGACATTAAATGCCTCATAAGAACAGTGGGCCCAAGCCTTCAGGCAGAGGGCAGTCTGCACTCATGGTGTTTGAATGAGTTGTGAAAACCGTGTGGAGCCATGACCTGAGAAACTCAAGAGATGTGCCCTCTGTATTTCTGCAATGACAAGTTCCACAGACCCAGAGGTTCCAGACAGACTCACTTTCTCACAGCCTAGAGGTCAAAGGTCAGAATGTCTCCCTGAGCTCAAATCAGGTGAGCTGCATCGGCTCAATAGGTTCTGGAGGGAGAGTTCATTTTCTTGCCTTTTCCAGTGTCAGGGACGATTTTTTTTTTTTTTTAGTAACATACCTCGTGGTGCTTGGGGGCTACTCTCAGTTCCATGCTCGTTGGACTATGTAATGCCACTTCTGAGGATTAAACCTGGGCCTCCTTTGTGCAACTCACACATCCCAGGCTACTGAACTTTCAGTGCCCATAGGTCATCCACATTGCCTGCAGCAACATCAGGCAGAAATTTTCATTCTGTTATTTTCAGGGTTTTCTCTTCTGCCACCCTTGTGGTGGTAACAGCATACTGGACAAACCAAAATAATTCTCTCATCTCAGAGACAGATGATTAACGGCCTTAATCCCATCTGTAGTCTCCTTATTTTCCCCATTGCCATATAACCTACCATGTCTGCAGATTAAAGATTAGGACATGGACATCACTGAGGGACATTATTCTACCACATCCTCTGATTCTGCAATTCCTCCCTTTACCAGGTACCCTAAAGGAAATTCTTACATGTTCTGAGTTCCGTGGGCTGCCATAAACACACACACACACACACACACACACACACACACACACACACAAAATGGGTATCTCAGAATAACAGAAATGCATTCTCTCACCGTTGGAAGGCCAGAAATCCGAAAATGAGGTTGGGACAAGCAGAAAGCTCCCTCTAAAGTACTATGGAATAATTTATTCCAGGCTTCTCTCCCAGGTTCTGATTGTTCTCTGACTTGTGGTAAATACAACCCTAATCTTCACATAATGTTCTGTGTATTTGTCTATGTCCAATTTTCTCCTTTTTATAAAGACACCTGTCATGTTGGATTAGGGCCCTTTTAACTAATTCCCCAGCGAGTGACCCTATTTCCAAATGAGGTCATATTCTGAGATGGTGTGAATTATTTCAAAATACAATTATTTTTGAGGATATAATTTGGCTCAACACACAAAAACGTCAGGAGACATAATAGGCCCTCACAGAGCAGCGGCCACTCTGGAGACAATCCCCAGGGCCATCAGCAGAGAGTGATGATTTACACTATGCAATCCTATGGGGTCATGCAGACGAAAAGATAAACTGCAGCTTCCATAGTGCAGAAGTATCTCATCACTGATCGGGAAAGAACAGATCAATGTTAGTGCTCTTCCTCTCCCCACTTCCTGTACTTTCAAAGGTTTCTTGGTCAGACAGATAAGGCAGAGTACGCATGAGGTGTATGGTGGGCAATCCCATGGTATGGGAAGGAGGTCTCCAGGTCCAAGAGGGATGAGCTTGGTGTCCACCATGGCAGCCATGTGCACAAGCCTGGGAGGGAAGAGGATATCACATGGTTTCAAAGTACCCCAATACAACACTCCGTAATTATAAAGGAAAAGTCACTTCCTTGCAGGGAGGCAGTGGACTCCACCTTGATCAATAACCAAAGTGATCATCATTAATAAAGTGACAAGCACACGCTACTTGACAGGACAGAAGCAACAGGCCAGAAGGCATCAGTTCTGTGAATTTACAGCTCTGGAAGTAGGAAAGGGAAGTCAAGCTAGAGCAAGCACCAGTGGAAGGGTTTGCTGCAGAGTAATCAATCAGCCTGCAAACTCTAGAGAAGTCAGAAATCAGAAAGTCTGGAAATAATGAGAATGTTCTAGACTGAAGGAGACTAACACAACGCAGCTTTAAGAACTCAGCATAATGTGTGATACTGGACTCTTTTGTTTTGACAACTTTGTGGCATCAACCGATGACCATCCATGCTCCTCTCCTCAGTGGAAGTGCTGTAATTATGGTGGAGAAAGTCTTCATGTGGAGGAAATGCACTGTAAAGTATTTCAAGGTGATACAGTATCATGTCACAACTCACATACACTTCCAGGAAATAATCCAGTATACTTGGTGATAAATCTGCAACTTTTAAAAATCTGAGTTTTGGGGGGGGAGGGGATGTATCCAGCTGTGCTCAGGGATGACTTCTGGTCTGTGCTCAGGTATTACTGCTGGTGTGGCTCAGGAATTAGATATGTGGTGCTGGGGGTTGAACCTGGGTTGCCAGGAGCAAGGCAGGTGCCTTCCCTGCTGTGTCATTTCTCTGGCCCTGATTCTGTAACTTTTATATAAATTTGGAGTTGTTTCAAAAATTAAAAGAATACGGAGCACTTTTCCATTTACACAAAATTTAAAAACAGTGCTATTCACTGTATTGTTTCAGGGTGCAAATTTAAGTGATAAAACTAAGGACAATAAGGATTTAAAACACAAGCCGGCTCAGGTGCCAGGAGAGGGGTCTGCCTGAGGCAAGAAGAAGATGGGTGAGTTTTCAAGTGGTTCTACATGGAAAATATCACTAATCACAAATCACGACCATCCTGTTATTCGTCGATTGCCTCGAGCAGGCCCCAGTAACGTCTCCTTCATCCTAGCCCTGAGATTTTTAAGAAAGTGCTATATTCAAGGCTCTTTAGGAGAATGAGACCCATCATTGTTACTGGTATTTGGCATATTGGGTACGCCACGGGGAGTTTGCCAGACTCTGCCATGTGGGCAGGTTACATTCGGTAGCCTGCCAGTTTGTACAAAGTAGGAATGAAATAATAAGATGTTATAATAAGACCGGTTCCGGGAGCTGGTTTTTATAGTCTCTGAGTCTTGGCCGTTGATGGGATTACACGGCGCCAGGGGGCCAGTTAGTGGGTGTGACCCCCGCCTACTGGAATTCGGAGGATCTGGGTGGAGGATGCTCAGCCGCGATCCGAGTAGGCTTGTCCTTGCTTGCCCCACTTCCGCCCACTCATGGAAAGTATCATGCTAAGTGAAATGAGTCAGAGAGGGACAGACATAAAGACTGCACTCATCTGGGTAATATAAAGTAACAGAATGGGAGATGAACACCCAAGAATAGTTGAGATAAGTACCAGGTCTGCTCCATGGGTTGGAAGCCGGCAGCACATGCTGGGGGGAAAGGCAGCTCAGATAGAGCAGGGAACACCAAGTAAAGTGTGGTTGGAGGACCCACTCAGGATGGGAGATGCATGCTGAAAGTAGACTATAGACCGAACATGATGGCCACTCAATACCTCTATTACAAACCACAACACCCTAAAGGAAAGAAAGAGCAAAAGGAAATGCCTTGCCACAGAGGGTTTCTAGCAACCCTTACCCCGTGGGAGTGCATTTATTTCTCCTGCGATGGAGAGGCCCCTGCTGCCCAGGCAGTGCCAGGGGTCACCTGCCAGGGGCAGCGGGGCCCAAGACCGAGCAGGGTGCTGAGAGGCACAGGGGAGCCATTCACTCCAGTTCACCGTCACCGCGGGAAGGGGGTGCAACCCGGACAGCGTGAGGCACAGTGCGTGTACGTGAGACACAGCGACGTGCACGGGACGTCCCCCCCAACCCCTGAGGCCACTGGGAGAGGTGGAGCCAGAGACACTCCCCAAGGCCCCCTCAAGACTCCTCAGCAGCAAGCGGCCTTGGGGGGGGGGGGTCGCATTGCCACAGAAACTCCACTCGCCCCCAGTTAATTCTCACGGTGACCCTTAGAGGACCTCGGCCCTCAGCCCTCACGGGGACCCTCGGGGGACCCCTCCGCGGCCCCTCACCAAACTTCACAGGGACCCTCGAGGGACCCCTCCGCGGACCCTCACCCCTCACGGGGACCCTCGGGGGACGCCCTCCGCGGCCCCCCGCGGCGCCCCGCACGGTCACTCACAGTGACCCCTCACCGAGGTCCCTCCGACGCCGGGCGTTGGCCCGTCCCGCGTCGCTAGGCGGCGAGCGGTCTCCCGGGAAACCGGCCCCAGCCTGAGAGACGGACGCAGCCCCGCCCCCCGCCGATGGTTCCGTCCGCCGCGCAGGCGCAGTGCAGGAGCGGGGGGGTGCGGCCGGGCTGTGCGTGCGTGCGTGCGTGTGTGAGTGTGCGCGCGTGTGCCTCTGTGTATGTGTGTCTGTGGGGACGGTGTCCGTGTGTGTCTGGCGGGGTGTGTTGTGTGTGTCTGTGTGTGTGTCTGTGGGGGGGATGAGTCTGTGTGTGTGTGTCAGTGTGGTGTAGGATCCGCGCAGGCACAGTGCAGGAGCGGGTGTGTGTGTCTCTCTGGGGGTGTGTCTGTGTCCCAGTGTGTGTCTGTGTGGGGTGTGTGTGTGCCTGTGTGTCAGTGTGTGTGTCTGTATGTGTGTCCATAGACACAGGGGACACATTGTGTCTGTGACTGTTTGTATCTGTGTGGTGTGAGATCCGCGCAGGCACAGTGTAGGAGCGTGTATGTGTCTCTATGTGTCGGTGGGAGGTGTTGTCTGTGTGAGTGTCTGTGTGTGTGGGTGTGTCAGTGTGTGTATCTGTGGGGGCTTTGTGTGTGTGTCTGTGTCAGTGTGTGTCTGTGTCAGTGTGTATCTGTGGGAGGTGTCTGTGTATTTCGGTGTGTGTCTGTGGGGGGGGTGTCTGTGTGTGTGTCTGTAGAAAGGGTGTCTGGGTATGGTATGTGTTTGTGTGTCTGTGTGGGGTCGAGATCCGCGCACGCGCAGTGCGGAGTCCGCGGCGTTCCGGGCGCTGGCTGGAAGCAGGTGTCTGTGGCGAGGGCGCCCGGGAGGCCTGAGCTGTGTGCGGAGCCCAGATCGCCGCATTGTGTGCAAGAGACTGTCTCATGGGGCGGCATCGCAGAGATGCCCAGTGTGCACCGGCGCCTGCGTCCTGCGTGATGGTTCTGGGCCAGTCTGAACCGTTGCTTTGCCAGATGCAGTCCCACCTGCGACCCAGGCTGGACCCACCGCAGCCTCGTGGGTCGTGGCGTACGGTGGCCGGAGCGGGCCTGGCCACCCCGGGAAGGAGGGACAGAAGGACATGTTGAGGCCCCAGACACGGGCAGAGAGCGGGCACCAGATACTGGGTTTCCGTTCTTTGTCTGAGACTCATAGTGTGGTGGGATCTTGAGGCCGGGCATAGGGGCAGGTGTGGGGACTTGGGGCACCATCGAGGGGCGCTTTCATGGAGTCTCACGTTCAGTGTGGGAGGATGAGAAAGTTCTAGAAATGGTTGGTGGTGACAACTACACCATAGTGTGGATGTTATCCAACTGCACATACTAAAACGGTTAAAAAGGGGTCAAGAGGGGCTGGAGTGATAGCACAGCGGGTAGGACATTTGCCTTGCACGCAGCCGACCCGGGTTCGATTCCCAGCATACCATATAGTTCCCTGAGCACTGCCAGAAGTAATTCCTGAGTGCAGAGCCAGGAGTAACCCCTGAGCATCGCCAGGTGTGACCAAAAAATAAATAAAAATAAATAAAAAGGGGTCAAGAAACAGCACAAAGGGATGGAGTTAATGTTTTGCACGTGGGAGCTTTTGGTTCAGTCCTTGGCACCCATGGTTCCCTGGCACTACTTGGAGTAAACACAAACAACATCAAGAAGGTTAAAATGGCAACTTTCTTTGTATCTTTTGCTACTATAAACAGCTTAAGCCACATGGAAAATCCCAACCATGGATGGTCGCATCTTGCTCTCCCGTAGCCCTGTGCGGCTCTGGCTGCCACATCTGGGTTCAGCTTCAGCCTAAAAACAGCCACCAAACCCAGCAGCAATGAGCACTCTTAGTACCTGGGTTCTGTCCCTCTAAAGAGGCCACAGCTTCTTAGAAAAATGAATGACACCAGATTGGAGAAAACATACCAGAGAGTTCTGGACCTTCATAACCGCACAGAGCAAGGAAATGATCAAAGCGGCTGGCATTGCACCGGCCGGTGCATGCACCAGCTTGGAGGGGTTCTTCCTATTTAAAGTACCAGATCTAGTATCAGCGAGAATGGAGCACACAATGCAACCCGCGCTTTCATGTTGGAAATAAAACCCTGCAGGGTAGCTGGACACTTACTATTTTGAGAGCAGGGTGAGCAACAGTCCCGCCCACTGGAGCTGTGCATTTTCCTGTGAGGCTTCAGCTAGTTGCCAGCCCCTAGCAGCCAGGGCCATAGAAGAGTGTTGCGCCTTTCCCTATCGGTCCTGGCCATCAACCAGGGCAAGGGCCCTAACTACCAACACGGGCTTCCCACAGACTGTCTAGAGCCCTCCACCTTCCTGGTGGGCAGCCCCAAACACCTATTCTTCCTGCCTGTCCTGCTTCTTCCCAAGGGTCAGCTCCATGGGCCAGAGCACAGGTACAGCTAGTAAGGCACTTGCTGGGTACAATCCCCAGCACCCCACATTGTCCCCTAAGCCCACTAGGAGTAAACCCTGAGCATAGCCAGGTAGGGCTCCTCAAAACATGTGAGAGTCTATGGCTTCTCAGCCCAACTTCAGTCACTCATGAGTTGCTGGGAATGGGGAGCCTATCCTGGGTTGTTATGGATGTTGAACCAGTAAATTGTCACCTATGACAAGGGAAGAAGGGGGCCAGAGAGGTAGCAAAGGGGTTAGGGCACTTGGTTTGCACGCAGCCGACCTAGATTTGGTTCCCAACATTGAATAGTGTCCCTGAGCACACAGCTAAGAGTAAGCGCTGAGAACAGCAAGGTGTGCTCCCCCCCCCCCCACACACACACACACACACAAAATAGAGAAGTTGATACACAGATGACAATTAAGAAAGAGGGCTGGGAAAAACGGGCTGAGTAGCAGCCAAGGTGGGTTTGCTCTCTAGGTCGGGTTGGCTGGGAAAGCCTGGACACAGGAGGGCACCCCCATGTTCATGCTTCCCAGGACTCCTGAGATAGATCCGATGGAGGTGGTTCATGCCTCAGGAAGGGGCAGCACCACCCTCAGACACACGCCTGTCACGTCCACTGCCAGGCCAGTACGCTGTCAAGGCCTGTCGAGCTCTCGCTGAGCCTCGTGTGCAGCATGCACCGCCAGACACAGATTCCCAAGAGGCCAGGCCTGAGGGGCTGGATGGAGCCTTCTCCCAGGCCATGGGATTGTGTAGGACAGTACCGAGATGAGAGCGAACCCTCAGAAGTGACCGAAACCTTCCAACTGGTTGAAAACTATGAATCGACTAGGTCACAAAGACCCATAAACATCAAATGGATGAAAATGAGAAAAACTTTTTGGAGGTGGGGAAGTTTATACCAACCCAGCAAGGCACAGGGAACCATGTTCAGTGGCAGGGATTAAATCAGGGTTGGCCCAAGCAGCCACGTGAAAGGCAAGTACCTACTTCACTATCTCTCTGGAACTAAAAAAGAAAAACTTCAAAACACCACATGGGCTGGAGGGGGAGGCCAGGGTTAAGGTACCCTTCCTGCATCAGCTGGGGCTGCTCCCAGGCACCGCAGAGGATCCCAAGCACCGCCAGGGGGCACTGCTGAGCACAGAATCAGAAATAGCTTCTGAACACCCCTGGATGTGGCCCCAAATCCAAAAGAAAACACGCAGGCGCACCCACGCCCACCCCCCCACACACACATACCCCAAGACTCACTTGATACAGAGCAATAGGAAGAAACCAAGACAGAGACAGGAGCAGCCTGGCAGATGAAAGGGAAGGCAGGCAGGAAGGCAGGGGCAGTTAAAGGATGTCAATTTTTTTATTTGGTTGGGGGCCACACCCGACATCGTTCAGGTCTTATGCCTGGCTCTGCACTCAGGAACCACTCCTACCAGTGCTTGGGGGACCATATGGGATGCCAGGGCTCAAACCCTGTGCAAGGCAGGCGTCCTCCCTGCTGTGCTATCACTCTGGCCCTATGGGATGTTAAATCTATCTCAGTAAAATCATTACTGAAGAAAATCTTCTGTGAAGGCACGTTTCTGCTCTGACAGTAGAGCAGTGATGAGCAGATGTGCCCTCTGCCTGAAGCTGCGCAAAAGCAATAAATGAGGGACTGGAAACATATGACAAGTAGGAAGGGCACTTGCCTTGCATGCAGCCTGACCAGGTTCAATCCCCCGCACCCCTGCACCCATATGGTCCTCTGAGCCTGCCATGAGTGATCCTTGAGTGCAGAGCCAGGAGTAAGCCCTGAGCACCACAGGCTGTGGCCCCCCATAAAAGGAAAAGTAAAAATGAGGCCATTGAAGCTTGGGAACAATGAGGTATGCTGTTAGCACCCCGTTGTTGCATGGAGAAAGCTGCCAAGCCACTGTCCAAGGAAAATGGGGGGGTAGCATGACCCCAAAGACAGTGGAGAAAACTGATTTGAGCAGCACTACAATGGGCTCTACTTTCTTGAAAACAATATGGGCATTTTTCAAAAATGCAGAAACTGAGCTTCCATACACTCAGCAATACAGCTCCTGGGACTATCCCCTGGGAGGGGGTCCAAAAACACAAGCAGAGAAGCCCCCTCACTTCGATGCTCTCGGCAGCATTATTTACAGTAGCCAGAGTCTGGAAACAACTCAAGTACCTGAGAACAGACGCGTGGATAAAGAAATGATGGCAAATGTACACAGTGGAACACTACACAGCCCTGAGGAAAAAAATGTAGTCATGAAATTTGCTTATACTTGGATGGACATGGAGAGTATCGTGCTGAGTGAAATGGGTCAGAAGGAGAGGGACAGAAATAGACTGATTGCACTCATTTGTTAGATCTGAAAAAAAAATAATATGAAACTAATACCCAAAGACTGGGCTGGAGTGATAGCATAGCAGTAGGGCATTTGCCTTGCACACAGCCGGCCCAGCCAAGCCGGGTTTGATTTCTCCTCCCCTCTCAGAGAGCCCAGCAGTCTACCGAGAGTATCTTGCCCGTACGGCAAAACCTGGCAAGCTACCCGTGACGTATTCGATAGGCCAAAACACAGTAACAAGTCTCACAATGGAAACGTTACTGGGCCCGCTCAAGCAAATTGATGAACAACGGGAGGACAGTGACAGTTACAGTGATCCAAAGACAGTGAAACGAGGGCCAGGAAGACAGGTTCATGGTTAGAAGCCTGCCCCAAGTTGTGGGGATGCAGGGGGTTTGTGCAGTTAGAACAGAGAAGGGGCCACTATGATAATGATAGTTGGAAATGATCACTCTGAACAGGAACTGCGTGCTGAAAGGAGATGGCAGAACATGCATGATAACCTGTCAGTACCTGTATTGCACACCACAGTGCCTAGAGGAGAAAAGTGCCTGCCATAGAGGCAGGCTGGGGGGTAGGGGCAGGAAACTGGCACTGAGGGCCTGGGCCTGAGCCTCTTAGGAGCTCACACATCTTCTGCACAGTGTGTCAGCGGGGGTGCCACTGGCCTGGCCACAGTTCCACAGCCCTGCAAAGGGCTGGCACGTGCCTCTGATACACTGCTGGAGCAAGAGCCCTGTGGGACATGTGTGTGCATGCATATGTTTATGTGTGCGCACGTGGGCATGTGCAGGTGTGTACATGTATGTATGCATGTGTGTATGGGGCATGTGGGGCATGTACATGTGAGGATGTGTGCACATGCACGTGTATGGGTGTGTGCACATTTGTGCATGAGTGTAAGGGGCATGTGCATGTGAAAGTCTGTACATGTGTGGATGTGTGCACATGCACATATACGAGTGCATGCATGTGCATGCATGTGTGTGCTCTGAAAAGCTTCCTCTCGCAGACTCACACTGCCACCAGGAAGCACTTCAGAAAGGCAGCTAGAAGGGGCCGGAACAGCCCTGCCTGTGCAGGGGTGTGGCGGGAGTCCCTCTGACTGGGCTGGACTGTAGGCTGGGATTGTGACGGAGCACATGCCGTGCACACAGCACAGAGCCCGCCAAGGTTGGAACTTAAAACAAGTGACTTTTATTCATGTTGGCATCGCTTTTCAAGTATGTGAGTATCAAAAGAAAGGGCTTTGGGGGAACGGTCACACCTGATGGTACTCAGGGCTTAACTCCCCCACACACGTTCTGGCAATGCTACTGAGGCCGGGGATGGAATCCCTCTCTTCAGCCTTTCCATCAAAGCTAATTTTTCAAATATGAGGGGTCTGGGGATGTAAGTCAGTAGTTCTCAAACTCACTGCTGTGCCCTGGCACCCGGTGAGTGCCACAACCACAAGTGGGGCCCCTAGACGTGGTAGCACCAATACAGAGGAAATAATGGAACAAACATAAATAAAACCTGGGGCCAGGGCCAGGGCTGGAGGGCTGAGCCAGGATACACTTGGGAGGGCCGCCTTGGTCCCTGAACACGAAGCTGGGGCCCAGAGTCTAGAGTCCAGATTCCCGGCCGGAGCCTCCACTCTCAGGCCCATGTCCCCTGCTCCACGCCCCTCCCTCCATCGCAGGCCCCCTAGGCTGGCCCCCGCCTGGCTCTGATGCGGGGAGCCTCCCCCCAGGAAGAAGAGAGTGTGAATCAAGTTCCCGCTGCATGGCCCAGGCGGTCCCTGTGCTTCAGTCTCTCCTCGGCAGAAGCCACTTCTCTCGCATCCTGACAGCCTCTCTGCCCTGCTTTAGCCAGGCTTTCATTCCTCAGCACCTACAGACAGGGCTGAGGAGGCAGGAACCAAAAACATTTTCATAAAAAAATGCTGACACAACAGTACCTGTCACTGGGTCACTGCGCATCCAAGGCATATTCTGTGTTAAGTGGCAGGAACTGGGATGGGGCAGACAGATGGCAGGGAGGGAGCTTGCCTCGCACCCAAGCACTGCCAGGAGTAACCCCTAAGCACCATCAGGTGTGGCTTCCCACAAGAAATAAAATTTCAAAAAAGCTGAAGGCCAGCAGATCCTCCATGCTGGCAGTTGAAACCCGGAAGCTGGACAGTGCCTGGCCCGTCGCTGAAGGGAGCACTGTGGCTCATTCAGTCGGGTCTTTCCGGGAGGAAGTGGCAGCGTTGGAGTCTAACATCAAGTAGATTTAAGCAAGGGGTCGGAGAGATTTACAGCTTTGCAGCCAACCAGGGCTCAATCACCCGCATCGCATATGGTCCCCCAAGCACCACCAGGAGCGATTCCTGAACATCACCAGGTGTGGCCCCAAATCAAGCCAGACTAATAAACAAAAAAAGATGTCAGCAAATTTCCTATATAGGGGTTATCGCTAGCCCTGAGAGAGACCAGGGCCCGGTGCTGGCGCCAGGCTGGCAGGTGGCCAGCCCCCTCAGAGCCTTCTCCAGGGCAGCCGTGTCAGTCACCTGGCACTGAGGCACAAAGCAGTTATCACTGCCCTGACAGCCCTTTTGTTGGGAATGCTAATTTGTGTTTAGCGCTGTCCATCACTCAGAAGAACTCAAATGGCCGCTTCCAAACCCAGTAGCCCAGTGGTGGCACATGCTTTCACGTCTGTTGGGCCTGGGTTTGACCCCTGGCACCCTCCACCCCTCAAAAACAAAGCATGAAGCTCCAGAATAAAATTGTGACTTCTCCGCGTTGCACTTAGGCAAGCGTACTGGGACGCCATGGCGCTGGGGCAGACAATGCTCCCCGTTTGACGCTTTATTGGTTCACAGGCTTCCTGCCTAAAAACTGCCACTGAGCTGGGCTGGTTTCCTAGTGAACTGGTCTTTGTGGAAGGGGCGGGGGAGCCTGGGCTGCATGTGTGTGGCTCACAGCCCGTGCTTCCTGCCAAGTTCCTGCTCGCCAAGTGAGCGGATTCTGCTGGAAAATCATGGGACTGATAATCCCACTCTGAGCCCATTGAAACCTTCTCTGTCCCTGTCATCTCGTTGCAGCATCTCCCCAGGAAAATAACAAAGCCCTTCCCCGGCAGACAGGGCAGGGGTTTAAATTTAACTGTGCAGTTTCCCTCCGGGCCAGTGACTCATCTCCACCTCCTGGGCCCCAGCCTGCTGCCACCCTGAAATTCGCCCAGCTCCCTGCCGGGGTTCTGACATGCCACTATCCTTCCTGTAGGCCGCGAGCACCTGGCAAAGCCTTTCCTGAAAGAGAGAGAGTGGCACAACGTCTGGCTGAGTGGCCCAGTGACCAGGGTGGGCACAGCCTTTTAACTCTCAGGTGTCACTGTCCTTGGGGTGGGGGGAGCTAGCCGGGGGGTCAGGACACAGAGTTTCCGGGCAAATGAGTGTGTCCTGTTCTGTGTCAAGGGGAAGCAGAAGGTTTTCCTGCATGCAAAAGCAGAGACTGAACACACACGCTCAGGGTGAGTGCCATGCCAAGGAGGCTGAGCCTGCCACAGCAGGGAACCAAGAAAGGAGGCCAAGACAGCCCAGCTAGGGGTGCAGTCCTGTGGGCAGAGGGGGAAATTTCTCCACCTCTGATCCTATCCCTGTTCAATGCCCACAGCAGTGCCACGAGAGAATAGGGTCACCCAGAGTCTGACTGAAGCCAGAGCCTCCTCCCGTGCACTTGGCCCCTTTCACCTACCCAAGCTCTTATCAGCAACTGGGCAGGAGCGGTGGAACCCCCAGGGTCTTCGGGGGAGGCAGTGCCCAGCCCCTGCCAGTGCCACCGCTGCAGAGGTGAAGGAACTGGATTCTGTTAAAGGACTTGGGGTCGGGGCCAGAGCGATAGTACAGCAAAGAGGGCGTTTGCCTTGCATGCAGCCAACCCGGGTTCAACCCCCCGGCATCCCATGTGGTCCCTGGAGCACCGCCAGGAGTAATTCCTGAGCACAGAGCCAGGAGTAACCCTTGAGTGCCTCCAAGTGTAGCCCCCCCCAAAAAAAAGAACCTGGGAGCCCTTGGTTCTTGTGCTTTGCTCCCCGGAAAGCATCTTTGGGGACCCTTGCGTAATGTGCTTGGCAAGCCGCAGCGGGGTGGATCTGATGCCTAGAGACTAGCTACTCCTCGGCTACTACAGGGCTACTCCTCGGCTCTCCCCAGGAGGAAAGCGTGTGCCAGAGAGCCAAGCACGCAGGACCACGGTCCTAGCTTCCTTACCTTTGGTGGGGTTGACCAAATTGACACCATGGTCTTGGACACTGGAGCTCATCTCTGTATAGTGGATGAGACTCTGGGGGCCAGAGAGATGGGACAGCGGGTAGGGGGCCCAGGTCTGATCCCCAGAAACTGGTCCCCTGAGCCTTGCCGTGACTAATCTCTGAGCACAGAACCCTGAGCACTGAGCACTGCCAAGTGTGACCCAAAGTCACTAACAAAAGATGAAGAGACCTGGGGACAGGTGGAGGGACATCAACTGGGTGTGGCAGAGGCTCCTGTGGGCAGGAAACTGTTTTCCAAAGCACCTGAAGACGGGAAAGGGGCCCTGGGATGCTCAGTGCAAGAGCTTTCACGACCCTATATCGGACCCCAGGATCACATGCGGTGAGCAACGGCCAGTGTAGGCGTGAGTTTCTGGCAGCAGCAGCCCCGGAGGAAGGACAGGGGGTGACTGGGAGGGAAATGGAAGTCCCTCCTCTTTGGGTCCAGAGTAAAAGCAATTGGGACAATATGGAGATGCAAAACTTGTAGGCGTGGGAAGATGGGAGGAAAAGGAAAGGGAAAGGCAAATATGGGGGTCCTGTGGGGGGGGTCGCGACTCTGGTCTGTGTGTGCAGGCCCCTGCTCCCTTCTCTTCTGTTAGCCCATGTCACCCAACAATGCAGCTGGCAACCTGATCCAGCAGAGCCAGAGGCCTGAAGGAAGGGGTGAGACCTGGTGAGGCTGTTCTCACTGACCATCAGCATCCAGGCCTTCTCCGGGGTGGAAGGGAGCCCCGTGACACCAGCTCCCTGCTAAAGGGGGCACCAAGACTGGGCACCCCCAGAGGCGGCAGAACAGACGCTGAGAAAGACAGTGCCTGAGACAGACTACGGAGCATCTGAGGGGCCAAAGGCTGCCAGCCAGGGTGTGGGGAGGTGGGGTCACCGGGACAGCTGTAGAGAGGGTTGCCAAGGAGGGGGGCGTAGGAGTGTGGGGTCTCCCGGAAGGCGCGGGGCGGTGGGGTCACCGGGACGACGTGGCGTTGGTGGGGGTCACCGGGACAGCGTGGGGTTGGTGGGGGTCACCGGAACGGCGTGGGGTTGGTGGGGTCGCCTGGACGGCGCCGGGCAGTGGGCTCGCCTGAGCAGCGGCGCCTGTCTAGACGCGGGCCGGCCAGGCTGCGGGGCAAAGGTCGGGCGGTGCGGGGCGCGGGGTGCAGAGGCCGGCGCCGCCCCCCCGCCCCTCCCCGCCCAAGGGCAGCTCCCCCAGCCGAGGCAGGAGCAGGCGCTCGAGCCCGCGGTCCCGCCGCCTCCAGCCCTAGGGTGGGCAGCCCGAGGGGGTCTCCGCGGACCGACCCGGGAGCGGCGCGGCGGGGCGGGTCGACGGGCGAGGGGGCCCCCCGCGCTCCGCCCGCCCCCGCGCCGCGCGCCGTGCCCGGTGCCCGCCCGTGCGCCCGCGCCGCCGCGCCGCCAGCAACTTTGGAGCCGGAGCGGCGGGAGGAGCCGAGAGGCTGGAGCGACCCGCCCGCCCTGCCCGGCCATGGCCGCGCCCGCCCGGCTGCTGACCGCGCTCCTGCTGCTCCGCGGCGTCAGGTGAGCCCGCGCGCGGTCTCCGCGCGCCGTCCCCGCGCCCTGTCCCCGTTGCCCGCGCCCCGTCCCCGTTGCCCGCGCCCCGTCCTCGTTGCCCGCGCCCCGTCCCCGCTGCCCGCGCCCCGTCCCCGTTGCCCGCGCCCCGTCCCTGCTGCCCGCGCCCCGTCCCCGCGCCCCGTCCCCGCTGCCCGCTCCCCGTCCCCGCTGCCCGCGCCGCTGTCCGCGCCCGGTGCTGAAGCGGCGCTCCCCGGGCCAAGGCAACTCCGGGCGGACGCGCGGAGCCCGGCTGGGAGTTGGGGCGGGCAGGACGCCGGGGTCTTCTCCGGGGACCGGCTCGGGTGGCGCCCCCTGACCCGCTCATTGGGAAGGGCCGTTCAGGGCTGGAGGACTGCGGTGTTGGACCCCAGAAGGTGGAGCGAGCTTTTCCCCGCCAGCGGGGCAGGCGCGAGGGGACGGACGACGGGCCTGCCCCTCCCCCAAACTCGCAGGAGGCCGGTGCGGCTCTGGGGCTAAGGCTGCAGCGGCACCCCCTAACGCGGCCGGCCGAAGCGGTCCGTCCTGGTAGGGCACTTGACCCGCTGCTGCGAGGTGGGAACTGGACCCAGGTCCCGGGTGGGGTGGGGTGGGAGCACAGCCTGGCATCCCGGTTGTGTTTGTTTGGGGGGGAGGTGGGCACACCTGGCAGTGCTCCCGGATCACTCCCCAGGGGCTGGGGGACCAGTACTGGGAAGCTCGGCTCCTCCTCCTGCTCCTCTCCGACTTCAAGGTAACAGGAAGGACAGAGGGTGAGGCTGGGATGCCAGCTGCCTCCGAAGCCGGGAGCTTCACCCCGCGCCTGACTGCCAAGCTCACTTGGGAGCCCGCCCTGCCCCTCTACCGGGTTGCGGGAGTCTCTCCCGGCAACTCCTGGGCCTGTTTCTGCCCTTGAGGCAGCAATACTCCGGCCAGAACTGTACACACACTCTGGTCTATTCCAGGCTGGTAGCCAACACGAGGCCCCATCAGCTGGGGACTTGGGGCTCCCCCACCAGCCTTCCAGCCCTTTCCCGCCCCCCCCCCTCGCCCCGGGGCTGAACCCAACTCAGGGCTCCTGTGGGTACAGGCCAGGGGCTAGGAGGACTCTGTCCACGGTGGTAACATGGTGAATATTCCCTGGCTGAAGCCCTCTCCAATGGCTGCGACCTCAGGGACTGACCCGCTATGCGTCCCCGCTCTTGCCTGCCAACTTACTGGGCCGCCCTGGGGACCGGGACCAGGTGCTGGTGTCACTGTGGCAGCCAGACTCAGCCCACAGACTCATGTCTGAAGACATTCCCCCCCACCCCTCAGTCACGCCCAGTGCCAGGTGCTGCTGAGGGACAGCAGTCCTTGTGCCCCTTGGGGTCAGAAGAGTGGGGGGTCAGAAGCACAGAGGCAGCAGGAACAGCGGGCCTGAGGTGGAAGGCCCTTAGGGTTCTGGCACCCAAACTGTGGTGCGGTTCCTCCCACAGAGAGCTGGACCCAAGACCACCGCCCTCCCATGGCCACCAACTGAGTCAGGAGCCCTCCAGGCTGCGGGGTGGGGGGTGGGGTGGATGGGTAGCAGGGTGATGGATGGATGGATGGCGGTTGGATGGCAGATGGTTGGCGTGGATGAGTGGACGGTGATACGATAGATTGATGGTGTGTGATGGTGGGGTATAGATTGGTGAACGGGTAGATGATGAATGGGTGTGATGGGTGGATGGGTGAGTGGGTGGGTGTGACTAGGAATAACTCCCTGGGGAGGACTTGGACGGGATTAGAAAGATGTGTAGGGGTCAACGAGAGAAAGCAAGGGTGTAGGAGTCCTGAGAGAGAGAGGCAGGGCCAAATGCTGGGGTCTGGAGGGCTGTCAGAGTCTGAGGTGGGACCCTGGCGATGGGAGCTGTGGGGGCAACAGGCGGAGCACAAGGAGGCACGTCCCGGCCCGGGCCCTGTGTGCCTGAGAAGCGCCTGGGTTTCCTGGCTGCAGTCCACGACAAGGGGCTGTGGCGAGGGGGGCGGCCGTACCCAGTGTCCCGGCTACTTGGCACAGCTGCCCAGGCCTCACAGGCTACAAAGGACCTCAGTGTCTTCCTCAGACCCTCACCCTGCACACACCCCGGCGGGCCCCTGCAAAGGGCACCCGGGGTGCAGTGGACAGGCGTGTGAGGTGCTCCACACAGCAGGGGCCGACCCTGGGTTGTGGGACAAAGCAGCCCATGTGACCGACCATCAGGCTAGCCCACTCCATGAGCGTGTCTCCAGGAGCATGTAGAAACAGGGGCTCTGGGGCCTGCCTGGAGGATGGTGGCCTCCCTGGGCTCACAGTCTGGTCTGGTTGGCTCATTTGTGGGACCCCACGGCCATTCCTCTTCCTCAGCCTCGGGAGCGTCCATGCCACCATCCTCAGAGCTGAAGGACACCTTCTTGCTCTCGCAGAGGTCCAGGCTTGAGCGAGCGAGATGAGCCTTGCGGCCAGCTGCCCTCGGGGGACGGATGGGGGGAGCCACCCGGGTTTGGCCAGGGGCTGGTGTTGGTCCACCAAGTAGAGGAGTGGGGAGGCTTCAGTATTCCTAATGCGAGTCCCTTAGGGGTCTTCCTGCCCACCCCCTGCCCCACCCCGTCTCAGCACTTGGGACCAAGCTCTCCCAGGGCCCGGCCAGACTGTGGGCTTTGCCTCTGCAGAGCTGTGAGTGACATTGGGGACTATGTCGGCTCTAACCTGGAGATCTCCTGGCTCCCCAATCTGGACAGCTTGGTGGAAGGCTACGCCCGCAACTTCCGGCCCGGCATTGGAGGTGGGTGTGCTGACTGTGCCTGCTGTGGAGTCCAGGAGAGACCAGCTCCCCGGGGGCCATCAGACCTTGAGCTGGGGCAAAGGGGCTAGGCCTCCCAGGCTGAGCGGCACCCGCCCCCTTCCTGTATGTGGGGCACAGACTCAGTGCCACCCCTACAGCTCTGCACCTTCCTTGCAGGACCACCTGTGAACGTGGCACTGGCCATCGAAGTGGCCAGCATTGACCATATCTCAGAGGCCAACATGGTAGGTGCTGCCCGTCCCGCACCCACAGCCTGGACCCCGGGACTGTGTCCATGCTGAAAGCCTCCCACCCCTCAGGAGTACACCATGACGGTGTTTGTGCACCAGAGCTGGAGGGACAGCCGGCTCTCCTACAGCCACACCAACGAGACCTTGGGACTGGACAGTCGCTTCGTCGACAAGCTCTGGCTCCCAGACACCTTCATCGTCAACGCCAAGTCGGCCTGGTTCCACGATGTGACGGTGGAGAACAAGCTCATCCGGCTGCAGCCCGATGGGGTGATTCTCTACAGCATCCGGTGAGCCCTAGGCAGGGTGCGCCCTCTTTCCCTCTGTCCCCACAGATCATTCAGGTGACGCTGGCGCCTGCCACCTCTTCACTGGGTTTGTGTTTGCTTTGGTTTGGGTCTTTGATGCTCAGGGCTAACTCGTGCCTCTGTGCTCAGGAATCACAAGTGGTGCCGGGGATTGAACCCGGGTCGACCACGTGCAAGGCCAGTGTCCTACCTGCTGTGCTGTTGCTCAGGCCCCAACACTAAGCATTTGTGTGGAGGCACATGAACACTGACATTTGTCAGCTGGCGTCACTGTGCCAAGGATAGATGGAACCCAGTTCATGGGGGCTGGTGGGAGTCACTGCTCACATGTGTGTGAACGTTGGGGGAGCTACAGTGCTGTGGTTCTTGCTCCAGGTGTGCCACAGTAAAGCGAGTCTCACAGAGGGCTCTGCCGTGCACTCCAGCATGATGTCCAAACACACCCACAGACCATCAGTAAAAATACTCCCTTTACATAAGGATGACTGGGACAGGCTCGCTGGCACAGCTCACACTGTGCATGCACGTGGCCTGGCTTGCACTCGCAGCACACATGCACACACATGCACATGCTTTGTTACTATACAATACTAACCTCATCTGAGCCTTCAGAAAGGCTTCATCTTTGGGCTGGTGGAGGGTCATGTCAAATGTGGTACCCAAAGCACAGTCTGAGGAGGCTGTTATCTTCACACTGGGAGCAGAGCTGTAGTCCAGCGGGTAGAGGGTATTGGCCTTGCACATGGCCAGTCCGGGTTTGATGCCCGTCCCAGCATCCAATATGGTCTCCCAAGCCCTGCCAAGAGTGCAAAGCCAGGAATAACCCCTGAGCACTTCCAGGTGTGGTCCAAAAACAAAACAAATAAAATAAAAGTGGGATATTGGCATAAGAGTCCACACTTTTCAGGGTGTGGAGGCAGAGAGATAGTATTGTGGGGTGAAGCACTTGTCTTGCTTCTGGCCATCCTGTTCAACCTCTGGTACTACATATGGTGCCTTGAGTACAGAGCCAGCAGTGATCCCTGAGCACAGGCAGGAGAAAGCCTGAGGACCACCAAGTGTGTCCCCTGACCAAGAAGAACCCAAACTGTCTTGGACAATCCATACTCTCCCTGGGCTGGCAGAACCTTGGACCTTCACTGCGGCCGACCTGACCTCCCTGCCTCCTCGCCCCAATCAGCATTAGTGCTGCATTCACCAATAGAAACGAGCAAGACCCAGCTCTTGATCCCAGAACAGGCCCCGAGTACAGTCACCCAGGGTAGAGCTCTTGTTCCTTCCCAGCTGCATCAGCTGCAACAGAGTCAGGAGGCTGGCGTTTTTGTTCAGGCAGGAGCTGCTGGCAGCACCTTGTCCATGCCCACCCTCACCATAGACTTTGCTTTGACAGCATCACATCCACAGTGGCTTGTGACATGGACCTGGCCAAGTACCCCATGGACGAGCAGGAGTGCATGCTGCATCTGGAGAGCTGTGAGTGGCCTTGTGGGGAACGGGCTGGGAGACAGGGCTCAGGACTCCGCTGAACTCAGCCTGGCTCTGTGGCAGGACCACCCTGAGAATGAGGAGGGTCAGGAGGCATGGGTCTGCTCCATGGCTAGCACCCTCTGGGGGGAGCCTCTCCGTGGCGCCAGGCTCTGGTATTTATGTCGCCAGCACCAGCACTCTGAAGGGCACTGCCAATGCAGCCTGCCCAGAGGTGGCGGGGAGGGGGGGGGTGTCCACACTGCTCTCTCACAGGGTGGGGCGTCACAGAAGAGGCGGGGCTCACGGGGTGGGCGGGGTCTCACACGGAGGGGCCTTGCATAAGGGGGCGGGCTTCATGGGGCGGGGCCCTCCGGGGGCGGGGTCTCATGTGGAGGGTGGGGCCTCACCGGGTAGGGCCTGCCAGGGGCAGGGTCTCGTGCAGAGGGGCAGGGGGAAAGGGGTCCGCAGAGGGCGGGGTCCGTAGGGGCGTGGCCTGCTGAGGGCGTGGCCTCACAGGGCATGCCTCTCGGGGCGTGGCCTTGGCGGTGGGGGTGTGGCCCGGTACCGGCTCCGGCTCCTGGCCCCGCCCCCTCACCTGGTCACCTGGCTGTGTGGCTCCACAGACGGCTACTCATCTGAGGACATCATCTATTACTGGTCGGAAAACCAGGAGCAGATCCACGGGCTGGACAAGCTGCAGCTGGCGCAGTTCACCATCACCAGCTACCGCTTCACCTCGGAGCTGATGAACTTTAAGTCCGGTATGGGGCCTCTTCCCAGGGATGAGATAACCGCCGCAGCCACGCAGGAGCGGACAGTGAACAGGGTTTCTCTTGGGCCCCTCTGTCCTTCCCAGGGACTCGCTGTGCTCCAAGGTTGGGCAGCAGGGTGTGCTTTGGGTAAAGTCCCCCAGTTGCCTGCTTTGCCCTGTCCCCTCCCTGCTCCTGCTGCCTGCCCCTGGGTAGGGAGGGGCCACACACCCTTCCCTGGGTCTTAGCGGGGCCAGCAAACTCAAGGCCCACACCTGATCCAACTCTGTCCTTCCTCAGGGGCCAGAGGGGTCACTGGACAGTATGGAGAGGTGGGTGGGCGTGGGGCGCGATGAGCCGGGCCCTAGGGGACAGACGGTTCTCTGGCAGCCGGCCAGTTCCCAAGGCTCAGCCTGCATTTCCACCTGCGGAGAAACCGGGGTGTGTACATCATCCAGTCCTACATGCCATCCGTCCTCCTGGTGGCCATGTCCTGGGTCTCCTTCTGGATCAGCCAGGCAGCCGTGCCCGCCCGTGTGTCTCTCGGTATGCCTGGGCAAGGGAGTCTGGGGGCAGTGGGGCCAGTAGCAGCGGGGTGTGGCCGGCAGGGCTGGGGGTTCCAACCACCCCACCCCGGTGCCCGCAGGCATTACCACCGTGCTGACCATGACGACGCTGATGGTGAGTGCCCGCTCCTCCCTGCCGCGCGCCTCGGCCATCAAGGCACTGGACGTGTACTTCTGGATCTGCTATGTGTTTGTGTTTGCCGCGCTGGTGGAGTACGCCTTCGCTCACTTCAACGCCGACTACAGGAAGAAGCAGAAGGCCAAGAGTGTGAGCCAGAGGGTGGAGGTGAGCCGGCGGGCAGTTCCAGGATGCCCGTGTCACTGCCCCGCCCGGGCGCCCCCGTGAGCTGCCCTCCTCTCCCTGCAGATGGATGTGAGGAACGCCATTGTGCTCTTCTCGCTCTCTGCGGCCGGCGTCAGCAGGGAGCTGGCCCTGTCCGGCCCTCAGCGCCTGGTCCCCGGGAACCTCATGGGCACCTACCGCTCGGTGGAGGTGGAGACAGGAGAGATGAAGAAGCAGGGGGCAGCCCCGGCAGCCACCCAGGGCAGCCTCCGTGCACTTTTCAAGCCCATCGATGCAGACTCCATCGACACCTACGCCCGCGCCGTGTTCCCCGCGGCCTTTGCCGCCGTCAATGTCATCTACTGGGCGGCCTACGCCCTGTGAAGACCCAAGTGCCAGAGTGGGCTAGCCCGAGTCCCCATGGCTCCCCTCCAGGCCACCCAACCTTCCTCCTGAAGCCACCCAACACCTGCCCTCCCACCTCCCCGCTTCTTCCTAGCTCTCCTCCCCCTCCCCAGTCCTCTCTGCCCTCTTGCTTGTCCCTGTCCTGCCCACCCCCCCACCCGTCCCCATTCCCCCTCGCACCTGTCCTCTTTCCTCCCTCCTCCCTCCTCCCCATCCCTTCTCCCCTCTTGCATCCCTCCTCCTTCCTGGCTCTCCTCCCTCCCCCCTCCTGCCCTCTTGCTTGTCCTCCACTCCTGCCCGCCCCCCACCTTTCCCCTTTCCTCCCCCCTGCCCATCCCCTCCTCATTCCTGCCTGCCCCTTGCCATCCCCCTTCTCAGTACAGATAGGTTTGAGGCTGTTCCCGCTGGGCCCCGGGCAATCTGGGGGGGGGGACTCCCAAATGGCCACTGTGCCCAGGCCTGACTCTGGGGTTGCCCTCAAGGATCGGGGTGCCATGAAGCCAATAAAGCCCTGGGTCCGCGGGAGCCTCTGCCTCTTCTTGTGCTGCGCCTACCTCCCTCTCAGGGCGAGCTGTGTCCGGGCATCACCCTTTCCCGGCCCCCTGCCATTCTGCAGTGACGCTTGACAGGCAACTCAGGGCCATTAGCCACAGCTGCTCCGGAAGGCCAGACTTCGAGCAAGCTGCCCATCGTCCATCAGTGGGTCCAGAGCACTTGGGGGCTTCTGCTCTCCCCCTCCCCCAGTGGTCAGCTGAAGGGCTCTGCCTGTCCTCCCTGGCCACCCCCCAGAGAACACTGCTGTGTCCGAGCAGAGGACAGCGGGCTGTGCCAGCACCACACTGACCCGCAGCTCCAGTTCCGGTGCGGCCCCTCACTCGGACCCCGGTCAGGTCTGAGGGGCCAGTGCCAGCCTGGCTGACGAGTAGGGCTGCACCTACACTGGCCAGCGCCTGGGGTACCAGCCTGGCAGATGAGTGTCTCTGTCTCTGGGTCTCTATGTATCTGTCTCTGCCTATCTCTCCTGTCTCTCTGTCTCCTTTGTCTCTGTCTCTGTCTCTCTCTGTCCTTGTCTCACACCAGCACTGGCCAGCACCTGGGGCAGGACCAGGAGTCAGAGCAAGTGTTGTTTGGGACAGCTAGTCGGGTGCAGGCAGGTGGCCAGTGAGCCTTCTCCTCTCGGCCCTGGTGCAGGTGCCTGGGCCCACCCCAGCCCCACACAGGGAGGAACTCTGCCCCACCCACCGGTTGCCCCTAGATCCCCTGTCCCCCCACCTGCCTTCCCTGTCCCCCGCTGCCTTCCCTGTACCCCCCCTCCTTCCCTGTCCCCTCCTGCCTTCTCTGCCCCCGCCCTCGTTCCCACAGATGCTATTTAAAGCCGCCTCGCTGCCTTGGGCACCCACGCAGCGGGCAGGGTGGGCTGTTGGATCCTGCAGCCTGCAATCACACTGCCTGCTCCTGCCCCCTCCTCCTGCCCAGGAGACTGGCAGAGGGCAGGGAGGGTCCCCTCACGGTCATTCACAGGACAGGGCATGGCTGACAGAGGCTGGCCTGGAGCTGCTTCCTGGGTGCTGGGCAAGTGCTTTCCTGAAGTGGGGGGGTGCCGAGTGGTACCCCACAACAGCAGTGGACATGCACACAGTCACCTCCCAGGCTCAGAAGGGAGGACACAGGGGAGGAAAATCAGGGTCCCCTCCGAGCAGAGCTTCAGGGTCTGAGATGGTACTTGAGCACAGGGAGATTTCCTGAGAGCAACTCTCCGGCGCCCCCGTGTCTCTGTCTCTGGGTCTTACTGTATCTGTCTCTGCCTATCTGTCCTGTCTCTCTGTCGCTCTGTCTCTTTTGTCTTTGTCTCTGTCTCTCTCTGTCCTTGTCTTGCTTTCACCAGAGCCTCCCCAGCTGCAGGAGCCCTCTTTCAAGTAGGGACCCCTTGTTCCTAGTGAGTAGGACCTCGGAGACATCCTGGAGGTGGCAGGAGCAAGGAAGTAAGGAGGGGGCTTCTCCAGTCCACCTAGAAATCAAGCCTGGGGTTCAGGCAGGCGAGTATGTGGGCGCCGCAGCCAACTCTCCAAGTGGGGTTCATGGACAAAAAGACTGGGGGCAGCCTCAGGCCCTCATGCTGGGGCCCGGGGCAGGGGCGGCCAGTGCTGTATGCGGCAGCTGTCCAGGCCCACCAAGGGCCCCCCTGCCTGGGAGCGCCCACCTGTACTAGCTCCCGAGGGCACTGTTCCTGGCACAAGGTTGAGGGCCTCTGACCTCCCTGCCCGCCCCTGACCTCCCTCCTCTTTCCCCCTGCCCCATCTGCAGGTAGCAGCGGGAGCATCTCAGGTCTGGGGGCTGCAGCACCCTTCCAGGAGGATCCCAGTGCTCCTGTCTGCGGCTCTTCCCATAGCTCCTGCCTGTCACCTGTCACCTGGGCCTGAGTCCCAGGGGGGCCCAGGGCCTGGCCTGCATTCTGACAGTGAAGAAGCAAAGCAGACGGGTGGGGTCCCAGGTGGGGGTGGGGGGTTCTCCAGGTGGGCACAGCAGGGAAGCTGTGGGCTCCCGGAAACTGGGAGAAGGCTGAGCACAGGACTCCCCGAAGCCTGCTCCGCCATACAGTTGCCATGGTCACCGTGGCGTGGGAGCCACCTCCTCAGCCCTCACTTGCTCTGGGTTAAATATAATCTGGGCCAGTGCCCACGAGGGTGCAGCAGGGGCTTCTCTCTGCCTCCTGCCGTCCAGGCCACAGCAGCACTGGGGACTGGGCTACAGCACATCTTGCCATAGTGCAAGCAGGACATGACACTGGGCCACCCCAGCTCATGGGGTTTTATCCAGAGTGAAGCTGTGCTGCCACATTAGGAGGGAGCCATGTCCTGGGAGGGAGCCACGTTGGGAGGGAGCCACATTAGGAGGGAGCCACATTGGAAAGGAGCCACATTAGGAGGGAGCCACATTAGGAGGGAGCCACATTGGGAGGGAGCCACTTTGGGAGGGAGCCACATTAGGAGGGAGCCATGTTGGGAGGGAGCCACGTTGGGAGGGAGCCACGTTACGAGGGAGCCACATTAAGAGGGAACCACATTGGGAGGGAGCCACGTTTAGGAGGGAGCCACGTTAGAAGGGAGCCACATATCTCCAACTGACCCTGGAACCAAAGGGTCCTCCAAGAGGAGGAAGCCTTGGCACCTGTTCAGGATTGGACCCTGGAGTCATCTATGACACACTGCCCTGACAGGACAACACGAACACGTCCCACTACAGGGTGTGAGCCCAGTGGGAGTGTGTGGAGCACAGCAGGCCCAGGCTCATCCCTCCCTTTTCACCAGGTCCCTCCCCAAAACCCTGACACCCTCTCCTGCCAGTCCTCCTTTCTGCTCTCTCTCTGCACACATGGACAACCCCAGTAGCCCTCCAGCTCATGCGCATCACACAGATGTACAAACATGTCACACACGTGTAGGGACACACACAAGCACATACGCACAGGCACATGCACATACAGGCACATGCACATACAGACACACACATAGGCACATGCACACACAGACACACACATAGGCATGGGCACATGCACACATAGAAACATACACACAGGCACATGCACACATAGGAACATACATGCAGGCACATGCACATATGGGCACATGCAAACACAGACACATACATAGACACATGCACATATAAGCACATGCACACACAGGCACATGAACAAACAAGCCCATACATACAGGCACATACACACAGGCACATGCACACACAGGCACACACAGACATATACACACAGGCACATGTATATATATGCACATGCACACACAGGCACATGGACCACAGACACATGAACACACAAGCACATACACACAGGCACATGGACACATGACATGCATACACAGACATGCACACAGACACATACACAGGCACAATCACACACAGACACATACACACAAACACACAGCCACAAGGACACACAGACACATACAGACAGGCATGCGCACACACAGACACACACAGACACATACACACAGGCACAGGGACACACAGACATATGCACATATACACATGCATACACAGGACAAATTTACTTGGGTCTTCACAAGGTGTTGTTTTGAGGGGGACATCTTTGGGCCACACTCAGTTGTTCTCAAGGCTACTCCTGGCCTGCTCAGGAGATTATGAGGTGCTGGGGGACACACCTAGGTGGACAGAATGCAAGGCATTGTTGCCCTTCCCATCCTCCCTCTGCAACCTTCTTCACAGGATCTACAGACCTTTGCATCTGACCGGAGCAGGGAGCAGTTGTCCATGGGGAGATGGGCCAGTGGTGAACCGAGCAAGCGACAGTAAGAGGCCCGGAAGTCATGATGCTGGGATCCCAACAGGGGCACTGCTGGGGGTCACGGGGCAGCTCCCCCCAAGGCTGAGCCTGACTCCTACCTAGACTGTAAGAACCACCCTGTCTCCTCCTGCCCCCAAACACCCTCTACTGGGGAATCTCTGCACTGCACCAACCGCCAAGCCACCAGCTCCGAGGGCACTGCCAGCCTGGCTGGACCTGCAGAAGGAAGGAAAGGAGGGAGGGAGGGAGGAAAGAAGAAGGGGAGGAGGAAAAGAGAGAGGATGAATGAGGGAGAAGGGAGTAGCCCAGGAATGCAGCCGAGAGGTGAGGAGGTCCAAAGGGACAAGAACAGACATAGGTGCACACAGACACATGGATATGCAACATGCCTTCACAGGCACACACACAGACACATGTGTACACATAAGCATGCACACACATGTGCTATAGCATGCACACATGCACACACACAAGCATGTGCACACAAACAAGCACATGTGTACACACACACAGAGGAGCTGCTGCCTGTGAGGTCAGACAGGTGTAGGGCAGGAGCCCCCACTGGAGGGCGCTGCCCTCCCTGAAAGCTTCAGGCCTCTCTCAGAGTCGCATGTTCAGGGAAGGGCTGCTCAGGGCACCCCTCCCACAGCACTGCCACAGCCTTGTGACCCCTGCACCCCAGCAGCCATGTCTGGTTATCCCCCACACCCAGATCCTGGCGGGATCCAGCACCGGGCCCAGTGGGTCAGCAGCAGTGGAACAAATGAGTGCACAGAGGTGGAGGCTGTTGTTTGTCATTTTCCGCAAACCCCGTGACGCGCGGCAGAGGAAACATCTGCTGCCCAGAGCGGGGCTGGGGCACAGGAGACGCCTGAGCTGCCAGCGGCCAGGTCTGCTCAGAGATCCGTGCCTGGAGTCTCCCCGGCCCACAGCGGGCAGCACATGGCACGGTCTGCCCCACGCCCCCCATTGAGGTACATGATCAGGGGGTCAGAAGCGGCACCCTGCCCGTGAAGCCACTGTGACCCCATACTGGTCCTGAGGATCTTCATCTATAAGCTGGTTTCCTTCCTCCCTCTGCAGGTCACAGGCACCAAGCCACCACATCCCGGCAGAGGATGAAGGTGGCTGGGGAGGGAACAGTGCTGGCCATCGAACAGTGACACCATGGGGAGGATGGGGCAGAAGTGACACCTGCGGGGTAGGGGGCAACCAGGGCGTGGAACTAGCTTCTGGTTGTCATGAGGGGCTGCAGCAATGAGTGGGGGCGCACCGGGGACCCACTTCCAGGACAGTGCTCAGGTGACAGGTGGCTCTTAGAGGCTCTGGTGCTCAGTCCAGGGCTCTGAGGTGCCCCGGGGATCCCGCCAGAGGCAGGAAGGTGACTGTCCCTCACACTTGGTCGGTCCTGGCTGTGCCCTGCTGTGGTTCAAGACAGCAAGGGGGTGAGGGGCCAGGGCTGGGGGGCTTCTAACCCCACAGCACTCACTCTGGCAGCCACACGCCTGTCCCCAGCCCCACCCTAGAGTGCTGAGCCCTCTCCCTCTCCCACACAGACACTCTGCAGCCCTCCTACACACACACACACACACACACACACACACACACACACCCTAGCAGGAGGGAGAGCAGCTAGGAAGGAAGGACAGGGGAAATGAAGAGCGAACTGAGGAGAGGAGTAAGAAGTGAAGAGGAAGTGAGGAGGGGTGAGGAGGGAATGTGAGGAGGGGAGAAGTAAGAGGAATGAGATGAGAGTGAGAAGTGAAGAGGGAACTGAGGGGGAGTGAGGAGAGTGAAGAGGAAGTGAGGGGAAAAGTGAGGAGGGGTGAGGTGGGAAGTGAGGAGGGAACCGAGAAGAGAGTGAGGAAGAGAAGTGAAGAGGAAGCTAGAAGGGTGAGGGGGAATGTGAGGAAAGGAGGATTGAGTGTGAGGAGATGAGTGAGGGAGAAGTGAAGGTGAGAAGTGGAGGGTGAAGCGGGGAGGGAACTGAAGAGGGGTGAGGAGAAGCGAAGGGGAAGTGAGGAGGGGAAGTGAGGAGAGGAAGTGAGGGGGAAAATGAGGAGAGGTGAGGAGGGGTTATGAGGGGGAAAAAGTGAGGAGGGAACTGAGGAGGGGATGAAGATGAGAAGTCAAGAGGAAGTGAGGAGGGGTGAGGAGGGAATGTGAAGAGGGGAGAAGTGAGAGGAGTAGATGAGTGAGAAATGAGGAGGGAATTGATGGGGGTGAGGAGAGTGAGGAGGAAGTGAGGAAGGGAAGTGAGGACAGGTGAGGGGATGTAAGGTGCGAAGTGAGGAGGGGAAGTGAGGGGGAAAGTGAGGAGGGGTGAGGAGGGAAGGAAGTGAAGAGGAAGTGAGGAGGAGTGAGGGGGAATGCGAGGAGAGGTGAGGTGGGAAGTGAGGGGGAAAGTGCAGGGGGAAGTGGAAGTGAGAAGGGGCGAGGGGGAATGTGAGGAGGGGAAAACCGAGGAGAGGCGGATGTGATGAGCGGGAGGAGAGGGGAAGTGCGGAGGGAAAGCGTTGGGTGTTAGCAGGAGAAAGCGAGGAGGGAAGTTGGAGCGGGACGGGGGAGGAGAGCGTGAGGCGGGCGGTGAGGGGCGGTGGGTGGGGGGCAGCTCCCGGGTCTGCGCTGGGAGGGGGCGAGGGAGGGTCGGGGCGCGGGGGCCGGGCGGCGGCGCGAGGCGCGGTCCAGACAGGCGGGGGGTCGGGGGAGAGGCGCGCCCCGCCGACGCCCGGCCCGGCCCGCCGGAGTCTGGCCTCGGAGCGCAGCGTCGGGGCCCCGGAGGCGCGTCCCGCGAGGGGCCGCGCGCCACCATTGGCCGCAGGTGGGCCGCGCCCCGCCCCACAGGTGGCCCGCGCCGCGCCATTGGTCCAGGTGGGCCCCGCCTCGCCCTCATTGGCCGCAGGTGCCACCGCCCCCGCCCCGGCCCCGGCCCCGGCCCGGCCCGGCCCGGCCGCCATGTTCCGGCGCCCCCGGGGCAGCGGGAGCCGCCCGGCCCGGCCCGCCCGGCCCGCGCCCCGGCCCGCGCCCTGACGCGCGCGCCGGGCCGCCTCGCTGACCGCCGTCCACGCCATGCCCAGCCGGACGCGCCCCAAGATGGACGGGAGCGGCGGCCGCGTCCGCCTCAAGGCGCACTACGGCGGGTGAGGCCGGCGGCCGGACGGGCCGGACGGGCTGGACGGGCTGGACGGGCGACTGGACGGCGGCGGGCATGACGGGCTGGACGGGCGGCGGGCTGGACAGCCGGGCTGCTGGACGGGGGAGCGGGGTGGACGGGCGGCGGGACGCGCTGGACGGGCGGCGGGACGGGGCTGCTAGACGGCGCAGCGCGTCGGGCCGGCGGGGCTGCTGGACGCGGACGGGAATTGGCCGGCGGGCGGGCGGACCGACGGGGCTGCTGTCCCCCCCGCACGGACTGCCGTGCTCTGGTGCGCGGGCGCCGCCGGCCAGTCGGTGGGAGCGGGCGCTGCGGGCGGGTGGGCTGGACGCGCTCGGCTGGGCGGGCGGTGCCGGCGCGGTGCTCCCGGCTGGGTCCCGCGGCCGCGCTTGGTTCCAGGTCCTCCCGCCGTGCCCGCCTGGTGCTGGGGCAGAGAGGCTTCACTGACACCCCCACGCCCACCTCGGCTTCTTTTTCACACTCGGCCCTGGGGATCCTCAAGCCCTGTCCCCAGGGGCCACTCAGGACAGCAGGAACGTGTGAATGTGGGTGGTCAGAACACGGGGCCCAGGCTAATCTTCACTCTGGCCCCGTCTTTGTCCACCAGGGGTGAACAAGTGGTGGACGCGGGGTCTCTTAGAAGGAGGCTGTGGTCCCCCCAAAAGCTGGATGTTAGGGTCCCCTTGGGGCTGCAGTCACAACTGGACATCTTTGGAGCCCCTGCCCTTGCTTGGACAGGGACGGCCTCCCAGAGCCCTGGGTCCACCTCACCCTTTCCTCTCTTGGCACATGTCCTGGGGCAGCTGAAGGCAAAAGCCAGTGCCACCCCTTCCAAGGCTCCAGGAGGGAGTGTGCGTGGCCCCCTGCCTCAGTTTCCCCTCTGCTGACCCTCCAGACTGGGCTGGGCAAGGGGAGCCCCGAAGAGCTGATTCTTAGCAGCTCCAGCAGGAAGGGGACTATCTTGGGGGTGACCCTCAGCCCTGCAAACCCCCATACTGGGTGGGTGCCTGCTGAGCTCCAGGGGCCAATGGGGCCCCTGAAGGGTCCTGTTTCAGTGCCTGGGGGCAGTATCCCTCCCTTATCTCTGGGTGAGCAGCATCCCCAAGCACTCTCATGTCCTTCCTGAGAGGGGTTGGAGTCGCCTCCCAGACCCCCAACAGGGCTGTGTGCGCCTGGGGTGGGGGTCAGGATCAGGAGCTTGGGCTCTTCTGAGACATCTGGGGGAACCTGGTGGCACCCGGGACTTCTGTGGGAGCCACCCACGGTCCCTGCCCGTGTGCCCCCCCAGGGACCTGTTCATCAGCAGCGTGGACCCAGCCACCACCTTCCAGGAGCTGTGTGCGGAAGTGCGTGGCCTGTGCAGGCTCAGCGGCAGCCACCCGCTCACCCTCAAGTGGGTGGACAGCGAAGGTGCGTCCCGGGGAGGGACTGTGGCTGCCCGCTGGGCTGGGGCTCTGGAAGGGGTTAGTCAGCAACCAGGTCTGGGCCTGGGGGCAGGGACACGCTCAGGCCCTGTGGCAGGGACAGACTCTGGTCCTGAGCCCAGGAGCCTGCAGACATGTACCCCCAGGCCCTATCCCAGACCCCTGTCCCCCAGGCCCTGTCCCCAGACCCCTGTCCCCCAGATGCCTGTCCCAGACCCTGTCCCCCAGACCCTGCTCCTCAGACCCTGTCCCCCAGACCCCTGTCCCAGATCCTGTGTCCCAAACCGTTTCCCAGACCCTGTCCCCCAGATCTCTGTCCCAGACCCTGTCCCCCAGGCACCTGTCCCCTCGACCCCTGTCCCAGACCCCTGTCCTAGCCCCTGTCCCCCAGGTCCCTGTCCCCCAGACCCCTGTCCCCCAGGCCCCTGTCCCCCAGACCCTATCCCCCAGATCCCTGTCCCCCAGACCCTGTCCCAGACCCTGTCCCCCAGACCCCTGTCCCCCAGACCCTGTCCCCCAGACTCTGTCGCCCAGACCACTGTCCCCCAGACCCAGTCTCCAAGATCCCTGTCTGCCAGACCCCTGTCCCAAACCCTGTCCTAGACCCTGCTCCTCAATTTTGTTTATTTTGGTTTTTTTTTTTTTTTTGCTCTTTGGGTCACACCGAGTGATGCACAGGGGTTACTCCTGGCTCATGCACTCAGGAATTTACTCCTGGCATGCTCAGGGGACCATATGGGATGCTTGGAATTGAACCCTGGTGGGCGCGTGCAAAGCAAATGCCCTACCCACTGTGCTATCGCTCCAGCCCCAACCCTGCTCCTCAGACCATGCTCCCCAGGCCCTGTCCCAGACCCCTGTCCCCCAGACTCCTGTCCCAGGCCTCTGTCCCCCAGACCCCTGTCTCCCAGACCCTGTCTCCCAGACCCTGTCTCCCAGACCCTGTCCCCCAGACCCCTGTCCCTGGCCCGTGTCCCCCAGACCCCTGTCCCAGGCCTCTCTCCCCCAGACCCCTGTCTCCCAGATCATGTCCCCCAGACCCTGTCCCCCAGATCCTGTCCTCCAAACCCTGCCTCTCACTCTGTCCCCCAGACCCTTGTCCCAGCCCTTGTCCCCCAGGTCCCTGTCGCCCAGACCCCTGTCCCCCAGACCCCTGTCCCAGACCCCTGACCCCAGATCCTGTTCCTCAGATCCTTCTCTACCCTGTCCCCCAGACCCTTGTCCCAGATCTGTGTCCCCCAGGGCCCTGTCCCCCAGAACCCTGTCCCAAGCCTCTATCCCCAAGACCCCTGTCTCCCAGACCCTGTCCCAGGTTCATGTCCCCCAGACCCCTGTCCCATAGACCCCTGTCCCAGACCCTGTCCCTGGGACCCTGTCCCCCAAACCCTGCCTCTCATTCACCCTGTCCCCCAGACCCTGTGGTCCCAGACCGTGTCCCAGTCCCTGGCCCCCAGACCCCTGGCCCCCAGACCTCTGTCCCAGACCCCTGACCCCAGACCCTGTCCCCCAGATCCCTGACACCAGACCCTGTCCCCCAGACCCCTCTCCCAGACCCTGGCCCCAGACCCTGTCCTTCAGACCCCTGTCCCCCAGACCCCTGTCCCCTAGACCCTATCCCCTAGACCCTGTCGCCCAGGCCCCTGTCGCCCAGGCCCCTGTCCCCCAGACCCCTGTCGCCTAGACCCCTGTCCTCCAGACTCCTGTCGCCTAGACCCCTGTCGCCTAGACCCCTGTCACCCAGACCCTGTCCTCCAGACCCTGTCCCCCAGATCCCTGTCCCCTAGACCCCTGTCCCAGACGTCTGTCCTCCAGGCCCTCTCCCAGGCCCTGTTCCCCAGACCCTGTCCCCCAGGCCCTGTTCCCCAGACCTTGTCCCCCAGACCCTGCCCCAGACCCTGTCCCCCAGACCCTGTCCCTCAGATCCCTGTCCCAGACCCTATCCCCCAGGCCCTGTCCCAGACCCTGTCCCCCACACCCTATCCCCCAGATCCCTGTCTCAGACCCTGCCCCCCAGACCCTGTTCCCCAGACCTTTGTCCCTCAGGCCCTCTCCCCCAGACCCCTTTCGCTCAGACCCCTGTCCAAGACCCCTGTCCCCCAGGCCCTCTCCCAGACCCCTGTCCTCCAGACCCTGTTCCCCAGAGCCCTGTCCCAGACCCTCTCCCCCAGGCCTTTGTCCCTCAGACCCTCTTCCCCAGACCCCTCTCCACCAGACCTTTTCCCCCAGATCCCTGTCCCCCAGATCCCTGTCCCCCAGATCCCTGTCCCAGACCCTTTCTCCCCAACCCTGTCCCAGATCCTGTCCCCCAGGCCCCTGTCCCAGACCCTGTCCCCCAGACCCCTGTCCCCCAGACCCTGTCCCCCAAACCCTGTGCCCTAGACCCTGTCCCCCAGACCCTGTTCCCCAGGCCTTTGTCCCTCAGGCCATTTCCCCCAGACCCCCGTCCCCCAGACCTTGTCCTCCAGGCCCCTATTCACCTAGTTCCCAACTCCTAGCTGCAGCCCCTAGCCCTCCTTTCCCCCTCATCTGCAGACCCCTTGTCCCGTCTGGCCTCTCCCAGTTCCTTCCGTGCTCCTGCAGGTGGGCACTGATCTCTTGGACTTGGTCGGTGGTGAGGCTGCCCCATTGCCCTCGCTTCCTCCTGCTCCCTGGTCAGTGGTCGGGTCCCTGTGACCCCAGGCAGCTGGCTGCAACTGTCAGGTTTCTCCTGCGCCTGCTCCGTCCTGGGTCTCAGTGCTATCTGTCGCCTGCAGGCGACCCCTGTACCGTGTCCTCACAGATGGAGCTGGAGGAGGCCTTCCGCCTGGCCTGTCAGCGCAGGGCAGTGCTCGTCTTCCACGGTCAGTGTTGCATCCGGTCGTGCAGGGCAGTGCCGGGCACGCAGGCGTTGGGGCCCCGCAGCTGTCCAACTCTCATGTTTCCTGGGTAGAAGCAAAAGTGCTGGGCCTGGAGTGGCAGAACAGCTGTAGGTGCCTTGCACATGTGACCCGGGTTTGATCCCCAGCCTTAGGGTCCCCTGAGCCCACCAGGAGTGATGGTGCTTCTGGCAAAGGCCGCGCGGGGTCCTGCCCTCAGCCTAGGAACCCGAGCTGATCTCTGTTGCCCTGGTATCCTGGCCTTCAGGTGTTCTAGGCCCTGAAGAGGCAGTGTCAGAGACAGGCCCAGACAGGGGAGAGAGGAGGGGGGATGGGGCCATGGACAGGGGAGAAAGTTGAGGGGGATGGGCCCTGGGCAGGGGAGAGAGGTGAGGGGGATGGCCCCCGAGCAGGGGAGAGATGAGGGGGTCAGGCCCCAGGCAGGGGAGAGAGATGGGTGGATGGGGCCCTGGGCAGGGGAGAGAGGAGAAGGGGATGGGGCCCCAGGCAGGGGTGAGAGGTGGTGGGGGACTGGCCCCGGGCAGGCGGGGAGGTGAGGGGATGGGGTCCCAGACAGGGGTGAGAGGTGGGGGGACAGGGCCCTAGACAGGGGTAGAAGGGGGGTTCTTCCCTGGGTGCTGGTGTCTTCCCAGTGGGAAGCTCAGAGCTGGTCAGAAATTAGGTTTTGGGAAAGCACTTTATTCAGCCCAAGAATTGGGGTTTCTGCCCTAGATTCCCAGTGTTTGGGGTTTTTTTCAGTAACTGGTTGAACGGCCACATCTGTATGTACATCTGTGGTTGGCCTACATGTACCATCCCCCAGGTGTGAGGCCCCCAGGTGTATGACCCCCCTGTCAGGGGTCTCCCCTCAGCCTCAAGCACAAAGGGCTGCAGTTCCAGCCTGAGGGACAGTGAGGGTCAGGGAGGGAGGTGAGGAAGCGGCAAAGCACATCATACACTCCAGGTGTATGATGCCCCAGGTTTTTGGCCCCCAGGCATGCCATCATGCTCCTGGTATGAGGCCCCCAGGTATACCATCCCCAGGTGTAAGATGCCCCAGGTTTTTGGCCCCTGGGTGCATCATTCCCCAGATGTGAGGCCCCCAGGTATATCATCCCCCAGGTGGATGATCCCACAGGTGTTTGGCCCTGAGTGTGTGAGGTCCCCAGGTGTGTCATCCTTCAGCTGTTAGGCCCCCCAAGTGTCAGTGGCCCCCAGCATGCATCCTGGACAGCTGAGCTAAAGCTGGGACCAAAAGGACAATGGCCGGGCAGTGCTTTGCCACTTCCTCACTGTCTCTCCCTGACCCTCACTGTCCCTCAAGCTGGAACTGCAGCCCTTTGTGCTTGAGGCTGAGGGGACACCCCTGACGAGACCTGGCCGTGTGGTGGCAGGGGTTTGGCAAGCCCAGGGCAGCCCTCTGTGGCTTCGGAGTCGACATTGCACCACAAGGCCGAGCTCTGGGCTCCCCTCTGGCAGACAGGGGTGCTGGTGCCACCGCTTACCTGGCTTCTGTCCCCTCTGCAGTCTTCCCGAGCGTCCCTGCACAGCCCGGCCTGCCCTGCCCCGGCGAGGACAGTGAGTACCACAGCCCCTGGACCGGGCCTCCAAGGCTGGTGTCCACTCTGATACCCTCACCTGTGCGTCTGTGCGGGTGTGACTCCGTGGGTCTATGTCTGTTGGCATGTGTGTGTGTGTCCTGGTGTGCCCTTCTGCAGGGGTGTCTGTGGGAGTCTCTGTGGGTCTGTGGGTCTGTGGGTATCGGTGTCTGTGGTATCTGTGTCTGTTAGTCTGTGGGTGTCTGTAGGTGTGCCTGTGTGTGTCTACAGGTGTGTCTGTGTGTCTGTGGGTGTCCCTCAGTGGGTGTGTCTGTGTGTGTCTGTGGGTGTGTCTGTGGGTATCTGTGGGTGTCTGTGGGGATGTCTGTGGATGTGTCTGTGTATCTATGGGTGTGTCTGGGGTGTGTCTGGGGGATGTGTCCGGAGTGTCTGGGGGTGTCTGGGTGTCCCTCTGTGGGTGTATCTGTGTCCCTCTGCATGTGTGAGTTTATGGCTGTCTGTGAGTGCTGTGTGGGTTTACTGTAGGTCACTGTTGCCCTCAGCGGGGCTACCACCTGGGTTCCATGAGGGCCTGAGGGGTCACTAGGAGGGCCTGTGACCCCTAAGGAGATCCAGGACCCTGGGACAGTCTGCGTCTGCCCCTGACCAAGCCCTGCGGCGTCCATCTGCATCTGCCCCTGACCAGGCCCTGCGACGTCCATTATTTTGTTTGTTCATTTGGGGGTCATGCTTGGCAATGTTCAGGACTTACGCCTGACTCTGCGCTAAGGAATTTCTCCTGCTGGTGCTTGGTGGACCCTCCAGGATACAGGGATCAAACCTGGGTCGTCTGCGCGCAAGTCAGGCGCCCTCCCCTGTACTGTTGCTCTGGCCCTCAGTGTTCGTCTGTCTGCCCGGACCAGGCCCCATAACGTCTGCCCGACTGTGCCCTACTGTAGCTGGGGGGGCCAGAGCAGGGGCTGTTGCCTGGTCACCGGCTCACCAGCACAGCGGTCACTCGGGCTCCCGCAGGCCCTCCTGGGGCTGATGGGCTAGTGCTTGTCTCCCCAAGGCTGGAGATGTGCGGTGGCTGCCAAGTGGCAAAAATCAGGGCTGACCCTAGAGGCCCCTGGACAAGGAGGCACGCCCTGCCCTGCCCGGAGCAGCTTAGTCTGGCCCTTCGGATGCCTGGGGGTACTCAAAGGCGGACTGTTTGCTGGCGCACATTCCACAGCCCCTCCCAGGTGGTGGCCAGTGACCTGCTGATGGGGGTGCCCTTCCCTGCACTGCCGACCCAGTGGCTTCTGTGACTGCCCCCAGGCCCCAGCCAGGACACCCCCCACCGGCATGCCCCTGTGCTTGGGCTTGACTTGTGCTCCTTTTCCTTCACTTCCTGCAGCCCTGCCAGGGCCAAGGGTCAGCCAGAAGGTAGGACTGCGGCGGGGTGGGAGAGGCCTTCTCCGCAGAGACCCTTCTGCACTGTCTACTCACAGGCTGTGTGTCCAGACTGCACAGACAGAATGTTCTAGCGCTGAAGGGCAGGCAGGCGGTTCTCTGCGAGCCACTTGTCCCTTGTCCACGCCCTCATTCTGAACTGCCCAGATGACCCTCCACCCACATTCCTGACCAGGCCAGTACCTGCCCTTCCCGGAGCGCTCGTGGGTCAGTGCCCTGCAGGCCAGTGTGACAGGCGTGAGCTGGTCCCTATGACAGATTCTCCCCCTGGGCAGCACTGATTGACATCTGATCTGAGCGGCACAGTTTTCTTCATTTGTTTGGGGGGTCTCTCCTGGCGGGCTCTAAGACCAGGTGCTCTGGGGAGGGAACCCAGTTTCTTATGCTTGGCCTGGGTTCCTGTCTATGGAATTTCTGTTTTTCCTTTTTTGGGCCATACCCAGTGGTGGGGCTGGAGCAATAGCACAGTGGGTAGGGTGTTTGCCTTGCACGCGGCTGACTGGGCTGACCTGAGTTCGATTCCTCCACCTCTCTCGGAGAGCCCAGCAAGCCATCAAGAGTATCTGGCCCGCACGGCAAAGCCTGGCAAGCTACCCGTGACGTATTTGATATGCCAAACACAATAACAAGTCTCACAATGTTACTGGGCCCGCTCGAGCAAATCGATGAACAACGGGAGAACAGTGACAGTGACAGAGACCCAGTGGTGCTCAGGAATTACTCCTGGCAGGCTCCGGGGCCTTTCCAGGGTGGTAGGGATCAAATTGGGTCAGCTGCATGCAAGGCAAATAGAAATGCCTGCCTTACTATTGCTCCAGCCCCAGAACTTAGTTCCATGGAAGCCTGTTTCCCACGTCCTCCCTGGGCTCGGCAACTGCCACATGGACGGGTCCCGGTGTCCACACTGCCAGTGTCTGCTCACGCCCAGCTCGGCGCTGTGGGCTGAACCTGGACTGGACTCGGCGCTGTGAGCTGGACATTGGATAGGACTCGGTGCTGTGGACTGGACATTGGACAGGACTCGGGGCTGTGAACTGGACATTGGACAGGACTCGGGCTGTGGGCTGGACATTGGACTGGACTCGGGGCTGTGGACTGGACATTGGACTGGACTCGGGGCTGTGGACTGGACATTGGACTGGACTCGGGGCTGTGGACTGGACATTGGACAGGACTCGGGGCTGTGGGCTGGACATTGGACAGGACTCGGGGCTGTGGGCTGGACATTGGACAGGACTCGGCGCTGTGGGCTGGAGGTTGGACAGGACTCGGGCTGTGGACTGGACGTTGGACAGGACTCGGGCTGTGGGCTGGACATTGGACAGGACTTGGCACTGTAGCCTGGACATTGGGCTGCAGTCGGTGCTGTGGGTTTGTCTGCATCCAGCTCGGTGCTTGTCCTCACCCTGTGGTATAGTCGTTGGGGTTTTCTGTGATACGTGAACAGAGGTCAGTTCATGGACCCCTTTCCAATCCATAGTCCTTCCCTGGCCTTTCTCGAGAGCCTGTGGACCAAGACTCTCCCAGTCTCCCCCTTTGGTGGGTCCTGTTGTGGACCTGATGCCCTTCTGTGGGGCTTCTCTGGGCTGGGAAGGAACCATGGGGTTTTGTTCTGCGTTGGGCCCAGTGCACCTGAGCCAAGGAGGGGTGAGATGCTGCCCAGACCACAGACCACTGCAGAGGCCACAGGAAAGGAAGATGGCAGGGCTGATGAAGTGTCCCGCTCCCCAGCTGTGCTCACATCCCTCCCTCCCGCGGGATACTTACATCCCCCAGGGTGCTGACTCCCCCAGGGGCGCTCAGGCTCCCTGCATCTCAGGCTCCCTACATGGAGAGAAAGATAGGAAAGCAGACTGGGGGAGCCCAGAGCCCAGTTACTGGGGATCCCTTTCCTAATCCTGGTATCCCTCCCCTGTGCCTATTGTCCTAGTGAAAATCCAGATTCATCCTGCTTTATGCAAATTGCTTGCCACAAACTGGAAAAACTTGTTTTCTACCTGAAATGAGCGGCCTGCCTGGCTGGGGATCAGCTGGGCTGAGGCTGTGGCAGGACCCAGCCTGGCTCCCTCCCCAGACCTGACAGAAAGGCTGGCCGAGTGGAGGGCACTGAAGCCTCAGCACCCAGCCCCGCTCCTGCTCTTCCACACCAGCATCCACACCACAGCGTGACACACTGGCTACACGGCTGTGCCCACACGGCCACAGCCCCTGTGTGTCTGCGCTTCCCTGCCCGTATCCTCAGGTTTGCATTGCTGTGTCCACGCCATAAGCAGGTCCCCGCTTGGGGACCACCTCCGGGTTTCTCCATGGGGCTGGCTGGGAACTCAGGGTGCAGAGGGCTGGGAGCGTGGGACTGGGAGCTGGGGGCTGGGGCATCTGAGGTGTCCTGTCCCCGCTGTCCTCTCTGCCAGCTGTGCCTTGAGCCCAGCGCCCCTGCTGACAGTGCCAGCCTGCCAGGGTGCCCGAGGTGAGACCCCCACCTGGCCGCCCCCACCTCCCCTTCCCAGCCCCAGCCCCAGCCTGGCCTCCCCTGTGTGCGGCTGGAGGCAGCCGCGGCCGGAGGCGGCGCTTGATGCCGTGACGTCACTCCCGGCATCCAGGCCGTGTTTTAGCTGGTGCTCGTCGGCGCTGGCTCCGCTTCCCTGGGGAGCCGGGTACCACCCGGGCCTGGGGACATGAGGAGGCAGGGGCACGAGTGGCGGGGGACTGGACGACCAGCCTTCCTTTAAATACCTCCTCCTTCTCCTCGTGGGGCCCCCATTGTGGCCCAGCAGCGGTGAAGACGGGGAAGATGCCCGTGAGCATGCCCACCCCATAGAGCCGCCCGCAGAGAGGCAGGAGAAAGCGGGTGAGCACAGGCCGCGCCGGGTGGGGGTGCAGGGTTGGACGGAGGCTGCTCCCTGGGAAGGGGGGTCTGCCTGCCTGGGAGGTGCCTTCACCCAGCCCACAGCTCCTCTCCCTCCCCTTCCTCCCCTCCCTCCTCTCCCTCTCTCCCTCCTCTTCCTCCTCTTCGTCTCTCTCTCCCTCCCCCTCCCCCCACCCCCATCCTGTGCTCAGTCCCGAGTGGCTGC
Source organism: Sorex fumeus (assembly GCF_029834395.1). Lineage (NCBI taxonomy): Eukaryota > Metazoa > Chordata > Mammalia > Eulipotyphla > Soricidae > Sorex > Sorex fumeus. Next base: position 6,175,668 of record NW_026606121.1, read on the forward strand.
AGGTGGGGGTCAGCTCCCGGTGAGGCCTGCTGCCTGCTGGCCCCTTTCAAGCCCCCGCAGCCGGCACTGATGCTCAGGGCTGTGGTGCCCGAGGCCTTCGGAGGTGCTCGGAGGTAGACCCGGATGTGTGGGGCTGCGCCGTCCGGAGAGCTGTGGGAAGGGGCACTTCCCTGACGTCCATTTTGCAGGTTGTTTTCTGTGAAATGACAACATGGACAGCAGCGGACAGCGCCCCCACCCCCTGCCGGGACCACTGGGACGGGGGCTGCTGAGGGGCTGGCACGTGTGGGGTGCTGCCTGCAGGAATCCGCTGTGTCATACTTCCCCGTGCCTCACGCCGCCTCCCTGGCGGTGCCCTGCAGGGGACGGAGCCACCTTGGCCTCCCTCACTGGGTGGGTGTGATGGGCTGTGAGCAGGGGGCAGACAGGGAGCACTTGTCCCCCCAGAACACCCAGCAGTGCTGCGCTGAGGCCGTCAGGCGGGTCCTGCCTCCTCCACGTGGAGACGGTTCTGGTCTCAGCAAGGCAGTGCCACTGGCCACCCCTGCCTGTCAGTGACAGTCTCCGTGGCCTGGCGGGAGTGACCAGGGGCCCCTGTGCAGCCTCTGGGTGCCGACAGGGTTTGGTGGTCCCGGCTCCTGCTTGCCGCACCCCCCAGGAGGGAACAGGGGGTCCTCAGGGCACACTCCGGGGCTGGGCAGGGCACCTGGCCATACCACCCTGTGCCAGCTTCCTGGGCCGCCCCCAGCACTTCCGGGGGCAGGTGCCACGCTGCCCCCTCACAGCCTTTTGGAGGGGGGGGCGGCTGCGCCTGGCAGCCGCCGCCTCACACTCCCTTTTGACCTGACCTATTTCCACCTGGGTGTTGGGGGTCTGGTGTGAGTTTGACGAGACAGAGCAACCTGGGAGCTCAGCCCCGGGGGAGGGCACTGTGTGCTGCGCGCCCACCTGTGTCCCTTTCCTGTCTTCCCGGGAGGTTGAGGGTTCCGTCTCGTTTGGGTTTCCCAGGCTCCTAGGCCTGGCCCAGCCGCTGGTCAGACTCCCTGAGAGTGTGCATGTGGCACTAGCGTGGCCGGAGAAGTTTCCCCAGGTGTTCTGAAGAGACAGTGTGGCTGTGTGAGTGCACGTGAGCACATGTGTACATGTGTGTGCTCTGGGAGCATGTGTTTGCGTGTGAGTTTCTGCTGAGCATAGCATCTGGCCCTGCCTGTGCTTTCAGGCCTGTGGGGGCGCGCAGGCCCTGCCAGCCAAGGCGGCCTCCCCCCGGCACCCCGGCAGCCCTGCCCTGTCCTGCTGTCTGTCTGGGAGATGCTGAGCTTCCGCTCCCTTGCACACACATGCCCTGGACTCCGGGCGCCAGGCTCTCGTGCCCTTTGTTGGGCCCAGGTGTTGAGGGCCGACTTGGTGCATTGAGGTTTGACAGGAAACCGGCCTTGGGAGCACAACCAGCCCGCACCCCCCGTGCCCCACCACGCTGCACGGCATCTGGACACGCATCTCCCTCTGTCCTGACTGTCTGAGGCTTGGCTGTGGGGTGATGGCCCCTGGGCGGCCTGTCCCTGTTGGGGGTTTGCCCAGCTTGCTGTGACATCCGCTCCTGTTTGCTGTTCCGGCTTCCAGTCAGTTCCACACCTTCCTTCCAGCCTGGCCCCGACTGGTCACTGCCTCAGACAACAGGCTCCCATGCCTTTTCCCAGCGCTGCAGTTGGTGGTGACCACCGAGCCAGCACCTTGTGGGTGCCTGGGGCGGGGCGCTGTCCCCCTCTGGCTGTCCTGGCTCAGTGGCTGCCCAGTGCCCTAGCCCCTGCCCAAGCCCAGCTTCCACTCCGGGCATGTCCCCAGAGCCCCCAGGACTTCAGGCAGGTTTCCCTGCTGCATCCCTGCTCCTGTCACCCGCCCCCAGAGTGCCGGGACATATTTCTCTCCCACACGTGGTTCCCTCCTTCCAGGCGAGTGGCCATCTGTCCTTCCTCCCTGGACATGGCTGACCGTCCAACCAGCAGAGCAGGCTCATGGCTCCTGAGGGGCTGGGGTGGGACTCAGATAGGTTCCACCCTTTCTGTCCGCCTCCTCCATGCTGCACACCTGGTCTGTGCTGTGACTTCAGGGTGCCCATGCCCGACCCTCATCCTCCTGGTGCCGGAGCAGGGCCAGGGCTGAGCTGCCTCCAACTGACTCTTCAGCCTCTTCATCCTGCTCAGAAAGAGCTAGGGACCTGCCCCACACCTTCCTGTGCCCCTCCCTTCCCACCCCTCCTCTGTCCCCTCCCCCTCCTAACCCCTCCCCTTTTCTGTTCCCTCCCCCTCCTGACCCTTCTTCTGTCCCCCCTTTGGCCCCCCTCCCTCTCCTTGTCCCCCACCTCTGCTTCACCTTCATCTTTATAAGAATAGTAGGGGCTGCATGCACGTATGTGCTGTCCAAGTGGCTAAGTGTAGGTGAACGTTCATCCGTGTCTCCTGCATGACCACATATGTGTGTGACAGCGTGTACATGTGTGTGGGTGTATGTGTGGCTATGTCCACTGTGAGCACACATGTGAGTATATGTGTGCCTTGTAGCTATTGCCTGTGAACTCATATGTACATCTGTGTGCCTACATGTACACGAGTGTCTGTGTGAGTACACATGTATGTGTAAGCATGATACTTTTTGCTAACTTGTCTGTAAGATAAGATTGAGGATAAACTAGGAATCATAGTCAAGGACTGTTTGTTTCTTTCTCTGGTATTTGGTTGAGATTTGTGCTCAGGGCAGACTCCAACTCTGCTCAGGGATCCCTCCTGCCTGACTCGGGGGACCATCTGGGTGCTGGGGATTGAACCCAGGTTGTCCACATTCAAGGCAAGTGCCCTCCCCACTGTCCTGTCCATTCGGCCGGCACGGGATTTTTTTTTTCTTTTTGGGTCACACGTGGTGATGCTCAGGGGTTACTCCTGGCTCTACACTCAGGAATTACTCCTGGCGGTGCTCAGGGGACCATATGGATGCCAGGGATCGTACCCAGGTTGGTCGTGTGCAAGGCAAATGCCCTTACCATTGCGCTATCGCTCTGGCCCCCAGGATCATTTTAAATTTGCTAGTGTCTCGGCACACGAGAGGCACTGCTGATTAGACTCGCCGCTGGAGAGTTTCACGGCGTGACTTGGTTTCTTCCTCTTATTCTTGAGTGGAAGTTCTGCTCTCTCTCCTGTAGTGAACCCTCAGAGATTCCCTCCTCTCTCCTGTGATAGAGCTGTTAGAGCCTGAGCACACGCGACTCCCTGGGCTCCACTGCACCATGTGGACACTTCTCCAGGCTGCACGGCAGGCTGGGACTCGGGTCCATGTTTCTCCGGGCCTGGTGGCAGAGGTGCTCGGGGGGGTGTGATCCATGGGGTGAAGAGAGCCAACCCATTGGTGGGCCAGGACTTGTCTGCCGGCCTTTGCGCTCGCCCCTGTCTGTGGCCACAGGGGTCACATGTGCAGGGCAGACCCATGTGCAGGGCAGACCCTTGACCTCACACCCCCACCCGTCCCCCGAATTCTCTTATTCCTAAGACTTTTGGAGGCCACACCAGATGGAGCGGGATGACCTGATATGGTTCTCGGGGTTGAGCCCGGGTCATGGCTACAGCCTTTGCCTCCCCAGCCCCCATTCAGGCTATTTTTAGAGCAATTTTAGGGTCACAGCAAAATTGAAATGGAACAGATTTCCCACGTGTTCCCCCGTGAGGCCCCCGTCAGCATCCCCACCAAACTGGGTTCCGTGACCATCAGCAGAGGCCAGAAGGGATATGAAGGTGCATGCTTGGGACTGTGTGCTCTGCGTGTTAGACTAGTGTGTGATTCTGTGTTCATGTACCACGTATGTGCTATGTCTGTGCTCAGGCACCGTGGTGCCATGTCAACTCACGTACCATGCTTATGCTGTGCCTGTTCTCATGTGCTACGCCTGTGCCTCTGCTTGCGACTCAGCAGAGCCCTTTCTCTCGGGCGCCTGCCCCTCTCCGCTGTGCCAGTTCTTAGAACTCCCTGGAGCCGGCCCCTGGGCACAGCCTCTGCACAGTGTCTCCCCACTCTTGTGGGACCGCACTTGGGTGCTGTGGGCGGCCACTCTCGGCCTTGGTGCTGTCCGGCAGATGCACTTGCTCTCCCGTCCCCTCTGAAGGGCATCTCGGCTGCATCCGGGCCTCCAGGCACTCATCTCTGGGGCCCAGTGCCTGCTGGTCAGGCAGGTGCCATGTGCCCAGTGCTGACCGCCCAGTCCCTCGGGCTCCCTTGCTCCCACCGCTTACAGGCAGCTCTGAACGGGTCAGTGACCTCACTGATAGGGTCAAGCGTGTTCAGGGCTACAGAGGACCCCCTGGAACCACAAGGTAGCCACCTGTGACAGTGACACCTACGGTCCTCATGCTAGCACTCAGAAGACCTGGGGCTCTTTAGCAAAGGGACACCACAGCGTCCCTCCCCTCCACCCCCAGGCCCTAACAGCCCAGGATGTCCTGTGCTTGGCCATCGGGAACTCTGAGGGCTTTAGACACTCGCTTTCCTGGGGCAGAGCAGTAGGGCAGTGGGGCATCACCGGCCAGAGTCACCGTTCAAGGAGCTGGCGGCTCCTGTGTCCGCCCGTTGGTGGCAGCTCACTGCCTCCTGCTTAGGGGTGTAGCCAGCAGCGACCCGCAGAAGGAAAAGTGACCGCCAGACAGAACTGGCCACACAGGGTCACGCAGGAGCACACTGGCCTGGGGGCAGGGCTGGCCTGGGGCCTCAGCCGACTCAGTGCCTGGCACGGCTGCGGCCTAAAGGCATCTTTGTCAGACAAGTGCCAGCCAACCCTGGCACAGCCTCTCCAGCTGCAGAGGCTCCTCCTCGGGTGCTCCCCCCAACTCTCACTAACCCTCAGCTGTAACCCCTCTACATATGGTCCGCTTGGAGGGCGGCCACAGGCTCACAGCTCCTGGGTGGTCACTGGAAGTGACACTGGGCCTTGTCACCTGCTTCCTTCTTGCTCTGGGCTGCTGGGGAGGGGCCGGCCAGATACGGCTGCCAGCCACACTCGGGTCCCTCAGTCTGTCCTCGCGCCTCTAGGAGGTGAGTGAGGCCAGTGTCTCCCGCCCTGGGACTGGGCACAGGATGGACTGGGGGGTCCTGCAGGCCCGGTGCGCTTCGGGAGGTTTGCTCTCCCTTCTTCCAGCTCGCATGCCTGCTGCAGGCTGTGGCTCATGGACCCAGGTGTCTCCTCCTGGGGTCACAGACCTGCCCCGGGGACAGACTCCCTGCAGAGGGAAGGCATGCTATTGTTTACCAACCTGTGAGGAGCCCAGAAATACGGGAATCTAGATTAGAAGGGAGGTGGCATTATCTGTAGAGATGCTATGTCTAGAAAACAAACAAAAAAAAAAACCACACAAAATGTGTACCTCAAAGTGGCAGGTTGTAAAATCAACACACCCTCCCCCCTAACTACTGTATTCCTATAAGCAAAAAACAGGGTATAAGGGAATGAAATTAAGAAAACAATCTCATTTATAATCATACCCCAAAAAATCAAATCTTGGGGCCAGAGAGAGTCCAGTGGCAGGACTTGCATGTGGCTGAGCTTCTGTGATGAAACTCGGGACTGTCTAAGACAGCAGGGGCCCATGATCACGCTTGGTGAGGAACGCTCTGGCCTGTGTGTGCTGACCCTGCCAAGAGGGACCCCGGAGCACTGCCGGTGTAACCCCAAAACCCAGAATAAAGCTGAGGCACCACCTGGAGAAGGCCCAGTCCTCCCCGCCCCCCACAGAAGAACAGCTCCGAGAAGAACAGAATCTCACAGGAGACCCTAGGCAAGGACCCACAGACTCCTTCAGCCCCCACAGCAGTGCCCGAGGGGAAGGAAAGCGGTGTGGAGCGGGCAGGGGCCCCTTCACACAGCCTGCCTGAACTTGGATTCCACCCCTTCCGTTGTCCTAAACAAAACTCATCCAGCACAGTGTTGAGGGCACGTACCTTGCACGCAGCCAACCCGGGTTTGACCCCCTGGCATTCCATATGGATCCCCAAGCACTGCCTGGAGTGAATCATGAGTGCAAAGTCAGGAGTAAGCCCTAAGCACTACCAGGTGTGGCCCCCAAACAAAATCAGTAAATAAGACTTACTCAAGCACACAGTTAAAAATACATTTCATGTATGTGGAAGGGGAAGATACTGTAGTCAAAATACCAATTTTACCAACAGTAGTATATAGGGCCAATGCAATTCTTATAGGAATTTTAATGATTTTTTTTTTTTCTTTTCGCTTTTGAGCCATACCCAGAATTACTCAGAGGTCATTCCTGATGGTGCTGGGAACCACCAAGGGGCCAAAAGTCAAATTAGCCATAGGCATGGCAAGTGTCTCCCTAGTACCCAAAACTGTTTTTGAAAGAACAGAACAAAAAATAGTAAGGTTTACATGGAAACCATTTTTTAAGCCTGAATACTAGTAAAACTTGAGAAAAAAGAAAAATGGATACTTCCCATTACTTAATCTCAATTCATTATTATAGAAAAACAGTAATCAAGGTGGTTTGGTAGGAAATTAAAGAATAGACGTAGTGGAGGTTGGACAAGACCAAAACTAACCCACACAAGCATCGATGTTTGATCTGTGCCAGTGGCGCCACAGTTGCATGGTGGAGCGAGGAAGGTCACCTCAGCTAGGCTCATGGTCCAGGCCCAAGAATAAACCTGGGTCCCACTTTTACACCCCCACAAATGGAGACTCTAGATGAAGCAGAGACCTGGATGCCAAGGAAGGAAACGGTGTTGGAGGGGCCCACACAGGCATCCCGGCGACCTGCCCTGGTGCAGGGACAGAACAGTGGTGACGGCTGGGCCCCGCCAGGAGCTCGCACACATGGAGGACATGGCAGCTGGAGCAGAGGCCACCTGCTGCGTGGGAGATGTCTGTGTATGGACACCCTGTCAGGAGCCATGGCACAGAGAGAACCCAGGCAGCACCCCAGCAGGCATGGACGGACCGAGACCTGCAGGGACAGGAACAAGGGCCAACAGCCGGTGACCCCCAACAGACAGCAAGGACCAGGGAAAGGGAGTTCAAGGCCCCGGGCGGCTGCCACCAGGACCCAGGACAGAGCTAGGTTCTGTCTGCGAGCATCAGCGCTGCCCTGCTCACCCAGACTCTGTAGACACAGCATGCGCATGTGCACATAAGATGGGACACACTCGCCCTCTCAAGAATGCCAGCACCCTTGCATCTGCACCCAGCTAGGAGAGAACCAGTAGGCACCACAGCTGTGCCACAGCTCAGGTGGCTCCAGCCGGTGCGTTGTATTCAGACAGGCTGTGTGCACCAGCCTGGCAAAGCGTTCGTGTCTGGGGCATACTGGACACTCCCACCACACAGCAGGCCGTGCCTACGTGTCATGTGTATAGTTTGCAGCATGAGTGTGTACATGTGCCTTTCTGATGTATGTGTGTGTATATGGGAGTGTGTTTGTGTGTCCGTGTGTGTGCAAGTGTAGTGTATGTATATGGGAGTGTTTCATGTGTCCATGTATGTGTGTAAGTGTGTTGGCTCTGTGGTGTGTGATTATTGGAGTGTATTCCATGTGTACATGTGTTTGTGTTTACAGGTGTGCAATGGCTGTGTGGTGTGTATATATGGGAGTGTGTTTTGGTATACGTGTGTGTGGTGGTGGTGGCTATATCATTTTGTCTGTGAGACTGTGTTTCATGTTTACACCTGTATGTGTGTGTACAGCTATGTGGTACTGTGTTGTATGTATGTATGTGTATTTTGCACATACATATGTGTATCATGTCATGGGACCTGTGTAGTCAAGTCCAACATCATTGAGTAACACCCTGTTGGACTCGGCAAGATCCAGGGCCATTCCCAGTGATACTTGGCCAGTTGGATGTGTGGGCCCGTGCTGGGTCTGTGCAGTTCCAGGGATCAAACCCGAGCCCCTTCATCCCTGAACTCCCTTCCCGGCCCAAGCAGCACTCAGGGCTTGGGGGGCGGGGGGAGGGCAGGGGAGTAGGGCGGGACCTAGGGCGTGCCTAAATACAGCATTTGATTTCTAACCACAAGGCTGGAATCTGTGGTCAAGACCCTCAGGGAAGATCTGTGAGGACCACCTTACTGATCTAGTCAGCAGGTCAAGGACACTCCCCTCACTGTGGGCCCTCTGGACCCTAAGCTGCTCCCCCGGGGATATGGGCAGCCCCTGAACCTTCTTCCTTGTCAGAACCTGATGGTGCCCAGGTACCTGTGTGGGTAGAGGGTGCTGAGCCCTGCGTCAGCCATGTGGGGCATAGATTACACTGGCAGGAAAGAGTGGACTGTAAACACAGTGTAGACACAGAAGGCTCATAGGCTGGAACAGGCAGGTGTGGGAGCGTGAGCAAGTATGGGACTATGTGAGCAGGTGTGGGACTGTGTGGGCAGGTGTGGGACCGTGTGGACAGGGGTGGGACTATATGGACAGGTGTGGGCAAGTGTGGGACTGTGTGGACAGGTGTGGGACCGTGGGCAGGTGCATGCAGGTGCTGTGGACTCCCAGAAGTCATCTCTCCAGTCTCTGCCTCATCTTCTTCCCTGTCCAGTTGGGGGCCAGTCACTGCATCCCAGCTTGGTTTGCCTCCCAGGTAGCCTGTAGTGATTGCCCCCGTCGAACAGGGACGTGGACACGGCCAGCTGCTCCTTGCTGCCCATTAGATCTGACAGCCTCGAGCTCTGGGCTAGTTGTTTTCCAGGTCCCCAGGTTCCTGCCCATTCGGTGTGCTGAGTCGTGGAGTCTTCCTCCCAGATGGTGATTCCCAGGCCCGGGCCTACGGGTGCTCTGATGATGCCTGCGGGGTGCAAGGCTGGGTGCCAGAAGTGCCAAGTGGGGACAGGCTGGGAGAGCAAGTTCTCATCAGAGGCTGCCTGAGGGGCACCCCGGGCCCCCTGCACAGGGCACAGAGGGCCAGGGCATATCTGGAGGTGCAAGGACCTGGGACCCATCCCCGAGGCGGCACGCCCAGTGAGTTGCAGCTTCCCAATCTGTGCAGAGAGTGGCCAGAAGGGAACTTGTATAGGCCAGTCTGGCCACCCCTAGGTCCCTGGAGGCAGCCTTGGAGCCATGACTGTCAGAACCTCTATTCCTGGAGTCACTGCCTCAGAGCCTCTGCCATCAGAGCCGCAGCCTCGGAACCTCTGCTATCAGCTGCAGCCACAGAGCCTCTGCCATCAGAGCCACCGCCTCCCACGCCTTTATCTCTGCCAACGGTGCCACCTCCCTTTACCGTTCTGACCTGAGGTTCAGGATTTCCCTCTGTGGAGTCATCAGGAGCCGGACAGATGCTCTGTGGGACGGGAGTGAGAAGTGGCTGCACCGGTCTGGCCGTCACTGACTCAGCTCCTCACTCAGAGCACTGTTCCCCCAAGCAGGCCTCTCCCCGAGGCCTCCTGGGCCTCCCACCCCCAACCCTTGGACCTGGCTCCCCAGGTGGCCGCGAAGGTTAATCGCCACCTGGAGATCCGGTTGGACATGTCTGCGGCAGGCACACATGGAGTCATCTGGAGTCATCGAGCCGAGGGTGTGGGCGGGATGGGGGCTGGCGGGAGATGGCCAGGCAGACAGAGGAGTCTTGGGGGGCCTCTGAAGGCGGTAGCATTACCCATATCCTCAGCGCCCCTGTGCTCGGCCACTGTCCCTGCAGGCCAAGGTCAGCATCTCCCGAGTCAGCGGCCACACCGTCATGCCACCAGGCTCCTCACGGTGTGGGACCCAGGCCTCTGAAGGGGTGTCCACGGCTGCACCTCTGGCTCTCAGGGCCGGGGCCAAAGCTCCAATAATGGGCTTGGGATGGCGGACTCGACTTGGACATGTTTCATTCGTTCTTCCCAGTCTCAGTCCCCTTCTGATAAACAAGGAGGGTGCTATGACGTTCCCAGGCCCCAGCTTCCAGCCTGTTCCTTCAGTGTCCCCTTTCCGTCACTGCCCCACAGAGACCCCCACAGGGAGATGTTCACAGAAGCGGTGTCTGGCCTATGCTGTGCAGGAGTGTGTGTGTGCACACATTGTGAGCCCTGGTGGGGCATCTGCTGCTGCATGTGCAGGCACAGGTGTGTGTATGCAGGTGTGCGTGTATGTGCAGGTGTGCGTGTGTGTGGTGTGCAGGTCGGGTGGGGGTATGTGTTCAGGTGTGTGTATGCAGGTGTGCAGGTCAAGTGGGGGTGTGTGTTCAGGTGTATGTATGCAGGTGTGTGTGTGTGTGCATGCATAGGTGTGGGGGTTGTATGTGCGGGTGTGTGCAGGTGGGGCTGTGTGTGGGTGTGCAGCGTGAGCAGGTGCTGGCAGGTGTGTCTGTGTAGGTGTGAGTGCGTGTGTTCATATGCACTTCCTCCAGCTCTGTACTCTCACACCTGTGGTCTTGTTACTTGGGGGTGAGGGATCAGGTGGGTCTGGGAAAAGAGGTGACAGAGTCCAGGCATTGTCCCCTTTGGCAGCCCTGCCCATCACACAAGTGTGTCCATCTGCCTCCTGACACTGTGGCCCCCAGCATGGGGCAGATGATGGCGGATGCAGAGATCATGCAGACCCAGAGACCCCTGGGAGACACTGAGGGGTGGGACAGACGCATAGCTGACCCGCAGTAGATGCCCATGGGTTTGGGCTAACAACACGTGCTAGCCCAGGCTGGACCACACCCCCTTAAGCTGCAGACCAGCGTGGGTCCTGCAGCCGGTTCTCAGAGTACTAGGCCCAAAGTGGATCATGAGAGAGCTGAATGGACACACGGTCACGTTCCTGTGGCTCAGTGGTCGAGTATTAACCTTGCATGTGTGAGACACTGGGGGTTGCCATAGAAGTTTACGCGGGAACCCTAGTCTGTGTGTAATAGATGCTGAGTAGGAGATCCACACCAGCTACCCAGCAGGCCCATGGGAGCAGGGAGCAGAGCTGCAGGTGTGCATTAGAGACGGGGCATCTCGTATATGGAATGTCTGGATTACCCACACGTCTTCTGGGCAGAGACCAGCCCCTAGCCCAGTGCCCGAGGTGCTGTGTTGAGCCTGCTGGCCTCCTGCCACCATGCAGAGTAGCCGCTTCCCACCGGTGTACCTGGCCGGATCTGTGGGGGGGATACTTCCTGTACTTGCAATCTACACCATGAAATTCTGGTCACCTTTCAGAGGGCTTCAGTAAGGACGGGCTAATGAGGCGCCAATCACGCCCTCTGGCCATGGCATAGCACTGAGGGGGCTAATGAAGCACCAATCATGCTTGTGGGTGGGGCTTAGCACCCGGCGGGCTGAGGAAGTGCCTGTCACGCCCTGGGTGGGGCTTAGCATGGGGGGGGGGGGGGCTGATGAAGCATCAATCACACTACTGGGCGGGCTGAGGAAGTGCCGGTCACGCCTCCTGGGCGGGGCTTGACCTGGGCAGGGCTAATGAAACACCAATCTTCTGGGCGGGCTAAGGAAGTGCCAGAAACCCTCTGCACCGGGCTTCAGGCTTGCCAACCTGGGGAGGGTGTAGGGCAGGGGCGTGCAGTCCACAGTCTCGTGTGCCTCCCTTGGGGCCCAGGCCGGGTGCTGTGGGCTTTCCTGCAGCCCTACCCCGGCAAGGGCACCACAGGCTGTCTTGGTCACTGGGGCTTGGGGGATGGCGGCCACCCTGCCTGGGCTGAGGACTGGCAAGGAGACCAGAGGGGTCGGACAGTCCGTCTGGGAAGTCTTCAGAAGTGTCAGAGGCAGAAGGGGCGGACCTGGCCAGTGTGGGGGGCAAGGAAGGGGTGCTGCCCTAAGTCAGGCACCCCTCGGGTCCCCCAGCAGCCTGTGGTCTGACATTGGAGCCTGAGACTACTTCAGGACAGATACCAGGCGCTACAGAGATAGGGACCCTGGAGAGACAGGGTGATTGGGCAGCGTCCACTAGGCGCAGGCGGAACCAGCACAGCCTTGTCTCCATCTCCACAGTGAAGGCCGACTGCCACTGTCATACCTCCTTGCTGCTGCCAGATTCTGGGGTTCAGCCCCACCTGGAATAAAGCCGCTGCCTCCATGCAGACTCCAGTGACTGACACCTCTATCCCTCTGTTGTTCCCTTCCGACCTGGAAGCATTGCAGGGACAGGGCTCCTGTGTGTGGCCCACCAGGCCTCCCAGTGAGGGCTGGAGACCCACAAGCACCTCCCAGGAAGGCCCTGGCACAAGGTGACATGTGGCCACTGCAGGAACCAAAGGTGGCAGGTGCAGTTGGGCACAGGGTCAGCTGGTTGCCCAGTGGCGACCATGCCTTCTTTTGGGTTCCAACCTGGCATTGTTGGGCTTTATGGGGGGAGGGGGTTGTGGGACCCCCCCACACACACTACTCTGCCACCTTCCCCATGCTGCCCAGGGCCGAGCCACACTGTCCCAGGACCATCTGTACTGACAGTGCCTCTCCCTGGGCAGGTGCCCACACCTGCCCCTGGCTCTCAGGACCACCCCCTACCCCACCGCTCCATCCGGGCACGTTCCAACCCCAAGCTCCAGTTTGAGACCAGTCATGGCATCCAGAATAAAGCCAGTAACCAAGGCCCCGCAGGGGTGAGACCAGGGAGGAGCTGGCCATGGTCCTACTCTCAGGCCTAGGGACGCATATGCTGTTTGCCCCAGCCGGCGTTCCAGGGGGGGCGGGGGGGGGGGGGATGCAGGCTGTGGGGAGTCAAACAGGGCTGTCCCTGACCTCCTGGGCCTCCCGCCCACACACGGAGGGTGGGGCCTGTGCTCCTGGCTGCTGCTCTGAGCTCCTGAGCGCCTTCTGTGCCTTGGCAGTGCTCAGATATTGGTTGCCCTGGAAACGGGTTGTTAGCGTCCGCCGCCTAATTATAGAATCCGGGAGGACGCCTCCTCTGAGGTGCGAGCTGAGCGGAGTTGGGAACCCACGCCCCGTGCTCCAGACTGTGCAGCCACCCGGGTCACGTGTGCATGCGGGGTTGGGTGCTGGTGGTGCCCATGGGCCACATGCAGGGTCACATGTGACACGAGGGCTGTGTCTGACTTGTGTGTAGGTCGTGTGTTGAATGTGAGACTTGTCTGGCTTGTGTGTAGGTCACATGTGAGGGACTTGTGGAACATGTGCAGGGCCACATGGGACATGTGAGTCTTGTGTAGGTCACGTATGGTATGATATGCAACCCATGTGTCATCACATAAGGCGTGCACAGGGCCCATTGTACTTGGGCGTTGCTGGGCACAGGCTGAAGCACCTCCTAGTTTGGACCCTGCTAGGCCCTGGCCCTTTCCTGGTGCCCCCGTGGCACAGGCTGAGGCAGGCAGCAGGGTCATATCCGACCCCTGGCACCTGCGCCCATCATGACACAAGGGTGTGTGAGCACAGGACATGACAGCACACACAACACACAAGCGCATGAGACATGTGACACAGGACATGGAATGTGACAGCACACAGAAGCACATGGGACATGATGCCATACAGGCACATAACAGTGACACAACACACACGACTTGGACACGTGACAGCCTACAGGCACATGACATGTGACATAAGAACACAGAACTGTGTGGTGTGACACACACACCCACCCAAGCACATGGCGTGGCCCATCTGGCCGTGCCCACTCCCACTGCCCGTCGCTTCCGGGCCTGCTCACTGTGTCCCCCTTCGCAGAGTCCATCTACCGCCGTGGGGCTCGGAGATGGCGGAAGCTGCACTGTACCAACGGTCATCTCTTCCAGGCCAAGCGCTTTAACCGGGTGAGTGCGGGTGCGGGGCCCCAGGGCAGCCAGCACTCCTCACTGCCCATGTGGTGGGCAGGGCTGCTGCAGGCAAGGGCTGGTGGCCAGCAGTGGATGCAGGGCTGGGCTTGCGCACATGCTGATGAGAGCAGCCCTTGGGCTCCTGCTCGGCAGACGCGGCCCTGACCTGTAGCCCCCTCCCCTGCAGTGTGCCAGCACTCGTCCTTCCAAAGTGGAACACAGGGTTAAGGTGCCACCCTTGCAGCCGACCCCAGTGCCAGTCATTCCTGCACGTCCCTGGGTACAGCCCCAGTCCCCAAAATCTAGAACATATCTGGGTCAGAGTGTGGCTTTGGAGTATAGTATAGACCCCGCATGCATGAGACTCAGACTCCCCAGAGCCACAGAGTCGATTAGTAACCCTGCCCCAGGGGCTGAGAGCAGCTCAGCAGAGCGGGCACTTGCTTGGACCCCCCCCCCCACAGCAAGAGGAACCCCTGAACACTGTTGGATGTGGCCCAAGAGACCAAAATAAACCCTGTCCCCAAGCAGCCCGGGAGGGAGCCCTGACCATCACCCGGGCTGCAGGTGGGGGTGAGCTGCCCCCCTCACTACCAGGAAGCCTCCCTGTACCCAGTGGGGTTGGGGGGAGGCTCAGACCCACAGCAGGACCTGGCAGAACCCCAGCAGCTTGACCAGAGTGCTCTGCCTCAGTGCAGCCGGGCTTCGGGGGCCTGGCCTAACAGTGGCCCCTGTGTCCCATCTCCATAGGGAGCGTCCTGCGGACAGTGCAGCGAGAGGATATGGGGCCTCGCCAGGCAGGCTTACAGGTGCCTCCACTGCCAGCTGCTGGTGCATAAGCGCTGCCACGGCCTCGTCCAGCCACCCTGCGGGGGGCATATGGTGAGTGGACACGGCCTCGTCCGGCCACCTTGTGGGGGCTGTATGGTGAGTGTCCACGGCCTCATCCGGCCACCCTGCGGGGGCCGTATGATGAGTGGACATGGCTTCTTCCAGCCACCCTGCGGTGGGTCGTATGTGAGGGGGGAGGGGAGGGGTCAAGCAGTGCCAGTCGTGGCCCACAGGTCCAGTTGGGCCGTGCCTCTCTCTGCCCTAAACTTGGCTGTAGCTGGGCTGGGGTCCTCTTTCTGAGCCTGCAAGTGCTCAAGGCCACTCTGGGTCTGTCCCCAGTCTGTCAGGGGTCAGGGCACTGCCCTGCCAGGCCCAGCTTCTGAGCCTCCGGGCCACACACAGGCCAAGGGCCTCTACTAGGACATCACCTCGGACCCCAGGGTCTGGGACGGTGCTTGGGGTGTGATTGTGGGGGGAAGGGGGGAGAGCTGAGTATCACGGGTGGACCCTGTGGCCTCTGCCTCGGGCCCTGTCCCAGTCACTGTGGCACTCCCTGTTCCCTCAGGATTCTGTCATGCCTGCCCAGGAACCTGCAGCGGACGACGGTGGTGGCGATGTGCCCTCTGAGGACACCGGCGGAAGTAAGCGACTCGACCAGCCCCCATCTGCCGGGCCGGGTGGGCCCGGGTGCGCCCCAAGTCTCCCAGTGTGCAGTGGAGAGTTTCTCTCCTCCCACCTAGAGATTCTAGAAGGAACTCGGTGCTGGGACTGCCCCAGCTGGGCCCCCCAGACCGGCCCCTGCAGCCAGTCTACACCCATCCTCCCACCCACCCATCCATTCACCCATCCATCCACCCACCCACCCATCCACCCTTCTGTCTATCTACCCTCCCACCCACTCACCCACCCATCCATCTATCCATTCATCCATCCATCCACCCACTCACACACCCGTTCGTCCACCCATCTACCCACCCACCCTGTCCTTTCATCCACCCATCTACCCACACCCCTGCCCTTTCATCCACTACCTACCTACCTACTCATTCATCCACCCACCCATCACCCACCCATCTACCCACTTATCCATCCATCCACCCACTCACCCACCCATTTACCCACTCACCTACCTACCCCCCACCCACTCATTCACCCACTTATTCATCAACTTCTGCCCGGCAGCCACCCTCCCACCTGTCCCTCTCTGCCCACCTGTGTTCTCTCAGGTTAGAAAGTGGAAGATTGACCTCTCCCTGGTCCCCTCTAGATGAATCTTTGTACCTGACAGGCCCCCGGGCCCCACATGCTCAGAGCACTAGCCTGGATGGGCCCAGGAAGTTGTGTTTTCTGGGCTCCGGTATGTGCGGGTGACAGTCTGTCTCAGCTCTGCCGCACCGCCGGCCCCAGCTCTTCTCTCCCTCCTCTCTTCACTAGTTGCCTATATCTCTTCGAGCCGGAAACATGACAACATTAAAGATGATTCTGAGGTGAGTGTGCAGAGTGGCTCGCTGCCCTTTTCAGTGTCCCTCTGAGAAGTCCCCTGGCTCATCTCTGACACTCGAGAATCTAAACAGGAACTAGTGCTTGGGGCCTGGGGCTGGTGTCAACTGCACCTGGTCTGGCGGGCAGCAGGGCCAGGCTGGTCTGGCAGCTGGTCTGGCAGGGCCATCGGCTGGGCCTGGTGTGAGCCGGGATCAGGAGCACTCTGGCCACAGGATGCTTTGCTGGGAGGTGTGGGAGGGTGACCGGGAGTGTTCACAGGACAGCACGGGCCGCCGCCTCAGGCCGTGTCCAGAAGTACTGCCCCCTCGGGCTCACCTGTGTGGCCCATCCCCTGCAGCTTGAGGGTCCGGGGCAAGTAGTTGGGCTGGGCCATGAGCTCCTAGAGGCCCACCCCGCACCGTCTGCTCTGCAGGACCTCAAGCCTGTCATTGCCGGCATGGACGGCATCCAGATCTCTCAGGGGCTCGGCCTGCACGACTTTGACCTGATCCGGGTCATTGGGCGCGGGAGCTACGCCAAGGTGCTCCTGGTGCGGCTGAAGAAGAACGACCAGGTCTACGCCATGAAGGTGGTGAAGAAGGAGCTGGTGCATGATGACGAGGTGCGCCCGGGCGTGCTGGGGCGGGGTCTGAGCCAAGTGTTAGCCTATTGGGCAGGTTTGCGGGATGAGTGTGCACATGTGGGGGTGGTTGTGCAAGGGTGAGTACATGGATGTGGGTGGGTATGCGAACGGGAATTCATGCATGTGTGGTGTATGTAGGTAGGCGAGCAGGAGTGCACGTGTGTGTTGTATGTGGGTGTGCAGTGTGAGTGCATGCTTGTGCTGTATGTGCCATAGAGGCTGCATGTGCGGAGTGGTTGCTTCGCGCAGATAGATCCATGTGAGGAGGGTTCGTGGTCATGTGCTGGGCCGTGTGTGCCTGAGGGGTACGGGCTTAGGTAAACGAGTGCCTCGATGCTCTGCCCCATAGGGTGGGGCCAGACAGAGGCAGCGAGGCTCCCTGAGGGGCCGGTCCCAGGAGATGTGGGCCTGTGTCCTGCTCCACTGTTCCCAGCTCACAGCCTCTGCTTTGCTTTCACGGGTGCTGGGGACAGTGCGCCCCCAAAAGAGGGACTCCCTGGCCGCGCCACACCCCCGCAGACCTCATGCACGTGGCCCCTCACATTTGGCACCACTTTGCCTCATCGCCCAACTGTCAGTGCTCTGCCCCGTGTGACCAGAGGCTCCCCTATTTCCCTGACACCCCTCACGGTGCTGCCTCCCCCACCAGCCCTACCTACGGCCAGCCCGGTCCATTACGGAACTGCTGGTCATCCCACCACTGAGTCTGGCACAAAACTCAGGGCCGGGCACCCACACACTCTCTGTCGTCTGTGCTCGTTGGCACAGGTCTGCCCCCGGGGTGGGAGTCTGGCACAGGAGCAGGGGCGCCTGAAGGACCCTGACAGACGCCCAGGAGCTGGGGCTACCCCTGGGCCCCAAGATGCTGAAGAGTGTCCAGCAGGTGGCCTCCAGGAAGCGGGGGAATGGGCAGATGGGATGACAGTGGTGCCCAGTGGCCACAAGCCAGGCCCTGCCAACTGTCTCCCCAAGCTCAGGGCACACACCGAGCCTGGCACGAGACTAGGCAGACCCTAAAGTGAGGCTAGAGACATAGAGCTCTGTCTGGTGCTGCCTGGGTCCCTGGGGACCTGAGACCAGGGTCAGTGTCAGTTCAAAGAAAGGCACAAGCAAGACACAGGATGACACACAGGGAGAGGGGCAGGCATCCAGGGGACAAGTGCAAGGGGGAGGGAGGCGGGCACCCAGGGGACAGGTGCAGGGGGAAGGGAGGAGGGCATTCAGGGGACAGGTGCAGGGGGGATGGAAGTGGGCAGGGGAGGAGGGACAGCTGCAGGGGGACAGGTGCAGGAGGGAGGTGGGCACCAGGGGACAGGTGCAGGGGGGAGGGAGGCAGGCAGGGGAGTGGGGATAGGTGCAGCGGGGAGAGAGGCAGGCACCAGGGAACAGGCGCAGGGTGGAAGGAAATGGACAGGGAGGAGGGACAGGTGCGGGGCAGGGGCGGGTGGTGGTGGAGGCCCGCACCAGCAGACAGGCGCAGGGTGCAGAGCTGGCCTCCAGTTTGCTGACCTGTGGAGCAGTGAGTGGGGCCTAGTGGATGGAGGCAGGGTCCCATAGAGGCCGCACATGGCCTTCATCCACCAGAGGGCGCTGCCCCTCACTTGCCTGGCCCCCTCAGAATGAGGAACCCGGCAGCAGAGGTGGGGACACAGTCCAGTGTGGGGGCTGCTCATCTGGAGATGAGGGCTGGGCCCTGCGCTGCCCTCCACACACTCCCCTCATCTTGGCAGGAAGGAAAGAAGCTGGGGACAGGGCGGGGGAGGACAGGGATGGGGTACGGGCACTGGGGGCCAGGGAGCGGGGCCCGGGTCAGGGTGGTGTGGAAGGGGGTGGGGGGGTGGGAGGGTGTCAGGGTGTGGTGCTGCCCCTGAGCCAGCAGAGACAGAGGCTGCAGGACTGACGCGTGTCTCTGCCACAGGACATAGACTGGGTGCAGACGGAGAAGCACGTGTTCGAGCAGGCGTCCAGCAACCCCTTCCTGGTCGGCCTGCACTCCTGCTTCCAGACGACGAGCCGGTAAGAGCCTTGGGTCCTCGTGCACTTAGCTGTGTCGCCTCTGCAGTGACCCCCATTCCTGGCTCAGGAGGGGCTGTGCTCAGGCCTGACACGTCTCCTGGTGCAGCTCGGGGCCCCTGTGGGATGCAGGGCATGCACCCTCCCCACCATGCTCTCGCCCCAGGCTTAGACTGAGCCCTGGTGCCTCGGACGCCCCCAGATTAGTTCAGGTGTGGCTCTTCTGCCCGATGTTAGGGCCAAGGGAGGGACCCAGTCATGCGAGTGGCTCAGGCGAGTGGGCATCTCAGATAGACACCCCCACCCAGTGCCTGGTCTCTGTACTGTTCCTCAGGTCAACTTGTCCATGACCTGTCCCATGCTCTCCTGCACTGTGGGTCAGCAGGACCCTCCACGGGGGCTGCTCTGGCCTCTGCTCCCAGGAGCGGCCTTCTGGGTGGTTGTTACTCTGAGCCTGCCAAGTTAGAGATGCCCAGGCCAGCAGCGCCGGATGCCCCCTGCACTGCCAGTCTCCTGACTGACTCCCTACCCCACGGCTTCTCCCCAATCACGTTACCCCAGGACTGGGGCCAGGGCCAAACGCCACATCTGCCAGAGTCACTCCGCGGGCACAAGCATCCAGGCCACCTTGGAGAAGCCCCGGGGGCGGGAGAAAGCATTGTCCCATGGCAGGAGAGTCCCCCGAGGGGAAGCCACCCATGGCCAATCGGAAGCAGGGGGGCTGAAGCAGATCACACATGGTGGCTGGCTCAGAGCAGCCCATGGACGTCCTGAGTGTCCAGGAGTGAATGTTGTCCCCTCCGAGTCAGGGGCGCGAGGTGCACGTGTGTGTGTGTGTGTGTGTGTGTGTGTGTGAGGACAGCCCTGGTCAGGAGGTTCCTCCAAGCGCCCCCAGACTCCGTGGGGCGCCTCGGGCAGGCCCATCCCCATCCTTGGGGCAGCCTAGGCACATTGGCAGGGCCAGTGTTGGGGGAAGGGGCCGAGCTTGTTTGGGCGGAAACAGGACAGGAGCTCAGCCAGAGCATGCGCTTCCGGAAGTGATTCAGGCAGGAAGGAGGGGGCAATACAGCCACGTGCTGGTGTGTGCTGTGGAGGGGGCAAGAGGAGGCTGACACGCATCCAGCCAGGGCTGACCCTGGCAACCAAGCACAAGGCAGGGACTGTCCTCAGGAGGCTTGGTGACCCTTGTGGGGCTGAGAGCACCACGTGGAGGGTGGTGAGCCACAGACATGCACTGATAAAATCCTGGCATCTACTCACATCACACACTGCATGGCTCATACCGCATGCTTCACACCTCACACCACACGGCTCATGCCACACAGTTCACACCTCACACCAACGGCTCATGCCACACAGTTCATAGCTCATACCTCACACTGTACAGCCACACTGCATGGCTCATACCGCATGCTTCACACCTCACACCACATGGCTCACACCACCTGGCTCACACCTCATGGATCATACCATATGACTCATATCACACGGCTCATAGTTCGCACCACATGGCTCACACCACACGGCTCCACATAGTTCATAGCTCATACTTCAAACTATACAGCTCATACCTCATGGCTCATACCACACGCTTCACACCTCACACCACCACCACACGGCTCATACCACCTGGCTCACACCTCATGGGTCACACCATATGACTCACATGACACAGCTCACACCACACAGTTCTCACCACATGGCTACCACACAGCTCACACCTCATGGGTCATACCACACGGCTCACACCTCACACATGGCTACAGCTCACACCTTATACTACACGGCTCATGGTATGTGCCTTCATACCTCACAGCTCATATAGCTTACACCACACAGCTCATATGGCTTACACCACTTTACAGCTCACAGCACATAGCTCACACCACACAGTTTACACCTCATGGCTCATAGCTCACACCTTCATCACATGGGTCACACCACATAGGAGACTCACATCTGGTGATTTATATGGCTCACACCTTACTGCTCACACCACATGGCTCATACCTCACACACCTTACAGCTCACACTACATACCTTACAGATCACCACACACCACGAGGCTCACACCACGTGCCTCACACATGACTCACACACATGGCTCATACCTTACACACCTTACAGCTCACAACTTACATTCACACCACATGGCTCACACCTCACACCACACAGCTCACACCACATAGCTCACACCTCACACTCACACTTTACAGCTCACACCCCACACCACATGGTTCCTACATGCACATGACACACCTCACTCTGCACGGCTCCTGGACCCACCCATCACTGCTCTCCTGGAATGGAGTTGGCTGTGGCTTTCCAAGGAGCACCTGGAGGCCTGGGCCTGGGGGGCGGGGAGCACTTAGGGCTGGAGCCATAGTGATGGCACAGCTGTGAGCACCCTTGTCCTGTAGCCGACCAGCTCGTCCCAACATCCCATGTGGTCCCCCGAGCACCCCTGGGTGTGGCACAGAAACCAAACCAAGAGGGGTCTGGCTGGCTCGTGCCCCCCCCCCACTTCTGCTGCACTGACCTCACAGCCCATGTTTCTGAAACTCGAGTGGGTTTGCCCTGAATGGGGAATCTTGTCAAATGTGAGAAAGACCTTGTGGGGGCAGTGCAGGGGACCCTGCGCTTCATCCCCACCTCTGGGTCTTTCTGGTTCAGGGGCCACGCCTTGGGCTTGCTCCTGCTGTGTGTGGGCCATTGTGCTGGGTCAGACCAGGCTTCCTGTGTGTGGGGCCTGCACTCAGCCTCACGGCCCTCCACTGCCTCTTCTCACTGGTGCTGGGGCACCAACACTGCACCTACCCTCTGCTGGAAGCCCCCAGCCCGGCTCATCCAGCTGACATGCTCCCCTTCCCCTGCCCACCCCTCCTGGGCCCTGGGCCCGTAGCACAGCACACAGTCACATTCACACAGAGCCAGGCATGCACTCTTACATGTGCCCATGTATTTTTCTGTGCACACATGCTCCTATATACATACTCTCCTGCACTATGTGCACTCTGCTGTACACACACACTGCTGTACACATATTCTCCTATGTACACACACTCTCCTGCACAGTCTCCTGCATGCATACATTCTCCTGCACACATGCAATCTCCTGCACAAACACGTGCTCCTGTGCACACACTCCTGTACACAGTCTCCTGCGCACAGTCTCTTGCACACCTACATTCTCCTGCACACACTCGTTCCAGCACACATACATCTCTACATTCATACACAGGCTCCTACACACATACAGTTGCCTGCACACATGCAATTTCCTGCATACACACATGCTCTTGTGCAAACACACTCCTGCACACACTTTCCTGTGTACACACCCTCCTGCACACATGCCGTCTCCTGCATGCACATGCTCCTGCACTCACACTCCCGCACACACACTTCTGCACACACACTCTCCTGCACGGACACAAACACTCTTCTGCATGCACGCAGTCTTCTGCATAATATGCTCCTCCACATTCACGGTCCTCCACACGCACTGTTCTGCACACACAGACAGATGGACACCCCTCTGGGCTGTCCCCTGACCCTCACACTGCTTGCCCTTGGGGTGCTTTCCCTGCTCACCCTAAGGATCTGTCCCCAAGATGGCTCCACTCTGACCCCCCAAGGAGACAGTAGGCAGACACCCAGCCAACCTGGCACAGGAGGGCGCCAGAAGGAGCCCCTCAGTGCCCCACCTGTCCCCTCAGGCTGTTCCTGGTCATCGAGTACGTCAATGGGGGGGACCTCATGTTCCACATGCAGAGGCAGAGGAAGCTCCCAGAGGAGCACGCCAGGTGGGTGCCGGCACAGGTGAGGGTCTGGGCGGGCAGGTGGGAATAGGGCCATGGGCGCAGATGAGGCTCTGGGCAGTCAGGAGGGGGGGCATGGGCGCAGGGGAGGGTTGGGCAGGCAGGTAGGGGGCGTGGAGACAGGGGAGGGTGTGGGTGGGACAGGAGGGAAGTGTCTCTGCATGGCTGCTCCTGCTGGCACCCCAGCAGATGGCCTGGCTCAGAAGCCCGCTGTGGACCCACAGGAGGTGCATCCTGGCCTGGCTCAGTGCTTGGTGGAGATGGGGGTCCCAAGCACCGTTTTGTCTCTCCTGTCTTCACCCCTACCCTGTCCTTACTTTCTCTCTGAAAGTTCCAGAATGGCAGTGATCACCCAGGTGATCTCTGAGGAAAGGCAGACTCACAGGTTGCACCCCCATTCCATGCATCTCCTGGGGTGCCAACCACACCTCCCACCACCAGAACCTTCCATCTGCCCAGAAAAGAGCATGTCCCCGAAACTGCCCGCCCCACCTCCGCCTGTTGGGACTTGGGGGCTGCCAGGGCCTCCCTGGGTGGATCTCATCTGGGTCTGTCCTCAGGTCTGATGGACTGTCCTCATGGGCCAGAACCTCCAGTCTGTGGTGCAGACACCCAGTGCAGATGGTTCGGGGATGAGACTTGTGCTGGACATGGGGAAGGGTCTTCCTGGCACTGCAGGGACTGTGCTGCTGTGAACTGGGGCGTAGCAGCTCGGTAGGGTCCTGCCTGCCAGTGCACGGGTGCAGGCCAAGGGACTGAGCTGTTGGGACCCCACCCTCGTTTTCCCAGGATCCCCACTGTCCCTTAGAGTGCCCAGGTCCAGCCCCTCCCCTCTGTTGCACTGATCACCTCAGCTAGCAGGTGTGTACAGACATATACAGGTGCAGGGTGCATGCAGGTGTGTGCAGGCACATATGGGTACAAAAAAAGTATGTAGGCAGGTAAAGGTGCAGGCTGCGTGCAAGTGTGTGCGGGTACAGGTGCAGGGTGTGTGCAGGTGTGTACGAGTACAGGTGCAGGCTGCGTGCAGGTGTGTACGAGTATAGGTGCAGGCTGCGTGCAGGTGTGTACGAGTACAGGTGCAGGCTGCGTGCAGGTGTGTACGAGTACAGGTGCAGGCTGCGTGCAGGTGTGTACGAGTACAGGTGCAGGCTGCATGCAGGTGTGTGCGGGTACAGGTGCAGGCTGCGTGCGGGTACAGGTGCAGGGTGCATGCAGGTGTGTGCGGATACAGTGCAGGGTGCGTGCAGATATGTGTGGGTACAGGTGCAGGCTGTCTACAGGTGTGTGCAGGTATAGGTGCAGGCTGTCTGTGCAGGCTGAGTGCAGGTGTGTGGGGGTACAGGTGCAGGCTG
This sequence comes from Sorex fumeus, assembly GCF_029834395.1. Taxonomy (NCBI): domain Eukaryota; kingdom Metazoa; phylum Chordata; class Mammalia; order Eulipotyphla; family Soricidae; genus Sorex; species Sorex fumeus. Next base: position 6,199,535 of record NW_026606121.1, read on the forward strand.
CATGCAGGTGTGCGCAGGTATAGGTTCAGGCTGCATGCAGGTGTGTGTGGATACAGTGCAGGGTGCGTGCAGGTATGTGCGGGTACAGGTGCAGGCTGTCTGCAGGTGTTTGCGGGTATAGGTGCAGGCTGTGTGCAGGTGTATAATGATATAGGTGCAGGCGATGTGCAGGTGTGTGCGGGTACAGGTGCAGGCTGTCTGCAGGTGTTTGCGGGTATAGGTGCAGGCTGTGTGCAGGTGTATAATGATATAGGTGCAGGCGATGTGCAGGTGTGTGCGGGTACAGGTGCAGGCTGTCTGCAGGTGTTTGCGGGTATAGGTGCAGGCTGTGTGCAGGTGTATAATGATATAGGTGCAGGCGATGTGCAGGTGTGTGCGGGTACAGGTGCAGGCTGTCTGCAGGTGTTTGCGGGTATAGGTGCAGGCTGTGTGCAGGTGTATAATGATATAGGTGCAGGCGATGAGCAGGTGTGTGCGGGTACAGGTGCAGGCTGTCTGCAGGTGTTTGCGGGTATAGGTGCAGGCTGTGTGCAGGTGTATAATGATATAGGTGCAGGCGATGTGCAGGTGTGTGCGGGTACAGGTGCAGGCTGCATGCGGGTATATAAGGTATAAGTGCAGGCTGCGTGTAGGTGTGTGCAGGTGTAGGTGCAGGCTGTGTGCAGGTGTGTGCGGGTACAGGTGCAGACTTCATCCAGGTATGTAGACGTGTACAGGTGCAGGATGCGTACTGTTGTGTAGGCATGTACAGGTGCAGGGCTGCATACAGGTGTGTAGACATGTATGGTACAGGGGCATGTACAGATATATGCAGGCACATACAGATGCAGGGGTGTGTACAGGTGTATCAGCAAGTGCAGGGATGCATACTGGTATGTAGGCATGTACATGTTTGTGCAGGCACATACAGATGCAGGAGTGCATACAGGTGCAGAGGTGTGCGGGTACAGGCATGCGTGTGTAGGCAGGCATGTGGAACATACGTGTGCTTACAGGTGTAGGTGTGTCGGGGAACAGTGGCCTGTTTACAGGCACTGAAGGAACAGTCACTGCTCTGCTGTGTGCTGTGGGTCGCCGAGGCTTTATGCTGCCCCTCTGCTGACCTCACAGTCCCCTGCCTGCCCCCAGATTCTACGCCGCTGAGATCTGTGTCGCCCTCAACTTCCTACATGAGAGAGGAATCATCTATCGGGACCTGAAGCTGGACAACGTGCTCCTGGACGCCGACGGCCACATCAAACTGACAGACTACGGCATGTGCAAGGCAAGGCCCCCTCCAGTGGGCGTGGGCGTGCAACTCCAGCCTCCCGGTAACCGCTCTGTCCTCACAGGAGGGCCTGGGCCCCGGGGACACGACGAGCACCTTCTGTGGGACCCCGAACTACATCGCCCCTGAAATCCTGCGGGGAGAGGAGTACGGTGAGGTGGTGTGATAGTGGGCCCCTCCCCAGAGCCACATCCCTGACCAGTCTGGCAAGACCAGCACACAGCCCCTGCCGTCTCTGTCCTCGGGGCCCCAAGCCCTGCCCACTGCACAGCAATGCCATAGGCGGAGGCAGGGTGATGGGCAGGCCTGGAGTCTGTCCCCCCCCAACAGAGTGGCCCGAAACCTGTAGCCCCTGTGGGTGCGAGAAGGCACAGGGTCACATGTGCTCAGAGCAGGGTCATGTGTGTGTCCAGCAGGGTTCTGTGAGGCCATGGTAACCTTTGTGGTCCCAGTGATGGGACAAGGGACTCCAGGTACCATGGGCAGAGGAATCAGCAGAGAGGGCATCTGTGACCTGGTGTCCTCTCCGGGCCCTCTGCCCAGGAAACACTCCGTGCAGGTCTCCTGGGGGCTGGGCTGGGCGTGCGTGCGTGCGTGTGACCTGGGCACTCCGCAGGCTTCAGCGTGGATTGGTGGGCGCTGGGCGTGCTGATGTTTGAGATGATGGCAGGGCGGTCCCCCTTCGACATCATCACCGACAACCCTGACATGAACACCGAGGATTACCTCTTCCAGGGTGAGCCCCCACCCGCTCCCCCCTGCTGACCTCCCTGCCCCGCCAGCCCCTCACGGCCCTGTCCCCACAGTCATCCTGGAGAAGCCCATCCGCATCCCCCGCTTCCTCTCGGTCAAGGCCTCGCACGTCCTGAAGGGCTTCCTCAACAAGGTGGGTCCCGCACGCCCACGAGCCCGAGGCGCCACTGTTGTCGTGTCCTATCTCGCTGACCTTCCACTTCCACTCTGACCCCAGGACCCCAAAGAAAGGCTCGGCTGCCGGTCACAGACAGGCTTCTCTGACATCAAATCCCACGCCTTCTTCCGCAGCATCGACTGGGACCTGGTAAAGCTTTGACATGCAGTGCTCACACGGCAGACACACACCCACAAACAGACATGCACATGGCAGATACACACGCGCACACAGACACGCGCACACGGCAGATACACACCTGCACACACACCCACACACAGACATCACAAATGGCAGATACACACCTGCACAGACACACGCACAGCAGATACACACCCGCACACACACACACACATACACACAGCAGATACATACCTGCAGACATGCACACGGCAGATACACACCTACACACACACCCACACACAGACATGCACACATGGCAGATACACACCCACACACAGACACACACATGGCAGATACACACCCGCGCACAGACACGCACACAGCAGATACACACCTGCACACAGACACGCACACACTGAGGATACATACCTGCACACATGCTAGATACATACCTGCACACAGATACGCACACACAGCAGATACACACCCGCACACAGACACATGCACATTGCAGATACACACCCACGCACAGACACACAAAGCAGATGCACACTGCAGACAGGCAAACATGGCAGATACACATGCACACACAGGCACGCACATATGGCAGACAGACACCTACACAGGCACACACATGGCAGTACGTGCCTGCACACATACCCACACACAAGGCAGATACACACCTGCACAGACATTAACACACTACAGATACACACCTGCACACAGACATGAACACATCTGCACAGACATGCACACACAGCAGATACACACCTGCACACAACACAGATGCACTCACAAACACGCTTCCCATACTTGACTGCGGGGCCTTGGTGGTGGGCAAGAGGGGTCAGGCATGAGGCTGGCGGGGAGGGCCTGCTCGGGGTGAGGGCACTTCTTGGGCAACTGGTGCCAGGACGAGGCACCCCTGGTCATCAGGTGACACCAGCATGTCCAACAGGAAGGGAAGCCGTGGGGCCACCTTGGGGGAGACCCTGCCCTTCCTGGAAGGGAGTCGGGTCTAGCCCCACTGCAGTGTGGCCCAGGGAGACACAAGGCACCTCACGGCTCCAGCTCAGCGCTGGGCACAGGTGGTGGGCACAGGCCCATGGCACACCCACGTGTCCAGGCATAAAGCAGGGTCTCACGCAGCATTAGCTCGGGGGCAGAAGGAGCAGGAAGGCCCCGGGGAGGGTCTTGGGGGCAGACAGGGAGTGGATATGGTGTCAGGGTCCCTGTGCTGGGTGCCGTGCCTCTACCCCGTGGCCAGAGTGACCCTGTGTCCACAGCTGGAGAAGAAGCAGGCGCTGCCGCCTTTTCAGCCACAGATCACCGATGACTACGGACTGGACAACTTTGATACCCAGTTCACCAGCGAGCCGGTGCAGCTGACCCCGGACGATGAGTAAGCCCGGGGCCCCTCGCACGGCAGCAGGGCAGGCTGGGGGGGCAGGGCAGCCACGGCCCCCTGTGCCCGCAGGGACGCCCTCAAGAGGATTGACCAGTCCGAGTTTGAAGGCTTCGAGTATATCAGCCCACTGCTGCTGTCCACCGAGGAGTCCGTGTGAGGCCCAGCGCATGCATGCTGGCCAGGGCCGCGGTGCCAGGGACCCGGTGCTCGAGGGAGATGCGTCCACACTCGAGGGTGAGAACTTGCCCCAGAACAGAGCTTGTACCCGCGGCCATGGCCACACCCAGACCACGGCTAGGCTGGGCCTCCTTTCCGCATGGTCCTGGGTGGCCCGGACACAGCCCAGCAAAGGCCCGAGCCAGCAGCCTGCACTCGGCTGCACACCTGCGCCGTGCCTGCAACTGCTCCGGAACTGGCCTCGCGTGCGCGCTTGCTGAGGGGCCCTGGGTCCCGCCAGACCGACGAGGAGAAAGGACTCACAGACTCAGCCACACAAATACATTTCTGGAAACACGAGCAGGGCCCACGTCATGTGTCCGTTAGGCTACCGGGCAGTTTCTCTCAGTAATAACGATGCTGAGATTGAAGACTTTTATTTGGGGGAGGGACCCTTCCAGCAGAATGCTCAGAGCGTCGTCCTGGCTCCGTGCTCAGGACCATATGCAGTGCCAGGAATTCAAGCCAGGGCCAGTGGGGTGGAAGATGAGCTCTGCCCAGGGATCACTCCTGATGGTGTGCAGACCATAGGGATGCCAGGCATTAAACCTGGTTCTGCACTGTGCAAGGCAGAACCCCTATGGGGTCTCTCCAGGTGAGAATCAGGGCTTCCGGCTAGGTGATGTAGGGTGGCCCGGCCTAGCCTTCAGAGAGTCTTCTTGCACCAGACACTGCTCTGGCGATTCCTGAGTGCCACACCCTCTGGTCACTTGGCAGGAGGAAGAGACCAGTGCTCAGGTCTAAGGTCACAGCGGGTGGGGGGCACAGGGGGGCACAGGCGAGCCCAGCACACAGCGGGGCCAGGGCAAACAGGCCTGCCCTCCTCACATCTCGGCCGTGGTACCTCCTGCCAGGCACTGGGCCAGGTGGCCATCGACATCCAGCTGGGTCAGCCTGCAAGGAGAGGACAGCATCAATGTCAGGGGCCATCCACAAGGCTAGTCCCCTCCAGTGCCCACCACACCACAACAGCCAGCAGACCCTTGACATTCTGGTGGCTGGACAAGGCAGATTAGGGGGACCCCCCTCCCCAGGGTGCAGGACAGGGAAGCCAGTAGGAGCCAGGCAGTCCGTCCCCCAGCCCACCTGAGGCCTGCAAAGAAGAGGCCAGCGCTCCCCCACCCAGTGCCTGGGAAGCAGATGGACTGGGTGAGGGCTGGCATGAGTCCCCGGGATGGCCTCTCTGGTGAAGCCCACCCACCAAGGCGTGGGCAGTCGTCACCCCGCAGGACACAGGCAGGTGTCTGGGTCCCTGGCCTAAGTGTTCACCCGCCCGGGCTCACTGCATCTCCTGCCCAGCACCGCAGACCTTGCTCCATCCAGCCCAAACGCGAGCCCAGCTGCTCCAGGGTGTGCTTCCGTGGAGGGTGCCCCCGCAGGCCACAGGTCTAGCCTCACCACGGGCTTCTCCAAGCTCCTTGGACAGCTCCTTGGGGAGAGGACCCCCGCCCAGCAGGTGGAACCGGACACCCGGCCCGGCTCCGTGCTCGGCCACAGGGGGGCGCTCCGGAGCCTTGGAGTCGGCAGCGTGCAGACGGCGCGTGCGCAGGCGCAAGGCCGCGGGCGCGTGTCCGGCCGGGCCGGGGGTCCTGCACGGCCACTTCCCGCCACCGGGCAGCTCGGGATTCCCGGACCCGCAGGGGCGGTGGTTACTCACGCGGGCGGGAGCTCGGCGGAGCCGCGGGGCGGGAGGGGCAGCCACGTGAAGGTCTCGCGTCCCACGGAGAACACCTCGGGGGCGCGCGCGCGCTCCTGCGGGGGCCGGAGGGAGCTCGGGGCCGCGCGCGACTCCCGGCCGGGCCGCGCGGGCAGCGGTGGGCACGCCCCGTCGGCGCCGAGCTCCGCGCTGGCCACGCGCAGCAGCGCCGACCACGGACGCTCGTGCTCGCGCGGGGTCCAGGGACCGGCGGGGGGCGCGCGGGGCTCGGGCTCGGCCTCGGGCTCGGGCTCGGGCTCGGGGGGCCGCCGGCGGCTGAGCGACAGCCGCGGCCTCCGCGCCGGCTCCATCCGCCCGGAAGGAAACGACGGGCCGCGGCCGCTGCCCTGCCCCGCCCGGTACCGGTCGCGCGGCACGGCCCGCCCATGGCGCCGACGGGCGCGCGCGCGCGCATGCACACGTGCACACAATGACACACATGCACGCACTAACACGTATACACACACTGATGCATGCACAGACACATGCACTGATACATTCATTGACACGCACACACAGACACACCCTAACACTGAACACGCGCACACTGTCGCACACACACCCTCAGACATGGCGCACCCTTACACTGACACACATATGCACTGACACAATGACACATGCACACACCGACGCATGCACATACGCACATGCACTAATACATTGACAACGCACACACCCTCACACTGACACACGCACACTGTCACACACACCCTCAGACATGGCGCACACACCCTCACTGATGCGCACACCCTCACACACACATGCACACATATGACACATGCACGCACTGACATGCACACACAATGACACGTGCACACTGACACACGCACATACACTGACACACATTGTCACACACACACCCTCACACACGGCGCACACACACACTGACACACACCCTCTCACACACTGACAGGTGCATACACATCCACTCTCACGCAGACATGGGAACACACACACCCTCACACACTGACATACACACCCTCTCACACAGATACACACACACCCTCACATAGTGACACGCACACCTGACACGCAGACACACCTCACATACCAACACGCGCGCACACCCTCACGCACTGACTTGCGTATGCACCTCTCACTGACACATAACCTCTCGCACGTACACACACACTGACACAGTGCACACTCACAGCCCTTCTGACAGTGCCCCCAGTTGTGTGGTACCGGGTTCTGGACCCTTGACATCACCACAGTGAGTTGGAGGCCAGAATCATCCTGGTGGCGGGGCCAGTCCGTGCCAGCGCTGAGCCCGACCCTGTCGGAGCGGACATGCGAATTCTGGCTTCGATCCCCGACACCCCAGAGCACCCCGAGCACCGCCAGGAGTGATTCTTGAGTGCAGAGTCAGGAGGCGCCCCTGAGCATCGCCGGGTATGACCCCCCCCCATGAATGAGTTAAATGAGGTGACCAAGTGGCCAGCGGAGGTGTTGGGGTACAGGCAGGGGCACCTCCCGGCCATCGTGCCATCCGCCACTGGGGGGCAGCAGACGCGCAGCCACGTGCGCCGCGACCTCGGAGCCTGCGCGCTGCGGGTAGGGGCGCGCGATCCCGGCAGCTTCCGCCCTCCCAGCCCCCAGCCAAGACTCCGCCGCCACCCGTGGCCCCTCAGAACAGCGCGGCCCCCCAGCCTGAGCATGAGGATGACTGTGACAGGGACACCCTAGAGGCTGGAGACCCAGGAGAACAGGGTGTCCCCTGCAGTTGGCCCCTCTGTGGAACTACACCCTCCCAATGCCCAGGTGCCTCTCCCCACCCTCCCGGGCCCCTTCAGTCCTGACCCTCCAGATGATCCCCAGCCCCAGCCCAACGGCCGGGCTAGAGGCTGACCCCTGCAGGCCCTCCCCACTGGGTGGGGTGACCTGGTACAGGGCTGGCTCCCTGCGGAGATCGGTGGAGTCTGTACCCCCCAGCAGAGAAGCGTCGGGAGCAAGGTGGGGGCTGGGCAGGGCTGGGCCCCCAGTGGTGACAGGAAAAAGGGGGGGTGGTCACACCCAGCAGCATCCAGGGCTCATTTCAGGCACTGCTCTGGGGACTATATGGGGTGCCAGGGGTGGAATCCTGGTCAGCCAAGTGCAAGGCAAGGACTCAGATTGGTCCCAGGAAAACACATTCTTTTCAGAGATGAGCACGGAACCAGGGGCTCGGGATAGCTAAGGACAGAGGTAGGTCCGCATCCGCAGGCCACGTGCCTTGCAGCTGACCTGGGTGCCATCCACAGGACACCATTGGGTCCTATGGAGTAGGCCCGAGCACAAAATGGAAAGAAAAATGTGCACCAATGTCCACGGTCATGCAGAACGTGTGGGGCCCCGGGAGGTGTCGTGCACAGTGGCCTGCGCAGGAAACTGTACTGCCTCGCTGGCCACAGTCCCTTAGTGACACCTGGAGGAGGTGGCCAAGCTCTCCACCCTTACGGTGCCCCCAGGGATTCCAGCAACTCCTGCTTCCCCCTCCCAGCCCCTCAGTCCCTCCCTGAGCCAGCCCCAGTCAGGCCCACCGGCCTCCTTCCACTCTCCTTCGGTGGACCGGGCCAGGTGCTGACAGAGCGTCCTCCCACCCTCCCCAGCCTCCATCACTGCTGACCCCATGACGGGAACTGGCCTGAGGCTGACAGGACCCAGTCAGGTCACTTAACAAAGAGGCAGGTAGGGGGCTGGTAGTGGGACCTGCTAGGATGGGGCGAGCGACCAGCTGCCCAACAGGGACTGAGACAGGGCAAAAGGCCACCACAACTGCAAGCAGGGAGCCACCCACCTCACACCTCCATGGCCACCCTCCACCTCACTGTCTCCAAGAGCTCAGGGCCTGTGACTCCCCCCAGGCCCCTCCACCCAGCCTCTGACATGGGCTAGAGTGGCAGGCACAGCCTCTCTCGCAGCCCCACGAGTCTCCCGCTAAGGGCGGGCACTTCTTCCCCCGTCCGCCTGCCTGGGCCCCAGCTGGCCCCTGATTCCCCTCAGGAGAGACGGTGAAGCCCTGGCTGTCCCATGGCTGCAGAGGCCACGGCCAAGGAGGGGTGCAAGTCCCACCCTACTATGCCCTCCCCAGTCCCACAAGGGGAGGAGGGAGATGAGCAACTTCTGGATCAGGCCTGGAGCTGGTGTCCCCCGAGAGTGTCCTGCCCCCGACAACCCTCCCCAGTGCACGTCTTGGGGCAGAGCAGAGGGCAGGACTGGGGGTCCGCAGCCTGAGAAAGGTGCTGGGGGCTCATAGGGCAAATGGCAGAGGCCGGAGCCAATGTCCCAAGAGTGGGGGAGGTCTGGCCTGCCCTGGTGAGGGGTCCCAGCCCAGGAGGGCAGATGGGACAGCGACAGCGTTGCAGGCTGCTGTGAGTGCTTCCTATGCTACTAACAGCAACCAAGACAAATGGGACTCCGGGGGGAAGGGGCACAAGGTTGGGGGCCCAGCTGCTTGTCCAGATGCGGGCAGTGGAGGGCCTCTCTCCTGGTCCCTGCACGGGCCTTGCTGCCAGGTCCCACTGTCCCCACTGGGAGGGACAGGCCTGACCTCTGCTAAACCCTACCCCGGAGGTGATGAGGCCCGGCCCACCTCAAGAAGCCCCACCCCAAGCGGCTCCGCCCTAGTTCAGGAAGCCCCGCCCCAGGAAGGCCCATCCCCATCCAAGCCCCGCCAGGAGGCTCCGCCCTGCCTTGGGAAGCCCCGCCCCAGGGGGCCCCGCCCAGTCTCAGGAAACCCCGCCCCTTACAGCTTCTCTCCTGCAACACCCACTCGGTGCTTCCAGTTCAGTGTACAGCCTCTGCTTGTGTGTGCATCCCGTGTATATTTATGTGCCCACATGTTCATACATGCTCCGGGCATGTGCTGTGTGTGCATGTGTAATCACATGTATGACTGCTCCCATAGCCCATGTTTGTATGTGCTGTGCACTGCATGATTGAGGTTGAGCGTGTATATATATGTACGCGGCCGTACATACATGAATGCGAATGTTGTCTCTGCTGGGTGCTTGTATGGCCCTGTGCCTGGGGTGTCCTGTGTCCAGTACCATCGCTGAGCTGAGGTACAGGCTCCAGGAGGCAACCCATCCCCATCCTTTCCTGCCTCTGTTGCAGTCTGGCCAGTGCCCCCTGAGCTCCTACAGCTGTGGAGCTCCCTGCTTGGTAACTGAGGGCACAGACGCGCTGTCCTCGGATCCCTAGCAGTGGGCAGTGGGAGATGCTGGGCAGAGCCAGGAGGGGACAGTTCCAGGCCGAAGCATTCAGGAAAACAGCCTGAGCCAATGCTCCAGTGTGGATTTCCTGGGCAGTGACGTGGAGGGGCAGCAGGGCTGGGTGGTGGGGTCTCTTCCTCCCAAGCAGTGCTTTAGGGGTGACCCCCCACATCCCAGGAATGCACCTAGGGAACAGCACCCACCTGCTGCAGGACTTGGGGCTTGCTGGGCCAGCCCTGTTCCCGGCCGCTCCCCCAGGACCTGAGTTCCCATCACCACTCGCCCCCCACCCCGGGTTCTGTGCTCATCCCTGGCCCTCTGCCCACGGGGGCGTGGGGAGTGAGCCAAGTTTGCATTCATACCTGGCCTGGGGCCTCCCCAAAGCCGCAGGAGAGACGCAGAAGAGGGGGCGGCCCCTCCCACCCCACCCGGGCGGGCTGGGGGGTCCTGCGCACCCCCTCTGTGCACGTGCAGCTCGGGGCTCCCGAGCCGCCCGCCTCGTGCCCAAACCTGTGACGTGCCCGCCTGCCCGCCATCAGGAGGCGAGTTGGGACTTTGTACCCCGCGTCGGCAGGAATGCGCGCACAGAGCCCCCTCCCCTGCCCGCCAGGCGCCCACCCGGCCCTGCTCGCCGGGCAGCGCGGTCGCTAGGCGCGGCCTCGGGCCCACCGTGCTGGCCGGGGCCAGCGGAGGCCGCCAGGACCGGGCAGCGGGGACGGCGGGTCCCCGGTCGTGCCCGAGGGCCACCCCGGGGGGCGCCTGGACCCACACCGGCCCCGGCGGCCTCCGGCTCCAGCTGGCCGGTCCTGGTCACCTGTTTCTATGTGGGGCCACGGGGCGTCGGGCCAGGGAGGCGGCGGCCCCCGCCCCCACCCCGGCCGGGCGCCTGCCCCGGGGGGCAGCGGGCCGCCCGCGCAGCTGCGGGATTGTTTCCCGACACCGGGGGTCTGGCGGGGAGGCCGAGGGGAGGGGCGGGCGCCCGGGCCCGGGCAGGAAGGGAGGTGACGTCAGTGCGCCTGGAATCTGCTGTTTGGAGGCGTCGCCATGGAGACCGGAAGGCGCAGGGCGGGTAAAAATAGCCCCGGAGGCAGCGCCGACCCCGCCAGCCCAGGGAGGGGCGCCCGCGGGGTCCGCGGCGCCCAGGACCCCCGGCCATGCCCCCGGAGCCCTCCCGGCCAGGACCGGGCTCGCCCCCCAGTGCCCGGTGCTCGGGGCGGGGACCCTGACCGGCCTCGCCCAGGCCGCCCCCACCACATCCTGGGACCCGAGCGGGGACCCCGGCCGTGCCCGCCACGTCTCGCCGTCCCCCAGCCCCGCCCGAATCTGGCCCAGGCCCCAGGCGGTTGGGGGGGGCGTGCACACATGCAGCCGAGCGGGAAGACCCCTCCCCGCCCCCTCCTGCACACCCGCGCACAGGGAGGGGTCCCCCGCCGCCGGGGCGGGGGTCTCGCCCGCCACGCCCACTCGAGGCCGCCTCGCGGGTGTTTGGAGAGGGGGAGGGGGCTGGGGCCCCAGGCAGGGGCGCTCCATCCCCCAAGAAATAGCTCACATGCCTTATGTAAGAGTGAGCTCACTGGGCCCAGCCAGAGCGGCGGGAAGCCAGCGCGGGAGGGGCCGCGGGAGGGGCCGCCGCGGCCCCCCCCCCCCCCCCCCCCGCCAGGCCCCCATCCCGCCTCTCCCCCGGAGCGGGAGGGGCCGTGGCCGCCCACCCCCGCCTCTGCCGGGCCCCCCCAGGTGCTGTTCCCAAGTGCTTCCACCTCTTCCGGTCCAAGGTTGTCCTGCGTTCTGGGGGGGCACTGTCTGCCCCCCTCTGCTGCCTCCCCAGCCTCCCACCCGCTCCTGTGCCCTGGGGGGCAGCCCTAGTGCAGAAGAGGGAACTGGGGTGGGCAGTGGGCTGGCTCACTTCACAGCCCCCCCCAGGCTGGGGACAGGGCCAGGGCGGGCAGGAGGACAGGACAGGCGGACAGAGGGGTTGGACTCAGTGGGTGATGCTCAGGCCATGCCTGGCTGGGGCTTAGACTGGGGCCCTTTGATGTCTGGGAGCCAGTGTCTGAGGGTGTCCCTTTCCTCCCTGTGCCTGGGGTCTCAGGGCACCCCTGCCCCCCTTTTTCACATGAGCCGTGATCTGAGCCGGGACCTGGTTCCAACCAGAAGGTCCTGCTGGGCCTCAGCATCCCCAGGGCACCTGCTTCGTCCCCCCCACCAGTTGGCCCCTTCTGCCCAGTAGGCCACAGAGGGTCCTGTGGGCCCCGGCCCTTACCCCGAGGAGCAAGTGTGGCCTGGGGCCCAGAGGCCACAGGGCTACACAGGCAGGAGGCGGTGGCCTGTGATCGGCTGGGTGTGGCCAGCCCCAGGCCGGTCATGGCCAGCAAGGCCCACATTCCACAGCGGCACGGGACGCTCCGAGAGTCAGGGTCCTGCAGGCAGCACGGGCTGGCTTGGTCGTGGCCGGCCCCACACCCCCCATGCTGCCTGGGTGGGACTGGGCACTCGGGCCTGCGGCATGAGGGGTGGTGGGGAAAGGCCTCCCATGCCAGGACAGATTGCTGGGCACTGCCCAGCAGGGATTAGGGGGCCACTGTCTGCAGTAATGAGTGGGCTCTCCACTTCCAGAGGCCAGTGAACCCACTGGACACCATGTGCAAGCCACATGTCCCATCCCCAGAGGTAGACTGCGGCTTGGCCACCCGCATGGTGTGGGGCCAGCCTGAGGGGTGGCTCCTGAGGGTCAGCAGAGAGCCCTGGGATACCCGGGAGCCTTGGACTTAGTTGGGAGGTTCCGGTGCCGGCAGGACAGCCTGGGTTGAGCTGGGGTGAGCTCTGGGCCTCACCCTGCCACTGGGCTGTACCGCTCCGGGCTCATCCATACTGAAGAGGAAGGGCCCAAAGTGCCTTTTCCAGTTAGCATTGCCCTCATCTTCTCTAGGAGGGACACCAGAGCTCGCCCGTGGGGCCACTGGGGCACCGTCTGCTTCAGTGCCATCGGGGTTTTGTCCACTCATCACCCAGCCTTCACAGAAGGCTAAAGTGCGCTACTATCAAAATGACTGGGTGGGTGGGAATTGGGCACGCCTGTCCAGGGGCTGGATGGTGCTTTCCGTTCCACACGCCTCTGCAACACCCCTCTGCGTGCCCAGTAGTCGGAGGGTCGGTACAAGCATGAGCACATGCCTCTGTCACTGAGTCCAGGTTGCAGATGGCACCGGGCTCATGTCCCAGGGTCTGTGCTCCGGCCATGCAGGGCAGCGGTGCTCACTTGTTTTCTAGCTGCTCCTTTGTGTTTTGGGTTTTTTTTTTTTTTTTTTTTTTTTTTTTTTTTTTTTTTTTGCTTTTTGGGTCACACCTGGCGATGCACAGGGATTACTCCTGGCTCTGTATTCAGGAATTACTCCTGGCGGTGCACAGGGGAACCATATGGGATGCTTGGAATCAAACCCTGGTTGGCCGTGTGCAAGGCAAACGCCTTACCTGTTGTACTATCACTCCAGCCCTTCCTTTGTGCTTTTTGTTTGTTTGACTTTTTGGGTCATACTCGGTGATGCTCAGGGGTTACTCCTGGCTCTGCACTCAGGAATTACTCCTGGCAGTGTTCAGGGGACCAAATGGGATGCTGGGAATCGAACCTGGGTTGGCCACCGCGTGCAAAGAAAACACCTCACCCGTTGTACTATCGCTCCAGCCCCTCCTTTGTGCTTTTTTTTTTTTGACTTTTTGGGTCACACCTGGCGATGCTCAAGGGTTACTCTGGCTCTGCACTCAGAAACTACTCCTGTCGGTGTTGGGGGACCATATGTGATGCCTGGGGTTGAACTTGGGTTCGCTGCATGCAAGACAAAGGCCCTCCCCTGTTCTGTTGCTCCGGTCCCTCCTTTATGCTTTTGCTGCTGGAGATTCAGAGTACTCCTATCCGTCTCCCAGGCCCGTGGAGCAGTGCTCAGGGGCTCCTCTGGGCTTGGTGCTGAGCGTGAGTGCCAGGGATGCACCCAGGCCTCCTTCCTACCAAGTTCATGCTCCAGTTCTTCAGGTGTCTCTCTGCCTTCTGATGGGTGGCGCCGTGTTGTGGCCCGGGTTTCCGATCCTGGTACAGGCACCGCAGACTCCCTGACTTGGTTTCCCTGCTGCTCTGCCTACATTGGTGGGCAGACACAATGCCCAGTGCTGGGCCGCTGTAGAGCATCCCAGTGTGGGCCCAGTTCTGCAGGGACAGGCAGAGCGCACTACTCGCCCCTGCTTTCGTCTCTGAGGGGAACTGCTGGCAGTGCTCAGGGACCTAGGGGTGCCCCCCCCGCCCCCGTGACCAGGCCTGGATAATGATCCGTGTGGTATCAGAACTCCCCCCCAGGAGACCGTGTGAGCTGGGATGTAATGAGGAATATGTCACATGTGCAAGACCAGCGTGAACAGACCAGCTGCCGACTTTTGGGTACCACCTGGTGGTGCTCTGGGGTTCCCGACCCTACTTCAGGGCAGGGCTCATGGTGGTTTTGAGGGCTCACACCTGCACCTCACGCAGGCCTGTTCAGCCCTCTGACCACACCCAGTGATGCTCAGTTCTCACTCCTGGTGGACTTGGGGGAACTTAGAGGGTGCTGGATTTCGAACCTGGGTCACCACATACAGGTAAACACCCTGCCCAGTGAACTATGGCTGGACCCTCACACCTTGACTTTGTTTTGGGTCACACCGGTGAGACTCAGGGGCTCCTCCATGGCGGTGCTCCAGGGAACCTACTGGGTGCTGGGGATCGAACCTAGGTTGGCCAAGTGTAAAGCAAATGCCTTCCACTGTGCTCCAGCCCCTACCACACATCTTGAAAGTTTTGTCTTTTTCAACCACCTCAAGCTACAAAAACCTAACAAGAAGGCTGGGGGTGGGGGATCCTGCTTCATGTGCGGGATCAGTCAGTGCTGAGTGCTGCAGGCACATGGCATCGTGGCCAGCGCCGAGCAAGTCCTCTGAAGGTCACCGGTCACTGTGCTCAGCCCATACAGAGCGTTCGACGGGGCCTGTCCCACGGGACCTGTCCGACGGGGCCCCTGGGGCGAGGCCCTTTGGGCTGGTAAGTGCTGCCACCAGCCCCACTTGCCCCCAGGCTTGGGACCCCAGGCCTGGCCCTTCAGGGTAAGGGGCAGGGAGCGCTGCAGCGGGGTGGGGGCACAGCGGGGCAAGCGACCATTCCCTGCACAGCCGGCACCAGTGCACGTGCACACTGGGGGTCCCCGGAGAGCGCGCTGGCTCTGGGGTCCACCTCACTGAGCAGCCCTGCTTGGGGGGCTCTGGACACGCTGCCCTCTCGGGCCGGGGTCTCGGGATGCGTGGCCGGGCTGGAGCGCGCCGCCACGCCGGGGGCTCCTGGGCGCTGGCCCCCGGCGTTCCCGTGCCGGAGTGCGGGGCTGGGCCCGGGGCCCCTCCGCGGTTCCCCTGGGGGGGGGTCTCGGCTAAGCGCGTGGTGGCCCGAGCCGGCGCCCGCGGCGGTTTCCTGAGCGGGGGCACCGCGTCCGCGGGGTCAGGCCGCGCGACCCGACCGCCCCGGGCTGCCTGCGGTTGTGGGGGCCCGCGTGTGGGTTTGGGGCGGCGGCGGCTGGACGGGCGCCTGCCCAGCCGCGCAGGAAGCGGCCTCGGCCGGAAGGGGGGCCCCGGGCGCCGTCGCCGCCCCCGCGGACGGCCTTCCGGCGGGCGGGCGGACGGGCGGGGCGCCGGGGCCGAGCGCGGCCGAGCGGGACCGAGCGCGGCCGAGCGGGGCCGAGCGCGGCCGAGGCCCGGGCGGGCGGGGGTCGAGCGGGACCCGAGCGGGGCCGAGCGCGGCCGAGCGCGGCCGAGCGGGGCCCGGGCGCGGCCGGGCGCGGCCGAGCGCGGCCGGGCGGAGCCGAGCGGGGCCGAGGCGCGGCAGGGGGGGCGGGACCGAGGCCCCGGCGGACGCGGCCGAGTGCGGCCGAGCGCGGCCGAGCGCGCGTTCCTGGAAGCGCCGCGCCGGGAGGCGGCCGCATTCCAGGCCGGCGCTCGCGTCGAGGCGGCGGCGCGGGGCGGGGCGGCGGCGCGGGGCGGGGCGGCGGCGTGAGCTCAGCGCCGGGCGCTCAGTCCGAGCCGGAGCGAGCCGCCGGGAGGATGTGCGCCGAGCCCCGCGCCGCCGCGGCCGCCGCGCGCTGAGGGCCGCCGCCGAGCGGCGCCTCCCGCCGCCCCCGAGGGCGCGAGGCGGGCGGGCGCGACGAGCCGGGCGGGCGGCGCGCGGTGGGGGGAGCGGGGCGGCGGCGGCGGGGGGCGCGCCGCGCGAGGACGGCCCGGCGGGCCCCGCGGCCCCGCTCCTCCCGGGCGCCTCGGCCTCGGCCGCCGCGGCGATTCGCGCCTCGCGGCGCCGGCACCTGCCCGCGCGCCCCCCGCGAGCCCCGGGCCCGCGAGCGTTGGCGTTGGCGTTGGCGGCGCGCGCCGGGGCATGCCCCGCGCCTAGGGCCCGGGGGGCGCGCGGGGGGCGCGCGGGGGGCCCGGGCGGCGGGCGGGGCACGGGGCGCGTGGATGTGGCGCCGGGCCCGGGCGCCGGCGGGCTCCAGCGGCGGGACCCCTTCGCCCCGCCCGCCTTCGCCTTCGCGGCCGAGGCGGCGGCCGTGATCGGCCGCGGGGAGCCGGCGACGGCGGGCGGTCGGGGCCGGGGCCGCGGGCGGCGGCGGGGCGCGCGGGGCGGCGGCCGCGGGGGCCCGGGCGCGCGGGAGCGGGAGCGGCCCGGGGCGCCCGAGCGCGCCATGGAGGCGGCGGCGGGCGGCCGCGGCGGCTTCCAGCCGCACCCGGGGCTGCAGAAGACGCTGGAGCAGTTCCACCTGAGCTCCATGAGCTCGCTGGGCGGCCCAGCCGCCTTCTCGGCGCGCTGGGCGCAGGAGGCCTACAAGAAGGAGAGCGCGGCCGCCAAGGAGGCGGGCGCGGCCGCGGCGCCGGCGCCCGTGCCCGCCGCCGCCGAGCCGCCGCCCGTGCTGCACCTGCCCGCGCTGCAGCCGCCGCCGCCCGTGCTGCCCGGGCCCTTCTTCATGCCGTCCGACCGCTCCACCGAGCGCTGCGAGACGGTGCTGGAGGGCGAGACCATCTCGTGCTTCGTGGTGGGCGGCGAGAAGCGCCTGTGCCTGCCGCAGATCCTCAACTCGGTGCTGCGCGACTTCTCCCTGCAGCAGATCAACGCCGTGTGTGACGAGCTGCACATCTACTGCTCGCGCTGCACGGCCGACCAGCTGGAGATCCTCAAAGTCATGGGCATCCTGCCCTTCTCGGCGCCGTCCTGCGGCCTCATCACCAAGACGGACGCCGAGCGCCTGTGCAACGCGCTGCTCTACGGCGGCGCCTGCCCGCCACCCTGCAAGAAGGAGCTGGCGGCCGGCCTGGCGCTGGGCCTGGAGCTGAGCGCGCGCAGCCTGCGCGTCTACCACGAGTGCTTCGGCAAGTGCAAGGGGCTGCTGGTACCTGAGCTCTACAGTAGCCCCAGTGCCGCCTGCATCCAGTGCCTCGACTGCCGCCTCCTCTACCCGCCGCACAAGTTCGTGGTGCACTCGCACAAGGCCCTGGAGAACAGGACCTGCCACTGGGGCTTCGACTCGGCCAACTGGCGGGCCTACATCCTGCTGAGCCAGGACTACACGGGCAAGGAGGAGCAGGCGCGCCTGGGCCGCTGTCTGGACGACGTCAAGGAGAAGTTCGACTACGGCAACAAGTACAAGCGGCGGGTTCCGCGGGTGAGTGGCCTGGGGCCTGGGGGGGGGGGGAGTGGCCCGCGGGGGTCGGTCGGGCTCCGGGCCGGCAGCGCGGGCGGGCCGAGCCCTGGCCTTCCGCGGGATGTCCACCACGCCTGCCGCGAAGGGCACTGCCCCGGTCCGGCGGGGTCCCTTGTGTGTGCCGGGAATGCTCGGGGAGACAGCTCGGAGGCAAGGCCAGGTGTCCCACCGGTGGCAGGGGGCCGAGAGTCCGCGACTGTGGGGCTGGGTTCTCCCAGGGCCTTCCCCGGGGCGGGCCGGGGCGCTAGTGGCCGATGGCCTGCGATTTGTTTGGGACGCGCCCTTTCCGGCTCCCTCTCTCGGAAACGCGGGCGGGCGGAGCTGTGACGCCGCCAGCGGGAGCCCCCACCCCCAGGATTTGTAACTTTTAAGTATCCGAGCCTATTAAGCGCCTCAGAGCCTCTCTGGCTCAGCTATTCTTGGGAGGCCTCATTAATTCAGCTATTGCATCAAACTTTTTTTTCTGAATCTGTGAATAGCTGCTCCCGCCCGGCTCTGGGCGCCCCTCCAGCAGCGTGTCAGAGTCTGGGGAGGCGCGCGTGCGTGCGAGGGCGGCCGTGTTGGCGGCTGCGGCCCTGGGCCAGGCCGGCGCCCAGCTGGCAGCTGTCTGCCGCCGGGGAGGGTGGGGGGCGCGGGAAGAAGGGTCTTCCGGACCCCGCGGAGCCTTCCTATTGGGGGCCCTGCCAGGCGGACACCGCGGGTGGGCAGACCCAGTCAGTGCCCCTGAGTCCAGGTCAGTGAGTGTCTGCAGCTCCAGGCCTCGCCCGGCCCTCACCCTGGCCATCAGGAGTCCTGGGCACAGCTGGATGGCCTCTGACGTTCACTCTGGGCTCCCCAGGGCTGGGGGAGTGGCCGCCCTTGCTGGTGGCTGCCTCAGGCCAGGCTGCGGTCTGGGGGTGCATTTCGGTCTCCTCAGCACTGCCGTGGTGCACTTGTCTATCCCCTGCAGGGCAGTATGAGGAGGGGCTTTGAGAGGGGGAGCCCCCACTGGAGAGCCTGATGGGGGCAGGTGCAGAGAGGGGACTCCCCGTTGGGCTCCGGGGGTCTGGCAGAGCAGGCACGGCCAGGCTCCCTCTGGACTGGACCAAGCCCATCTCAGCTGCCACTGGGGCTGTGGGCCCTGAGCCTGGATATCCTGAAAGTGGCCTGTCTTGTGTCTGCGGGGGTAGGTGTCCCCGCTCCCATGGCCGTGCTGCTGCCCTGGCGACCTTGGTGCTGGTCTTCTCTGCCCAGGGCCTGCCTTGGGGGCCGCGCCTGTCCTTCCCGCCACAGGCTGCAGGTGCTTGTGGTGTCCCGGACTAGACTTGTCCTGGTTGGTGGTGGGCTCCCTGGGAAGAGCCCGGGGTCAGCACCCAGCCTCGGGATTCTGGCCTCCTTTCCTGCTTTTCCCAAAGAACCTTCTTTGTGGCCCAGGAAACCAGCACCTTCTCTGTTTGTTGTTTTGGGGCCTCACCCAAACACAGCATTGCCGTACTTGGGGCTGAGTCCTGGGTCTGTGCTTAGGAGTCACTCCCGGAGGGCTTGGGGGACCAGGACCTTATGGGGTCCCAGGTCAGCTGCAGGCAAGGCAAGTACTCTCCCGGCCGTGCTGTGGTCCCAGCGTACCTGCTGTAGGCAGACACCCGACATTGCTGGGCTGACAGTGCCGCCGGGCCAACCCCCTGGTTCCGGTGCCCCAGGGTAGGTCCCTGCTGGCTTGGGAGAGAAAGTGGTCTCTGGCCTTCTGGCCTGGGTTGCTCCTCAGGGTCTGTTCCACCCTCAAGCCCACCCATCCCTGTGGCTGAGGGATGGAGCTCCCCGAACAGCCGGGAGTGCAGGAAGTCTGGGGAAGTGGCCGCCAGGACCAGGCCGCCTGCGGGGACAGCGGGGGAGGTGGCACTTCCGGGGCCGGCGCCCTGGCCGTCTGGCTGGAGGTGTCCGCGACGAGACAGTTACACAAGCACTATAATGTGTCTCTTTCTAAGGATTGCGAAAGCCTGAGCCTGAGGGTTTCTCCACGGGAAGAATTATGCAAGTTTCAACCGAAATGTTGTTTAAGTGTCTTTGTTTTGAGTCAAAATACAGCGGTTGGATTATTTCCTCTGGGTCTGCGAGAAGGGGGCACAGCGAGAAGGGGGCACAGCGTCTCTTCCTGGGCTTAAATGCTTCTTCGTGGCCCCTAGGCCGGGCTGTGGTGTCTGTCAGATGCATTGGTCCTGGGTGCAGATGTGGACGCCGGCCTTGCCGCAGGGAGGATGGGTCCTGATGGCTGCGGCCGTGATGTTCCCGCTCTAGGGGTGCTCCTGCTGGTCAGTGGGGGGCTGCGTGCAGCATGGTCCCCAGCCTGTCTCGCCTCTCCTGATGGCCCTCAGCGTTCACCCGAGCCACGAGGACACTTGCCCACATGGGGCAGCGTCCCTCTTGGGGGGGGCCTCCTGGAACTGACCAGCCTGTCCCGCCCCCTTGGGCCTGGCCACTCAAGCGCCCTCGAGCCGTAGGGACACGTTCTGGGGACTGAGGTTCCCATCTTGCTCCTGCCACCCTGCCCCAGGCCCCTGTCCCCTGTCCCGAGGCTGTGTGGCCCTGCGTGCGGTGGCCCCCACCCTGAACCGTGCATTACCTGTCACTGTTGTCAGAGGTCGCCCGGGGGTCCCACTGCCAAAGGCTGCGTGGGGCTGCTGCAGGGCCAGTGCCCAGGTATCCGTGCAGGACCGGGCGGGCTGGTGCCGTGTCCCTGTATGGGCTCCCGGGGTGAGGTGCCAGGCTGGGCTCTCCCTGTGGCTTCTGTCCCAGGACCTGACCTGCTGTGGGAAATCCCTGGGGTGTTAGCCTGTGGCCACCCCTATGGCCTTAACCACGAAAGCTTTGTGCTTCAAGTCGGGTGATATGCAAATGCAGTCAATTAAGCGAGGGGGTTTTAATTAGCAGTTCAGTTCATGTGTGAAGTGCCTGCCTTAATTACTTGACAGTTTTGTTGTAAATTTGCTAAGTTTTTTTTTGCAGAACTATCAAAACTGTGATTTTTTTTTTTTTTTTTTACATTCTTGTGTGCCGCCATGGCGCCCAGCTCCTGACCCTCCACAGGCTCCCCCCACGGGCCTCTCCCCCCTTTAGAAAGGGCCCAGAGCAGAGAGCGGGGTTGGCCCCGGCTGCAGGGCCCAGTAGGCAGTGGGACAGCGCACAGCAGCTCCTGGGAAGTTGGCGGCTTCCTCCCACCGTGTCCGGCTGGCCGTCTGCAGGTGGCTCCATTTTGCTCCCTTGGGGCCTCGTGGGTCTCCACACGTGGACAGGCGGCTTCTCGCCAGCCTGAGGAGGTGGTGGCAGGCCAGGCGCTCATTGTGTGTGAGGGTCCGTGCTGTCGTGCTCTGTGCCCCTGGGGGGCTGGTCCTGCTGGGCCTTGGGCCTCTGCTTGGACATCCATGTTTTGGGTTTTTGTTTGGTTTGGGGGCGACACCTCGCGGTGCTTGGGGACCATATGGGATGCCAGGTGTGCCTTCCCCTGTGCCGTGGCTCTGTCCACTCCCGGGTGTCTGTGGAGGTGCTGGCTCCCCACCTGGGAGGGCCACCTGCACCACCGACTGTCCCTGACTACCCTCATGGACCAGAACTTCTCGTTTGTGACTGCCACCTGGAGCGGATGGACAGGGAGGGGGCCGCTACCTGCTGGAGTCCCAGCTTGCAGACTGAGCTATCGGAGCCCACCCTGTGTCTCCAGAAGCCCCGCTGCGTGTCTTGCTCGTGTGGGAGAGGATGGGGTCCCCACGACGACGCTCTTGTTTGTACTTCTGTCCTGTCAGGGCCAGGGCTTCCTGGCTGCTGCTCTCCTGCCCAGAGGGGGCCGGATTCGTACAGCAGGGGGACCCTGAGGCTAGGGGGCCCATGCACATGCAACATCTGGGCCCCCGAGGGTGGTTCTTGGCAGGTGCAGGTGGGGGTCTCCCCTTAGCTACAGGGGCCGCGGGTCGTGCCACTGGTTGTTGGCTCTGCAGCCCTCACTTCTCTGTCAGGAGACTGCGGGGACACATGGCCTGGGGCGGCTGTGCCTGTGCTGGGCCCTGGGTATTGACAGGGTGGCCGTGCCCCGGGCGCGGGCCACCCTCAGAGGTAGCATCTCCCCGGCGTGGCGCCAGAGCCAGTGGGCTTCAGGCAGGGGCCACCATGAGCCCGGGCAAACTGTCTGGCCACATCTGCTGTGGGTCTACCCATGCCCACCCTCCGCAGCTGGGTGCCCCGTGCCCTGGGACCGTGGGACTCAGTCCCTCTGCCACCCCGTTCCCTCCCCCCCCACACTCCTTCCCGCCACGGGTCCCTCTGCCTCCCTCTCAGTGCTGTGCCTGCACCTGTGTGGTGGCCCCTCGGGTACTGGGGGGATGGGGACTCTGCTCCATTTTCATCTTTGGGGGGATCCATTTAGGGTGGTGCTCAGGGCTCACCCTGGGTCTGCGCTTTGGGTCACTCCTGGCTGGAACGCAGGAGCAGATACATTGCCTGAGACTGCACATGGGCCAGCAGTTGCCTGTCCACTGTCCTGTCCCTGAGCCTGTCCTGTCCACGTTACTGTCCTGAGTCCCTGTCCACTGTACTTCCTGCCCACTGTCCTCTCCCCTGTCCTGTCCCTGAGCCTCTGTCCACTGTACTTCCTGCCCGCTGGCCTGTCCACTGTTCTGTCCCTGAGCCCTTCCTGTCCCCTGTCCTGTCCCAGGGCCCCTGTCCACTGTACTTCCTGCCCACTGTATGTCCCTGAGCCTCCTCTTCCTCTGGTTGTCCCTGTTTCTGAGTTCAGTGACCTTTCCATTTGTTGGGGTCAGACCTGGTGATGCTCAGGGTGTGCTCCTTGCTCTGTGCTCAAGGGTGACTCCTGGCAGTGCTCGGGGGGTCATGTAGGATGCTGGGGGTGGAACCCAGCTAAGCGTGTGGCACCGTGTCCACTATGCTCTCTCGCAGCCCTTGAGTGGCCTTTCACTTGGGCTTCCAGACACTCCCTCCTCAGCCGCTGTCCTGCCCCGGGATCCCCAGCCTCCCTTGGAGCAGGGGGTATGGCCCTCCTTTCTGTGTCGCCAAATGTCTGGGCGCTGCACACTGAAGGCCTCTCCACAGCGTGGCCTCGGGCAGCACCCCCAACTCCCAAGAGCCTACACTAGTCTGTCCCGAAACCCGTCAGCCACCGCTCAGGGGTCACGGGTGGGCGCTAGTGGGCAGAGAGCGTTGGAATCGGTGGCTGCAGGGGTGGCGCGAGAGCACAGGGACGGTCAGGGGTGCCCACAGCTCAGCCATGGCTCAGCCATGGAGCCCATAGGTCCACGGGTGCAGATGTGGCACCGGGTGGCCCGGAGATGCCCACAAGGGGACACGGCTCTGCCACAGAGGGAGAGTCAGCACCAGCACCTTTGGCCACAATTCGCATCGCCAGCGGGCGCCCAGGAACGGTGGTGGGCAGCGGGCCACAGTCCTTTGATGCAGGGACAGTGGTCTGAGCCCTGGGCCCCTCCTAGCCCCCGTGCCCTCGGGGCTGGGCTGGAGGCAGGCTTGTGCCCTGCAGGGCAGATCCTGGTGTGGCCAGCCCACTGTGCCGGAGTGGCCATTGCTCTGGGCTGACATTGGGGAGCCCGCCGTGCCCGGCCCTGCAGAAATGCCCTTCCCATCCTGGGAAGACAGACTCACTGTCAGGTCTGTGCGAGCCACAGCCCCTCTGGCTTCTGAAGAGGCTGAAAGGGGTTTCACCGGGTGAGCTCATGGTGTCCTACCGAGAGCTCTGTGTCTTGGGCTGGGTCCCGCTGCCCTGTGCCGCCAGCCTGCCCAACGAGAGTGGCCTGCATCCCGCCCAGCTCCCAGCCTGCTGTGGCCCCAGCCCAGGCGCACCCCCTCTGGGCGCTTGTTTCCGGCCTACCCCAACCCTGTGCCAGGCCCGTGCTCGGGGCGAGGGGGTTGCCCCTGCCCCCTGCAGTCGCCTCTGCCTTGGTGCGCTGGGCGTCCTCCTCTCTGTCTTTCTCTCTTTGGAGGTGGTACTGGGGGTGGCACACGTGGGCAGCGCCCTCCCCACTATCCTCTTGACTTGCTCTCTGAAGGGGTGTGCTGAGTCAGGTGTGGCGTGTTCCCGTGTTTGGTTTGGTTTTGTGGCCACAGTTGGTGCCGGGGGCTTCCTCTTGGCTCTGGCGGGGCTGGGCCGGGCACCGTGTGTGCTACTGGGCATGGACTGGGCTTGGCTGCTTGCAGGGCAACCCCCTGTGCCTGAGCCCTGTCCTCGTGCCCTGTCGCCTGGTTCAGGATCCACCTTTCTGCCTGTGTGCCAGGCCACGGGGGCTGCTGGGGCCTTCGCCGCTCAGTGATGCGTGACGCGTCTGTATGCGGGGGGTGCCCTGGGTTCAGGAAGGTGCCAGCGGTCAGGGACCCCAGCTGACAAGGGCAAAGCCACTGACCTTGGTGGGGCTAGGGGTGGTCCTGCCACCCAGGTTGGTTGGCAGGTCCCTGCACTGCTCGTGCCTGTGGAAGGCTTCTCTGGACTCTTGCCAGGGTCCCGGGTCCCCCTTAACCTGCAGCTGCATTGTGTGGGCGCACCTTTCCTCTTCGATGCCCTCCTGGGACTTGAGGGACAACCTGGGGACCCTCCTCCTGTGGAAGGAGCGTGGGCAGGCCCAGCGCGGAGGTGGCGGGTGCAGAGAGCTCTGCATTGTGACTGGCACAGCCGCTCTGCGCGGCCGCGCCACGTGGGTTCCGGGGGCGTCTAAGCCCTGCTCACAGGCCCTCAGATGGCGGCGGGGATCCGGGAGCGTGACTGGTGAGGGTCCAGTGCCCACATTCTGGTGGCACCAAGGGGCACAGTGTACACGGCTCCTGGGGACACCCTGGGACAATGTCCATGTTCCTGTTGACACTGGCCACGGCGCTAACCGCTGGGCTAACTTTGGGGAAAAGGGTCACCCAAGCTCAGCTCTCGGTACCGCAGGAGCAAAGGCAGGGAAGTACGAGGTGTCCGTGAGCATGGCTGTGAGGCCGTGCTGGTAGTTGACCGTGTGCCTGGCTGTTCTCAGGTTGGGTGCGGGCAGTGGGCAGGGTGTGGGGCAGCGGTGGGAGGGTCGTGTCCACTCCAGCCCTGCGCCTGGGCTCTGGGTGCGTCCATGTGGCGCTGGGCTTGGGGGCTGTGATGATGGGCCACTCAGCCCTGCTGGGCCTCCTGACCACCGCCCTGATGATCTGCCTGGCCCTTGTCAGGGTAGCCCCGCCCCCATTTACTGGGGTCAGCCGGTCATCACGCCCGCCATCTGGCGATTGTAACCCAGCGACCCCCGTTCTGGAGGGGCAGCCCCGCACATGTGCCTCGGCAGGCCCTTGGAGTCAGGCCGCTTGGGGCGGGGTGCCAGGACCGAGCCTGTGGCCATGGTGCCCGAGGGGCCCCCTCCTGTCTGCCCGTGCTCTCGGGCAGGGTGGTGGGGAGGGGTGTGCAGCTTCCGGCAGGGCCCACCCCCCACAACAGGCCACGGCCCGGCGGGGAGCCCCCCTGGCCCCTGGCTGCCCCCTCAGCCTGGCTGCAAAGGGGCCGGTCAAAAGGTCACTGGCCGCTGCTTTATGGCCGCCTGTAGCGCGCTCACGCCCCGGCCCAATAGACAGAGGCCTGTGCTGGGCAGGCAGTGACAGTGTCCAGCACAGGACAAGGGGTGATGGTGTTCAGCCGTGAGGTGGGACAGGCAGGGCTGAGCTGCCCCCAGTGCCTGGCCTCCTCCATCACCTACCCCTTGGGCTGTACGTGGTGGTGGCATTATTGGGGGGCCCTATGGGGGTCCTCCTGGCACCAGCTCTCATTGTCCCTGTGTTTGGGAGGTGGGACGGTCCATGGGGGTTAGTGTTTTCAGCTCCCTAGCGGAGTCTGGCTCTGATGTGCAGGGGTGGAGAGGGGGGGTGTCCTTGTGTTTGCGGGAGCAGCCCAGTGGCCCCCCCGGGAAGGCCGAGGTGCCCTCGGGGTCTGGGCCCCCCGTGAACTCCCGCCCTGCCTGGCCTTGGACCTCTGCAGCCACTCCAGTGCAGTGTGGCTCATGCCTCTGGGAAGTGGGGGTGGACAGGGTCTCAGCTGCCACTGGGCTGTGATGCCCCACAGCTGCCTCTGGCTAGGGTGGGCCTGGCAGCCTGTGCACCGTGCAGGGGGCAATGGACAGGGCCGATCCCCCTGTGACCTGCCAGGCATTGGACTCCCATTGTCTCTGGCAACAGCGTGCCGGTCTCTGGCTGTGCGCAGAGGGCCAGTGGTGGGTGGGACCCCACAGTGGCCTGTCCCTTCTGCTCCTACCCTCTGACCTGTCCCGCAGCCCCCCAAGGGCAGCCTGTGATGGTGTGTGGATCCCCGGCAGGGCCCTCCCTGGTGCTGGACTGCCCTCTGCCCGCCCCAGCTTCTCTGGGCACTGTGCCCCTGCCTCCCGCCAAGGGGAGACTTCCTGGGGAGCTCTGGGAAGCCGGCAGAAGGGGTCTCCCAGGGACCCGCCCACAGCACCCTCTTGTCCGAGGGGCCTTTTGGGAGATGGGTGTGGGTGGCCCAACTGCCCACTTGGCCGCAGAGGAAACGCCACTTCCTCCGGCCCTTCCTCCGGGCCAGTCCGGCTTCTTCCTGCAGGCAGCTGAGCGTGGGGGACAGACGGGTGCTGCGGGGGCAGGAGGCCCCGAAGACACAGGCCTCTCCCGACTCGCAGGCGTGGTGCTGGCTGCCCTGGCTGGGCCTGTTGTGGCGGTTTCTATGGCGAGCAGACAGCCAGCAGGGCAGTCCCGGCCGAGGGGAGGCGCCAGGAAGCCCGGCCCGGCCTGGGGGCGGGGCTAGCCGCCCCGCTTCCTGCCTGGGCAGCGGACTTCGCACACCGCCGCCCGCCACTTGCCCAGGCCCCTGCTGTCCCCTGGCTGCCACAGGGCTTGGGGCCTTGGCAGAGAGACCAGGTCGCGGGACTGGTGATCCCTCTTGGGCTTGCAGCGCCAGCCAGCTGGTGTTTGACCTGAGCCTCACCGCCCCTGCAGAAATGCCCCAGGAAGACCCTCCTGGCTCGGTGGGCCCCTGAGCTGGTTGTGGGGGTGCTCAGGCTCTAGGATGGAGGCACGTGTGCTGCAGCAAGCCAGCTGCAGCCTCCGGCCCACCCCTCGCCCCTGTTCCTGTGAGCGTGCAGGGCCTGTCAGGGAGCAGGGTGGGGGCAGACGCAGTGTGCTTGGGGCCTTAGTGCCCGCTCCCACCTGTGCTCTAGGACCTGGCTGATTCTGCCCCATGTCCACCTGCCCGCCTTTACACCCATGCACGCCCTAGGACATGCATGCTTGTGAGTATGTAGCGTGTATATGTGCATCCTGTGCCCGCCCTTTGGGCATATTGCAGCCAAGAAGGCAGCGCCCTGTCCCAATGCCACCTGCTGCCCTGGGGGGAGGGGGGTACCGGGGAGTCTCTCACTGTGGCCTTGCTGGGGCTGTGGCCCTGGGGCTTGGCTGGGCTGGGGGCGTCTGACCAGACCCTTGGGACAGCTTTCAGGCCAGCCCCTGGCGGTCAGGGCGACCACCTCCCGGCTTGCCATGGGCCCTCTGCAGACAGTGAGCCGGGCGGTGCCATCAGGCCTGCGGCGGGGGGCCTGGTCTTGTTGCTGCTTCCAAGGACTCTGCTCAGACCGCGTAGCAGGCCAGGCAGGTGGACACAGGCTCCGTTGGGGGAAGGTGGTTTCATGGGGCGCCTCTCTTGGTGGTAGAAGTGACGGAAAGGTGACCTACTTAGCTGAGAGGCGAAGGAGCAGCTCACAGCCGCTCTGCCCTCGCCGGGGTCCTGCCCCAAGTTCACCAGGAAGTGGGTTTGACTCAGCCCCACAGGACACAGGGGGCAGCGTAGGGTGGTCTGAGAGGGCCCAGGACCCGTGAGTCAGCAGGAAGGACACAGGAGGGAGCCCCCCAACTCTGCCAGCTCGCACACCTGCGCAGGGGCCCAGGGCTCCACCCCCTGGATCTGTGCAGGGCCGTCCTGGGCGGCCTCTCCCTGTCCTGCTGGCCGAGGAGAGCCCCTGTGCTCTGGCCTCTTTGGGGGAGCTGGAGGGAAGGCCAGGGAAATGGAGCCCATGGGGGCTCAGTGCCCCGAGCTCCCCCAGGACAGGCTAGGGGAAGCTTTGGGGCTGGAGCCACAGGGTTTAGGGGGTCTCCTGTGTGTTCCAAACTCTGCCCCCAGGGTCTGCTGTTGCGAGCGGGGATCTCACGTACATTCCAGGCTACCCTGAGGCGCCCAGCCATGTTCAGGCCCAACTCCCGAAGGAGCACAGGGGGCACTGCAGGGGCGGTGCCGCCACCTGCATTAGTGCTGGCACTGTATGGAAGCCCTATCCTGGCATCAGAGTCTGCCTGGAGTCGGCCCATGGGTACTTATGGCAGCACCTCTCATCTCCCACCCCAGAATGGCCCACACAGAACTGGCGCGTGTGTGGTGTGGGGATGGGCCCAGGTGGGCCAGGCTAGGCCAGCTCTGCTCCTGGGCTACAGAGGACACAGGCGCCTTATGTCCTGTCCCTGCTTGGTGGGCAGGTGACAAATGACCTGTGCTTCCTCCGTCTGCGGGGGCCACATCTCCAGCACCTTCTCCCGTTGGAGAGGACATGGTCACTCCTGGCTCTGCTCGGGTCACCAGGCGACACTTGTGGGTCAGCTGATCTGCAGAGCATCGCGCTCCTGGACACCTCTCCGCACAGGCCCTCCCCAGACCCCCCAGCTGGGGCCGAGTCATCCTGGGTCCCGGTACCTGGGGTCAGCCCTGGCAGTGGCGGCTGTGTGAGGTCGGGGATCTGAGGGCTGCGTCATGACGACCGTGTTCTCTTCCAGGTGCCCTCCGAGCCCCCTGCCTCCATCAGGAAGACAGACGAGGCCCCCGCCCAGCCCCCCACGTCTTCTGAGAAGGACAAGCAGCCCGGCTGGCTGCACAGCTTGGCCAGCCCCTCCAGCAAGGTGCTCCTGGGCCCGGGGCAGGGGCTCCCCCTGGGGGCCACCCATGGGCCTGACGTCGCCCTGTTTCCCCAGAGCCTGGGCTGCACACACCCGCGCCAGCGCCTCTCCGCCTTCCGCCCCTGGTCCCCCGCGGTGTCCTCAAGCGACAAGGAGCTCTCCCCACACCTGCCAGCCCTGATCCGAGACAGGTGAGGCCCGGGGGCTGGCGGCGGCTGTGGGCGGGAGATGGCAGAGGGCGGCCCAGTCACCCCTTGTCCCTGCAGCTTTTACTCCTACAAGAGCTTCGAGACGGGCGTGGCCCCCAATGTGGCACTGGCCCCGCCGGCTCAGCAGAAGGTGGCCAGCAGCCCCGCCTGCGCCACTGTCGCATCCCGAATCCCCGAACCACTTGCCACGTGTATCCAGCCAAGGAAACGGAAGCTGACGGCCGACGCCCCCGGGGCCCCAGACCCACCCATGCCTGCTGGCGCCCCTGAGGAAGACAAGGACTCGGAGGCCGAGGTGGAGGTGGAGAGTCGAGAGGAGTGTGAGTGCGGCCCGTCCCGAGGCGCGGCTGTGCTGGCTGTGCTTGCCCAGGGGGTGGGGGTGGGGGGCGGGGGGGGGGTCTGGGGTGCGCACGCGCTGACGCTGCCCCACCACCTGCAGTCACGTCCTCGCTGTCCTCGCTGTCCTCGCCGTCCTTTACCTCATCCAGCTCCGCCAAGGACCTGAGCTCCCCCGGCGTTCACGCCCCTGCCCCAGCTGGCGTCCCGGAGCCCGCGGCCCCCGGGGACGGGCCTAGCGGGGGGCTGGAGGCGGAGCTGGAGCACCTGCGGCTGGCCCTGGAGGGCGGCCTGGACAGCCGGGAGGCCAAAGAGAAGTTTCTGCACGAGGTGGTGCGCATGCGCGTGAAGCAGGAGGAGCGGCTCAGCGCGGCACTGCAGGCCAAGCGCAGCCTGCACCAGGTGGGTCCGCGGGTGGCGGGGCGACCCCCGCCCCGACGCCCACCCCTGACCGCGCCCCGCCCGCTCGCCCAGGAGCTGGAGTTCCTGCGCGTGGCCAAGAAAGAGAAGCTGCGGGAGGCCACGGAGGCCAAGCGTAACCTGCGGAAGGAGATCGAGCGTCTGCGGGCCGAGAACGAGAAGAAGATGAAGGAGGCGAACGAGGCGCGGCAGCGGCTGCGGCGAGAGCTGGAGCAGGCGCGGCAGGGCCGGGGGTGCGAGCAGGGCTGCGAGGCCGGCCGCCTGCGCGCCAAGTACTCGGCCCAGGTAGGTAGCGGCGGCCGCGGGGGCGGGCCAACCCGGCGCGCGCTGACCCGCCGCCGCCCCCTGTCCCCCTGTCCGGCCGCGCAGATCGAGGACCTGCAGGTGAAGCTGCAGCAGGCAGAGGCCGACCGCGAGCAGCTCCGGGCCGACCTGCTGCGTGAGCGCGAGGCGCGGGAGCACCTGGAGAAGGTGGTCAAGGAGCTGCAGGAGCAGTTGTGGCCGCGGCCGCGGGAGCCGGGCGGCGAGAGCGCGGGGCTGGAGCCCTGAGCGTGCGGACCGCCCACTCACTCATAAGCTACGCGGCGCAGGGGACCCCCGGGTGCACCCCCGACCCCCGCGGCCGCCCGGGACAGCGGCTTTTTCTCCAGAGTCTATTTTTTCAGCGACAAGGGCCGGGGTCCCTGTGCAGCCGCCGGGAGAGGGGGCCCGCCTGCCCCCGCGGGGGAGCCGAGGGGACCCCGCGCCTGGCCCCCTCCTCGCCCGCCCGCCCGCCGCAGCTCCGAGCAGAACGGCATCATTTCACTTTTCCTTTCGTTGGTTTGTTCATTTAAATGTCTATTTAGAACTGCACTTTGTCAAAACTCTCCCCTTTTTACTCCCCGGTTAACTGAGGTTTCTACTCAGACATCACGTTGTGGAAGATTCTCGAGCAGCTCCGCCCTCAGTGCTCGCGTGTTGGGACCCCCTGGTGCTTGGTTGAACAAGGGAATCACAAGAAAACGAAAATGCAAAAACTGACCTTGGGGGGTAGTTCTGTGCCTTCCAGCATCTTGTACAGCGATCCTGACTCATGTCTTTTTTTACCCAAAATACGTCTTCAGTAGCGGTCAAATCTGCCCTATCAATACGTTACCTGCATTTATTCCAAATAATCTCGTTTACTCTCGACTGTTTATGCAAATTGTATAAGGTTTCTTACGCCCAAGCTTGAAGATTGATTTCCCAGCAGACGAGAGGCGGCCCCGACATCATGGCATTCATACACATGCGGAAAGGTGGAGCCGGGTCTGGGCCCGCCCGCAGGGCCGCCTCGGTTTAAGGGGGGGACGGTGGTGCCAGCCCCCCGAAAGTGCAATGCAAAAGGGACGTCGTGCGCAGCGTTTGTTTGGACTTGTTTTGCTTTTGTTTTCTGCAGTTTCTGGTGTGTGTGCATGGAGCTGTACCCCGCCCTGCCCCCGGGCATTATCACCGTGTCCGCAGCTCTGCTGGTCTCGCACCTGAGGCCCCTGGCGGCCCTGGCCTCCCCGAAGCTGCTGCTGGCAGCCAGACCGCACGTTGTTTGCTTCAGGGAGTGAGGAGGGTTCCG
Source organism: Sorex fumeus (assembly GCF_029834395.1). NCBI lineage: Eukaryota > Metazoa > Chordata > Mammalia > Eulipotyphla > Soricidae > Sorex > Sorex fumeus. Next base: position 6,230,560 of record NW_026606121.1, read on the forward strand.
AGTTGTGTGCGGGGCACCTGCCTGGCCCCCAGTGTTGGGAGAGCTGGAGCCCCCCACCCCCTTCTCAAAGGTCCTCCAGGCGGCCAGGACCTGGCGGGGCGGGGACAGACACGGCGCCCCACCCCCACCCCCACCCCGTTCACCAGCAGCTCAGGTGCCGCCTTCAGGGAGGCGGCCTGGGCGAGGCTGGCAGGCGCGGGCACCCAGGCCTCTCCCACCAGGGCCAAGTCCACGGGCAGGGCCCGCTCAGGACATGCCCGGTGCCTGCCACTGAACCCCCGTGCCCAGCCCCCCAGCGGCCATGGCGTCGCCAAGTGCCCCGGCCCCGTTTTTGCCTGCCGAAGGAGAGAACCAACAGCAATAACGCATCTACGAGCAGCTAACTCACGCCTGCCGCTTGGCTGCACACGTGGCCGGGGTGAGCGCGGACGTGTACATACCCCACACTCTTGTACATACGTGTACATGTGCTGGTCCTGTTCCAGAACTTTCCTACCTGGTTGTCGGAGTTGTCTTATTTTCTGGGGTGTTTTCACCTGAGGGAGGCTGTGCTCTGCCCCGCCCCCGTGCTGCGGCGCCCAGGTCAGACCCACTTTGTGTTCCATTAAGGAAAAGGCCTTGGCCCGCCCGAGCGCCCGCCTCCGTCTGTCCGTCCCTCCTTCGCTGCTGCTAATGACAATATGACTTACTCTACTATCCGAAGACTATTTTTATGTAATTAATGTATGCTTTCTTGTTTATAAATGCCTGATTTAAAAAGAAGAGCTTGGCATATTTCTCTCACCGTGTGCCCTTGGGCCTGGCAGCCCACCCCGTGCCGTTGTACAATAAAGGACTTGGAGAGAACGAGCGGGCCGCGAGGGGCCAGCCCAGGTGGCGGTTGGTGGAAGTGGGTGAGTGAGCGTGTGCTCCAACTCCCAGAGCTGCCCTAGACTTCATCCCAGGGAAACCCAAATTGGAGAGTTCTGGGCATCCCGGATGTGGCGGAAGGACGGGTTGGGGGAGCTCTGGGCTCTGCCCAACCCTTTGGCCTCCACACAGTGCCCGTGGTTGGGAGGGCACTGGAAGGAAGCGGAAGCTCCCCCACCCCCTGTTCAGTGGCTGCTGGGTCAGTGCCGTAGCCCCTCCCACCACCTCTGGGGGCCCATAGCCTCCCTGGAATCCCTCCCGCCCTGCACACAGCCAGGTGAGGGCACGGGAAGGGCTTGGGCTGTGACCTGGGGCTGTGGCCATCTGTGCCCCAGTCCTGCCAGGCCTAGGGGCTGCATAGCCAGGACCCCCACTCTGGAGCAGGTGGCCCCGCTGCAGGGGGTGGGCCTGGCTTCTCAGGCGCCCGGGGTGCACAGGTGTCCAGCCAGCTGGACTCGGCCCCGGCTCCTTTCCTGCCGGCAGCCTGGCCCGGCCCCGTGGCTCTCCTGCTGCCACGGAGGCCTGTTCTGGAAAGTTCCAGAAAGGAAACAACCAGGGTCAGGCTTGGGGTGGGCCCCTCAGAGGACAGGAGACCCAGGCAGGGGAGAGGGTGGGTCCACGCGCTGCCCCTACCCAGAGGGGTGCAGAGCTTTCCTCCATGGCCCCGCTGGGCTGGCAGGCAGATAACGGGCAGGGGGCCCATCAGGCCCATGTCCATGGGCTTGTGGCCAAGACAATCCACAGCAGGCCGGATGTGGGCACAGGTGGGGTCAGGGCAAGGCCCAGGACTGCCCCTGGGGAGGCAGGGTCTGCGTGCACGTATGTTTAGTGCAGGTGTGTGGAATGGATATGCAGAGTGTCCATTGGGGCTGCATGTGTGGAGAACATGCATGTCAAGAGTACATGTGTTGGTGCACATGTATGCGAGGGAACATGCGTGTGTGAGGGCAGGCGCAGTAGGCAGCGGCAAGGGAGTCAGCCCTGCTCCCCTGAGCTCTGGAATCGCAGCTTCCGCGGATGTTTCTGCAGGGTCAGCCCTGTCCCCTCTGTCTTGACACTCCACTTGGGGTGTGGGGGGGAGGGGTCCAGGGGGAAGTTGCCCCACAGCCTCACAGCCCCAGTTAACCCTTCCCCACCCACCCTCACTGGGCATCGCTTTTTTTGGCCTGAGCTGAGGCCCTTATCCCAGGTGACCAGACCTCCCCAATGTTTAGAAGGGCTGCCCCACACTCTGAGAATGGCCCTCAGGATGGACCCATCACACCCCTAGAGAGCGCTCACGCCAGCTATACAGTCCCCTGGCCTGTCCCCACACACTGCAGGCTGACCCTCCTCACTGTCGGGGCACTGCCCCCCAAGCAGGATCTCCAGCTACCATGGGGGTATCACCTACATTACTGGAAAGGGTGGCTGGGGGCCACGGGCAGGGCCGGTCCCTCACAGTCCATTTCAGGAGGCCCTGGAGACACTCATGAGCACCCTTGTCCTGAGTCCCTGTCTTCAGGGAGGGGGGCCTGCTCTAAAGCCCCCACCGGGATCCAGGGGTATGTCAGCCTGGGGTGCTGCCGCCGTCGGGCTGGCCTCAGCCCCTCACACAAGATGGAGCCTAGAAGGGGCTGAGCCCAAGAGCAGCCCCTAGTCAGCCCGAGCCCAGGGATAGTTAGGGGCGGCATATTAGCCAGCCTGTGTGTCTGTCTGTGCCTCTGGGCCCCCAGGCTGCCTGCAGAGTTTGACCATGACAGTGGCTCTGCATTTCGCCCTGACATCACTGCTGGCAGAGTGCTCCAGGCCAGGAAAAAGAGGGGAAACTGAGGCTTGAACTGAGGAACTGGTTGGAGCTGCAGAGCCTGACCCCCAAGGCTGATGGCCCTGGGACCAGAGCAATTGGATGCCCTCCAGGACAGGTCCAGTGACCTTCCCAAGATCCCAGCAGATGTGCATCTCAGAGAAGGACTGAGTGTTGGCTCGTGCAGCCTGCGGTGCCCCCAGCACTCCTGGCCTTGTCTGAGAACTCACTCACAGAGTAGGAGAGCCTACTAGGAGCCAATTCCATCTCTCCCTCCCCCTCCACGGCCATGTGGGCCCAGAACCCCCGCCCAGCCCTTATGACACCTCCTGCTCACAGCCCCGGTGTGTGGCTCGGGTGGGCGGCGGGCCTGGACAATGAGCTACAAGCAGGGACTTTGTAAGGATGTCAGGACGCCGTTCATTTCACTCCTGCTCAAGGTGCCTGGTGCACCCTGGGGTGGGCACTGGCAAGCAAGCATAGCCCGGGCACACCCGGCCCCTGAGGCGGTGTGGGGAGGAGGTGGGTGGCAGCTGGGTCCGGGACAGGGGACCAGAGAGCCCAGGTGGGGCCATGGGGCGGGGCCCAGCGGTGGAGCTTTGGGGTCCCTGGGGGCGGTGGGACAGTGGAGCCCCTGGGAGGACCGTGGACCCTGTGATGAAGGGCACTGTGGGCCCCTCAGGCTGGACGGTCAAGCCCGTCCTCCTGAGAAGCACTCAGGAGCCTCTGAGGGGGCGTCTGGGGGGGACCCTGCTGCCCCTCTGGTGCAGAAACAAGGAGGTGCTGGAAGGCGGGGGGCAGCGTGTGGCCGAGGAACGGAGGGCTGGTCACATCCTCCACCTTGATGACGTACTCGCCTAGGGAGAAAGCTCTGGTCAGCCCTGTGGGACGGCTGCTCCCCCCAACACCAGGCCCACAAGCCCCACCCGGGCCAGGGCAGGACTGGGGGCGAACTGGGCTGTGGAAGGCTGAGCCCTAGGAGACACCCCCCACCCCGTGGCTGAACTTGGCCCAGCCTGGGGGGCGCTGGCGCCGGCACGGGGGGGGGGGGGGCGATGGCATGGGGGCTGGGGCCTCTGCGTGGGCACAGGGGTGGGGCTGGGGCTCTGCTGGTGGGGGCCAGGGACAGCGGGGTGAAGTAGGGCGAAGGGAAAAGCACTTTTCTCCTCAGTCACAAACTGTCTGCAGAGCCTGAAAGTTGGAGAGGCCGTAAAAAAGAAAATAAGAAATAACAAAAGTGCAGTTGCCACGGAAACCGCCTCCCGCCGCCGGCGGGCTGGCACGGGAGCCTGGAAAATGCTCCCGCGGCCCCGCGCTCCGCCAGGAATGTGGCCGCGGCCTCGAGGGCCAGGCGGCTCGGCTGGAGAGAACATTCCAGCGCGTCTGCAAAACAGGCCTCGGCCCGAGGGCCGCGTGCGCGGGGCGCGGGCACATTCCTGCCGCCACCGGCCCCGTGTCCACCCGCCTCGGCCACCATGGCACTCAGGAACGCCCCCTGGTGCCTGGGAAGGCTGGGAGAGAGGCAGGGTGAGGGGATGCGAGCCCTCGGCCTCCAGGGGTCCAGTTCCTCCCCCCCACCCCCCGCCACCCGGTACCGGTGCCTGCTCATCCCGCTCTGGGGGCCAGGCCGTTGGGCCCCACCAAGCCTCATCAGGCACTGGGGACAAAGGAGGTGCCCCCGCCCTGGGTCCAACCCCCTACCTGGGAGCACTGCTGGTCCAGCTGAGGTGCCCACGTCCAGCCTGGGGAGGAAGGGGCGTGGTGGGGACCCTCGCACCACCTCTAGGGGCCAAGCTTCTGGTGGCCGGGCGTAAGAGCCTTAGCACTGGAGTCCCTCCAGCCAGCAGGGAGGAGGGGTCCGGAGTGCCCCGTGCAGGGGGTGGGGCCCCAGTTCTGTCCCATCGTCGATGCACATCTCCAGGCTCCTCTCAGGTGCTGGCCAGAGGCTCAAGCAACCCTGGGCATGGCCTGAGGGGTCTGTCCAGTCCCCTGGGGGACACCCCAGGACACAGGGCGCCCGAGGCAGCTACGCCCCTTCCCTGGACTGGGCACACAGGTGCCTCGGAACCGCCTGCCACTGAGGGACAGTGAGGACATCACGGGAGCTCGGGCCTGGCCCTCCCTTGCTGCCTTAGATGTCCTGAGCCTCGACCTCTCAGTGTCCACTACCCAGATGTCCAGGCATGCCTTGGCTCCAGAGTGGGCTCTGCCAGGCCAGCGATAGCCTGCAGGGAAGGGTGTCCGCGCGGGTCAGCTCGGGCGGGAGGGAAGTGGCAGGGGTGACAGAAGAAGTTTCCAGCTCAGCAGAGCAGGGGTCCCGCCCCCACCCTCCTCAGTGTCCCTCGGAAGGGGGCCGGGTCCCGAGGGCGCCTCAATGTCTAGGGAGGATCCTGAGCCCGGCCTGTGCGGGAGCGGGCCAAGGCGCCGAGCACTGAGCTGCCGGTTCTGATTCACAAGCCCGGCTGGGCCGTGGGGGCGGGCGCCCTGGAAACGCTGTGGGGGGGGGGGGGGCGCAGCCTCCAGTGTTCCCGCGCCCACAGCCTGACGTCACCCGCAGCTGTGCCGCCACGCCCGCCCCCTCCCGCACGGCCCTGCTCCTGGGGGTCTCCCCCACCCTGTGGGGAGCGGCAGGGGGGTCCACCCAGCCCCAGATGCCGGAGACGGACCCCTGTCCTACCAGGTGCATCCCGGGGCTGTGCTCGGGGGGTCCTGTCCTGCCACCTTCTGGAAGAGAGGGGCGCTGAGAGGCGGTCCCAGGGCCGCCCCCCAGCCCGAGGTCTCCTGCCTACCTCAGGGGGGCTGTGGAAGAACGGCACAGGGTGGTGCCCGGCTGGGGGGGGGCCCAGGCGGAGGTGGTTGAATTGGGCACAGCCGTGCCGTGCCCGCTGGCAGTGCCGTGTTTCTGCTGGTGGGGGGCACAAGGGGGTTTCCAGAGAATGAGCACGAAGGCCCCGTGGCTCCCAGGCAAGGCTGGTGGGCCTCCTGCTCGGGCCCTGGAGCCCAGGTCGTGGCCCCCAGGAGGCTCCCAGCTGAGGCTGAGGTAACTGAGGTCCCACCACCCTGCCTTGTCCCTCACAGGGGTCCAGCTGTGTCAGGAGATGGTGACCAGGCCATTGAGGTTCTCCAGGGCATGCCCACACCCAGGGCCCGTGTCCTCCCCACTGGCTGAGCCCTGCCCCACGGGCTTGCTCCTGCAGTGTCCTCACACCAGATCCTGGAGGTCCAAAGGCAGTGCCACTGTCCCCACATGTCCCTGGAGCACCGTCAGTTCATCCGCACCCCCACCCCGTGGGCTCTGGGGCACCTGGAGTTCCAGCCAGGCTCCTGCAGCAGGCGCCAGCCCTCAGTGTCCCCAGCTGCCCAAGGCCTCTTCTGCCTGATGTCACCTGCATAGGACGAGCAGGGACAGGGCAAAAGCCCATCCCAGCCCCACGGGAGGTGCGATTCGAGGGGACGGCCGCTGCATGAGAGCCTCAGAGGTGACCGCCAGCAGCCGCAGAGTCGGTTCTTGTGCAGGGAGATGTGGCAGGCGGAAGACATGCATGCACACAGCGCACGTGCAACATACGTGCACGCAGCCCACAGCACATGCAAACACACCTGCACAAAGCAACACGACACGATGTGCACACACATGCACACACGCGTGAGCAGCAGCCCAGGAGCCAGGTCAAGCGTTGGCTGAGCTCTCGCAGCTGCGTGCTGCGTCCAGACCCCCTGACCCTGCGCAACGCTGCTGCGCCGCCTGTGGGGGGCGCCATTCCCGGTTCCCAGCCGGGACAAAGAGCCCCAGCACGCGCGGCTCCCACTGGCTCCTTCCTGCCTGGGTCCACAGCACGGGGCGGGGCGCTGGCAGGGCGCCAGGAGCAGCACTAAATTGGGGTTCCTGACGCCCCCGCCCCTCCCGCAGCAGCTGCCTGCGCCTGCTTGGCTGAGCAGGGCCAGGGAGGGCTCCTGCTGGTGCGCGCCCGAAGGCAGCCGGGGGTCCCTCTGCCCTGTCTCCTGGGCCCCCGCTGGGCCTGGCCGGGCTCTGGGCCAGCGCATGCAGCTGTCCGGGCGGGCCAGCAACCCACGCTCGCCATCCGCCTGTGGGGTGCATACATCTGCCCAGCACAGGCCCTGCCGCTCCCCTTGGACAGGGCCCCTCCGCTGGGCCCTGGAACCTGTCCCCAGTGGGACACAGAGACTCGCCGAGACTCCACAGAGCCCAGGAGGATAGGCCTGGGTGAAGGCCCATGGCAGGACCCACCACCCGGCTCCCGGCCCCTCCCGCTGCCCTGCGGCTGGGCCAATACGCAGGACACGGTCAGCCTTCCCACAGGGCCTGGCCCCGAGGGAAGCCCCATGCAGCCGGGCCTGGAGAACGGGCTGGGCAGAGGCAGCCGAGCACAGCGTGGCTGCAGGAGGCCCGGATCGAGCGCCTGCTGCCCACTGAGCGCCAGGCCTGGGGCTAGAGTGGCCAGACTTCGCGGAGAGCACTTGCCTGGGCCCCGCGCGGGGTCCCTGAGCTCCACCAGTGGCAATCTCCGGCACCGCAGAGGTGACCCCCAAAACCAACCAAAAGACCCCTAAAACTCCCATACCTGCCCCACTGCAACCAGCCAGAGAGGGTCAGCTCAGGAACCTTCCCCCAAACCCCCACCCTGGAACCTTCTGGAAATTTCCCACACTTGACTGGCAAGATGAGGAGGCATCAGGGAGGGGCGAGTGGCCCTGGCCGCAGACTCCAGCTGGCGCCCCGGGAGTGGGGGCGTCCTCCCAGGCAGTCCCAGGTGGCCTGTCAGGCACCCAGACCCACAGATTACTGGGTGGTGGGTGCCCGAAACTGGGACACACCCCAGGTCCGGAGGCAAAGGACAACGCTGTTTGGGGCCCTCTGGGGTCACCACTGGCCAGCAGCGGCCCTGGGGGTCTGGATGAGCATGTCTGGGGGGCCTCCGTCTGGCAGGGCTGGCGCCCTTACCACCTTCCTGGCAGGGGCTACCGGGCCTTAGGCGTCCCGCCCAGCACACTCTTGGTCAGCTCACGGAACCAGCATCGGCACCATGGCCCACAGGAAGGCACGAACCACCTGGGAGCCCCCAGCCACTGACAAGACCATGAGCACCAGGAACAGTGATGGCCCACCCGTCACCCACTCGGAGCAGCACACAGAGGGTGCTACTCACCAGGCCTCCCTGCCCTCCCTAAAGGGACCAGAGGGGTGCACAGAGGTCTCTGGCTTGGCCGGTCCAAGAAACCAGGCTACGGACTCTCGTCAGGTGTCACCTCATTCCCTCGCCGCCAGGGCGTGGGGCTCCTGGACAGGGCATCTGCCCCCACCACTGCCCCATCCTCTACTCACCCAGCAGGGGGCAGGGGGTGCTCCCCTGGCGGCTGCCCAAGGCCAGTGCTGGGGGCAGGTCCTCCTGGTCAGTGCTGGGCTCTGGGTCCCCAGCGGCTGGGCTCCCCAGAGGGTAGGGGATGCACTGGAACCCGCTGTGGGGAGGGGCTGCTGGGGGCACAGGGAGCCGACCCAGAGGGGGGCCACGGGGCGAGGCAGGGCAGGGCCACGGGAGGAGCTTGCACTGCACTCACAAGGGGGTCTGGATGAGCGTGTCCAGGGGGTCTCCGTGCACTCTGAAGAAGCTGACCGTGGAGTAGGCCGGGAGCTGCACGTACCTGACGCCGGCCGAGACCCTCAGAAGCCGCCCATCCTCACCTGCGGCAGAGCAGGGCCTCAGGGCCGCCCCCCTTCCTGGGCACCCACTGGGGGCAGGACATAGTGCCCCCAACCAGGGCAGGCGGAGGGCACAGGCAGCCCTGGACCCTGGAGGTCGGGTGGGTTGTTTCCACATTCCAGTCTACGGCCACACCAGGGCCCTTGGGGATCACAGACCATGGGGGCGGGGGGATCCCCTGGGGCAGGTGGGGGCAAGGCCAGCAACCTGCCCGCTGTACAGTCGCTCAGGGACCTCTTGCAGCTGCCCGCATGGAGCAAGGGAGGCCACTGTGGCCAGAGCAGGCTCAGCAAGTGTGCTCACACCAGCACAAGGCTCCTCCATGGGCTCATGCACAATGCTCATCCATGGGCTCACATGTTGTAGTGCTCATCCCCACATGTGTTTACTCACTCATGCTCAAGCATGCTCACACATATCCACATCCCGCCCAGGTGCCTCTATGACAGTGCTCACACACAAAGGCACATGCATGTACACGAACACTCCCATGTGGATAGCATGCAGGCACACAGGCACACATGCATGTATACAGACACTCCGTGGCGGCCTCAGTTGGTGGGTCCCCACAGGGTCTCGCCTGCACCCTCTGAGCCCCGTGGGCCCTGCTCACCCCCAGCGGTGTCCCCGCTGTTCTGCTGCAACTGGACTTGCAGCGAGAAGGTGGCATCCGGGCGCAGGGTCAGCAGCCTGGGGCCCAGCACCACCATCCTGACGGCTTGTTCTGTGGGAAGAAAGTGTCTCTGGGGGTCATGGCCCCCATAGTGGGTCACGGGGACAGGGAGCACGCAGCCTGGAGCATGGGGAACCTCTGGCCCTGACTCCGGGGCAGGGAGCCGAGCACTGAATCTGAGGGTGAGCAGCGCCCCACCCTGCTTGGGACTTCACAGCTGCCTGCCCCGTCCGGCTCTTCCTCCCTCCTGAATCCCGAGTGGGCAGCTCCACCCCCATCTCTAACAGGGCGGGGGCAGGACAGGGGCGTCTGCAGGCAGGTTCTCACTTACCCACCGGGTGCCCGTTGACCCACTGGCCATGGTAGGTGAGCCCTGAGCAATGGGCCAGGCTGCCCAGGCCACTGAGGACTCCGCAGTACCACTGGCCCTGCGAGACGAGGGGTGTCAGTCTGGGGGCCCGACCCGCTGCCCACACTCTGCTGTGCCCAGTTCTCTGGGGAGGTGGTGGCTGTGGCCCTCTAGGGTGCCAGGCACCCCCACTCTGCTGTCTGGCTTGGCGGGGACAGTGGTGTGGGAAGGTCCCTGCGCCCGGGCCGGCTGTGCCCAGCTCAGGGTCCAGGACAGGGTGGCCCCTGGGCACTCAAGAGCCCGGAGACAGACCTTGGCCTGGAACCAAGTGTGCGGGGACGGGGGACAGCTCCCAGCCGCGGTCGCGGCTGGGAGCAGAGCGCAGGCCACAGTGACCCCCACTTCGGGGCGCAAAACCCTGAGAGCCAGTAGCTGTGGGCACAGGATTTGAGGGTGGCCAGACCAGCACGCTGGTCACCAGGGAACCAGAGACGTGGGGAGGCGGCAGCCAGGCCCCGCCCACCACAGAGTGACCCCGCCCACAACCCATCTCTCACAAGGCGGCCCCGCCCACAGCCCCGCCCCGGGGGCGGTGCCGACATCCCACGAGCCGCGGGGCTGCGCTGCCCCCTGGTGGCGGTCGAGGGCACCAACGCGGGGCCCAGACTGCTGCTGCTGGGGCCCGGGGACCGCGGCTGGTCTGGGACCCGGGAAGTTTAGGGTCCCTGAGCAAAGCCTGGCGGCCCCGTGAGCCCTAGTCGTGCGCGGAGGAACCCGCAGCCTCTTTGGGGCTGGCCCTGGAGCCCTGACGCAGGACACAGCTGCCCAGTGGCTACAGTCCCCCAGAAAGAGCTGGCCTGCAGTCCTGGGAAGTGACGAGGGACAGAGCCAGCTCAGTTCCTAAGGACCCGGTTCTGCCCAGCGTCCCCGCGGGATACGACTCTGGCCGCCCCCACCCCCTCACACACACAGAACGCATAGCTGGGGGAGGGGGATGCCCCCAGTCAGGCGTGTTGGGGACCCGAGAAGCTGCTGCTGTCAGAGCGGGGTGCAGGGCTCAGCAGGGCCTGAAGCCAGGGTTCGTCCCTGCGAGGTCCCCAGTACCTGATAGACGGAGCCGTCGGCACAGCGGAGCATCCCGTGGCCCTGCTGCTGGTCCCTGACCCAGTCTCCTTCGTAGCTGTCACCATTCCTGCGGGACCCGAGCTGCTGGGGCCAGCCCATTGCCCTCCTGCCCACAAGCACCCCAGGGAGAAGGGGGGCTGTCGAGGGTGCCCCCAACCTTGGAGAGCAGATTCAGGCCCCTCCTCCTGAGAAACACTAAGGCTCCCCCACTGGGGCAGAGTCTCCCCATGAGGCCCACAGACGCAGTGGTGAACGGGAGGGTCTCACTCACTGGAAGGCCATGTGCCCCCGGCCATGCCGTCTGTTCTCATGGAAGGACCCGCGGTACAGCTGTCCCAGCGAGTCCTGCAGGAGGCCCAGTCCTGGAGGGCCGGGGTCCGGTCACAACTGTGCCCCAACCCCCTGCTATGGGGCACCCCTGTGTTGAAGCCAAGCATGGGTGGGCTGGACCGGCGGGTGGGAGCCCGCAGGGCACCCTCTCGGTCCTGTGCTGGGAAATGGGACCCCGACAGCTGACAGGGGACTCCCAGGCTTGGAATGCGGTGTGAGCCCCCTTACCTTCGCGCATGCCGTGGCGGAACTCCCCTTCATACCATCCGCCCGCTCTGTAGGTGATGCTGCCGCGCCCATGAGGCTCCCCCAGCACAAAGTGGCCCGAGTAAGTGTTCCCTGGGAACAGGCCATGCAGGCCTGAGTCCCGAGAGCTGACCAGCAGCTGGTCTGGGGTTCTGGGGACAGCCCTGGGCAGCAGGTGGGGTCACGGAGCCTGCTGTCCTGGAAAGAAGGTGCTGGTGGAAGGGCCCAGAGGACTATGTCCAGGAAAGACCGGCTGGGCTGAGTGCCCCTGCCCGCAGCAGTGGTGGCGAGGAGCACAGAGGTCCCCCCAGCTAACCTGAGGCGGCCCAGTGCCGGCGGCCTTCTCCCGAGATCTCTCCCGCTTCAAAGTCGCCTTCGTAGTAACTCCCGTCTTTGAACAGCAGCTTCCCGCGGCCTGTCACAAGAGTCCAGGCATGGGCGACCGGGTAGCAGGGGCTGCCGCTCGGCTATGCCTCAGCAATCCTGGGACACCATGATGACAACAATGTCTCCCCGATTGCCTGCTGCGTCTCGGTGCCGCTGTCTCGGCCGCAGACCAGCACTGGGACCATTCCCAGCCCCAGACAGCTCTGGGGACACCCCAGTGCGCGCCCCGCCCGTTGGGCCCGGGAGGGCGTGGGGAGGATTGGCCCCACCTCCGGGCTCGGGCAGCGGGTCTGACCGCCGGGCACAGGACACGGCGCGGGGTCTCCTGGGCCTGCGTTGTCCGTGGGGAAATACCAACTCGGTCTCACCGAGACGGGTCAAGCTGGGCCCCCTCCAGCCCCCAGGATCATGTTTACCGTGTTTCTTTCCACCTTTCCATTCTCCCTCGTATCGGAAGAAAGAGTTCGGGTACACGTAGACGCCGTAGCCTGCAGATTGAGGCGGGTGGTGTGGCACCCGGGGCGGGGTCTGGGGCGGGGGCCGAGGCTGAGGGGGCACCACGGGCCCGAGAGAGGCGACCCCTGTAGCCGGCCGCCGCCCTGAGACCCGCCGGCGCAGAGCCGCGTTCCGGGGAGGGGGTGGGCGTCCGGAGGGGCGGGCCCCCGACTCGGGAACAGCGCCTGCTAACCGGGAGCCGCCTCCACCCTGACCGCATGGCGGGACCCCGATAAGCCTCCTGCAGCGCCGGGTCGCAGCCCCCGCGGCCGGCCGAGCCGTTACCGTCCCGCGGCGGCCGGTCCTGCGGCTCCGGGCGCTGCCGCTTGGAGCTCGGGTCTCCGGAGCTGGCGGCGGCCATCTTGCCGCTAGCGGTTCCCTTAGCAACCCCAAGCCCCTCGACTATTGGCTCTCCGTCTCCAAGGGGCGTGGCTTCGTCATCCAATGGGTGATCGCAATCTCCGGAGCGGAACCGTCCGGGCGCGGAGCCAGGAGGAGCAATGCGCTTGCGCGGGGGGCGCACTTCCGCCGTGACGCTCTTCCGCCGACCGTCCCGTTCCCCCCCCCCCAACGGCCTAGGCGCCAGCGCCGGAAGCGGAAATGGTTGGAAGCCTGCGCCCTGCCCCGCCGGCCATCTTGGGCGCCCGGAGGCGGCGCCGCGCAGGACTGAGCGGAAGTGCCGTGTGCAGCTTCGCGACGAGCCGAGCCCGGCGCGGCCGCCTGTCCGCGTCCTGCTGCCCGCGGCCTCGAGCCCGCGCTGGGCCGCAGCGGAGCCGCCAGGTGCGGGCGGGGCGGGGCAGGGCGGCCTACGGCGGAGGCCCCGGGCCCAGCTCGGAGCCGCGGGGCCGACCGGGCCCAGCTCGGAACCGCGGGGCCGACCGAGCCCAGCTCGGAACCGCGGGGCCGACCGGGCCCAGCTCGGAGCCGCGGGGCCGACCGGACCCAGCTCGGAACCGCGGGCTGACCGGGCCGTGGTCGGAACCGCGAGGCTGACGGGGCTCAGCTCGGAGCCGCGGGGCTGACCGGGCCGGGGTCGGAACCGCGGGGCTGACCGGGCCGAGGCCGGAACCGCGGGGCCCACCGGGCCGAGCCGGTTCCGGTAGAGGAGACCCGGAGGGGCCTTGCCCGGCCGTCCCGGGTGCGATGTGCGGGGGTCCGCCCCTGTCGTGCCGGTCAGATGTCCGGGTGCGGCCCGGCCGTGCCACTCCCCCGGCGCAAAGGGCACCAGTGCCCGCCGGCCCGGACGGCGCTGCCCGGAGTTCGGGGCCGGCCCGTGACGTGGCCGGGCAGCTCCGAGGATGCTGCGCCCCGAGCAGGTCCCCGGTGCCCGGCCATCTGCCTCCGCACGGGTGCCTGGGGGCGCCGATTTGGTCCCCGGGGCAGGGGGGTGGCCAGTCTGACCGTCCCGCTGGCCTGAGCTCTCGCGCTCGTCTTTGCAGGTGCAGAATGTCGGAGGGAGACAGTGTTGGCGACTCGGTGCACGGGAAGCCCTCGGTGGTGTACAGGTTCTTCACGCGGCTCGGACAGGTCAGCGCCTGTATGGGGGTGTGGTCCTTCCTGGTGCTTTTGCACTGCACCTGGCCTCTGGGAAGAGGCAGAAGACCCTGTACTCGCAGTTGGGGGGCGGGGGTGGACGCGTGTCTGGCCCCACGCAAGGGCTGTGCTGAGTCTGGCGGCCTGCAGGGCCTGGACACAAGCCAGCACTGGGTTCTGGCCTCACTGAGCAGCAGCTGCTTCTGGTTTGTTCAGAAATAAAAGTGTTGAATTTTCTGATTGCAAAAGAAGCGTCTGCATGGAAACCTCGTGTGCTCTGCATGCAGGAGGCCTGGGCCTGCGCCACAGGTCCGAGTGTTTGTAGAGCACGCGTAACTCCAGAAGTTGTGACACTTGTGTGTGTGCACACCGGGGAGGGTTTGGGCCACACTAGTGCTTAGGGCCACCTGGGGGATTGGTCGCTAGCTGGAAGTTCTGTGATTTCTGTGCTTGCTCTGTAGCTCCTTAGGGATGCTTGGGGTTTTCTTGGTTAAACAGCGAATAACTTCCCGCCAGAAGTATGGGCGGCTGCTCATCTGCTTGTCCCTTAGCTGAGTGTGGGCAGCTTCTGGCTCCAGCCTGCCGTTACGCAGAGCCCTGCGCTCCTTGGTGGTCGTGTCTGCATGGCCCTGTTGTGCTCGCTGGGTGGTGCTGCCCAGGGGCTGGGCTGCACTCGCTCGCCTCACACTCAAGACGCTTGCATTCACACGTTCTCACACTTAACGTAGCTCCCACGCAGTTACACAGACGTTCTCGTACTCAAGACTCACTTCACTTGTACACCGGCATGCAACACACTACACACGCTCACGATCTTTCTCTCTCCCTCTAGGTCTATCAGTCCTGGCTGGACAAGTCGACGCCTTACACAGCCGTGCGATGGGTGGTCACACTGGGCCTCAGCTTCGTGTACATGATCCGAGTCTACCTGCTGCAGGTGGGCATGGGGCATGGCTGTTGGGAGCTGACGGCAGAGCCCGCCTTGGTCGGCCAGTGCCCTTCCGTCGCCGCCCACCCCGCAGCTCACTATCGCTCACAGCTGGGCCCGGCTTCTGCCCAGGCTCGGCTTGGAGTTTCTAACCCTATTCTTGGGTTCCGGATTTTCCAGTTCTGGATTTCTCCTGGGCAAAGGTCCCCAGCTGTCCTGGCAAGCTTCTCGATGGGAGAGTGCCTTCTGGCGGGGGCCCAGCTAGTGTCCTGCAGGCCAGCTCTGGGACCCTGGCCTGAGGACTGGGCAGGGGCTGGGCCTGGCCTGTCCGGTTCTGCCCTCCCACAGCCCCTTGACCAGCAGCTGGGTGCTCGGGAGGCCCAGTGTAGGCCCTTTGAGCCCTGCACGGGCGGGTGCTGCTTTGGCATTGGCCCAGGCAGGCGGGAGCCAGGCGATGACTGGCGGCCTTTGTCTCGCAGGGCTGGTACATCGTCACCTACGCTCTGGGCATTTACCACCTCAACCTCTTCATTGCATTCCTGTCCCCCAAGGTGGACCCGTCCTTGATGGAGGACTCAGGTAAGGAGAGGCTGGGGGTGGGGGGGTATCCGGGGCAGTGGGCTCTCTTGTGGTCTCCCCTGCAGTCGTGTTTCTGCAAAGAATTGAGAAGCAAGCGTGGGGTGGCGTCAGCCCTTTTTCTTTTGTTTTTGGGTCACACCTGGCCATGCACAGGGGTTCCTTCTAGCGGTGCTCAGGGGACCACATGGGGTGCTGGGAATTGAACCCTGGTTGGCCGCGTGCAAGGCAAATCCCCTACCTCCTGTGCTGTCACTCCAGGCCTGGTGTCAGCCCTTTAATGGCCATGTGTACTGGGCCCCATTTGGGGAGGGGACTGGGCTGGTGTCCTGGGAAAGGGGATGGGGCAGCAGGAGGCCCAGGGTCCTGTGCTGCTGCCCATAGCCGCTGCCTGGGACCCGGAGGCCACTTGGCGTTTCCGGGCTCTGCCACCCGCGGGGCAGACATGAGGAGTTCTGGGCTCTTCCTAGGACTGGGGTTGGGTGGGAGCAAGCGGGCGCAAACCCACAGGCGGCTACTGGCCCGGTGCAGAACGTTGTCTGAGTTTTCAGTGCAATTCTTGAGGGCATAGAAACTTCGTAAGGAGACCGCTAAGGGGGCTGAAGGCAGCGTGGGACCCCTGGGCAGGACTCGGGGAGCGCCAGGCCCCGGCAGACTGTGCTGTGCCCAATTCCAGACGAAGGCCCGTCCCTTCCCACCCGGCAGAACGAGGAGTTCCGGCCCTTCATCCGGAGGCTCCCGGAGTTTAAGTTCTGGTGAGCAGCTGTGGATGGGGGGGGGGGGGGGGGGCACAAGGCTTGGGGGTGGCTGGTCCTGAGCCTGAGGCTGTGGCAGGAACTCAGTAGGCCGGGGGAAGTCTCCCCCCCCCCTTGCTTGCTTTTCACCCTGACCCCACCTTGCTGTGCTGGGCTGTCTTGGCTGCTCAAAGTGGCACCTGGGAGGTTGTGGGGGGGCCGTCTGTTGCTCCATGCAGGGTGGGCAGGGCTGAGGCAAGCACCTCAGCCCGGTGCCCGCTCTGGCTGGTGCATGCTGCCTTAGGGGCCGCTTTTGGGGTGGTGGGGGCTCCCCAGGTACCGGGCTGCAGGTGGCTGACTGCGCCTCCCCGCAGGCACGCGGCGACCAAGGGCATCCTGGTGGCCATGGCCTGCACCTTCTTCGAGGCCTTCAATGTGCCGGTGTTCTGGCCCATCCTGGTGATGTACTTCATCATGCTTTTCTGCATCACCATGAAGAGACAGATCAAGGTAGAGCATGGGGGGTGGGGGCAGAGCTGCTGGGACAGGTGCCCACCTGGCCCATCCTGGTCACACCCACTGGGTGCTGGACAAAGCTTGAGCAGCAGCAGGGGTGCCGCCTACCCAGCCCTCCCCAGAGCATGGAGACACCTGTGGGGGGAGAGGCGGGCACTCGGTAGGGAGTAAAGTGACGTCTGTGTCTGTCTCTAGCACATGATCAAGTACCGGTACATCCCGTTCACGCACGGCAAGAGGACGTACAGGGGCAAGGAGGACGCGGGCAAGGCGTTCGCCAGCTAGACGAGGCACTGGGGCCCTGGACACCGCCTTTCTCTCCACTAAAGTAGTTGATTAGGAGGGAGTCGGATTTTCTCTTTAAGAAGGAGCTTCGATTAGGAATCACATTTATTCTCAGTGACGCTCAGGCTCGGCAGGCGGGGTGGGAAGGTGGGGGCTGGGGAAGGCAGTGAGCCCATGGGAAAGTCGGGCAGTGCCCACCCAGCCACCGGCCGCCTGCTGGAGGACCCTGCTGGAAGGCGTGCCCATGATGCGGACAGCCACTGTTGTAAGGACTCAAACTCTCCACCACCACAATTGCTGAGGGCCTGGGATTATAAATACATATTATATTTTAATTGTCTGACGTGGTTCGACACGTTTCTTTGACCCATGTGGAGTTTGCTTTTGAGCAGTTTGCTCCCGTTTCATGTACCAGCTTTCCACAGGACACAGACTGGTCTTGGCTCCCAGGGGATGTGACACTGCACTGGCCTGCATGCCAACTTTTTGATAAAATGAAATTCTTTCCAGCACTTAGTAACTTTTCAATTCCACCCCGATTAAAGAGTACCCCCATCTTGTGCGTCTTTCTCTGCATCACCAGTGCTCAGGGCAGGGCCCAGCAGGATATTCCCAATGTGCTGCCGGAGGTCAGCTGTGGTGATGCTGAGGCCACAGTGTACAGGTGCAGGCTGCGGGGCACTCAGCATACACAGATGGGGCAGGACCACCCCCCCCCCCACACACACACACTGCTCCATCAAGATTCCTGTTTCCACTAGGCCAGGCAGAGTTGTTCAGACTAAGGGGCTCTGGGGGTTGTACTCGGGCCCCAGTATCCCAGCGATACCACGACAAAGTGCATAGGTGGTTTAAGGAGGCCCAGGTTAATTTCCAGGTACTCCACAGCCCCCAAACCAAGCCTTATCATCTACAAGTCCCTGAAACTAAAGGGGCTCGGTGCGTGCGGACCAGAGGGGTGTGAGAGGCAACCCCTTTATTTCCCGCACCCCTGACTGAGGTGGGCGAGGTCATAAGCCAACTTGTCAGGCGGCAGGAAATCAGG
This sequence comes from Sorex fumeus, assembly GCF_029834395.1. Lineage (NCBI taxonomy): Eukaryota > Metazoa > Chordata > Mammalia > Eulipotyphla > Soricidae > Sorex > Sorex fumeus. The sequence continues at coordinate 6,248,197 of NW_026606121.1, forward strand.
AAGAAGCAAGTGTCCAGCCGGGTGGGCTTAGCCCCTAGGTGGCCCTTAGCGGTAGTGCCGTAGGTACACGAGCTTCTGGGGTGTGAACTTCTCCCGGCATAGGGGGCACTCCGCCTGGAGGAGGGAAAGAAGAGGGGCTCTGGAGTCACCAGGGACCTTGGGCCCCACCCTAAAGCCAGCCGGCTTCCTCTCCCCTGCACCCCACAAAGGTGGCTATGGACCTGGGAACTGCCAGGGAGTACAGGGCCTGAGGGAGTGGCTGAGGGAGCAGGCGCTGTCCCAGCCTGGGAGAGAGGCTGGGAGGCAGGTTCCGCGAGGCCCACCTTGGTGTCACACCACTGCGTGACGCACTCCCAGCAGAAGAGGTGGCCGCAGGGCGTGGCGGTGGCGTGGCGCCGCTCCTCCAGGCAGAGGGTGCACACGGAGCCCCGGGCAGCCACTCTGTCCTCGGGGTGGCTCCTGCGGGGCCCGGTGCGTCAGCATCCACCGCAGAGCCAGGGCCCGGAGCAGGGCGCGCCCGCCGTCCCCGCCACCCCGCACGCACCTGCGCTGTGAGCCTCTCCGGGCCAGCGGCCACTCCCTGCGGGCGCGCTGTCGCTGCCGGAGCCCATAGAGCTGCAGCCCCAGGGCTAGCACCAGGTGCAGCAGCGACAGCAGCCCCAGCAGACGGTAGCTCGCGCGGGCCCTCGGGTCCTCGGTGAGCAGGTGGGGCATGCGGAGCTGCCAGGAACCGGGAGACAGTCACCGGCCCGCCGCACCCCACTTCCCGCCCCCTCCCAGGGGTCTGGTGCGGGGGCACTCACGTAGGTCACTCCCGTGAGCCTCTTGGCCAGGTGGTAGAAGGCGCCTTGCAGGTAGAAGCAGGCCACGTGTAGGCGCTGCAGCCCGTCCAGGCCGCGCCGCAGCCCCGCCAGGGCCTGCAGGAGCAGTCTCCGGCGCGGCTCGGCCAGGCCGGCCGTGCAGCGCTGCAGCCAGCGAGCCCCCCGGCCGCGCCCGCCGGGCCCGGGGCCGCCCAGGGAGGCGCGGCGCGCGTCAGGCTGCAGCGCCCGTTCCAGCTGCTGCAGCGCCCGGCCCAGCAGGTAGGGCAGGACGCAGTGCAGCGCCACCAGCAGCCCGCGGCGCAGCGGCGACGGCACGCGGCGTCGCGATGGGTCCACCTGGACGATGCCCACGTACTCCTCCCCGAGCGTCTGGTAGCCTACGGGAGCGCGGACGGCTGGAGGGGGTGCCCGCGCCCCCCGTCCCCCGCCCGCCCGCTGCCGCCCCCAGCCCACCTGCGAGCGTGGTGAGGCCGAAGTAGGCCACGTCGGCGAGCAGCTCCAGCTCCCTTCGCCATTCCAGCCACCTCCTGGCCCCTACGAGGACACGGATCGGTGGGCGGTGCCGCCCGGGCCGGCCGCGGGGCTGCGCGCGGGCCGGAGCGCGCACCCACCCGCCAGGCCGTGCACGGCGCCGCCGGCCGCGCTGCGCAGCCCGCCGCGGTAGTGGTCGTCCTTCTGCGCCGCGCGGACCACCTCCGCGGGCCCGGCGGCGGCCAGCGCCATAGCCGCGCGCTGCCGGCGGCCACTGATGACGCTGCCGCGCCTGCCGCGCAGATTATGCGTCACTGCACGGGGCGGGGCCCCGTGGGCGGAACCCGGGTGTAATGGGCAGGGTCTGTGCTGAGGGCGGGGCTGAGGGCGGGGCCCTTGTGTTGTCTTGTGTCCTTGGTCCCTTCGTCTGCCGGGTCCATTTTCCAGCGCGTCTCTTGGGTGAGCCTCCATAGCCCATCTATTTTACGGACAGGGAAACCGAGGCTCTGTGACTTGGCTGCTGCCAATCTCATAGCAGCAGGCAGCCCCTGACCCACAACAGAGACCCCGTGAAGGCTGGGGCCAGTGGTGTGCCGGACAGACTTGCTGTGCTGAGACCTGGCCACCTCTGCCCAGTTCGGCTTTGCAGCCAGCTTTGGTGTCGCTCAGCGCCCCACCCCCAAGCCCGGGAGGTTTGGGCCTCAGATCTGGAGGCAGCCTGGCTGCATCCGCCGGCGGCTGTGCCAGAGGGGAGGCCGCGCTGCCAGTGGCGGCAGGACCGGGCACACCCGAGGGCCTGCTCTGGGGGCATGGGATAGCGGCCAAGCGGGCCAGGTCGGGTGCCGAGTTTGACGCCAACCAGCAGGTGGCGCCATCAACCCGTTCGCACACCCTGGTCGCAAGTAGAAGGAGTTTGAGAGTGACCCCAAAGAGTGGCCCTCCTGCTGGGGTACTCCCTGGTGTGGGCCTGTGTGGAAATGCCAGGCTGGTCGTGGTCCCAGCTCACCTGCCCACCCTCCCTTCTGGGGCACACGCCTGGATCTGGCCATGGGGACGGATTTAGGTTTGGGTTTGGGGCACACCCAGGGATGCTCAGGGCTTCCTCCTGGCTCTGCGCTCTGGAGTCATTTCTGGTGGTGCTGAAGAGAGCGAACCTGTGCGGAGTTCCAGGGCCAGTGCCACCTCCCGAGTGGCTGCAGTCTTGGCAGTGGCCACAGCCTCTCTCCTGCACCGCAGGGCCAGAATCACCCTGTCTGGCCTCTCCTTTGGCCAGAAGGTGGGGACAGAGGGACAGCACTGGAACCATCTAGGTTCTGCCTCCGGGCAAGCTGTCCCTCTAGGTCACTCCTAATGGATTAGCTGCTCTGTCCTAGCTGCAGGGTCCAGGCCTGAGCAGAGGGACACCTGTGCTCTGTGGTGGCCAGTGCTACCCAGGTGGGCGCGTGGTCGCTCTTCACCTTCCCTGCAGCAGTCCTGGGCGGATGGGAGAGTCCAGTCTGTCTGCTCAGGGCACTCCTGATGGACGCAGTGCAGACGCCAGGCTTGTGGACTCAGGCTGGAGCCATCACCTCATCCGCTGCTGGCCACATGGTGGCCTGGGGATGGTCATATCTAGGAGGGATGAGGGCAGGGTAGGTACCCCGAGCAGGAAGGCACAATTCCTGGCAGGACAGGTGTCCGGAAGGAGCCAGGTCGGGGGGGGGGTGTCTCTGGGGTTGGAGTGGGCATAGGGCCCCTGTGAACGAACTCAGACATCCAGGCTTGGGGAGGCCGCCAGGGTGAGAACAGGACCAGGGTGGGCAGGTCCAGAGGGATGTGGCCACTGTAACCTTCTTCAGGACACATGGGGTACCCTCGTGTGTGTTGCTGCTATCCTTAGCTAACCTGGTTGGTGACCAAGGGCTGGACACAAGGAAGAGGCAATCCAGGAGGACTTTTTAAAGCAGGGACCACAGAGGAGAGGACTCGAGGACAGGAGGAATAATACCTCACAGGGAAGAGCTGGTGAGATCCCTGTGGACAGGTGCTTGTGGACGGGGTACACATCTGCTGTGGGTAGGGGTAGTGGCTGGTTGCTGGGGTCTTTGCACAGACCACTGAGGGGGCCCCTCTGCAGTGGGTGTGCCCCTCCTTCCACTCCGCCCTCAGACCCTCCTCATGCACTCTTGGTCGCACAGAAGAGCTGGGTCATTCTGTTCTGTCTAGGGCCTGGGACTGAGCCCCACTGCCCGTGAGAACATGGAGGCTGGGCACACAGCATGCCAGAGCCTTCCCCTACTGCAGTCAGCAGGGGCACCTGAGAGGTGTGGGGCCTTCTCCCCCTTCGGTGGAACAGGGGCTTCTTCTGGGACATGTGGAAAGAGGCCCCGGCCTTGGGGACCCCAGGCTCCTAGGGCCTGTGTCTACACCAAGGGCGACTGCCCTGCCAGCTCTGCACCCCACCTTCCAAGGAGGAAGCGGGCTCAGAGGCATCACGGCATCTAGGAGGTAGACCCCAACATTCCCGCCACCTCTTCTCCAGGCTGGACACCCCCTGTGGCTCAGGACTTAGATGGCCTGACTTCCTGTGGACCCTAAAATCAAACTGCCCTTTGCCCCACGCTCCTCCTCCAGCCCGCCCTGCCCCGCCCCTCCTGGTGCCTCCCATTCCTGCCGGGCTCCGCCCATCCTGCTGGGCTCCGCCCCATCCTTCCTGGCCCCGCCCATCCTGTCTGGCCCCGCCCGTCCTACCTGGCTCCACCCCATTCTGCTTGGCTCCGCCCATCTCACTTGGCCCCCACCATCCTGCCTGGGCCCCCCCATCCTGACTGGCTCCGCCCCATCCTGTCTGGCTCCGCCCCATTCTGCCTGGCTCTGCTCCTCCTGCCAGGCCCTGCCCGCTTCTTGGGAGTTCAGCTTGCACCCGCGACCCGATTCTGGCTTTTCAGATTTCGGGGTGTCCTGTAGTTTCAGGCCCCCAAGCGGGGTACAGACGCTGGAGAACCGGCCTCTGGACAGGCGGTGAGGGGGCTGTTGAAGTCAGCAGAGGAGCTAGAGCTCCTGTAACTCAGAGCCGGTTGTTACAGAAGCCTTTATTAAAATCCAATTAAACTAATTAAGTTATGTAAAACACATTATACAAAATACAAAGTAAAACATTCAAGGCTTGCTCCTTGCAGATGCCGTCATCCGCAATCTGCCCGGGGCAGGCGCACGCACCCTGCCCGCAGGCTCCTGCAGGGCCTGCACCTCCCATCACGTGTGCCAACCTAGCGTTTGCCAAGGAGTCGCTGCCACAAGGGTACCTGGTTTGGCATGGCCACGCAGGTTTGTCCAGCAGCCACTGGGAAGGTGGGTCCGGCCCCGCCCCGCACTGCTGGATGGGACCCCGGACCCAAAATAAATAAATGACATTTTAAAAACTGAGCCCTTAAACTATTTATTCTTGCAGCCGCTCAGGAACAGAGACAGTAAATAATGACTCGTGAGTATAAATAGCGTCTGATGGAAAATCACTATTTGCATCCGAATAGAGTCCCTGAGTGGAGCAACAGTTCCAGACAGCTCTTGACTCCCGCCCAGCACCCGTGGGCGCCGCCTCACTTCGCCCCTGCGAGTCATCTTCCCTCCCTCGTCTTCCGGAGTTCCACCCTGTCCCGCAGGGCCTGCCCACAGCCCTCTCCGACCCCGCCCACCCACCCCACTTCTCACCCTCAAGTCACCCACGCCACTGGCCCTGCCCACTATGGCCCCGCCCACCAGGTCACTCCCCGGCTTCCCCTCCTCCAACGGCAGCCACGCCCCGCCCCCACAGCCCCCAGTGGCCTTTCCCACCAGAACGCACGTGCTGCTTGGGGTACCTCTCCTGGAAGCCTGCGGGGCATGTGGCCACCCCTGGCTGGTCTGAGGGGCTCTGGGATGAGGGCTGCTGCAGCTTTCCTAGAGCCCGGGGTGGACCTTAGGGTTCCCCATTGCTGGCTCTGCCCAGGCTTGGCATCCAGTGCCGGCCAGTGCAGGTGTTCGCCCTGGTAACTGCACTGGGCACCCCCTCCCAGGACTCACCCTGCCTCTGGCTCCCCGTTGGGCTCCTAGGAGCCCTCCACCTTTTGCCTGACCCTGGAGAGCCCTAGCCTGCAGCATTCCCCCTCCTCCAGGGCATGTGTCCTCCCCCCCAACCCCTGCACCTTCCCCTGCAGGCCTGTGACCACACTGAGCCTCGGGCTGCTCTGGCTGAAGCCTGTGTCTAGCTCTGGGTCAGGTCTGGTGGACAGGGCGCTGGCGGACAGCGTGGATGGCCCCTCTGGCTTGTGTGCAGCCTTGCCCTGGCCAGCTCTGGGCTGCCCATCCCCGTGTCAGTGGGGGCCTGGCCAGGGCCTGCGTCTGCCCTGCTGCTCTTGTCGCTGAGTCTGGAGTAGAGACGAGGGGTTGGGCACTCTGCGCCCTGACCACCCCATGCCCCCTGGTGGGGCAAACATCGGAGACCCCGGCAGGGAGGGACGGAAGCCACACTGGGGCTCTCTGCGCGGGTCCGGGCTGGCGGGTTCCAAGCAGAGGCCGGTTCCTGTCCTTGGTCTGGGCCTGTGGCCCCCAGCCTTCGCCCCTCACCTTGCCTCCGACCCTCTACTCTGCTGGGCCCAGGAGGTGCAGGGCAGTGAGGCTGGGTTGGGGGAACCAGAGAGGGGGCTGGTGAGCCCCCGCTGTGGCCCTGCTGCTCCACGCACTGCCCTTGTGCCCCCATGAGGGGCCACCCAGGAAGCAAGGGCCTTTCATGGTTCCCCAATGTCTGGGCAGCGAGTTCGGGCTGTCCAGGAGACTGGCACCGTGGGGCAGGCGTCGGGTTCCCGGGGCTGGACTTTGATACCTGGAGTCCACTTCTGGGCTCTGCTGATGTGCCCCCACCCCGCTCAGCCAGTGTGACAGCTGTGGCTGTGTGAGGGTCAGCACAAGGGGCCTGAGGCTGGAGGGTGGGAGGACCCTGCCTGCCCACCTGGGCACTGGAGGCCCTGGAACCCAGTTCCACCAGCACACCTCCCACCCGACTGCCTTACGCCTATCTGTCCAGGCAGCTCAGCCAGAGGGTGGGCACTGAAGAGGGGGCAGCAGGAGTGAGGCAGGCTGAGCAGCTGACAGGGCCCCGTGCCTGCCCAGTGCTTGGGGCTGGTGGCCACTGCCCTCCGGAGCCCCGGAATGGACCTCCGGTGTTCGCAGATGGAGGCGTGACTCTCCAGGTCAGCTCTGGCCAGGGGCTGCGGGCTGTCCATCACGGCGGGCACACTGTGGAGAGGAGCTTGGAGCCGCCACCCTGTCCCACAGCGTCGCGCCAGCTGCCCCCCACTCGGCCATGAGCTGTGTTGGGTGATGGGGGTGCCGAGTTGGGCGTGACCACGGGAGAGGCTGCAAGGGCAGCCTCCACCCAGGGCAGTGGTCATGCCCGCTGGAACCTGCTGAGTGGCCGAGGACTGTGGGGCTCAGGGGCGCTCACCCACTTCCTACCTGGCACAGGCCCCACGTTTCGTGTCTGTCCTGGGCTCTGTGTCTGTTCTGTGGTTCGGGGACATAGTGGAGGCTCTGTAGTCCCCTGGAGGGGCCACCTGGGGGCACAGGACTCTTGAGCCCAGAAACATGCACTGTGCTGCGTGCTATGGAACATGCATGGGAGGACACGCCTACGTGGGCACATACCAGTGTTTGAGCAGGTCTACACATGGGTGTGCACTGTGAGCACTGTGTGTCTGTGTGTGTGACCATGGGCATGTGTGTGAGCTGTGCACCTACGTGTGGAGGGAACATGTGCATATACCTGTGTATGTGTATGCGCGCATGTGTGCATGAACCTCTGTGCGGGGGGCCCTGTGTGTGTGTGCATGTGCCTCTGTGTGTGTGTGTGTGTGTGCCCATGTGCTTGGGTGTGTGTGAGCATGTGCCTGTGTGTATGCGTATGCTTGGGTGTGTGTACGTGTGCCTCTGTGTGTTTGTGCACGTGTGCATGTGTGTGTGTGCCTGTGTGTGGTGTCCACGGGGCAGTCACATGTGCAGCATTCCCTGCCCTGAAGTTTCTCCTCCCACATTCCCAATGTGTCTGGGTGGGCTCAGCCAGGCTTGGGGGTTTGGAAGGACTAAGGTGGGGACAATGCTTCTGGGTCCCTCCCTGGGGACGAGTCCCTGAGAACCCACGGGACCCACGCAGCACCCCGGGTGCCAGCTGTCCTGAGGCCAGGAGCCAGTGGGCCCAGGGTGATGGTGCTTAAGAGGTCGGGCTTCCCGCACCCCCCATGTCTGCCAGCCTGGCCCCCCATCCACTTCCCTCTCTGTCCCTCTGAACCCCTCCTCTCCCTCCACTCCCTGGACCCTTCCCCGTACCTCATGCCCGCCCTCTCTTTTTATGTTTCTTTTTATTTATTTATTTATTCTTTTGGGGTCACACCCGGCGATGCACAGGGGTTACTCCTGGTTCTGCACTCAGGAATTATCCCTGGTGGTGCTCAGGGGACCATATGGGATGCTGGGAATCGAACCCGGGTCGGCTGTGTGCAAGGCAAATGCCCAACCCGCTGTGTTATCACTCCAGCCCCTGTTTCTTTCTTTTTAACATTTTTTTAATTGAATCACTGTAGTGCAGACCCTTACATGGCTGTTCATGATTGGGTGTCAGCCACACAGTGCTCCAGCACCTGTCCTCCACCAGGGCACATTCCCTAGCACCAGCATCCCCAGATTCCCTCCCGTCAACCCACCCTGACCCTTGCCTTCCTCAAGGCAAGCATTTCTCTCTCTCCCTCTCTCTCTCCCTCTCTCTCCTCTCTCTCTCTCTTTCTCCCTCCCCCCTCCCTCCTTTTGAATGCCCTCTCTCGTGTCCCCTCCTCTCCCCACCACACACCCCTTCCTTGCTCCCAGCCTTCCTTCCTGGCTGGAGGCTGTAGATACACCTTGAAGGTTCCAGGGCAGTCTGCCTGCCCGTGCTGCGGGTCTCCACTGTCCCTGGCTGGGCCCAGCCCCTGCAGCTGCGCCCCAGCCTCCCTGCGCCCCAGCCTCCCTGCACTGCGCTTGAGCTCGGGGGCCACACAGAAGGTCCAGGGTCACCCAGGAGATGCCGCCCTCTGGGCAACCCCAGCTGAGCCCAGTGTCAGGTGGGGCCGGGCCCTTTGTTTTGGGGGCCCCAAGCATGCCTCCTACCCCAGAGAGGTGGAAGATGGGGAGGCGCTGGGCCCCGCTCACCCTGAGGTGGCCTCACTCCAGCCTCACTCTCCTGTGGCCTTCCCGAGGCGGGCTGGGTGGCAGTGTGTGCTGGGGGCTGAGTGGGGGGGGCAGGTGGGAGGCGGGGCTGGGGGGCTGTGTGTGCAGGGCTGTGCCCCTGAGGACAGGGAGACTGGAGACACAGAGCAGCTCGTCTGGGTGCCAGCTGGGGGCTCACTTGGGGCTACCCCGCAGGAGGGAAAAGACAGAGAAACTGGGAGAAGAAGCAGGACCTCCCGGGCCTGCCCCAGAAAAGCCTCGAGGCCGCCGGCTGTGGAGGGCGCGGGCGGCAGCTGGCAGAGGGCATAGGCTACCACCGAGCCTTTGATGTGGCTTTTAAAGCTCGGGGGCAGGAGGCAACCCCGCTGCCCATGGCGGGTGGCTGCTTCCTGGCGCCCTGGGCCCTCAGACCCGGCCTCCCCTCGGCGCTGGCCTCCGTGTGCCCCCAGGGTCCCAGTTCCAGGGGGGGTCTCTCCTGTTTGGGCGCACAGAGGCCACGGGGTCACCTTGGAGTCGGAAGAGACAGGACCGCTGTGATTTTGGGACTGTGGCGGGCGTGATGCCATGTGGGCGTGTGTGAGACTACACAGGTATGTGAGACTACACAGGTGTGTGTAACTGTGTGTGTGTGTGATTGTGTGTGTGAGGCCATGCGGGTGTGTGTGAGACTACACGTGTGTGTGTGAGGCTGTGCAGGCGTGAGACTACACGGGTGTGTGTGACTGTGTGTGTGATTGTGTGTGTGTGTGAGACCATGCAGGTGTGTGTGACTGCGCGGAGGTGTGTGAGACTGTGTGTGTGTGTGTGTGTGTGAGGTCGTGTGAGACTATATGGGGGTGTGTGAGACCGTATGTGTATATGTGTGTGTGTGTGTGTGTGTTAAGGCTGTGCGGATGTGTGTGAGACTGCGGGGGTGTGTGAGACCGTGTGTGTGTATGTGTGTGTGTGTGTGAGAGAGAGAGAACGTGCGGGTGTGTGGGAGGCTGTAAGGGTGTGAGCGGCTGTGCAGGTGTGTGTGCTTGTGTGGGTGTGTACATCAGAGCTGAGTAAAGGTTGTGAGTGCCATTTGGACTTGGGAATGGAAGCTGGCTATGTGTAGAGGACAGATGGACATATGGACAGACGAGATCTGGCTCCCAGGGGGAAGGGATGGTGCCACTGAGGCAGGCGGAGTCTGAGGGTGGGGTCCCTGCACTGGGCCTCTCTGAGCAGTTTCCAGGACTGCGCATCCCCCAACACCTCCCCCTGCCTTAAGTGTGCGGGGCGCCCCTCTTAGGAACAGATCTGAGCCTGAATCCCCCTGTGAGAAAACAGGTCCCTCTTCCTAATGACCTGCCCCCCCATCTTCCATCACAGGGAGGGTCTGTCAGCACTTAGGAAGGAGGGGAGAGAGAGGGGAGGGACAGGGAGGGGAGGAGAGAGGGAGAGGGAGGAGGGGAGACGGGGTGGGGAGGGAGGGGAGAAGCTCAGCTGGTGTCCAGGGCCTGGCTGGGCCTGTCTGGGTCTGTGCCTCAGTCCCTCCCTCCCCAGACCCCCATGTAGCTGTGGGAAAGTGTCCTCGGGGCAGGAGCCGTCCCCCAGCGGCTCTGAGCTTGCTCTCCTTGCAGGAGGGGCTGTCTGAGCCGAGACTCGAGAGTCGGGCACACGCTGCCTAAATTTAGCAGCTGAGAATCACACGTTTGCCCAATGAAATGTATTGATTGGTGAGTACGGCCGAGCTGGGCTGTGTGATCGCATGGCCCCGTGGTGTCCTTTTTTTCTTTCTTTCTTTCTTTTTTTTTTTTTTTAATTTTTTTGGGTCACAGTGATGCTCAGGGGTTCCTCCTGGCTCTGCACACAGGGATCACTCCTGGCGGTGCTCAGGGACCCTATGGGATGCTGGGGACCGAACCCGGGTCAACGTGTGTGAGGCAGATGCCCCCCCTGCTGTGGGACCGCTCTGCCCCTCGTGTCCTGGGCCAGCTGTGTCCACAGTCCCCTATCCAGCATTTCTCAGGACAGGCAGGGCGCATGGGCAGCCCCTAGGGGCAGCCTTGGCACACAGCAGCTGATCAGTCTGGTGAGGTCTCTGTGGAGCCACCCTCAGACCAGACCGTGAGTGGGCATGTGTGTGGTGTATCCACACATGTGTACACGTATGTGTGCACACATGTGTGCGTGCAGTTATGTGTACATGCCTGTGTGCTTTTGTGTCTGTAGTACGTAGTGTGTGCGTGCCTGTATGCAGTGGCACAGCCCTGCCCCCCCGCTCCCAGGGCCTTTGAGGTATGCAATGACCACTGCCTGGACGTGGTCAGTGCAGCGCTGGCCTCGAAGGGGGTGCCTGTCACCCGCTCAGAGCCAGGGTGGGAGGGGCTGTCGGGAGGGGCTATGGCCCAGAACAGGACTGGGAGTGCTCTGGGGGTTTGGAGCTGCTGGGCAGAGCCGGGGCCAGGGAGACCATGCGGGTCTGCGAGCTGCCTGGCCCACCCCTGCTGTCGGGCAGGCCCGGGTGTTCTCTGGCTCCCTGCAGTCTGCCAAGAGCAGGAGCTGCCCCGGCCCTCGCCATCCTCATTTCTGGGCCAGACCACTGCAGCTGCAAGGGGTCACGCTGTCCCGAGCCCCGTGCTGTGTGGGCTCCCCCTTGGGGTCCTGCCCCTGGCCTAGGGCTCTGGGGGTATTGTGCCCTTGGGACCATCTCTGAGTGGCCGGGCAACCTGCAGAGCGCAGGCAGCAGGACCAGGGCGGGCCCAGCTCGGGGCTGTCCTGGCGGCGCTGTGTGGTCTCTCCTGAATCCCTCCCGGGGTTCAACCCCGCAGGCCTGGTTGCGCCTCAGCTGTGGGCGCCCAGGGCCACCCCGAGTCGAGGGATTTGGCTGTGGGCTGCTAGCGGTGGCCCTGGCTTCTTGAGTCCCAGCTCCAGGTTGGCTGTTCTGGGCACCTGGAATCCTGGCCTGGCTGGAGGAATTCAGAGCGGCCAGCCAGGAAACGGACACCCCATATCCACACTCCACCTTTTCCCGCAGGCCTCGCCTCTTCCAAGGCAGCGTGCCAGCCCCCTTAATGCGTGTGTGTGGTTGGGGGGGGGGGGGTTTGCGCTTCTGCTGACACCCAGGAGGCCCGAGGGTGCTTCCGGGCACTGGGGGAGGGGGTGGCCGAGCGCGGGGTCCCTGCTCTGCAAAGCCTCTTTCTGGGCGGTGGGGCGCGGAGGGCACGGGAGCTGACGGTGGGGGGGGGGGGCGCGCGCGCGTGGGAGCACTCGGGGCGCGGGGCGCGGGTGGCGTCCCGCGCTGGGCGGGCAGGGGGTGTGGTGGGGCGGCACGAGTGACAGCGCCCTCCACGCGCGTCGCCTTCCCGGGGCGCAGCGCCAGCGCGCACCGCCCGCCGCGCGCACCGCCCGCCTCGGGCCGCGGAGCCGGCGGGGCGATGCTGCCCGAGCCCCGTCGCCGCTGACCGCTGCCCGCTCCCGCCGCCGCCGAGACAATGGACGCGGGAGCCGCCCCGCCCAAGCACAGTAGGTGCCGCTGGGGCCGCGCGTGGACGCGCGGGGGCGCGGCGGGTCGCGGCGCGGGGAGGGCGCGCGCTCGCCTCGCCCGCGGGGGCCGCGCGCCCACCGGGGCGGGGGCGGGGGCGCGGGCGGGGGGCGCGCCGGCGCCGGGACACTCCCCTGCAACTTTCCTGCGGGGCCGCGCTGAGGTCCCCGGGGGTCCGGGGCCTGACCCCACCCCGCGCGGGCTGCAGCTCCCGCTGGACGCCAGGGGTCTTGGCGGGAGCCAGGGTCGCCCAACTACTGCCCGGCGCCGCCGACCTCGGAGTGGGGCGGGGGTCAGCAGGCGAGTACCCGTGGGGCACAGCTGCAGCAGGACACCGGGAGGACGCAGGTCCCAGTCCTGTCCACGCCCGGCTCTCTCCCGGGCTGTGTCCACCTCTTGCTCAGGAGCGGGTGCCGTGTGCTCTGGTGCCCTGTGCTGCGGCCACTGTCCCTGGTGCCCAGATTGGTCTCAGGGGCACTTTGCACCTGGCTGGACTGGGGTGGGGGAAGCTGTCCCTACGCTGATGCAGCTGGGCCGACCCCAGCAAGACCCACCTTGCAGTTTCTCCATCTGACCCCACCGAGAAGGGACTGCTGAGGAGGGTCTGGGACTGGCCCACAGGACACAGGCACGGCCCACACCCCCCGGTGCCTGAGATGGCAGCAGCGCAGGCCTGGGGGCCCCTCCCGTTGGGACCCTCAGCCCAGACTGCTGGGAGACCCCTGGGGACTGTCCTGGGGGTGCTGGCAGCTGTGGGTTCGGGTTACATAATCCGGGCTGGGTGTGCAGTGAGACAGGAGAGTTGCAACTGGGCTTTGATCTTTAATGTCTGCAGACCCCTAGCCGGCAGCACGGAGTGTCTGCAGGCAGGCCCCCTCCCCCGCCACGCCGTGCCCACCGCAGTCCCCCACTCAGGCCTGAGATGGGGAGGGGCTCTTCCAAGGTCCAGATGTCTCCCGCTGAGACCCCCATCTGTCTCTGCATGGACAGTGCACAGGGTGGCCCCAGGAGCCCACACAGATGGCCTGGACGTCCTGGGCTCCGGCGGGTCACTTTGGCTGGCCCAGCTAAGCCCGGGGGCTTGGGCACTGGGCAGGGGCACTCCAGGCTCAGGGTCCTGGGAGCCACTGCCCTGCTCTGCCGCCCCCCAGCTTCCCCTCGGCCTGTTGTGTAACATCCCCGGCACGGAGGAAAGACTCCGGGAGGTACTGCCAGAGAGCCGCAGCCCGAGCCCAGCATAGCTTCCATCCCCACTGCCCACCACCCAGCACTGGCCGCCCACCAGCAAACTGGGGCCGGCGGTGCCGGGCGCCCCCCTCAGAGGGCCAGCAGGGCAGCCACCGGCCTGCACTCCTCTTCTCTGCCTCCTGCCCACCTCTCCTCGCTCCCGGCAGCCTCCGGGGCTGATTCAGGGTCTCCGCCCCCGCAGATCAGGCTTCTCACACCTGTTTCCTGCTCGTGGGCGGGAGGCTGGGGGCTTCTGGGAGACAGCCCCGGGGCACGGAGGGGCCTCAGTCCTAGAGCCAGCATGCACAGCACATGGGGAGGAGATGACGACAGGCACGTGTGCACATGGGAATGACACATCTATGCATGCACACAGAGCAGCAGCAGGGCACAAGCACACAGGCCATGTGGAGGGACAGCAGGGCGTACTCAGGACTATGCACGCGTGTGCAAGTGAGACAGGGCCATGTGCACACGTGTGCATGTGAGGACAGCAGGGCGCACTCAGGACTATGCACGCATGTGCATGTGAGGACAGCAGGGCACATGCAGGAGGAGCCTTGCACGGCACGCCGTCAGACAAGAACACGCGTGGGGCACACACCCGCTGCTGTGCAGGGGGAGGGCTGAGCATGGTGGGGGCTCCTCCATCTCCCGAGGGCTGGAGCCGTGGACACAGGCCCCTCCTGAGTGGCCCTGAGGCTGCCTCTGGGCGGCCCCCAGGGTCCTGCCTGCTGTGCCGTGTCCAGCTCGTGCGCCTGGCCAGCGCACTCAGAAGGACACTTGTGCTGGTTTAGGCTCTGGTGTTAGTCCAGGGTCTGCTCCCAGAGGCCATACTCACACAGGCCTCTCCAGACAGGGTGTGTCCAGCGCAGCCGCTCAGGGCCCCATGCCCTGCTCTGAGCCCCTTGGTTCCTCCTGAGCCCTAGAAGCTTATCACCCCAGCTGGAGCACAGCACACACTGCAGCCCCTGGAAGGCTCAGCCCCTCCCTCCCGTGGCTGCTGGGGGACCCAGTCTGGGGTCGGGGAGGGATGTGTCAGCCCAGAGCCCCACATTCCTGGGGAACCTCTCAGGCCAGAAGTCCCGGCCACGCGGGGGCCTCTTCGAGCTCCGGCCTGGGGTGAGTCAGGCCGAGCCACACCGTCATGCCCACAAAGTCAGCTCTGCTCCAGGGCTCCCTGTTCCCTGAGGCCCTCTGACAGGCATGGCCGTGCCTCCCTGACCCTGGGGTCCCACAGGGCAGCCCATCACCCTCGGGACACACTGGTAACAGGCAGGAGGGCTGGCCCGCTAGCACAGGGCAGCCCCCAGAACTGGACTCGAGGACCCTACCTTTCAGGAGCCTGAGCCTTGCCTAGGGGCCAGGGCTTGGGGTTCCCTGGGCTGTGAGGGGCTGCGGGAGCACCCAGGAAATGCTCCCCAGCCCTGGGGGCTGAGGATGGCCCGGAGACACTGGGGAAGCACCAGGCAGCAGTGCTGGGCGCTCTCGGCATGAGGTAGCGGGTGGGAACAGTGTGGTGTGGGACACTGGGTGACGTGGGGCGACGTGGAGTGGTCGGTGTAGCAGCCGTGGGGGCTAGGGCTGCTGCCCATCTCTGTGGACACTGACCTGCGCAGCACAGCGGGTGTCCTGTGGGCGGGACAGGGGGTTTCTGAGGGGCTCGGGGAGTCCCGGGCAGCCCTCCCTGGGCTACAGATGGGCGGGAAGGCAGGGACCCTCCCGAGAGACGGGGCTGCGACCCCTGTGTGCCCTCTCCCAGCCCAGCAAGGCTCAGCGCGGGCGGGCGCGTGCGTGCGTGTTTGTGTGTTTGGGGTATTTTTAAAGCGGGTTTGCAGCTGGCTTTGACTCAGCCCCCCACTCCGGCGGGCGGCACGCGCACCCCGGGGTTATTTTGGGCTCCGCATTCATGACGATTGTTCTCGTCTGTGTGGCACAGTGCCCTGGCGGGGAGGGCCTCTGGGCTGACCCCTGAGGCCACGTGATTTGGGTAGGGGGGTACATGCCTGGCCCCCAGGCTCAGCCGCGGCTGGAGGGGGCCTGGAAGCAAATAGCCCCTCCACACCTTGTCCACGGGGTGCTGCCCCCTGGGGTCAAGGGTCCGGGCAGTCCTGGGGACCGAGAGTGAGCGAGCTCTCCTGAGGGATGGGCTTGGCCTTGGCAGGGCTGGGGGCTCTACAGAGGACTGGGCGATGCCCTTTGCCCCTGGCATGCCAGCTCTCAGACCTGGAGGAGCCCAGTGACCCAAGGTCCTCCCAGACCCAGGCTGGGGACCCTCTGGGTCTGCTCTGTGGGCCCAGATGTGGGGTCTGATCTCGGGGTCCACTAGTGGGCAGGGAGTGATCTTTGACCTCCGCATGAAGGCCCCTACAGGCAGTTTGATTCTGCCTGCACCTGGGATGCACCCAGGGCCCCCAAAAGCCCTCTGCACCTCTTTCTCTTTCTGCCCAGAAGAGAAAGTGAGCAGCTGTTGTGTGGTGCTGGATGGCTGTCAGTGGGGGGGGGGGGGGGGCTGCCAGGGTGACAGCCCGCCAGGAGGGTGACCCAGCAGGAGGGGCCCTCAGCTGTGCGTTCTGCGTTCTGGGCAGTGGCAGGAGGCAGGGAGCACCCGCGGGCGCTCTGAGGCTGTGACTTCGGGATGGGGCTGGGAACATGCAGGAACCGTTTCTATGCACAGCTGTGTGCTGTCTCAGTGTGGGGGACTTGGGGATAGACCCCTGTCATCACGGCACCCGCCTCATGCTCCCGCGGCCTGGACAGGGTGCCAGGAGAGGTCTGCCCGGTCCTCCGTGACCGGGGTCGCTGGGGTGCCCACGGGGGTCTCGGCAGGTGTCTGGGCAAGAGGAAGCAGGAGGGTGTCCGGACCTGGCCGGCCGCAGGGCTAAGGCTCGGCATCTACTTGTCGCAGCAGCTCTGAAGCTTTCTGTCACGAGGGCCAGGGGACAGCCTGAACCCGGGGGGCCCGGCAGCTTCCGGCAGACCTCTCCAGGGACAGTGGGAGGCAGCCGGCAAGGGCCTCGGTGCCCGTGCCCTGGAGCCCTGCTTCTGTCTGGTGCCAGCAGCACGCTGTGCCCGAGCATGCGAGCACAGAATCTAGGTCAGGCTTTGGGGGCTGGGCAGGCACTGCTCTGTGCTTCCCCCGGGCCACTGGGCCTGGCCAGTCCCCAGGTTCGCTGTCCTGAGGGACAGGAGGATGGGGCTGGGGCTGTCCGTGTGGGGCTCCCCCCAGGCACCCCTCCCCCATAGACTCGTCCAGAGTCTCTCTGGCGTCCACTTCTGCATGGCCTGGCTGCAGTGCCGGCCAGGCCTGGACCCGGGCCCTTTCCCTGCTGCTTGCTCTCGGCCTCCCTCCCGGGCGCTCAGCCTCATCTTAGGGACCTGGGGCTTCTCCCCTTCGGGCCAGCCATGTCCTCTTGGGCCTCTGCAGGAGGACAAGCTTGTGTCTACCACCTCAGCTGCTGTCCAGGCTCTAGGCTTGCTTGGACAAACAGGGAAACTGAGACCCAGGCAGTGAATTGTCAGGACTCACCGGGCCGAACGGCGCTGGTGGGGACCGCTTCCCAGTGCAGGCGGAAGCTTCGTGCGGGCACAGCCAGGCATGTGTGAGCAGGTACGAGTGCCTGTAGGCATGCATGCGTGTGTATGAACATGTATGAGCATGTGTGAGCGTGTACAAGGGTGTGAGTGTGAGCATGTATGTGTGAGCATGAATGAGTGTTTGTGTGAACATGTGTGAGTATGTGTGTGTGAGTGCATGTCAGTGTATATGATGTGTGCGTGTGAGCATGTACAAATGTGGGTGAGTGTGTGTGAGCGCATGTGAGTGCATATGAGTGTATGAGCATGTGTGAGTGCGTGTCAGTGTGTGAGTGCGTGTGAGTGCGTGTGAACCCCTACATGCTAGCCCGTGGGGACACAAAGGGCCTGGGGTCAGCTGGGCTTCAGCTGTCTCTGCCTGCTCCGTGCACCCTCAGCTCTGCCGCCAAACCCTACCCTGGCTCGGAGGTTCCATCCCGGACAGCGTGTTTCTCTGAGCAGAAGGGCCAGGCCCCGGACCCCCTGATGAGCCCCTGCCCCTTTCCCACCACAGGTGTTCTGTGGGGCCCAGGCGGAAACTGAGAGACAGGTGGACACCTCAGGCAGCCCTGCCCAGGCCCCACACAGCCCAAGGGGCAAGGTGCTCGGGAGGGCATGGGAGGGGGCTAGGGGCTCAGGACTAGGGGCATGGGGAGGGGTCAGGCCGCAGTGGGGAAAGGTGCGGCCGGTCAGTTCTTTGCTGCTGCTCCTCAAGTGCCTGCATGAGCGTGGGGGCGGGGCCTCAGGGGCAGTGGGCAGTGCCCCAAAGCTGGGCTGTCCCATCCTGCCAGGTCCCGGGAAGGGGTGGGGAGGGCTGTGTGGGGGGTCAGCAGACAGCTTGTGCTGGGGTGGGGTCTTCCCGAACTGGCTGGGGGGACATGAGTGGGATGTCCTTTCTGAGCCCCGGCAGGAGGTGGCCTGCGGGTGCCGCGGTGTCCGGCCGCTGAAGCGGAGCTCAGAGCAGCCCAGCCCCGTGCGGGACTTGGCATAGCCCCTGCGGGGCATGAAGGGTTAATGCGGGCAGTGCTCCGCAGGGGTGGGGGTGGGGCGCCACCGCTGCCCAGACCCAGGTACAGGGCAGCAGGGCTGGCAGTGGGCGGAGTGCTCATGGCTGACCGCTGACCCTCCGCTGTTCCGGTGCAGCCCTGCAACAGCGCCCGCTGTGAGGGCAGTGAACCAGGTGTCCCTGCTCGGGGCTGGCCGGCAGGGGCCCTGATGGGGTGGGTGTGGGGGAGGGGCTGCCTGGCTGCAGATTGAGAGGGGGTGTGGGCATCACTCCTCTTGCCTGCCCAGTCCTGGGGGCTCTGAGGTTCACCTGCGCTCAGCCAAGCGAGGACTGTGACAAACCTGGGCTGCCTCTGCCCACGTCTGGCCGTGTGCCCATTACGGGGGGAGCCCCTGCAGACCTGGGGGTCCCGGGCAGACCCACTAGCCCCCCACTAGTGGTGCAGGGCAGGGTCTGGGGCAGGTGGGCGCTGTCCTTGAGCGGGACCCTCGGCAGCGCCAGTGTGGGTGAGGGGCTGGCCGGGCTGGGGGTGCGGAGGGATGAGTAACAGGCGCTCAGCGTGGCAGACGTGGGCTCCGGAAGGGACACGCTGCTGAGGCGGTGCCAGTGTGGGCTCCGGAACGTGGCCCTCACACCCCCAGGGCGCTGCCAGCCTGTGTCCGAGGTGGGCACCAGCTCAGAGCACAGGGCCATCAGTGCCCCCAGGGACCCTCGGGGCACCTCCGGTGAGCCCAGTGACCCTTGCAGTATGCGGCCAGCAGGGGCAGCCCCCCTGGCCACGCCGCAGAGGGGCATGCTGTGGGCCTGCGCCCGGAGGAGGAGCTGCGGCGGGTCCTTCTGTTTCCGCATGTGGCTCCGTGCCCGCCGCCGGCCGCCGTCCAGCCCTGGCAGATGCTGCCGCCTCCCGAGCTGGCCCGGCCCCTCCTCCAGGCTGCAGCCCCCGCTCTGCGGAGCTTCCTGGGCCCACCTGGGCTTCAGGGAAGGTCTCTCCAGGGGCTGCAGAGAGGCGGCACTGCCCCAAGCTCCTGCAAGGCCCACACTGGGCACACGGGGGCGCCGACCTGGCGGGGACTCCTGCCAGCCCACTCTGCCCGGAGGGACCCTGGTGTAGATGTGCCGCCACGGCGAGAGACACTACGGTCCCAGGACAGTCAGGGGATGGGGTGGGGGCCCGACAGTCAGGGGCACTTGGGATGGGGCCCAGGACAGAGGGGGCCGGCGTGGCCAGGCACCAGGAAGCACCGTGGATGTCACTGTGGCTGGCTGGCGTCCTGCTGGGATAGCGGCGGGAGTGGGGCTGCAGAATGTTGGTGGAGGGACCGGGGTGCAGTGAGGAGCTCCCTGGGACTGAGCACCCATCTCCTGCATCTGAGCTGGGGGGCACAGGCCCTTCATGCCCACGGGGACCCTCCTGCAGGACCCAGATGCCACCAGGCCAGGGGACAACAGAACGGCTCAGGCCAGCACCCCCTTCAGACCCCCTCCAGCCACACCCCCACTGAGCCAGGGTAGAGCAGCCCCCAAGCCCCTCCTGGGGGAATGAGCACAGTGTGGGCCACCGAGGCCACCCGTAACCCCCAGGCCCAGGGAACCCACCTCTGTCCCCACTGCCTCTGTCCCACAGCCTCTGTCCCACAGGAGTGGAGAGAACAGGGACACTTTCAGTAAACCAGAAGCTGAGGTAGGGAACAGGGAGGACGCGCGGGCAAAGGCATTGGGTCAGCCTTGCCTCTGGGCACGTGTAGCCTCTGGACTTCGGGGACATCCCTGTCCCATGCTTCTCTGTCCACCGCGAGCCTTCCTGCCCATCTGGTCCCTCAGCCCCTGTGGCACTGAAAGCGGTGGGCACATTGGATGGCTGGCAGGGGGCCTGGGCGCCGGTGTATGTAGGCCATGAGCCCCCCCACCCACCTGACGGCTGCAGGGCTCGACTGAGCAACTGGTACCCACATGACGGGCTGCCCACCCCAGGGCCCAGGCTCAGGGATGAGACCCATGAGGCCGTGCTGGGGAGCTGCCCCAAGCGCCCTGGACCCCCAGAGTCTGGAGTCCCAGGAATGCCAGGCACAGCCATGGAACAGGGGGATCAGTCCAGGGTGATGGGAGCTGAGTGCGGAGGATGGTTGGAGGGGACCCGGGAGCCAGTGAGGGTGGCAGTGCCAGCCTGGCAGCAGGCGCCCCAGTAAAAAGCAGCACCGCAGCCTGCCCTCAGCACCCGGCCATCAGCACCTGACCCAGCACCCGGCCCAGCACCGCGGCCTGCCCTCAGCACCCAGTCCTCAGCACCTGGCCCAGCACCGCGGCCTGCCCTCAGCACCCAACCCTCAGCACCCGGCTCTCAGCACCCAGCCCAGCACCACAGCCTGCTCTCAGCACCCGGCCCTCAGCACCCGGCCCAGCACCACAGCCTGCTCTCAGCACCTGGCCCTCAGCATCCGGCCCAGCACCGTGGCCTGCTCTCAGCACCTGGCCCTCAGCATCTGGCCCAGTACCATGGCCTGCCCTCAGCACCCAGCCCTCAGCACCTGGCCCAGCACCCAGCCTAGCACCCAGCCCTCAGCACCCAGCCAGCACCACGGCCTGCCCTCAGCACCCAACCCTCAGTCCCTGGCCCAGCACCGCAACCTGCCCTCAGCACCCAGCCCTCAGCACCCAGCCCTCAGCACCCGACCCAGCACCCAGCCCTCAGCACCCGGCCCAGTAATGCGGCCTGCCCTCAGCACAGCCCCATCTGCTCAGCTGCCTGAGAGGGCTACAGGGAGCTTCCGGAACCTGACATTAGCCTTTGGGGCCAGGCCCCCGACTCATGCCTCCTGCCTCTCACAGCTCTCCCCTCTGTCTCTGAGGCTCACCCCACGGCCTGCAGCCTTAGGGAACCCTGAGGGGCTGGTCACATGACTGGGTGTAGGGGGACCCTGAGGGGTCATGTGAACAGTTAGCAAAGGCACCCCTGGGCTTGGACTCTGCAGGCAGATGTGATGTCTCAGGTCCCAGAGAGCCTCTGGCTGGGCACATCCTCCTCTGGGACACCCTGCATGTGCAGGGGGAGATAGGGAGGGGAGAAGGGGAGAAGGGAGGGGGAGGATGGAGAGGGCAGGGGAGGGGCAGGGGTGGAGGGGAGCGAGTCCGGTGCAGAGCCTGGCTGGAGGCCCTGGGCGGCTCCGGAGGCGGTGTGGGTGCTGTCTCAGGGAGAGTGTGCCGGCGTCACCAGGGCTCCGGGCTGGTACATCCAGGCTCCAAGAGTGACTCTGCTGCCCTGCCGTGCCGTCCTGTCCTGCCCTGTTCTGTCCTGCCCCTTCTGCTGGACATACGGGTCATGCAGGATGAAGCTGGCCACTGCTCTGGGATATGACCCGACAGCCTGTGGCTGGGTATGGGCATGTTGAGCCGGGACTGCGCTCACTGCAGTCTGTCTCTCTGTCTGTGCGCCCAGTGGAGCACTGCATGAGTGCCATGCAGGCGGGGACGCAGATGGTCAAGCTCCGCGGCAGCTCCAAGGGCCTGGCCCGCTTCTACTTCCTGGACGAGCATCGCTCCTGCGTCCGCTGGCGGCCATCCCGCAAGAGCGAGAAGGCCAAGAGTGAGTGGCATGGTGCCTGGGCACGCAGGCTGCCCCTGGACCCTGGGCTCAGCCCTGCTGGCCACGGGGCATCAGGTCCGGTGGCATAGCAGGCAGGACTAGGGCACAGGGATGGACCAGTCTGTGGTCAGGGTGGGACACGTGTGTCCTCAGGAGTGGGCAGGAGAGGGTCAGCCCCTCCTCTGCAGCTGAAGGCCCTGAGGAGGGGCTGCCCACCGCTGCAATTGTGCCAGCACGGGGTACCCTGAAGGTCTGAAGGACGGTGACACGGAGTCTCCTGAAGCTGAGACTGAAGGAAGTGGGGGGCGGGGCTGTCACACAGGAAAGGGGCGGGGCCACGGCAGAGGGGCGAGGCCACAACTGTGTGGGCAGGGTCAGGTCGCTTGGGCGGAGCCAGGGCCTTACGCCCTGCAGGTGGGGGAGAGACCCAGGGCTACAAGTCCGGAGGGCCCCTGCAGGGGGTTGCTGGAGGGCCTGGGCTCCCTGCTGCCTGGTCTACGTCAAGGGCCCCCGCACCCCCAACCATCAGGGACCTAGGCCGGGTCCTGGGGGCGGGAATCTGGCTGTGACCGTCCCTCTGCCCTCTCCCCCTTCCCCCCCCCCCCCCCGCAGTCTCCATTGACTCCATCCAGGAGGTGAGTGAGGGGCGGCAGTCGGAAATCTTCCAGCGCTACCCTGACGGCAGCTTCGACCCCAACTGCTGCTTCAGCATCTACCATGGGAGCCCGCGGGAGTCGCTGGACTTGGTCTCCCGCAGCGGGGAGGAGGCGCGGATCTGGGTCACGGGCCTGCGTTACCTCATGGCCGGCATCAGCGACGAGGACAGCCTGGCCCGGCGCCAGCGCACCCGCGACCAATATCCTTGGGGGGCGAGGAGGCCGCGCAGGGGGGCGGGGGCGCCCTGCTCCGAGTGTCGCCCCTAACTCGCCCCAAAGTGGCTGAAGCAGACGTTCGATGAGGCGGACAAGAATGGGGACGGCAGCCTGAGCATCGGGGAGGTGCTTCAGCTGCTGCACAAACTCAACGTGAACCTGCCCCGGCAGCGCGTGAAGCAGATGTTCAAGGTGAGAGGCGGGGCCTGTACCTGGGGACGGGGCTGCAGCACAGGGGCGGGGCCTGCACATGGGAGCGGGGCTGCAGCATAGGGCGGGGCCTGCATCATGGGGCGGGGCCTGTCATGGGGGCGGGGCTGCAACACAGGGGCGGGGCCTGCACATGGGGTGGGGCTACAGCATAGGGGCAGGGGTGCAGCATAGGGCGGGGCTTGCACATAGAGGCGGGGCCTGCTGCAGCACAGGCTGGGGCTTGCACTTAGGGGCGGGGGCTGCAGTTTAAGGAAGTGGGAGGCTGGGCATACAGTGTAGGGGAACTGGGGTTGGGGACTGCAGCATAGCGGCTGTGCAGAAGGGGCAGTGGCTGTGGGTTTTCCAGCAGACAGCACTGACACAGCCCCTGCCTTTCAGGACACCCCACAGGTCCTCACCGTTGGGGCCTGGGGCCACTTGTCCAGCCACAAGAGGTAGCTCAGACTCACCTCATGAAGCCCCTTTCACCAGGTCCTGTGCTGGGAGGTGGGTGGGTCCTCCTGCATCCCCCATGGCCCTTGTCATCCACCACTAGTTGCTTGTCCCTGGAGTCCCTGTCTGGGGAGTGAAGCCATGCCAGCAGTCCTGGTGACAGGTGACATGCCAAGGGCTAGGCAGCTCCTGGTGCTGCTGGAGAGTGTACCAGGCCTACCCAACACACACACCCACACCCACAGACACCTTCACATACTTGCACACACCCTCACACATATCCACTCACACACCCTCACACACATCCACTCACACACCCTCACACTCCCGCACACACATCCACTCACAAACACCGTCACACAGTCACATACCGCCACTCACACACACAACCTCACACACCCTCACACAGTCACACATATATCCTCTTACACACACAACTTCACACACCCTCACACTAGCACACATATTCACTCACACCCTCATACACCCTCACACTCACACAAACATCCACTCACACAACCTCACAGGCACACATATGTGTGCACTCACAGGCACACACTCTCACACATGCACACACATGCAAATACTTGCATGCATGCACTCACAGGCACACAACCTCAACAGCTGCACACACATGCACTTGCATGCATGTACTCATAGACACACAACTCACTCATATACACACATGCACTTGTATGCATATGCTCATAGACACACAACCTCAAGCACACTCGCACACAAATACACTTGCATGCATACATTCACAGAATGCAACCTGAAATACACTCATGTGCATGCACTCATACACATAACCACACTCACACATGTACACAGATGCATTTGCATGCATGCACTCACAGACACAAACCTGCACTCACACACACACACACCCAAAAAAGAAACGCACATACAAGCAAGTATTCACATTCATGCACACAGTCACACATATACTCACATGCTCACATGTGCACTCACATGCATGCATACTCAAATTGATACAATACCTTGCACACCAATGCACATGCACTGATATGTAGTCATGCTCATTCACACTCATACTGTACTCACGTATGCCCACCCACATACATGCATACTCACACAAATGTGTCCTCAGACACATGAACGCATATGCACTTATACTCACATACCTGCAGACATATACCCATGCACACACATGCACACATAGCACTGACACATACATGCACACTTCGACGCGTGCTCACTGGGTAAATGCACACACACACTCCAGCCTCTCCTGCCCACTCATACTGCTCAGGCAGGCCCAGTCTGGTGGTCAGTGGTCACACTTGGCAACTCTGAGAATGGGGGTTTGCAGGAAAATGGGGGCAGGGTGTTCTCACACTGCTGGCTGAAGATGAGTGTTCATGCCCCCGCAGGCTGGCCGCCACTGGCCGCCCAGCCCCGCCCAGCTCAGTTCAGAGTCAGCAGGCTGGCAAGCGGATCAAGACTGGCCGGGGCAGAGGAGAGGCGTGAGCAGGCCTGGGGTGGAGCAGCACAGGCTTCTGAGCTCTGGAGTCTCAGGGCGCAATCCCTGCTTGAAAATGACCTTGCCAGGGACTAGGGCCCCACGCCGCCGCCCTATAGCCCCCTGACACCCAGCAGGCCTTGTCAGCTCTGACCAGACCCCCTCCAAGAAGCCTGTTTGCCCACAGCCAGGGCAGCACAGGTGGGCTCTGGGCCCGGAGGCCTGAGCCAGACAGCTCAAACTGTCCATTGTTCGTATGTCCACACCGGTCAGCGCGTGGCAGTAGCCTCTGCAGCTGCCGGGGCCCAGTTGCTCTCTGCAGCGGGGGCACACATCTGCTAGAAGACCCAGGGCTGCTTCCTGCTGGGGGCTGCCCCTCAGCAACAGGAGAGGAGTGGGGGAACAGCGCCACAGGCTCCATGCCTCGGTGACTCCCATGGTGGCGCTACTGCTCTCCTTGACCTGAGCAGGGTCCTGGGGCCTGACTGTGTCTCCGTGGGCCCCACACCCAGAGCCACCTCAGTCCTGCTCCCACCACAAACACGCGTGTTCTGATTCCCACCTCAGCCGGGAAGGAGCACCAAGCTGACCTCCTGGGCGCCCCCGTCCTGCTAGAGGGCGCGGGGGGGGGGGGGCGGCGGCTTCCCCATCACCAAATGCCATGGCTCATAGGACCCCAGGGCTCGCCCGTGCCACCTGGTGCCTTGCGGGGTGGGACCGAGCCCGGGACTGTGGGGACTCCCTCCTCCAGGGGCTGGGTCTCTGCCCGGCAGGCTAGAGATGTGCGCAGTACCCTCAGGGTTTCTCCCAGGGACCACGGATCTCAGCCTTTCCTTGGTCAGGCTATGGACACTGCTCTGTCCTCTTGTCTGTCCTGGGCTTGGCCTTTGGTGTCCTTGGGGTGTGACGTCGCAGCGGGCAATCCTTGAGCCAGTGGGGTCATGAGAAGTACCTGGGAACAGGGCCCCTAAAGGCTGGCATTGCAGGAAGCAGACACAGATGACCACCAAGGGTCACTGGGCTTCGAGGAGTTCTGCGCCTTCTACAAGATGATGTCCACCCGTCGAGACCTCTACCTGCTCATGCTCACCTACAGCAACCACAAGGACCACCTGGATGCTGCTGACCTACAGCGCTTCCTGGAGGTGGAGCAGAAGGTGAGGCTGATCGTCCATGTGTGTGGCTGGGCGCATCCAGTGTGGCCGAGCATGAACATGTCCACAGATGTCTGAACATGTCTATGCGTATCTGAGTGTGTCCACAGATGACTAAATGTGTCCACGTGTGGCTACACTCACCTATGTGCAGCTTATCATGTTCATATGTAGCTGAGCAAGTGCACATGTGGCCGAGCATGTCCATGTGTGGCTGAGTGAGTCCACGTGTGGCTGAGTGAGTCCACGTGCGGCTGAGCATGTCCACGTACGGGCGAGCGAGTCCATGTGCAGCCGAGCATGTCCACGTGTGGCTGAGAATGTCCAAGTGTGACTGAGCATGTCCCTGTGTGACTGAACGAGTCCACGTGTGGCTGAGCGAGTCCACATGTGGATGAGCAAGTCCATGTGTGGTCGAGCATGTCCACGTATGGCTGAGCATGTTCACGTGTGGCTGAGTATGTACACGTGCGGCTGAGCGAGTCCACATGTGCTGAGCATGTCCACATGTGGCTGAGCATGTCCACGTGTGTCTGAGAATGTCCAAGTGTGACTGAGCATGTCCCTGTGTGACTGAACGAGTCCACGTGTGGCGGAGCGAGTCCACGTGTGGATGAGCAAGTCCATGTGTGGTTGAGCATGTCCACGTATGGCTGAGCATGTTCACGTGTGGCTGAGTATGTACACGTGTGGCTGAGCGAGTCCACATGTGGCCGAGCATGTCCACGTGCAACTAACTGAGCGAGTCCACGTGTGTCTGAGCATGTCCACGTGCGGCTGAGCGAGTCCACGTGCGGCTGAGCGAGTTCACGTGCGGCTGAGCGTGTCCACGTGTGACTGACCGAGTTCACGTGTGGCTGAGCATGTCCACTTGCGGCTAAGCGAGTCCACGTGTGGCTGAGCAAGTCCATTGTGGCTGAGCATGTTCACATACGGCTGAGCATGTCCACGTGCAGCTGAGCGAGCCCACATGCAGCTGAGCACAGGCTAGAGGAGTGGGATAGCAGCCTGAGATTTGGGGTTCCAAGTCCATCTGCCCCAGGGCTCTGTTCCGCTCCCGGCTGTGCTGGCCAGGACTCCCCTGGCCTCCAGATCTGGGCCCCTTCACCGGGTGGGGTGGGGGTGGGTGGTGGGTGCAGCTGGAGCTCTGCCCTGCTTCAGGGACCTCGTAACCTCGAGGGGGTCAGAGCAGAAGCATGGGTGGGCATGGCCTGGCGGTGGGTCGAGTCCCTGGTGGAGGATGTGGCCAGGACCGTCCCGCTTGTGCCCTAGATGGCAGGTGTGACGTTGGAGGGCTGCCGGGACCTCATCGAGCAGTTCGAGCCATGCCC
Source organism: Sorex fumeus (assembly GCF_029834395.1). Taxonomy (NCBI): domain Eukaryota; kingdom Metazoa; phylum Chordata; class Mammalia; order Eulipotyphla; family Soricidae; genus Sorex; species Sorex fumeus. Next base: position 6,275,089 of record NW_026606121.1, read on the forward strand.
GGAGAACAAGAGGAAGGGGGTGCTGGGCATCGATGGTGAGCGGAGCCCCCGGGTGTCCTGGGAGGCTGCGGCAAGGACACTGCGGGGCGGCTGAGCCCCTTCTCTGAGCCCCCCATGGCCTCCCCCAGGCTTCACCAACTACACCCGGAGCCCCGCAGGTGACATCTTCAACCCTGAGCACCACGGGGTACACCAGGACATGACGCAGCCCCTGAGCCACTACTTCATCACCTCGTCCCACAACACGTACCTGGTGGGCGACCAGCTCATGTCCCAGTCGCGCGTGGACATGTACGCCTGGGCCCTGCAGGCGGGCTGCCGCTGCGTGGAAGGTGAAGTGCCGGTGGGCAATGGGACAGGGTGTGCTGGGGTCTGGGGCGTGGCGTGACGGGGCATGGGTGGAGTATGGTGGAGCGGGGCATGGGTGGGCATGGTATGAGTGTGGCGTGGATGGAGCATAGTGTGGACATGGGTGGGGTGGGGTTTGGCGTGGGGGCACGGCAGGGGCATGGTGGGGTGGGGCTGTAGTTCTCTGCCGACCTCCGTGGCTCCCGCAGTGGACTGCTGGGACGGGCCGGACGGGGAGCCCATCGTGCACCACGGCTACACCCTGACCTCCAAGATCCTCTTCCGAGATGTGGTGGAGACCATCAACAAGTACGCCTTCGCCAAGAATGAGTAAGTGCTGGCGGCGCGGGAGGCAGGGTGCCTGCCTGACTTGGCCTGGCTGGATGCTGGACTTGGCCTGGCTGTGCGCCCTGACTCGGCATGGCGGGACACTCTGTGCTGCCCCCGAGTCGAGATCCGTTCCTGGAAGGGGCGGTAGTGCCCGCATCCCAGCATTCCAGGGCGCAGGGCAGAGACTGTGGTAGGGGGTGCCCATCCTGCAGTTCCAGCCAGGGGCTCCCGGGCTCCTGAGAAACGGGAGGTGAGGCCCCAAGCCTTGAACCCGCAGGGCGGAGGCACCGCGTGTCCTTGAGGACAAACACTCTGACCAGGGATTCTCGGGGACAGCTGCCCTCACGTCCCTCCTGGGGTGGGACCTGGGCCTGTGTCTGTACCTCCTGTCCTTTGCCCTGCGTCTCTGCGTTCTGAGAAGCCAGTTGCTCATGCAGCCTTTGCCATCGTCGTTCATTTCCTGGTCCTCCTTTGCAGGGGCAGGGGGCTCCGGCCCAGGGCATGGGGGTCTGGTCTCCACCGCGTTTAGGGTTCCAGCCGCGGCTTCAGCCCGTCTGCGGGGACACCGTGTCCTTCTCTGACCCGATCTGTCTGCGGTGCCTGGAGCTTGACACTCGACAGGTCCAAGAGGTGCCGGGGCGAGGCTGCCTTGCTCCTGGTTCTAAGAGATGCCCCTAAAATGGTGTGCCTGGTTCAGAAGCCCCCCACACCTTGTGGCCCTGTCAGCCCCGAGTGGAACAGGAGGCTCGCGTGACGGGCGCATCTGTTATGGCAGGGGAGCTGGCCAGGTGCCCCGCTTCTGCCAGGCGGCCAGTCACTGTCACGGCTCATCAAGCTGCCACACGGGGTGACTCAGGCCCAGAATGGCCTGGCAGTGGGTCGGTGGCGCGTCAGCCCTTCTCGGTGTTTCCAGAGCCCCAGCAGGCTTTGCCTGCATGTGCTCGCCCCGTGCCCACCCCGCCTGGCTGGGCTGCCTGTGCTACGGTGCTCCCTTGGCTGTGCTCCCAGGCATCGGTGGCGGGTCCCTGCAGCTTTGGTGCCACTCACTGAGCACTGTTCTCCGTGATACGCCGGTGCATGGCAGTGTTCTCTGGCACTGCCTGTCTGCCCTCGGAAGTGCCTGAGTCCTGAGTTGTGTGGGCTCTGGGATAGGTCAGGGGGACACTCGGCCTTGAGTCCAATGCCCACTGCAGAACACCATGTCGGGGGGTCTTGGTGCTATGGGTGACATCGCTGTGCCTGAGGGGAGGAGATGGTTGCTGTCTGAGGGGAGGTGGCACTGCTCTCCCTCTGAGGGGAGGCTCTGTCTGAGAGTCTGAGGGAAGGTAACTTGTTCTGACTGAGCAGAGGTGACATTGCACTGTCTGAGGGGAGGTGAATTTGCTCTTTGTCTGAGGGGAGGTGACCCTGCTTTATGTATAAAGAGAAATGTCATTGCTCTATCTGAGGGGAGATGACTTTGGTCTGTGTCTGAGGGGAGGTGACATTGCTCTCTGAGGGATGGTGACGTTGCTAAGTGAGGGGACGTGATGTTGCTCTTTGAGGTAATATTGCTCTCTTGAGGGGAGATGGCATTGCTCCTTCTGAGGGGAGGTGACATCGCTCTATGTCTGAAGGAAGGTAATGTTGCTCTGTGTCTGAGGAGAGGTGGCGTGGCTCTGAGAAGAGGTGATGTTGCTCTCTTTTTGATGGGAGGTATCTTCGACCTGTCTGAGGGGAGATGACATTGCTCCTTCTGAGGGAAGGTGACATTGCTCTATGTCTAAAGGGAGGTAATGTTGCTCTGTGTCTGAGGGGAGGTGATGTTGCTCCATCTGAGGGGAGGTGACATTGCTCTGTCTGAGAGGAGGTAATATTCCTTCTGAGGAAAGGTGATGTGGCTGTATGTCTGAGGGGAGGTGAAGTTGCTCTGTCTGAGGGGTGACCAGTGAGTGGTTGTGTGTCACTCTCACCTGCTTCCGTATAAAACTGTCCTCACTCCTTGAAACACAATTCTGGGAGGTTGGTGGGTATGACTGTGGAGTCCTTTTCCTCAGGAACCAAAGTCTCTGCCAACCCCTGGCTGCCCTCTCTGGGGGCTCCCTGGGGGTCGTCAGGGGTTCCCAGTGTGGACCACTGTCCTGCTTCCTCAGGTGAGCCATTTTGGTCCGTGAGTCTGGCATTTGTTCTGTGCGTCCAGGCCCTCAGCAGGGACGTGGGGCTTCTCCCACACGAGCACCCATCTTCAAATACATCTCGTCCTCCTCTGAGTACACTGTTGGTTTCTGGAGGTGCCCCAGGGATCCCCACACAGGCCGGGCTCCACGCTGTCTCTCCACTGCAGGCGTGTCTCATAACCTTTATTACTAATGCTGTTATGTTGGGGCCACACCTGGGGGTGCTGGGGCCATCCTTCACGTTATGCTGGGGACACCTGGGGGACACGTGGTGCCGGAGCTGAGGCAGTATCTGCTCAGGCCCTCGCAGCCTGCCTGGCTGCAGCTGTCACCCAAATTCCTTTATTTCTGTTTAAGCTGCATTTGTCTGTTTGGGGGCCACACCTGGTGGTGCTCAGGGCTTACTCCTGGCTCTGTGTGCAGGGATCATTCCTGGCGGGGCCCGGGATCGAACTCAGGTCTGTGGTGTGCAGGGCAAGTGCCTTCTCCACTGCCATATATGGGCCCATCTGGGGCTCTTTAGCAGCTTCTCAGCCCTTGTTATGAACTGACACGGGTGGGCCTGGAGCTCCTGGTGGACGCTGACCCTGCCCGGCCCCCACATATACAGTGACACACACACAGCACACACATGACCGGACACCCGCGTGCACACGCGCCCTCGTGCCGCTTGTAGGTCGTTCTGGTGTAGTTGGCGCTGCTCTGAGCTGGGTCGGGCACCCACCCTGCTGGCAGAGCCTGGGACCCTCGGGAAAGTGGTGCAGTGCCGGCCAACTGGAGGGTGCTGGAGGGTGCAGCCAGGAAGCCCTGGCTTTAGGCTGGGACCCCTGTGACCCTGGGGCAGAAGGATAGAAGGAGCCACAGGGAGGGAACAGCCCCCCACATTCCCCACCTCCTCTGAGGGGACAGACACACGGGGTCCAGCAGCCAGAGAGCTGCAGGGAGTGGCCGGTCCCAGGCAGGTCCTGAAACCTGAGCGCAGCCTGGGGGCCCGACCCTGAAGTGACGGTGAGAGCAGGCACAAACCCCGGGGTAACAGTGAGAGCAGGGCATGGAGCCTGGGGTGACGGAGGTGCCCTTCAGAGGAGCCATGGACGCCCTCAGGCCCCTCCAGCCTCTGAATCCAGCTCAGGGGTTGCAGGTCATGGCAATGTGGTCAGAGCCTGCCAGGCCCTGCACCTCCAACCGCTGTGCCTATGTCTGTTGCCCCGCCGTGCCCCAGTGCCTCCTCGCCCCCCGCCGCTGTACCCCCTTCCCTCCTCCCCGCGTGGCGCCCCTTAAGGCTGTGGCACCTGAGGAAGCTTCTCCCCAGCTGCCCCACTCCTGAGGGTGGGGAGGGGGCTGGCGCAGGAACCTGTCCGGGGTTCCTGGCCCCCTGGAGAACAGGGTGGCCAGCCACACCCCTTTAGGGCCCCGTCTTTCTGGGCAGGTACCCCGTGATCCTGTCCCTGGAGAACCACTGCAGCGTGGCGCAGCAGAAGAAGATGGCGCAGTATCTGAGCGACATCCTTGGGGACAAGCTGGACTTGTCCAGTGTGCACGGGGCAGACGCCCACACGCTACCCTCCCCGCACGTGCTCAGGGGCAAAATCCTGGTGAAGGTGCGCCCAGGTCGGGAGCCGGGTCCCCCACATCCCTGCGTGCCACTCACACCCCTCTCCCCCAGGGTAAGAAGCTGCCGGCCACGCTCAGCGAGGACGCCGAGGAGGGGGACGTGTCGGATGAGGACAGTGCCGACGAGATGGACGAAGACTGCAAGCTGCTGGACGGGGAGGTGGGCAGCGGGTGGGCACGGGTGGGCCAGGCAGGGGCAAGGGCACGGGCAGCATGGGCTTCGGGTCCCAGCCCCTCCACCCACCCCAGGCGTGAGCCCCGGGTCTCGTGTCCAGGCTGGACCATGCGCAGCAAGTTTTGGCCCTCATAGGCCTCTGCCAGCCGGAAGCGCGTGGAGAGCGTCGCCAAGAAGAAACTGGACTCACTCCTGAAGGAGTCCAGGATCCGCGACTGTGAGGACCCCGACGGCTTCTCTGTGTCCTCGCTCGGGCCCCGGGGGAAGCGCGTGCCATCGGCGGCGGAGAAGCGGGGGCAGACGGTGAGGGGAACCTGCACCCCAGCACCGGGGCAGCAAAGCCGAGTGCAACACACCTGGGCAAACATGCAGCACGCTCGTTCCGGAGGGTTCTACAGCACGGGGGAGAGGGGACTGCAGCGCCTGACCTGCGCCTGCTCTCCCTGCAGGCACTGACCCGTTTCCCACTCTCCCTGATGCACACTGACTCGCGCCCACTCTCCCTGCAGGCAATGACCCACCCCCGCACATGCCCTCACTGCCCCACCCCTGTCCCGTCTGTGACTAACCAAGAAGTCCCTTCAGGTGGGCTCTGCAGAGTGGAGGTGGGGGCAGTGGCCGTGCCCTCAGCTCTCACGCCCAGCTGGTCAGTCCTGGAGGTCCTGCGCCCAGGCCTCATGGAGTGTATAGCTCCTGGTCTGTGGTCAGCGGGGCCGAGCCTGGGGTTCCGCCCATGCCGGCACTTTAGCTCTGCAGCCTGCGTGTTGGGTTAGCTCCTCTGGGTGTGAGTCACTCGGGCTAGACATCCTGGAGCACATGAGGGCCGTGTCGGTGGGGAGGGGGCAAGGCCCTCGGTGTCTCCAGTGTGCGCCAGTGGGAATGGGGGAGGGGCAGGTGACCCCCGTTGCCCTCCCTGCCCCCTGCTGCCGCCTTCCCCCAGGGCCTGGGCGGGCAGACAGGAGCCCAAACTCATCCTCAGGAGCAGCCCCTTGAGCTGCCTGTCTGTGTTCCTCATTTGTGGCTCTGTCCCCTCCTGCAGGCCGAGGAGGCCCTGGAGCCTGGGGAGGAGCCGGGCGCTGCCAGGAGGAACAGCCGGCGGCTCCTGAGCAGTTTCTCCAGGCACAAGGTCTGCGCATCTGGAGTGGCTGGCCTGGAACCAGCCCCCGTGGGCCCCGGGCTTCAGTAGATGTCCTCCGCCCACCCCGCTGGCCGTCCTGTTCGGGAGGTGCTGGGGACAGCAAGGCCCAGCTCACGCCTTCCTCACCTGAAGCCTTCTCTGCAGAAAAAGAGCAGCAAGCTGAAGAAGGTGGCCAGCGTGGAGGAGGGGGACGAGACCCCAGATCCCGAGGATAGCCAGAGCCGAGGGTCAGTGAGGCACAGTGGCGGGGAGGTGGCCCCGGGGCTGTGCTATTTAGAGGACCCCATGGTAGCAAAAGCTGGCCAGGCCTGCACAGGAGCTGCCTGGGCGTGGCAGGTGTGCTCGCGGCCCAGCCCTGTGCCGAGGGCCGGCGCCCACGTGCGGTCACTCGCCCCACAGGGCCACCAGGCAGAAGAAGACCATGAAACTGTCTCGAGCGCTGTCGGACCTGGTGAAGTACACCAAGTCCGTGGGCGCCCACGACGTGGACTCGGAGGGTGAGGCTGCAGCTGGGGCGCGGGGGCGGTGCCACCGGGCGCCCCTGACGCTCCCCCGCACCCCCAGTGGTGTGCAGCTGGCAGGTATCGTCCTTCAGCGAGACCAGGGCGCAGCACATCCTGCAGCAGAAGCCCGAGCAGTACCTGCGCTTCAACCAGCACCAGCTCAGCCGCATCTACCCCTCCTCCTACCGCGTGGACTCCAGCAACTACAACCCGCAGCCCTTCTGGAACGCCGGCTGCCAGATGGGTGCGCCGGGGCCCAGGCCTGGGGTGCGGGGGGCCTCGGGGCTCGGCGGTCCACACGCTGGGAGCGCCAGGGGCACTCGCACTCCGGCCTTGAGGGATGGGAGGGGAGGATGGGGATGGGAAGGGAGGGTTGGGGATGGGATAGCAGGGGCGTGAGGTGGAAGTGGGGGGCACGCGGTGCGGGTGCTACAGGGGCAATTTTGCACACAGTGGCCCTGAATTACCAGTCGGAGGGGCGGATGCTGCAGCTGAACAGGGCCAAGTTCAGTGCCAACGGCAGCTGTGGCTACGTGCTCAAGCCCTCGTGCATGTGCCAGGGTGAGCACCGCAGCAGAGTCCCCGGATGTGGGCAGGCCCCCAGCTGCTTGTTCTCAGGGACCCCCGGCCCCAGCGCGCTCGCGGCCCCTGACATTTGCGCGAAGACCTCCTGCACGCTGAACCGCGCCCCATCCGCAGGCGTCTTCAACCCCAACTCTGAGGACCCCCTGCCGGGGCAGCTCAAAAAGCAGCTGGTGCTGAGGATCATCAGTGGGCAGCAGCTCCCCAAGCCGCGGGACTCCATGCTGGGGGACCGCGGGGAGGTAGGCTGGGCGGCGGGCGGCGGGCGGGCCCCTCTCGCACCGGGCCTGACCCTGCGCCCGCAGATCATAGACCCCTTCGTGGAGGTGGAGGTCATCGGGCTCCCGGTAGACTGCAGCAAGGACCAGACCCGCGTTGTGGACGACAACGGTGAGGAAGGGCTGCAGCGCGGGCTGGGCCCCCTGTGGGCGGGATCAGCAGGATGGGACGTAATTGGACGGGGCCTAGTGTGGGTGGGACCTTCAGGATGGGGCGTGGCCAGCTATGTGGTTGGGGCCGCCAGAGGGGGCGGGGCCTCCAGTGTAAGTGGGGCCCCAGGCTGGGGCGTAGCCAACAGCCAGTTGGGGCTGCCGGGATTGGTGGGACCAGTAGGATGGGGCGTGGCCTACGGGGCAGGGTGGGACCGATGGGCAGGGCCCAGGATGGCACTGAGCGGCCTTTCCTGCGGCTGTGCAGGATTCAACCCCATGTGGGAGGAGACCCTGGTGTTCACCGTGCACATGCCCGAGATAGCGCTCGTGCGCTTCCTAGTCTGGGACCACGACCCCATCGGGCGCGACTTCATTGGCCAGAGGACGCTGGCCTTCAGCAGCATGATGCCCGGTGAGCAGTGGGTGTGGCAGGGTAGGCCCCTAGCCAGTGTCCCCCGAGATCAGCATCCTCTGGCAGAGTCCCGGTCCCTGCAGGGTGAGGTAGCAGCAGCGGCCTCTTGGAGGGGACCGGGTGGAGGGGGGAACTGAACCCACCCTGCTTGCAGGCTACCGGCACGTGTACCTGGAGGGGATGGAGGAGGCCTCCATTTTTGTCCATGTGGCCATCAGTGACATCAGTGGTAAGGTAAGTGACCGCTGGCTACCTGTTCTTAAGGAGGGTCCCCGAGTCATGTCCTGTCCTAGGCTCCTTATGGGCAGTGGGGCTTGCCCTGACCGGGTGCTGGGACCTGTCCCCCACCTACTCCCAGCATGACTCCTGGTCCCAGTGGGCTCTTGCTCAGGCCTCCCAGGGTCCTGGTTCTGTTGCCCTCGGGCCTGTGGTGTCCGTCTGCTCTGTGCTGTCTGCTGTGTCCGTGGGCTGTGCCCACGGGCTCTCACTGTCTGTCTCTCTGGTCTTGCAGTGGGGTCTGTGTCCGTCTGCCTTTAGAAGCCAGCTCTGTTAGGAGCGCCCAGGTATCCCAGCGCGGGGCGCGCGGCCTGCGCCACTGCATGGCAACCAGCATCTGTGGTTCCCGGCAGCACTGTGACTTAGTCCCGCAGGCCAGGAGGCCCAGGGCTGCATTTACGAAGCAGGTCCAGGACACCGAGGGCCCCTCAGGAGGTCCCCGAGCTGGGGCCATGCTGGTGCCCAGCAGCAGCTGGGCATTCACACCCTGGACCTTCTTCTAAATGACTCTCAGCCCAAAGCACCAAATTGTCTGGATTTGGGATCTTGAATCGGTGTTGATTCAAGTGCTGGCCATTCTGTGCCTCTGGCCGTGGGGGGGCTCTGCATGTGAGGACCTCAGATGCAGCTGCCGTCCTCTCGGGGGTGACCCAGTCACTCACCAGCTGGGCCCAGGACCCTGCTGCTCTCCCCAGGCAGGGAGGGTCCTCTGGGCCAGCTGTGCAGGGAGGCAGGTGGCACGGGGGCCTGCACGTGGCCCAGACTCCAGGGCTCAGGGAGCAGAGAGCAGGGCCAGATTGGAGAGGCCTGGCAGGACTCCAGAGAGGCTTCCTGGAAGAGGCAGCACCTATGGGGAGGGGCAGGAAGAGAGGAGGGCACAGCCAGAGGTGCAAGTGACTCTGCTTGCAACACTGCCCTGTGGGCCCCTGTGCCACCCTCCCTGCCCAGGCCAGTGGCTTTGGGACTTCGTGTGTGTGCGTGTATGTGCGTGTGGGTAGGGGATGGGTGTGAGATCTTAGGCTCCAGGTCTCAATGTGGGGAACTGTGGAGGCCACTGCATCTGTCACTGAGACAGGGCGAAGCTGCACTGCCCCTGGGCCTCTCCCCACAGCTGCCGGCCAGTGCCCACGCACCCCAACCCCCCTGCCGCCCGTTGCTCACACGGGCCCCTTGCCTTGCAGGTCAGGCAGACTCTGGGGCTAAAAGGCCTGTTCCTCCGAGGCCCCAAGCCCGGCTCTCTGGACAGTCATGCTGCTGGCCGGCCCCCAGCCAGGGCCCCCGTTAGCCAGCGGCTCCTCCGGCGCACGGCCAGCGCCCCAACCAAAAGCCAGAAGTCAGGCCGCAAGGCCTTCCCGGAGTTGGTCCTGGGCACGCAGGGCTCGGCTCCCGGCAGGGGAGCCCGTGATGTGGGTCCCCCAAGCCCTGGGCCCATGCCGGAGGCCCTGAGCCACGATGAGGGGGGCGGCGGCAGTCCCCAAGGTAAGGCACCAGCAGAGCGAAGCCCGCCACAGGCCCGGCCCCCGCGGGCCCCTGCAGTCCCTGGGCCGGCCGGCGTGGCGGCCACCTGCATGAAGTGCGTCCTGGGCTCCTGCAGCAGCGCGGATGCCGAGGGCCTGCTCAGGGAGCGGCCACCCAGCCCCGGGCCAGCGGGTGCCGTCTGCCAGCAACCCCGGGCCTGGGCCGACTCGCTGGGGGCTGCACAGCGGGACATGGGCGGCCGAGGCTCGGCATCCCCGGACCCCAGCCGCCCGGGCAGCCCTGAGGTGGCCGCACACAGGCAGCCGGGGGCCCTGCAGGCGGAGATGAATGCCCTGTTCGCACAGAAGCTGGATGAGATCAGGAGCAAATCCCCCATGTTCTCCACGGGTAAGGCCGAGCCCCACGTGCCCTCGGCATGGCTCTGCTTGTTGCCCCTCCCGCACCCGACCCACACCCGGGGCCCAGCAGGGTGCTTGTTAGAGCCCCCTGCACTGGCCCCACTGGCCCTGGTGTCCCCCAACATCACCGCTTTCAGTCCCCTGGCCCAACCTGGGGGTGTCCGTGTGCGTCTGTATCCTCAGCCCCTGGTCAGGGCCAGTCCTGACGTCCAGGCTTCAGTTCGCCAGACGCAGCGAGCTGTGGCCACCATGTGCACAGGCCGGGACTGGCTGAGCCCCAGTTGTCATGAGAGGGACCGGCAGGGGGGCTGGGAGCTTGCCTGGCACGTGCCCTGCGCCCACCCAGCCCCGCCGCCCCACCCCCACTGACCACGTGCTCTTTGTCCCCTGCCCCATGCCGTCTCCTAGTCAGGAACTGAGAACAGCCGAGTGCCAGGTAACAGCCAGCAGGCCAAAGTCAGGCCCAGCTGGGGGTCCGGGCCCCGGGGGTCCAGGCTGGGGTGCCGGCTGCCTGATCCCTCTCTCTCCTCACAGGCCGTGGCGTCTCCTCTGTGTGCAGCCTGGACCCCATCATGGAGGAGCTGACCCTGGGCGTGGGGTCCCCATGCTCTGCAGGGCCGGGCTGCAGAGCATGGGGCCCCCCACGGGCAGCTGTGGTGCTCCTGGGCCCTGCTGGCAGCTCAGGACAGGGAGCCGGGGGTCCTCTGAAGGCAGGCTGTGGGCATGATGGTGGGGATACTGGCTGGAACGGCAAGGGGCCTCTGGGGGCCACCCCCGGACCTAGGGACACCTGCCTGGGGCCCACAGGATGTGGAGTGAGGCTGGACACCTGGGCAAGCTCTGGCCAGACCTTGGCACATGGGAGAGCCACCAGTCATGGCAGTGGCCAGAGCCAGGCCACCAAGACAGCACGTCCATGTCCTCCGGTGACAGTACCCTCTGGTGACAGGATTCCGGAGGCCTTCTGGGGGCCCTGCTTGGCTACAGCTGTCTGGCCAGAGCTGCCTGCAGTCCCAGGAGCAAATCCAGGCTGGCTGCCCCCAGGATCCAAGGGGCTGTGGCCCAGGACTAGCCCCCAACAGCCACTTCCCCCTGGCAGGCCTCTGGGACTTCCCTGTGGCCACCAAGGCCAAGAGCCCGGGGGACTGATTGCCGAGGTCTCTCTCTGCTGCAGTTCCGTCTGCAGGGTGACTGGTCCAAGCCACAGTGGCATGCGTGACATCACCACCAGGGGGCGCCTGAGGGGCCTGCACGGAGGTGGGGGGGGCGGCGGGGAGCCCAGCGTTCTGGCCAGAGGGGATGCGGTGGCACCCCACCCGCTGGGCGCGCCTGCTCTGCAGCTCTGCTCTGTACAGACCGGCACCCCAATAAACCCGTTTCTCCTGGACCCACTCCCTGCATGCTTCTAGAAGGGGGCAGGGGCTAGGCGGTCAGCCCCGAGGGGGTCCTGTCCTGGGCAGCAGGCAGGCCAGTAGCTGGGGTCAACTTCGGGGCCCGGGGCCATCGTGTCCCACTGTAGGGTCCTTCCTGGGTGCCCTCAGCCAGGAGGGGTACAAGACGCAGGGCCCAGGGCCGCAGCCTGTGTGAGAGAGCTGGCCAGGCCAAACGCTCTCAGGAGCCCCTGGGGTGGGTGGACACAGTACACGGGCCCCAGCAAGGCCCCCCACAACACGCCAGGAGCCAGTGTGGGACACAGAGTCTGAGTCTGTTATGTATATTCCACCACACATACGGCGCTCAGGGGGCCGGGACCTCGTACTTGAAGATGACGCTGAAGAGGCGGCCGCCCAGCCGCGCGGCCAGCCAGGCGTTCTTGACCACGGCCAGCTTGAGGCTCTCGCAGCGCAGGGTCGCGTGGTAGTTGGTGTGCACGGCGCGGCCCATGCCCTCGATGACCACCAAGTCGGCGCCACGCTCCCGCACCAGGGCCGCCAGCCCCTTGTCCAGGCGGCTTCGGGGAGAAGACAGTGAGGCCGGTGGAAAGGTGGCCCCCCTGCAGCTGCCCCAGGTCCCCCGCCACACGTGAGGCTCTAAGGGGGTGTCCCCCACACATGGGGACCCTCAAGCCCTCTGGGCACCCGAATTAGGGTGCAGCGGCCAGGTGGGGTGTGGGCGGGCTACTCCCGGGACAGCTGCCCTCTCCCCCGGTGGCCCGGGCCGGTACCTGAGGTCCAGGCAGGGGGAGCTGGAGCCCGTCTGCACCAGCAGCAGCCTCTCCTCACGCAGCGCCGAGCTGTGGGCACAGGCGGTGGTCAGGCCCGCTCACGCCCACCTCGCCCGCCCCACACCCCACTTACTGGACAACAGGGTCCATGGCCGCGATGCGCTCGGCCACGATCAGGGACTCGCTGTAGGTGACGTCATTGAGCGCAGGGCCCGAGTTGCAGGCCAGGATGACCTGCGGGGAGGGGACTTCTCAGGGACCTGCAGGCTGGTGCCCAGCCAGCCCCCGCCCGCCGCTGGCCGCCCCTGCGGCTCCTGTGGCCTTGGAGGGTGCCCGCGGGCCAGCCCCACTCACCTCCGTCCCTCTAGAGAGAAGCTCCCTCACAAAGGGGAAGACTCCCAAAATGACGTCTACTCCGCTGTTATCTGCGAAAATTAAGGCACATTTGTGAGGGGGCCCCTGCAAGACAAAAGGGGAGCTCAGTCGGGATGGGCGCAGCCGGGCCTTCCCGCCCCCCTGCGCCCGCGCCGGGCCGCCGTGTACCCGCAGCCTGTGCAGCCACTCGCCGTAGGAGTCCACCAGCCAGGGCCGCTCTGCAGGGACAAGGGGCATGGTCAGGGGCGGGCTCAGCCAGGGCGCCGCACCCCCCATGCCTCCCCCGTGCCCACCTACCCTGCAGCTTCCTCTTGGCCTCTTCAAACCCAAACTGGGGGTCAGATTCCAGGACGCTGTGCGGGAGGGGACGGGAGTCAGGGGCAGCCGCCCTTAGCACCCACCACAGGCTAGGCCAGCCCTGCAGTGACAGGCCCACACCTGAAGCAGGGGTACAACGGCAGGCGTGGCCTCGCGTGTGCTGACCGTCACCCCAGCACCCCATGTCCTGAGGCCTCCCCAGAGTGATCCTGAGTGCAGTCAGGCTGGGGGGCTGAGGCCTGGGGGGCGGGGAGGCCTGGGGAATGAGGCTTGGGGGCGGATGAGGCCTGGGCGGAGATGAGGCCTGGGGGGGAGGGGGAGGGCTTGGGGGGATGGAGGGGGTCCTAGGGGGGATAAGAACTGAGTGGGGACATAGAAGACTGGGTGGGGGGATGGAGGGGGTATAGAGATCTGGCTGGGTGGGGGATAAGGCCAGGGGTGGGTATCCCACCCTCCCACCCTCCCACAGCACTGCTGGCCCTGCCCTCTCCAGACCCAGCCCTCTATGCCCATTTTCACTGCTGACAGGCACCTGCGCTGCCCCAAGCACTGGTTGTCCCTGTAGTGGACAGTGCCCTGCCCACTCACTCTGTGCAGCACATGCTCGGCAGAGCTGCCAGCCTTGAGGGCAACCCCCAGGACACACGGGCCCGCCCACCCCACACGAGACACACGCCCTGCCTCTCCCCGCACCCCATGCACACGCACTCGGAGACGGCCTTGGCTCCCCAGTCGAACACGTTTCCGGCCAGGAGCCCCTGCACCAGGGCCAGCTGCCGCTCCTCCCAGCCCAGCGTGTCCAGGGAGCTGACCACCTTCTGGAAGCACTTGAGGGCAGCCCCGTTCTCCTTCTGCTTCACCTGCAGGAGACGCTGGCCACGAAGGAGCACCTGGAGGGCCTCCCACCCCTGCCAGGGCCACAGCGGGGGGACCACCCAACCTGCTCACGGGGCTCAGAACTTACGGGCTGGGCTGGGGACCGACCCCTGTGCCCTCCCTCAGCCATCAGGGCCACCCACGCATACGAGGTCAGGAGCCGTACGGCACAGAGCTGCCAGCCAAGGGGTGGGCAGGGCAGATGGTGCTCACCTTGGAGTAGGGGTCAGGGAAGTTGAACTCGTTCAGACAGTGCTCCCTTGTGTCCAAAAGGCTGCGCACGGTCAGGGTCCCATAGGCGCTGGGGAGTGCGAGGGAGAGCGCCTGTGACCCCGCGGCCCACCCGTGGCTGTATCCCGCGAGGCCGGGCACCCCGCCCCCGCACGCACAAGGGCTGATGGCGCAGGGTCTGCAGCTTGTCCCAGTACTTCCGGCGGAACTTCTCGGCCCGCTCAGTCGCATCCGCGGCGCCCGGCTGGCTGGCCACGGCACGCTTCACCACCTGCCAAGAGCACGGTCAACGAGTGGCCAGACCCTGCATCCCTGTAGGGACAGAGGTCCCAGACTGTCTGGGGGCTCCTGGGGCCCAGGCTGGAGGAACAGGGCACCCAGAACCCATGAAGCCTCCACTGGGTGCCACTGTGCTGAACTCCGGAAAGCCAGAAGGGCAGCAGAAGCTGCTGCGCTCAAAGGCGAGGAGGCCCTGGGCAAGGAGACCAGAGATGCTGCCATAGCTGGCCAGCTTGGCCACACCACCCCAAGGCCCCGCCCACCGCCCCGCCTGGCCCAAGGCCCCGCCCACAAACTCTGGCTTGCCCCCCCCCCCCCACTCACCCCCTCCAGCGCCTCCTCGAAGCAGGTCAGCCAGTACTTGCGCGCCAATACGTCATCTGTGAGGTCCACTGTGTCGGGCACGTAGGAGGACGGGTCCAGGAGGAGGGGCAGGTTGACGAGCGGCCGTTCTAGCCGGTCCATTTCCAGCAGGTCGAACTGGAGAAGCAGAGGAGCAGCAGAGGGGCTCGGGGATCTCCTGGCGCTCCGGGCAACAGGGGCTCGAGTGGTCCTCATCCAAGTGCCCTCTCGGGACCGAACCCCGAGATCGGGGCGCCCTCGAGGGTCCCAGGACCCCGTCCTCAGCCTCCCCCCCCACCCCGCACGTGCTTAGAATGCGCCTGCGCCCGACTCACCGTGCCGCTTCGCGCGCGCTGCACCGGGCACAGCTCTGGGGACGAGCTCATCAGCCCCGAACTACCCGCGTAGTTCTCGCCCCAGCTGTACTGGTTGGGATCTGGGAGAGAAGGCGGCGCTGAGGGTCCCAGCCACAAGGGGCAGGGACGTCCTGCCCCGGTCAGACCCTCCCGCTGCCCACCGCTGTCACTCAGCAGGAAACGGAACCAGAGCACACTCCGGACCCAGGCAGAGCCCGCTAACCCCTTCATCTCCTGCATGCAGGGCGAGTCCCCCAGGGCTGGGCATGCTCAGGGCTGTGCACCCTGAAGTCCTTCAAGCTCAGGGTCCCCCCCCCCGGAGCAAAAGGGAGGTGTACAGGGCTCAGTGAAGCCATCCCCATTCAGAAACGGCCCCTTGGCCCTAAAGAGAGCGGGGAGGCTTCATCACTAGCTGCACCCAAGCTCCTCTCGGCTCCACCCCGGGGCCCCCCGGCCCCCGCAGCCCTGCCCAGAGGTCCTGCCCCACTCACTGTCCTGCTCCGCTCCCTTCAGAAAGGCTCCGATGGCACCCAGGTAGCCCTCGTGTCTCAGGAACAGCGCCTGGACCTCTCCCTGCCAGGCAGAGCCACTGGAGCTGTGGGGGGCTCAGCAGCCAGTCCCTGGGGTCCCGCGGGGGCTGCGCAGGGGCCTCCTCGCAGAAGCCTAGGGCACCCACCTTCTTCCACAGAATAATGCCCACTGGGTGGCCCTGCACTGCCCCTCGAGGCCCGCCCCTGAAGTGCCCCAGCTGCTCCGACAGGCTCTGCCAACATGCCCTCTGCAGCCCGGCCACCCCCCAGCCCAGCTGTGCCCCTGCCCAGCCCTACCCCGCAACCCAGCCCCGCCCTCAGACACACAGAGGTGTCTGACCTTGGAGAAGAAGTTGATGCTGTAGGTGATGGTGCGCATGGTGACCGGATGGCCGCGGATGAAGAAGCCGCCGAAGTAGACGCGGTCCAGGCCATGCAGCCTGGCGTGCAGACAGGCCAGCTGCCCGATGTCATTGCTGATCATGTGCAGCAGACTCTTGGCCATGTCCTCCTTGGAGAACTCTGCAGCCGAGAGCAAGGGGGGGCACTCAGGGAGGGCGACTGGGACAGCAGGGACCGACCAGAGCGGGAAGCGGCACCCTCGCCACACACCTCTGTCCTCCGTGGCCGACTTGCCAAAGCTGCTAGCGATGAGGTTGCCGCTGAGCCCCAGGGTCTGGTAGGCACCGCCATAGATGTCCTGCACCAGCATGTCCACATTGGCGTGCTGGCCCCGGGACGCCAGGTGCAGTAACTCGTCGAACTTCTGCAGGGAGAGCAGGGGCCATGCCGGTCAGGCAGGAGCAGAGGGAAGCCAGGGGCGGGAGGGCAGGGTGGGGCCGCCCATACCTTCGTCTGAGTAAGCAGGGCTCCGAGACCCCAGAAGGTGCCACCTCCGATGGAGCTGCCGCCGACCCACTCGAACCTGTCCTCTGTCTCCACCTGCACCGGGCGGGCGCTCAGCAGGGACCCACACACACCACGCCAGCCCAGCTCCTCGGGCCCTACCTTCACGATGGACACCCCGGAGCCAATGCTGACCAGCAGGTAGGGGAAGATGTGCGGGTGGTTGGTCTGGAAGCGGAACTCGGGCTCAGCATCCTTCTGGTACGCGAAGGCCTCCTGCGGGATGTGCCGCAGCACAAAGTTGCAGCCCTTGATCAGGCACGTCATCACATCCTCCTTGTCGACCCTGCAGGAGGGACGGGCAGTGGGCGGAGGCCGTGTCCCCCAGCCCAGCACTGCTTTCTTGCAGCCACTGCCCCTGTGGACCCGCCGGCTGTGTGTGTGACAGGCCGCTAGTCCCTGTGTGCGGGGAGGCAGCAGAGGACACGGCCCCTGCATGCCAGTGCAGTGCTCAGGCCTTCTCACCTTCCTGAATCCCCAAGGGGTTCCGCTGCCCAGGCTCCCACAGACGGGCAGCCCCGTCCCACTCACTTCAGCCGCAGCTTCTCCTCGATGAGATCCTTGAACTTGTAGGCGCCACCCCCAGTGGCCTGGATGACTTTGGTCTCGGTGTTGACCAGGTGGTCTTTGATGAAGTCCAGGCAGGCCTCGATGTAGGTGTTCTCAAACTTGACAAAGTGCAGCCGCGCGGTCACCTCTTCCTGCACTGAAATCTCGTAGGGGGGCTCATGGTCTTGTTCAGTGTCCTGCAGAGATGGGCAGGGATGTAATGTGCGAGGGGCGGGGCCTTTGTGAAGAGATGTGAGGGGTGAGGCCTGTGTGGGTAAGATGGGGGGGCAGGGCCTGAGTGGGTGAGGTGGGGGGCGGGGTCCTGCGGGTGTGATGGGAGGGGCGGGGCCTGTGCGGACAGGCAGTGGGCACTCACCAGTCCTGAGCGGTCGAAGGAACGCACGCGGGCCACCTTGTGCTGCACGGTGGAGTAGTAGGCCAGCTTGGTCAGCGAGCCGCCTGTGGGCAGAGAGCCTCAGCCCACCTGCCCACGCCATGCACCCTCCCTGCAACCCGGACCCGGGGCCCCTCCACACACAGAGCACCCAGCGTCTTCCTGTCTCCACCCCCCTGGCAGCCCCTGGCCACACTGGCCCCCGCCCAGCAAACCTCAGGGAAGAGGGGCAGCCAGGACCTGTGTCCCTGGATGGAGTGAAGGGCTCTTGTGAGGCCCTGCACACTCAGCAGACAGCCCTGTACCCCAAGTGCTGGGACAGACGGAGAGGGGGCCCTCCCCATTGTGCTCGGCCTCGCATCCCAGGCCAGGCAGGTTCCCGCACACCCCAGAAGCCAGCAGAAGCGACGTGGGTGACTATGTGAATGTACCTGATGCAAGCTGAGGGCGTGTGACAGGCCACTCCAGGCAGGGCAGTGCACCCGCCTCAAGCTGGGGCCACCTGGGGCGCACAGCAGAGTGAGCCCCCCAACCTCTCAGCCCCCTGGAAAGGGGCTCGGTCAGCTCTGAAGAACCCTCGGGAGTTCCTGCTGCCCAGACCTGACCCACTCAGGCTCACAGGGGCCGGCACTGGCTCTGGCTGGGGACAGATGGGGGTGGCTGTGGGGACCTCAATGGAAAGACAGCACTGCCACTTCTAACGAGGAGGAACCTGGGGATATGCTGGGGTGGAGAACAAAGAAAAGGGGGTGCCGTGGGGACCCGGGTGCAGATCTGCACCCCAGCAGAGGCCCCGACACACACGGGACCCGTAAAGTTTGCCGTGAGGGTCCCGGCCCGTCAGTCCGGGAGCCCCTGGCCGGGTCAGAGGACAGGCTGCTCCGGGGCCCCGGAGGCACGAGGCAGGACACGGGGAGGGCAGGCGTGGGCAGTGGGCGAGGGGAACCGCCACGGCTCCTCCCTCCTTGGGAGTGACACCCCCAGCGTTCCACTCAACGACGGGGGAGCTGGGAAGGCGCCGCGCCTGAACACAAAGGCTCGTGCCGGCCGGCGGGCGCGAGGTGCCAGGGCCAGGTAGCTGCTGCCTCGGGCTGGCCGCTTCCCCGCCAGGGCCCAGCTGGAGAGTCCCGCCTCGCCCAACTGGGGCGGGCAGGGTCTGGCCCGGGCGCAGGGGTCGGGCACCGGGCGGCCCCCGGGGGAGACCCGCGGGGCTGGGCGCCCAGCGGCTGGAGTGGGCGACTCGCCCGCCTCCTGTCCAAGTTGGCCCAGCGCCCCAGGCCCGAGGCCCGAGGGCCGCCCGCCCCCACCCCGCAGACTACGACGCCCGACGCGCCCCTCTCCAGCCGCCGCCGCCTGCCGGGAGCTGTAGTCTGGCCGGCGTGCGGAGAGCCGGCACCGGCGGCCGAAGGACTACAAGTCCCGAGAGGCCGCGCGCGCGGACTACAAAGCCCGTGATGCCGCGCGCGCGCCGCCAGCCGGCGCCCCCGCCCTTCGTCCTTGCCACCGCCCCCGACCCGTCGGCCCAGCCACCCGCGGCCGCGGCCGCTGCGCGTCGCCCGGCTCCCGGCACCCGCCCGCGGCCACCTATATCGATGGCAAAGCGCTTGGCGTTCTCCAGGTTGCGGAAGATCTCGTCGGGGGGCAACGTGATGCTCTTGTCCAGGCTGTCCCCGCTGCTGCCGCTGCCTCTCGCCCCGCTCTCCGCCATTTTGAATGTGCCCGGCCAGCTCATTAGCCATGGAGATGTATGCGCATATATTAGGCGCCAGGCCCCGCCCCGCGAGGGTATGCTAATGAGACCGGCCCGCTCTGCGCCCGCGCCCGCTGGGTGCGCGCGGCGGCGGCACTCGCTGCTCCCAGGCTGGCTCCGGTCCAGTAGGCGCGGGACCGCAGCGGCGCAGGAGCGGGAGCCCGATCTTTGTTCGGTCGCGCCACTGGCCAGATGCTGATCCCAAGTGCGTTAAGCCGGGATTCGCAGCGTTCCGGAGCTCTGCCATTTGCTCTAACCCCTGGGGATGCAGGATCACGGGTGCCAAAAGTCCCCTGCACAGTGGGGGAGTCGGGACCCCGCCTGCTGGACGCCCCCCTCCCCCGAATAGAGCTATGCCTGCAGATGTGCAAGATGAACGTTAATAGTGTCCCAGGGAGAGCAAGAAAAAGCTGCTGGGGAGTCTCTCTGGAGGAGGCAGTCTTTTTGCCAGGTGGAGTGTATGGGAGTTGATTGGGAGCAAGCTGAGAAGGTTGGGCAGCTGGGGCCCTGGCAGTCCAGGGCACTGGTAAGCAGTGCGGCTGTGGTTGGGTGCATGTCCCTCAGAGAAACAGGCACTTTGCGGAAGAGTCCAGGGTTAGGCTGGGCGCCTGTCCCCCAGGTGTTCCGTTACCTCTGCATCTGAATGCTGCAGGAGGCGGCCAGCTGGGCTCTGGGAACGCCCTGACCCACGCCCTGGAGCAGGGGTGCTGACTAGCACCTCAGGGTCACAGGGAGGATGCCAGGCTGGCTTGACCGTGGCCACCCCCTGCCTGCCGGGGGCATGTGGGAACTGCCTCCCCGCTGGGCTTCCTTCTCCTTGGGCCCCACAGCCCCCAAACTGGCCTGCAGGGGTGCCAGGGGGACAAGATGGGGCTCTTGTGCGGCGGGAGGGGTGTTGAGCAGAGAGCCCGGGAACTCGGCTGGTGCCAGGACTCAGGACACGGATTGCCACCCCCTCTCCCATCTCGCCTTGTGCTCTCGCTGGGGCACCATTCGCTGCAGACTCACCCAGCACCCTGGCACCCATCTGACACAAGCGCCACTCTACCGGTAGCTGCTGGGAGTGAACCCAGAATGCCTCAGGCCGCTGCGCATAGCAGACCCCTTTTGCTGCAGCAAGAGGCCAGTGCCGGGTGGGCGGGAGACGTAGGATAGGGGTTCAGGCGCTCACCTGGCGGGCAGTCAGTCAGGGTTCAGTCCCCAGCACCCCATCCAGGATTGATGCCTGAGCATCACTGGGTGCACCCCCACCACCGAACAAAAAATAGGCCCCTGGCGTCTGCCTTTTGAGGCTCCACTCCTGCCTGTGCCTCCCTCCCCCGCCTCCTCCGGGCCTCCAGCCCCTCCCCCAGACCCGTGACACCCTCCCCCTCAGCCTCCAGCCAGGCACTGGCCCCTCATCCCGAGGTCGGGTCCCCAGCACACGCAGAGCAGCAGAAACCAGACACGCAGCCGCCGTCTAGAGATTTGGGTTTTATTAGCATCTGCACAGCAGTCCCTGGAATACCAGCGTGCCCCACGCACCCACCCGCTCGTGGATCCTGTAAGGATCATAGACACCGAGCCCTGCCCCCGCCCCCAGCTGCCTCTGTCCTATGAGGATGCACCCCAGTCCTGCCTTTACAAAAGGCAAATGTGCCCGCGCGCACGCGGCCGGCGGGCCGGAATCCGGCTACTGGCGGGACCAGGCACTGGGCCGCCCCCGCTCCTACGAACGTCATAGCACCCCGCGCCCAGGCGGGGACTTCTCAGAAGTCACTTGCTGAAATGCAAGCACAGAACGACCCCTGGGGGTCAGACACTGGCCGCTGCCTCCTGGCCCGCAGTGACCCAGTGACCGAGGCTCCGCGGCACATTCTCTGAGAATGACCCTCCGGCCGCCCGCAGCCTGAAGCGCGCCTTGGGGGCGCTGCCCTCCTCTCAGGGGCCCGGGCCGGCCCCGGGCGGACGTGGATGTCACCAGGGCCTCCAGAGGCCGCTGGTGGGCTGGCGGGCGGCGGCGGCGGCGGCGGCGGCGGCCTTGGCCGGGGTGAGCGCGGGCGCAGGCGGGGCCTCCTTGGCGGGCGCGGCGGGCGCTGCGGGCGCGGCCGGGGGTCGCTGGAAGTGGTAGAGCAGCTTCCTGTGGGTGTCGCTGGCCGCGTGCAGCGTCAGGAACTGCACGGCCTCCTGCAGGCACCACGAGTAGCCCTCGCTGTAGTCCTGCTGCAGACTCTTGGGGCCCGCGGCGGCGACGAACGCTGCAGGGAGGGCGGGAGGGAGCCGGCGGTGAGCCGGGGGCGCGCGGGGCCGATTGGCGGGCAGGAGTGTGCGGGGCGGACGGGGAGGGGCGCGCGAGGCGTGCGGACGGCGCGCGGGCCGGGCGGGTGGGCAGGAGCGCGCGGGGCCGGCCGGGCGGGCAGGGGCGCGCGGGGTGGTCGGGTGCGCAGGAGCCGGGCCGGGCGGGCGGGCAGGAGCGCGAGGAGGGAAGCGCGCTGACCTTTGCTGTGCTTCAGATAGCTGACGGCCATCTCCAGGATGTCCGCCTTCTCCAGCTTGGAGTTGGGCTGGCGCCGCGCGAACTCCTGTCCCAGCAGTAGCTTCAGCTGCTCGATGCTGCTGTTGATGCGGTCGCGGCGCATCTTCTCCACCACGGGCTTGCGCAGCTGCGGGACAGGGGGCGTCAGAGGGGCGGCGGGCGGGCCGCGGGGCGCGGGGCGGGCCGGGCCGGCCGGGGTGCGGGCACTTACTCGGTTTTTCTCTTTGGGGCTGAGCAGCTCCACGGCCACGGTGCTGGGGGCCATGCGTGCGGGCGGCGGGCGGGCGAGCCGGCGCGTCCCGGGCCCGGTGCGCGGGCCCTTATATAGGCGCGCGCGGCGGGCTGGCGCCTGGGGCCAGGGCAGCGCGGCCGTTCCCACACTCGGCGGCCAATGGCCGCGCGGGCCGCACAAAGGCGCAGGCCCATCAGCGCACGCTAAATTGCCTGTGAATTGGCGCGGGCACAATGGGCGCTCCCCGAGGAGCAGGTGGGCGGCCCGCACAATGTCCGGGCTGTGGGAACGCGCTCCCCTCATTAGCATCCCGGGGCCTGATGCTGGGAACCCCGCGCCTCAATATGCTGCCTTTTCCCAGGCCGCGGGCTGGGGGGCAGGAAGGAGCGGCGACCCCTCCCCCGCCCTGGCCGCCAGAGCTGGCAGCCCGGGCCCCTGCAAGCCGGGAAGGCAGGGGAGCCCCGACAGGGAGCTGCAGCCTCCTCTCGTGGGGCGGGAGACCCCAGCAGAGGCCACCTCTCAGGTCAGCTCATCCCTGAGAGCTGGGGGACCGCAGCCCTCCTCCGTGTCTGGCACCCTGGGGAGCAGGGGTGCGGCCACCCGCAGGGCAGGTGTATATGCAGGTGGCAGACACGGGCCGCGGGAGCCCACAATCCCTGCTGAGGGGGTCCCCAGGGACCTGCAGTGCCATGTCAGGCCACCAGCCCGTGCTCCATGCCCAGAACCGCCACCTCCCACCTTCCTCTGGTTCTCAGGCAGCGGGCATGTTGGGGGGGGTGCCCCCTCCAGCAGCTGCATCTACACTTGCTGGGTGGCCACTTCATGCCAGGCATTGGGAATGGCACTTTGGGGACCCAGCAGCCTTCCTACCCTCTCCCTGTCCGGGGCGCCTGATAGACCCCCACCATCTGAGGAGTGGACTTGCCCCAGGAGTCCTCGAGGCCCATATGGGGTGCAGACAGGACAGTTTCAGGCTCGCAGGTGGGTGCTAGGGCAGCCGGCCACCCTAGGGGGGATGGGATCCCTGTCTGGGAGACGCAGGCTGGCTGAGGGGCGAGGGCCTCCTCTCACAGTGCCCCCTGCACGGTCCTGCTGCCACCACGAGTCCTGCCGCCCAGAGCGGGTTGTGCTGGCCCTGGCTCCCTGGGGTGCCACCCCCCACTCTCCACTGCACCAGCATCGAGGCTATGGGTGTGCCAGGGCCAGGCAGCACCCAGGCTGCAGCCTCCTCTCGCCCCTCCCCCAGGCCTGGCAAGCCCCAAGGAGCCACGTGCCCGAGGGCCAGCTTGGCTCCCACCCCTCCCCCACTCCCGCCACCCGCAGCGGCCAGGGAGGGTGGCCGGCTGGGGCTGCCTCCCGCCCCCTGCCCGCCTGAGCAGCTTTGATCCAGTTCCCAGTTGTGGGAAATATGAAATGAATGAGCAGATCCCCGGCCCTCGAGGGAGCCAGCCGGCGGCTCTGCCCCGGGCACACGCCTGGCCTTTGTGGTGGCTGACAGGGTGAATGGGCCCCAGTGTGGGAACCTCCAGCGCTCAGCCCGCCGCGAGGGCCGAGGGGCGGGGCGGCTGTGAGTTGGCGGGCTTTTCCGCTGGGAAGGGGGCCCAGGGGCTTTGTGCCTCCAAGCTGGGGGTGGGGGCGGGGAGTGTAAGCCACAGGAGGGGGGCTTGTGCCCCCATTAGCAGTCCCAGCGCCCCAGGGCCTTGCTGGGGGTCTCTGGCCAGGCCCTGGGATGTCAGAATTCCAGGCCAGCCCCACCCTCCTGGCTCATGGGAAGGGGCTGCCTCTGTAGTTTGGTGGGGGTCACGCCTGGCAGTGGCGGGGACTGAACTCGGGGGTCCTGCGCAGAGCTGGCACTCCCGCATAGCGGGCAGTCTGTATTCCGCACTAAGGTCCAGGACCCCGACAGGCAGCAGAGCGGCTCCCACATCCCTGGTGGACCTTCCCCTTACGCCCGTGGATGGTCCCCACAGTGGAGGGCATCAGCACCACAAACTGGAGGTTCCAGCCCACGAGGACAGTTAGGGCCAGTCAAACCCTCGGGGACAGTCCAGGATTGGACCCTAACTGACAGGCTGGGGCTGTAGGCTGCCCCACCCCACTGCGCATGCCCTGAAGGGCTCCAGCATGGGTGGTGGTGGGGTCCCGGCAAGGCTGGCCTGGGCGGGAGCTGGCAGGAGCATGCATGGAGGAGAGGAGGGAGAGGGGAGTCCCCGCAGGCCGGGTCCATGTCCCCACGCTGCCCCCACACTGGTGCATCTGTAGCGTGGTTACTCATTTGCCCTGAGCCAGCGCCTGCCCCAAGCAGTGTGGACTTGGCGGGTCCCTGTTCCCAAAGCCCACAGGGGTGGGGTTACATCTGTGCTGAGGGGGAGCAGGGCCGAGGGGCTGAGCAGTGTGGCAGCTCCCGGGAACCCCCTAAACCTTCATTCCTGAATAGTCATCCAGGGAGGCGCCCAGAGACCCTCCCTCCTGCCTGGGCTGAGGCTGGGCAGGCCCTTTCTCGGGGGGTGGGGGGGTCCTGCGGCGCCCCTCGCAGTACTGCCTGTGGGGGCGACCAGTGCCTGGGCATACCCTTACGCAGTTGGTGCTGCCTTCTGTCCCCCTGGCTCTGAGCCTGTGGCAGTGCCCCCATCCTCATCCCACGGCAGGCGGGGGGGCACCTGTGGCTCCCAGCCAGTCCTGCACACCCCCTGGACCATCTCGGGGAAGGCACTTTTCAGAGGAGCCTTAGATCTGGGCGAGAGGGGCAGGCAGGTGCCAAGGGAGGGCTTCCTGGGAGAGGCGCCAGCCCTGGGTCACAGGCTGCAGCCAGCACAGGGCCTGTGATTCCCGAACCGCCCAGAGAGACCCTGTCCAGCACCTCCTCCCCTTCTCGAGGCAGACCCCAGAGCTCCAACTTTGAGCTGCTGACCCAACCAGGCCTCTAGTTCCCTGCGCGCTGCGGCACCGCATCCCCAGACCCGGGAGGTGGATTAGGGGCCCCGCAGCCCACGTGGCCGCCCCCGCCCTCCGCCCGCTCTGGTTAAAGGCCGGCAGAGTTGGGGCGGCTGGGAACCAGCGCTCCCGGGCAGCCCGGCCCTCGGCGGCTATTATGACGCCGGACCAGATGGCCTTTTGGGAGGCGCCCCCGCGCCCCCCGCGCCGCCCCGCGCCTTTCAGGGGCAGGCCCCCGGCACTAATGCCGCGGGGCCCAGGCACGCTTCCCGCCCGCCGTCGGCGTGGGAGCCGCCGCCGACTGGCCGCCTCAGTTTCCTGCCAGCGTCCTGCCCCGTTCCTGTGTGAAGTGCTGTGGGCAGGGAGCCCCGGAGTCCCCGCCCCCCAGAACCCACATTTTCAGGGCTGACCCGTCCAGTGCAGGAGATTGGGGTGTTGGCCAGGTGGCTCTGGCAAGCCTGGTACCCCAATATTGTGGACCCCTGGGTCCTGGTGCCTTGCCTCAGCTGCCCAGGAAGGGGCCCGGTTCTGAGTGGCCGGGACCCCTGGCCCGCTGGTCAGCCAAGTGCAGTCAGGCGCTCCACTGCCTGACTGTCCTCCCATGCCTCCAGGAAGCACCCCCACTCAGTGCCTGCACCTAGGTCACTCCCCTTCCCGGCTGCGGGCTTTGGGCCCTGTGTGGTGGAGGGGGAGGGGCCGGCACCCCTGACTCCCTTCTGCCCCCTCCCCCACGACTGCGCTTGGGAGACGGCCCTAGTCCCGCCCTCCCCAAGGTGTCCAGGTTCCTGCTGGACGGAGCCCAGGTCCCCCTGCCCCATGAGTGGGAGAAGCAGCCGCCTGCAGGGGACTGTGCTGCCGCCATAGCCAGGGCACAGGGTTTGGCGGGAGATGCCGTCATTCCACAGGAGCCCTGTGTGTGTGTGTATGTGTGTGTGTGTGTGTATCCAGGACACTCAGAGCCGTGTGTGTGTGTGTGTGTGCGTGCCCGGAGCCTTCAGAGCTGTGCGTGTGTGTGCATGTAGCCCTCAGAGCTGTGTGTGTGTGTGTATAACCCTCAGAGATGTGTGTGTGTAGCCCTCAGAGCTCTGTGTGTGTGTATGTAGCCCTCAGAAATGTGTGTGTGTAGCCCACAGAAGTGTGTGTGTGTATAGCCCTCAGAACTCTGTGTGTGTGTGTAGCCGTCAGAGCTCTGTGTGTAGCCCTCAGAGCTGTGTGTGTGTGTTGTGTATGTGTGTGTGTGTGTGCATGTATGTCAGTGCCTAGACACCCTCAGCCATAAGGGGGTGCGCAGGGAGCAATCTCGCCTTCTGGAAAGCAGCTTCCCAGAGTCCCGGGTCTCTGAAGCCTGCAAACACCCTCATCCTCTGCCCTCTGATGACCCCCAGAGTGACTGGGTGGGCTAATCCTAGGGGCTCCGGTTGTGCGGGGCAGGGACAGGTCAACTGGGGCCTGTGGGGGCGTCCGACGGATGTAGGTGTCCCCAGGTGTGCCGCGGGGTGGGACTTGCTCTGGAGGTGACAAGCAGGGACATGACCCCCAGGCGCGGTATGGGCTGCGGGCGGGTATGGGCTAATCCCTTTGCAGGGCTGGGAGTAGCCGCCGCTTTCCCACAGCCCCGGATAAAGGGCCGGCGCCAGCTGCTCGGCCACAAAAGGGCGGGCGGGCGGGGCGGGCAGCCGGCGGCCACCACCTACCTGGCCACCCCAGGGAGAGGGAGTCAGTCCAGAGTGGCCCAGGACGGGGCTGGGGGCCAGTGCATCCTGCCCCCTCCCCCCAGGTGGCAGCAGGGAATGTGGCAACACTTTGGCCTCACCATGCCATCTCCTCTCCGGGCTGCTGTGGGGACCCCCAAAGTCATTGTTTAGGCAGACCTGGTCCTGTGGACACTGACCCTCCGTCTGCGGACACCCCCAGGATGCCCCCAAGCACGTCCCAAGCAGGAGCAGCAACTCACCACCTGCCACCTGCGAGGACCGAGCAGCCAGCCCGGTGGCCGCAGACCAGAAGGTGGGCTCTGGGGTTGCCCTCCCAGCAGCTTGGGGGACTGCGCCCTCTGCCGGCGCTCTCCCCAAAGCCAGGGCACCTGCGCCTGGGGGTGGGGCTGGGGCGGGGCCATCCCCCAGCGGGACCTCGGGAGAGGCCAAGGGGTGGCTGCTGCACCCTGGCGGGAAGAGCCACGGGTTCGGGGTGACCCATGGCCGGTGCTCAGCAGCGCCCGGGAGGAGGGGGGGACGCGAGGGGAAGACACCGACAGGAAGGCGCCTTCGGGGGCGGGGGTGCCCAACGACCTCAGGCCATGAGGGCAGGGCCGCGGGCACACCTGAAAGCCTTCCCGAGAGACTAGAGAGATGGGGTATCTGCAGGGCAGGGCCTGGGGGTCACCCAGCTGCACATCACACCTTGTTTGGGGGTTGAGTGCTTGTGGGGGACCGTCTGTAGCTAGGAGGTCAGAGTTCCCCGTCTCAGCCCCGCACCTGGACAGTGGCTGCCAGCAAGGCTGTCCGGGGCACTGGGGACAGAAGCATGAGTGCGCACATGTGTGTGTCGGGCAGTGGGGCAAGCGGTTGCCCACCCCGGGCTCTGTGTTCCATGAGGCTGCGTGGGCCTCCCTGTGGAACCCCAAACCCGGCAGGTTTCCTGTTGAGGCAAGGATGAGGGAGCTGGGCCAGGCAGGCAGCCACCCTCAGGGATGATTTGCACTCCCTGGAACATTCCGCCGCGTCACCCCTGAGGGCCCTCCCGCTTCTTGCTTGTCATTGGGGTGACATGCCCAGTGGGGCTGTGCCACGCACACCCACCATCTCCACAATATTTCGTGAGTCTACACACCTCTGCCCCCTGCCGCTCCACATCACGTCCCTCCCACAGCCCTCCTCTCAGCACTGGTGGCTCACAGTGGCTCCCGACCCCAGGACCACACTCATCCCCTGCAATGAGTCCCTGACTGCCCAACACAGTCTTCCTGTCCCCTAGGACGGCCAGGCCCCAGGACTGCACCTTTGGAGATGGGACCTGCCCAGCCATGGCTGTGGTGCTGAGGCTGGTTTCAGTCCTGCAGAACCTGGTGCAGGGCCGGCTCTTGGCTCAGGGACCCGCCTGGCCAGTTACAGACCCCACAGTGCTAGAGCCTTGAGTCATCCCCGTTTCTGGGGCTCCATCAACCATGCCTGTCTGTTCTCAGGTCCATGGCAGACAGGACCCCCTCAGCTCTGCAGTCCCGAGGGTCCACAGAGCTCCTGACTGCGGGGGCTTCTGGCTTTGGTCTTGATGCGGGAATGGAAGCAGGGACCAACGCATGAGAGGTGGGTGCAGCTCCAGACGTGCGTCCAGTGAGGCATGGTGGCGGAAGCCTTGGGAGTTCCTGCTCATGGTCTGTCACTGCTGTCCCTCCCTCTCCCTCACTCTGGCACCCTGCTGGTCTGTCTCCTGGGGGCACAGCCAAGTCAGCCCCTGCACTGATCCTGGGTCCAACCCCTCGCTGCTCCAGAAAAGCGAGGGGATGTGAAGCCCCAGCACTGCAGCTGCTCTGTGAATACGTGTGTGGTGTATGAGTGAGAGCCTGGGCACACTCAAGTGTGAGCACATGAGTGTCGCCTGTGTGGGTGCATGTGTGTACGAGTGAGCATGTGTGTGAATGAGGGCCAGTGCATGAGTGTGAATAGGAGTGTGTGTGCACATGAATGTGTGAACAAGTGCAGGTGTGATAAGGGTGTGATTCCATAAGTGTGTCAGTGTGAATAAGGGTGTGCAAGTTGAGTGTGAACACAGCTGCGAGTGATAGATCAAGGGTGATAGTACACGAGTGTGTGCATGTGCATGAGTTGAGTGTGAATAAGGGTGAGTACATGCTTGTGTGCATGAGGGGAAGTGTGAATATGCATGTGAACTAGGGGGCCGGTGCACGTGCACGTGTGCGTGGGATATGGGCCATGCAGAGTGTGCTTGCCTTCAGGCTGTGCTCTGATGACGATGACGGCAAGTCCTTATCTCCTCCTGCAACGGGGAGAGAAGACTGCGTGTCACCTGCCCACAGCGGGGGTGGGGGGGGGGTGGGGGGGGAATGAAGAGATTCCTGCTGGCCCTGAACTGCCCATGGCGTGGCAGTGCACGGCGCGCTCCAGCACCCAGACCCCACGCATGTCCATCCAGGGCCGTGGACTCAGCGCTCCGGGTGGTGAGGATGAACAAGCGCTTCCCAGGCGGTCGCAGAGCCTGAACGGTGGTGGCTTGGACCCACGTGCAGGCACCACGCCAGCCAGCTTGGGCGCTCCACTGAAAATGCTTCGTTTTCGGTTGTATGCCGAAACAAGACCACGCTGAAGAACGCTGCCCTGCGTCTTCGGAGGGCATCCCTGCTGGCCAGAACCCCGCTGCGGACCGCGCGGCTGGCCGCCGTCTTCTCCGGGCAGGTCCCGCTTCCACCGCCTGAAGGCCCCAGTCCCAGCCCGCGCCGGTCCCCGCAGCCCCGCACTCTGCGCAGGCGCCCCAGCTCCGCCCTGCCCGCCAAGGGATGACGAACTCACGCACGTGCAAGTAGTGGCGTAGCCGCAGGCTGGACCCCGCAGTGGCGGACTCTAGGGCGCCGCGGGGCTGCAGGGGAGAGTCCGGGAGCAGGGACGGCTGGGGGCGGAGCTCGGTCAGGGGCGGGGCCAGATGATGCGAGGGCGGGACCAGGAAGCGAAAAGGGGCGGAGTCTGGGGTGGGGCGGGACCAGGGAGGAAGGGCGGGGCGGAGTCTGGGGGCGGGGCGGGACCAGGAGGCGGGGGGAAAGGCGGAGTCTGGGGCGGGGTCAAGGGGTGGCTGGAGGCGGAGCGATGGTGGGCGGGGCCAGGAGGGAGGTGGCTGGGGCGGAGCGAGAGCGGAGCCAGGAGGCGGTGCGGGGCGTTACCGGGGGCGGGGCGTTGCCAGGAGGTTTTCAAGGGGCGGGGCGGGGCCGGGAGCCGGCTCAGACCTGGCTAGAGGCTCAGGAGGAGCGGGCTCCCGCCGGGCAGCTGCCTGACAGGCGTCCCGAGCCCAGAGCGCTGCGAGCGGCGGCGGTCATGAGCGCCCTGGACCTTGCCCGCGTGGGCGCGTGTGTCCTGAAGCACGCGGTGACCGGGGAGGTGAGGCCGGCGGGCGCAGGGGGGCGGAGGGCAGCGGCCAGCGCTCCTGCTCTCCCGCAGGCCCTCACCGCCGCCCCGCTCCGCAGGCCGTGGAGCTCCGCAGCCTGTGGCAAGAACAGGCGTGCGTGGTGGCCGGACTGCGGCGCTTCGGCTGCGTGGTGTGTCGCTGGATCGCCAGGGACCTCAGCGGCCTGGGCGCGCTCCTGCAGCGGCACGGGGTGCGCCTGGTGGGCGTGGGGCCCGAGGCTCTGGGCCTGCAGGAGTTCCTGGACGGCGGCTACTTCACCGGAGGTGCCCAGCTGGCCCTGCCCACGCAGCAGCCTCTCACCCAAAGGAGTGGCACTGCTTTCCCTCTTGCTCAGCCCCGACCCTCGTCCCCAGGAGTCACCTGGCTATGTGCCCGCCTTCCTCATCCCTCCCACCCCTTGAGCTGCCAGCCCCTCCTCCAGATCAATCCCCCTGCCCAGCGGTGCCCTGACCAGTCTCTTCTGGCCCTGCCTAAGTTCCTCCTGTCAGCGAGCTGGGCGGGTGCCACTCCCTTCCCTGCGTGCCCAGGGGATGGGGGCTGGGCGCAGGGCAGGGCGCACACTCTAGCCCCTGATTTCCAGAGCTCTTCCTGGATGAGACCAAGCAATTCTACAAGGAGCTGGGCTTCAGGCGGTGAGTGTGAGGGCCGCCTCTGCTGCCCCAGGCCTCCCCAGCCACTCCAGCACCCTCAGCCCTGGGCCCTCATCCAGGACTCCTGGTGATGGTGCTGTGCCCAGGCAAGGGGGGGGGTCACAGGGCGCCTGGCTGACTGGCACCAGCAGCTGATCAGAGCCTGGCAGCCAGAGATCATCCACGCTGCCCGCTGTCCTCTCGGGCCCTGCCCTGGGTTGCTGTGTGCTCTGGGGCTGGTGGTGGACATGGCTCGAGCTCACGTGTCTGCAGATACAGCGGCCTGAGCATCCTGCCAGCTGCCCTGGGAAGGCCCGTGCGGGAGGTGGCTGCCAAGGTCAGTGACAGCTTGGGGGTGGGGACCCCAGGGCTTCTGTCCAGCACTGACCTGATGGGTGCCCTCCTCCAGGCCAAGGCGGTCGGCATCCAGGGGAACCTGTCAGGAGACCTGCTGCAGAGCGGGGGGCTGCTGGTGGTCACCAAAGGTGGGCAGTCCTGCTCCCTGCCCCTCCCTCCCCACCAGCTGCTGCCTCCACCGTGGCAGTGGCGGGCATAGCCCTGGAGATCCCTGACGTCCTCCTGCCACTGCAGGCGGGGAGCGGGTACTGCTACACTTCGTGCAGAAGTCACCAGGTGACTACGTCCCCCGGGAGCACATCCTACAGGCCCTGGGCATCACCGAGGAGGCCAGTTCCAGTGGGCAGGGACCGCCCCAGGTGAGCCAGTTCCGCTGAGCCCCAGGATGAGGCCACGGGCTGGGGGCACTGCCAGGCTATGCCGCTTAGAGCTGCAGGCAGGCCTGGCCCCACCCGTGCCCTCATGAAGGCCCAATGGGCCCCTTTTCCGCAGTGTGGTGAGGACTCGTGTGCCAGGTGAAGCCTCTGAGCACTGCGGCCCTTCTGCTGAGCTCCTCCACCAGTGAGCATTAAAGCCGTTCACACTCCATGCCTCGTCCACTCTGTCCTGACACTCTGCGCCTTGTCCACTCTGCCCTGACACTCTCTTCCTTGCCCACTCTGGTCCTGACACTCTGCGCCTTGTCCACTCTGGTCCTGACACTCCCATGCCTTGTCCACTCTGTCCTAACACTCTCTGCCTTGTCCACTCTGGTCCTGACACGCTCTGCCTCATCCACTCTGTCCTGACACTCCTGCGCCTTGTCCACTCTGTCCTGACACTCTCTGCCTCGTCCACTCTGGTCCTGACACTCTGAGGCTTGTCCACTCTGTTCCTGACACTTCCATGCCTCGTCCACTCTGGTCCTGACACTCTGAGCCTTGTCCACTCTGGTCCTGACACTCCCATGCCTTGTCCACTCTGGTCCTGACACTCCCATGCCTTGTCCACTCTGTCGTAACACTCTCTGCCTTGTCCACTCTGGTTCTGACACGCTCTGCCTCATCCACTCTGTCCTGACATTCCGCGCCTTGTCCACTCTGTCCTGACACTCTCTGCCTCGTCCACTCTGGTCCTGACACTCTGAGCCTTGTCCACTCTGTTCCTGACACTCCCATGCCTTGTCCACTCTGTCCTGACACTCTCTGCCTCATCCACTTTGGTCCTGACACTCTGCGCCTTGTCCACTCTGTCGTGACTCTGTCGTTCCCCGGTGGTGTCACATGGATGCAGACTGTCACAGTTGCTCGTGTAGGGGTGCCGTCTGTCTCAGCCCCAGAGACCCCAGCCCCAGCACAGGCGGCCAGGTGAGCTTTGCTCCCTGGATGAGCAGGGACCAGGTCAGGAGATTGGCACCCCAGATGGCCAGGCCAGCCCTCCAGCACTTGGACCCTCTGTTTCCAGAAACTGCCAGCAGAGAATTCCAGGGAAAGGACAGCAACCCCCCCCCCCCATACCTTCATCCTTCCCCCACTTCCTCCAGGCAGCCCACACACCTGAGTGGGCCCAGCCCTATGAGGACACTCCCAGGTGGTCATTCACTGCTCAGCAGGTGACTCTGGCATGGTGTTCTGAGACCCCACCGCCTTTCAGTTGCACCAACCCTCAGCCGGGTTCCGGGATGCTCCTGCCCGCCTCCAGGAAGCTTCTGAGGGGGACCTGGCAGGAGACAGAGCCCAGAGCCCCTCCCTCCCCACGACCGGGACCCCCGAACACAGACAGGCAGGAGACTGTTTGAAAGTTTTACTTGACTCAGTGGAAGCTCTGGGCGCTGAGCGTTTGCGCAGAGGGGCGGGAGGCACGTCCGGGCTGCGCGGCCGGGCAGACGCCCCCGTCCGCTCCAGGGCGCGGGGGTCCGTGGCGGTCAGGGGCGCCGAGCAGGCTGGCCACCTGGTCCATGGTGGGGTGCAGTGGGGGCCGATGCGCGTGGCCTTGACTACCAGACACGGCAGCGGTCCTCCGGGTGCATGGGGGTGCCCTGGGCGCACTGGAAGGCTTCGGAGAAGGCGGCCAGGTTCTGCAGTGAGCCCAGCACCCTGAGGGAGAGTGGCTGAGCTAGCGAGCACAGGAGGGCGGGGGCAGGGCTGGGAGGGCGGGGGCATGGGAGGGCGGGGGCTGGGTTGGGAGGGCAGAGGCGAGGCTGGGAGGGCAGGAGCGGGGCTGAGCGGGCGGGGGCGGGGCTGGGAGGGTGGGCATTGGGGAGAGTGGCTGGGGGGGGGTGGCTGGAAGGTGGGGGCGGGGCTTGAAGGGCAGGGACGGGGCTTGATGTGCGGGGGCGGGGCCGAGAGGGCGGGGCTGGGTGGGCGTGGGGAGGGGCTGAGCCGGCGGGGTGGCGGAACACGGGAGTCGGGGGCGGGGCTGAGCAGGCTGGGCACGGGAGGGTGGGGTGGGGCTGGGAGGGCGGGGCATGGGAGGGTGGGGGCCACTTGCCGGTACTTCAGGGGGCTGTGCACGTCAGTCTTGATGGACTGGATGGCAAACTCGGGCCGGTAGGAGCCGCACCACACCTGCGGGAACGGGTGGCTGGGGCAGGGGGCGCCGGCCCTTCTCCCCCGCTGGCCTGCCCCCTCCCCAAAGCTGGCATGGGGTGCTGGGCAGGGCTGGGCAGGGCCCACCTGGGCGTAGTTGATGAAGAACAGCTGGTCGTAGGTGAGTGCCAGCCCAGGCAGTTGCTGGTCTTTGCCGCCCTCGGAAATCCACTTGAGATACGCCTGTGGACAGAGGTGGCCTTGTGCTGGACACTCCGCCACAAGTGCAGTGCCCTCCTCCCTTGGGGTCCTCCTCTGCAGCTGGGAGACCCTCGCCTACTGCTGGTGACTCAGTGGCCCATTGAATGTGTTCTGGGCGGCCGGGCTGGACTCCTGGCAGAGCTGAGGTCTGGGGGCCTGGTGCTGCCTCGGCAGCAGATGGGCAGGGGTTGCCCAGTCAGAGCAAATGTGGACATGCCCGTGCGCCCCCACTCCGGCCCCCAGGACACTGCCACCATCCTGTGGCCGGAGCTGGGCCCTGGCATAT
Source organism: Sorex fumeus (assembly GCF_029834395.1). Taxonomy (NCBI): domain Eukaryota; kingdom Metazoa; phylum Chordata; class Mammalia; order Eulipotyphla; family Soricidae; genus Sorex; species Sorex fumeus. The sequence goes on from NW_026606121.1 coordinate 6,308,852, forward strand.
GGCAGGGGCCGGGACCCACCTTGTAGGCCTGCCGCACCCCTCCATTGTCGGCGATGTTCTCCCCGAGCGTGCTGAGCCCGTTCACCTGGGGGGGGGCCTGAGTGAGCACCGAGGCCCCGCTGACCACTGCCGTCCCGCTGGGCCGAGTCCCCCCACTGCGCCCAGTGTCCACCCCGTTGGTCTGAGCTGTGTCCCCTGCTGGGCGTGTCCCCTCACTGGGCTCCATGTCCCCTCTAGCTGTGTCCCCCTCACTGGGCTGAATGTCCCCTCTGGCTGTGTGTCCCCTCTGGCTGTGTCCCCGCCGGCTGTGGTCCAGGCGGGTCTGGCTCACGCTCTGCTGCTCGGCCAGGTCCCAGGAGAAGTTCCCGTACTGGTGCACCATGCACTCCGACTGCTTGCGGAAGTGGCGGGCCGAGAAGTCGCTCCACCAGTCCAGCATGTTTCCGTCCTTGTCGAAGTTGCGGCCTGCAAGGAGGGGGCCGTGGGTTGCCCGCGCCCACCTCCAGGGGTCCAGCCCTCACCTAGGAGAGAAGGGCTTGGCGTACCTGCAGCACCCCCTGAGCCTGACCTGCGGCTGGCACCCCTGGCCGCCCACCCCACGGGCCCCTCCAGCCCTCCCTGGAGTGCGGGGCCCCTCATGGCTCCTTCCTGCAGGCCTGGGTCGACCTAAACAGGGGCCCGAAGCACCGCCCAGACCCTTGGCAGCCCCTGGAGCCTCCCCTGGGCTGGGGGTGCATCCAGTCCAACCCTACCGTTGTCGTCAAAGCCGTGGGTGATCTCGTGCCCGATCACCATCCCAATGCCCCCGAAGTTCAGGGCCTGTGGCTGCTCCTTGCTGAAGAAGGGGGGCTGGAGGATGCCGGCGGGGAACACTGTGGGGCAGGGGGGTCAGTGCCCGGGACGGGCTGGGAGAGGCCAGCCCTCCCCACCATCGCGGGGGCCCCGGGCACGGGGAGCCAGGATGCCCCTTCTCAGAGGCGGGGGGCCCCGGAGGGTGCACGCACCAATCTGGTTCCGGTTTGGGGAGTAGAAGGCGTTGACCACGGCGGCCCCGATGATCCAGCTGGGAAACACCAGGGATCGTCTGGGCTTCTCCGGGCAGGCTTGAGATAAGCCCTGAGCATCTGCAGCCCTGCTGGGCCCTCCCTGCCGCCTGCCCCCAGTTCCGGCCCTTGGACCCCAGACTCTGGCGCCCAGACTGCCCTCTCACCCAGCCGGTCCCCGGCTGCCCACTCACACATTCTGGTCCACCTTCTCCCGAAGCTTCTTCAGGCTCCTCTGGGCACTGGCCTGGAGGTTCTGTAGCCCGTTTTCAAAGTACAGCTCCTCAGAGAAGTTCAGCTGTGGAGAGGGCAGTCACAGCGGGGTGAGGGGAACAGGGCTAGGGGCTGGGCAGCCCTGCCTCTGCAAAGGGGCCGCTTCCTTGCCCGTAGCTGTGGGACTGACCCCCCCAGGTCCCCGGGCTGAGGGAGCGCGCCCAGGAGCGTGAGGACGCACATTGGAATACTCCTCATCCAGGTGCTTGTTGGACTTGTCCAGAATGTACTCGGGATAGCCGATCTGCTCCCCGATGTTGATGGCCTGCGGGGAGACGCTGCTCTGGGCCTCCCGTGCACTCCTGGGCTGGCCCTGCACACTGTTCCCCTTGCCAGGGCTCTGAGAGGCCAAAGGGGAGCATACCCTAGCAGGCTTTGCCCCGAGGCCGCTGCAGAGCTCAGGGGCCAGGCTGGTGCCTCGGGGCAGGGCGTGGTGGCTCCGGGCTGTGGCCAGCCTCCCCCTCGAATCCACTCCCTCTGCCCAGTGCCACCCTGAGTGCCACTCAACTGCTGTCCTTGTCTCCCAAGTAGGGGAGGGGATGAAAGCCCCTGGCCCTGCCCTGACCTTTTCGCGGGCTTTGTCCTTGGACTCCTCGTCCATCCAGCCCAGCTCGTCCAGAGTCTCCACGAACACTGCCCGCACCTTGTCAATGAGCTCGTGCACCTGGGGAGCGAGAGCTGCCGGGGACCTGCAGGGACTGCTGTGATCCAGAGCACCCTGCTGTGCCCACCCTCCACCCATCTGTACTTGCTGCACTAGCTGTGCTTACACCTGCGCTCACACCTACGCTCACACCTGTGCCTATACCTGCACCCACACCTGCCCTCACACCTGCCCTCACATCTGTGCTCACACCTGCATTCATACCTGTGCTCACACCTGCACCCACACCTCCCCTCACACCTACACTCATACCTGCGCCCACATCTGCACCCACACTTGCACCCACACCTGCACTCACAGCTGCAGTCACACCTTTGCTCACACCTTTGCTCACACCTGCCCTCACACCTGCGTTCACACCAGCACAACAGCACTTATTGCATCTACATCTGTGCTTATACCTGCCCTCACACCTGCCCTCATTGTTGCGCTCATACCTGCACTCACATCTATACTTATTGGACCTACACCTGTGCTCACACCTGTGCTCACACCTGCGCTCACACCTGCGCTCACACCTGCACTCATACCCGTGCTCACACCTGCACTCACACCTGTGCTCACACCTGCACTCACACCTGTGTTCACACTTGCACTCACACCTATACTTATTGCACCTACATCAGACTCACACCCGTGCTCACACCTGTGGCTCATTGCATTCACATCTGTGCTTACAGGTGCACTGACTCGTGTACCCTTTGTCCCTTTTCCAGGTGCCCTGTGTGTGACGGGGGGACTCATGCTGCCGGGGGCTGGGGCACCCACCGCTCTTTTGCTCTCTTCTGGAAAGGCCTGCTGGACGTAGAGGGAACCCACGGCGCTCTCCATGTTGCTGTTGACGTAGCTGACGCACTCCCGCCAACGCACCTCCTCCACGGTGGTGCCGTACAGTGTCTGCGGGCCAGACGCTCACCTGCGGCCAGCACCGCTTGCCCACCAGCCCGGGCAGCTGCCCGCTCTCCCGTTTATCTGGCTCTCCACCGAGCAGTGTCTCTGCCCCCTCGGTCAGGGCATGGGGCCTGACCCAGCTTGAGGGGACATTCAGACCAGAGGTGGAGGCGGCCACAGCCCAGCTCCTCCTGGCTCTCTGGCTGGACCTGCCTGGAGGGCTCTGGCCGGACCCCAGCCCGGCACTCATCCCAGCTTTGCTGGGGTCACCTGACCTTTGGACCCATTGCCGGAGTGGGGAAGGACATGTGCTGGTGGGCATGGGGGCTGGAGGGTATGACCAGGACTCTGCCTAGGGACATGGTGCAGTGGACATGGCTTGCCTGGCCGGGTCTCCGTCCTGACTTGCTGTCCCTCCCCCCATGACTAGGGCCCTGCTGGAACCATCTCTGCCAGGGTGTCCCCCAGGGGCCTCTCCCGCGCTCACCTTGCGGTAGTTGGCACGGGCATCCCTGAACCTTTGGCTCAGGCTGCTGATACGGTCGAGAATCAGGCGCCAGACCAGGTAGTTCTGCAGGGTCCTGCGGGCGGGCGCAGGCGGGAGCCACACAGCCGGGGCGCACCCAGGCGCCCAGGCGGCAGCTCCCTGCTGGGCTAGAGCGAGGGGCTGAGAGACTCGCCTCACCTGGCTGAGAAGGTGTCGATGATGTCCTCCAGGCTCTGCAGGTAGGGCACTCCATACACCACCACCTGCTCGTCGGGCAGCAGCGGGATATTGGCAGAGGACAGCACCATCCTTATGAAGAGCGTCCAGTTGAACCCCTAGCACAGGGCAGAGTGGGGGACAGAGCGTGGGTGGACACACAGCCCCATCCCTGCTTGGTCCAGAGCAGAGATGGCATCGGCCTGAGATCCTGCCAACTCCGGCCGGCAGGACGGCATGGAAATGAACAAACAGGCTCACTGTGAGCAAGCAAGTCCTTGCCGTGAACACTGGCCACTGGGACACTCGGCAGGGCCGGCCCAGGGGGCCGGAAGAGACAGGCCAGTCCTAGTCATGCCCAGCAAGGCAGAGGGGAAGATAATAGCAGGAGAAACCCCCCATGCAACTGGCCCATGCTGGTTTGACAAACTGGCAGCCAAGAGGCCCTGGCAGCTCTGGCCTCGGACAAGTTAGTGCCCTCTACGCCCACAAGAACACACTGGCTGAGTCACAGCCAGGATTCCACAGGGCTTAAGCTACTTGAAATGCGAAAATCCAGAGTTCCTCCAATAGATAGCAGACACCCACAATTATAGGAGACGCAGACAGACTCCGAGTTAGCGGCTAGAGATGGGTTCAATTCCTCAGGGTTCTTGCCCCCACCCACACAGATGCACAGACACACAGACACCGGGCCAGGACCAAGGCCCTGCTGAGGACACAGTCACTGTGTCCTTGAGGAGAAAACATTTCCACAGAGGACCACGTGTGGGCGGAGGGTGGTGTCAGGCACCGAGGGAACTGTCAGTCACTCTGGGCCTGTGAGGGCACAGCCAGACACATGGGCCAGGGGACAGTCGGCCACACCGGCCCCAGGTGCAGAGACCACGCAACCTGCTGGGGGACTGGCCACAGCTTCCTGCCACAAGGTTCCCGAGGCCCCCAGGAGCCCCAGAAACAGCCGCACACTGCCACACAGACACAGCCACACACATGCACAGTCACACACACAGTCGCTCAATGCCATACAGACACAGCCACACACATGCACAGTCACACACACAGTCGCTCAATGCCATACAGACACAGTCACATGCATGCACAGTCACACAGACACAGACACTCACTGCCATACACAGCCACACACGCACAGTCACACACACAGCCGCTCACTGCCATACAGACACAGCCACACGCATGCAGTCACACAAACAGCTGCTCATGCCATACAGACACAGCCACACTCACACACAATCACACACAGCCGCTCACTGCCATACACAGACACACACATGCAGTCACACATACAGCTGCTCACTCCCATACAGAAACTGCCACACATGCACAGTCACACACATAGCCACTCATACCATACAGACACAGTCACATGCATGCACAGTCACACAAACAGACGCTCACTGCCATAGTCACAGCCACACACATACACCCTCACACACACACAGCCACTCACTGCCATACAGACACAACCAAACGCATGCACACACAGTCACAGACATAGCCACTCATGCCATACAGACACAGCCACACTCACACACAGTCACAGACATCACACACTTGCAGTCGGAGGGCAGATGGGAACTTGATTCCTGGGGTGGTCCCAGCGCTGGTACTGTGGCCCCGGCCCGGGCAGGGTGAGGGGCAGCAAGAGCAGAGTGGACACCATGTGCAGCTGCCCAGGGCTGTGTGCCTCAAGGTGCCAGTCACTCCCTGGCACCTCACTCTTCCCTATGCCTCTGGGACCTCCCATGATGGACAGGGCTATGGCAGGGCCATGTCTAGACCTTCACCGAGGAGGACCCAGCACCTCCCTGGCCCTGGGGAAGTGGCTCTCCCTAGGAACTGCCCACCACGGCTCCAGCACCCCTAAGTCCTGAGGGTCCACGGGTCCACATGTGACCCACTGGGCAGGGGCCCGGGGACTTGCTGGTGGCCCCTGCTGCTCAGGACAGCTGGGATGGAATGCAGGGGACCAGCAAAACAGAGGGCCATGTGCTGAGGGGCTGGGGGACCAGCCTGGCAGGGCCATTGCCTGAGGGGGTTGTGGGCACCTTGTGGGCCTGGGGGCAGGGCCAGGCCTCACCTTCAGGTTGAACCTGTCCTGCAGCTGCTCCAGGTCCATGCGGTGGTACAGGGTGGTGACATCATGTCTCTCCTCCTGGGGGACAGTGGCCTGCGGGGGCGAGGGGAGGTCACGGGTGCAGGGTCGAGGGGGGGGCCGCCCGCCCCCCATGTCTCCTCACATTGGCCAGCTGTGTCTCCAGCATCAGCACCTGCACCATGTCCCTCTCCACCAGGCGGCTGTCCTCAGGCAGCTTCCTGTCCGCACGCAGCATCGCGGCCACCGACATCATGAACTGCAGGTAAGCGTCCCGCACCTGCGCCGGGCACGCGGCGTCAGCTCCCGTGGGCCCTGGCCTCCCTGCCAGGCCCCGGGCCCCCTGCGGCCCCTCACCTTCTGGTTGATGCCATCGCTGAAGTAGTACTCTCGGGTGGGCATGCCCAGGGCAGGCTGGTCTATCTGGAGACAAGGGGGTCGCTGAGCAATTATGGGGGCAGCAGGCCCCAGGGAGGGATGACGCCAAGACCCATCAGCGCTGTGGGTGATGGGTCCCCCACCCCCGTGGCCCTGCCAGGTCAGCGCCGCCCTCCCACTGGTGCGTACGTAGATGATGTGGCGGCTGGAGTTCTGGTCGTCATTCCAGATGAAGAGGTCGATGAGGACGCGCCGGTTGAACCGCGAGTTCAGCACCGCCAGCTGCTGCTCCAGCCCCCAGGTGGGCTCTGGGGATCGGCACCCCAGCTGGAGTGGCAGGCCGGGCCTGCCCCTCCCGACCCGGACCCAGGGGCTGCTGGTGTGGAGTGTCCCCCAACAGTCACCAGGGAGGCTGAGGGCGGCTGCAGGGGCGAGGTCCCAGGCCCAGGAGGAGCAACACCCTTTGAGGCGAGGGCCAAGTTGCAGACGGGCTCACGGCCTCACCTACGGATTCGTTCCACTTGTCCGTGGCCACCGGCCAGTCGCCCACCTCTTGGATGACGTCCAGCAGTGGCTGCGAGTCTCGCTGCTCTATCAAGCCTGAGAGGGAGGCCTGGTCACCCACCAGAACAGGGAACCACAGGCCGTGCGTGTCCAGGGCCGCCACAGAGGGCGGAGCAGTGGGGACTGCAGGGCGGGGCAGGGACGGGGGGGGGGGGGGGGGCTGGCTGGGACAGCAGGGCAGGAGATGGCAAAGGTGGGGGATGGCAGGGGTGGAGGCGGGGCTTCCGGAGGTACCCTCCAGAGAGATCTCTTCAGGGGCAGGAGAGACTGGGGGGGACAGCACCAGGGCCAAGGAAGGGGGAGCCCTGCAGTGCCCCCAGGCTCAGCAGTTGGCCACTTGTAAGAGGGGAAGGGGGTGCAGACCGCATGTGGGGTGCGGCACATGAGGCCCCAGGGGCCAGAGCGAGGCCAGCTGCCAAGGCAAGAGTGGGCAGGCATTGCAGCAGACAAAGGTGGGAGGACGGGGGGCGTAGGCTGAGGAGTTGGTGGGGTACAGGGCTTCCTGGGCTCACCTAGACGGTGATGGAAGTGCAGTGGGGGCGCAGGGAGGGGAACTGATAGGGTCTGCCCGGGTTCTAACTCTGCTGCACGGCCTGGGTGGATTGCCAAGTGGGCGGGGCCTGAAGGGGCGGGGCCTGAGTGCCTGCCGTGGTTTCTACCAAGAGCTATTTTACCTGTGTGGTGCCCGGATCAAATCTAGGGCCTTTCACAGGCAAAGCCTGAGCTCCATTGGGCCTCACCCTGACCTGCTTTGGCTCTCAGGACCAAAATGCGACGAAGAGTGGGGATCCGGCCTTTGCCTTCAAATGGGGACCAGCCACAGGTATGAACTGGCCTGTAGCTTCCAACAGGTCAGGGACCCGCATAGGCCCCTGGGTCCAGGGTCTCACGGAGACTCCCCCACAAAGCTGGGTCCCAGCAAGCTCAGTGCTCAGGTACACTAGAACACATTGTTTACACTTACAGGAAAACAGCCCCCTGAACCTTACTCTGAAGAAACAAGTGTTCCCCAGAGCGATTGATCACAGGGAGGGGAAGCCCCTAAGTCAGACTATGGGGCAGTAGGAAGGAGAGTCCCCAAGTTTGCAAGGTTTAGCTCCCTAACTAGGTAGGGACCTAAATACACAGAAATCCTGCAAAACACCGACATACATACATATGCACACATACCAGTGTATACGCACATACAATACAAATGCACACAAATAATTATAACACAAGATACACATGCATGCACATAGATACAACACACAGATAGGTGTACACACACAAAACACAAGCTACACACCACACAATGTAATGCACACACAAGATACTCATACATACACACACGACATAACACGTGCATATCACACACAACACACATACATGTACAGTGCACATACATGAATAGTACACATGCACATATTATAAGCATAACACAACCCACACGATACACACAATGTACACATGCACATACATACAAAAAAGACTTGGTGAATGGGCACAGTGTATGTATGTATGTGTAAGTGTACTCCACATGCATGGGACACGATATCACACACCTATGCAGCTCATGTACAGTACACATGTGTACATCATATGATGCACAGTAATATTGACATATGCATACACAATACAAATACGCACACACAGATAGCACGCATATATGTAAACATATATACGCAAAATGCACACATATGCATCTGTACCACACATACCCGTGCACGCATAATACACATATAAGGTCACACATATAATGCACATGTATATACACGAAGTAGATGCACCTCACACATAAAAACCTAAGACATGTGTGAACACATATGCATGCATGCATCACACATGTACTCACAGACATATACATAGACACGCACACACAATTACATGTGCACAGTCACACACATGCACACTCCCAGGCAGCCTCACGCTGTCTTCTGTCTGCCCTGAGAATGGCTGAGTTGGGTCAGTGCAGCCGTGGCAGGTCTATGCCAGGGGCCAGGTGGGACGCGGCCCAGGCTGAGGCGGGAGCTGAGGGTGAGTGGGTGGCCCCTCCGGGACACTCACTCTCGTTCATGCAGGAGCGGTACAGCGTCTTGGCCTTCTGAATGGCTGGCCTGTCCTCGGTCGTGGAGTTCTCCAGCACCCCTGCGGGCGAGGAACAGCTGGAGAGAAGTCCTGTTCTCTGGCAAACGGTCACTGGACCCCAGCCCTCCCCTCAGCTCTGGGCGCCTCTTTGGGGGTCCCTCCAGTGCCCAGGCGGCCCAGGGCTAGGCATGCTGCGGCTACCTTTGAGGATGACTTCCAGCTTGTCCCGTAGAATGTCGAACACGCTGTAGCGGGAGTTTGTCTCGGGGATCACGTGGTGCCTCAGCCAGCCCCCACAGGCGTACTGGTAGAAATCGTCACACGGTTCCTGGGTCTGGTCCATGTTCTGGAGGATTCTGGCCGCTGCTCAGGGGCAGGAGGAAGTGGGGACACTTAGTCAGGGGTGCCGCATGTGGGTGGACAGTCAATCCCAGCTGGGTCCTCGTCCTGGGGCTGCCACTTCTTAGCCACCCTCCACCCCAGGCCCCCTCCCCCTCCCCCACCCAGTTCCTCCTCTGTAAATCTGCGAGGTTGTGGTTCAGTGGACCAAGGCCTGGGCTCACTCAGGTGCTCGGGCTGGTCACTCAGCACCCTGTCCTTGGAGGTGCTCTTATGCAGGGGGTGCTGTTTCCTGTGGGATGGGATGACTTCTCCCAGGAATGCTCGGGGATCCTGGGGCAGCTGAGCGCTTTAAGATGAGGGGGCCAGGCTAGGACCCACCCAGGATTTCGCCACTTCCACTGTGTGCGGGAAGGTGGGAAGGCCTCCGTGTGCGGCCCTGGGCGGAAAGGGCAGTCTGGCCAGGACTGTGGGCATCACTGCGAACAGCCCCAGATCCTACCGAGCTCCTGCTCCTGGGAGTGGGAGGAGCTGAGGTTGGGGGGGGCTGGGAACTTTGGCCTCATCAAGGCTGTGGGGGCGAGGGGGTGGGCAGTGCGGTAGGGAGAGGCTTACCTGCCAGCACACAGCCCCGGGTGGTGCAGATTTCTCCCACATCGCTCTTCAGGTCTTTGACAGCTGTGGGCAAGGAATGGGTGAGCGGGTGGTGCGGCTGGGCAGGGTCCAGTGGGTGGGTGTGGCCAAGTGAGAGCAGGCGGAGCCAACTGGCCGGGTGGTGTCAATGAGTGGGCGTGGCCAAGTGGGTTGGGCAGGCCAAGTGGTGTGGGCGGGCCAAACGGGTGGGCATGGCCAAGTGGAGGTGGGCGGGTCAAGTGGGGTGGGAAGGGCCAAGGGGGTGGGCGGACTGGGTGCGCTGGGTAGGGCGGTGCACAGGCCGGTGGGGGGTGCTAAGGAGGACTGTGACTGGCCTCCACCCCCCTTCCCCCTCCACCCCCAGCAGGGGAGCCCCAGGGTAGCTGGAGTCAGCCAGCTTCCACCCTGGGTGTGAGCCTGGTTCCTGCTTGAACCTTGAGGAACCTGGGACCCTCTCATACCCGCCTCCCAACTTCCTGAGCTGCCCCAGGCCTCCAGGACAGAGATGGTTATTCTGCACTCCTGTCTGTGCAGCTCTGGACCTGTCAGGGTCCAGGCAGCACACCTGCCCTGTGCAAGCAGGGGCCGTGCTCAGCATCCGCCTCGGGCAGGCTGGTCTGGGTCCCTGTCTGCCCACTGCACCTGTGGTCACCGCCCAGCCCCACTCCAGAAGGTCGGGCCCCAGAGGGAAAGCTACCTCGGGCTCTGCGCTTTACCACGGTCCTCTCTTCCTGCGAGAAGGAAAGCCAGCTAGGAGAGAGGGTCAGCGGCCTCTCTGGGGAGAGACACAGCACTCAGCTCTGGGCTCCAGCACTGCCACTCCTGGCCGTGCTGGGGTCCCGGCTGAGCAGGCCCCTGCCCGAGACCACTCCTGACGTCCTCATCAGGGAGACAGGCTGGTGGGGGCCTAACGTTGCTGAGACGTTCCCCTCAGCACCATCCTCCCCGCTGCTGTCTACTCAAGGTGTAGCTCCTGTGTGCACAGGGCTCATCTGGGCCCCCTGGGGGCTGTAGACGGGCACCCTGGCCGCCCTGACACCTTGTCCCAGCCGGCATTCCCGTGGGCGTGCTTGAGGCTGAGGGCAAGGACAGCTTTATCCCACCTGGGCTGTGGACAGCACGGGCTCTGGTTCAGCCAGGCACAGAGCCAGAGTCCCCATCCAGTGCTGGGCTGGGCCCCCTGCCGGGAGGGAGGGCATGAGTGCTGGAAGCACGAAGCGAGTGTGCCTACCTGCTGCCGTTGCTCTGTCAGCATCTGCTCACAGGGGTACCCGGCGTGAGCACTGGGGAAACTGAGGGTCTGACGCAGCCCCCTCCGCCCCACCGTCAGCACCCCTAGGTGCACCGAGGCTTCAGCCCGCAGTGAGGTGCAGAAATGAGTCTCTGCCTGTTCAGCTCACACCTGGGTCTTCCCCAGTGAACACCACACCTTGAGGATGCCTGGGCTCTGGCCAAAGGGCAGGGGGTGTCTGCGCCTGCCCAGGATGCAAGAGCCCCAGGAGAACGCGCCAGAGAGGCTTCCTGAAACCCCCAAGAAGCCAGCAGAAGCTGAGGGCTCTCGGGAGGGCGGGAAGGAGTCTTCCCGGAGAGGTCCTCCCTGAAGCCCTGGCCCAGCCCTTGATGCTCCAGTCCACGGTGTCTGGAGGTAGGGCTGGGCGGGAAGAGAGGCAGGCACAGCAATTGTGCCCTGAAGGCAGAATCAAGTGGCCCGAGAGGTGGAGTCGGCCGATGCAAGGCCAGTGGGCCAGCCTGGGAAGCACCATGACTCCTCGCAGGCTTGGGGCAGAGATAGAAACATCGGCACACTGTGGCGGGAGTACCAGGTACCCCCCTGACATGAGTGCAGATGCAACAGCATGGAGGGAAGGCCTGGCTGTGGGACACGGGCACCAAGTCAGCCCCGGGAGCTGGAGCCAGAGCACAGAGGTTGGAGAGGAAGCCCCGGGACAGCGTCGGAGCTGGTGGTAAGCAGAGCCAGGCAGGATGCTGGGTCCTTCCCTGAGGTCCTCCAGGTCATCAAGACCAGAAGGCCAGGAGGAGACCCGGATGGGTGGGACAGAGGAAACCTGGCTGCTGACAGCACTGCAGAAACCTCCAGGAAGCAAGCATGCTCCTGAGCACCGAGAGGACAGAGCAAAGGAATAGGAAGGAAGGGCAGCGGGTGGACTTCCTGCAGCTCAGTGGGGACCTCGGGAGCTCAAGGGAAAAGAGCAATACTTTTTTTTTTATATAGGAATCCTGCTGTTTATTCAGCTACTGATTAAGCAGGAGCAATAGCACAGTGCTGGATCAATGGCACAGCGGGTAGGGCGTTTGCTTTGCACGCGGCCGACCCAGGTTCAATTTCTTTGTCTCTCTCAGAGAGCCCGGCAAGTTACCGAGAGTATCCCACCCGCACGGCAGAGCCTGGCAAGCTCCCTGTGGTGTATTCAATATGCCAAAAACAGTAACAAGTCTCACAATGGAGACGTTACTGGTGCCCACTCGAGCAAATCAATGAACAACAGGAGGACAATGCTACAGTGCTACTGATTAAGCTGATTGAAGTGGCATGAACTCCATATTATTTTAAAAAAATTTTAAATTGAACATCCATGGGATAGATCATTACAAAGCTGCTCATGATCGGGTTTCAGGCATACAATGACCCAGCACCCATCCCTCCACCAGTGTAATTTCCTACCACCAATGTCCCCTATTTCCCTCCCACTGTCCCCCAACAACTCCCTGCCCCCAAAACCCCCATGGGAGGTGCTTTCCTTCTAAGCTCCTGAAATGAGAAAGCTGGCGTGAACCCCATTAAGTCCACACATACACATGAAGCTACAGAACATGGACCAAACAGTCAAAAAGATCAATACATGGAGATCTGGTCACGGGTTCGGGCAGTAGTTCCAATGCAACTCTCCTCACTCGATGGAGGGTCAGTCGCCAGTATACCTTTGGCAGCTGATTCTAGTCTGAACCAAGAGGCCAAGGCCATCAGGAACGCAACAACAAGGAAGACGGAACTGGGAGACTCCACCCCAGTGAGTGGGGAGGGGTGACAGCCAAAGAAGGGCTGCCAAGATCCCGTAGAGCCGCGCCCGGAACAGACCCCCGGCCTGGTGTGTGCCCTTGCCCTGAACAGTCTGGTGGAGAAAGGGCCGTGCCCCCATAAACACTCTAAAAGGGATCCCAGAGATAAGACCGGTGCTTACGCCTGCCGCGGAGATGAGCCCCAGGGACCCCACACGCAGTCTGCAAAGTGGCGAAGCTCTCTGGTGGGACCTGATGATGTGTAGTTGTGTTCGCTGTTGGCCACACACAGGGGCCCCGGAGTGTGGCGCGGGGAAGCAGCTCCGGGACCCCAAGCCCCCGTGGTCAGAGAGCGTGTACTTTGTGCTCTCTCCAGCCCTGGGGGTGACTCTTAGACTCAAAGGCAAATGCTGTGCTCCCCAGAGAAGGAAAATTCATGTTAGACTTAATTTGGGAAGTTCTGGCTCCGTGGAAGACATGTGACTACATAAATCAACCACAAACTTTGGGGAGAAAATCACCGAAAAACGCGCCTCTGGGAGAGCATGGACTCCCGAGTCCACCAAGAATGGAAAACAGACGTGCTGGTGAGCAAAAGGGCAAGAAAGGGGATGGCACTGTGACAGAGGAGACACTGGGGTACTCTGTGAGGAGGCTGTCTCAGCAAGACAGCCAGCTCATCCCCTGTCCCTGCCTGGGTGTTCGGTGCAGAGGTGACACAGTTCGACATTTTCTTACAAACCAAGCACAGTCTTCCAGTCTGCACCAGCAACTCCGCTCCCAAGAGTGTCCCGTCAACACACAAAGCTGATGGTCAGCGTTTCTAAGAGCATTCCTCATGACGGAAGGGAGCAGAGAGAGGATGAGGTCCTGTAAGAGATGTGGTGGCACTGGTGATGACACCTATGCAGTCAGAATTCTCTTTCAGCAACCAAAGAAGCTATTGAGTCGCAAAAGGCCTGAGTGAATGTGACGTGTATTTCCAAGCGACTGAGAAACCGTGGGGCCCAAGATTCAGGGGCAACCTGGCCAAACCACAGGCAGAGGGGCTAGAGCTATAGTACAGTGGGTAGGGCGTTTGCCTTGCACGTAGCCAACCTAGGTTCGATTCCCAGCATCCCATATGGTTCCCTGCGCACCGCCAGGAGTAATTCCTGACTGCAGAGCCAGGAATAACCCTGAGCATCGCCCGGTGTGACCCCAAAAAAAAAAAAAAACAGAGCAGCGGGGATGGTGGCAGAGCTGGGGCCAGACGGGCATGCAGGGAGGGAGGGGGAGGCGGCAACTTCCTTCCAAGGAGGACAGGGGGATGATGGGAATGTGGTGACAGGCATGGTGACAGGACCGACCTGCCCTCACACCTTGGGACTGCCAACGGCAGCAGTCAGTCATGGAAGTACACGGTCCTCCCTCCCGTCAAGCAGCCCCAACTCCCGACACAGACCCGCGAAGACGGTCTCAGAACACACACTCTCAGGCTGATTGAGATGGCACGAAAACAAGGCGAGACTCAGGGGAGGCTGCAGCCAGGAGGCGCTTAAGAGGACTTGCCAATTTGCCAATCTGATGTCCCTGGGGGCCATAGACAGAATGAGGACACGAGGGGGACGTGAGACGCAGGAATCCAGTGAGACTGAGGTAGTGCTGGGCTCGTTTATTGCTTGAAACTATCACACGCACAGGCTGTTAGTAACGGAAATGTGGTGTGGGCACACGGGGACGCAGGACTGTTGTACCCACCCCCTGTTCGCCAGGCCAAGTGTGCTCTAAAAATGTTCCCTGGAGCAGAGGGCACTTCAGGCTCACAGACACGGACCCTGGTCTAGATCAGCACAGCGCTGAGCTTGCCCTGCTCACAGGGACCTACTGCTGTTTGTCTCTTCCTCTGTTTAATTTAGAAATCAAACCAGGAAGGGGGCTGGGGCGATAGCACAGCAGGTAGGGCATTTGCCTTGCACGCGGCCGACTCGGGTTCAATTCCCAGTATCCCATATGGCTCTCTGAGCACCGCCAGGAGTAATTCCTGAGTGCAAAGCCAGGAGTAACTCCTGTGTATGGCCGAGTGTAAGCAAAAAAAAAAAAAAAAATCAAACGATGACAAATGTGCATGGAAAGAAACAACGTGGCAGATGCAGGAGGTATGGGGTGCCCAGAGCCTCACCTGGGGTCTTGAGTGGACCAGAAGGGACAGCTAACCTCTCCTATCTCTGCAGCAACCCTTGCTGAGTCTGCTCGAGCGTGGGAGTATTTAAATCGAATGAACAGGACAGTGGGTCAGGAATGGAGTGGTGTGGGATTGGGAGTGACTCTGCATGGCTGAGTCCCAAAGGAGAGGCACGTGGGCCAGATGAGGCGAAGATCAACTGCATAGTCTGTGTCCGGTGATGGACAGAATCACTGAACCGCTCGGTGTCCAGTCAAAGTGATGGGGAGGCGAGGAGAGCCTTAACAGATGCAGGGACAGAAGGATGGTGCAGGGACAAAGACATTCAGAGACCAGCAGCAAGAGTGATAGTAACTTTCCACGGACGCGGGACTCGGGGTGGTGGGGAAGGACCCAGCATCGCGGTCAGCGGTCCACCTACAACATCTCCACAGAGCAGGTAGAAACACAGAATGTGAAGTAAGACCTTCCACGGAACCACACACCTGTTCCCACTCAGAGGACTTGAGGCTGGGGGCAACCCAGGACTGGCGGGTGGCACGGAGGGGTGGAGAGAATGAGGAGGAGGCCGCTTTGGGCCCAGCCCGTGGTCTGTGTTCAAGCGAGCAAGGACAGAACTCCCTGCGTCTGTGGAAGTTTCCTGCTGGACTCCAAGGACCCACGGCTCCGAGGCTGCTCCCAGGGTGCTGGCCCCGAGGCCCCAGAGACTGCTCATGTTTTTCTGCATCTCCGTCTTGTATCATTACCCTAGGAACCCCGGGCGGCCCTCAATCTCACTCACCCCTGGGCAGAGGCACAGCAAGTGACATGGCTCATTCCAGATGTTCAGAGCCAGAAAGGCAGAACAGCAGGACCAGCGTGGCAGAGACACAGTGTCGCCCGCAGGCTCCAGAGGGGTGGCCCTCTGCAGCCCCTTAGCACCAGCCCCCTTGTGGGAAGGGCTTCTTGAGTCTGGCGCTGGCCGCTCTCTGCCTCCCTTCTAAACGTGGCCTTAATTTCCTAAATGTGGCCTTAATTTCCGCGGGCCACTTCCTCCCCACGCTCAGGTAAGAAGCCGGAGAAGCTTTGCCTGATAGAGCGCAGCCGAGGGCCCTGGGGGATGTCTGCTTGGCTGCTGTGGCTGTGTGAGGCCATGGTGTCAAGGAAACTGAGAAATTAATTGGCGGTGATCCCAGCAGACATGGCCCAGGCCAGCTGATAGAAAGTAATCTGCAGCTTGAGGAGGAAAGTGCCCTGCCCAGTGTGTGTGCGCGTGTGTGCGCGTGTGTGCGTGCATGTGAATGTGTGTAAGTGTGGAAAATGTGTGTGTGTGTGCGCATGTGTGTGTGTGTGCATGTGCGTGCATGTGTGTGTGAGTGTGTGAGTGTGGCGGGGTGATCGGCACGGCACAGTGCCCACCAGTGGCTGTGCATGACAGTACAGCGTCTCTGCTTGGGCTTACCTAGGGGGACTGATGGAGTAGAGGTGGGTGGTATGGGAGATGGGCCCTCGAGGCCAGCCCCAACTCTCCCCTGCACCCTTGCCCTGGGACCAACCCTTCTGGGATTCTGTGGCCCATGGAATGAGGAGGGTAGGCCTCATGAGGCCTGGCCCGTTCCCACTCGCCTTTGAACTTGGCTCAGCTGGCCAGTCCCCCAAGGAGGACGGGTTCCCGTGGGCCCTTCGCAAGCTATGGGCCACGCCCAGCCTCCCACCACATGCCCTAGAGTAACTGAGCATCAGGCTGACTCCTGAGGCAGCTGCATCTGCACTCAAGAATCACTTCTGGTGGTGCTCAGGGCTCCCTATGGGAGGCGGGGGTCGAACTGGGTCACCTATGTGCAAGGCGAGTGCCCTCCCTGCTGGACTATCTCTTCAGCCCCAGGAATGAATTGCACTTTACTAAGAACTGAAAGATGAGGAAGACAATGATGAAGAATTCAGACCATGGTGTTGGGGGAAGGCTCTGTGTCAGCCACCTGTGTCTGTCCCACTGTCCCCTGACACAGAAGCTCCGCAAATACCCCTGCCTTAGTTATCATTAGAAACCTGCTTCAGTACTAACTCCACCCTCCGAGGAGACCAGAGTTGAAAGCACAAGCAGATTCCGGTAACGGTGCTGGGAAGGGAAGCCAAGTACCTCAGAGCACCCGGAAATCGGGAAGGGCTTCAGAACCACTGCATGCAGATGCGAAGAGGGTCAAAAGCAGCGTTGATTAAAAAGTGGCGAGAGGAGAAATGCTTAGCCACTGTCTGGGGGCCTGGGTGCAGGTGGAGAGTGGCTGGGCTTAGAGGGTTCCTCCTGTTGTGTGCTTCCTGCCCCCGGAATGTCACTTCCAGCCCCTTGGGACGCGGGGCCAAACCCAGGGGTCAGCAGTCCTGGACAGAGGTTCCCCAGGGGCTGGGTTCCAGGGGATGCTGGGGTTCGGGGTTGGGTGCTGGGGATCTCTCTGCCAGGCAGTGGCCCTCGCCCAGACTCTGCCTAGGGAGTTGGCAGCACCCAGCCAGGAGGGGGCAGATCACAGTGCCAGGGCTGGGGGAGCTGCCCTGGGGATGCTCTCATCTCTCAGGGGTCCATCGTTCAGGGAGGTTCTAGCAGCAAAGGTGGCTGTGCGTGTGTGTGGAGGGGAGAGGGGTGGTGAGAACGCAGCACCCCCATCCCTGCCGACCCTCCCCTGCCCCGTGCGCAGAGGTCGGCGCTGGACAGACGCCCTCCTGGTACCCAGCCGGGAGGGGTTCAGGGCTGGGTGGGGGCGTCTCTCCCCCTCCCCCTCCCGCCCCTACAGCCTGTCTGCAGCGCAGGCGCCGCGAGGGGCCTCGGCGGGGCCCTGGCGCGGGGCGGGACCCCGCCCGCGGGTGCCGCCTCCTCCCGCCCAGCCCCTCCTGCGGGCCCGCGGGGCGCACTCACCTCTGCCGCGCGCGAGCCGGAGGCCCAGGCCCAGCAGCGCGCCCGCCGCCAGCAGCAGCAGCAGCAGCAGCGCCGCCTCCAGCAGGCCCCGGCGCTTCTGCCCCCAGCGGCGGGCCAGCTCCGGCGTTCCCTCCGGACTCTCCGGCTCCCGCATCACTCGGCTCTGCACCGGAAAGCGCGCGGCTGAGGGCTGGGGGGCTGCCCGGGCTGGAGGGGCGGGGGGCGGGCGGCTCCGGGGTGCCCGGGCCCTCTCCCCATCTCAGACCCGCGCGGCCCAGCCCGGGTCCAGGTCCCTGACAGCCTGTCCACGCAGCTCCGCGCTCCGCAGGGGGTGGGGCTGACCCCGGTCCGCGCAGGGCTGCCGCGCCGTGGACCTGCCCTGGCCAGGGGTCAGGGCCCACTCGGGAGCCGGCGGTGGCCCGTGCCCTCTGTGCAAGCAGGTGCTGGGGAATTCTGGGTGGTCTGGGGGCCCAGGCCGCTGCCTGTGTCTCTGTGGGCCCTACGCTGAATGCGCAGGCGCGCAGCCAGGAAGCTCTGGGTGCGTTCCTGAACCTGCGCACACATCTGTGCACACGTGTGGGTGCACACAGATTCGTGTATGCACACACATGTGGCTAGGTAAGCATGTGCACACCTGTGCACATGTGTCTCTGTGCATGCGTGGTCCCATTGCAGTGAGTGCACATGTGTGCAGTGAATGTGAACAAGTGCAGTGAGTGTGCACACACGTGTGTGTGTCTGCATGCAGTGAGTGTGCACGCGTGTGCAGTGAGCATGTGCACATGTATGTGTGCAGTGAGTGGGCACACAGCATATGCCTGGGCCCCCAAGGAGCCTTCTAACCTTCTGGGTGTCAGGCTTCACCCTCAGAGTCACTTGACCCTTGACCCCTCTCCCCCCTCTCCCAGCCCCCCCAGCCTCGCTCTGGGGGGCCCAGAAAGGTGGAAGGTGTACTTGCAGGCCCTAGTTGCATTCTGTTCCTGACTCCGGGGGTACTCAGGCACCTCACTCCTTGTGTCCCAGGGGCTTGCTCAGAGCTCAGGCACCTCCTGCCCGCTCCCTCCATCCCAGCCCCAGGCCCTGCTGGAGCTCCTGGAGGCTGCCCTCTGTCCTGCTTCGTGACCTGGGCCCAGGGTCTGCTTCCCTCCTGCGACTCCTGCAGCTGTCCAAGGGATGGGTCTCCAGCACTCAGTGCTGAGGCTTGGCAGACAGCTGGGACAGGGCGGGCAGAGGGACCTCACTGGCAGGTCAATGCCCGGATGGAGCTGTCCACTGAGGGCCCTGCGCACGCCTCGGGTCAGCACCCTGCCCACCTGCCCCCAGAAGGGATACCCCGGCGACTGGTAGGAGAGCAGTCAAAATACAGCTCACCTTAGGCTACACAGCGGACCCTGGCGGGTCTCTGTGGGCTGGACACTGCAGCTGGACGAGGGAGCGGCCCCAGCTGGGGTGGCCAGACACAGAGGCCCCGGCTCCTGGCTCCATTGTGATGCAGGCGTGGGTTCCCAGACTCCTGAGCTAGTCTGGGGGTTCCGTCAGCCCTTGGGGGGAGGGGCAGGGAGCTGGAGCAGACCCCGCCGCAGTCAGGGCCTCTGGGTTGGAAGGGGACCCCCTGAGCCGGGTTCTTGCTGGGGTGGGTGGTGCTGGCTGAGAACCCCCCTCAACACTGACCTGCTTCTGCTTCTGTTTCAGAACCCCACAGGGAGTGCGTTGACTGGGGTCCCACTGTGGGATGCAGCCTCGGAGCTGGGTGCCACCCAGTGAGCCCTCCTGGTCCCTTGAACTTTTCACTGAGCTTAGGCCCAGAAAGCTGCCCAGGAGAAGCTGGCAGCTGGCCTTGGGTGGGGGTCTGGACTCCTGGTCCAGCTACTGTATCCATGTGGGTAGCATGAGGCAGAGGCAGCCCCGGGCAGTGCTACCCTGGCCCCAGCTCCAGATGACACAGGCTGTGCCCGCCTGCAAGCCTCTCATGCACTGCACCCAGCTGGCACTCGGCACTGGCCCGGTCCTTCCGGGGCAGGGGGCTGGCGGGAGGTTTTGCTTTCCTCTGCCAGGAAGGACAGAGACCTCTTGGGAGAGGCCCTTCTGCTGTGGCTGCCCTTCCCTGTGGCCTGCTGTCTGCTGCCGCTGGCAGAGGTCTTGCTCTGCCACTTCCGCCTGGGGATCCACACTCAGACCCTCAGGCATGAATTTCAGCCTCCGAGGCAGCCCTGTGGCTCTCCCACACAGCAAGCACAGAGCCAGGCCCCACCCGAAGCACTTGAGCCCTCCGTGCTGCCTGGTGTCTGTGCACGGCCTGGTCCCTGCTCTGAGCTTTAGATCACCACAACAGGCCATGGGCCTGCCCAGGTGCTCTGTGCTTGAGTCCTCCTGGTCCTGGACGTGACCTGTCCCGCAGACCCTCGATGACACTTGTTCCCAAAATTCCCCAGTGATGTGGCTGCAGCAGGCACCATTGGGGATGTTTTCCAGGTGGGACCCCAGGGTCCCTCCCTGACCAGGTGAGGGCTCAGGTGTGCAAATCCAGGTGAGGGCCCGGGTGTCCCCATCCAAGTAGGGCCCATGTGTGCCTATCCAGGTGGAACCCAGGAGTGCCCATCCGGGTGAGGGCCCAGGTGTCCCCATCCAGGTGGGGCCCAGGTGTGTCTATCCAGGTGGGACCCAGGAGTGCCCATCCAGTTGAGGGCCCGGGTGTGCAGATCCAGGTGAGAGAGCAGATGTACCCATCCAGGTGGGCTCCAGGTGTGCCCATCCAGGTGGGGCCCAGGTGTGCCTATCCAGGTGGGACCCAGGAATGCCCATCCAGGTGAGGGCCCAGGTGTGCAGATCCAGGTGAGGGAGCAGACGTACCCATTTGGTGGGCCCTAGGTTTGGCCATCTAGGTGTGCCCATCCAGGTGGGGCCCAGGTGTCTGAGACTGGGCAGCGTGACTATGTTTGCATCTTTCCGAGCTGACTTAGCTCTCAGCACATGTTTTATTCTTGGAGCCTCCATTGGGCCGAGTCACACCGTTTCCTCTCTGTGTTGGGCAGTTCCCGTGTCTCCCTCCCGGCCTCAGCGCCTCACGCCACCGTGTTCTGAGCTGGGTCGGGAGCTGGGGCTGCTCCATGTGCCTTGCCTGCTGGTCACAGGGCTGCCGTCCTGGCGGCTTTCTCAGTTTCCCCTGATTTTCTGCAGTTCCAGGTTTGATTTTCTCTTGGGCCCAAGTTTCACACCGCCGCATGCACTGGTCATGAAAACTGCCTGTGGCATACGTGAGACGTGCAAATCACAGTGGGGCAGGGGCCCATCCTGCCGGAAGCTGTGGTCTGAGTCACTCGAGGCCTTGTAGGTCATCTCTCTGTGCACTTGCTAACTGGCTCAGGAACGCCCTGGGCACACGTGGGTGGCAGGGCGGGTCCCGGGGTCTGCAGAGAGCAGGGGCTTCTTTCCACCAATCCTCCTACTCAACCTTGCAGCCACCACGGGCAGGGGTTGGGACACCTCCTCCAGGGCGTGAAGGGTTTTCAGAGTGGGGCTTCAGGGCTACCCAGAAAGGTAGGTGAGATTTGGCAGGTGGGGTGGCCAGGAGCAAACCCAAGGACCCCTCTCATGGCCTCCGCCCCTCCGAGTCGGGGTCTCTTCTGTGACCTCAGCCCCGGCTCCTGGGCACTTCTGCCGATGTCTGCGAGCTGCAGGTGCCCAGCTGGCTGGGAGAGGGTGGTGGCAGGTCAGCCTGCATCGGCAGCAACTGTGAACATCCCAAGGGGGAGTGGACAAAGATGGGGTGCAGGGGGGCACAGAGCCCGTCCCTGTGCACCCACTGGCCGTGTTGGGTGTGGGGAGAGGCAGTGTGGCCCCCAGGGGTGAGGGGTCATAACTACATTGTGGGGTGCTGGGTGCTCCCTGCAGGGCTGGGTAGCGGGCAGGGCCTGCCTCGAGCCCACAATTGTGGGCCAGGCCAAGGCCACCCAGCCAGCAGGGCAGGAACAAGGCTGCAGACTGCTTGGCCAGGCCCAGGACCCCCGGGATCAGACCCCAGGGAAGCTGGGGCTCTGTTGCGGGGTCGGGGTCCTCAAGGTGGTCAGTGGAGCCGGCAGCCAGAGGCCGCCCCTCTGCGTAGCCTGGCCTTCAGGCCTTGGAGGCTGCTGTGAGAGGGGTCCAGGGCCAGGCCTGCATCTGCTGCCACCCAGGCCTCTGCCAACCGCTGCTCCTCCAGACACTGCTGTCCCCAGCCCAAGAGCAGGCGGGTTGCAGTGGCTCGCCCCGGCCGCTCGCCCAGGCTATTCTGGGCCTGGAGGGGCGCCAGCTGCAGGCCCTGGGCGAAGGCCCGCGCGGCTCCCACCTCGTCCCCGCGGCCCAGCAGCAGGCGACCTTGGAAGCAAAAGTCTTCAGCCCGTGTGGAGGAGTCGGTGGTCTCTGGGCCCTCCTGGAGCACCAGGTCCAGGTCCCCAAGGGCACGGTCGAACTCCTGCAGCTCGGCCAGGCAGGCGGCCCGGAGGCGCAGGTTCGGGGCCTGGTCCACGCTGGCCAGCACTGCCAGCGAGCAGTAGCCCAGCGCTGGCCCGGGCTGACCTGACCGCAGCAGGCTGCCGGCTTCCTGGGCCGCGGCCTGCAGGAGGCAGAAGGGAGGGTGGGCTCAGTGTTCAGCGCGACCCAAGCCCTCTCGAAGGCCGGCTCAGATGCTCTCTCCTCTGTCCAGTGGCCCTGAGCGTCCCCCCCAGACCCCCAATCTGGGACACAGCGCCAGATGCGGACAGCCACTGCCCGCCGTGGCCCCGCCTCCTCCGCAGCGTGCGGGGGGGCCACACACCGGAACTGACCACTTCCGTCCCGTTGCTCAGTAATGGCCCCGTGTCCCGGCCCGGTCCCCGCGCTGTGACCCGGCTGAGCACAGTGGACACAAGATTCTCTCGAGCCCTCTGCCGGGCTCCAGGAGGCCCCGCCCCGTCCCCCCAGGCCTTGCCCCATACCCCCTCCCCCGCGCCTGGAGGCCCGTCCTGTCTCCTCCTCCTGCCCCCCCACCCGGAGGCCCCGCCCCGTTCCCGCCCCATTCGGAGGCCCTCCCCCATTCCCCCCTTGGGCACGGGTAGGCTGGTTCGTCCCCTTAGAGTTGGCTGACCTGCCTGACTCTGCACTCCTGGCTTGGAGGACACGGTCACAGCGGGGGGGCCGGGGGGGGGCTCACCTCAGCTCCAGGTGCATCACTCACGCCCCTTCCCTGCAGTTCCGCACCCTCCCCCCTCCGCAGGTGCCCATTTGGGGGTCTTGCAAGGTGCGTCTAGGAGGGCTCCCGGGCACCACGGCGCTCTGCCTTGGCCGTGAGTCGGCAGCAGTGTCCACATGCAGGTCCTTGAGGCCCCTGCCCCCCCCCACCCCACACTCAGGTCTTCCTGTCCCTGTTGCCCTCCCAGGCCGGATGCCGGCGGGCGGGGCGCTGGACCAATGAGCAGGGGGCAGAACAGCCCAGAGGCCATGGCCAGCAGTAGCCTCTACCTGGCCTGGGTGGGTAGAGGCCACTCTACCTGCCTGCTGCTTTTGCACCTCAACATTTGGGGGCCAGGAGGCACCGCACCACTGGGGCCTGCGCTGTTCCCTCCGGGGACGCCATACACCTGTCCAGCCCCTGCCTGCACCAAGAGCCTCTTCCCCCTCACCCCAAGAGCCTTCCTGCCCCTCACTCCTGGCCCTCTACCTCCAACACGTGGGCTCCCCCTCCTAGGCCCTCCTGCCCAGCCCACCCTGGCCCACCCACCATGGCTGGGTGTCAGCAGTGGTCCGGCCCAGCCACACCTGAGCAAGGCTCTGCCTCTCTGGGGCGTCCAGGAGCCCCAGCAGGAAGCCCAGGTCGTTGACATCAGTCTCTGCCAGGCACTGCAGGTCGTGTGCGGCGGCCGCCGTGTCCCCCTTCTTGAGCTGGAGCAGACCACGCCGGGCCCGCGCGGCCCCTGTGGGTGGGCAGGGGTGCAGGGCTGCTTGCAGGCGGGCCCCAGCCTCTTCGTAGCTGCCTGTTATGGTTGGGGGCACAGAGTGAGCGAGGGGCTGGAGGCAGGAGCAGGACCACCAGCTCTCTGAGCCCTGTACGGGTTGGGGTCCTGCTGGGCCTAGCAGGTTGGTGATGCCGTCACCAGGCACAGCGGTGCTCCTGCTCCCCTTCAGCAAAGCTAGAGCACAGCACAGGGCCCCGTGGGTAAGATACGCCCCCCGAAGGGACTGCCCTCAGCGCTGCCCCTTGAGTTAGGGCACTCCCACAGAGGCCACTGAGACCCAGAGGGGCTGAGACCAGCCCACTGAGGGGGGTGAGATCCGCCCACTGAGGGACTGAGACCCACCCACTGAGGGGGCTGAGACCAGCCCACTGAGGGGGCTGAGATCCGCCCACTGAGGGACTGAGACCACCCACTGAGGGGGCTGAGATCCGCCCACTGAGGGGCTGAGACCTGCCCACTGAGGAGCTGAGACCCGCCCACTGAAGGGCTGAGACACACCCACTGAGGGGCTGAGACCCGCCATCGAAGGGGCTGAATCCAGGTCAGTGTTTCCCCACCCAAGCCTTCCGTGAACCCCCACCTCTGCTCTGCATCCCCGTTGACACCGCCTCCCTCCACACCCGCGCCTTGGGATGGATAGAGGGGGACCAGGAGGCGGCAGCCAGGGAATGGGGACACATGTACCTGTCGCGGTGAGCACATCTGCCAGGAGGATGTGCCCACTGCACCGTCCGCTGTCCAGGCTGATCAGCGCCTCCCCTGCAGCCTGGAGGCCCTGGGCGTCATCGGGGCTGAGTGTGGTGCCCGGGTCCCTCATGCGTCCCAGGAGGGCCCGGCAGTGGGAGGAGAGGCCCTGTGTGAGCAGCGCCTGGACTTCGGGCTTCAGAGTGCGCAGCTCAGGCACTGCAGCCCCCGGGTCCAGCTTCAGGGCACAGAGGACATCGTCCACTGCCTCCTGTGGGGAGCAGGCCTACTGGGTCCCCCAGCCCGGCCCCCCCGGAGGGGCCCGCCAGAGTGGGGCCCGTCTGGTTGGCAGAAGTCTAGCACGTGTAGTAGGGTTCTGGGGGCCCAGGACCAGAGAAGGGGCACCCTGACGGTGAGGGGTGGCAACGAAGGGGGCAGCCACTTGAGGGGACCCCACCCGGGATGGCCACGTGGCCTCAGATGTGGCTAGCCATGGCGCCCCCAGTACCTTCCCACTGACGGTTTTCAGGTGTGTCTGTAGCGGTGAGTGCGTCGGAGTGTGTGTGTGAGTGTGCGGGGTCTGAAAGTACTATGGCTGTGAGCCGTATGTGTAACGTGTGGGAGTGAGCGTGCATGAGTCTGAGTGTGTGTGTAGGCTGGGAGTGTTGTGTGGCATAACTTGGCGTGAGTGTGTGATGTGAGTGTGCATCAGCTCCTAAGTGTCGGCTGTGTGTGTGGCTTGCAGTTTAAGTTGGTGCATGAGTGCATGGTGTGAGCATGCATAAGTGTGTAGGTTGTGTGGTGTGTGTTGGTGTAGTGTGAGTGTGTGTAAGTGTAAACATTTAGTGTCCATTGGTGTATGGTTTGTCCATGTGCATGTGTGTTGGAATGTGTGAGTGTACACATTGTGTGCACTGGTGTGTGTATATGCAAGTGTGTGAGTATGCACTGATGTGTGAATTGGTGTGTGTTGTGTGAGCGCATTGGTGTACGAGTGTGCATGGGTGTGTGCTGATGTGGGTGTGTATTGGTGTGCGTTGGTGTGTGAGTGTTGCTGGGAGTGTATGTGTTGGTGTGTTAGTGTGAGTGTTGGTATGTGTGTGTTGGTATGTGTGTGTTGGTGTATGTGTTGGTGTGAGAGTGTTGTTGGCAGTGTGTGAGTGTCAGTGTGTGTATTGGTGGGAGTGTGTGTGTTGGTGTGTGAGTGTTGGTGGAAGTGTGTGTTTTGGTGGGAGTGTGGGTGTGTGTCGGTGTGTGTGTTGGTAGGAGTGTGTCTGTTAGTGTGTGAGTGTTGGTGGGAGTGTGTATTGCTGGGAATGTGTGTTGGTGTGTTGGTGGGAGTGTGTGTGTTGGTGTGTTTGAGTGTGGGTGTGGGTGTGTTGGTGGGAGTGTGTGTTGGTGTGTGTGTGAAGGTGGGAGTGTGTGTTGGTGTGTGAGTGTTGGTGGGAGTGTGTCTATGTTGGTGAGAGTGTGTGTTGATGTGTGTGTTTGTGGGAGTGTGTGTTGGTGTGTGTTAGTGAGTGTTGGTGGGAGTGTGTATCTGTTAGTAAGTATTGATGGGAGTGTGTGTGTTAGTGTGTTAGTGAGTGTTGGTGGAAGTGTGTGTTAGTGAGTATTGGGAGTGTGTGTGTGAGTGTTGGTGTGTTAGTGAGTGTTGGTAGGAGCATGTGTGTGAGTGTTGGTGGGAGTGTGTGTTAGTGAGTGTTGGTGGGAGTGGTGTGTGTTAGTGAGTGTTGGTGGGAGTATGTTGGTGTGTTGGTGGGAGTGTGTGTGTTAGTGTGTGTTGGTGTGTGTTAGTGAGTGTTGGTGGGAGTGTGTGTGAGTGTGTTAGTGAGTGTTGGTGGGAATGTGTGTGTGTGTGAGTGTTGGTGGAAGTGTGTGTTGGTGTGTGAGTGTTGGAGGGAGTGTGTGTTGGTGTTAGTGTGTGTTGGTGGGAGAGTGTGCTGTCTTTCCCCTTCTGGCCAACTGTGTGTGTGTTAGTGAGTGTTGGTGGGAGTGTGCGTTGGTGTGTGTGTGTTAGTGTGTATTGATGGGAAGGTGTGCTCTTTTCCCTCATGGGCGACTGTGGGTGCATTGGCCTTGGTTGCGAGGCAAGACTCCCTGACACTGGCTGTGACTCAGGGCCCCTGTCTCCCTGCCGGAGACGGAAGTGCCCGCCCCTCCTGGCTCCCGGCCGCGCCCTCCCCTGGTCTGGCTACCTGCTGCTGGCCCAGTGCCAGGTGCAGGAGCCCGCGGCCACACAGCGCAGCGACGTCCCGCGGCTCGGCCCGCAGTGCCGCGTCGAAGTCCAGCAGCGCTGTCCTCCTCTGGCCCAGGAGCGCGTAGCAGCGGGCACGGGCCAGGAGGCTCTGGCTGGCCTGAGTGCCTGAGGGGGAGGTGGGGAGGGCGTTGGCAGCTGCAGCGGGGTGGGACAGGCGCTCATGGGATGGACAGCACCCACTGCTCAGTGGGCGGGATCAAGGGTGCGGCCCACACTGGGCCCCAAGGCGTGCAGGACCCGCAGGTGGTTGGTGCTGGCCCCCCAGCAGGGGGGCGGCATCTGGGGGTGCGGGAGCAGTGAGAGGAGCAGTCTGAGCAGGAGGCCGTGGGTCTCGGCCGCAGGCGGGCACAATCCCAGGATGGAACCACGGACTTTGGGTGCAGGAGGCCCCACGAGCACCGCATCTTGTCGCTCCTGTTCTTGGGGGCTTGGAAAAAGCACTGTGTTCTGGGGGTGCACCAAGCGAGGCCCAGGGATGGCCAGCTCTGCCCCACGTTCCAGGATGTCCTGAGCCCCTGGCCCCTCGCGGCTTCCGGTCTGCTGCCCACCTCCCGCCAAGAGCAGGCCAGGGGCAGCGGGAGCCAGCATGCTCAGGGCCGGGCTGCAGAAAGTGCTGAATGACCGGGGTTCCCCCTCAACAATGCCGGGGTGCCCTCTGGTCCGTCCCTGCCTCAGGCTCGGTGCCCCTCATACCTGGCACGGTGTGGGTGCCACAGCTCCCGCCCGCGGCGAAGATGGCCAGAGATAGGTAGGCAACGGCCTCCCGGAGGTGAGTCGGCTCCCCGGTCAAGCCCGGCTGTGCCCGCAGGATGGCCACCGCCCGCGTGTGGCAGAGATGCCATAGCCGTTGCCGGTCCTCATGGCAGAAGATGCTCAGGGTGGGCTGGAGGCAGGCCGTGTCCCCACACTGCACCAGCTTCTTCACGAGCTGTGGGCAGAGTCTCAGCACCCAGCCCGGTGGGCTGTGGCTCCCGGGCTGGGCAGTGGGCAGTGTGGCGAGTGCGGGCTTAAGCACCCAGCCTGCCTCCCAACTCCCGGTGCCCGGACCTGGTCCAGGAAGAGCCTCAGTGTCCATCCCTCTGATGGATGCAGGGATGTGGCGAGACCATGGCAAATGAGGGTTGGGAGTGGCTTCTCAGGGGCTGCCCCTCCCAGGGCACATCAGGGCAGGGACCCGCCTGCCCTAGCAGGCTCGCAGGCGGCCGCGGGGGTCCCGGGCCTCACCTGGTGGGCGTCGTAGCAGAAGCCCCTCCGCAGCTGCAGCAGGGCCAGCCGGGCCAGTGTGGGTGCAGCAGGGGGCCTGGACCGGGCCCGCAGCAGCACCTTGTGGGCGTCCTCCAGGCGGCCCAGGCCGTACAGCGCGTCGGCCACCAGCAGCCTCGACTCCTCGTCCTCCGTGTCCAGCTCCAGCAGCAGTGAGGCCAGCTGGAGCACGCCCTGGGCGTCCCTGCCGGCAGCACAAGGGACACGTTCCCTCACTGTCCAGGCCCTCGGGGGCCCACTGCCCCGGGTGCAGCTGCTCTGTGGGCCTGGGGGGCGGCTCCCTGGGGTGCAGGGTCCCTGCCTAGGGCTGTCAGCGCGGCAGAGCTGAGGATGGGTGGGCACGCCTGGGACTGTCCTGGGTGGGAGGGGGGCAGACACTTTTGGGAAGCACCCCTGAGAGATGAGCACAAAGGGCTCGTATGGGGGACCCTGCCGTATCTCCGGCACGAGGTTCTCGAGTGGGACACAGAGAAACTATGTAAATGTGTGTGCTGGCTTGTGCATATATGTGCATGCCTCTATGCACACCTGTGTGTGTGCTTGGTACGAGTGTACTTGCATGTGTGCTTGTGTGTGACTGTGTGCCTGTGCACGTGTGGCTCTGTGCATGTGTGCATGGACGTATCCTGAGTGCATGTGCCTACGTGTACGTGTGCCTGAGTGCGTGTGCCCATGTGCACGTGTGACTGCGCGTGTGCTCCTGCTCCTGTGCTTGTGGACGCGCCAGTCTGTGCGTGCAGGCGGTAGGACTCCTGCCCAGTGCTCTGGCCAAGCGGAGGTGGAGGTGGAGGCGGCCGGGCTGGGGGCGGGCAAGGGGCTTCCAGACCCGGGGAGGGGCGCGTGCCGCCGCCTTTACCCCTCCTGCGCCGCGGGGCCGGCTCCGTCCACGGCCGCGCGCGCCGCCCGCCGCAGCAGTGTCCGGGCCTCCTCCCGCAGGACGGTCCGCAGCAGCCCGCGCTGGTTCCAGGGCACCAGGGCCTTGGCGACGAGCAGAGCCTCCTCGCGCCGCAGGCGGCAGGCGGTGACATAGTCCAGCGCGCCCAGGAAGGCGCTGCCCGCCAGCACGCGCAGCAGCCCGCGGCCGCACAGCGCGCGCACGCAGCCGCAGGGGTGGGGCGGGCCGCGCGCCACCACCTCCTGGAAGTCCTCCAGGGCGCGCGGCGCGTCCCCGGCGTGCAGCGCACAGAAGCCGCGCAGCGCCAGCAGGGCCGAGCGCTCCCCGGCCGGGTCCGCGCGCCGCCGCCGCCGCAGCAGGCGCTCGCACCAGGCCCGCGCGCCCACCGCGTCCCCCGCCAGCAGCAGCGCCTCGGCCAGGCGGGCGCCCAGCGCCGGGCGCGCGGCGGGCGTGGACACGCGCAGCAGGATGCGGAGCGCGCGCAGCGCCGGCGCCAGCAGCTCGCGGCCCGAATCCCCGCGCAGCTCCGCCCGCGCCCGCACCGCCTTCAGGAAGCGCGCCAGGCTCGCCGCCGCCGCCTCCTCGGCCCGGGCCCGCAGGCGCTCCTGGGCGTCCTCGGCGAACAGCGCATCCAGCTGCCGACGCGCGCCCGCCCGGCTCTCGCCGAAGGCCGCGTGCAGGTCTCCGAGCGCGTCCTGCGCGCCGGCGTCTAGGGAGAAGGCCGCAGCCGCGCGGGTCACCAGCAGCGCGGCCAGACGCTCGCCTGCGGAGGAGACGCGAGCCTGGAACCCGGTCGCGCCCGAGCCCGCGACCCCGCCCCAGCCCTCGGGCCAGGAGCCCCCAGAGCTGCGACACGTGGCGGTGGGCCTCTGCCCGCTCTGGGCTGTGGTTCGGGTGCTGACCCCAACTGAGCCCGGGACGGGCCCCTCCCACCGCGGGTCCCCCGCGACAGCCCCATCCCGCAGTCGCGTTCAAGACCCCCTCCCAGCCTTCTCCTGGGTCTTGGTGAAATCGCCCCTTATCCTGAGTTCCAGAAGATTCCGTGCTCACTCGGGGTGAAGTTAGTACCTGGGGGCTTCCAGAGCCCCCGTCTCTGCTGGCTGTGAGCGTCAGTGCCGGCACCCTCCTGGCTGGGACCGAGATAGCCAGGGGCCACTGGGAACGGCCTCTGCCACGCAGGGATAGGTGGGCGGGGCTCCGCCCTCCCCTCTGCTTCGCCCACCCGCCCTCCCCTCTGCTTCGCCCACCCGCCCGTCTCCACCCTGCAGTGTCTGCAGCCTTTCGTCCCAGCCACTGAGTTTCAACTCTGGAACAGAGTTCCTTCTAAGAGCAAGCCCCAGCTGATTTCCAGGGTGAGGGATAGGTAGGCACGGGGCGCCTGCCTCGCACACGCCATCCCGCAGGGACCCCCACAGTGCTCCCTGGAACAGCCTCTGAGCACGCTGGCTGTGGCCCCCAATAAATAGTTTTCGCGGTGGGGGGGGGTGGCCCGAGGGGTGGGTACTGCCTCGGAGGAGTCCCCGCTGCTCTCCGGAGCGCATCACTGAGAAACCTTTCTCAGCCAGGAGGCGAGTGCGTGTGTCCTGCTGCTGGACCCGCCTGGTCATACCTGACACTTTCCCCTGTCGGGGATTCCTGAGCTGCCCTAGACGCCTGTCGTGTCTCTTTAGACTCTGGACTCACTCACGCTTCCCCAAGATCCCTGAAGTTTGCTTCAGCAGGCGGTTAACCCCTGAGCTCAAACTCCTGCCAGCACCCAGCACCCTGCCATGGGGTCACCCAAAATGTCACTGATGCCAGCCAGGGGCTCAGCTTCCTCCTCTGCTACATCACATTACCCCCCACCCCACCCCCCACCCTCCTCTCCCGCCTTCCCTGAGTTCCGGCCACTTTCTACCCTAATTCCGTCTCATATCTAAGCAGCACTGGGGCATCTTAGCACGGAAACCACAAAAGCTTCAGCTCCCAACACCCGCACAGCCTCACCCCTCCAGCTCCCTCCCACAGCCCCCCCTGCATGGCCTCACCCCTCCAGCTACCTTTTGCAGCCCCCTGAACAGCCTCACGCCTCCAGCTCCCTCCTACAGCTTCCCACACAGCCTCACCCTTCCAGCTCCGTCCTACTGCCCCCTGCACAGCCTCATCCCTCCAGCTACCTCCCACAGCCCCTGCATATCCTCACCCCTCCGGCTATCTCCCACAGCCACCCCTCACAGCCTCACCTCTCCAGCTCCCTCCCGAAGCCCCACACCCCCGCACAGCCTCACCCCTCCAGCTCCCTCCCGAAGCCCCCTATGGCCTCACCCCTGCTCCCTCCTGCCGTTGCTGGGAGCGACCCCTCACTTGCCCATTGCCTGCACTCTGGGCCCCTCAGGCTGGCGGTCGGTCCCATCTGGGTCCCCCTTGGCAGCTGGAGCCTCCAGTTGAGGCGCAGCGTCTGACAGCCCTGGGTGCCGAGCGGCACCTCCCCGCCTGCGCCCGAGGCTCCTTGATGACTAACAGCCTTTCTGGGTCTGGCTGCTGGTCGCTCTGACTTATGCGGGTCTCGTGATGGGGCCATTTGCTATTTCCACATACTTATCAGCCATCTGTGCCTTCTCTGCTGGGAAGGATCCTGCCAGTTCTTGTGCTGAGTATGTTCTTATCAATATGGACACGTTCTCCAAATCCTAGAGGACAAGTCTTTTGTTCGTTGTATATTTTGAAAACACATGTTGTCCTTTTCTCTTCCATAGTTGTAGGGAAAACAGAAGTTAGACAGTTTTGTTTTGTTTTGTTTTGTGGTGCTCAGAGGTCACTTCTGGTGGGATGCGGGCACCGGCGTGGGCTGGCCACATGCCAGTAAGCGCCTCACCCTCTGTATTCTCTGAACTCTCTCTGGCCGAAAGTTCTAAAACGTTAGGGGCTGGAGTGATAGGACAGCACGGAGGGCACTTGCCTCATATGTGGCCAATCCAGGATTGGTCCCTGGCATCATGTCTGCTTCCCTGAGCACGGCCAGGAGTATTCCTGAGTGCTGAGCCAGGAGTCAGCCCACACATCGCCTGGTGTGGTCCCAAAACCAAAAAAATTAAGTTGTAAGATTTTGATATAGTCAAGTGATTCAATCTTTTTGTTTGTTTGTTTGTTTGCACTTCCTGTATCTTAAGAAACCTCGCTTCATGCATAGATGCCTGTACGATGTCATCTTATATTTATGTTAGAAACTGTGAAACTTAGGTATTCATGAAATCTACCTGAGATGATTTTCTTTGAGTTTTTGCCCAGTTTGAGGCAGAACCTGGCACCGCACCCCTCCCCCGCCGTCCCTGACAGCCCTCCAGTGTCCAGTCTGTGCTGCAATCTGGCCTTGCTACCGCGTGGCCAGTGTCTCCTCCTGCATTGGTACATGTGGTCCAGAGAGCCTCAGACACCCTGTCCGTCCCTCACGCTCCGTCACGCGTGCGCTGAATGTCGCCCACTTATGAGTGTGCTGGGACTGTCCTCTCATGACGTAAAATACCTTTGTCCATAAAGCCATATATTTTGAAATAAATTATTTTTTGCTGCACTGGCTAGAGCATATTTAAAGCACAACGCTTCTACCTATTGCGTTGACAGGGAATATATGTGCTTTCGGCGTATCCTACAAAATTTTGCAGCAGTTTCTTTTGGGTGTTCACGTGGTTAATTATAGCCTCTGGAATAATGGCAACTTTGCTTCTTCCCCTTTGGCCATTGCTCTTCTCTTTCTTCGTCTTTCATTTGAGCATTGGGGATGGTCCTTAGTGCAGAGGAGAGCTCAGGGGGCCGTGGGAAGTCACCTCGATACTTTCATGTTTTCACGGGGGCCATTTCCGAGGCCTCAGAGCTGCTTCTGGTCCTCGGGGGTCCGTGATGCAGCGGGGGCCTCAGCCACACAAGGCATGTGCTCCATGACCAGGAACTGGAGTGGTTTCTAGAAGGTTCCTCCCAGCCCTTGGGGCTCCCCCCCAGTGGCATCTTGTGGGAGCAGCACCTGTTGGCATCGGAGCTGCAGCCCTTTGTGAGTTCAGGATCCTGCGTCCAGGTGAAAGGTCCTGGCACCTGCATGGGGCCCCTGGCCACTGCCGTGAGCCCCGTGTCCCAGTGCTCTCATCAGCTCAGACCCTTGGTCCTTTGGACGTGGCGTCCTGGGCTGGGAGCAGCCTCTGGCCAGAGCCCGTGTGCTGGCCGTTCCTGCCCTGGC
Organism: Sorex fumeus; assembly: GCF_029834395.1. Classification (NCBI taxonomy): domain Eukaryota; kingdom Metazoa; phylum Chordata; class Mammalia; order Eulipotyphla; family Soricidae; genus Sorex; species Sorex fumeus. The sequence goes on from NW_026606121.1 coordinate 6,341,870, forward strand.
TGGCCCGCGGGCGCCACTCGGTGAGGCTAAGTCTGGGGGCTGCACCGTGTGCGTCTCTATCCCCATCTCCCTGCTGCTCCCGGGGCCCGAACATGTCCCCTTACCTCCGGCCTCTCAAGCAGATGTCAGGTCTGCATGACCTTGAGGTCACTGTGCATGTCTGTCTCCTCCTGACGCCCTGCCCCGCCCACGAGTCCTCTGACAGCTCAGTCGCCTGTCCCCCTCACTCCCAGGGGTCCCTGCCACCTCCACTCCCATCCACTCCATCTCACGTGAGCCCCTACAGCCTCGGCGACCCCCTCCCGGTGCTTGTGCCCCTTGCCCGAGGGGCGAGCCCCATCTTCCACAGCACGCTGTAGACACCTCCTTAGTGTGGCCTTGCTCCCCCCAAGTCCTCAGCTCGGAGCCCCTTGGGTGCCCTGGCTCCAGGCCAGGCCCGCCCACCTCAAGGTCCAAGCTGCCTGGCGACACCCTGTCCACTAAGGGCCATCTCTGAGCACTGAGTGGGTGACGTCGAAGTCGGGTCCCACCCCCACTGCGGGTACAGACAGCACTGCCCAGGCTGCTGGAGGGGGCTGTGACCAGGGGACTACACAGCCCTGCCTTGGGGCCAGAGGGCACGGCCTCCACCCACCTGCCTCCGCCCGCCTCACAAATCGAGAAGCCCCTGCCTGCCCTTCCCGCTGGCCCCCTCCCCACACCTCAGCCTTCACCGCTCTGCCTGGGATGGTCCAGACGCCCCGTCCTCCCCTGCCCTCCTCTCCTGCCCACCCACCCGTCACAGGCTGCCCCTCCTGCCATTGAGCCCTGGTGTGCCAGCAGCCAGGGGAGAGTCTAGACATGCTGCCCCCGGCCCCTCCCCGTGGTCACCTTGGAGGGCTGGACAGCGAGTCTTGGCCTCAGATGCTGTCTCTCTCTGATGGCCACTGCTCTGTTTGCTTTTTTCTTTTTTCTTTTTGAATCACACCCGGCGATGCACAGGAGTTACTCCTGGCTCATGCACTCAGGAATTACTCCTGGCGGTGCTCGGGGGACCATATGGGATACTGGGAATCGAACCCGGTCGGCCGCGTGCAAGGCAAACGCCCTACCTGCTGTGCTATCACTCCAGCCCCACCACTGCTCTGTTTGGAGGCCTGGGCACCCCATGTCCTTCCTCCCCAGACCTGCCCAGAGCCCATCTTTGCCTTGTCCTCCGAGTGGCCTCCTGGCCACCAAGTGCTTCCTGAGCTCGGGCCTGCCCTGTCCCCTACGGCACTGTCACCACAAGGGAAGCCGGAAGCTCACTGCCCTCCCTGGGAACAGGCCACTCTCTTACCTTGGGGTCTGCTGTCTGTTGGCTGGGACTCCAGGAGGCGGTCACACGCTGCCCTGCAGGCCTCAAACCTGCCGTCTCGGAGCAGCGCTTCAGGGTCCAGTGTGTTGCTCCAGCTGCCTGTGGAGTCCAGGGCAGCCAGCAGCCCCTGGCCATCTGCACTGTCCCCGGCCTCCGGGCGTCCCAGGACGTGGTCCCGGAGGGCCCCGAGCAGCAGAGGCAGGTGCGGCTGCTGGTGGGCGAGGACGAAGGCCACGGTGCGGTCGGCGCTGATGGCGAATGCCTGCAGGTAGTCAGCCAGGCCTGTGGCGTACGGGGCCCCGGCCAGGATGCGGGCGAGGGCGCGGGTCAGTCGCAGCTCCAGGCCCAGCGGGGAGCCGGTGGCCAGCAGGGCGCTGCAGCGCGCCTCAGCCTCCAGGGGGCGCCCGTGTGCCAGCAGCCCAGCCAGGCCGTGCAGGGCAGCCGCCGGGTGCTCCGGGCACAGGGTGGCCAGGAAGGCCGAGGCCTGGGCGCCCGTCAGCGATACCACGGCCATCCCGTCCCAGTGGACGGCTGGGATGGGGCTCTCGCCGCGGCACCAGGCCTCCAGTGCCGCCAGCACGGGCGCCCCCAGGCCCTCGGGCAGGGCCTGGACGTGGTGCACGGCCGTTGGTGCGTGGCAGCTGAAGGCAGCCAGGAGGAAGGCCGCGGCCAGCGCGGGTTCGCCATGGGCCAGGTGCTGGCCCCCCTCCTGGCACAGGCTAGCCGCCAGCTCCTGAGCCAGCATCGCTTCAGCCGTGTCCTGGCCCCGGCCCTGTGGAGGGGATGGTCAGTGCTCAATAGCCCGAGTATCTCCCCACACCACACAGCACCCCACCACCAGGGCCCACCCCCGGCTCTGCCCCGGACCTCCCAGCCCACAGTATGGGGCCCCAGAGCGTGGCTCTCGGAGGACACCCCTGGGGCTGGACTCAGGGCCCGGCCAGTGTATGAGCCCCCCACCTGGCTTCCAGCACTGGCAGGGGGCCTTGGTTGCCCCAGCAGAGCCCACCATGCGGCTGAGCCCTGAGTACTTCCGGGTCACATTCCCCACACGCTCTGGGTCGAAACTACCCACCTACTGCCCGCTGCCCCTCAAACACCTGCCTGTTTCTCCCAAACTCCTTGGTGGGGGTGCTGGTGTGTGGGCTTGGTGGTCAGCGGCTGGCCATGGGGGGTAGTGGTGGTCAGTGGTGGTCAGCGGCAGGCAGTGGAGGTCAGTGGTGGTCAGCGGTGAGCAGTGGTGGTCAGCAATGGTCAGTGGCGGTCAGTGGTGGTCAGCGGTGAGTAGTGGCGGTTAGCGGTGGTCAGTGGCAGGCAGTGGTGGTCGTCAGCAAGCAGTGGTGGTCAGTGGCAGTCAGCGGTGGGCAGTGGCGAGCAGTGGTGATCAGCGGCAAGCAGTGGTGGTCAGCGATGGTTAGTGTTGGTCAGTGGCGGTCAGCAGTGAGCAGTGTTGGTCAGTGGCGGTCAGCAGAGAGCAGTGGTGGTCAGCGATGGTCAGTGGTGGTCATCGGCGAGCAGTGGTGGTCAGCAGCGGTCAGTGGCAGGCAGTGGGAGCTGCAGGTGTTCTGTCTCCTGGGAGAGCATCAACACAGGCCCTGCTCCGCTGTGCCCCCTGGTGGCCATTGCTCCTCACGATTGGGCAGAAGCTCTGATGGGGGTGCTCGCAGGGGAGCTGAGGCTGGGGTGCGGTCGGGCCCGCCTTGGGGATGGGGAAGGGGCCCGGATTCCCAGGATTCGGTGTTGGAGCGACCCAGATGCATCTCCCAGGGAGCCACCCGGCCCAGCCTCGGGCTGCTCCCTGCAGACAATGGCCCTGACTCGCCGCCAAATGCTGTCCATGTGTGGGCTGGGGCTCTGCCCCTCTCGGACTCAGAATGGCCAGGAGCCCGCTGGCCCCAGGCCTCTCCTCGTTGAAGAAGGGGTGATATTTGGGCCCCCTCCTGGCTACAGTAAGGAGGACGCCTGGACGCCCAGCCTGGCCAGGTGTCCCACCCAACACCACACGAGCTCAGGGAGCAGGGGGGCGTCTGCTGCAAGGAGCGGCATGGGGGTCTCTAGGGTCCATCTGGCCAGCCTGCGGGCAGGGGACAGGGTCCGGGGTGGGGCCTGTGCAGGAGCAGTGTTGCCTATTCGCCCCCTCAGGCGCGGTGACCAGGGCGCCTGCTGCGTCCCCTCCGCCCAGGCCACGGCAGGTCTGTCTGGTCTTGGGGCACAGGCGGGGACCCCGTCTAAGGGGTCTCAGGGGCTTCCAAGCAGCTGTTCACCCCAAGCCCTCAGGAGACGCCTTCTCCCGGGGCTAAGGGCGCAGGCCACAGGGTGCTGCTGGGGGACAGCCAGGGAGGAGGGTCCCGGCAGGCGCCCGGCCCGGGGGCTCAGAGACCGAGGTGGGCTGGGGCTGGGATTGGGGCTGGGGGTCGGGGCTGAGGGTCGGGGCTGGGGTCGGGGCTGGATTAGGGCTGGGTCGGGGTTGGGTCTGGGCTGGGGGTTGGGCTGGGGGTCGGGCCTGGATTGGGGTGGGGTCGGGGCTGGGTCTGGGCTGGGTCAGGGTTGGGGGGTCAGGGCTGGGGGTGGGGCTGGGTTGGGGCTGGGGGGTCAGGGCTGGGGGTTGGGGCTGATTTGGGGCTGGGGTCGGGGCTGGGGGTCAGGGCTGGGTTGGGGCTGGGAGTTGGGGCTGGGGGTCGGGGCTGGGGGTTGGGGCTGGGGTCAGGGCTGGGGGTCTGGGCTGGAATTGGGGCTGGGTCGGGGCTAGGGTCTTGGGCTGAAGCCCTCATACCTCTCACAGTGTCTGCACGTGGCATGTTTGCTGCCCCCCGTCCCCCCTCCCCCACTCCTGAGACAGGCGATGGGTTTCACCCTGTCCCACAGACATCTCTGCAGAACGGATAAAGGCCCCTATGCCTGGTTCCTCCTGGGCCAGCTTGGCTGTGACTCGACCACACACTGCTGGTGTCCCCACACCCGGGGCAGAGTCCGTGGTGGCTGCCCTCGCCCTTCCTCTTTTCAGCACTCATGGACCAGGCCCCGGGTGCTGCCCCTGCCCCTCCCTTGGGCCCACCTCTAGGGCATCTCTCCCCAGGGCCCCTCAGGTCTCTGACCCCCAGAGCCCCCCTGGGCACCCCTGGAGACGTACCTGCGCCTGGAGTGAGCCGCGGCTGGTGCAGCCGTCTGCAGGTTCCGAGCCCTGTGCTTCGCCCTGTTCCTGATCAATAATTCAGGGGCAGCGCCCACGGCTGCCCTCGCCTCCCACCTGCCACTTTCGCAGCTGCCTGTGCGGGGTGCGGGGGTGCGGGGCTCCCCAGACGCTCCTGCTGGGACCCTCACTCCTGCCTTCACCGGGGGCTTTGGGGCCTCCCCTCAGCTGGCGGCCACTGCCTCCTGCACCCAGCACCGCATCTGTCCACGTGGCCCCCCTTTCCAGCAGCTCCCGGGTGGGCCTGCGCTCTTGCTCACCGTCCCTCTAAGGACCTTGGCTCCCCTTTCACATGTTGCCCCCGGCCCCCACCTGCTGATGAAAGGTGTGTGGAGGGGGGTGGCCCGCACACAGACCCCCTGGCAGGAGCGGGGCTCACACCCCAGGCTGCGGCCTCTTCTTTGTCCCAACCTTGCCCTGCCTCCCGGGCGAGCAGCGGGCCGGCTCCTGCCCGGAAAGAACAGAGTTGATCCAGCGGCCCGGACCATCAATCACCGGGCGGACGAGGTGACTTCTCAGAAAGTCGCGGGTCTAATGATCCCGCCTGTTCCAGTAAATGGCGCATTTGTATCCGCAGCTCGAGTATGCAAACAGTAATTAGTTGGTAATGAGCCCGGACCCCAGGGCCTCCCCGCCCGGAGCTCATTTGCATGTTAATTATCATTAGGGAAACAAGTTATCAACAGCCTAATTATCAGACACATCATTTTTTACAAGAAACTGCATGTGCCCTGACACGTGAGTCAGTGGGACATTCATGGAGGCCGTGGCAGCACCCCGGGGCGCCTGGGCGCTGTGTCCACTGGCCCTGTCTGGGGGCAGGGTGCCCCTGCCGTGGCGGCCCCTCTCTGGGCAGGCTCACCCGAGGAGCCAGGCTGGATGGCCCTGGGTCATGGCTACAGCGGGGAGCGAGTTCAGTGCCCGGGGACAGGCCATGCGTGAGGACGAGGGGCTGAGGGTCAGCGATGGAAAGTTATGAGTAAAGGTGCTGGACGGTGTCTGCTGGGGGCGGGTGGACGATGGGCAGTGGCTGGGGACGAATACGCAGAGGTCGTCACACTGGCAGAGGCAGAGTTCCCTTCTGGGGCTTGTGGGGGCCCAGGCCGGCTGGTTTTCCTGGGGAGGGGCTCACCTCTGACGGCCTCCGTGCGGGGGCTGCTCCCATACCCACCCCAACCCCACAGGGAGGGACCCCCAGAGATAGACCCCCCCGAGTACTGGGCCCCCCTGCCCACTCCCCCTGTGTCAGTGCTTGTCCTTGTCTGAGCAGGCCTGGACCCCCTCACCGGGGAGCTCAGCTGGGCACCCAGCAGCCCCTTGACCTGACCAGCCTCAGCTCTGTCCCCTGCCTCGTGGGGACGTGATGACAGGACACTCTGTCCCCCTGCCTGTGGTCTTAGCTCAGGGGTCGGAGTAGGGCCCCGGGCAGGCAGGGGCGTTGAGAGAGGGTGCCATGGGGAAGACCCCCTCCCACGCAGTCTCCCCGGAGGAGACTCAGGAGCCAGGCACAGGCTGTGGCCCCTCAGAACAGGTTCTGGCCCCAGCACCAAAGAAGGAGGGTCGAGGGGGAGGCTGGAGGAGGAAGGGCTGGGGGAGAGCTGGGGAGTGGGGGGCTGTGGGGGGAGGGCAGATGAGGACACTAGAGGCTCTTGCCAATGCGGTTTACAGTGACACTTCATAACCACCTGCAACGCCTTGAACGGGGGCAGCAGAGCTGGGGTCCTGGGCACCCAGACCTGGGCCTCACCCCTCCAGTTCATGGCCCCCTCCTCTCCAGGATTTTCAGGTCACCTCAAAGCCCCAAACGCAGAACATTTGGAGACACAAATGTAGTCATCGTGTATGTATTGATCACATGTGTAGTGGTTATGCATGCAGTGGTCACATGGGCAGGGGTAATGCATGTAGTGATCACATGTGTAGTGGTCATACGTGTAGAAGATACTATGCAGCAGTCATCTATGCAGGTGGACACAAGTATATCGGACATGCAGGTACTAGATACACATGCAGTGGTCATGAATGTAGCAGACATGTGTGTAGAGTGGCATTCGGAGCATGAACCCGCACCACACCTGCTGTGTGACCATCCTCCTGGGTGCAGGTATGTGAAGTGAGTCTTGCATGTATATGACAAGCAGGTGTGTGTGGACATGTAGGTGTGTGCCAATGCAAAAACACACACACATGCACGCATGAACACACATGCCTGTGAGCTGAACTGTGCCTCAGAAATATGTGAGTGTGTGATCTGTCCGTGTGGACATACAGGCGTGCCTGCCTATGCTGTGTGTGCTTGTGGTTGGAGACAGGCGCCTGGGGCTGCCTTCTGGCTCCAGAGACTACAGAGCCACCTGTGGGTCCCGCTGTGGTCTGTCTGTGGTCTGTTTGTATCTTGTCTATGGCCTGTCTATGGTCTGTCTGTGATCCTGTCTGTATCCTGTCTGTGGTCTGTCTGTGTTCTGTCTGTGGTCTGTCTGTGTCCTGTCTGTGGTCTGTCTGTGATCCTGTCTGTGGTCTGTGTGTGGTCTGTCTGTGATCCTATCTGTGATCCTGTCTGTGTCCTGTCTGTGGTCTGTCTGTGTCCTGTCTGTAGTCTGCCTGTGATCCTGTCTATGGTCTGTCTGTGATCCTGTCTGTGGTCTGTTTGTGATCCTGTCTGTGGTCTGTCTGTGGTCTGTCTGTGATCCTGTCTGTGGTCTGTCTGTGATTCTGTCTTTGGTCTGTCTGTGGGCTGTCTAGTTTCATTGTGGTTCCCTCTGTGGCCCGTTCGTGGCTGTCTGTGGATGCTCTTGCCCCGTTGTAGTCTCTGGAGTTCCACTTCGGGCCCCCGTGAAGCAGCCCTGAGATGCACCCACATTCCTTCTTCTCTCAGGACTCTCAGTCTGCTGCTGCCACTGGACAGTGGAGGGAGAGGTGCGCAGGGGCCCCGATAGGGCAGGGTCGTGGGTTTCAGCGCCCCCTGGCGGCCGCTCAGGGATGAACGGGCCTCCCTGCTTTCTTGCAGGCCCAGGCGCTCTCTTGGGAGCCTGGGGGTTTGGGACTTGGGCTGGCCCTGTTGGCTCCAGGCGGCAGGTGGAAGGTGACAGGCCTGGGGCTGGGCTGAGCTGGATGAGGGAGGGCAGGGAACGGGTTTGGGAAGGGGGGGCTGGGTCTGATTGACTGTCCGTGTGCCGGTTCCCCCACCCGAGCCCCCCACCTCCTCAGTTTCACCTAATACTACTTTGGGGGCACCTTGGGGTGGTGAAGGGGGCACATGGGCCCTACTCCTACCTTTGTGGCATGGTGCCTCCCTATCCCCCTCTCCCACACCTCAGGCCCTGCCAGGGGAGAGCCACAGACTGCGGATTTCATGCCTCAGTTTCTCCACCTGGCAGTGGTGGCAGCTGCCTGTGTGCTGCATGGCACACACTTGGCCCTGGGCACAGGGACATAGTGGAGACCCTTCCTGCCAGCCCCCCTCCCTCCCGCCGACCCCCCTCCATCTCGCCGGCACCCCTCCCTCTCGCCCTTCCCTAGGGTCCCGCACCCTTTGTCAAGGCGTTTGGGGTCTGAGTCCGGCTTCCACGGGACACGTGTGCGCATGCCTGTGACAGTGTGCAAGCGTGCACGCACGGGGTTTGAGTGTGCATACGTGTGTGTATACGAAGGTGTGCTCATGTGAGCACAAGTGCGCGTGTGGGCGTGTCTGCGGGAGTGCGCTTGTTCGGGCGCGGATTCCTGGTGGCAATGGCATGGAGGCGCCAGCAGAGGGCGCCCGTGCTCCGCGCCTGCCTGGCACGTGCTCGCCCGCGTGCGCGGCCTCAGGCCACACAAAGGCGTTCTGTGCGCAGGTGTGGGGGCACCGGCTGGCCCCGAACGCGGTGTGGGCGGACAGGCTGCGAGCCCCGCACCTCTGCCGGCCTGGGTGCCCGAGGAGGAAAAGGGGAGACGTGCAGCGACGGGACCTCAGGAGGCAGGGGCCACTCACGGCCCCCCAGCAGGGTTCCCTCGGGGTCTGCTCCCTGCCCATGTCTGCCGGGCCTCATGCTCCCCCATGCTCACTGTCCCCTGCCTTGTGCCCCCTGTCCATCCAGTTCCAGGTCCTTGGCCCTGTTTCCTGTGCCCTGTGTCCAGCCATGTCCTGGTCCTTTGTCTCGTGCCCTGTGCCCGTGTCCTTCCTCCGTGTCTTTCTCCCGTGTTCTCTCGTGTCCATGCCCCCTGTCCCATGTTCGTGCTCCCTGTCCTGTATCTGTGCTCCCTTTCCCATGTCTGTGCTCCATGCTCCCTGTCCCGTGTTCATGCCTCATATCCCGTGTCCATGCTCCCTGTCCCGTGTCCTCGCTTACTGTTCTGTGTCCGTGCTCCCTGTCCCATGTCTGTGCTCCCTGTCCTGTGTCCGTGCCCCGTGTTCTGCACCGTGAGAGTCGCTGGTCTCTGCTGCCCTTCACGCCGGGACCCTCTTTAGGTCTGGGGGCAACTGACCTCCAGGCTCTTGGGGGTGCCTGTCCCCTGCCGTTCTTCAGAGGGGCAAGTGCTTGATGCATGATCCTATAGAAGCAAGAGGTTCAGGGGCGCCTGCCTGGCATACTTGAACCCTGGCACCGTGCGGTGTCTTGAGCACTGAGCCAGGCGAGGTGTCTAGAGCTGACGGTCAGGTGCACTCTGTGGGCTGAGCATCACCCCCGAGCACTGCTGGGACCCCCACAGATGAGAAACTAAACAAAGAGAGCAACAGCCCAGGTTCCGGCCAGGCTCGGTGAGTCCCCAGCACGGGGGCCTGTGCCATGAGGGGAGTGGGTCGACCTGTGGCTCCGCGGGGTCCCGGGGCTCTCTGCTGGGCTCCCCTGATGGGCTCTGCACCAGGCTCCCTCTGCCACCTGCGTTTTGTGTTGTTGCATTTGGGTCCCCGGGGTGCTTGGGGTTTGCTCCTGGCAGGACTCAGGGAAGCATGTGGGGTGCTGGGGATCAAACCTGAGTTGGCCACGTGCAAGTCCAGAGCTGTCTCCGCCATGCTGCCACCCTGGACCCTCCACTTTGGGGTCTCAGCCTGCCTGTCTCCGGGGAACGCACCTTCCGGCCGATGGGTGCAGGACGGTCAGCATCCCTGCACCCCAGCCCGAGAGGGACCCCTAGCCTGCACTGTCCCACGGCACCTGCTGGGAGTTCCTGGGGAGGGGCTGCCCTGCCTGGGTGTGACTGTAACCCCGGCACCTTGGGGTGCAGGAGGGGATCACAGGGTGTGGCTTGGGGGGCCGGGCCAGGTCCCCTCACTGCACAGGGGCACTCAGCATTCTGTGAACCCCACTTCTGCGCCCTTGGTCCCTACAACCTCCCTCCAGCGCTGGCGAGAGGCCCCTGCCCAGGGGCTGCTTCACATGTGCTGGGGGCTCTGCACCCACAGTGACCGCAGGTCCCTGGCGTCCTGCCGCGACTCTGGGGGCCTCACAGGCTGGGTATGTTCACACATTGTGCTGGGCACTGTGGGCAGGCAGGACAGAGGAGGAGAAGGAGGAGGTAGGGGAGGAGGGAGATGGGGGAGGAGGGGGTGGGGGAAGGCGGGGGAGGAGGGAGAGGGAGCGGAGGAGGAGGAGGAAGGTGGGGAAGAGAGAGGGCGGGAAGGGCAGGGGTGGGAGGGCCTTGGGGTGACTCCCTGTCCTGGCCGGGGTGCCCGAGGCAGGCGCCTCCTGTGGGCTGGGCTGAGCCCCTCTCTCCGGCCCCCACACCCCTGTGGCCGGGGGCTCACGGCGTGCGGGTAACGAGGCGCACGTGTGCTGCCTGGCTCCCTTCCCGCTGCCATGGGGGTCCCGCGTCCCAAGCGAGGGTCCTGGCACTGCCGTGTGCCAGGCGGCGGCGCGGCCTGGAGCGTGCTGGCACGGCTTGGGGGAGCAGGAGGAGCCGCGGCTGGGGGTGGGGGGGCCGCAGAGGGGCCGCTCGGCACCAGGTAACAGATTTGATTAATTTTGTGCCTGGAGGTTTTTTTTTTTCTGTTCCCAAAGAATCAGAGAAAACAAAATATTTTTCTAATTAAATAAATCTACGGTGCGGGCTAATGGGGCCCGTCTGTGGGCTTGTGACAGGGCAGGGGACGTGGAGTAATGATTTTATTTTTTCATTAAATAGAATTATAGGCAGTTACTCAAAGCAACGCTGAGCCTAATTGAAAGAAACCCATTTCTTCTTAATTTACTTTCACGGTTTTGGATGATAAAAGAGTGTTCGTTGGAGAATTAAATACAAGACACAAGGAAACGAGTCTCTTTAGGGGCGTTATTTTCTTCTTCGAGCTTTAAGTAATAGTCACCGCTCAGGCGGCAGTGAGGGGTCTGCGGGGCCCCAGGGTGTGGGAAGGGCAGCTCAGGGCCCCATAACCTCTGGGCTGGGGGGGCGTGTCTCCCCTCAGTGGGACCCCAACACACATGTTGATCACCGTGACCCTCTTGCGCCCCATTCTCTGCCCTGCTCTGGGGGTCCCCTTCGAGTCCATGTTTCAGGCCTGACCCTGTGCCTCTCCGCTTACTTGTCTGCTCTCGATGCCAGGTGTGCCTCTTCCTGGAAGCCCTCCTTGACCAGCTGCCCATGTCACTCACTGAGCACTCCCATCCGAGACACAGCGCCTGCGGGCCGTGGCAGTTCCCTGCGCCACAATCAGCCTGGGGGTGGGCAGTTCTGGATCTGGTGCCATGCAGCTGTGGGGTCCCTGGGTCCATAGTACCTGCACCTCAGGTCAGCGTCCACTTTATCTTAGCGTCTGTCCGTCCGTCCTGCGGATGGGGGCACTGGCCCCTCCTCCCACTTCTTCCTGCTCCTGCCTCACTTGGGGTGCAAAGAACTCTGGGCTGTGCGAGCTGGTTCCCTCCAATCACCCCCGTGCCCCTCCCCCCCGCCTCCCCCCACGTGCACCCCCAACCCCTCCCAGTTGGCCCGCCCCAGTGTACCGTGGGGTCCCGAGTTCCTGGCCCAGCCCTTGCCTTCCACCCCTGCCCTGTGGTTCTGGGGTCCCCCCACTAGCGCCCATGTGGAACCACACTTCCTCTGCATCTGGTCACAACAGCCTGTGACCCCCGGGTCACACGGGCCCCAGAGCTTCCCAGGACCGCATCCCTTTAGGGGCACCTCAGCCCAGGGCCTGGCCTGACACGGGCAAGGGGTGCCCGTTTGCTGGTCCTGGGGGGTGGTCCCGAGGGTCTGGGTGCTCATTCACACACATTCACACTAGCACATTTGTACTCACAACTCACACTCACACATACATTCACACCAACACACTCACTCTCACACTCTCACATTCATACTCACACACTCACACTCACACATTCACTCTCATACATTCTTTCACCTGCTCACACACACTCACACTAACATAGTCACATTCTCGCATCCACACATTTACACACTCACACTCATTCACACACCTCAAACAACTGATACACGCAACTACACACTCACACTTACACCCTCATATTCACACAAATGACACTCACTCTCAGATACACTGTCACCTCACACTCTCACCCTCACACTCTCACACTCATTACACACTCACTGACAGAAATTCACGCTCACATAGGTCACTTATACACTCCCTTTCACACACTCATCCCTACAACCCTCACACTTACACTAACGCACTCACACGAGTCACAGTCTCTCACAAGTCACAGTCACACACACTCACGTACACTTACATACATTTTACACCCAAGTCACTCACACCAACCCACCCTAACTTCATACACACTTCACCTACACACACACGCTTACACGCACTGACCCTCCACAGCAGGGGGCGCACCTCAGACAGAAATAAGGGGCAGACCCCACATTCCCAGGGCCCCAGCAGGGAGGGCACCGCAGCACCAGATGTGGGGGTCAGAGGCACAACACAGGGGTGCGGGGTGGGGGCCGTGGCCTGGAGGAGCAGGATGCGGGGGTGGGGGGCGGCACCAGGAGGGGGCACCGTGGGCCCCTGGGGGTGCTGAGAGGACAGGGACCATTTCTATGCTGGCCCACCTCCAGGGATGCAGAGAAGGAGGAAGGGCCCCTCCCAGAGCCTCCCCCAGGTGCAGCCTCTGTGCAGGGTGCAGGGGTGTGGGGTGCGCAGGGCAGGGAGCCGTCTCGGGCATCGTGTGACGGATGGGTGAGCGCCTCACCATGACAAATGTCCCTCTCACTCCAGCCTCTCTTCGGGGCCTCGAGTGCCCCTCCAAGGCGACGCCCCATTTTTCCCTGTAATCACAGTATTAAACTTTAATATCTGCTATTAATAAAACATGCGCCCTAATAGAGCTGCTGGGTGGAAGGTCCCCGGTGGCCGTCCCGTCCTCCTGCTCCGGGCAGGCGGCGGGCAGAGAGCAGGAGCCCCGGATGGCGCCTGCAGGAAGGCGTGATGAGGCCCTTGGTCCCCGAGGGGGCCACTGCCAGGTGGGGGATGTGCTGCAGGCCTGTGCGAGCAGGAGGCCTGGGCTGGCTCCCAGGAGCCTTCCTCCCTGTCGCAAGCCCCGCCCAGCCCGAGAGTCTTCTGCCAAGCCCAGGCCCCTGGCTGCGCCGAGACGCGGGTGCCGAGGGGGCAGCCGGGAGCCAGGCTGGACGGGGCTTGGGGCTGCACCCACAACTCGGAGACCCTGAGTGGAGGGGTCAGTGACCTGGGGCCCAGCACTCTCTGCCCCACGTGGGGGAAACTTCTGGAATGTTGGGCTCGGCTCTGCCTCCTGTTCCCCAAACCTGGCCAACTATGACTGCTCATGTCTTCGTGTCTCCTGACCTGTGTTCCCTGACCCATGTCTCCTGACCTGTGTCCCCCGACCTGTGTCCCTTGTTTGTGTCCCCTGACCTGTGTCCCCTGCCTGTGTCCTCCACTCTGGGTCCCCCAGACTGTCCCACCCGGTGCCTCTGATCCCCCTATGAGCTTCACCCCAGCTCCTGAGAGCAGAGGCTTTGTGGCCACGGGCCCAAGGGTGGGTTTGTAGGGTCAGTGGGTCCAGCAGCCTCTAGGGCACATTTGCAGCCTTTAGTGGGGCCTCACCGGTGAGCCAGACCCCACTGTGCCCTCAGGCCCACCAACTCTTGGTTGCCCCCACACCCTCCACCTAGCCCTGAAGCACACCAGGGGCTGCTGCCTGATCTCTGTGTGCCTCCAGTCCCATGGGCATGCGGATAAATGGCCAGACATCTGCAGGCAGGGGTGCCCAGCTCCCGGTGCAGGCCACAATGGCCCCAGCCCCAGGCACAACTGATTGTGTGTTCTCCCCACACTGTGGCACATACATACACACACACAGTGCACACACACACATGCAAACACACAAACATGCACACACACATATGCACACACAAGTATACACACATGCACACACAAACACACATGCATATATGCACACATGAATGCATACACACATGTGCACACAAACACATATGTGCATATAGACATGCACACACACATGCACATCTACACACACACCCATGAAGATGCACTCTGAGGCCTCAGGCTCGCAGTGTGGTGACAGGCTCCCGCAGCCCACAGCCCGGCCTCGGCAGAGCAAGAGCGCAGGTGCCACTGTCTCTGGAGTGGGGGGTCTGGGAGGGGTGCGGGGAGCCCCGGCCCCGGGTTTCCTGGTCTGTCAGGAAGGGCCAGAGCCTGGCCTCACAGGGGCCGCTTCCTGCCAGCCACAGCACTTGAGGGGTTCCAAGAGGGGCAGCTGGTGGCGGTGCAGGGACCCCGGGTCCCTGTGTGCCAGGAAGTAGTATGGCCCCTGACCAGCAGGGGGCAGTCACCAAGCACAGCCCTACTCTCCTGCCCTGAGCTGGGCAGCACAGCCACGGGAGAGTCCCTTGAAGTCCCTGGCAGAGGCCACGGGAGCAACCAAGGCAGAGAGCACAGCAGCGGCCATGGTGTCTCTCGTTCAGGGGTGGCATGTTTCCTGGGGCTGTCGGACAGCCGGGCAACAGCCTTTCCCGGGGAAACATCTGGGGCCTCGCCAGCCATACCAGAGGCCCCTGTGTGGGGGCTCAGGAGGCCCGGGGACCCCACACCCCACGAGCAATTCTTGGCAAGCAGACCTCGAGGATGGGGTGCTGGGGGCCTCTGGGGCTGCGCCGGTCCGGGCTCCGGGACTATGTGGGGCAGGATGCCACCAAGCCGGGGCAGCAGCCCTACCCACTGCGCCCCTCTGCCTCGTGCTCATAGGGCACTCCTGCATGGCTGGAGCCCTGTGGCGCTGGCCACACTCAGGGCCTGCACGAGCCAGGTGTGGGCCCACCCTGAGCTCCTGCTCGGGGCTCACCAGGCCGTGGGGTCCGCAGGCATCCCCCACACTCTGCAGATGCCTGCACACAGGGGTGGGGCAGGGAGCCCGCGGTGGCGCTGCGTCTGCCCAGGGCCTCAGTCCCACACCCCAGCTCGGCCGCTCTCACAGCTCGGCTACGCTGCTAACCTGCCCCGCCACTGAGGGTCCTGGAGAGCCCAGGCTCGTGGCTCGGCACAGAGGCAAGCAGGGACACCCAAACCACCATGGACACCCGTCACACCACTTGGGGTGTGAGTTCCACTGTGCCTCCCAGCAGGCCTCCAGCCCATCACGGGCCGTGCCTCAGTTTCCCGGCCCTTCCTCTGGGCCTTTGAGTTGGCAAGATGGGAAGTGGCTAGAGCAGCTTGGACGTATTCCAGGGTGCGTGGAACCTTCTCCCACTGTCAGACATGCTCGCGCTGCTGCCCCAGGGGAGAAAGTCCAGGAAACTCTTAGACTACCAGGCTGGGCCCTGCAGTGGTGCCTCTTTCCTGTGCTGTTACTGCTGAGGGGAACCAGCCCGAACCCCTTCTCGCCCAAGGTCTGAGCGCCGCCACCGCACAGCCCTGCATCCGGCAACCTGCCCTGGCTAATGCCCGCACTCAACACACCTGTCCCCAGCACACACATGTCCCCACACACACCTGCCCCTACACACCTGCCCCTAAACACGTGTCTCCACACACACCTATCCCCCCACACCTGTTCCCAGCACACACCTGTCCACACACACACCTGCCCCACACACACCTGCCCCTACACGTCTGCCCCTACACGCCTGCCCTAACACCTGTACCCAGCACACACCTGTCCCCACACACACCTGTCCCCACACACACCAGTCCCCAGCACACACCTGCCCCCAGCACACACCTGCCCCCAGCACACACCTGTCCCCACAACATACCTGTTCCCAGCACACACCTGCCCCCACACACCTGCCCATACATGCCTGCCTCCAGCACACACCTGTCCCCAGCACACACCCACTCTCAGTATACACCTGTCCCCACATACACCTGCACTCAGCACACATGCACGCTCAGCACACACCTGCCCCCACACACTTGCCCCCAGCAAACACCTGCTCCCAGCACAACCTGCCCCTACATACCTGCCCCTAGCACACACCTGTGCCCAGCACAGTCGTTGCCTGTCATGGCCCTGCACAGCGCAGTACCCCGATGCCCGAGGACCCTGCAGCAGGGGGGAGGCTGTCTGTCTCCTGACCTGGTGCTGCCCGAAGCTGCAGCAGAGCTGGCGGTGCTGGCAAGGGGCCTGGTCCCTGCAGACAGACCTCCTTGGGCACTTGCTCTGCAGTGGGCGGAGCATAGCTGCAGTTTTGTATCCGGCTGTGGCCACCATGCCAGTGCTTGACTCTCGAGATCCTTGAGCTGCTTCTCTGCCCAGCGTGGTCAGCGGGATCTGGGGACGGGCCTCGCACGAGAAACTTTCAAGCTGCAGTCAGGGTCTGGCTCTGGCCCCGCCGCACCTGTGCTTTTGCATGTCGTGCTTCGGCAGGGGGGACCCCTTGGCCACCAGGTCCATGCAGAGGACGCCGCGGGACAGTCCTGCACTGTCTGGGGCTGCCCCGTCCTGTGTCTGGAGCCAGTACTGGCACCCAGGAGGGCATCTGTCCCGAACATGCCACTGCCCTGAGTCTCTGCTCGTGTTCCCTGGGAACTCCCCGCCCCTCGGGTCGGACCCTGGCCTCTTGGGACTGGTCCAAGCCTCTGGGCCAGACAGAGCCGGTGGCCAGAAGTGCCCAAAAGATCCCAGGAGAGTAGCAGGAACCCCCTCCGAGGACCCCCTACAGGCCAGTTCCTGTGCTGTGCCCCGCCTCTGCGGATGACCCTCTGCCCCTCTGCTCACCACTTCCCCCTGCAGGCCCCCACAAGTTGCCCTGTGCCCTGGCAAGCAGCCTCCTCCTGCTCTCTGAGTGCCAATACACCCTCTCTCGTGGCTGGGGAGTGAGCCCCTGACTTCCCCAGGGCAGTTACATGTGTGTTTCTTCAGGCTGTCCACATGCCCTGGACACTCCAAATGTCACAGTGACCCTCCCATGTACTGAATCTGTCTGCCAGTCTGCCGTCTGCAGGACACAGACCAGGCATCTCTGCCAGGGTTAAGAAACCCCTGTCCTTCCTGCCCACACTTTGACTCACTGTATGGTCCATGGATACATTGTTTCACCCTGTGGCATGGATACAGCAGATCACTATAGTAGGTGTGGATACATTATATCATTGTACTATAGGAATACAGAGTATCACTATAGCAGTCATGGATACACTGTGTCATTGTACTACATTAATACATTGTATCACAGTAGAACCTGCTGCTACATTGTTCATTGTACCATGCATACATTGTATTGCTACATTGTATCATTATAGCACCATCCACCTTTCTCCTACTATGAACACACTGCGTTGCTCTAAGTTGGACAGGCATGCGTCTGCTGTCCCGAGCTCCTTGGGGACAGGTGCGTGTCCACCTTGTGGGGGTCCTTGGGAAGGTATCTGGTGGCACCGTGAGCCAGTGTCTTGGGATCGACCCTTCCTGGTGCCTCCGGACCCGTCAGGGGTTCCACGGCCTGGGGAGGTGCGTGTGGGCCCTGTGGGGGCAGGGTCCTGCCTGCCCTGTGTGGGTGGGCGTTCTGGAGCAGCTCCCTCCCACCTGTCCCTAGAGCCCAGGGTAGTCACAGCCACGACCGCGTGGGCCTGTGATGGGTCACGCCGGTCATGGGTGACGTGGGGCCTCTGGCCAGCAGACCTGGAAGTCAGGGGCCCTCAAGAGAGTCGAGGGCAGATGGAGCCAGGGGCTCTGGGGCCTCAGCTCAGGGATGGGAGGAACCGACAGACGGGGACAGGACTGCGGTGGTTGGGGAGCAGAGGCTTTGTCCACGCAGGGTTGGGGCTTTCCTGTGGGGCCTTTCGGCTCCCAGACTGGGGCTCCCGGCTGCATGTAGGAGGGGGTGCAGAACGTGGGTGCTCATGTGGCTCTTGCCACGCCCCAAACTCGGGGCCACGGGCTGGGTCTTGCTGCTCTGTGCGGTTGGGGGGGGCCCCCAGCAGCGCAGCCCCTCCCCTCCTGCTCCGCCCCCTCCCCACCCCGGGGCCTTTTTCCTTTGAAACAACTGCCTGTATTAAGTAACGATTATTCCAGTTTCGCTTTAAAACAGCTAATCAGAGACATCGCCAGCTGCCAGCAAGGTCTGATGGGGCGCGATAGGTGCCGCCCGCCGGGCTGGGATCCAGCCCCGGCACGGAAACTCCCGGCCGTGCCCCCGCTGCCTGCCAATGTGGGTTTCCGTTTGGCTGGTGGCACCGGGACCGGCCCCGGGCCCCCTCCTGCCCGCTTGCCCTGCCAGGGGACGGCTTCAGTGGTGGGGGCCTGTGGGGGCCTTGCGCCATCCCTCAGGGCCTCTGGCACCCCAGAGCCGCCCGGCTCGTGGGAGGAAGCGTGGTGCTCTCACGGCCCGCCGCCTGGTGGAAACGTAACCCCCAGAATGCTTTCGGGGTAACCTTATCCTCTGCGCCGATAGCATCTCGGGGCCGTGACAGGCAGGAACTGGCGGGCATGAACTTAATCAGCGAGCTCTCGGGCTGCGCAGCCGAGGCGGGAGAGGGCCGCTGTGGCCGTAATTGGGACCATGTGGGGCTCCTCGCGGAGGATTAGGCCGAGAGACAGACCTGCCCGCGAAGATTAGTTTCAATTAGACGGGCTGGAGGGAAGGCCGCTCGGCAAGATTAAAACAGGAGAAAGTTTCCGCGGCGGCCGGCCCGGCCCCCCGGCTAATGGGAGCCGAGCGCGTGTGGAAGGACGCAGCCACCGACTCTGGCTGGCCCTGCCCTGTGGCCCTGCCCCTGACCCAAACCGGCTGGGCTGGGGCTGAGGAGGGGGGCGTGGTCAATGGCCACTGTCTGGCCCTGGGGGTTCGTGTCTCCGGCTGCTCCTGGCTGGGTGTGCACCCCCGAGACGGCGCGTCCCGCCTTCCACCCGGGCTCGGGCAGGGGCAGGTGCCAGGCGGTGGGGGCAGGGCCAGCTGCCGGTCCTCGGCCTCCTGCAGCCCCGCGAGCGCTGTGCGTGTTTTAGAAACCGTCCATTTAACGACAGCTAAATTATGGAAATGCATTTTCACAGCTGGGGAGAAAGCCATTAGGTTAATCAGGCCCGGCCTAGCGGCCCAGGCCAGCCCTGGAGACTCGGCCGTACGAGGGAGCCATTACGGGCCCAGGGGCGCGGCGCGCTGCCCATCACCCGCCCGCCCTCAGGGGCCCTGCTCTCCACCCCCCCAGTGTCAAACCCCCAGCAGAGACCCCCTTTGTCTGCACAGTGAGGTGCTGTGTGGGTCAGCAGAAGCCTCGCTGTCCTGGGCGTGGGGCCTTCCCGGTCCTGCCCGTGATCTGTGAGCTGCCCCCACACTGCGGCCCAGCGCCGAGCCAGGGCCCCCATGGGGGCAGCTGGGACACGCCCTGGTCTCCGCCCTCAAAGGCGATGGCACAGCCTCTGCCCAGCGGCAGTGTGGCTTCCTCCCCAGAGACTGCCACCTCCACCCCGGGGATGGCATGACCTGTCCCCAGTGAGGGACAACCCTGGAACAACTTCCAGCCCCCATGATAGCATAACCCCTGCTCACAACAGCACACGCCTCCTGGTTGCCCATGACTGCTTCCCAATGCATAACTTCCTGCATTCTGTCCACCTTCCCTGCCTCCTTCCCTTCTTCCTTCCCTTCTTTCCTTCCTTCCCCCCTCCCTTCCTTCCTGCCTCCCTTCCTTCCTTCCTTCCTTCCTCCCTCCCTCCCTCCTTCCTTCCTCTCTCCCTTCCTTCCTCCCTTCCATCCATCCTTCCTCCATCCTTCCTTCCCTCCCAATGTCCCTCCCTCCCTCCTTCCTCCTTCCTTCCTCCTTCCTTCCTCCTTCCTTCCTTCCTTCCTTCTTTCCTTCCTTCCTTCCTTCCTCCTTCCTTTCCTCCCTCCCTCCCTCCCTCCCTCCCTCCCTCCCTCCCTCGCTCCCTTTCTTGATCCAAAGGCGGTGTGTTGTCCTCCTGTTTGCTGGGGGTGGAGGCCTGAATCCCAGGCAGTGCAGCCAGGGCAGTTCTGCAGAACGCGGGGACATTCTCAGAGACCCCACTGGCTGGTCCCTGTGGTCCCTCCTGTTACCCCAGGCTGGCCAGTGGAATTGGGGCCCCAGGACTGCATCCCCCTCGCCTGTCCCAGCACTCATGGGGCTGAGAGGCACTGCCCCGCCAGCGGGGACAGGCTCAGTGAGGCTGAGTCTGTGCAGGGGACCCTGCTCCCCTGAGGGCACCCGGAGATACTGGAGAAATGTCCCCCTCTGGCACTGAGGATGGGAGACCCTGCCAGGGCCGGGGTTTCCACCTTGCTCGAGCCCTCAACCGCGAGTGCATGAGACCGGGGGACATGGCTTGGCATTCCCCAGAGAGCTGGAAGATGGGGGCCTGCTCTCCCTTGTACGGTAACCCCAGGACCCGCCTGCTGTGTGGAGCTGCGCTCAGCCACATCTGTCTGTCTCAGGGGAGGGTCCTTGTCCTCGGGGCTGGGCTGAGGCGTTCTCTCCTTTCCCTCAGCAGCCAGCTAGCACAGGGCCCCTGCCTGTAGTGACCTGGTTCTGGGTGCTCCAGGCCCACCTGTGGGCACAGCACCCCTACCACCCCGAGTCCCCGGCTGCAACAGGGCACACTCAGCTACCTGGAGTGCAAGCATCCCGGAGTGGGGACAGAACCAGGTCTATCCCTCAGGGAACACAGCCCGGTGCTCCCCACCCGACAATCTTCCCCGCAGTCTGGTGCTCCCCACTCGAGAGTCTTCCCCACATCCTGGTGCTCCCCACCCAACAGTCCTCCCTGCAGCCCAATGCTCCCCACCTAACAATCCTCCCCACAGCCTGGTGCTCCCCACCTGACAATCCTCCCCACATTTGGTGCTCCCCACCCGGTAGTCCTCCCCACAGCCTGGGGCTCCCCATCCGACAATCCTCCCCGCAGTCTGGTGCTCCCCACCCGACAGTCCTCCCCTCAGTCTGGTGCTCCTCACCCAAGAGTCCTCCCCGTAGCCTGGTGCATGGCATCTTGGGATGTGCAGAGACATAGTGGGAGACAGATAGGGACACACAGGCAGGGCCCGGGGTCTCAGGGGATCCAGTGACTGGCTGAGCAGTGCAGGGGTCTTGTGCTGGTGCTTTGAGGACAGGGACAGCCCATACTGGCACCCCCAGACCCACCTGAAGTGCCAGGACCCCCTGGGTGGGATCCACTGACCCTCCCAGGAGTCAGGAGAGCTGGGAGCCAGTTGAGGACGCAGGCCCTGTGGGTGCCACATCTGGGAGAGCCGGGAGGGAGAACAGGAACCCCCAGGCATGGTGCTGTCTCAGCAGGGAAGGGTCAGCCCAGAGCCTGTCCTCACCGAGGGCCTCTCCCGCCCCATCTTGGCCTCGAAGCCCTCCTGGCCCCTCTCTGCATCAGATGAGCCCATTCCTTGAGGAGGGAAATGGCCGCAGACCCTTGGCAGAGGGAAAAGCTCGTCCTCCTCGAGGGTGGCCCTGATCCCGGGGGCCCCCAGGGACTGGCTCAGGGCAAGGTCAGTGGTGGGCACAGCCAGTGGCTACTGTGGTGACTTTAGGCTTGTTTCCCCGGTGGACACAACCCAGAACACAGTTCCCGCCCACTGGCTACGCCCCTGCCAGGCCCATGTCATCTGCTCTGGCTGCAGGGTGGCCCGGGAGTCCTGGTCAGGGCAGGACTGAAACCCTGCAAAGTGCCGAGTCAGTGAGGGCAGCTGCTCATCTACACCCTGGACAGCCAGGCTAGGTGGTGAGCCAGCAGGGGAGGGGTACTGCAGGGCAGGAGGGAGGGTGAGACCACAGGGGAGGGGTGCTGCGGGGTGGGAGAGGGTGAGCCTCTGGGGGAGGGGTGTTGTGGTGTGGGAGGAAGGGTGGGCCCACAGGGGAGGGGTGCTGCGGGGCGGGGCTGCCGCGTAGGCAGGGAATGGCTAAGAGGATGCTTCTCATGGAGAGCAGAGAGGGACTCCATGTCCTGCTGAGGAAGAGGCCTGGCAGGGTTTGTGGAGCAGCCTGAGGCAGGGCAGAAGGCCACTGCCCAGAGTGACCGTAAGTGACCCCTTGGCAGCGAGGGGTCTGGTTTGCCCTTGGGGCCTGCCCAGCTCTGTCGGACCCCAGGTGCCCGCAGAAAGGGGGCCTCTGAGCACCTCGGGGAGGGGTGGACGGACACTTCCGGCTACTGGTGCAGGTGACATTCTGGTGTTCACAGGCCAGTGTCCCGGGGCGCCAGTGTCAGAGCCCAGGAGGATGTCTGCTGGCCAGGAGGCGAGACTTTGACGAGCCGGGATGGCTGTACCCTGCTGTGAAGGGGCAGGGGCTGGCAGGCCGCCCTATGCCCCCGCTGCCCCCCGTGGCCCCTGGGCTGGCCAGGGTCCCACTGCTGGGCCCAAGGCCGTGTCCACGGACGGCGGCTGCCCGCTGGCCTTCCGAGCGGCTCTGTTTATTTAGACTTTCTGTGAAGCTGACAGCTCGAATCAGGCTAATTTACCTGAGGCAGACCAAGCGTCCTCTATTTATTTTATGATATTTTGGGGGTAACCTGATCCCCGCCCCCGCCTTGTTTACATGGCGGCCAGGGCGCATCTGCAGCCCAGCCGGGCCGGCCAGGCTCTCCTCAGGACCCAGTGGGTTTGTGGGTTCGGCCTGGCCCAGCCCCCAGGCACTGCCCCCTCCCCCGGCAGTCTGCGACCCAGCCAGTTTCTGGGGGGGCGGGTCCCGGGGAGAGCACAAGGCTCAGAGTCCAGGCTGTGGGGAGGGGGAGGGCAGGTGAGGTACAGGGACCAGGGCGGGCACAGGGACAGTGTCTGAGCTTGCAAGTCCACCCCTGGGCTGGCCCTGGTCCCAACGCTGATGTGGGCAGCTGATGAGTGCCCTTCCTCTCCTCACTGGACAGGGTGATCAGAGCTCCCACAAATAACAGCTGGCCAGCCCCCCTCAGAGTAGCTGAGGAAGCAGACGGAAGCACAGGGTTCTGGGCATGTGAAAAATCCCTAAATGGTCAGGGAAGCTTCCTGGAGGAGGAGGCATCTGTCCTGAGTCTGGATGCTGGCAGTGCCTCCACCCTGTCCGCATTGCCTTCTGCTCTGGCTTGAGGTGGCCCGAGGAGCTCCAGGTAGAGGGGGCGGAGCTGGTCCCAAGGCCCAGAGCATTGGTCTTCGGGTAGAGGAGCTTCCCTCTTCCTCATGGAAGAGCACGTGGGCAAGAGCTGCTACCCCTTGACTGGGTAGGGGTGCTCCTGTATGGTGGGGTGAGGGTGCTCCTGCTGGGTGGGTGGGGTGCTCCCATTGGGTGGTATGCTCCCGTTGGGTGGCTGAGGGTGCTCCTACTGAGTGGGTGGGGTGCTCCCACTGGGTGGGAGTGCTCCCTCTGAGTGGGTGAGGGTGCTCCTGTGGGTGGCTGGGGTGCTCCCATTGGGTAGGCGAGGGTGCTCCTGCTGGGTGGGGTGCTCCCAATGGGTGAGTGAGGGTGCTCCCGCTGAGTGGGTGAGGGTGCTCCTGCTGAGTGGGTGGGGTGCTCCTGTTGTCTGGGTGGGGTGCTCCCATTGCCTGGGTGGGTGCTCCTGCTGGGTGGGGGGGCTCTGCCTGTCTCCTTGGACATGTCCTGCGCCAGCCCCTCACCCTGGGCCTGGCTGGCTCTTTGCAAAGGTCACTCAGTGGTTGAGTCCACCCCAAAGCCCGGGGCCACGTGCCTCAGAGGGCCTTCGGGTCCCCAAGTGTGGGCGCGAGGGGCAGGGATTCCGTGGGTCAGGGGTTGGCGGCAAGGCGGGCGGCTTGGTGCGGGGCTCCCGCAGGGGGTCCGGCTGGCACCATACATCTCTGTCACCGGCTCTATGAATAAATTAACCTTTCTGAAGATTAGTGCTCTCGGCACCTCGGGCTCCGCACGGGCAGCGAGCGTGACAGCCGCCGAGGGTGTAGCTAGAGCCCACCAGGGCAGGGGCGCCTGGACCCAGGCCTCAGGGGCCATCTTTAGAGCCCGGAGGGCAGGCAAGTGCGGAGGGGCCCGGGTCCAAGCCCCCTCCTGCCACAGGAGACC
This sequence comes from Sorex fumeus, assembly GCF_029834395.1. Classification (NCBI taxonomy): domain Eukaryota; kingdom Metazoa; phylum Chordata; class Mammalia; order Eulipotyphla; family Soricidae; genus Sorex; species Sorex fumeus. The sequence goes on from NW_026606121.1 coordinate 6,365,780, forward strand.
CGCGGGGGGCCAGCTCTCACCCAGTGGCCCTTCTCGTGGGGCTCCTCCGGGGGTTCCGCCCGTGTTCCCGAGGGAGCCTGTTCTCTGGGGCGCAGGTCAGGGCAGTGGCACAGAGCAGCTGGGCTAGCGGCCACCCCTGCCGCACACTTGCTTGGCGAGGCCTCCTGTCCCTCCGAGGCGCAGGCAGACAGCCCTGTGGTCCCACACCGCACTGACCAGGCTAGGCCAAGGACACAGCATGACACTATGGGTCAGAGCTGAGAGGATGTGCTCCAGCCGCACCTGGAGGCAGCGGACCCTCTGCCCTGCTTTCCAGGAAGCCCCCAGAGCCCCCCCACCTCTTTGAGCCCCTGCTGGACCCTCTGCCCTGTGCATGCATGTCCCCTGCTGGCCGGAGCCTGGAGGGCGCCCCTGGGGACAGAACAGGAACCTGGTGTCCTGGGGATGGAAGCCAATCACCTGTGGGTACCCATTGGGCCAGGGGGTGGACGGTATGGGGGGGCAGAGCCCTTTCCTCCCCAAGGAGCGGCCCGTGGGTGCCAGGCTGGGGATGGGAACAGGGAGGCGGGGCATGCTCAGGGGGCTCACAGGGCAGGGCTGGGCACAGGCCTGAGAGGAGTGTGGGGTCACCGGGGTTGAAGGTCATGGGGTGAGAGGTCATGGGGCGTGGGGGTCACGGGAGTTGGGGCCACAGGGGTATGCAGGGTCACTGGGTATATGAAGTCATGAGAGGTGAGGGGTCACAGGGGTGTGGGTCACAGGGGTGAAGGGTCGTGGGAGTGAGGAGTCACCGGGAGGGGGTCACAGGGGGTTGCTGTACCTCTGCCACCCCTGCTGGTGCTCACCTAACCCCCAGGACCTGCAAAGTGAGGGGCTGCAGCTCAGGGAAGAGTGTGTGTGTGGGGGGGGGGGGGTGCAAAGTCTCCTTCGGGACCAAATGTCCCGTTCATTACTTAAGAGTATCTCAGATTCTCCATCAGGGAGGACAGCCGCTCCCCTGCCGGGAACTGGGCCTAGGGTGCCCTGGCAGGAGGAGTCAGTGCTGTCCCAGGGAGAAAAGTGGGAACAGCCAGGATTGGAGGTGTTAACCCTGGGCAGCTGCCTTGAGGAGGTGGCCCCTGAGCACAAGCATCGTCTGCTCCCATCTCGGTGGCCCTCTGACTGGTATGGAGTCAGAGACGGTGCCAGGTTGGCCTGTGTGACCTCCTGGACGGGGTTCAGCATTCACAGCAAGGGGGTCCCCGGACAAGTAGGAGGCAGGGCCATTAACTGCTCCTGCGAGGGGGCTTGGAGGGAGGTGGGACCCGGATGGTGCCTGCAGCCCACCGTGCCTGCTGCCTGGTGGCTGGAAGAGCCTCGATGCCATCTCTGTCTAGCATATGGGGCTGACCTGGCTGTGCAGGGCAGTGGGCAGTGAGAAGTGGGTCAGGGCTCAGGGGTCAGAAGTCAGAGGCTGCGGAGTGTGGCCAGCAGTGGCCAGCAAGTGTTTGCGCAGCTTCTCCTGGCAACCCCACCCCGCCCCTGACCACAGGCTTTCTGGAACCTTCTCACTGGGCACTGCGGTCGCTCACGGGATCTGGGTGTCTGGCGGCCCAGCGGGATATGCCTAGGCCCCCCCCCACCCCCCGTACTGAGGGGCTGCCCCAGCCCTGCACTGGCTGCTGGGGGCAGGGCGCGGCGGAAGTCCTGTCCCCGGGGGACCCCGCGGCCGAGTGGCCGGCAGGTGGCGTGCGTGGCCCGCCTGGCGGGGGCGAGCGCACATCTGGAAGTGTTTGATTTGATGGGGTGTCGCCTCACATTGCTGGAACGAGCGTAAGCGGTTTCTGACCCACCGAGTGAGAAACGTGAGCCGGGTTTTACTGCCGACCCTTTAAATAAAAACCAGATCGCTTATTAAACCATTATCTCCGAGACGGGGGGCCGGCGTGGCGGGCGGCGCACGTGGACGGGATGCAAGCCCATGCAGTGGGTGTCAGACACCGCCACGGCAAAGGTGATGGGCAGGCCACAAGGTGGCACCCAGGCAGGTGGCCGCTGTGGGCGACGCTCGCGACCTTGACTCAGGCAACTTCGGGTCGCACCTTGGAGCCGGGTGCCCACTCTGTGCACGGATGTTCTATTTAGTGCTGGGCCTGGGCCACAGCTGCCGCCCTGAGATTCAACGGGCGTGGGTGAGACCCCGGGTCAGTCCTCGACTCGGAATCAATGGGGGCACCTGAGTGTTCCTGCAACTGGGTCAGCGTCCCCTCCGCCCAGCGACCCTGGCTCGGTGCTGCCTGCTGGCTGACCATGGTGGGGGCTGTGGTGTCCCTGGGGTGTGGGGGGACATGTCTGGGTGTGGGTGGATCTGTGCCAGCTGCAGACCAGAGCAGCGTGGAGGGGGTGTGGGGCGGGGGGGGGGGGCGCACGGCCGAGAGCATGAGGTGAGGCGGCAAGAAGCTGTGACCGCAGGCTGCAGGGCTGAGGTCAGGGCACAGGAAAGGGGGTCATTGGGCTGATGCCCAAGACCCGCGGGATCACGCAGGGCATTGGCTGCCTGTGCAGGGCGGTCAGGGTGGGGGACCCCCTGTGAGTGGCCCCCACCAGGGAGGCCTCTGGGGGACCCACTGGGCCCAGGGCCACTGCTGCTGGGAGGGGCCAGGGCAGACAGCACAGCCAGCCTGCGGGGACCTGGACTTTCAGTGGGTGTGGGTGACATCAGTCAGGGCTGGTGACCTCGCTGGCAGGAGGCAGGTGAGGGGCAGGTGGGGGCAGGTGGAGGCAGTGGGGGTGGGGGGCGGCCGAGGTGACAGTGGGGGCTGCACACTTGGGTTGGTACCCTCGGGGTGTCGGTCATGCTGACTTGCGTCTTGCATCCTAACGTACTTGGGTTCAGCCCAGGCCCTGGGGGCACCTCCCCTAACCCCAACCCCGCAGTGCTTCCTGCCACCGAATCACCATGCTGGGCTCTGGGGTGCAGCAGGGAGCGGGGCCCACGTGGCCCTCACAGCACCCCACACCCACCCAGCCCTGAGCGGGGCCCCTCGGACAGGCCAGTAGCAGGTCCCCAACGTGTGGGGTGAGCCCAGAGGAGGCTGTGGGGGACACTGCTGCCTTGGGCAGCGCCCGCCTGGCAACCAGATGAGAGGGGCGGCTGGGGGCCCCATTCCAGCGAGCCCTGCCTGGCCTGAAGGGGGGCAGTGACCACTCCAGGGTCAGGCAACGGCGCTGGGCTCCAGCTCAGCCAGCACGTCCAGAGGCAGATCTGGGTGCTGAGCCCCTGCTTCTGTGCAGGTACACATGCACACACGCACACACACACGCACACACGCACACACACGCACAAGCGCATACTGCATACCCCCTCAGGGGACACACAACCGCACACACACACTTCATACACGGGCACACCCACACACACTCAGACACACTCGCACACACTGTCACAGCTGCACACACTCAGGTACACATACAGTCACACTTGCACACACTCGGGCACACCCTCCAGGACACTTAGGCACGCCCGCTGACATGGTGATGCACACAGGGACACACATCAGGCACACACTTGCCAGGCTCTGGCCGTGCAGCCCCTCTGGGCCTTACCACCAGCTCTGGCGGGTTTGCTGGGCTCGTCCTGGAATGGGTAGGCCCCAGGGCAGCTGAGCAGGCATCCCGTGGGTGCCCCTACGCCTCTAGCCTGGCTGCTGATGGCCGAGCTCACAGTGCTGGCCAGCTTGTCCTTGGGGCTCCACTCTGGGCCAGGCGCCTGGACCCCGGTCCCCACAGGCCCCTCGCCTACGGGAGGTGTTACCCGTGCCTGGCCGTGCCCTCCAGCCCCATGGGCAGAGTCCTGGGCAGCCGGGGCAGGGGCATGGCTCTCGCCCACACGGCCCTGCAGGGAAGCCCCCGGAAACGCTTGGGTTTCTCCCACAGCACCGGGACTGCAGGAGCCAGGGGTGTGGGGGCCAGGCCGTGCCCACAGCCACCTTGGGGCGCAGGGCCTGGGTGGGGGCCGCCGGGTGGGAGGTGCCCCAGCTGGTAGCCGGCGCAGGGTCGGGAGCCCTGGACGCGAGGGCCGTCCCTGAACAGGAGGGGGTAGCAGGGGTCAGGCGCGGGTGGGTGGGTCGCCGCCCCGGGCCGGCCACATCGTCCACCTGGGCGCCGTGATTTACCGTCCTGCCGCTTTAACTGCGGCCTCGGGCGCGGGCTGTGCCCCTCCCGGCCGCGGCTGAGCTGGGAAAATCTATTAGGGCCGAGTCATTAATCTGCTGCCGCCGCGGGCGCTGGGCCTCCGTTTAATGGGCTGCTTCCTGCGCGCTGCCCGCTCTCCTGATCAGCTTTGTTTAATTATCAAAATATTTGATGCAGAAAATTGACATTAGTGCGGAGGGCTCGGCCCTTCTCCCCGCCGGCTCTGGGGGACATGGACTGTGGCGGCCGCTCGGCCGCGCCTCAAAATAGCAAGTGGGCAGCAGGCAGCGCCGGCCCGTGGGGGCCGGGGACCCGCCCTGGGCACGGGGAGCTCCGGCGCCCGGAGGCGTCAGTGTCAGGCGGGACTGCCTGGGCCTGGGGAGTGGTGCCAGGTGGTGAGGGCTGACCCCAGGACCTGCACAGGACACTTTCGGGGTTGTGCAGGCCGAGGAGACCCTCGGGCCCAGCGGGCACAGATGGGGCACTGGCGTTCACCAGCGTGTCCTGGACTCTGGGGCCCGTGGGGCAGGGGCTGGGGACTGGCCGGGCAGCTGTGTGGCCGGTGCCTGAGGTGAAGGCAGAGCCGAGCCTGTGCATGACCAAGCCAGGCTGCTCCTTCTCCTCCAGGCAGCCCCCCAGGATTCATCCCTGGACCCAGACCTCTGGTTCCCATCGTGGGGCACCAGCTGCACCTATGCCATGTCCCCATGGGGATCTGATCCTTGCAGGGATGGAGCCTGTCCAGGAGAGACTATGCATGCTGCCAGGGACCTGTGCACTTACATGTACATGTGTGTGCACATGTGAGTCATATGTGCACGCTCATGTGGGGTGCCCCGTGTATACATGTGATACCCATGTACATGAGACCTATGTGTGCTTACATGTGGTGCTCTGTGTACATGTGAGAGACCTGTGTGTACTCACATGTGGTGTCCCATACATGTGTGAGTCTTGTGTGTGCTCACATGTGGTGCCCCGTATACATGTGTGAGACATGTGTGTGCTCTTGTGGGGTGCCCCATTTATATGTCAGCTGTGGAGACCTGTGTGGTGACATGTGCTCACACATGTACATGTGTGTGTTTGTGAGACCTGAGAGTGTTCTTATGCCCCGTGTACTTGTTTGCACGTGTGAGACCTGTGTATCCGCTGTACAAGTGCGTGATCTGTATGTGCTCATGTGTGGTATCCCGGGGTGTGTGAGCTTTGTGTTTCCGCATATGGTGTCTGGGGTATGTGAGCTGTGTGTGCCCGCGTGTGGGTCACGGGGTGTGTGACCTATGTGTGCCCGCGGTGTATGAGCTTTATATGCCTGTCTGTGGGGTCTGGGGTGTGCGACCTGTGTGTCTGCCGTCCCTGACGGGGCTCTGGCTTGCAGAGTGGCCGAGGGCCGGAGCAGGCGGGCACAGCCGCCCCTGGCGCTGGTGGTTCTCAGCTGTCGGTTCATTTCCACACAGAACGCTTGAGAAGCCCATTCTGAGAACAAACCGCCACCCGGCCTGGGTGTGCAGGGTCCCTCGTGCCCGCACACTGTCTCAGCCATGGGGAGGACCCACCAATGCCTCCGCTGGTGGCCGCACTGATCTGGGCTGGGAGACGGGCCCCCCTTCCCGACACCCCATCCCTCTCAGACACTGCAAGGTGCTTCCTGGTGTCCCTGTCTGTGGGCAGTGGCCATCCATGTGTCAGTGACCCCACACTCGTGTCAGCCCCGGCCATGCCTGGGGGGTGCCCAGGGGCCCTGCAGGGTGAGGTTTGTGCCCCGTGTGGGGTCCAGCGGGGATGGTGCTGATTCTGAAGTTGGAGTCATGGCGAGGGGGGCTCACAGCAGGGTGGCCTCCAGGGTTCAGGAGAGCCCAGCCCCAACGCTGGCTCCCAGGGCTGACCCCGGGACCTAGCCCCTCCCTCCCTTGAGGGGGCTCCTTCTTGCATCCCGTGTGGGGGGGAGTGCCCTGTGCAGCCTCAGCCTAGCAGGTCCTCTGGGGTTTTCCTGGGCACCCAGCCACCGGGAAGAACCCCCAGTTCTGGGATCTCATTGTAGACCCAGAAGCCTATGGGGGGTCCTGCTCCCATAGAAGGCCCAGTCAGGGTACAGCGGGCTGGTGCTGGCCTTGCATGTGGCCAGTCTAGGTCCCATCCCGGCACCCAGTACGGGTCCTCTGGCGCATGCCAGCAGTAACCCCTGAGCCCAGAGCCAGGAGAAAGGCTGAGCACCATCGGGGTGGTCCCCAAGCAAAAGCCACCCCAGACCTCGAAACAGCAAGCAACAAACACAACAATTAGGTCCCACCCAGGGTTCTGCTGAAGGCAAGTGCGGGGGTGAGTGAGGGGCTGCGGCCCCTGTGCGGGTCCCTGCAGGCTGGGGGCGCGGTCAGTGCCTGGTCCTCAGGGGGAACAGCGCTCCGTGGGTGGGAGCTGCCCCGTCTCAGCTGTGTTCCCAGAGAGACCCCCAGCCCAGTCAGCTGCAGCCCCCAGAGCTAAGGCTGGGCACTCAGAGACTGCAGGGCCTCGTGCACACGCATGTGTGCATATGTGTGTGCATACATGTGCATGTGTGCACTCATGTGACTGTGTTGTGAGTGTGGATGTGCCCGTTTGCAGATACACACAGGTGTGCTTTGTGCATACACTGTGCATGCCCATGTTTGCACCCACATGTGTGTGGTGGTGTTAGTGTGCGAGTGTGCACATGTGTGTGCAGGCCCCCCCCCCCCGGTCTGCATCCCCACCCCCACACTGGCACGAGGGTGACTCTCCCGGGGGCCATGAGTGGCGGCTGTGGTGGGCCTGGTGTCAGCCTCATGCCAGGGAGCCACTGGCCGACGTTGACCCTTTGCCCTCCCAGGCTGCCGCCGCGGCCTCTGTCCTGGGACCCTTCCAGCCCGGTGGTGGAGAGCGAGGTGGTTGGGGGCAGCATAGGGGTCACTCTTCTGGGAGCAGCCTGGTGCCAGCATGGCAGCCCCGACCCTGTCCTTGCCCCCTGCACCATCCTGGCGCTCCCCAGGGTCTGTCACCCGTGAAGGGCGGGTGGGCACAGAGCGTGGCTGAGGGGACTTGGGGGCCGGCTGGGAAGCGGGTGCTCCGAGGTCTGGGGCCCCGGGCCGGGTGTGGGCTGGGCGGGGCTAGGGAGATCCCCTGGGACCCCAACACCTGCCTGACAGCCTGGGGCAGCCTGCCTGGACACTGAGTGAGGGTCCCGCTGCTTTGCGAACTTGGGAGCCCCGGGATGATGCGATGCTCCTCGACAGCCCGTGTGAACCGTCTACACGGCCTGGAGCCTCTCCTGTCCGGGCTCTTCTGTTCTGGGGCTTGTGTGAGGGGGTGACCCTGTTGAGGCCTGTGGCCAGTGCGGCTGGACAGTGGCTACAGCCCCCACCGGGCCGGCCTCCTTCCCTGAGTGCCTGCACAGCAACACCATGGACAGAGCCTCTCAGAGCAGTGCTCAAAGGCTCACAGAGCAGTGCTCTCAGAGTCCTGCGCGTCTGGGGACCCCACCTGACGCCCTTCCTTCCCCGTCTGCCCTCTTCTGAGGCTCCGGGGTCCCAGGCCCTCTGATGAGCATTTGGGTCCCGTTGGGTGACAGTGGGGCCGGGCTGCAGGCACGCAGGGTCCCTGGGGTCACGTGAGCTGCTAAATGGCCAGATTCGTGTGTCTGGAGAGAGCCACACCCCGGCACTGGCTGGAGACCAGGACTCCTGAGCCCCCACCCCCGAGGTGACCCCCACAGGGCAGTGACCCCTGACCCCGATGGGGCTGGTGCTGGCCTGTCAGGTTCAGCCCTAAACCCACCTCACTTTTGCCATGGTGACCCCGTCTCACTGGCATGGCCCACAGCCTGGGTCTGTGAAAGGGCCCCCGCGGCCATCCCAGAGCCCCCTGGGCTGTCCCAGGGTCTTCTGGGGCCCGTGGTCGCCTGGTTGCACGCCCCTTCCTGCGGCTTCTCTCTGAGTCTCTGGCTGACAGTCATATGGGGCCGGTAGCGGCCCCCAGGCGCCCCCCCCCCCCGGGGCCAGCAGCCTCAGGTTGGACTCGGGGCACCCCCAGGCCCTGCTTCTGGCCGAAGGTGTTGAGGCCTGGCAGGAAGGCTCAGGGCTGTGCAGCGCGTGAGGTTGGCACTGTGTGTTCGTTCGTCCATGGCCCCCGGTCTGCGTGGCGCTGAGAGCCGCCGCCGTGGGCTCCGGGCCCCGCAGCCCCGCAGCTGATCCGTGGAGCCCGGGCGTCTCAGGGAGAGAAATATGGAAGCAATTACGCCCGAGCCGTCGGGGTAATTCCCTGAGAGACACCAGGGCCGCCGCGCGCAGCCCCGTACACGGCGTCCTAATGAAGCAATTAAGGCCAGGATCCTCCGCCTTTGATCTCGATGGGGTAATTTCTACAAAAACAGTGCCGAGTGATAGATGCCCATAACTCAGGCTCCTTAATTGTACTTAATTTGTTTGGAATACGAATGTGCATTTAATTAAGCCCCAGCGCAGCCGCATGCTTCAAGCGGCCTGTCAGGGAAAATCAAGGCCCAGTTTGCTTTCAAAGGTACTGGTTTTTATCAGGCCTTCCAGGGAAGGTGAGTCACGCAGGAAAGGGCTGCTCCGGGGGAGCAAGAGAGGATGCCTCTGCAGGCAGATTGTGCTGGGAGCCCGGGTGGGGGTCCCCTCTGCAGCCCCTGGGAGCCCAGGTGGGGGTCTCAACTGCAGTCCCCGGGAGCCCTGGGCAGGGGGCCTCATCTGTAGCCCCTGTGAAGCCTGGGTAGGGGTCCCCTCTGCAGCCCCTGGGAGCCTGAGTGGGGGTCCCTCTTCAGTCCCTGGGGAGCCCGGGTAGGGGTCTCTTCTGCAGCCCCTGGGAACCCTGGGCAGGGGTTCCTGTGCAGTCCCCGGGAGCCCTGGACAGGGGGTCCGGTCTGCAGCTCCCCAGAGCCCTGGGCAGGGGGTCCGGTCTGCAGCTCCCGGGAGCCCTGGGCGGAGATTCCCTCCGTGTAGTCCCTGGGGAGCCCGGGTAGGAGTCCCGTCTGCAGCCCCTTCAGCTGGAGCTGAGGCTTGGCTGGGGCCGGGTCACCCTTCTGTGGTATCTGTTCTGAACCCCCCCGCCCCCAAGGCCCTGCCCACCGTGGGCTTCTGTCTCAGCTCTGGGGCATGTGCAGGAGCTTCTGGGCCGGGCTGCGGGCAGCAGGGCACATGGAGGCCCGGACTCTGCTCCTGCTGGGTCGGGTCTCAGGGACTCTCAGGGGTGGCCAGGGACATGACTGTGCCCAGGTACAGTCCAGGGCTGGGGCGGTCAGGACAGTCGCTTGCATTCCAGGCTGTCAGACCAGTGGGTCCAGCTCCAGGCTGGGTGACTGGGAAGGGGCCGAGCCACGAAGGAGAAACCCTTTCCCCTGGATCTGAGGCAGCACCTGTGCACACACACATGCACGCAACACACACATGAGCATGACATTCATGAGCACAAACACACAGACACAGCAATGTGTGATGCACATATGTGCACAGTTACACATATGCATGCACACAACCCACACGTGAGCGTGACATACAGTGACACATGCCTGGGCACACATATGCACACATGCACACAGTAAACACTTGCACACACACAACACACCACCACATAGTGTACATGAGCACACAGTAACACATACCTGAGCACACGCAGTCACATACAACCAGGCACACAATACACATGTGACAATGCATGCACGAGCACATACACATACACATGCATGCACAATGCTCACAATACACATAGTACCCTGAGGTTCACACGCACATTCACATATGCCGAGGGCCGCGCTGGCTCGAGCAGCCCCCTGCGCAGTTCCACCTACATTCCTGGGGGCCAGCCCCATCCCGGCTGCTGTCAGTGGCCAGGGGAGGGTCAGCAGAGTGCCCTGCCATGTGGACAGGCTGCCCGGGTCAGGTCAGGCTGCTTCCTGCCGGGCTCTCAGGGAGTCCTGACACCCGCCTGGGTCTGGGGTGCAGGTCCAGCTGCGCCCCACCAAGTCACATCCCTACCCTGTGACCACTGCTTCCCTGGGGACGGTCAGCGGACATTTGGCAAGTTCTGTCCCCTTCACACGTCTTCACTCTAAAGAGATGCCTCCCCCAAGAGCCCCCAGAGCTTTGGGGTCAAGAGCTCAGGATAGGGCCACGTGACCAGGACCGACCTGGGAGAGGAAACTTCAGACACAGGGAGCGCATGTGCGCACACACGTGCACTTGCATGCACACACCATGCAGCCAGGTAGTGAGTGGCAGGTGCTACAGGCAGAGTCCCTGCTGGAGGCGCGGGCGTGCCACGGACATTGTCCATGCAACAGTGGCCCCCGCCACGTCCTGTGCCCAGCCACGCCCTGTCCTAGCCATGCCCTGCCCCCAGCCACGCCCACTGCTGCCAGCCCACCCTCTGTCTGCACCAGCTCCTGTCCTGCCCTGGGTGGGCTCTAAGTGTTGGGGGTCCCCAGCTGTGTCCCTGGAGGACGATGGTCCCTAGGAAAGGCTGCTCAGGCCTGGAGGCTGCGCCTCCCTCTGGTGCCTCCACCAAGTCCTCAGGGCATCTCCATGGCCTCAGGAGCTGGCAGGGCAGCCCAGGGCTGCGGCTGGCTGGTCCCGCGTCTACTTTCCTCCTCCAGGAAGCGTGGGAGCCCTAAGTTGACCACAGAGTCGTCAGGATCAGCACCAGCCTGATGTGGGGGTGCTCGAGTCAGCCCTCGCAGCAGTGTGGAGGCAGCGACAGGCTTCTGAGAGGCCGACAACGGGCAGTGATGCCCGGCCGCGCGGCAGAGGCTCTGATGGGGACCCCCAGCCAGCACTTGACTGAGGCTGGGGTGAACCCGGTGAGGGGCTGGGTGAGTCGGAGCCGGTTCCCAGGCTTGGGTGGTCTCCACAGATGTGCCCGTGGCCAGCCCTGCATGTCCTTAGCCTCAGAGGAAGACACCTGCTTTCTGGGCGCCTCCCCGGGTGGCTGCTCGGCCAGACTCGGGCCGCACTCAGGCTGCCGTCTGCAGCCCGTCACTCAGTGGGTGAGAAGAGGACAACCTTACCACATCCCTCGCAACACCCAGTCACCACAGAAGCTCACCTCACCCACCTGAGCCACTTCACCTCATCACCTCACCCACCTCACCCACCTCATCTCACTCACCTCACCCACCTCACCTCACCTCATGTCCCCTCACCCACTTCACCTGACTCCCCTGACCCACCTGGCCCACCTGACCCACCTCACCTCACCCATCTCACTCACCTCACCCACTTGACTCACCTACCCACCACACCTCACCCACCTTACCTCACATCACCTCACCCACCTCACCCACCTCATCTTACCTCACCTGACCCGCCTCAACTCACCCATCTCACTCACCTCACCTCCTTACCCACCACACCTTACCCACCTCACCTCCCTAACCCACCTCAACTCACCCATGTCCCTCACCTCACCAACCTCACCTCACCTACCTCGCTTAACCCACTTTATCCATATCACCCACCTCACCTTACCCAGCTCACCCACCTCACCTCACTCACCTTACCCACATCACCCACATCACCTCACCTACCTTACCCGCCTCACACTCACCTCCTCACCCACTACACCTTACCCACCTTACCTCACCTCACCTCACCTATCTCACCTCACGTACCTCACCCACCTTACCTCCTTACCCACCTCACCCAACCCACCTCACTCACCTCACCTACCTAACTCACCCATCTCATCTCACCTACCTCACCCACCTAATCTCCTTATCCACCACACCTTATCCACCTTACCTAACCTACCTGAACTCACTCACCTCACACCTTGCCTCACCTTCCCCACCTTACCTTACCAACCTTACATCACCCACCTCACCTCACCCCTTCACCCACCTCACCCACCTCACCCACCTCACCTCACCCACTTCACCCACATCACCCACCTCACCTCACTTACCTTACCCACATCACCCACCTCACCTTACCCACTTCACTCACCTTATCTCACCTACCTCACCTCACCTACCTCACCTCACCCACCTAAGACACCTCAGTTCATTCACTATACCTCACCCACTTTACCTCACTCACTTCATCACACTCATTAAACCTCACCCACTTACCTAACCTCCCTCCCCTTACCCACCCACTCACCTCCCCTTACCCACCTCACCGCCCCCATCTCATCCGTCTCACTGCACCGACATACCCACTTCAACTCATCCACGTCACGTACTTCACCTCACTCCCTTCACCCCCATTTCACCTAACCCACCTGCCTCACTCACATCACCCCCGTCAGCTCATCAGCCTCACCTTACCCACCACACCTCACCCACCTCACTCTCTTCACCCCTCACCACATCCCCCCTCTTCTCACCCTCCTTGCCTAATCCACCACACTGACTCCCCCCCACCTCCCCTCGCCCACCTCACCCATTGGCCCCTCCTCATTGCCCTTTCTGACGCCCCTGTGGGGAGTGTTTGGTGTGACGGGTTCCCCCGGTGTGCGGGTCACCAGGCTGAGATTGGGGCCTGTGTGGGGTCTGGTGTTACCAGCGCCGGCACTGAGTAGCATCCTAAGGGGCCTGTAACCCCCAGAGAGCCCCCTGGCCTGACCAGTCTCTTCCGGTGTGGGGCCAGCCACAGGGCGGCAGTGCTGAGCGACCTCCTTGGGCTCTGCTGCCGACTGTGGCCTCAGCCCAGGGCTAGCGTGGCCCTCGGCCCAGCTCCCCTGCTCTGTGCTGGGGTGCGGCATGGAGGGGAGTCCCAGGGGTGTGCTGCGTCCCCTGCAGCCTGGCCACCATCCTATAAATCATACATTGATGAATAGTTAATTCAATAATAGAATCTTCCTGAATATTTCATGCGGGCCGCAGCAGACACTCAACAAACTGCCCTAGCTCGGTTTGTTGCACCCGCCCGTGGGCCGCATTGCTCCCCCAAAGAGCAGCCGAGGGGCGCTGGGCATCCTTTAGGGTTTGAGGCACCCAGGTCCTGTGGATGGGGGTGCGTTTGGGTCTTTAAAGGGTGGTGCAGGTACAGGCAGGGTGATGCCCTGACCCCTGGCTCTGATGAGGGTGTGGAGGTGAGCCCAGGGCCCCAGAACCCGGGATGAGCTCCACATTTGTTGTTGAACCCTGGCTCTCCCAGTCCCTTCCCTTGAGGCTCCACTCATGGCCCCACGGTTGGGGTTCGAGGGGGGACTCACCTCTGTTCCTGCTCCCTCACCCCAGCTCTGGCTTCGGGACTGGGGCTCCAGAACGCACCTCTCTGGTGACCCTTGGCCGATGCTGGTGCTGGGCTGGCCACTGCCTCTGGGGACCATGGCGCCTTTGCTCACATGGTGGCCCCGAGTTCCAGAGCCACCTGCTCAGTCTGAGAGCCCCGAGAGTGAGCTGAGGCTGGGGCTGCCGGGGAGCAAACCCATCGGCCTCGAGGGTCCCAACAACCAGGGCTCTTCCGGGAATCCACTGAAGGGGCATCAGTGCTGACTCCCCCAGAGTCCTCCAGAGCAGAGCCCCCCGGGGGCCAGCGGGACACTGCATCAGGGCCCAGCTGTGCCTGCGTGTCAGGTTTGTCCAGAGGCGAGGGGTTTGTGCGGCCTGCGGGCCGACCCCCATGCCCTGCGGGGTAGAGCTGATGGTACCGATGGGGATGCGGGTCAGGCTCGAGGGGACAGCAGGGCAGAGGCTGCGGGCGCGGGCCCATGGGTGCCTGTTAGCTCGGGAGAGGCGGCGTTGTGCTGACAGTAGATTAATACCCGCGAATCAGCCAGCATGAACAGACGCGGTGACAGTCCAATTTTCTGCTGACAGATTGGAGCCATCGAGACCCGGTGCGGAGCGGACTTTGATTTCTGCTGGAGATAATTCAGCAGGAGGACCGGGCCGTCCTCGCAGCGCCGCGCTCAATAAATCTCCCTCGCGCATTCCCCCCCTGTCAGGCGCCAGCCGCCCGGGGCCAGGGGGCCTCGCGGGGTGCTGGCATTAGGAGGCCATCGGAGTCAGGGCTTGGCCTGCCCTGCCAGAGGGTCCCGGGGGCCGGGTGAGCCTGTGTGCATGGGGAGTGTGGCCCGCAGTGTGCCGACAAGCGTGAGCGCATGGTGCGCCCTGAGCCGTGCGTGCAGAACACCTGTGTGGGCACCTGCCTACGTGTGTGGCATGTGTATGCGCTGTGTAGCGTGTGTGTAGCGTGTGCCGGTGTGGGCGGTGCGGTGAGTGTGGACACAGCCGTGTGCTATGTTTGCATGTCTGGTGACGCTGGGCTGCCTCGCAGGGCCAGCGGCCTTCCCCCTCTTGTCTCTGGGCGAGGAACGCAGTCCGGGCGAGGAACGCACATGCTCTTCCCATCGGGCCCACACATGGGCAGTGCCGAAGTCCCGTCACCCAGGGACTCCTCACCCCATCTGAGCACCAGGCTGCCCTCAGCCCTTCCTGGAGGGAGGCCTCAACCCCGCAACTGTACCCTTATACCCTCACCCCACAGCTAGGCCCTCACAGCTACACCCTCACGGCTACACCCTCAGAGCTACACCCCCACAGCGACACCCCTCAAGGCTACACCCTCACAGCTTCACCCTCATGGCTACGCCCTCAGAGCTGCACCCTCATTGCTACACTCTCACAGAGACACCCCTCAAGGCTACACCCTCATAGCTACACCCTCATCGCTACACCCCACAATGACACCCCTCCAGGCTACACACTCAGAGCTACACTCTCAGAGCTGTACCCCTCAAGGATAAACCCTCACAGCTACACCCTCACAACTACACCCTCAGAGCTGCACCCTGACAGCTACATTCTCACAGAGACACCCCTTAAGGCTACACTCTCAGAGCTACACCTTCACAGCAATGCCCTCACAGCTACACCCTCACAGGTATACCCTCACAGCTACACCCCTCACGGCTATCCCGTCACAGCTTCCCTCACGGCTACACCCTCCTAGCTGCACCCAGAGTTCCGCCGCCACAGCTGCAGCCAGCTGCCTGCTCAGAGCCAGCGCGGGAAGCCAGCCTGACCCCGCAAGACGGGCACTCAGAAGCTCCTGTTCAGTGTCCTGCCGGGTGCGCGGGCCGCAGGAGGGAAGGCGCGTCTGTCAGCGTGTCAGGGGGCTATAGCGGTGCTGCAGCAGGGGCAGCGGTGACAGGCTGCGTCTGCTCAGACCGAGAGGGTGCAGGGTGGGCTGAGGGACGTGTAGGCCAGGTCTCTCCTGTGCCCAGCACTCAGCCGGCCTCCACGGTGCCTTGCAGTTGGTCCCTTGGGTGGGGCTCGGAGCTGCTCACCCTTGCTGTGTGCCCTCAGAGTCACCCAGCAGTGCCTACCCTGTGTCCACAGCTGCTGGGAAGGCAGAGATGCAGCCTCAGTGCTCTGCGCGGGGCAGGGCTGGTGGCCAGGTCCTGCTTGGCCGTAGCCAGTCACAGCGCAGGCTCATGTGCAGGGATGTGCAGAGTGGGGACCCCCACACTGTCTGCATGGGACGAGGGGTCCCCCAGGTGGCAGCAGGTGAGGGCCTCATGGTGTCCACCACAGCCTGTCAGTGCTGGTCAGCACTAAGATGGGGGCGCCCAGCCCAGGGTCTGTGGCTTGAGGGGCTGACCCTGAGGGGCCTCCCACGGGCACAGCTGCATCTCCCCAGTCTTCGTCCGCCCCCACCTGGCACCCTGCACCAACAGCAACACTCTATCATCTATCACTTAGCACCCAGCACCCAGCACTCTACCATCCAACACTCAGAACCCAGCACCCCACCACACCATCACTTAGCACCCAGCACCCAGCATCCCTCCACCCAGCCCCCAGCATCCACCACACCTCCACCCAGCACCCACCCCTCGGCTGTTGGCTGGCATTTCCCGCCCGCATGCTCGCGTTCCCTGACAGGCGGAAATACCAGTGGCGCGGAGTGAGCAGCTTTAAAGTTTAACGAGAGGTGCGAGCGCTGAGGGATGGCCGTGCCCCGCTGGCCCCTGCGGAGGAGGAAGCTGAATAATGAACATGCCGACAGCCGCTCAGCGCCACCGCACAAACGGGCATAGTGCGGGAGCATCTGTGGCCGCAAAGGAGACGCTGGTGACCCCAACACGCGGGAGTCGGGGATCAGGAACACGTCTCTCACCGTGGTGGCAGCAAGGGTCACCTGGAATCCTCAGTCTCGTCTCCTTCTGGGGAGACCGCCAGCACCCCACTTCCAGAGAAGCCCCTCCCAGGCTGGGGTGAAGCCCGGCGCCCGCAGTGGGTGGGGGTGTCCCAGGGGTTGCACATTTATGCCCCATGCCCGCAGCTGCGCCCTGACACCCACCTCCTGTCCCCTGTCGGGCAGAACCTTAGGGCTGTGTGTGTGAGCGCAGACAGTTCTGGACTAAAGGGGAAATGAACCCACACAGAACCAACAGAGAATTAGATAATGGACTTGCTTGGATTTTCTGCAGAACCTTCTAGGACTTTCTAGAAGTGCCTGGGAAGGTGCGGCATTTTGCAGGGCCCCTCTGACCCCTGCCACTGAGGCCGTCTGGGTCATACTCACCTTGGTGCCGGCTCTGGGCTGTCATGGCGCCAGGTGGCTCATCCTTGCCCCCTGCCTTGTGGGACGCCCAGGAGGAGCCGGGTGCCCTCTGCACAAGGGCAGTGTCCGCCTCTCCAAGGGGTGTGTCCCTGCACCCTGCCAGAAGCTCCGTCCTGGGCCAGTGTCACCGTCTGCCATGCCCGACACCCCTGACCTTGACGTGGGCCAGGAAGGCCCCTGGAGGGAGGTGTTCATGGCCGCCAGGCCTCAGGGCCACGCTGGGGCCAGCTCGGGGGAGCCAACTTGTCAGCTGCCTGCCCTCTCCTGCTGTGGGTGTGTGTGCGTGCGCATGTGAGTGTGCCTGTGAGTGAGCCCGTGAGTGTGTCTGAGTGTGTCTTGTGAGTGTGCTTGTGTGTGTGAGCCCGTGAGTGTGTCTGAGTGTGTCTGTGTGAGTGTGCCTGTGTGTGTGAGCCCATGAGTGTGTCTGAGTGTGTCTGTGTGAGTGTGTATGTGAGCCTGTAGTGTGTCTGAGTGTGTCTGTGTGAGCCCGTGAGTGTGTCTGAGTGTGTCTGTGTGAGTGTGCCTGTGTGTGTGAGCCCATGAGTGTGTCTGAGTGTGTCTGTGTGAGTGTGTGTGTGAGCCTATAGTGTGTCTGAGTGTGTCTGTGTGAGCCCGTGAGTGTGTCTGGGTGTGTCTGTGTGAGTGTGCCTGTGTGTGAGAGCCCATGAGTGTGTCTGTGTGTGGGTCCCTGTGTCTGAGTGTGTCTGAGTCTCCGTGTGCTTGTGTGTCTGTCTCTGAGGGTGAGTGGGGTGTTCTGCAATTGTCTATGTTTCTCTGTGTATGGTATGTGTACATGTGTGTTTACAAGTACCTGTCTTTTGTGCATGTATGTGCACAGTACATGTGCATGCATGTGTGTGCATGTGTGTGTGTACATGCGTGTGTGTACGTGTACGAAGCTATTGGTTTTCCTTCAGGGAAAGCAGACAGGCCCAGACGGGGGTCCTGCCCCTGGCTCCCTGCAGATGCCCCAGAAGGTGAGGTCTGGGTGGGCGCTGGGCCAGCCAGGCCCAGTGAGGGGCAGCACCCACAGCCGCCCACGGCGCGGGCTGAACGGGTGTGCGGTGCTTTACGACGGTGCTTTACGCGCTGCCTGCGCGCCATAAATATTTCCATAAAACACACATTAAACTCCGGAACGGCCCCAAATATCACAGCCGGGGAGGCCGAGTCCTTGCCGAGCCCACAGGCAGCCGCCAGGGAGCAGCTGCAGGCCCCCCGGCTCACGCCCTAGGCAGAGACCACCCGGGTCCCTCCCAGGGTGCCCCCCCACCCACCAGCACCTCGCATCATGAGGGCCCCGAGTGGCAGGGCTCGGCCCCCTCCCTGGCCGCCCGAGGCTGGCAGGGTCTCAGCCAGGCCCGCACAGACGCTGGGCCCCCCATGGGGCTCTGCTGCCCTTCGACCCGCAGGCATGGCGGGGGTCTCTCGGTCCGGTCCTACCCCATCTGTGCTCATGCCGCAGTGTGCCCAGGCCTTGTCCAGGGGGTGTGTGGGTGCAGAGGCAGAGTCTGGCCTTCCGAGTCCCAGCCCAGCCCGGAGTCCTGGACAGTCCCGCCTCTCCCAGCGCCCCGGCCGCACCCCGCCTGCCCCCTGGGCACGGGCCCAGAGTGCAGCCCCCGGGGGCCACTGTGGCTGTGCACACCCTACTTCTTGGGACCACAGAAAGGGGAGGCGCCCGACAGGGAAGACGGACGGGGTCTGCCCTAGAGGCCTGGGCACCTAGAGAAAGCCCAGGAGATGGGCGGAGGGGCGAGGGTGTGGTGTGGGGCCCCCTGGTGGCCAGTGGCCGCACAGCAGCTCCACCCCGTCCGCACCCCGGGCCCCAGAGCCGGGTGGGCCCCCCAGGGCCCTGCGGGGGCCACTCCCCTGGCGGGGGCAGGGCCAGAGGAACGAGGGTCCAGCACAGACGTGGTCAGGCTTCCTGGGTCACAGAGCCCAGCACCGGTCTCTGGAACATTCCTGCGTGCCTGTTTCCTTTCGGGCAGAGGGCCCCAGGGGTGCTTCTCAGACAATCTGCCGGGTGCTTGGGGCGAGGCTGGGCTCCGTGGGCAGCGCTCCCCCAGCCCCTATGGAAGCCATAGAAGCCCAGAGCTTGGGTGCGGTGCTGGTGGGACGTGCCTCGGGCACTCTGGGCTGTAGACAGCAGCACCTGGCCCGTGGGGTGCCGGAGTGAAGTGGGGTTCCGCACCCTTGTGCTGGCCCCTGCCCACGCGCCCAGAGGGGGGCGCCCAGCGAACCCACCTCTCTGAGGATGGCAGGGCTTCTGTCTGGATGGACAGGTCACAGCAGGTGGCCGAGGACACAGGCCCCTCGCAGGGGTGAGGGCTTGGCCATGGGCAAGAGGACAGGCAGGTGGACGAACATCAGGGAGCCTGGCCCTGTGGTTCTGGGGGTCCCTCTGCCTCCTGGGCCCCAGCGGTCCCAGTGAGCAACATCCACTTGGGGTCCTCAGTGCCAATCTAGCCCATGTATGGCTGCCACGGCTGTAGGTGTAAAAGGTCCTGGAACAGAGGGGGCAGTGCAGATGGGGGTGACACCAGGTTTCCCTGGGTTTGTCATGTGGTCCTTGGAGGGGTCAGGTCGAAGAGGGGCTGCGGGTGAGCACAGGCCCCCGGCGTAAGGAGGGCCCCTGGGTGCTGCTCTCGGGTCTGCATGGCAGCGGCTGACCCTCCTGGGGCGCTGGTGGGACCCTGCCCCATCTCCAGGGAGCATGTATTTGAGTCCAGCGACTTCTAGAATGTTCTCTGCTATCATGGAGGTCCCCCACCCGCGGGGCAGGCAGCTTGGGGTATGGCCCTGGTGCTGGGCCAAGGAGTGCCCCCACTTGGTACTGAGACCCCGCTACTTCATCCTCAAGGCTGAGACGGACCCCCGGGAGCCTCTGAGGGGAGGGGACTCCAGCCCGAGCTTCAGGCCTCAGGGTCTCTCGGCTCTCGGAGTTTCGGAGGTCCGTGACTGCTGGGTGAGCATCAGGCTGGGGGCGGTGATCCTGCAGTGTGGGCGGGGAGGGGCTGTCCCGTCTCTCCTCAGGCTGAGGGGGTGCCAGCACCTGCCCCAGCACCCTGGGCTCTCGTGGGGCCACGTGGGTCTGAGGACAGACCTTGGCCCCCAGACTGCTTATCACAGCCCCTGCGAGGGGGACAGGAGAGGCCCAGCGAGGCGTGAGGGTGGGTGGGGCTGGAGTGGCGGGTGCTGTGTGTGTGGGTGGTGTGTGTGGGTGGCGAGTGCCCGTGTGTCTGGGGTGCCCCTGTGTCTGGGTGGCAGGTGCCCATATGTCTGTGGTGCCTGTGTGTGTGAGTGGCGGTTGCCCATGTGTGTGGGTGGCAGGTGACCATGTGTGTGGGTGGCGGGTGCCTGTGTGTCTGAGGTGCCCATGTGTCTGGATGGCGGGTGCCCCTGTGTGTGGGTGGTGGGTGCCCATGTGTCTGGGGTGCCCGTGTGTCTGGGTGGCGGATGCCCATGTGTCTGGGTGGCAGGTGACCATGTGTCTGGGTGGCGTGTGCCTGTGTGTCTGGGTGGCAGGTGCCTATGTGTCTGGGTGGCGGGTGCCCATGTGTGGGGGTGGTGGGCGCTCGTGTGTCTGGGGTACTTTGGAGGCTTCCTGTCTTCGCAGCCTGCGAGCGCCCGGCATGTGGCTGGTCTGGGCGGTCTCGG
Organism: Sorex fumeus; assembly: GCF_029834395.1. NCBI lineage: Eukaryota > Metazoa > Chordata > Mammalia > Eulipotyphla > Soricidae > Sorex > Sorex fumeus. The sequence goes on from NW_026606121.1 coordinate 6,386,155, forward strand.
AGCAGTGGGGCGCACACCTGCCTGGCCGGTCACCCGTGCTGGCCCTCCTGTGGGTCCGCTCTCTCTGTCTGCACTAGACGGCGCCCCTCAGAGAGCCCTGGGCGAGGCGCACCCCAGAGGCAGGCCATGCTGGGGTGAGGCTGGCACAGGCCCTGGCACAGCTGCTGTCGGGAGAGGCGGGTCAGCAGGTGCACGTGGAGTCACATGAGGACATGCAAGAACAGGCACAGGGCACAGTCAGACACGTGTGCACACGACATGCACACACAAGACACGTGGAGATGTGGGCATACGCAGGACATGTGGGCAGCCCCAGGGGCCACGGAGGTAGGTGGGCAGCTGGTAGGCACCAGGGCGGAGGTGCAGGGGGGCACGGGCGGGCTGGCCAGGGCTGCCCAGGAAGTGAGTTTGGGAAAGGACTAGGCTGAGCCGCCACCAGGGCAGGGAACCCAGAGCCGCGGGCACCGTCTGGTCAGCTGCGTCGCCGTCGTCCTTCCTTGGGCCGCAGTAGCTGGTCCTGGGCGCACGCAGGCTCAGGACTCTCCCAGTTGCAGGCCTCGGGCTGATTAACTTCGCCCCAGAAGCCTCATCTGTTGCCCACGCGCTTTGATCCCGGGCTGTTTGTTTGCGCTTTATTGCGAAATAAATCCCTGGTAAGCAGGCGTGATGTTTTTATGACGCCCTTGTGGCCCCGTGTGAGCTGCCCGGGGCTCCCCGCTGGGCTCCTTCTGCGGGTCAGCAGACACGCATGTCCCCGTGGTGCCGGGTGCCGGGGCTGGACACTGCTCCCTGTGTGACAGAGTGAGGGGTGGCCATGAGGGACAGCAGGGGCGGGACGCGGGAGGGGGCTCGGCACCTCAGGGCTGGGGCAGCCGCCCGCGGGGCCAGCTTTGGTCTGTGCTCCCCAGCCAGGGGCCAGGGGCTGGCCTCGTCCCTGGACGGTGGCCGCTCTGCCTTGGCTGCCCACCCTTGGGGGGGGGGATGAGCCTGTGTTGTCGCCCAGGAAAGGAGCAGTCATGGTCTTCTCGCTGTGTTGGATCTAGAAGCTGGAGCTGGCGGCCGCGGGCAGGCAGAGGGCCCGAGGCAGGGGCTCTGCGCCCCCTGCAGGACCAGCCCCGGCCAGGCAGCCACCCTATGCTTGCCACCATGCAGCCCTAAGACCCCCTGTGAGCATCCGTCTGTCCTAGTGTGCTGTAGGGGCCAGGCCTGGGCCTCAGTCCTCACTGCTGGGGGCCACTGTGGGGGTCGCTGTGACGCCCAAGCCCCCGAAGCAGGGTCTTTGTTCCCCAAAGGACCCACAGGAGTGGGCGGGCCCCGGGCTGACCCGGAGCTGACACCGGCAGGGCGGGGGTGGGGGCTCTCAGGGGGGCGGCCCGGCTGGGTGGGGTGCGCCTGGCCCCTGCCCCGACCCCTGGCAGGCTGGGCCGGGGGTGGAGGCGCGTCCTCTTTGATGACAGAACGTTCCGTTGGCTGGAGGAGGGGCTCATGGCGGCCGCAGGCGAGGCCGCAGACACAGCTGGTGTGTGGTGTGTCCCGGCCGTGCCTGCCGACATGCATTCACACGCTCACGTGTCTGCTTCTCAGGAAGCAGGAACCCGAGAGCCAGGATGAGGCGAGACGCTAATGTCAGGGAAGAAGCGAGAATCATGCTCGAGGGCTCTGTTTTACGGCTTCCTAAGTCAGCGTGTGGGACGGTAACCTGATGCGGCCCCACCGGCCCCTCAGCACGGCTGCAGGGGACACGCACTCAGGCACAAATGCTCAGTAGGTAAACATGCAGACAGACACACAGGAGCTCTGTGGCAGGCACACGTGTGTGCTCAGAGCGTGCAAGGCACACGTGCAGAAACGCATGCTGCACATGTGCAGACACATGTGTTCAGAGCATGCACCCAGGCACACATGCAGACATGCATGCTCTGAGCATGCACACAGGCACGTGTGCAAATATGGGTGCTCAGAGCTTGCAAGGCACACGCCCAGACACACGTGTTCAGAGCATGCACGCAGGCACATGTGCAGACACACATGTTCAGAGCATGCACAAAGACACACATGCATGCAGACATGCATCTTCAGAGCATGCAAGGCACAAATGCAGATACACATGCTCAGAGTATGCACGCAGGCACACATCTGTTGCCCGGAAGTGCCCCTTCCAGCTCCTTCTGAGTGTCACCTCATCTGGGTCTTGGGTACAGCCTTGAGGGCCCCAGGGGGAGGTGCCGCTGTGAGCCTGAGGCTGGGGGCACTCCCTGGCCCCCTGCATTGTCTCAGCTCCACTATGCTGGCTCGGGCAGTGGCTTCCACTCTCTGGGACCCTGAGCCCTCTCGGGTGCTGCCCCACCCTCCCGGTGCTTGTGCCCCTCAGTGCCCACCCTCTAGCTCTGCTGGAGCAGTTGGCTGCTCCAGTTGGGAGGTGGGCATGGCCAGGCAGGACCCAGTCTCCACCTCCTCCTCTCTGGGGCGGCACCCAGCAGCCCCCGCCTCTCCTGGGAAGGGTCTGGGGAAGGTTGGAAACTGACACTTCCCTGGAGCTGGCTGGGGGGGGCCCCCTCCACGCTGCCTGGGCTCTCCCATCCTCCTCATCTCCTGCCGCCTGCTGCCCTGGCCCACCCCGCCTGGGGATTAGGTGCCGCTGCGGGTCTCTGGGGACGTGTCCACTGACCGCAGGTGCCCCTCGTCTGACTGCCTGGCCCTGACAGCCCTTGATTGATTGTCCTTGAAATGACCTACAGATGTGGCTGCATTTGCTGCCGCTGCCAATTACTGTATGGAGGCCTCCACCTCCACCCCTCCCCTCCCCTGCCCAACCCGCCTCCCAGCCCTACCCCGGATGCCCCAGCAGCCCCCCAGGACCAGCCCTTCCTCATGCTCAGCACCCACGGTCACAAGGGCCTGATGGGGTGGGGTATGTGGACAGCCCTGAGCAGGGCTGGGCTGGGGTTGGAGGCCACCATGGGGCTGGAGCTGGGAACAGCACCTCATTCAGACACCCTGTAGTGGCCAGCCCAATGCCTGGGGGGCCGAGGGTTGGGCAAGTGCCCGAGGGGGAGGGCAGGTGCCTGAGGGTGGGTGCTTGAGGGGGAGCAAGGGGGAGGCTGCGAGACCAAGAGTGAGGGTGAGTGAGGGTGAGTGGTGGTATGAGGTCTGGGGAGTTGAATGACGGTGTGTGTGAGGGTGTGAGTGTGAGTGTGAGTGTGAGTGTGAAGGTGTGACTGTGAGGGTGAGTGTGAGCATGAGTGAGGGTGAGTGTGAGGGTGTGAGTGTGAGTGAGGGTGAGTATGAGGGTGAGTGTGAGTGTGAGTATGAGGGTGGGTGATGGTGAGTGGTCGTATAAGGTCTGTGGAGTTGAGTGACAGTGTGTATGAGGGTGTGAGGGTGAGGGAGGGTTTGGGTGGATGTCCCTGGACTTCCTGGGATCCTCTGGCATGAGGTATCCTGTCGCCTGAAGGAGCCATGGCTGCTTGACGCTGGTTCCCACCACCAACTTGCCCAGGCTTCTGTGTCTCTCGGGATGGAGTATGTCTGTCCCAAGAGCATGCCCAGAGGCCCGGTCAGGGTGATCAGCGTTTGGCCCCCAGTTCCTGGCATGGGCTGGCTCTAGGGGACCATCCTTTCGGGGGTCCCCAAGGCTGCTGTAGCTCCCAGGGCAAGGACGAGCCTTCGTGCCTTCTGGGACTGCTGTGGGCCTGGGTTCCCCCTGAGCTCCAGGAACACGGTGCCGCCGCTCCCTGCCGGCCTCACCCCTGCAGGTCACTGGGTGCTCGGGCCACGTGGAGTGTTTACAGGGAGGGTGCTGTTCCCATGCTACACCAGGGCAGTGTGCAGAGGGGCTGTGCCCGGAGGGACCCAGGACTGCCCGCACCCCGGGGGGGGGCAGCACGCTTGGCCCCAGGTGTGTCCCTAACCCCTGGGTGGCCTCACTCCAGGAGCAGCCCCAGCCCTGCTGGGTGTCCCAGCGAACCAAATGGGGTAGGGACTTCCCGCGTGCACAGAGAGGGCAGTGGGGAGGCACCTGACCTGGACACCACTGGGCGTGGCCCCAAAGGCAAAAACGCAAGAAAGAAATTTACCACATGTGGAATTCCTTCTACAGGGGCCGGAGCGATAGCACAGTGGGGAAGGCATTTGCCTTGCACGCAACCGACCGGGGTTCGATCCCCAGCATTCCATATGGTCCCCCGAGCACTGCAAGAAGTAATTCCTGAGGGCAGAGTCAGGAGCAACCCCTGAGCATCGCCGGGTGTGACTCCCCGCAAAAGAATTCCTTCTAGAGGGCCCCAGAAGCAGCACGTGAGGGACAGAGGGAGAGAAAACACAGCTCAGACCCCAAGCCAGGCAGTGGGGGCATCCATGGGGCCCCAGGGAGAGGGCAGGGAGCCCTCTCAGGCTGGGGGTGTCTGGGGGCAATGCTGACTTCACCCCGGCCCCCACAGCGCAGGGATCCATGCAGGGGGTGTGCTCGGCCACAGCGCAAGGAGAGGGTTGTTCTGGTGAGAAGGGCTCCCCCAGGGGGCACACGGGTGCCGAGGACCAGCCCTTCCTGCAGCCTGGGACCCAGCGGTTCGTTCAGGCCTGTGAGACCCTTGGACCTGCAGCCTGGCACTGAGACCTTTGTTCTCCCGGCCCAGGCCCTCGGGCCTCGTCCGGGCACCCTCTCCCCACCCCTACCCCAGACCTTTAAAACAGGAAGTTTAATTTTATAGAATAAAACAGAGAAAACGGTGCTTAATTATCTGGCTGTGAAACGGCCCTGCCCCGTCTTAATTTTAGTGGCCCGCGAAGGCCATTCCTGCGGTTAACTGCTCCTGGCCCAAGCACCCCACAATCTGGCTCTTTGGGTAGAATATTTTATGAACTGTTATATATTGCACTACGGTTTTTAAGCTCTACTATGACATATTTCTCTCAAGATTTATTAGGAATTTTTATTTAAAACAATATATTAAACTGGAGCGAAGGTGATCTTAGGCAAAAGTCAAATATCAGCAAACCTAAAGCCACGGAGCCAAACCTCGTCTGCTGAGTGGGCTGGGGTCCCCCTCCCCGTGCCAGCGCCGGGACCCCAGGCAAGACCCCCTCCAGGGCTGGGGCTGGGAGGGGCCCGCAGGGAGCCCGGGTGCCTTCTTCTGCTCTGAGGCTGGGGGACCTGCCTCAGCCCTGCCCAGGGGCAGCTGGGAGCCCACACAGGGAGGCAGAGGGGCACGCTCTTGGGGGGGCCCAGCTCATCCACCCACCTCTGCCCTGGGCAGCGGGGGAGCAGCGCCTGGGCACACGGGTGCTTCGGGGGTACGGGGTTGGGTCGCAGACCCCGTGTCCGGGGATGCAGCAGTCCAGGCCTGCCCCATGGCTGCGCCAACCCTGTCCCCTCCCCAAAGGCTCCATGTGCCCCTACACCCCCGAGGCCACCGTGCTGACCCTTTACCCACCCCCACGCAGGACACTGGGAACACGCCACAGGCCACAATGGTAGAAATCCACTCTGACTCCAAGGATGGGAGAAGCATGCTGAAAGTAGACTATAGACCTAACATAATTGCCACTCAATGCCTGTTTTGCAAATCACAGCACCCAAAAGGAGAGAGAGAACAAAAGGGAATGGCCTGCCACAGAGGCAGGGTGGGATGGGGGGGATGGGGGGTGGGAGTGATACTGGGACCCGTGGTGGTGGAGAATGGGCACTGGTGGAGGGATGGGTACTTGATCATTGTATAATTGAAACCCAAGCACAAACATTTGTAAGTCTACAACTGTACCTCATGGTGTTTCACTAATAAAAATTTTAAAAAATATATAGAATCCATTCTGAAAGATTCCACTGTCAGGAGAGCAACTGGGCAAAGTAAGACACCATGGGTGGGGGTCCCGGGAGGGGCCAGGAGAGACCCCGAGAGCCCAGTGTGGTGGAGCTCGCAGGCACAGACAGAGCTACACTCGCTCATGGCCCACGAGAAGTGACGCACACCTGAATGAAACCCTAGAGCCTCAAGCATTAGAGTGAGAATCAGGGCAGTGGGTGCATTGGGCAAGAAATCAGACACGGGCGGCAAGAGGCTCGGGCACGGACACTGGCACAGGGGCCACAGCAGCAACTCAGGCGGGAGAAAACTGCCCCAGACAGAACTTAGAGATAAAAGGAGAGAAAATGGAAATGACTGATGGGAGGGGAAAGACCCCAATGCCAGCACAGAGGAAAATATCCCCAAAATACAGACGAAGACAACAGAGATGGAGGGTCACAGCCGGAGCCTCTCAGATGGACAGACACAGCGAGAGTCTCTCAGACAGACAGACACAGTGAGTCTCAGATGGACAGACACAGTGGGAGTCTCAGATGGACAGACACAGTGAGAGTGTTCAGACAGACAGACACAGCGAAAGTCTCAGATGGACAGACAAAACGGGAGTGTCAGACGGACAGACACAGTGGGAGCCTCTCAGATGGACAGACACAGCGAGAGTCTCTCAGACAGACAGACACAGTGAGTCTCAGATGGACAGACACAGTGAGAGTGTTCAGACAGACAGACACAGCGAGAGTCTCAGATGGACAGACACAACGGGAGTGTCAGACGGACAGACACAGTGGGAGCCTCTCAGACGGACAGACACAGTGGGAGCCTCTCAGACGGACAGACACAGTGGGAGCCTCTCAGACGGACAGACACAGTGAGAGTGTCAGATGGACAGACACATCTCAGACGGACAGACACAGTGAGAGTGTCAGTCGGACAGATACAGCAGGAGTCTCAGACGGACATACACAGCGGGAGTCTCTCAGGTGGGGACACAGCGAGTGTCAGGCTGGACCCACCACAAGGAAGACAAGAGAACATAGAAGAAATTCGCATGACAACGGTGGCAACTCTGACCGGACTGATGAAATGTGTATGGCCTGGACTCGAGAACCCCACATGCCCCAGCTGGCCTACGGGGGGCGGCGGCAGGGAGGACTGGGGTTGTCTCAACTCCCTAAGGGCAGGAGTTGCCTGTCCCTCAGCAAATGGCCAGACCTGTGCTCCTGCATGGACCATCGGATACACCCGGAAATGGGGCCCCATGGGCAGGCCGGCCCGGGAGCCATCGAGGGTCCAGAGTCTGAATATGCACACAAGACAGGATGTTGCCAGACCCACAGCCCGAGAGGTGGTCCCAGCAGGTGCGTGATGGGGTCTCGAAGGTCAGACCTCAGGGAAAGCCCCAGCTGGGGACGTGGGCAGGAGGGAGGGTGGGTGCCCACACAGTGCCCTGCCTACAGGAGATGGCACACATGGAAGCCCCTGTGAGGCTGGGCTGTGGCACACAGCCTCCGTCCAGAGGGCCACAGGGCCTGTCTGCCAAGACTGAGCGTGAAGCTCGCAGGGAGACGCATCTAGCCCCAGGCAGAACGGGAGGAGACATAAAACCACACAATGACGTGAATGGAAAGATTAAGGCCCCAAATAACCTGATTTTTATTCACTGCAAGGAGTGTTTTAATGACAAGACAAAGAGTCCAAAATGTGTTTTGTTTGTAAAACTCCACACAAAGAAAGTCCCAGAATAGATACTAAAGCTTCTGTCAAAAATGCAGGCTGGAGGCAGATTGGTGTAGAAAGTTCAGAAAAAGCTGAGTGAGAGGGGACGGCCACGCCCAGGTGAGGGACAGGCCCAGAGAGAGGAGGGTCACTCGCTGGTGGCCGGGTGTATGGACTCTCGCAGACCCACCTCAGGACTGCATCTCGGAATAAGTCAAACAAGAATGACAGAGAGAAGTGGGCGGCTCTGCAGACCAGGTGCGGTCACAGCTCTCAGCAGCTGGTGAACAGCAGCAAGTGTCCCCAGGCCTCCAGGTAAGTCCCATGACCCACGTGAGCAGGCAGCACTGGAAGCCAGTGCACTGCAGGGACCACGCACGGGACAGCCAATGTGGGGAAATCAAATGGAGTTAACTTAAAAAGAAACAGAAAAGAAACGGCGATAAAGGCCTGGCAGTGGTGGCAACCGAGAAAGCAAATTTTAAGAGCCTGGTCAAAGAAAACAATCAGGGGCCAGAGTGATAGCACAGCGGGGAGGGCATTTGCCTTGCATGCAACTGAGCCAGGTTCGATCCCCAGCATCCCACATGGTCCTCTGAGCACCACCAGGACTGATTCCTGAGTGCAGAGCCAGGAGGAACCCCTGAGCATTGCTGGATGTGACCCCCCCACACACAAAAAAATGCCCCCCCCCAAAAAAAAGAAAACAATCACCTTGGAAAGGAAATATTTAAGCTTTAGTGGCAACACAAATATATTTTACCAGAACGTGAACTCCTAGGAAGGGCTCTTCTTTGAAGAGGAATTTACGGTGCTAAATGCATTTTTAAAAAGAAAAGAGAATCATGAAGAAAATAAAGATCACACAGTCTCCTCAGGAAGTCATTAAATCCCCAAGGGCTGGCAGGCTAGAGTGACAGGGACAGGTAGGTGTTTGCTGGCACATGGTCGGCCCGGGTTCAATCCCTGGCAGCACAGATGGTCCCCGAGCCCAATAGGAGTGACCCCTGAGTGCAGAGCCAGGGGTCAACCCTGAGCACTCTCGCGGTGGCCACAACCACCAACAGTAACAATTAAGAGAACCGAGTAACAAGACATAAAAGGCAAATAAATAAGTTCCAAAGTTTATCCTTTGCAAGACAGAAATATGAATATGTGAGTGAGGAGAATGGGAAGGAGGGAGAGAGAAAGAGAAAGGCAGAGAGGAATAACCCAAAGGCCACTGCTGTGAGAAAGGAATCATGCAGCTGTCCTAAGTTTCAGGTGATAAGATTATGCACTATCATACGCCTCAGAGACCTGGACCCTACAAAAAACAGGATGAGAACGCTATTCGGGTCTCCCAAAGAGGAATCAAAAGAGCTATACTTGGAATATCACATTCCACTCAAGTGAGAGAAGGGATCCGGAGTTCCAACCTCCGTCAATGATCAAGAATCAGGAATGCTGTCTCATTTGCCAAGGCGTCGAAAATCAGATGGGCCGGACATGTAATGAGATTTAGAGATGACCGCTGGACTAGAGCTGTTACTGACTGGATTCCACGGGATGTCAAAAGGACGCGTGGCCACCCACCTATGAGATGGCCAGACTTCTTCATCAAAACCCTGAACAAACGGTTTGAGGCTCGTCGTGTTCCTGGAGCGAGCAGTTGCCATTGGGCTACACTAGCACAAGACAGGGACGGATGGAGACGTTACTGGCGCCTGCTTGAGCAAATCGAAGGTCAACGGAATGACAAGTGATACAAGTGAAGATTATGCAAAAGGAAAATCCAAGAGAGGAAGAGAATGAAGAGAATGTAGTGAGTCTGAACCAGGAAGGGGCCAAGGTGATACCACAGATCCTGAAGGCATTCTTAAAACACCTAATGCTACTGAGCTGGGAAACGTGACTAAATGAACACCTTTTTTTTTTTTTTTGCATTTTGGGTCTCACCCGGAGATGCTCAGGGGTTACTCCTGGCTCTGTACTCAGGAACTACTCTTGGCAGTGCTTGGGGGACCATATGGGATGCTGGGAATTGAATCCAGTCGGCCGCATGCAAGGCAAACGCCCTACCCGCTTTGCTATCACTCCAGTCCCACGAAAACGTTTCTTAAGCAAATATTGAAAAATATTGCAAGAAGAGACGGGACGGTCAGAGTGCATCTCTGTGTATCAAAGAAATCAGATGTGGAGCGAGAACCCTGTCTAGAGGTGCCCTGCTCGGGCCGGGCACAGATCTCTGCAGAGCTAATACATTCGGACAATCTGACTCGGGTTCCTTGTGAGTGTAGGAGGGCAGCCACCCCTTTGCCCAGCACAGAGGGCACACACCCACTGCCCCTCTGAGCAAACCCCCTAAGCCCAGAGTGATTAAGGACAGGGGTATCACTCGACACCTGAGGCTCTCCTAAATGAAAGACTGGATTCATGCTATCGGGGCGAATACACGTGAGCACTGACATAAAGTGGAATGGGACAATGCACGTGGCACCTCTGGTGGGTTCACCAGAGACTGAAGTTTTGGTGGCCTTGGGATAGCGGCAGCTTCCTTCACGCAAGGGGGAAGACACACAGCCACCACCGCACGTGCCCCCCCACCCTGTGTGGTGCAGCGGGGGCCAGAGCCGCCACAGGGAAAGCCCATGTGGGATGAGCCGTGTAGCCAAGACCAGTGGGCGACCCGATCACGCCACAGACTTACTGTCAAAATGAACCCGTGAATTTAGCCATTGCTTCTAGATATGCAGCAGAATGAACTAAGGTAGTGACGCACTGGGCGGGAGTGACAGCTCGGGAGGGCACACCTGTGTGATGTTCGGTCCTGGCATCTCATCTCATCCCTCCAGCACCACCAGGTGTGACCCCCAGACAGCAGCAAGCAGCTGAGCTGCCACTGCTAAGGTGGCAGAGGCCAGTCCTGACCCCTCAGGAAGACCCAAGCAAACGCACCAAATGGAGGTGGAGAGTGGACAGAGGGAACTGCAACAGGCGTGGGCGGGCCTGGCTCCTGAGGCTGGGGTCACTCTGGGAACAGAGGCGGGCCGGGGCCAGCGATGCCCGTCCACTCTACCACCCACCTCTGACGGGACACGGGCAGTGGCCTTGGACCAGGTGGCCACTCCCACAGGCTTTCCCTAAGGGCCTGTCCCAGGGGTGGACCCGCAGGCTAGCCTCGGGCTGCCCAGCCTGCCACCACCTGGCCAGGGCCTGCCCCCCAGCATCCCCGTCACCTGCGGCCCAATGCGCAGAACCAGCGTAAGGAGCCGGACACACGGGCTGGGGCGGCCAGCGACGTGGCCCGTGGTAGAGTGGGACCACAAAGCTGAGACCGGGCGAAGCCATGTGCTTGTGGCCACGTGGGCGGGGTTGTGCAGGCGGACCCTTTGCTAATAGGTGGGTGGGGCCACCTGGGTGGAGCTCGGTCCCTCTCTGGTCCTGACTTGGTACTGGCCCAGCACGTGGCTGAGCCTCTGATCCACCTTGCGGAGCTGGACCCCGGCTGTCACCCCGAGCTGTACTGCCACCAAATGCCGCAGACTCCAGGCAGCAGGACCCAAGACCAGGCCGAGGGGGCGGGGGGTCTAGGCTTCCTGTGTGCAGTAAGAAGCCTTGGCAGAGGGGCAGTGCCCTGAGGAGAGCCCAGAGCGGCTCTGGACAGCGGCAGCCTTGTAGGGTGAGGAGGGGCTGGACCCTGGGCAGGGGTGAGAGGCGGTGCCGGTTTGTCCTCTCCCCACATAGTCCCTGAACATCACCCCAGGAAAGTTCCCAGCTAAGAGCCTAGGAACTTGCACACTGTCTAGGGGCCCCCAGAATGACCCCAGAGCCCCCTGGAGTGGGCACTGGGGTGGCAGTTCACGGACGGAAGCTGCCCTGACACGGGCTCCCAGACGAGACGGGGTCACAGCAGTTGCAGAGAATCTGTGCTGATTCATGGGCGGGGGTCGGTCCTGGACGCCGATGGCCCCCGCCCCCGTGAGCAGGAAGTCCCACTGTCCTGCAGTCAGCCCGCGGCTGCCATGCACTCCGCACTTATTTGAATCGAGAGAGTCCGTTAGCCAGCCACGCCGCCATTCTAATCACCCATTGATAGATGGCCAGTGCTTTTATAGGACTAAACAAATTTCCGCTCCCGTGTCCCTCTGTCGCCTGGGGCGGCCGGTGTTTATGTCCTGTCCCTGATTGAGAACACGCCTGTGCACAGGGGCTTACGGCCACTTCCTGTGCTCCAGACACCGCGCTCTGCAGGCATGAATGCGGGGCATTGTGCCGGGCGCGGGTGCCAGCCTCTGGGGGTGGGGGGCTCCACTTCAGGCTCTGGCCTCCTGGGGTGTGTGGGCCCGAGGGAGCTGGGCCTCGTCTGCAGAGCTGACCCCCAGCTTGCCTGGGAAGTGGGGGGAGGAGCAGGACACGAACACCTGAGGTGACGCACCCACAGAACCCGGCCTGGCCTGCTGGCTGTGATGCCCCTGCCCCTGCCTGGCAGCTCCTTCAACTCCACTGGCTTTCCCTGGAGCTGGAGCAGTCCTTGGAGCCCCACACCTGTGGCAGGCAGCTCTGCCCGGGAGAGGGCTGGGCCACGGGGTAGGCTCCCCGCACCTCGGAGCTGGGGCTCGTCTCTAGAGGGTCTCTTCCTGTGCCCCCCGCCGTGACCACTGAGCAATCAGGCCGCAGAACTGGGGGCACGCATTGTCCTCAGGTCCCCGCTGCTTCTTGTGCTTCAAAGACCCTTGGTGAGACCCTTGGCAGCTTCCTGCTGTCCCCCACCCTGCTCAGACATTGCACCAGCCTTGGCTGCAGAATCCCATGGAAAGTCATTTGTAGACTCAGATGTCTTTCTGTCCTGAGTAGGTAAACTGAGGCTGAAGGGAGCTGGGGTTGGCAGCAGTATGGGGCTCCGGGCCACAGTGTGAATCCCAGTGGAGGGAGGTGCTGGGCCCTGAGGTACCTCATACCTGCAGGGTTGGGCTGGGTGCCGTTGAGAGCCCTGGCTGGCAGCCGTGTCCCCTGGGCGTGTCCTCTCCATGATGCCTCTGCTCCCTCCTTGGGGATGGGCCCACTCGGCACCCTCGACAGAGTCCTGGGGGTCACCCCCGGGTGGATGCCACCTGGAGCATGGGTTTTGGAGTTGCTTCTTGGGGCCCCTGGGTTCAGTCACTGCTGCGTCTCCTTGGCCCCTGGCCAGCAGTCAGCACCCCACAGTTCTGGGGGTTCCGCCAGTGGCCCAGAGTAGCCCAGGATGTTGATGCACGGGCTAGTCCTTGGGGAGAATAGAGCAGAGCACCGGAAGGTCACCTGGGGTGGGAGAGTTTGGGGGGCACGTGCCCCCTCACCCCGTCTGGCCTTGGGGTTGCTGTGTGAAGGTGTGTGTGCAGCTGTGTGTGCACATGGATCTGCAGGTGTGTGCCTGTGTATATTTGTGGGTGTGTGCCTGTATCTGCAGGTGTGTGCCTGTGTGTACCTGAGGGTGTGTGTTCCTGTATCTGTGGGTTTGTTCCCATGTGTGTCTGAGGAAGTGTGCCTGTGTGTGTCTGTGGGTGTGTGCCCTGTGTATCTGTAGCTGTGTGTCCCAGCCCCCTGCAGATACACAGGTCCCTTGTGTGACCCAGAACTTCTTGGTGCCACGGGCAGGCTTTGGGGTCCTGGGCCAGAGGCTTCAGCCCCCAGGACTTGCTGGCGTGTCTCCTGCCATTTCATCGCCTTCCCAGGACAAGGCTGGGCACCCCCAGTCCCTGCAGCCTGGATGGCCTGATTGTCTGCCCATGGTTAGACACCTATGGGCTGCCCTGTCCTGCCAGCGCAGGTGGGGACATGCTGAGTCCTGGACACCTGTGTGGTGCACAGGGGCACTCTCCAGGGCTCTGCTGCTGTCTCCAGTGGCTCTCAGGGGCCCAGGGCCTGGTAGGGTGGGGGCTACATCCCTGTCCAGCTAGTCCTCCTCCTATCCACTTTCCCCCAACCCCAGGACTCCTGGACGGCTCTGCCCACTCGGTGCCCCTGATGACTTCTTGCACCTGTCTGTCCACATGCACACATCTGCAGACACACATGCACACATCTGCAGACACACCTGTACACATCTGCAGACACACCTGCACATATCTGTACACACCTGCAGACACACCTGCAGGCACACCTACAACACACACCTGCACACACCTGCACATACCTGCACATACACCTGCAGACACCTGCACACACCTGTAGGCACACCTGCATACTCCTGCACACACCTGTAGACACACCTGCAGACACACCTGCACGCACTGGCACACATTCCTGTACATACCTGCACACACACCTGCACACACCTGCAACACACACCTGTAGACACCTGCAGACACACCTGCACACACCTGAAGACACACCTGCAACGTACACCTGAAGATATGTGCCACACACCTGCATATACACACCTGCAAACTCACCTGCACAGTCCTCACCAGCAACATGTGTGCACCTGCAATTACACATGCACACACCTGCAGACATATGCAGACACATCTGTGTACCTGAAGACACAAGCACACGCCTGCAGATACATGAGCACACATACTGTCACAGATGCACACCTGCACACATATGCAATACACCTGCAGAGACATGTGCACACCTGCAGGCACACATGGACATGCCTGTAAACGTGTGCACATACACTACAAACATTAACACATGTTTGTCCTTGCCTCAGTTTCCTACCTGGAAAGCGAAGATGTGGTGGGGCTGTGAGGTGCAGCGGGAGCAGGCGGGGTGGGAGGCCGTGGGGGGCCTGGGCACCCCTGCACACATCCTTCCAGAAGGCCGTCCCTGTCCTACCGCAGGCTTGACCCAAAGGGCTGCCACAAGGCTTGGGCGGGGGTGCTGGTTGCACCAAGAAGGGCCATGGGGGAGAATGGGAATGAGGACTGAAGGATGCGGTGGCGTGGAAGGTGCTAGAAAGGACCGGTTGTGGCAGCACAGCTGTGTGGCTGCGGGGGCCTGGGCGGGCAGGGAGGCAGGAAGTGTCCCTGGAAGAGCACAGTCGTATTCCAGGGGAGTGGGTGGGGGGGAACCTGCCTCTGTCCTCACAAGGGTCTGAGTTCTGGCCGTCTGGTCTGGGGTGCTGGGAGGGACCTCCTGTCCCTATGCCTAGCGGTTCTCAGCTGACCTCCCAGCCTGCGGGGGCCCGTCTGGTCCCTTCCTGGAAGCCTCACTGGTCCCATTTGAGAAATGGGCGGGAGGGCCAGCGTGAGGGTGGCATCAGCACTCTGTGCTGGCGCTGGGCCTGCGCGGCCCCCAGTGAGAGGGTTGGGGCCGCCTGTGCCCGTGAGGGGCCGCGCTCACGGGCTCTCATGTGACATCAGCGGGGAATCAAAGATATTTTATTATTTGGAAACACCATATAGGGAAGCGGCCCGGAGCCCTGTCACGGCGCCAGCGCCGGCACCTCCCCTGGGAGTTAATTATTTTCTTAAAATGCAACTTGTACTGTTAGTTTAAAACATTCCGAGTGTGTTCGCACTCTGTAAATCTTCAGTGGCCTCCAGTTCAAATCACTCGCAGATAAGCGCTGCTCTGCAGGGAGGGGCAGGAGGTGGAATCAAAGGGCCTGGGCGCCCACCCCCCACCCCGGCTGCCCACGGCCCTCTCCCTGCACCGCCAACCTGGCTCCCTTTGGACGGCACTTTTGGGGGGCTCTGGGGCCTGCAGCAGGTTTCTCTGGTTGGCAGAGACCCCCATCCCCGGCTCGCTGGGCGCTGGGGGAGCCCGAGGGCGAGGGGCGGCGGCTCATCTCTGGGCAGCCCGGTGAGCAGGGGTGCAGGGACCCCCGGGTCTTCCGGCTCACTCCAGCTGCCCCACCCAGCCCTTCTTCCTCTCGAGCCGGTGACGTGTCTGGGCCCGGTTGGCAGCGCCACAGCACTGCTGGGTCTGTGGTAGGGCCGGCAGGGCCTGGACGAGGAGGGAGGGGACCATCACTCAGTCCTGGGGACCCATCCCCTTGCACACTCCAGCCGCACACCTGGGTGCCAGCCTCAGCCCCAGGCCCCCAGACTCCCGCGGGCCCTCCACGGGCCCCCAGGCTCCCCTCAGGCCTCCAGGGACATCACAGGCTTCCTCAACTCTCCACAGACCCCTACGGGCTCCTTGTGTACCCCACAGGCCCCCATGGACCTCCACATCCCCACGTGGACCCCTTATGAGCCCCCCTGGGTCCCCCAGACCCTGCCGAGCAGGAGAGTCCCTCCCGCCCACCACTCTCCCCTTCCCCTCAGACCCCCAGTGCACGGAAAACGCACCAGGGAACCCAGTGACATCGTCAGGCGACACCAGGGCACCTACAACTGCTGTCTGACGGGCAGCAGGCCGCAGCATGGGCCAGTGCGCAAGTGCGCGCAGGTGTCCCGGTGACAGTGTGTTATGTGTCATGGGTGCACACACGTGTCCGCTGGTGATGGAGCATGTCATGAGTGTGCATGTGTATATGCACGTCTGAGCAAGTGCTTGTATGCACAAGTGTGAGCATGTGTATTTGTGCACTCTGCATGTGTGAGTGCCTGTGTGTGTAAGAGCACGGGCTCTGCGCTTGTGATGTGTGAGTGATGGGCTGAGGGTGTGCGCATGAACACGTGTGGTCAGGCAGAAGCACCCTGGGCTGGGGTCGGGCCTGCTGGGGAGGGGCTCTGCCCCCCAGCCCTGACCCCTCGGACCCATACCCCTTGGCTGCCTGCCCTGGACATTCAGACACTTGGGCCCCAGTCCTGCAGCTTTGGGCCATGGGGGACAGGGATGTTGGGGTCCCTGTCTCGCCATGCGCAGGCAGCCCTGCCCTCAGCCAGGGAGACAGGCTGTGAGCACCTTGCGGGACCCACGCGGCCTTCCTGAGGCCCCTTTGCTGGCGGTGCAGGGTGCAGGGCCCAGCTGAGGGTCTGGGGTTGGGGGGGCAGCACCCTGGCAGGCTGTGGGGTGCCTTGTCACGTGTCCTTGAGGGCGGGACTACCCACAAGCTGCCCGCTCTGAGGTGCCCGGCTCAGCCCCGCTCCCACCAAATAGCATTTTGGTGAGTTAAGTGTGAGAGAATTAAAAACAACCCGATTGAATTTCCCTTAGAAATGCACGTGGGTTAGGAAATCAGGGGGAAGGGGCGGGGCTCATCACCCCCCTTTTCCTGCAGTGGGGGTGCCCCCTCTCGCTCTGCTCCCCCCCACGCGCGGATGCCGAGTCTGCGGTCTCGAGCCTCTGCTGGTCCCTGGGCGCAGCAGGCAGGGCTGTGCGTCCGAGCTGGGGGGGTCCTGCCCTCGGTGTCTGGGCCATGGAACACTTGAGGTCATCGGAAAGGCAAACAGAATTGTTAACAGTTCCAAAAATAACCCAGCAACTGTGGTGGCAGCCATGGGCAGGGAAGCTGGGGGGCAGGGCGGCTGGGGACCCCCTCTGTCCTATGCTGGCAGAGCTGTGAGGGGCCTCAGCTGGCCCAATGCGTCTGCAAAGTTCACCACATGGGTGGGGGGACTGGGGAGGCCCCTGTGACCAGGGAGGTGAGGCGGGGCCATTGTGATGTGTGGAATCCACTCTAGAGCAGCAGTGGCACCACCATCACCATCACCACCACCACCACCACCATCACCACCACCATCATAACCACCATCATAATCACCATCACCATCATCACCATCACCAGCACCATCACCACCATCACCACCACCACCACCATCACCATCCCATCACCACCATCACCATCCCATCACCATCACCACTATCACCATCACCACTACCATCACCATCCTCATCACCATCACCACCACCATCACTGTCACCCTCACTACCATCTCCACCTTCACCACCATCATCTTAACCACCATCACCTTCACCATTACCACATTCATCACCACCTTCACCACCATCACCATCACATCACCACCATCACCACCATCATCTTAATCACCACCCGCTGCCGCAGCCACTCTGCACCCATGCAGGGGAAACCCTTGAACCATGCAGGGGTCTGGACTCGGCACAGCCACTGCCTCCCTGGTGCTCCCCCGCAGCCACCCTCCAGCATCCGTCCCTGCATGCCTCTGTTGCACCCAGCATGCGGCCTGCCCCAGCTCCTCATGCCCGACAACACCCCCACTGCTGCTTCATGCTCTCTGCACCTCCCGGTGCCTGGCCTAGCCCCAGCTTGGAGCGGCTGCTCGCCCTCCCCAGAACCCCTGGTCCAGGGGGTGGGCTCATTGGGGGCGGCAGCCCAAGAGCCCACTGTGGGCCAGGGGCCTCAGCAGGGCAGGTTCAAGAGTATGGGGGACCCTGAAGCTGTAGGAGGGCCCACATGTACAGATCAGGGACTGGGGGCCCGTGTGTGAGCCCATGTGTGTGGGTTCATGTGTGTGTCTGTGTGTGAGTCCTCGTGTGTGTGGGCCCATGTGTGGGTCCATGTGTGTGTGTCTGTGTGTGTGTGTCCGTGTGTGTGTCCATGTGTGTATGTCCGTGTGTGTGAGCCTATGTGTGGGTTGGTGTGTGTCTCTGTGTGTGTGGGTCTGTGTGTATGTGGGCCCGTGTGTGGGTCCATGTGTGTGTATGTGTGTGTGGGCCCATGTGTGTGTGGTTCCATGTGTATGGGTCTGTGAGTGGCCCTGAGGAGTCCCGTGTTGGTGGCGGGGCTGTTGTAGTGACCACCCTGTTGTGTGATTTGCAGTTCCCGTGTTAGCAGAAGTTCCCGCTGTCACCGGTCCCCGCCCTCCCCCCGCCCCGCAGATTCCACCTCTGCCCACTGGTCAGTGTGGGTCGGCGCCTCTGTGAGGGCTGAGGTGGGCTTCAGGCCACGCTGGCTGGCCCTGCTCCTGATGCCAGTTCCCAGTGGCCAGTCCAGAGTTGCCTGCCTAGAGCCACACTGCAGGGTTGGGTGTTGGAGGGGGCTGGGGTGCCCAGAGCTGCCTCCAAGGTGGGCTCAGCGACATGGAGTGGCCCAGGGAGGCGGGGCAGGGACCCGAAGGTCTCCAGGGTCAGAGGTCAGATGGGAGGTAGGCTGGGGGCCCCCCAGCTAGGGTAGTGGCGGAGCCGAGCCAGCCCCTCTGTGGCTGTTCTGTCGCAGACAGCCACAGTGTGAATATTCATGAGGAATGACCTGGCTGGGCCAGCGCGTGATGGGGCCAGTGTGTGCCCAGTGGTGGCCGTGCCGAGGCCTAAAGTGCCCCGGCCGCCTGGGGCAGGGCCGAGTGCAGGGTCCGGCACAGGGAGGCTGCAGACGCCGCTTCTGAGCGTGTCCCCGCCGGGCCCGGTCACTCCTGTGCTGACACAGCGCCGCTCCTGCAAATTGATTTTTCCTTTGCAGCCTTTGTGTGCTGCGAGGGCTAATGCAGAGCAGCCGTGGCTGCCGGACCCCTGCCGACCCCCCGGGGACGCCCCAACGCGGGGCTGGCTCCCTCTGGGGTGTCAGTGCCCAGAGCCCCGTTCCCCGCCTCCTGGAGGCTGTGCTGCCTGTTGGTGGCAGGAAGTCTGGCCAAGGAGTGGAGGCCCCATGGGTATGGTGGCTGGGAGACCCCGGCTGCCCCAGCACGAGGGGCCCCTTTCCCCGACAGGGCCCCCCACCCATGGGGGGCGTGCCCCCATCCTGGGACTCAGCCAGACGCGAGACTCAGACGCCGGCAGCCTCGCAGTGGGAGCTTGGGGGTGCGTCTGCCTCACCTCCTCCGGAACCAGCAGCCTGGCTGGGATAGGGAACACCGGGTCCATCCCCAAGTTCCAGACTGTCCCCCACAGTCCGGGCTCTCACGGACACCCAGGCAGCCCCACATGCTACCCCCTCCAGGCAGCCCACCCAGAGGTCTGGGCACGGGCCTGCTGTGTGTCCTCCTCTGGGCTGGTCTGCAGCGGGGGCCCCCTGGGACGAAGCTGCAGCTCCCGGCTGGTGGCTGGTGAGAGGCAGGGACAGCTGACCGCCCCCCACTGTCCCACACCCGCAGCTCCTCGGGTTACGCAGCTGACATCATACTAGAAAGAGGCCCCGCTGCAGACCCGACCAGACAGGCCGCCCCTGCCGGGACTGGGGTCGCAGCCGTGGGAGGGAGTGCAAGGCCTTCGCTCCGCGTCGCCCATGGTGCAGCGGTGTCACTCACCGTCACCTGGGCCCTGCATCTGCCCAGCCAGGGTGCATGCACACGCACGGGACAGACACACATGAGCACCCGTGAATAGTTCAGTTCGTTCGTCTCATCCATCCATGTGGTCAACTGTGCATTCGTTCACCATCATCTGCCATCAGCCATCACTTGTCCATTTGTCCTTCCCGCTGCTCACTCAGTCCATCCCTCCCTCCACCCACCCGCCCACCCACCATAATCCACCCACCGACCCACCCACCATCATCCATCCAGCCACTCTCCCACCATCACCCCCCCACCCACCATCCCTCCACTTATCTATGTGTTCTGACCGGACCCTCGGTTTACTGACACGTTTCTTGCTCTAGAAGCAGGAGGGCAAAGCAGCCGTGACCGGGCGGGAGGCGCGTGTCGGGTGCACTCTCTGTGTGTGGACCTGCCTGCTGGAGCGTGTTTGAGCACGTGAAGTGTGTTTGCTCGCCACAGCGGGGCGCATGGGACATGGGGCTGCCCGAAGGCTCTGCCGTCGCGGGAACCCCGGCGCCTGCCGACCACTGCCTCCTGTGGCTCGCAGAGCAGGAGGACGAGGGCATCTCTGCTTGCTGCCGAGTGGGGGGCGCGGCCGCCCTCTCTCCACACATGGTCCACGTTAGCTACCCCCACCGACGCGTCCACAGAGTTCCTGGCCCTGGTGGTCGGCCCGCCCCCGCCGCCATCCCACCTCACTTCTAATTGGGCCGCCAAGCCGTTTACTGGTGTCTGGGTGGCTGCAGGGCTGCTGGGAGCAGAACAATGAGCCATTCACGTCCAAACAGAACACTAGTGATCAGCTCAGATCTTTAGCTAAGGAGCACGGTTTAATTGGAACAGATGCTGTGAATTCCAGTGCACAAGGCCAGCTCCTATGTGATGGGGACCAGGTATGTGCCAGGGGTCCCATTTTAATAGCGGCTTCGATGGGTTTTATTGGCACGTAGAAAGCCCAGCCCCATGCGCCCACGGGCACTTGGTGGCTCTGAGCGAGCCTGGTCTGCGCCGCCACGCCTCTTCCCCGGCCCCCCACAAGCACTGCCCAGGAGGCTCCACTGTTGGCCGCCCTCTCCCGGGGGTCTGGCTGGGGTCACCCTGACCCCCCAGGAGCCGGACCCACAGCTTGAGCGCCGACGTCTGCGGCTCTTGCCCTAGGCTCGTGGGCACTTTCACACGGTGCCCACTGCCCGCCGACACCAGCAGGACACATGGGAGAGGCCCTGTCCCAGCTGGCCTGATGCCTCCTCTGCACGGGGACAGGAATGTCCCTGAAAGTGCCTCCGTTCCGCCCAGTCTCCCCTGCCCCGACCCAGAGCTCTGGACACAACTGCCACTCTTGTCCCCTAGGTGTACCACAGGCTCAGATCAACCCCGGGCTCCCGGTGAGGGTTCTGGGGGCACCGCTGGATGGGTGTGGCCTCCGGCCATGGGGAACATAAGAGGGCACTGGCAGGTCATCTGACACAGGACGCAGCTGGGAACCTCAGCTGCAGGGAATCTCAAGGTCACAGGCTGACATACGTTGTCACCCCCCACCAACATGCTCCCATCACCCACTCACGAACCCTCCACCCACGGCCCCACCCACCACTCACCTACGACCCCACCCGCCCACCCACTGATGCCTGCCGTCCGCGCACTCACCTGGGCCCCGCTGACCCACCCATGATCCAGCAGTCCCCTCCGTGTGCCCAATCACCCCTCGTTGGATCACCTTCCTGTCTCTGCCTGCCT